>NC_053035.3:112269321-113519321 GCF_002575655.3 Aegilops tauschii subsp. strangulata
AGAGGTACCCCACTATCTATCTTAGGGTTCAGGGTGGGGGCGGGGGGCTAGAGGGCTGGCCGGGGCGGCGGTGGCGAGTTGTTTCGGGGCGGCGAGGCGGCGCTGGGGCCGGCGGTTCGGCCGGTGGTGGCTGGTGGCTCAGGGGGTGCAGGTTGAAGATGAACTGCAGTCCCTCCCTAAACTACATGTCAAGTGCCTCTCTGCTACCATTGCGTTCAGTTTCGACAGTAGCATTCAGATTCCACAGTAAATTTCAGTTTCGACAGTTAAGTTCAGAGTCAACAGTTTTTACCTCATCTGTTGTAGTCAGGTGGTTTTTGGTGATGTTAATTTTACATCCATTTTACATCATCTATTGGAGATGCCATTAGAATCCCACTTGAGATTGACGATGTCTGTCTTGTGCTGCTTCAGCCTTGACGTCTTACGGCTCATCGGAGCTGCTCCAACGATAGAACGATCCATCACAACAGAGCAGTGCCCTGGACGCCGTCTACAGATTCCTCAGATCTTCCTCCACACCTCCGACAGCCACCTCTGCCTCAACTTCTTCAGCGACCAACCCAATGATGCTGAGGTCGACACGGCTACGGCAAAGAGGTTGTACACTTGTTGCATCACTTATTACTATACATTCACGTCGATCCATTAGGGCTATTTTGGTTCAACGTAAAAACGTCGATCCACTGGTTGTTACCATCACTCTAAATTTCTGCATGCTCTCCTTACATAATCTCACCATATTTTTTTCGTATGCATGTCAGATATTGTACACAGTCATGCTGAACATGTAGAGAAAAAGAGAAGAGTTTTGCGCGGCAATACAATGTCATGCAGACATCGCTCCATGGTGGGTTCAATGGCAAACCCTCCCCACCCCTCTCCAAATTGTAATCCAGAGGAAGATATCTGTTCTGAGGCGGATTCAGACGCCGCTGACCACTCCTATTTACCCCCCAAGGTGTTTGCTCTACCTTGGCATGATGATGTTAGTCATATCATGCATATGTTGCCTTGCAGTGCCTACTTTTGACATCATATATGTCATCTGCTTAGTTTAGACATGTTCTGTAATGCCACCTGTTTAGTTTCTATATCATATATGGGAATTATGCAGTCTCATGTCTTTTAGCCAGCCATAATATATGCGAAATGTGCAATGCCATCCTGTTTAACCAGGCATCATATATTTGAATGATATCTTGCCCATCCTTTTCTTCATTACATTTCCATTTGTCGACAATGTTTGTACATTAAACTACTCTTCCTGTGAATCAGCCATTTGGGTGGGAGATGGACAAATCTGGAGTGAAAACAAGGCCTTCAGAGCAGACAGTGCTACCTGCCGAAGCAGATCTCTTGTTGGGTCCCGATAGCTCCTCAGAGATGGATTCAGAGACAGATGACCAGTCCTATTCCCCCACTGAGGTGTATGCTCTAACTTGGCACGGTTATACTGCTCATATCATGCATACGGTGTCTTGCATTGCATAGTTTAGACATCATATACACAATATTCAACACCATGTTCTTAGTTCAGACATCATATGGAATGCCCTCTGTTTTGCATATAAATCACATATGTGAATTAAATGATGCGATCCTGATTACTTAGATAACATGTAGGTGAATTATGTCATGCGATCCTGTTTAGTTATTCATCATATCTTTGAATTATGTTATGCTATGCTATCCATTTAGATAGACATCATATATGTGAAATTATGTCATGCTATCCGTTTTAGTTAAACAATATACATGTCAACTATTTCATGCCCTCTTTTTTCCACACTATCTATTGCATCTGTCTCTCATACAATGTTTGTACATTCAACTATGTTTCCTGTTTATCAGCCATTTGAATTGGAGCGGGTGATGCCAGTATCTAGCGGACTAAAAACACGGTCTTCAAATAAAACAGTGCTACCTCTTGGTGGAGATAGCACCCCGGTTGTACATGCACAAGAACCAGCCCTCCCACACATAACCAAAACTCTCGCAGATTGTACCCCTACTGCGATGGACAGAGAACCAGTTTACCCAATCTAACCCCAACCCCAGCCGATAGTAACCCAGTTCCTGTTGACAAAGCACCATCTCCACCACAGAGCTCCCCAAAAAGAGCAGTTAGTAAGGCAGCTCCAGTGCCCAAAGGGCCAGTACTATCACGGCGAACCCCAACTCCACCAGTTAGTACTCCTATTCCTGTGGAGGAAGCACAACCAGCTAGTCGTAGTTTAGCATCTATCGCATTTGATGTTGTTAAATCGTATGTGCGTATCTTCCCATCTTGGAAATATTATACTGAAGATGAAGGAAAATGCCAGTTGCAGGTGTTTGTCCAGGAGTTATGTGTAAGTAATGTTATTCATGGCAATTACTTTGCTTCGTCCCATACATCCTACCTCCATGATGGTTATAATACAGCAAATTTTCCCATTTTTCTCTATAGAGAAGGACCGATTTGGAAACTCAGGATGAGGTAACCTGTGCTAGTACCTCTGCTATCTTCAAGAATGCTTGGTGGCAGTATTGGAATTACCTGAAGAAAACGAACTTCACCGGCAAAGAACCTCATCAAATTCCCTTACGTTCTCCTGAGACACATTTACTGGACGATGACTGGGAACGCCTTGTTATGTACTGGTCCCGAACCAAGAATGTGGCAAGGTCTATGAGCTCATTTTCTATTTTTAAGTATTATATTCTTGCATCTTACTCTGTTCATGTAGAACAAGTGCCTAAACCTGAAGAACAACTTTTCTAATTTAAGATTCCATTGCTATCATAGTTCAAAAAAGCGCTAGGCGTTATTTGTGCGTTTTGCCACCGCCTTGCGCTATACTGACCAAAGCGCATGCTTATGCGCAGTTATGCACAGATTATGCGTAGCCTAGGCGCGCTTAAGCGCTCGCTTAGGCGCGCCTTTTTTAACTATGATTGCTTTGCTCTTGTATCATTGTATTTACTCATACAAACTTATTTTTAAATTGAAGGATCCAATTGAAACTCCAATGGCACAGCAGGTATGTTCATGCATGTTTCTTTCACAGGTTTGCTCTTATCAATAGCTCTGTTGATTTCAATTTCAATTGTGTATACAGTTGACTTTCATATCATGCACATTACTAGCATCACAACAGAGCCAATAGTGTTGTTGTACATGTAGACCCGTGGTACCCATCTGAAATCTTGTTGTGCCGTGTAGTTTCCCAAGCTTTGTATTCTTTCACTGCTGCTTTGTCTTGAACTGATATGATTTGAACCGTGTCTCTATTTTGATTTGGCAAGACAATACAGTGACCATAGGACATAGATATATGTTTGTTTGATGCTTTTATTATGTACTAGTACTTGGCAATAGAAGACTTGGTAGTTTAATCCTGTCCACCTTACTAATGAACTGGTTCACCGAAATGAGTTTCATATACTAGTACATGCTAAACTTGTTATGTGTCTGCTTGTTTCTTCTTTTAGAATGCTGACAGAATATTGGGGAAGAGTGACTTATTAAGCAATGGTAAAGGAAGTAATGCAGATAAGGTTCAGGATAGTGACACATCCTTGTTGGTCTCCAACAAAGCTGATAAAACAGCTAAGGAAGACTATCTTGAAGACAGCGAGACAACCCCAAAGTCCTGTCTTGGTTTAGTGTTCGAGTTACTGGCCACTACCGCTTGCACAAGCTATTCAAACTCACTGTCTGAATCAGTTCGGTTTCTTGAGTCTCAACTACAAGCTGAAAGACATCGATCAGTTGTGCTGCGACAAGAAGCGGAAGGACTGCGGAAGTCCCTGGAGCATTCAGATGCATACTTTCTGGTGCAACAGCAAGCGTTGGGGGATTTTAGCGCCACACAGGACAAAGCTAATCATCTTGCTAAGCTTATTGCCAGCATGGTGGATACCCAGGATAACATTTCTTGAGCTCTTCTGAAGTTGTTTCAGTTATGCTCTTGTTTTGCTGCCGCGTTTATTTGCACTGGTGGCCAATTTTGACGGCCAGTGTATGTAATGTGCTGCGTTGTTCCCTATATTTGCACTGGTGGTGAACTTTGATGCCCAGTGGATGTAATATGTGTAATAGCGGTAATAGGCTAGCGTTAATTGCTTGCTTATTTATTTCCTTATTGTCTTGTTTAGTTGTTTGCTTGTAGTCACTGCAGTTCTTTTTCTGTTTTTTTTCTAGTGGCCACAATAGCCTATTTTTGGTAATTAGGCCAAAATAATCGTGGCAACACACGGACTGTTGCAACCATGGGCCTCCTGCAGGCCGTATGATCCATGGGCCTTCGTCCGGCCGTAGGATCCATCGGCCTTCTATACGGGCCTTAGGGTCCATGGGCCTTCTACGGGCCGTAGGGTCCATGGGCCTTCTACGGGCCATACGATCCATGGGCCTTCTACGGGCCGTACTATCCATGGGCCTCATACGGGCCGTAGGATCCATGGGCCTTCTACGGGTCGTATCATCATTTCACCAGTCATGGGCCGTACTATTCGTGGACCATAACGGGCCGTACTATTCCTCCACCGCCTGCTCGCGCTCGATCTAGACCTTCCTCAAGCCACCCATCAGTTCCTCGACGACCGCTTTCAGCCTCATCTTCGAGGCACTGCTCTGCTCATGCAGCATCTTCTAGCCGGCGGCCTCCTCCTTCTCGGCGACCATCTTGAGGAGCTTCGCATTGTCATCCATGAGTTGCTCGACGAGGCCGGTCGCCTTGTCAACCGAGGCATCGCTGATCTTGAGCAGCTTCATCAAGCCGTCGACCAGCTCCTGCTGCATAGTGACGCCAGCGAGAATGTCGTCATCGCCGGCGAAGGACTTCAGGAACACCGGCTCATCGCAATGGCCGACGCCGTGAATGCGCTTGTGAGAGCCCTCGTGTGCCCGTGAGAGCTCGTTCGAGGGCTCCGCGGTGCGTCGGGACATCTCTGCAGCAGCTGCGGCTTCGTGGCGGGACCTCTCTAGTGCTTCCGCGGCCTTGGTCTTTGCTGCCTGGTCATATGTCCACCCTAAACTCCTCCTACCGGTCATGGCGGAACGACTTGACAGAAAAACCAGTTTTGTGGGTGATGAGGAGAGGAACTATGAAGTAATTTTCGAGTGGCTAGTTTTTATAGCCCGGTGCTAAGTGTGAACACATATTAGTTTGATAGGTGTGAACAGATTTGCAATTACTTATTGCATTGTAATCAGCAATGTGATGAGAAACAAGGTCAAAATTTATTGATGGCAGAAGGTTGACCACGTGGTTGCTCGCTGTTGAGGCGGCCGCGGCGCGCTCCGCTCTGGCGTCCCTCCGCGCGCTCTGCTCGCCGTTGAGGCAAAGTTACAATGGCAACGGTTAATAATTCTTAATAATTGTCTTACATATTCAAGATAATTTAAAATGCCAAATGCGGCAAGGCCCAGAACACTCACGACCTACATACACATACAATTATAATAAAATATAAGCTAAAAGGCTGAGCTGGCGTCCTTCCGACGATGGTCTTCTCGGACTCCATGATTAGCATAGCACCCTTGCGGTCGTTCACTCCGAGTGTCCCGACCCGCCTCCGCCTACGGATCTGCTGGCGCTGGGAGGCTCTTGGGGCTGTTGGGCCTCTTCCAGAAGAGCTTGACAACATCCAATCGCGCGCATGACAACTCCGTGGAACCGCTCCATTTCCATGTCTCTGGCCTGGTAGCAAATTCCGCCGATCACCTGCATCCTCAAGATATCACGTTGGCGATGTTATACTTCGTCGGGGACGTCAACTCCACCAAGGATGCGCTCGAGCCTGGCCACCACATCATCGGGATCGAGGTTGACACGGCCGCCGCGGGCAATGATGAAGCCGCAGGCTGCCTTTGTCTTGACTGAATCGCAGAGGTCCTCTGCCTATTCCTTGCGAGGCATGAGGCTCTCGATGAGCACTGGCGACGGCGGTTCTTAGGGTGGGTCGTCGATCATGCCGCCGAGCAGCTCTGGATCTTTTGCACGGTGGATGGCAAACTGCTCATCACACCTCCTCTGCAATATGTCGATTGTGCTCCTAAGGACTGTGACGCCGATATCGCTGCCGATGGGCCATGGTGCCTGCACCGTCCGATGAAGCTCTTGCTCCCCGACCTGCTCCGGCTCATTCTCCTCGCCGAAGATGTAACACAGGTAGGCATCGACGTCGAAGCTTTGGTCGTTGCCTGGCATGCTTTGAATAACTAATGGTAGATGGGTGAGGACTAGATCATCGTAGAGTGTCGTGGCGGTGCATTGACATCAACTTCATCAGATTCTTCAGCTCCGAAGAAGATGAAGCCATTGACTAGCTCTCTTGAGAATGCAATTGATGCTATTCCTGTCTCATCCATGCCATCAAAGGACCTTGTTCCTTTGATGAAGAATATGTGATCCCACATGGATCAGATGAAGAGATTCCTTCTGCTACTTCTTCAGAGCAGTTGGATGAAGAAATTGAAGCGGATACAATCCCTACAACCCCAATCATCTCATCGCCTATGCCTCATTTCACAGCTAAAGAGGCCGGCGTTGAAGAAAAGAGTGCTGAAGAAGAAGACGTGGACATTGGGTGCACCACTCCTGTGCTGAACGATGACTTTTGGGAAAGTCGGCACCCCAATTCTCCTCTGTTCACACCTCTGCAACAAGTTCCTCAGTCCCTAGTGACTACAGTTCAAATGGGATATGAAGAACCGCACCCCACACCGTCTGTCCATGAAGAGATTCCAGCCACTAGTGCTGATGAAATTGCTGATGAAGAATTGAAGACCCAGGCTGCCACTGAAGAAGAACCTGAAATTCCTCAGCCTGTGGATCCTGAGATTGCGATTCCTGAAGTTGTGATGCAATTGACTGATACACCTCAGCCCAAGCCAATCCCTTCTCAAAAAAGCAGAAATTCAAGGATGATGACTTCTTCGGCAAGCATGTGTTCTTCACTGATTATAACCCATATGACTCTGCCCGTCTTAGAAGGAAGCGTTTCTGGACTGCCAGCCAAGCTAATTTCTATTCTTCACTGCTATTCAACAAAGACAAAGTCTTTGACCACGAGCATATTCCTCACGTAGACATGGAATCCCTGCCTTGCTTCACCCCAGTCCTCAGTGTGCTTCATGATGCAGGACTGCTCAACTTTTGCACTGACATGGTTGATTGGAATGAAGAGCTAATTCTTCAGTTCTATGCAACACTGCACATCACAGGAGATGCTGACGATGTGAACTCTTGGGTTTTGGACTTGGTACCGAAAATACTCACTATAAAGCACCGGCCTCTGAATTGCTTCATGCCCTGCCAATCAGTCCTCCCCTTGATGGCGCTCGTTGTGTGTATCATGAACCTGAACTCACTGCTCATTACATGCAAGTTCTGATGAAGCCACTGAAGCCTGGTCAAGCCCCAAGGTCCAAATTCCTCGTGAAGGAATTTTTGTACGTGCCAAGAACAGTCTATCGCATTCTGACGAAGACTTTGAGTCCTATCAAAGGCCACGACTCGACTGATGAGGAAGTCGTTGGCATCATGAAGAATCTGCTGTTCAATATCATAGATGGCATTCCTGTCAACTATCATGATTTCTTCATGAGGACTCTGGCAAATGTTGCACTCTCTCCATTTGAGTTGAAGCCTTATGCTCCTTGGATTATGAGATTCCTCAGAACAAGGTCTTCACTCAACTACAAGGCTAATTTTCAGAATCACCTCAGCTACTTGCCCCCAATTGAAGTCCTCAAGCGGACAAATTCCTCAGCTGATGAAAAGGGCAAGGCACCTGCTATTATTGATGAAGGCATTCGTCCATTGGATGGTCAGTTCCGCAAAGCTGCTTCTTACTCCACCAATGATGACTCTGCCACTCATGATTCTGCCAATGCTTCCAAGCCAAATCCTCAAGCCACAGCTCCAAGAGTGATGACTGATCATGAGCTTCTCCTCAGTCTTCACCAGAAGGTGGATTGAAACCACAAATGGGTTAAGCGTCAGTTTGGTTCTATTCTTCACAACATGACTGCTTCACACAATTCAGTGAAGAAAAAGCATTACTACCTCCATGAAGTCTTCGGTCGCACCTGGGCTGTTCTGTCACATATGTATGGTGAAGAAGATCTGAAGCAAATGGGTCTCAAGGAGGACTTTGACTGGTCTGCACCACCAGTGAAGAAATTCAAGAAGGTCAAGGTTCCTTCCATGGTGGCCAGCTCCTATTCTTCATCGCGCGAAACCGATGAGCATGAAGACTTGGACGACACTGCAGCAGGCCCTACTACAACAACCGACCCCAACAACGCTGGCGCTCCTCCATCAACATGATATTCTTCAGGGGCGTTAGTCCTCATTTTCGATCCTTTTGGTCATTCGATGACAAAGGGGGAGAAATTTGAGTTAGTCTTCAAGCGGGTCTACATATATGGGCGTTTTTTTTCTAAGTTACAACTCTCGTTCTTTTGAAGACTTTGCTGGATTGAGTTGTAAACTTAAACTCTATGGTGGTCTGATACTTTTGCTGTGTTCTTCTGCATGCTTATTCCTCGTTAATATTAATGCACGCATGTTGAATTACATCAGTCACCATATTTCATCATGCATTTCAAATTCTTCATATTATATGTTAAATGCGTGTATGAATTACAAGATATAGGGGGAGACCTCCATGATTCTACTCTTCAAGTGTGCATTGCTTCAAAAGCAAATTCCTCACTATGCACATCTTCAGGGGGAGTTCTTCTATATCTTGCAATCAAATTCCTCAATATCAGTGTTCACACTTCATATGTTTATCCCCGTTGTAAACTTAACCTATATTGTCATCAATCACCAAAAAGGGGGAGATTGTAAGTGCATCTAGTGCCCCATAGTGATTTTGGTGTATTGAAGACTTATAGGTTAAGGGACTAATGTGTTTGTGAGTGTACATAGGTCTATAAGTCTATGAGGATTTTGATATTTACAGAGAAAGTCGACCCCTAAAAATGAATATCTTCGACTGAAGACTTTGGATTTCTAAAGACTTTCTGAAGACTTTGAAAGTGAAGAAATTGGTGTGACCTTGAAGACTTGGTATTCATTCGAGGAACATGAAGCGTGAAGACTCTTGCTTTCGTAGTTTCATTTTCTCTTTCTTGAGTCATAGGAAACACCATACTGTTAAAGGGGGTCGAGGAAATACTAAGGAAAAATTTCCATGTGATGCTCAACTCAAAATCCTACACCTACCAATCCCTTCAAGTGAAGCCATTGGAAATCTCATACAGTTCAGTCAAATTTCTTTAGTGACAAAGACAAAGTTCTTCTGGTCTCTGAGGAATTTGTTATGACTGAGGAGTTAGGAATTCGCCAGTGCAGATTGCCTACAAGTGAGGAACATGATAGCCCTGAGGAATTTGAGCCTCAAATTTCCGACCGTTGCTGTGCTGCGCGCCAGCTGTCCCAAAATATCTTCCCACCTAACAGTCATATCATTGAAGGGCATTTATGTCTTATCATATTGGGCTGCTCCCTAGGCTATAAATAGCCGCCCCCTACAACCACTAGCTGGTTGGCTGCTCCGAGAGAAACTGACACTTGTCATTTGAGAGCATCCCATCCTCCGAGGACTTTGAGGGAAAATCATCAAGTGAGGAAAACCAAACCCAAACACCTACAAACCCAAAGTGATTGAGCATCACTGAAGAGATTGATCCTGCGTGGATCCGACGCTTGTTACCTTTGAAGACTATGCATCTTCCAGACGGTTAGGCGTCATGGTCTGAGCATCCAAGAGGAAATTGTGGATCGCCGAGTGACCAAGTTTGTGAAGGTTTGGAAGTCACCTGAAGACTTACCACGAGTGATTGGGTGAGGTCTGTGTGACCTTAGCTCAAGGAGAAAACGGTGAGGACTGTGTGTCCTCAGGTTTAAATACCTAGCCGCTCCAACCAGATGTACAACTGTCACAGCAGTTGGAACTGGTCTACCAAATCATTGTCTTCACCAAGCCTACTGGTTCTATTTCCTCAACTCTTTAATTTCCTCATTACTATGTTGTGTGCTTGTTCATATCTGTTTGAAGACTTTGACTGAAAACTTTCTCAATTTCCTGAGTTCAATTTCTTCAGTCTGTTTGTCTTCATCCTGTTTTATCCTGTGTTTACGCTTTCTGTACTCTGTGCTTGTTTTCATTTCATCATGATGACCATGCTTCTGTTCTGTTATGTTAGCATATGAGTACTTATTCCGCTGCAAGTAGTTCTTCGCTTAGGAATTTCCTCACCCTGAAATTCCTCAGTTAAGAATTCATAAAAATCGCCTATTCACCCCCCCTCTAGTCGGTATAACGCACATCATATCTAAGTTGAACCGTTTCTGTTGCGTTCGCTAATCGAAAATAGTTCGTCCAAGTGAACCGTATGCCCTCTATCACACACATCATATCTAAGTTGAACTGTTTCTGTTGCGTTCGCTAATCAAAAATAGTTCGTCCAAGTGAACTGTATGCCCTATATCACACACACCTTGATCTGGCTAACCGTTTATGTTGCACTCCCTAATAGCAAATGGTTCATCGGAGCGAACTGTATGCCGTATATCGCACACACATAGATATGGCTGCCCGTTTCTGTTGTTCTGCCTCATCGCAAACAGTTCGAACGGGTTAACCGTGTGCCCTACATCGCACAGGCAACTAAAATCTGAACCGTGTTTGATGCGTCCTCCATCGCAAACGTTTTGCACCTTTTTTGACGGGTTTTTTACATCCCCGTTTGTGATTAATGCATCGCACACAGTTTCGTGAAAGGGTGTCTGATCGTAGTGTCGCATTAGCTGCAGTAGTGTTAGAGAAAAGAAGAAGGAAATACGCTTTCGGGCAAATGAAAGCGTACTAAGCGAAATACGCTTTCAAAGAACTGAAAGTGCACTCACCTAAAGGGCGCTTCCACTTATCCACGTGGCAGGGCGCTGGGCCACTGGCGTGTGGGTCCCAGGCACAGGGGGGCCAGGCGTCGCTCGTCTTCTACCTCGCTCGGGCCCCGACCGAGACAGAGGCGAAGCAGAGGCTGGCTCTGGCGAACGGGCCTGCCGGCTCTGGCGAGCTCCGGCCCGGCCAAGCACACCGGCGGGACTGCGGGGGCCAGGCCGCACCCGTTCAGAGGATCAGCCGGCACCGGGGTGGAGTGGAGAGGAGGGGAGGCCGCGGCGATGGAGGCGGACAGAGAAGCGGCGGTGGTGATGCTCTCCGGTGATGCACGACGCTCCGGTGAGGGGTGATGGGGTGGGGTGACTCAGCGGATCATGGGGAGGACGGTGGGGAGGTCGGACAGGGAGGAGGAGCTCGGGACGGCTCGAGGTGGAGTGGTGCAGAGAGGCGGGCGGCGGCCTGACTTGCGGGGCACGCGGCCAGAGTGGACTCCGGCGAGGGGCGAGGTGGTGGGGCGAACCGCGGGGATGAGGGGGCTCCAGGGGACAGCTCTGGAGGAGGAGAGGAGGGTTGTGGTGGTCGGAACCGAGACCAACTCCGGTGAGGTCACGACGATCCGAGGAAGAAACGGCGACAGAGAGCTGCTCCGGTGGGCAAAAGAGGCGGGGGAGGAGTGAGTGAGGAGCGGGGGACCTCGGGCATGCTATATATAGCCGCGGAGGAACGCTCTAGAGCTCACGGACGAGCTCTCGACCAAGCTTTAATGGCGGGCAGAGGCTGGACGTGGCACGGGCGCGGCTCTAGCGGCGCATTTAAGGCGAACGACGACAAGGCAGAGGCACAGGGCAACACAGACGAGCACGGGGGAGCTCCTGGACAACGTTTGAGGTCGAGACGAGGAGGGAGTGGACGAGCATAGTGGCAGGACCGAGCCAGAGCTTGCAATTTGCATGACGCCAGCATGATCACTGGAGCAAATAGCTCGTTTTGGCCGGATAGACCATGTCCAGTAGATGGACCTTAGTGCCCTTAGTCCAACTGAAGAAAGAATTGGGTCCAGGGGTAAATAAGAGATTTGCACCTAGCTCCAAAGCAGATCAATAGGAAGGTGTTTGTAACTTGTTGTGGTTCACATGAGAGGAGTTGGACTCACATCTTTGGCACATCGTGATCAAACACTAAGATGATTCTGGTTACCAAAAATCAGACTAAGAGGAGAGGTTTAAACGAGGGTTGCTGTAGAAACCACCATAGTGGCCAGAATTAGAGATTTGGATGATACACTCACATGAATAGGCAAGTTGAGCTGAAATTGGGCATGACCCAATGATTTGAAAATATGAAGATGCCCAAAAAGTTTCATGCCATTTGGATGAACCAAAATAGCACTTCCTTCACCGAGCATCTCTCTGGACAGAATTTTGGAAAAATTGCACAGGGCAAATGGTTTAATGGATTGAGCCAAATTTTGGTGGAGGGAGTTTAAATAGTTAGGAGAATGTCTTGGTAAATTGTGAGCTTAAATGAAGCATTATAAAATATGGTTGCTTCACAAACTGAAAATCTGACCGGAAACTAATATTTGGATCTGGGATCACATAGATGAGTTACATGAGCTCATATTTGGTGGAGATGCATGATTTGATCATATTAAGGATCTTGCCAAATTTCAACTCATTTGGACATGCCTAGCTAGTACTTCTTTCACAACCACTTCCCTCAGACATGAACTTTGAAAAATTGCTCAGGAATGTTCACTAGGCAAATTAATTTGAATTTTGGGATGAGGCAATTATATGGACATGAAAAGGTGTCCAAAAGGTTTGGAGTCAATTGGGCAAAGGTACATGGCACTTGCTTCACAATCTGCCATTCAGGACGGAATAGGAAAATAATTAATTGAGCATGATGAGGAACATGGCAAATGAAATATTTTGCTATATTTGAGGAAGATATGTCCCAAAAAAATTATGGGAATTATTTGGGAATTTTGGGAGTGATAGAAATATAGGTTGCTTCACAACCTAGGGCAAATCGGGTTACTCCTTTAATATAAAAGGAATATTCCCAAGGAAAAGAATATTGGGGTTTGGTCCAAGATGGAAATGGCAAGGTATTGGGAAGGGTTTGAGGATAACAAGCCACTCTGGAAAGAAAGAATAGGGCATCTTCTTCAGTTTCCAGACCACACAGCCACGGAAAAAGAAAACTCAAGCAAAAATCTCAGAGGAACAAAAGAAAAAGAAAGGGCCAAAAATCAGGCTGTGACAATAGTTGACTTGACCTTCACTAGTACGCGTCGGTGCTATACAAATGGTTTTTAACCCCTTTCCGCGATGTCATTTGGAACCATCGCCAAGTGAGTGTGGGCGATAGGGGGGTCCTTCCCACACGACCCAGAAATCGTCGGGGATAGGCCCTCCTGGGACACCAAATGAGCCCGTGTGCGATCGGGCGAGGTATCAAAACCCAATCATTTCCGTAGGTATGTACATCCCACACGGTGAATCCCAGAAAAACATTTCCATAGGTATGTATATCACACAGAGTCAATCCAAGAAATACGTTTTTGTTCTTATGTACATCCCACATAGTCAATCCAGGGAAAACGTTTCCGTTCTTATGTACATCCCACACAGTCAATCCAGGGAAAACATTTTCGTTCGTATGTACATCCCACACAATTTCATGTGTAGGCTCGTGTGTGAAAGGTGTAACTATCACACATGCTCTGCCTTGGTTAACTGTTTGCTTTTATCAACTACATCACACACGATTTGATGAAGAAAAATGTGTGGCATTGGGCTCTCCATCACAAGCGCTTTTACTGCTAGAACCGTTTGCAAAGTTCCATGACACATTTAGCAGGTTTATTAGTTTACAATTAATAATTCTAGTATTACGCAAATTCACATTTCATATCGAACAACTGTTTGCCAATTTCATACCAGGCACATAAATATATTATAACATCACAGTACGATAGGTACATGAAAACAGCACAGTACGATAGCTAGTTCAACTTCATAAGAACAATATATTCATTTCCCTAATCGAGATCATCCAGGCCCGTCTTATCCACCACTGCTTTCAGTTCAGTAAGAACCTGTTTTGCACTGGCCAAGTGGGAAAGTGCCTCCTCCTTCGCCAACACCATCTTAGCAAAGTCTGATTTAAAAAATTGAGCTCATTCTCCACCTTCCTCTTTTTATCCCGCATCTTCAAATATTCTTCAGCGTTGACAACACTTTCTCTGTTCTCTTCCTCGTACATGCTCTAGAGCTTTGCTAGGCGCATCTTCAAAGACTGTGGCCACTCTTGATCAACCCACTCCAAGTAAGGACACTTCAGTTCATCCTATAATATTTAAAACTAGATCAGTAACAATTGTAGGGGAAATGGGTTTATAGCAACATAGAAAATCACCAATGCTTATTTTGAAAAACTGAAGAAACATGTTAATTATGACATATCTTCTCAAAAAGATCAATGTGCAAATGAATTAATTGCTACTGAGACGAAAACCAAATTCTGGAACATCAGAAGCTATAATTAACTACAACAACGCTACAACTTCTTACTCATGTACAATAAATAACAAATTGAACATTTTATGAGGAAGGTAAATATAACTGCAACAGCATAGCGACATTGTTTGGATGACAGCAAATAGATACTAACAGGTGTGTACATGCACAAATTTAGTAACATAGAACTAATAGCACTAAGGCCGTCCACTATGTATGCCAAAACTGGTGTAAAGACAACTGTTGCTACATCTCGCACCGGTGCCGTGCACTGGCGAGCTGATGTAGTGGAAAAAAATCATGGGCCAGGACTCTGGAGCACCTAGTTGCTCCGATGCCCAGTTCCTTCGTGCCATAAAGATTTAGTATTTTACTGCTTGGCTGCTCGGATGTGTGGACCAAAGTTGGCTGCACAAACTGCTGAAGCGGTGCCAAATAATTTTCTAATGGCACCACTGATGAGATGGCAACAATTTTAGATACTAGGTACAAATTGTGACACTGTCTTAGGATGCGTTTGGTTGAAGGTGTGGTATGAATGGGTTGGGACTGTGACAGTGTCTGAATCACATCTAACAAATGATTTGTAACAACGAAATAGGGTCTAACCTTCTCTGCACATGACAGAAACTTCCTCCCACTGTCCACAGATTCAAATGCAACTAGCTTCACACATGGAGACTGATGGTGACAACAAGCAGATAGATCTTCAGCCACCCCGCTCCATTCGTTGCCACTGATGGTCCTAGGGAGCTACAAGTGGAAGAAATGACTCAAATCGACCGCCGAGTAAAAATCCTTCATTCCAAGTCATAGCCCAAGAGAGAGAAGAGAGGCATACTCGGGTGGTGAAGGACTCGTCGCCGGAGTAGGAACCGCTGGAGAGGTCTTTGAACAAGACCATGGCGACCCCGGCGGTAGGATGCGAGACGGCGAGAGCGAGGAAGCGGCTATAGCTTAGGAAGGAAGGAACGAAGGAAGGAGGAAACAGGGGAAATATGACTTGTGGTCGGGGAGAAAATGGGGTGGCGAAGGGGGGAGGGGGACGGGGGTAGATATTTTGGCGGTAGGCCAAAATTTTGGAAATGTGGAGGGAAACTTTGCGCGCGGTGCCACCGGACCATTCACTTTGAACGATTGTGTGCATCGCAAATGATTCTTCTGGTTTACGCGCATGGGATGAGTTTGATAATTCAAATTTTGGTGGAAATTTCCCTGGGTACGTCATTGCATAATTTAACATCGCTTGCTAATTTGGGCACACAAAAGAGCGTACAGCAGACAGACCACACTTACTGAATCGAGCAATTTTAGTAATTAAACAGAGCCAGTTGACCTAAACATTGCTCTAACAAAAGACCAGCATTAAAAACAAAGCCTAAGTACGCATAATTTTAACAAATCCACCGCCGCGCCATCCTATGCATCGCCGGTGTGAGATGAGACGTTGATGACTTGTCCTAGCGACATGCCGCCGTTGGTGGACTCCGCGTCCCGCTGCTGAAGTCGGCCACGTCCTCGTCCTCATCCTCGACGCCGCCCTCAAGGTTGTAGTACTCGTAGTAGTGGCTGCGCCAGAGCTCGCGTTGGTACTCCACCGCCGATTCCTCGACGGACAGACTCTTCTCTACCTCGACCTTGGCCATGCGCAACTCCTCCTCCCGGCGCTCCTCGATATCCGCCGCCTCCTGCATCTCTAGCTCCCGCTCGGTGACCTCATGAGGAAGCAGGTGCTCCATGGCCACCGCCGCCTTTTCGGACGTGGGTTGCATGCTGGAGTCCAAGGTGGCCTGGAACATCTTGGTGTGTGCATCCTCGATCTTGGCGTGGATGGCCTCGACCCGGGCCAGGGCGACATTGGTGGCACGGACGGCAGCTCGAGCGCTCTCGGCGTTTGCAGCCGCCATCGCAGCAGCAGCTGCAGCCGTCTCGGCTGCTGCAGATGCCCTGTCATCTGTCGTAGATGCCCTCTCAGCGGAAGCGGCCGCGCT
Source organism: Aegilops tauschii subsp. strangulata (assembly GCF_002575655.3). Lineage (NCBI taxonomy): Eukaryota > Viridiplantae > Streptophyta > Magnoliopsida > Poales > Poaceae > Aegilops > Aegilops tauschii. The sequence goes on from NC_053035.3 coordinate 112,285,748, forward strand.
CAATGCGGATGCGGCGGCACTCTCGGCGTAGGCGGCCGCGCTCTCGACACAGGCGGCGGCACTCGGGGGGACGCGACCATCGTACGGGCCTTCAGGAAGCATTTCCACGGTGTCATCTTTGCAAGAAGGGGGTGCGGGAATGGGGATCGGGATACGTGGATTCGGGGGTTGCCGGCACTGGAGCAGACGAGCCGGCGAAGCTGAAGGAGGGAGACTTAAATAGACCCAGATATTTTCATCGCAAACGGTTCCTAGAAAACAATTGTGTGTGATGTTGTAGATATTTTTTTATTAGCTGTGACAGATTAATTTGGAGTAAAGTGGCAACGGATGGTGTTTTGAATGAATGAGAATTTTTGTAGTACTAATACAATTGGCATGTCAAATTTTGGAAATTTTCAGGGGTCATTTGAACTTTTAAGACATTTAAGTGATTTTCTAGCCATTTAATGACCGTAATTGAAAATTTGAATGACATGACATGCAACAGCTAACCATAACGTTTTGAAAAGTCATATTTTGTGTACTTGTGTGCGATTTAATTCCATGTGAAGTAAATTGGAAGGATTTTTCAAACATATTGGTCTAACGGCTATGACACAATTAAGCATGGAGCGCCACGGCATTTAAATTCCAAAAAATTAAAAAAAAAATCAGAAACACATGAATCCTTGGTTAATGTAATGTCATGCCACCAAGATGATGTGGTAACAAATTTGGCATGTGTGATGAAAGTTTAGACCCACACCCCTCACAAACCGAAGCAACTCACTAGAAGGCTCATGGTTCTGAGAGGGAACAATGCATGCTTGAGGACGAACGGGAGATAGCTTCCTCTTACAGCCTTCAAATTTTTTCTACGTGTAACATGCACTAATACAACTATCATCTGAAAATTTGGAAAAATTCAGTGGTCATTTGACCTTTTGAAGACATTTAAGTGATTTTCTAGCCATTTAATGACCATAATTTAAATTTGAACTACATCTACATGCAATGCCAAACCATAACGGTTTGAAAAATCACATTTGTGTACATGTGTGCGAGTTAATTCCATGTGTAGTAAATTAGAAGGAATTTTCAAACATATTTGTCTCACGAGATGGACACATGCATATGTATGCATGGAGTGCCATGGCATTTAAATTCCAAAAAATTAAAAAAATATCAGAAACACATGAAACCTTGGTTGATGTAATGTCATGCCACCAAGATGATGTGAAAAAAATTGGCATGTTTGACGAAAGTTTGGACACACACCCCACACAAACCGGAGCAACTCACTAGAAGGCTCGTGGTTCCAAGAGGGAACAATGCATGTTTGATGACGAACGGGAGATAGCTTCCTCTTACGGCCTTCGAATTTTTTCTATGTTTAACGTGCACTACTACAACTGTACTGTGAAAATTTGGAAAATTCTAGGGGTAATTTGACATTTTAAAGACATTTAAGTTATTTTCTAGCCATTTAATGACCGTAATTCAAATTTGAACTACATCTACATGCAACGCCTAACCATAACGGTTTGAAAAATTATATTTGTGTACTTGTGTGCGAGTTAATTCCATGTGCAGTAAATTAGAAGGAATTTTCAAACATATTTGTCTCACGACATGGGCACATGCATATGTATGCATGGAGTGACATGGCATTTTAATTCAAAAAATTAAAAAAAATATCAGAAACACATGAAACCTTGCTTGATGTAATGTCATGCCACCAAGATGATGTGAAAAAAATTGGCATGTTTGACGAAAGTTTGGACACACACCCTCACAAACCGGAGCAACTCACTAGAAGGCTCGTGGTTCCGAGAGGGAACAATGCATGTTTGATGACGACCGGGAGATAGCTTCCTCTTACGGCCTTCAAATTTTTTCTATGTTTAACGTGCAGTACTACAACTGTAATATGAAAATTAGGAAAATTCTATAGGTCATTTGACCTTTAAAAGACATTTAAGTGATTTTCTAGCCATTTAATGAACGTAATTCAAATTTTAACTACATCTACATGCAACAGGTAACCCTAACGGTTTGAAAAATCATATTTATGTCCTTGTGTGTGAGTTAATTCCATGTGCAGTAAATTAGAAGGAATTTTGAATATATTGGTCTCATGACATGGACACATGCATATGTATGCACGGAGTGCCATGGCATTTTAATTCCAAAAAATAAAAAAATGATTAGAAAAACATGAAACCTTACTTGATGTAATGTCATGCCACCAAGATGATGTGGTAAAAAAATTTGGCATGTTTGACGAAAGTTTGGACACACACCCCTCACAAACCGGAGCAACTCACTAGACGGCTCGTGGTTCCGAGAGGGAACAATGCATGTTTGATGACGAACAGGAGATAGCTTCCTCTTACGGCCTTCAAATTTTTCTATGTTTAACATGCACTACTACAACTGTACTGTGAAAATTTGGAAAATTCTAGTGGTCATTTGACCTTTTAAAGACATTTAAGTGGTTTTCTAGCAATTTAATGACCGTAATTCAAATTTGAACTACATCTACATGCAACGGCTAACCATAACGGTTCGAAAAAAAAATCATATTTGTGTACTTGTGTGCGAGTTAATTCCATGTGCAGTAAAATAGAAGGAATTTTCGAACATATTGGTCTCACGGAATGGGCACATGCATGGAGTGCCATGGCATTTTAATTCCAAAAAATTTAAAAAATGATCAGAAAAACATGAAACTTTGCTTGATGTAATGTCATGCCACCAAGATGATTTGGTAAAAAAATTGGCCTGTTTGACGAAACTTTGGACACACCCCCTCACAAACCGGAGCAACTCACTAGAAGGTTCGTGGTTCCGAGAGGGAACAATGCATGTTTGATGACGAACAGGAGATAGCTTCCTCTTACGGCCTTCAATTTTTTTTCTACGTTTAACGTGCACTAATACAACTGTCATGTGAAAATTTGGAAAATTTCAGGGTCATTTGACCTTTTAAATAAATTTAAGTGATTTTCTAGCCATTTAATGACCAAAATTCAAATTTGAACTACATCTACATGCAACGGCTAACCATAACGATTTGAAAAATCATATTTTTGTGTACTTGTGTGCGAGTTAAAAAATCATTAGACGATGTAAATATCTGGTGTTCAAAAAAGAAAATGTAAAGATCTGGCAAGACAACCGGCCCCCACATGATTGGCACTCTATCTCGCGGCTCGAGGTTTGGTAGGTGAATGGCGGGGATCATTAATCAGACACGGTTCTGTATTGGAAACCGCCAGCTATTACGTTCACACACGTATTTTGCTGTGGGAATCGTGTGTAATTTAAACTACAATACTCGTAAATTCCGGCAACCGGCGTCCATGAGACCATGACCAGCACCCCTTGCCTACGGTAGCCCTTGGCTCTGCGTTAACTCGTGCAGGCGTTCGTCCAAGCAGTCGACACGCTCGCGGTACATCTGGAGCGCGATCTCGAGCTCCAAGTTGGCTATTTCATCGGAGATCGCCAGCTCGAGGATGTGACGGCCATGTTCCGCTACTGCGCCCAGGTGGACACCTGGGCCAAGGAGGCAGTCAAGCCTACCGACCAATGCGTTGGCATCGAGCGGGACGCGGACAAGGCGAATAGCACGACCCATGCGAACGGCGCGGCGGGCGTCTGGTGCAAGTACGGCGCGGCCGGCCTCTGGTGCAAGTACGGCGCAGAGGGCATCTGCCCACTCCTGGCGAGGAATGGGGGTACTGACGGGACGTGTACCCAGCTGCGACGCCGTGTCAACAGCAGGAAAGCACCGATGGATCCGCTCTTGCTGTGCGGCGCACCGCGCCTCTCGCTCTGCGGCGCTCCAACGGTCTCGCCATGCGGCGAGCCGCAGCCTATCGGCGCGGACGCGCCTAGCTTGCTCTGCGGCGCGCCATCGATCATGTTGTGCGGCGAGCTGCAGCCTGTTGCAGCTAACATGCCTATCTTGATCCGCGGCGCTCAAGCGCCATGCGCCAAAGGTCTGCTCAACCCTGGCGATGACGCGCATCACGGCGTTGTCCATCGCGTTGCTGGGGAGCGCCTCGGCCTCGACGGGCCGTTGCGCCTGCTCGTTTTCCTCGTCGACGAGGTTGTTGGCAGAGGCGGCGCTTTGGTGGGTTGGCATGCTTGGAAAAGGTGGATGTGCTACAGGTTGCGCTTGTCGCCTCCGTGCCTCGCGCGCCGCCTAGGTTTATGCGCAATATCACTGGGTGGCGGGAAACAGGTGAGGAAATGGCGGGAAACGGTGGCGTGTTCATAAAGCGTCATCAAATTAATGGAAACTTAGCATAGAAGGAACATCGAGCTAGCACGAGAAGTAGATGATGATCAGATGAACACGGACCACACTAGGGAACCCGTCGGTGATGAATTCATCAATCGCAAACGGTTGAATACTAGCAAGCGTTTGCCCACAACACACACGGCTTATTCCATCACAAACAGGTCGGATGGATCAACTGTATGCCACGTATCGCACATTGTCAAAAAGTAAGGCGATAGACCTTCTTTAACATGTGTTAAAAAAACAACGACCTCGAGGTTAATTTAACTGATGGGCTGGGTCATATCAGTCATTTAATTTGACATCAACACAACTTCCCATCCAGTCACCCATCTGATGGCTGCTCCAGCCTGAGCACACTTAACTTGAGAGTTCTCTTACATGAGCTACTGGTGGAACAGCTAGTCCTTGCTGATATAGGATGCCTCTTCGCATCCTTATGGCGTATCCGGATGACCGCTGAAAGAACATGTGGTGCCCCCATGTTTGGTTTTGGTAATTGACGACAATCTCTATGGACTAATGGTTGCCTTGAGTTATCTTTGAAGGTTTTGTCCATAGGCTTTTCTTGGAGTACATGTGTTGGTTTCAAGGAGAGTTTGTGTTGACCAAGGTGCTATTAAGGAATTATCCAAAGATTGGTCATGTGAGAGTTGAGCTTATTGCAAGCATGTCTTGAAGAAGAAGATTGTGTGATCATTCATGTTTACCTTCAAGACATCATCCAAATGAAGAGAGTTGGAAAGATTCTAGGTTGATCAAGACTAAGTCAAGAGTGAATAAAGTTGATCAACTCACAAAGCGTAGAAGATGTACCGAGAGGGATCAAGTGATCCCATGGTATGGTAAGCATTGTCCATTGTGCTTTGTGTACTAACCCATGGTCTATGTCAGAGTTCTGTGTGGGGTTAGGTACGTGTTCATGGGCTTGCGTCAAGAGGAAGATATCACTCAACCCATGGAGAGGATGACATCAAGTGGTGATCGTCATCAAGATTGCCGTGTGCAAGTTCAAGTGGAGCGTCACGAAGAGATCAAGTGCTTGAAGCTTGCCGTCCATTGTGGTGACAATGGACTTGTGAAGATGTGCCAAAGAGTGGCTCACCCATAGTGGACTATGGGGGAGTAATCATCTAGTCTTCATCGAGCCAACGCAATCAAGAAAGGTGGTCCAACTTGAGGGAGTCAAGATCGTCATCATCTAGATCAAGTGGACCATGTGCAAGGCAAATGTTTGCCCTTGATAGGTTTTCTATTTTACCGGTCTCATGGTGGTAGTTGGGAGACCGGGTTATAGGATCGATAGCCGTACTATCAAGGGGGGCTCTCAAGTGAGTAGCTTGATCGTATCGTTCGTCGAGAGCTCAAACCATTGCATCCTTGCATCATGTTTCTTGGTTCTTGTTTGGTTCTCTTTGTGAGTCTTAGAGCTTATGATCATCTTGATGACAAGCTTGAGTTCATCGAAAACGGAGTTTGCATGCGTCTTCTATGATGTTTTCGATGTTGGCGGTTTTACCGGTCTTATCCGAGGAAGGGTTCTCACCATTTTCTTTTGGGTCTTTTCTCATTTGCTTCTTATTGGTATTTCTATCAAGATTGTGTTATCCCTTGTCTCTAGCTTTCCAACAAACTTGGTTTCGTCGAATTCGGAGTCCGTTTGCAGAAGTTGTGTCAGTTTTGGTGTTCTGAAAAGGCTGCAGCGGTACTACCGCGGATGTAATTTTTTACTACTGCTCTTGGGAGCGGTACTACCGCTTGGAGCAGTACTACCGCGGCTACTTCCGTGGCTACTTCCGCTCGGGACCAAAAACTCGTCACAACTCCAGCGGTGGTAGGCACGGATGTAATTTTTTAGTACCGCTCGCAAGCAGTAGTACCGCTACCCTTAGCAGTAGTACCGCTACCCCTAGCGGTAGTACCGTGAGGTCAAGCGGTACTACCGCTCCGACGGTTCTTCTGGCTTTTTTGCCTCCTCGCTGTTGTGTTTCAAAGGGCTACTACCGCCCTAGCGGTAGTACCGCTCCTTGGAGCGGTAGTACCGCTCGGTGCGGGCTGTGACCATAACGGTTGGATTTTTCCCCACCTATAAAAGGGGGTCTTCTTCCCCAATGAACCTTATCCTTTGAGCTCGTGTTCTTCCCCTATTGTTGACCTTCTTCGAGCTTGCTAACTCTCAATCCCTCCATGGATTCTTGCTAGTTTTTTGAGGGAAAAGAGAGAGGAGATCTAGATCCACATTTCCACCAATCACTTTCTCCTCTATGTGAGGGGAACCCCTTGGATCTAGATCTTGGAGTTCTTGGTGTTCTCCTTCTTGTTCTTCCTCTCATTTTCCTCCCTAGCATTAGTTGCATCGGTGGGATTTGAGAGAGAAGGACTTGGGCACTCCGTGTGCCCTTGCCATTGCATTTGGTGCATCGGTTTGAGTTCTCCACGGTGATACGTGGAAGTTACAAGTTGAGAAGCTTATTACTCTTGGGTGCTTGGTACCCTTGAGCTTGTTCCTCTTGGGTGCTTGGGCTCCCTAGACGGTTGGTGGTGTTTGGAGCTCAATCATTTTGGTGTAAAGCTCCGGGCAAGCGTCGGGGTCTCAATTAGGTTGTGGAGATCGCCCCGAGCAATTTGACGGGTACCGGTGACCGCCCCCAAGGGTTGCGCCAAAGTGTACGGGTTTGGTGACCGCCCCCAAGGGTTGCCATTTGTACGGGTTCGGTGACCGCCCTCAAGGGTCCCTTAGTGGAATCACGACATCTTGTATTGTGCGAGGGCGTGAGGAGATTACGGTGGCCCTAGTGGCTTCTTGGGGAGCATTGTGCCTCCACACCGCTCCAAACGGAGATTAGCATCCGCAAGGGTGTGAACTTCGGGATACATCATCGTCTCCGCGTGCCTCGGTTATCTCTTACCCGAGCTCTTTACTTATGCACTTTACTTTGTGATAGCCATATTTTTTCTTGTCATATATCTTGCTTTCGCCTAGTAGTTTATCTTGCTTAGCATAAGTTGTTGGTGCACATAGGTGAGCCTAGTTGTTGTAGGTTTTGTGCTTGGCAAATTAACCGCTAGGTTTATTCCGCATTTGTTCAAGCCTTAACCGTAATTATTTTAAAGCGCCTATTCACCCGCCCTCTAGGCGACATCCACGATCTTTCAATTGGTATCAGAGCCTCATCTCTCTTTATAGGGCTTAACCGCCTAGAGAGTAAGGATGTCGACTAGCGGTTTAGGATTCTCTGACACTCTTAGTTTTGATGGCACAAATTTTGATGTTTGGGTAATTCGCATGCTTAATCTCTTTAGGGTCATGGACCCAAATTTAGAGCGAATTATAGATATGGGTTTTTCTCCTCCAAAGGATCCACAAAGATTATCTTTAAAGGATGAGAAAAACTCTTATCTCAATGCTCAAGCTTCTAATGTGCTTTTTGATGCTTTGAGCAATGTAGTTATATTTCAACTCATGCCGTTTCGGGATGCTCATGAGTTGTGGACAAAGCTTCAAGACAAATATGGCGTGTCCGAGATTTGTGGAGATGATTGTCCTCCTTTCACCTCCGGTCGTATAGTATTCTCAACTTCTTCTACTTCACCTACATGTGGTTTGCCACAATGTAATGATATGGTGAGTAGTGGTGTTCATTGCAATGATTATAGTGTGCTTATTATTGATGATCCTTCATCACTTTATTATTGCAATGCTTCACCTTTGGACTTTAACACTTCGAGCACTCTAAATGGTTCACATGCTTGTGTTAAAAGTTCTTGCATATCTTGTAGAAGTTGCTTGCTCAAATCTCATGATGATATGCTTGCTATGTCTTGTTGCCATGATAAAAATGTATCTATTTCCTCAAGTTGTTGTGCTAACAATGTAGAGGAAACCCACACTCCATGGAACAAGATGTGGTCTTGAATGGTGCTTCAAGGGATCCTACATCATCATCAATTGCTTTTTGCCTTATGGCCAAGGCTTCAAAGGTATCTCCCACTTTGAATCCCAATATATCTTGTGATAATATTGATGATGGCAAGAGTGATGATGATGTCGATTATGATGAAGAGAATGATGATGTTGCCTCCTTAAAAGTTAAGGGGGAAATAATTTTTAAAGCTCTTCTTAAGAATAAAATTGCTCGTTCCAACTTCATGGAAATCATGTCTATTGCTATTGAGGGCAAGAAATATATTGATGAGTTGGAATCTCGTCTTGAGGAGTATGAGGTCACCATTGATAAAATGGAAGGTCATGAGCGTGATTACGCTAATGAGATTGCGGACCTCTCTCAAGCTCTTGAACTTGAACAAACCACCAAGGAATCTCTTGAGGAGACTTTTGCTCTAGAGTTATCTAGAGTGAAGGAATATCATGATAGAGCTCTTGAGGTGGCCAATGTTTTTGAAACTAAAAATGCTAAGCTTGAAGTTGCTCATGCTAGACTCCTTGAGGATTTTGAGCACCTCGAAAATGGCTCAAGGGTCATCAAGGGTGAGCTCATCAAACTCACCGAGTCTCATGCTCAACTTGAAGCTTCTTATTTAAAAGAGCTTGCCAAGTTGCCTTCTCCTCTTGTTGTTAATGATGATGCTTGTGCTACTAACTCTATTTCTTGTGAAGCATCCATTTTAAAGGAGAATGTTGAGCTAAGGGCTCAACTTGAGTTGCTATCTAGCAATTATGGGAAATTGGAAGAAAGTCATGAAAAGCTTTCTAGCTCTCATGTTGATCTTCTTGTATCCCATAATGTGCTAAAAATAGCTCATGAGGCTATGATTGCTAAGGTAACATCTATTGAGCCTCATGTGGACATTAGCACTACTTTTTGTCAAAATGCTATATTGCCTTGTGCTAGTCCTCGTAATTCGTTTATGCATAACATTGGTACATCTTGTGATGAATTGCTTTCCTTGCCTTGTTGCTCCAATGATGAAGCTTATACTTCCTCTAGTGCTTGTGTTGAGACTAACCATGTAGGGGAAATCAAAGAGCTCAAGGCCCAAGTCACTTCTTTGAAGAAAGACTTGGAAAAGAGTCATGAAGGGAAATTTACACTCAACAACATCTTGAGAGTGCAAAAATCCCCCAATGACAAAGGTGGACTTGGATTCAACTCCAACAAGAAGAAGAAGTCCAAGATGAACAAAAAGAAGGGCCAAGAACAAGTCAAGAATTCGGCCAAGATTGTTTGCTTCAAGTGCAAAGTAGAAGGGCATCATGTTAGATCTTGCCCATTGAAGAAGAAGGCCATTAGTGACAAGCAACAAGGGAAGCGGCCACAAGTTCGATCTCATGCTCAACCACAAGTTCAAGAAAGTCCTCTTCCCAAGAATCCTCAAGCTAATGCTTCTCAAGTTGAGAAATCAAGTGAGAAGAAAGTGAAGAGTAGACGTTGCTACTTATGTCGTGAGAAAGGTCACCTCGCCTCTTCATGCACTAGTGGTAACTTATCCAACCCAATTATTATTGATGATATCTATTCTCTTGGGAAGGATAATGTTGGCCATGTGTTTGCCAAATTTGTTGGTGCTCAAAGTGGTGTCAAGAAAGGAACCATTTGGGTAGCCAAGCCTGTTGTGACTAACCTCTTAGGACCCAACTTGGTTGGGGACCAACTAGCTCAAACTTGATCAATAGGTGTTGTTGGAGGGCATTGGAGACTTGGCTACATTATTAAGATTTAAGGGGACTTCATCATTCTTATTGTCTCAAGCCAAGTCAATTGGGTTATCAAGTTTCTATTCTAGATCCAATGTGCCTCCTTCCGGTAACTTGTACTTAAATTGTTTACATCGAAAGTTACTTGCCCCTTTGCATGTTTTGGTTTCGTTCCTTGCATGTGGTTGTATATGTTGTGCCTCCAATTTGCTTATGTGAGTAATCAAGTATGTGTGTGTTGGTTTGCACATCATGTACGTGTGTGTAGTGCGTTGAGCCTTTGCGCATCTTGTTTGTATGTTAGTTGGCTCTCGTGAGAGATTAATGGAACATCCCATTTTGGGGGAGTGATGTGCTTTGTGCACCTCACGGTCCCATAAATGTGTTTACATGAGGAATACCACCTAGTATTGATATTGCAAGCTTATCTAGTCACTATGTGGTATGTCTTCTCACGAGAAATTCAAATTCTAAATAGTCCATTAATTATATCTTGTTGGATCCTCTTTTTTCCTCTTGTTAAGTTTTCTTTAATTGGTATCACATTATGGGGGAGTAATATTCTATGTATATTACTAGCCTAGAAAATGTGTACATTTGAGATATTGTCACCTAGAATTGATATTGTAAATTATCTTGTTCCTACGTGGCATGTTAGCTCTACAAGTTGGAATTTGCTTGTGTTTGGTGTGAAGATGATGTCGGATATCCTTGCTATCTACCACCGGGAATTATTTCCAAATACTTCTTGTCTTTTGACAATTGGTACTCACTTATGTGTGGTAGAAATTATTGATCATCTTCACGTTGGCGTTTGCTTTTTATTTGCCTTATCTCTTGCCACGTTTGTGTCAACTCCCATTGCCTTCCGTGCCACTTGAGGATCTTGTTGTTTTCTTGATCTTGTCTAGTGTTTTCCTTGATGTAGTGAACGTGGTCATCCTACCTTGTGCATTTTGTATTCAAATGCAAATTCTCTATAATGCACAACTCGTGGGGGAGCTATCCTATTTTCTATAAAACACTAAACTTGTGATCCATTTTAAGTGTGTGTTGGTGGACGGCAAGCCGTTTCTTTTTGGTACTTGTGCCATCATGAAACTTTGTAGAGAGATTGGTTTGTTTGGAACCATCCTCTCTTTTGGGAGTTTGATATCATTTTGTGGGTTCCAATGGATATCTCATTCCTTGATGTATCTTTTAATGATATCTTCCAAGTGATGATTTCTCCATTTGGTATTCTTTTCACTTGGTATTTCCTTGTATTTTGGTATCGGTTCTTGAAAGTCTTGAGCATGCATATTAACTTCATGTAGTTTCCGTGGCATGCTTTCTCTCTTTGACCCAATATATAGGGGAAACTCCACCAAGTCTCAAATTGGATGAGATGTGCATGAATTTCATTTCCATATCTATATGCACATATTTATGTGGAGTTTGTCCTATGTATTGTTGGTGTTTCTAACTCTTTGGTCCCAATGAGTTTGGGTACCATTTTGTTTGTGTTGTTGTTCTAGGAACAATTGGAGATGCATTGGATGCTCGGCTCACTCACAAGGAAGGTGTTGTCACCATGTGCTTTTTGGAGTCAAGCTAGGATGATCAATGAACTACTTTGTACCTTTAATTGGTATCTACTACATCCTTCCAATGTTAACTCGGTAACAAGTATCTTCATATACTTCATGCACACATTTCTTGCATCAACCTTGTGTAGGTTGTATCATGGCATGTTTATTCATTCTCTCTTGTGATACTTGTTTCCTTTCTCAAAGCATCCCAACAATGATCTCTTGTTGCTAGTTGTGATGTCTTTGATGGTTGTGTGGTAGGAATTCATTTATGTACAATAAGACCATATCTAGCCATGTGTTATGCTTCCAAGCAAATATCTTATTGGTATATCTATGACTTCCTTTTGGATATCTTGTTCCATCGTGTTGTAACTATTTCGGGTGTACATCCTTCTTTGTAGATATATATCATCATGATCTCGTCTACCTAGAACCTTATACACTTGAGAGAAATTACATCTCTAGATGATATCCTTTCTTTCATGTCCACCTTGTCTTTCTTGTTATTTCTTTGGTGGCTCCGTGAAAGCTTTTGCCTTGAGTGCATGTCTTATCTCGTTGCATCTTGATGCACTCCTGTGTGGTGAAGATTATTTTCCTCATGCTTATCTCTACGAGGCTTTTGCCATCTTAATTGGTATCCCTCGTCTTGATGAGGCTTTCATCTTCTATCTTCACCATGGGTTGTCACAAGTGTTGGTTATTCATTTTGCATTTTTAGTGTGCTTGTGAACCCTTTTGCTTGGTGTGTGTGGGGAGGACATGTCATGCACCTTGTAGCTCCACTATCCAAGACTATGTTGATGCTTAATGCTCATTCGTACATTAGTCTTCTCAAGTGGTTTGCCATGACTCACACACATCATTTAGGTTGAGCCTACTCTTAAGTTGCCTCTTTTATATGTTGCTCAACCATTTGTTTGTTGCAAGTGCTAGGCTTTGTTTCCTATATGCTCACTTGCACTTGTTGTGAGTTTCTATTGATTTTCGGGGAGTGATGATCCTATTTTGTGCACTCGGTATCCTAATGCAAATATTGTAAGAAGTGCACAAATCATGGAGAGCTTCACTAGTGTCTTTAGAACACTCTGGTGCTCTCTTGCACTTGTCGTGGGGTTCTATTGATCTTGGGGGAGTGACGATCCTATTTTGTGCTCGTTGTATCCAGTTACAAAAGTAAATTGTGCACAAATCATGGGGAGCTTCTCTAGTTTCTCAAGAACACTCCTTTGCTCATATCATAATTTATTTCATTCATGTGGCACGTAGGATCATTGGTCTAGTTGGCTCAATTGATATCCGTTGATTGCTTGCTTCAATTGGTATCTTTTGATTGCTTGTTTCTCTCTTTCTTATGTCTTTGTGGCATATCTTTCTTTTGTAAACTTTGGGCCTAAATATAGTTTGTTTTCCTCCTAGTATTTATCGTCAAACTTGTGTATTGCATTCCACTCTCTTGTTGAGAAATACACAAATTATGGAGGAACACAATTTATATTGGCCTTCTAAGCTTTTCTCCCATTTTGGCAATCGATGCCAATGGGGGAGAAGTTTTAGAGAGTTTTGTGGAGAAGTTTAGAGAATTCTCTCCTCTTGCTTTGGTTTTGTTCCTAAGCATTTGCATCTCTTACTCATGCATCATTGGTTGTTGCATTGCATGGTGATGCATAATTCCTTATATAAACTCTCTTGAAAGTGATTGTCATCAATTACCAAAATGGGGGAGATTGAAAGAACATGTGGCGCCCCCATGTTTGGTTTTGGTAATTGACGACAATCTCTATGGACTAATGGTTGCCTAGAGTTACATTTGAAGGTTTTGTCCATAGGCTTTTCTTGGAGTACATGTGTTGGTTTCAAGGAGAGTTTGTGTTGACCAAGGTGCTATTAAGGAATTATCCAAAGATTGGTCATGTGAGAGTTGAGCTTATTGCAAGCATGTCTTGAAGAAGAAGATTGTGTGATCATTCATGTTTACCTTCAAGACATCATCCAAATGAAGAGAGTTGGAAAGATTCTAGGTTGATCAAGACTAAGTCAAGAGTGAATCAAGTTGATCAACTCACAAAGCGTAGAAGATGTACCGAGAGGGATCAAGTGATCCCATGGTATGGTAAGCATTGTCCATTGTGCTTTGTGTACTAACCCATGGTCTATGTGAGAGTTCTATGTGGGGTTAGGTACGTGTTCATGGGCTTGCGTCAAGAGGAAGATATCACTCAACCCATGGAGAGGATGACATCAAGTGGTGATCGTCATCAAGATTGCCGTGTGCAAGTTCAAGTGGAGCGTCACGAAGAGATCAAGTGCTTGAAGCTTGCCGTCCATTGTGGTGACAATGGACTTGTGAAGATGTGCCGAAGAGTGGCTCACCCATAGTGGACTATGGGGGAGTAATCATCTAGTCTTCATCGAGCCAACGCAATCAAGAAAGGTGGTCCAACTTGAGGGAGTCAAGATCGTCATCATCTAGATCAAGTGGACCATGTGCAAGGCAAATGTTTTCCCTTGATAGGTTTTCTATTTTACCGGTCTCATGGTGGTAGTTGGGAGACCGGGTTATAGGATCGATAGCCGTACTATCAAGGGGGGCTCTCAAGTGAGTAGCTTGATCGTATCGTTCATCGAGAGCTCAAACCATTGCATCCTTGCATCATGTTTCTTGGTTCTTGTTTGGTTCTCTTTGTGAGTCTTAGAGCTTATGGTCATCTTGATGACAAGCTTGAGTTCATCGAAAACGGAGTTTGCATGCGTCTTCTATGATGTTTTCGATGTTGGAGGTTTTACCGGTCTTATCCGAGGAAGGGTTCTCACCATTTTCTTTTGGGCCTTTTCTCATTTGCTTCTTATTGGTATTTCTATCAAGATTATGTTAGCCCTTGTCGCTAGCTTTCCAACGAACTTGGTTTCGTCAAATTCGGAGTCCGTTTGCAGAAGTTGTGTCAGTTTTGGTGTTCTGAAAAGGCTGCAGCGGTACTACCGCGGAGAGGAGCGGATGTAATTTTTTAGTACCGCTCTTGGGAGCGGCACTACCGCTTGGAGCAGTACTACCGCGGCTACTTCCGTGGCTACTTCCACTCGGGACCAAAAACTCGTCACAAGTCCAGCGGTGGTAGGCACGGATGTAATTTTTTAGTACCGCTCGCAAGCAGTAGTACCGCTACCCTTAGCAGTAGTACCGCTACCCCTAGCGGTAGTACCGTGAGGTCAAGCGGTACTACCGCTCCGATGGTTCTTCTAGCTTTTTTGCCTCCTCGCTGTTGTGTTTCAAAGGGCTACTACCGCCCTAGCGGTAGTACTGCTCCTTGGAGCGGTAGTACCGCTCGGTGCGGGCTGTGACCATAACGGTTGGATTTTTTCCCACCTATAAAAGGGGGTCTTCTTCCCCAATGAACCTTTTCCTTTGAGATCGTGTTCTTCCCCTATTGTTGACCTTCTTCGAGCTTGCTAACTCTCAATCCCTCCATGGATTCTTGCTAGTTTTTGAGGGAAAAGAGAGGGGAGATCTAGATCCACATTTCCACCAATCACTTTCTCCTCTATGTGAGGGGAACCCCTTGGATCTAGATCTTGGAGTTCTTGGTGTTCTCCTTCTTGTTCTTCCTCTCATTTTCCTCCCTAGCATTAGTTGCATCGGTGGGATTTGAGAGAGAAGGACTTGGGCACTCCGTGTGCCCTTGCCATTGCATTTGGTGCATCGGTTTGAGTTCTCCACGGTGATACGTGGAAGTTACAAGTTGAGAAGCTTATTACTCTTGGGTGCTTGGTACCCTTGAGCTTGTTCCTCTTGAGTGCTTGGGCTCCCTAGATGGTTGGTGGTGTTCGGAGCTCAATAATTGTGGTGTAAAGCTCCGGGCAAGCATCGGGGTCTCCAATTAGGTTGTGGAGATCGCCCCGAGCAATTTGATGGGTACCGGTGACCGCCCCCAAGGGTTGCGCCAAAGTCTACGGGTTTGACCGCCCCCAAGGGTTGCCATTTGTACGGGTTTGGTGACCGCCCTCAAGGGTCCCCTAGTGGAATCATGGCATCTTGCATTGTGCGAGGGTGTGAGGAGATTACGGTGGCCCTAGTGGCTTGTTGGGGAGCATTGTGCCTCCACACCGCTCCAAACGGAGATTAGCATCCACAAGGGTGTGAACTTCGGGATACATCATCGTCTCCGCGTGCCTCGGTTATCTCTTACCCGAGCTCTTTACTTATGCACTTTACTTTGTGATAGCCATATTGTTTCTTGTCATATATCTTGATTTCACCTAGTAGTTTATCTTGCTTAGCATAAGTTGTTGGTGCACATAGGTGAGCCTAGTTGTTGTAGGTTTTGTGCTTGGCAAATTAACCGCTAGGTTTATTCCGCATTTGTTCAAGCCTTAACCATAATTATTTTAAAGCGCCTATTCACCCCCCCTCTAGGCGACATCCACGATCTTTCAACCGCCCGTCCCCCAATGGCCAATAGATGTTGTGTAGACAGAGCATATCACATACATCTTATTAGAAGCAATCGTCTGTGTTATCATCGGTCTTCACACACATTTCTAATTACAAACCTGTTTGCCGCGTATCACACATATCTTGATATATTGAACCGTTTCTGTTCTCTTGTCTCAACGCAAACAGTTCATCCGAGTGAACCGCATGCCGTATATCGCACACACATTGATCTGGCTGACCGTTTCTTTTGTGTTGCCTAATCACAAACAGTTCATCCGAGTGAACCGTATGCTGTATATCGCACACACCTCCATCTGGCTGCACGTTTCTTTTGTTCCTCCCCATCGCAAACAGTTAATTGAACCGAACCGTATGCCCTGCATCGCACACGCAACTAAAATCTGAACCGTGTTTGATGCATCCTCCATCGCAAACGTTTTGCACCTTTTTTGATGGGTTTTTTACACCACTGTTTGCGATTATTGCATCGCACACAGTTTTGTCGAAGGGTCTCTGATCGTAGTGTCGCGTTAGCAGCATCCTGCAGTAGTGCTTGTTGAAAAAAGAATCTTTTGCGCCCGGTAAAACAATTTTAATAAATCACGTAAGCATGATAAAATTCTGATTTTTTTACACAAGATTGGTATACAAATTTCCTACATTGTCCTAATTTTTCAGAATGTTTGGAGTTACAGAAGTATTCGAATTTTTAGATTGCTACAGACTGTTCTGTTTTACAGATTCTGTTTTCTTTGCGTTATGTGCTTATTTTGATGAATTTATGGACTTTATCGGAGGGTATGAGTCATAGTAAAGTTGGAATACGGTAGATATAATGCAAAAATAAAATATGAATGGGTTTCCAACAATACTTAGAGTAGTGATTTCCTTTGTTATACTAACGGATCTCACGAAGGTTTTGTTGAGTTTTGTGTGACTGAAGTTTTCAAGTTTTGGGTGATGTCACGATGGATGAAGGAATGAGTAAGAAGAGCCTAAACTTGGGGATGCCCCATGGCACCTCAAGTTATTATCCAAAGAGGAACTAGCAACTAAGCTTGGGGATTCTCCGAGTGGCATCCGCTCTTTCTTCTAACGACTGATACGTCTCCAACGTATCTATAGTCTTTGATTGTTCCATGCTGTTATATTATCATTCTTGGATGTGTTATAATCATTTTATATCATTTTTTGTACTAACCTATTGACATAATGCCAAGTGCCAGTTGTTTTTTTGCATGTTTTTTACATCGCGGGAAATTAATACCAAACGGAGTCCAAACGCGGCGGAAATTTTGTGGATTTTTTGGACCAGAAGACATCCAGTGGGCCGAAGAAGCACTTGGGGGCTGCTCAGAGGGGAGCACAACCCACCAGGGCGCGCCTGGAGGCCCAGGCGCGCCCTGGTGGGTTGTGCCCACCTCGGGTGCCCCCGGACCGCCTCTTTGCTCTATAAATACCCCAATATTCCAGAAACCCTGGGAGAGTCGACGAAAATCAATTACAGCCGCCGCAAGTTCCAGAACCACCAGATCCAATCTAGACACCATCACAGAGGGGTTCATCATGTCCATTGGTGCCTCTCCGATGATGTGTGAGCAGTTCTTTGTAGACCTACGGGTCCGTAGTTAGTAGCTAGATGGCTTCCTCTCTCTCTCGTTTGATTCTCAATACAATGGTCTCTT
This sequence comes from Aegilops tauschii subsp. strangulata, assembly GCF_002575655.3. Taxonomy (NCBI): domain Eukaryota; kingdom Viridiplantae; phylum Streptophyta; class Magnoliopsida; order Poales; family Poaceae; genus Aegilops; species Aegilops tauschii. The sequence continues at coordinate 112,303,389 of NC_053035.3, forward strand.
GGAGATCCATATGATGTAACTCTTTTTGCGGTGTGTTTGTTGGGATCGGATGAACTTTGAGTTTATGATCAGATCTATTTCTTTTATCCATGAAAGTTATTTGAGTCTTCTTCGATCTCTTATATGCATGATTGCTTATAACCTCGTATTTCTTCTCCGATATTTTTGTTTTGTTTGGCCAACTTGATCTATTTATCTTGCAATGGGAAGAGGTGCTTTGTGATGGGTTCGATCTTACGGTGCTTGAGCCCAGTGACAGAAAGGGAACCGACACATATGTATAGTTGCCATTAAGGATAACAAGATGGGGTCTATTTCTACATAAATAGATCTTGTCTACATCATGTCATCGTTCTTATTGGATTACTCCGTTTCTCCATGAACTTAATACACTAGATGCATGCTGGATAGTGGTCGATGTGTGGAGTAATAGTAGTAGATGCAGGCAGGAGTCGGTCTACTAATCTTGGACGTGATCCCTATATAATGATCATTGCCTGGATATCGTCATGATTATTTGAAGTTCTATCAGTTTCCTAACAGTAATTTGTTTACCCACTGTTTGCTATTTTTCTCGAGAGAAGCCACTAGTGAAACCTACGGCCCCTGGGTCTCTTCTTTAATATATTTGCCTTTGCGATCTATTTTATTTGCTTTTATTTTCAGATCTATTAAACTGAAAATACAAAAATACCTTGCTGCACTTTATTTTATTTAGCGTTCGATCTATCAATTTATTACAACTTTCTCCCGTCCACGTGCCAATTTCTGGCGCTGTTACCCGAAAGGGATTGACAACCCCTTTAACACGTCGGGTTGCGAGTATTTGATAATTGTGCGCAGGTGTTGTTTACGTAGTGTTGCGTGATTCTCCTACTGGTTCGATAACCTTGGTCTCATCACTGAGGAAAATACCTACCGTCTCTATGCTGCATTGATGACCCACTAGTATAGGGCATCAATTGTAGCTCTTTTCAATAAGTAAGAGTGTCAAACCCAACGAGGAGCAGAAGGAAATGACAAGTGGTTTTCAGCAAGGTAATGTCTACAAGTGCTAAAATTGTAAGTAGCAGAGTAGTTTGATAGCAAGATAATTTGTAACGAGCAAGTAACGATAGTAGTAACAAAAGTGCAACAAGGTAGCCCAATCCTTTTGAGGCAAAGGACAGGCCAAAACGGTCTCTTATGATAAGGAAAGCGTTCTTGAGGGTACACGGGAATTTCATCTAGTCACTTTCACCATGTTGGTTCGACTTGTGTTCGCTACTTTGATAATTTGATATGTGGGTGGACCGGTGCTTAGGTGTTGTTCTTACTTGAACAAACCTCCTACTTATGATTAACCCTCTAATGTCTACTACACAATTTTATTCTTGTAGATGCGTGTTGGGCCTCCAAGCGCGGAGTTTTGTAGGACAATAGCAATTTTCCCTCAAGTGGATGACCTAAGGTTTATCAATCCGTGAGAGGTGTAGGATGAAGATGGTCTCTCTCAAACGACCCTGCAATCAAATACAAGAAATCTCATGTGTCCCCAACACACCCAATACAATGGTAATTTGTATAGGTGCACTAGTTCGGCGAAGAGATGGTGATAAAAGTGTAATATGGATGGTAGAAATATATTTTTTAATCTGAATAAATAAAAATAGAAAGGTAGCAAATAGTAAACGGGCACAAAAAAGGTATTTCAATGCTTGAAAATGAGGCCTAGGGTTCGTACTTTCATTAGTGCAACCTCTCAACAATGCTAATATAATTGGATCATAGAACAATCCCTCAAAGTGATGAAGAATCACTCCAATGTTCCTATCTAGCGGAGAACATAAGAATAAATTATTTGTAGGGTACGAAACCACCTCAAAGCTATTCTTTCCATTCGATCTATTCAAAATTCGTACTAAAATAACACAAGGCTATTCTTTCCGTTTGATCTATCCTAGAGTTCATACTAAAATAACACCAAAGCAAATTCAGATTCATAATATTCAATCCAACACAAAGAACTTCAAGGAGTGCCCCAAGATTTCTACCGGAGAAACAAAGACAAGAACGTGCATCAACCCCTATGCATAGATTACCCCAATGTCACCTCAGGAATCCGCGAGTTGAGTGCCAAAACATATATCAAGTGAATCAATACGATACCCCATTGTCACCACGAGTATTCAATTGCAAGACATATATCAAGTGTTCTCACATCCATAAAAGTATTCAATCCGATAACAACGAAATCTCAAAGGGAAGAACTCAATTCATCACAACAAGTAGTGAGGGGAAAACACCATATGATCCGACTATATTAAAAAAGCCCGCGATACATCAAGATCGTGACATCTCAAGAACACGAGAGAGAGAGAGAGAGAGAGAGAGAGAGAGAGATTAAACACATAGCTACTGGTACAAACCCTCAGCCTCGAGGGTGGACTACTCCCTCCTCATCGTGGTGGCCGCCGGGATGATAAAGATGGCCACCGGAGATGATTCCCCCCTCCGGCGGGGTGCCGGAACAGGGTCTAGATTGGTTTTCGGTGGCTACAGAGGCCCGCGGCGGCGGAACTTCTGATCTAGGGTTATTTCTGATGGTTTCTTTATTTATAGGATTTTTGGGCGTCAGTTTCACGCTAAGATGGGCCTCGAGGTGAGCACAACCCGCCGAGGCAAGCCAGGCCCACCAGGCGCGCCCTGGTGGGTTGTGCCCTCCTCGTGGCTCTTCTGGCCCTCCCACAAAGCTTCGGGGGTCTCTTTTGTTCCAAAAAAATTGTCAAAAAGTTTCAGCTCATTTGGAGAACTTTCATTTCTGCACAAAAAACAACACCACGGTAGTTCTGCTGAAAACAGCGTTAGTCTGGGTTAGTTCCATGCAAATCATACCAAAACCATATCAAATTGTTGTAAACATGGCATGAATACTTCATAAATTCTAGATACGTTGGAGACATATCAGCATCCCCAAGCTTAATTCCTACTCGTCCCCAAGTAGGTAAATGATAAATGAAATAATTTATGAAGTGTGAATGCTAGCAAAGTGCATAAGTTTGATCAATGATAATTTCAATCACTTCTCGTAGCATAATAACAGCAACTCTTTCTCGTAAAACTTATCATGATAAATTAGCAATTGAAAATGGAATTTTGTTGTGGAATGCTACCTATCATATTCATCATAAACTCTTTTCTTTTGTAGCATGGACATTTGGACTTTTATATGGTTCAAAGCAATAGTCTAGTTTTGACATGAGGACTTTAATACTCAAGCATACCAACAAGCAACCATGTCTTTCAAAATATCAATGCTAAAATAAGTTATCCCTCGCCCATCATGCTCAATCATTGATCCATTCATGAAACGCACTCACATATTAGCTACACCCAATGCTCAAGTACGATCATAGTGCCTCCTAGTTGGTGCTTTATAAGAGAAGATGGAGACTCAAATTAAAAATAAAAATTGCATAAAGTAAAAGAAAGGCCATTCGTAGAGGGAAGTAGGGATTTGTAGAGGTGCCAGAGCTCAAAGCAAAAATTGAGAGATAAAAAACATTTTGAGAGGCATACTTTTCCCACCAACGAAAACGACTTAGAGCTCCCAGCACTTTCCATGCTAGATATATCATAGGCGGTTCCCAAACAGAAAATAAAGTTTATTCCTTTTTCCACCATACTTTCACTTTCCATGGCTAACCGTATCCACGGATGCCCTCCATACCAACACTTTCCAAGGAATTTATTATTTGATAGCGTAAAGTAAATTCATTTTTCATTTCGGGACTGGGCATCCCTAATACCTTTGCCTTACTCTCGTGCAATGACAAGTGAATAAACACTCATCGTGAGAATAACACATCTAGCATGGAAAATATTAGCCACCCCTAACCGCCTCGCGAGCGGTACGAGCACACAAAAGAGAAATTTATTTTGAAAATTAGAGATGGCACATACAAATTTGCTTAGAACGGCAAAAGAATACCGCATATAGGTAGATATAGTGGACTCATGTGGCAAAACTGGTTTAAAAGATTTTGGATGCACAAGTAGTGATCATACTTAGTGCAAAATGAAGGCTAGCAAAAGATTGAGAAGCGACCAACCAAGAAACGAATAATCTCATAAGCGAGCATTAAGCATAATTAACACCGAATAATGCACCACAAGTAGGATATAATTTCATTGCATAACTATTGACTTTCGTGCTTGCTTAGGGAATCACAAACCTTAATACCAATATTCTTACTAAAGCATAATTACTCATCAACATGACTCACATATCACATCATCATATCTCAAAACTATTACAAGGAATCAAGTTTATTTTGTCCAATGATCTTCATGAAAGTTTTTATTATATCCTTCTTGGATATCTATCACTTTGGAACTAATTTTCATGTGTTGCTTTTGATAAGCTCAAACAAATATAAGTGAAGATCATGAGCATAATATTTCTTTCTCTCAAATTAATTTACGTGAAGCAAGAGAGAATTTCTTCAAAAATACTAAAGCACACCATGCTCAAAAAGATATAAGTGAAGCACTAGAGCAATTCCAAAGAAAAGAGCTTCGTTGACGGGATGTGCGTGCCGCTTACCTAGCCTCCCTGGCAACTATTTGAGGACTCTATTTTATTTAAAAAATTCAGATCTAAGTACTTTATTAAAACAGCAAGCAAAAACAAAATAAAATGACATTCTAAGAAGAGCACACGTCATGTGAAGAAGCAAAAACTTAGGCTCAACAGATACTAACCGATAATTGCCGGTGGAGAAAGGTGGGATGCCTACCGGGGCATCCCCAAGCTTAGATGCTTGAGAATTCTTGAAATATTATCTTGGGGTGCCTTGGGCATCCCCAAGCTTGAGCTTTTGTGTCTCCTTAACTCTTCTCATATCACGGCTTTCCTAAATCTCAAAAGCATCATCCACACAAAACTCAACAAGAACTCGTGAGATAAGTTAGTATAAACCAATGCAAAAACTTTATCATTCTCTACTGTAGCAAATAAATAAGATTATTATTCAACATTTCATACTAAATGCCTCTGCATATTTAATACTCCTATCCTCAAATAGAATCATTAAACAAGCAAACATATGCAAACATAACAGCAATCTGCCAAAACAGTACAGTCTGTAAAGAATGCAAGAGTATCAATACTTACCTAACTCCAAAAGTTATGAAAAATTACCACACTGTAGAAAATTTATCAGAGCTTATTTTGCAAAAAGTTTCAACATTTTATCACATTCTGACTAATACGTCCATTTTGCATCATGCTTTTATATCGATATTTATTGCATTATGGGCTATTATTACACATTATGTCACAATACTTATGCCAATTCTCTCTTATTTTATAAGGTTTACATGAAGAGGGAGAATGCCGGCAGCTGGAATTCTGGGCTAGAAAAGGAGCAAATATTAGAGACCTATTCTGCACACTCCAAAAGTCCTGAAACTCCACGAAAGTCAATTTTGGAATATATAAAAAATATTGGGTGAAGAAAGTACCACAGGGGGGCCACCTACCATCCACGAGGGTGGGGGCGCGCCCTACCCCCCTGGGCGCGCCCCCCTGCCTCGTGGGCCCCCTGGCAGGCCTCCGGTGCCCATCTTTGGCTATATGAAGTCTTTCGCCCTGGAAAAAATCAGAAGGAAGCTTTCGGGACGAAGCACCGCCGCCACGAGGCGGAACCTGGCGAAACCAATCTAGGGCTCCGGCGGAGCTGTTCTGCCGGGGAAACATCCCTCTGGGAGGGGGAAATCATCACCATCGTCATCACCATCGAGCCTCTCATCGGGAGGGGGTCAATCTCCAACAACATCTTCACCAGCACCATCTCATCTCAAACCCTAGTTCATCTCTTGTATCCAATCTTTGTCTCAAAACCTCAGATTGGTACCTATGGGTTGCTAGTAGTGTTGATTACTCCTTGTATTTGATGCTAGTTGGTTTATTTGGTGGATTCATATGTTTCATGATATGGTTAGGTTTACCTTAATACTTCTTTTGTAGTTGCGGATGCTTGCAAGAGGGGTTAATGATAAGTGGGATGCTTGTCCAAGTAAGGGCAGTACCCAAGCACTGGTCCACCCACATATCAAATTATCAAAGTAACGAACGTGAATCATATGAGCGTGATGAAAACTAGCTTGACGATAATTCCCATGTGTGCTCGGGAGCGTTTTCCTTTATACAAGAGTTTGTCCAGGCTTGTCCTTTGCTACAAAAAGGATTGGGCCACCTTGCTGCACCTTATTTACTTTTATTACTTGTTACCCGTTACAAATTACCTTATCACAAAACTATCCGTTGCCGATAATTTCAGTGCTTGTAGAGAATACCTTACTGAAAACCGCTTGTCAGTTCCTTCTGCTCCTCGTTGGGTTCGAGAATCTTACTTATCTAAAGGACTATGATAGATCCCATATACTCTTGGGCCATCAAGACTCTTTTCTGGCGCCGTTGCTGGGGAGTGAAGCGCCTTTGGTAAGGAAAAATTTATATAGTGTGCTGAAATTTACTGTCACTTGTTACTATGGAACATAATCCTTTGAGGGGCTTGTTCGGGGTATCTTCACCCCGACCAATAGAGCAAAGAGTTGCTCCTCAACCTACTGAACCTACTGAAATTTTTTACTTTGAAATTCCTTCGGGTATGATAGAGAAACTGCTAGCTAATCCTTTTACAGGAGATGGAACATTGCATCCCGATTTGCACCTAATCTATAAGGATGAAGTTTGTGGATTATTTAAGCTTGCAGGTATGCCCGAGGATGTTATCAAGAAGAAGGTCTTCCATTTATCTTTGAAGGGAAAGGCATTGACATGGTTTAGGCTATGTGATGATATTGGATCATGGAACTACAACCGATTGAAATTGCAATTTCATCAGAAGTTTTATCCTTTGCATCTGGTTCATCGTGATCGTAATTATATATATAATTTTTGGCCTCGCGAAGGAGAAAGCATCGCTCAAGCTTGGGGGAGGCTTAAGTCAATGTTATATTCATGCCCCAATCATGAGCTCTCAAGAGAAATTATTATTCGAAATTTTTATGCTCGGCTTTCTCTCAATAATCGCTCCATGCTCTATACTTCTTGTACTGGTTCTTTTATGATGAAGACTACTGAATTCAGATGGGATTTATTGGAAAGAATTAAACGCAACTCTAAAGATTTGGAACTCGACAAAGGTAAGGAGTCAGGTATAACACCTAAGTTTGATTGTGTTAAATCTTTTATGTGTACCGATGTTTTCCGTGAATTTAGCACTAAATATGGACTTGACTCTGAGATAGTAGCTTCTTCTGTGAATCATTTGCTACTCATGTTGATCTCCCTAAGGAGAAGTGGTTTAAATATCATCCTCCCATTGAAGTGAAAGTAGTTGAACCTATTAAAGTTGAAGAAAAGACTATCACTTACAATGTTGACCCTATTGTTCCTACCACTTATATTGAGAAACCACCTTTCCCTGTTAGAATAAAGGATCATGCTAAAGCTTCAACTATGGTCAACAAAAGTAATATTAGACACCCAAAACCTTTGAGCAAATTAAAGTTGAACCTAGTATTGCTTAAAGATCTCTTGGTCGATAATATTGATGGGCATGTTATTTACTTCTGTGATGAAGCTGCTAGAATTGCTAGACCCGATACTAAAAATAAACATAGACCTGTTGTAGGCATGCATGTTATTTCTATTAAAATAGGAGATCATTTCTATCATGGCTTATGTGATATGGGTGCTAGTGCAAGTGCAATACCTCATTCTTTGTACGAAGAAATTATGCATGATATTGCACCTGCTGAGTTAGAAGGTATTGATGTTACAATTAAGCTTGCCAATAGAGATACTATTTCACCAGTTGGGATTGTTAGAGATGTTGAAGTCTTGTGTGGGAAAGTTAAATATCCTACTGATTTTCTTGTTCTTGCTTCCCCTCAAGATAACTTTTGTCCCATTATATTTGGTAGACCCTTCTTGAATACTGTTAATGCTAAGATAGATTGCAAAAAGGATGTAGTTACTATTGGTTTAGGGGATATGTCTCATGATTTTAATTTTGCTAAATTTCGAAAACAACCCCATGATAAAGAATTGCCTAGTAAAGATGAAATTATTGGTCTTGCTTCTATTGCCGTGCCTCCTAATGATCTTTTAGAGCAATATTTGCTAGACCATGAAAATGATATGTTTATGAATGAAAGAAGGGAAATAGATGAAGTATTCTTCAAACAAGGACCTATTTTGAAACACAACTTGCCCGTTGAAATTCTAGGTGATCCTCCTCCACCCAAGGGTGATCTCGTGTTTGAGCTTAAACCATTACCTGATACTCTTAAATATGCTTATCTTGATGAAAAGAAGATATATCCTGTCATTATTAGTGCTAACCTTTCAGAGCAGGAAGAAGAGAAATTATTGAAAACTCTGAAGAAGCATCGTGCTGCTATTGGATATACTCTTGATGATCTTAAGGGCATTAGTCCCACTCTATGCCAGCACAAAATAAAATTGGAGAGAGACGCTAAACCGGTTGTTGATCACCAACGACAGTTAAATCCCAAGATGAAAGAAGTGGTAAGGAAAGAAATACTAAAGCTTCTGGAGCCATGTATAATTTATCCTGTTGCTGATAGTCAGTGGGTAAGTCCTCTCCATTGTGTCCCTAAGAAGGGAGGTATTACTGTTGTTCCTAATGATAAAGATGAAATGATCCCACAAAGAATTGTTACAGGTTATAGAATGGTAATTGATTTCCACAAACTAAATAAAGCTACTAAAAGGATCATTACCCTTTACCTTTTATGGATAAAATGCTAGAAAGATTATCCAAACACATTTTTGCTTTCTAGATGGTTATTCTGGTTTCTCTCAAATACCTGTGTCAAAAGAGGATCAAGAAAAGACCACTTTTACTTGCCCTTTCGGTACCTTTGCTTATAGACGTATGCCTTTTGGTTTATGCAATGCACATACTACCTTTCAAAGATGTATGACTGCTATATTCTCTGACTTTTGTGAAAAGATCGTTGAGGTTTTCATGGATGATTTCTCCGTTTATGGAATTTCTTTTGATGATTGCTTGAGCAACCTTGATCGAGTTTTGCAGAGATGCGAAGAAACCAATCTTTTCTTGAATTAGGTGAAGTTCCACTTTATGGTTAATGAAGGTATTGTCTTGGGGCATAAAATTTCTGAAAGAGGTATTGAAGTTGATAAAGCTAAAGTTGATGTTATTGAAAAGATGCCGTGTCCCAAGGACATTAAAGGTATAAGAAGTTTCCTTGGTCATGCCGGCTTTTATAGGAGGTTCATTAAAGACTTCTCTAAAATCTCTAGGCCTCTCACTAATCTCTTACAAAAAGATGTTCCTTTTGTCTTTGATGATGATTGTGTAGAAGCATTTGGAATACTTAAGAAAGCCTTGATTTCTGCACCTATTGTTTAGCCTCCTGATTGGAATTTACCCTTTGAAATTATGTGTGATGCTAGTGATTATGCCGTAGGTGCTGTTCTAGGATAGAGAGTTGACAAGAAATTAAATGTTATCCAATATGCTAGTAAAACTCTAGACAGTGCCCAGAGAAATTATGCTACTACTGAAAAAGAATTTTTAGCAGTTGTATTTGCTTGTGATAAGTTCAGACCTTATATTGTTGATTCTAAAGTAACTGTTCACACTGATCATGTTGCTATTAAATATCTTATGGAAAAGAAAGATGCTAAACCTAGACTTATTAGATGGGTTCTCCTACTACAAGAATTTGATTTGCATATTATAGATAGAAAGGGAGCTGAGAACCCCGTTGCAGACAACTTATCTAGGTTAGAGAATGTTCTTGATGACCCACTACCTATTGATGATAGCTTTCCTAATGAACAATTAGCTGTCATAAATGCTTCTCGTACTACTCCATGGTATGCTGATTATGCTAATTACATTGTTGCTAAATTTATACCACCTAGTTTCACATACTAGCAAAAGAAAAAGGTTTTCTATGATTTAAGACATTACTTCTAGGATGACCCACACCTTTATAAAGAAGGAGTAGATGGTGTTAGTAGACGTTGTGTACCTGAGCATGAAAAGGAAAAGATCCTACACAAGTGTCACTCCGAGGCTTATGGAGGACACCATGCTGGAGATACAACTGCACATAAGATATTGCAATCCGGTTTTTATTGGCCTGCTCTTTTCAAAGATGCCCATAAGTTTGTCTTGTCTTGTGATGAATGTCAAAGAATTGGTAATATTAGTAGACGTCAAGAAATGCCTATGAACTATTCACTTGTTATTGAACCATTTGATGTTTGGGGCTTTGATTATATGGGACCGTTTCCTTCCTCTAATGGGTATACACATATTTTAGTTGCTGTTGATTACGTTACTAAGTGGGTAGAAGCTATTCCAACTAGTAGTACTGACCATAACACCTCTATTAAGATGCTTAAAGAAGTTATTTTTCCGAGGTTTGGAGTCCCTAGATATTTAATGACTGATGGTGGTTCACATTTTATTCATGGTGCTTTTCGTAAAATGCTTGCTAAGTATGATGTTAATCATAGAATTGCATCTCCACACCACCCACAGTCTAGTGGTCAAGTAGAATTGAGTAATAGAGAGATTAAATTAATTTTGCAAAAGACTGTTAATAGATCTAGAAAATTGGTCCAAGAAACTTGATGATGCATTATGGGCCTATAGAACTACATATAAAAATCCTATGGGTATGTCTCCGTATAAAATGGTTTATGGAAAAGCATGTCACTTACCTCTCAAACTAGAACATAAAGCATATTGGGCCATTAAAGAGCTCAGTTATGATTTCAAACTTGCCGGTGAGAAGAGGCTATTTGACATTAACTCACTTGATGAGTGGAGAACCCAAGCCTATGAGAATGCCAAACTGTTTAAAGAAAAAGTTAAAAGATGGCATGACAAAAGGATACAAAAGCGTGAGTTTAATGTAGGTGAATATGTTTTGCTATACAACTCTCATTTAAGATTTTTTGCAGGAAAACTCCTATCTAAATGGGAAGGTCCTTAAGTTATCGAGGAGGTCTATCGTTTCGGTGCCATAAAAATCAACAACTTCGAAGGCACAAATCCGAAGGTGGTGAACGGTCAAAGAATCAAACATTATATCTCAGGTAACCCAATAAATGTTGAAACTAATGTTATTGAAACCGTAACCCCAGAGGAATACATAAGGGACACTTTCCAGAACGTTTTAGACTCCGAAAAGGAATAGGTATATGGTACGGTAAGTAAACCGACTCCAAAACAATTCTAATAGCAAATTTTCTCTGTTTTGGAATATTTAAGAAAATAGGAAAATAAGAAGTAGTCCGAAGAGGACACGAGGAATCCACGAGGGTAGAGGGCGCGCCCTACCCCCCTAGGCGCGCTCCCCTGCCTCGTGGGCACCTCGTGTGCCCTCCGGACTCCGTTTTCTTGCACGATACTTCTTTTGGTCGGTAAAAATTCATTATATAATCTCCCGAAAGTTTTGACCACCGTACCATGCAAATATCCTCTGTTTTTGTTTCGACCTATTTCTGCAGCAGATTTAGAGCAAGATGTCATCTCAAGACTCCGACGGAGAGAGCTATGTCTCACATCTCATTGCTGACCCAAAGACCTATGGGGACCTATCTCCTTATGGTCGAACTACGGATGATGATGAGGATGCTCATTTGATGAGGAATAATGATTCAAGTTCGGAGGAGGAGGAGTTCCTCTACCTCAACCTGGGGATATGCACGTGAAGTTCAAGAAGTCTAGTCTCTCTAAGAGGGCTAAACTGTCTAACAACTGATCTATTCCTTCTCGTTTTCGGCAGAAGAGCAAAGGAGATTTATGTGACAAGATCTTGAAGCTGGAATCGGAGGTCGATGATTTAAAGGAGGAAATTGCCCTTCTCAATTACAATATGAAAAAGCTAAAGGCACAATTATAATCATCATCACCATCTGCTTCACCCCCGAAGAAGGAAACATAAACACATGGGTATGGGCACTCCCCTTGGCAACTGCCAAGCTTGGGGGAGGTGCCCCGGTATCGTATCACCATCACACTTCTATCTTTACCGTTTTTCTTAGTTCGATCCTTTTGGTAATATCTTGATCTAGTAGAATAAAGTTTTAGTATGATCTAGTTTTGAGTTATGCTTTATGATCTTCCTATATAATCGAGTCTGTGAGCTATATATAATAAATATTAGTTTTGAGTCAAGGGCTTGATTATCTTGCTATGATCTTGAGGGAATAAAAACAAAAGATAAAAGAAAGAATAAAAATAATTAAAGAGATCATATTGATCTTAGTAGAGTAGTGATTTCACATATAAAAGAGTATGATGAATAAAAGTTGTTGAGAGTTGACAAACATAGTTTTGGTCATCGTTGCAATTAATAGGAAGTAATAAAGAAAGAGATATTTTCACATATACATATACTATCTTGGACATCTTTTATGATCGTGAGCACTCATTAAAATATGACATGCTAAAAAGTTGATGTTGGACAAGGAAGACAACATAATGGGTTATCTTTTCTTATATCCAAAATAAAGTATATTGTCATGGATCATCCAACATGTTGAGCTTGCCTTTCCCCCTCATGCTAGCCAAATTCTTTGCACCAAGTAGATATACTACTTGTGCTTCCAAATGTCCTTAAACCCGGTTTTGCCATGAGTGTCCACCATATCTACCTATGGATTGAGTAAGATCCTTCAAGTAAGTTGTCACTGTTGCATGCAATAAATATTGCTCTCTAAATATGTATGATTTATTAGTGTGGAGACAATAAGCTTTATACGATCTTGTGATATGGAAGCAATAAAAGCGACGGACTGCATAATAAAGGTCCATATCACAAGTGGCAATATAAAGTGACGTTCTTTCGCATTAAGATTTTGTGCATCCAACCATAAAAGCACATGACAACCTCTGCTTCCCTCTGCGAAGGGCATATCTTTTATTTTGCTTTATACCTTATGCAAGAGTCGCGGTGATCTTCACCTTTCCTTTTTACATTTTATCCTTTGGCAAGCACATTGTGTTGGAAAAATCCTGATATATATATATCCAATTGGATGTAAGTTATCATGAACTATTATTGTTGACATTACCCTTGAGGTAAAAGGTTGGGAGGCAACACTATAAGCCCCTATCTTTCTCTGTGTCCGATTAAAACTCCATACCCATAAGTACTGCGTGAGTGTTAGCAATCGTGAAAGACTAAATGATAGTTGAGTATGTGGACTTGCTGAAAAGCTCTTATATTGACTCTTTCCGATGTTATGATAAATTGCAATTGCTTCAATGACCGAGATCATAGTTTGTTAGTTTTCAATGAAGTTTATGATTCATACTTGACATTGTGAATAGATTGTTACTTTAGCATAAGAAATCATATGACAATATGTATATATGTTGCTGTTATAAGAATGATCATGATGCCCTCATGTCCGTATTTTATTTTATCGACACCTCTATCTCTAAACATGTGGACATATTTTTCGATATCGGCTTCCGCTTGAGGGCAAGCGAGGTCTAAGCTTGGGGGAGTTGATACGTCCATTTTGCATCATGTTTTTATATCAATATTTATTGCATTATGGGTTGTTATTACACATTATGTCACAATACTTATGCCAATTCTCTCTTATTTTACAAGGTTTACATGAAGAGGGAGAATGCCCGCAGTTGGAATTCCGGGCTGGAAACGGAGCAAATATTAGAGACCTATTCTGCACAACTCCAAAAGTCCTGAAACTCCATGAAACTCAGTTTTGGAATATATAAAAAATATTGGGTGAAGAAAGTACCACAGGGGGGCACCTACCATCCACGAGGGTGGGGGCGCGCCCTACCCCCCCTGGGCGTGCCCCCTGCCTCGTGGGCCCCCTGGCAGGCCTCCGGTGCCCATCTTTGGCTATATGAAGTCTTTTTCCCTGGAAAAAAATCATAAGCAAGCTTTCGGGACGAAGCACCGCCGCCACGAGGCGAAACCTGGCGAAACCAATCTAGGGCTCCGGCGGAGATGTTCTGCCGGGGAAACATCCCTCCGGGAGGGGGAAATCATCACCATCGTCATCACCATCGATCCTCTCATCGGGAGGGGGTCAATCTCCATCAACATCTTCACCAGCACCATCTCATCTCAAACCCTAGTTCATCTCTTGTATCCAATCTTTGTCTCAAAACCTCAGATTGGTACATGTGGGTTGCTAGTAGTGTTGATTACTCCTTGTAGTTGATGCTAGTTGGTTTATTTTGTGGAAGATCATATGTTCGGATCCTTTATGCATAATAATACCCCTCTGATTATGAACATGAATATGATTTGTGAGTAGTTACGTTTGTTCCTGAGGACATGGGAGAAGTCTTGCTATAAGTAGTCATGTGAATTTGGTATTCATTCGATATTTTGATGAGATGTATGTTGTCTTTCGTCTAGTGGTGTTATGTGAACGTCGACTACGTGACACTTCACCATTGTTTGGGCCTCGAGGAAGGCATTGGGAAGTAATAAGTAGATGATGGGTTTCTAGAGTGACAGAAGCTTAAACCCTAGTTTATGTGTTGCTTCGTAAGGGGCTGATTTGGATCCATATGTTTCATGCTATGGTTAGGTTTACCTTAATACTTCTTTTGTAGTTGCGAATGCTTGCAAGAGGAGTTAATCATAAGTGGGATGCTTGTCCAAGGAAGGGCAGTACCCAAGCACCGGTCCACCCACATATCAAATTATCAAAGTAACGAACGCGAATCATATGAGCGTGATGAAAACTAGCTTGACAATAATTCCCATGTGTCCTCAGGAGCGTTTTCCTTTATATAAGAGTTTGTCCAGGCTTGTCCTTTGCTACAAAAAGGATTGGACCACCTTCCTGCACCTTATTTACTTTTATTACTGTTACACGTTACAAATTACCTTATCACAAAACTATCTGTTACCGATAATTTCATTGCTTGAAGAGAATACCTTACTGAAAACCGCTTGTCATTTCCTTCTGCACCTCGTTGGGTTTGACACTCTTAATTATCGAAAGGACTACGATAGATCCCCTATACTTGTGGGTCATCACTGACTTTTCTAGGGAATTTTTGCAACATCGATAAACTTTCTGTTTTCAAACAGCAACATGTATACTTGCAAAATAAGCATGGCAAAGGCTATCATTGCCACTTTTATTGAAATAAAGGATGCAATTTTTTTTCTAAATAACAGCAAGCAAATCCTAACAAATAAAATGATGCTCCAAGCAAAACACATATCATGTGACGAATGAAAACAAAGCTTCAAGTGAGGTTACCGATAATGTTGGAGACGAAAGAGGGGATGCCTTCCGGGGCATCCCCAAGCTTAGTTGCTTGGACCTTCCTTGAATATCACCTTGGGGTGAATTGGGAATCCCCAATCTTAGGGTCTTGTCACTTCTTATTCTCCTCATATCGACATCTCACCCAAAACTTGAAAACTTCAATCACACAAAACTTAACGGAACTTCGTGAGATAGGTTAGTATGATAAAGAGCAAACCATTTCACTTTGGTACTGTCAAAGACAATATTCATAATTGTTTCCACATAATTACTACTGTAGCATATCATTTCCACAATGTATATTGAGAAATATAAGCCATAGAAACTAGGAAACAAGCAAACTATGCATTGAAAACAGAATCTGTCAAAAACAGAACAGTCTGTAGTAATCTGTACTCAAACCATACTTACGCTACTCAAAAATAATGAAAAAATTAGGACCACGTGAGCAATTTGTCTATTAATATTCTGAAAAGGAATCAACTCAAAATCACTCTTCTGTTAAAAATGGGAATTATTTTCGTGAGCGCAAAAGTTTCTGTTTTTCAGCAAGATCAAATCAACTATCACCCAACAAGATCCCAAAGGCTTTACTTGGAACTTTATTGAATCAAAAGCAATAAAACATTATCAATACAGTAGCATAATCATGTGAGCACACAAAAACAGTAGGTAAAAGTGTTGGGTTGTCTCCCAACAAGCGCGTTTCTTTTATGCCTTTTAAGCTAGGCATGATGATTTCAATGATGCTTGCACAAAAGATAAGAATTGAAACATAAAGAGAGCATCATGAAGCATATGACTAGCACATTTAAGTCTAACCCACTTCCTATGCATAGGGATTTTGTGAGCAAACAACTTATGGGAACAAGAATCAACTAGCATAGGAAGGCAAAACAAGCATAACTTCAAAAGTTTCAACACATAGAGAAGAAACTTGATATTATTGCAATATGTAAAAGCATATGCTCCTCCCTCATAATAATTTTCAGTAGCATCATGAAGAAATGAAACAATATAACCATCACATAAAGCATTCTTTTCATGACACAAAATCATAGAAAATTTATTACTCTCCACATAAGAAAATTTATTCTCATCAATAATTGTGGGAGCAAACTCAACAAAATAACTCTCATGTGATTGGAAATTAAAATCATGATGACAAGTTTCATGTTTATAATTATTCAATATAGTATATGTGTCATCACCATAATCATCATATATAGGAACTTTGTCGTCATAATCAATTGCAACCTCCTCCAAAATAGTGGATTCATCATTAAATAAAGTCACGACCTCTCCAAATCCACTTTCATCAATATAATCATCATAAATAGGAGGCATGCAATCATTATATCAAAATTGCACATCAAATCTGGGGGAACTATAAATATCATCTTCATCAAACATAGCATCCCCAAGCTTATGGCTTTGCATATCATTAGCATCATGGATATTCAAAGAATTCATACTAACAACATTGCAATCGTGCTCATCATTCAAATATTTTCTGCCAAACATTTTATTGACTTCTTCTTCTAACAATTGAGCACAATTTTCTGAACCATCATTTTCAAGAAAGATATTATAAAGATGATCAATAATATGATGCAACCTCAATTCCATTTTTATGTAGTTTTCTTTTATAAACCAAACTAGTGATAAAACAAGAAACTAAAAAATTCAATTGCAAGATCTAAAGATATACCGTCATGCACTCACCTCCCCGGCAACGGCGCCAGAAAAGAGCTTGATGTCTACTACGCAACTTTATTCTTGTAGACACGTGCTGGGCCTCCAAGCGCAGAGTTTTGTAGGACAGTAGCAATTTTCCCTCAAGTGGATGACCTAAGGTTTATCAATCCGTGAGAGGTGTAGGATGAAGATGGTCTCTCTCCAACGACCCTGCAATCAAATACAAGAAATCTCTTGTGTCCCCAACACACCCAATACAATGGTAATTTGTATAGGTGCACTAGTTCGGCGAAGAGATGGTGATAAAAGTGTAATTTGGATGGTAGAAATATATTTTTATAATTTGAATAAATAAAAACAGCAAGGTAGCAAATAGTAAACGGGCACAAAAACGGTATTGCAATGCTTGAAAATGAGGCCAGGGGTCCATACTATCACTAGTGCAACCTCTCAACAATGCTAATATAATTGGATCATATAACAATCCCTCAAAGTGATGAAGAATCACTCCAATGTTCCTATCTAGCGGAGATCATAAGAATAAATTGTTTGTAGGGTACGAAACCACCTCAAAGCTATTCTTTCCATTCGATCTATTCAAGAGTTCGTACTAAAATAACACAAAGCTATTCTTTCTGTTCGATCTATCCTAGAGTTCGTACTAAAATAACACCAAAGCAAATTCAGATTCATAATATTCAATCCAACACAAAGAACTTCAAGGAGTGCCCCAAGATTTCTACCGGAGAAACAAAGACAAGAACGTGCATCAACCCTATGCATAGATTACCCCAATGTCATCTCAGGAATCCGCGAGTTGAGTGCAAAAACAGGGGAGCTGTATACAGGGCCTAAAAAGAAAAGGTAGTCTTGAAGATCCAATTGATACCCCGCCACACATCTGCGCCGTTTCTCCTTGGTAGAAAATCCTTTGAGAGGAGCAGTCGACGGTCGTTTATACAGAAGGGGCATGGAAAAGAGCCCTTGCACGACCATAGGGTAGCTAGGTTTTAATGAGCCTGTAGTATGAGAGAGGAAAAGAAAGAAGAAGAAAAAAAGAAAGAGACAAGGTTAAGGTCCAAATAGGGTCAAGCCGCACTATAGACCTTTTCCGCAGTGTGCCTCCGTCGTTGCCCAGTGTATTTTAAGTGCGTAATTATGCACGCGCGGTATGTATGCCGTGGTTTTATGGGGCGATCGGTGGAGGCGAAACTGCTAGTCCAGCTCTAGATCCACCGAGCTATCATTCTGCAGAGTAGGCCGGACTCGTTAGCAGTGTCCGGGGTCTTGATGACCGATGAATTGTTCGGCTTGATGAGGCCGCTCTGCACCTCGGCTGCAAGGGTCGCAGTGTGCTCCTCAGTACGGAGGGAGCGCTCCATGTTTCCATTGACTGTGATAACGCCGCGCGGTCCGGGCATTTTGAGCTTTAAATAAGCATAGTGCGGGACTGCATTGAAAAGGGCGAAGGCAGTTTGTCCGAGCAGCGCGTGATAACCACTACGAAAGGGGAAAATGTCGAAGATCAAGTCTTCGCTTCGGAAGTTATCCAGTGAACCAAAGACTACTTCCAACGTTAATGAGCCCATGCAGCGGGCCTCTACGCCGGGTATCTCCTTTAAATGTGGTATTAGTAGGCTTGATTCTTGAAGGGTCAATACCCATTTTATGGACAGTATCTTGATAAATCAAGTTTAAGACTGTTGCCACTGTCCATAAGGAATCGAGTGAGATGGTACCATCAATGATTGGGTCGAGTACCAGGGCCGCCGAACCTCCGTGCTGGATACTGGTTGGGTGGTCCCTGCGATCGAAGGTGATCGGACAAGCCGACCATGGGTAGAATTTTGGGGCGACAGGCTCTACGGCGAAGACGTCCCTTAGTGCGCGCTTGCGCTCCCTCTTGGGAATATGTGTGACATATATCATGTTTACTGTTTTCACCTCAGGGGGAAATTTCTTATGTCCCCCTGTGTTCGGTGGGCGGGGCTCATCATCGTCCTCGCTTTGATGCCCTTTCCCCTTGTGTTCGGTATTTAACTTACCAGCCTTTTAAAAAACCCAACAGTTTCTGTTGGAATGGTTGGCAGGCTTGTCGGGGGTGCCATAAATCTGGCAAGGCCTATCGAGTATCTTGTCCAAATTAGATGGACCGTTCCTCCTTTGGATGGCTTCTTCCGCTGACCGGGTTTAGAGCCATTAAATCTGGCGTTGACCGGTGTATCTTCAGTTTCGTCATTGTTGTTCTGACGCTTGTTTTTGTTACGTCGTGGCCTTCCGTTGCCATCCCTGGCCTCCGAAGTGCCAGGGTCACTGGTACTGTTGCTTCTACGAGCCAACCAGCTATCTTCGCCCGTGCAGAAGCGGGTCATGAGTGCAGTAAGAGCTGCCATAGTCTTCGGCTTTTCCTGACCGAGGTGTCGGGTGAGCCATTCGTCACGGACGCTGTGCTTAAAGGCCGCTAAGGCTTCGGTGTCCGGACATTCGACGATTTGGTTCTTTTTGATTAAGAATCGAGTCCAGAGTTTGTGGGTTGACTCTCCGGGTTGCTGGACTATGTGACTAAGGTCATCTGCGTCCGGTGGCCAGACATAAGTACCTTGGAAGTTGTCTCGAAAAGCATGCTCCAAGTCTTCCCAGCTGCCAATAAAGTTCTCTGGGAGGCTATTCAACCAGTGTCGTGCTGGTCCCTTTAGCTTTCAGGGGAGGTATTTAATGGCGTGGAGATCGTCACCGCGAGCCATGTGAATATGGAGAAGAAAATCTTCAATCCATACAGCGGGATCTGTCGTTCCATCATATGCTTCAATGTTTACGGGCTTAAACCCTTGTGAAAACTGGTGCTGCATTACCTCATCGGTGAAGCACAAGGGGTGTGCGGCGCCTCTGTATTGGGCAACATCACGACGGAGTTTGGATGACATCTGTGTTCGGTTTTCGGCCCGAGTTTGTTTATGCTTATCGCGCCAAGCTTGATGGCCGTCATCTCGGGTTGGAGCACGTCCCCTTGATTCGTAGATTGATCTAGTCTGAACGGCTCTATTGTCCAGGTCCTGACGTAAGTCGTAGGTGTAGCCCGGAGCTGCTACCTCTTTGCCTCGATGGCGAGGTGGTGCGGGCTGGTGTTCGGCATAAGTAGCCGCTTTGTCTCGTCCACGTGGTGGTCGGTCTGGTTCGTCAACGTGATTATATCTTGACGGTATTGGCTCAAGGGCCTCGTCGTCAAATTCTGGTAATAGCCTAAGTTTCGGATAACTCTTTGTTGGGTGCTCGAGGCTGTATTCTTTGGCAGCCAGGACCTTGGTCCATCTGTCATTGAGCGTATCCTGTTCGGCTTGAAGCTGTTGTTGTTTCTTTTTTAGGCTCCTCGCAGGGGCGATTAGCTGTCGCTTGAAGCGCTCTTGCTCGAGGGGTTCCTCTGGCACGATGAAATCTTTGTTGCCGAGGCTGACATCCTCCTCGGAGATCGGTATATAGTTACTATCTTCCGAATCCTCATTCTCGACAGGTTCGTCGGGGTTAACTTGTCCCTCCTCCCATTCAACCTGCTCGGACGCAGGCTCAACATGGTCTTCGGGGTCTTCGGCGTCATCCGGAGTGTTGTTATCTCCGGTGCCGGTATTTCTTTCCTTTTCGTGACGCAATCGTGAGCGGCGCCGCTGATGTCGGTGTTTTGGTGGTGCCTCGACAGGCTTGTCCTCAATCGGGTTTTTAGCGCTGTCGTAGTCCTTCTTTTCGGGGGTATCCACCACGTACACGTCGTAAGTGGAAGTGGCCGTCCAACGCCCAGTGAATGGCGGGTTATGGCCTGGTTCGGCTCCGGCATTGTCGTCCATACTGTTGATGTCTTCGGAGGCATAGTCTAGCATGTCAGTCAAGTCCTCGACAGTGGCTATTAAGTGGGTGGTGGGTGGGACGCAAAATTCCCTGCTCTCACCCCTAGTTTGGGCTGGGCGTAGTTCAGAGGTGATAATTCTGTAATGGCGAGAGATCGCATTAAGTCCAGAGCCTCGTTTAGGAGCGAAGGCTGGACAGGTGATTGAGGACCTGCGGAGCTGGGCATGGTAAATGCCACCTGACTGTGCTCAATGGATGCAGACCCCGAGGGTTCGGAGTTAGCATCCAGAGGTGAGTCCGGCTTCCCGATGACAGGGAGAGTCCTGTTTGATTCTAGGTCTGCTGGTAATATAGTCACCTCTGGGTCTCCAGCAGGGAGCTCCGTAGTAGGAGAGGGTCCGGCGGTGTGCATACTCCCGTCTTCGGACAGGGTGGTCCGCTCTGGGTCTAAGGCCGGGGCAGGCACGATAGTTGGTTCTTGAACAGAGCCTGATGGTGGATCCGATAGGTTTCCTTCTTGTAGGTGAGGAACAGCGGTCGAGGCCGAGAACCCTTCGAAGATCAAGTCTCCTCGGATATCAGTGATGTAATTCAGGCTTCCGAACCTGATCTGATGACCAGGGCGTAGCTATCGATCTGTTCAAGGTGACCAGCTGAATTGGCACATAGAGCGAAGCCGCCAAACACAAAAAGTTGACCAGGGAGGAAAGTTTCCCTGAAAGCAGCATCGTTCTCGATGATTGAACGAGCCATCAAACCTTCTGCCGATGACACGATGGACCTCTCAATGAAAGCACCAATGTCGGTGTCAAAACCGGCCGATCTCGAGTAGGGGGTCCCGAACTGTGCGTCTGAGGATCGAAGGTAACAAGGGACACATGGAAGACGATGTTTTATCCAGGTTCGGGCCCTCTTAATGGAGGTAAAACCCTACGTCCTGCTTGATTGTATTTGATGAGTATAGGGGTTACAAGAGTTGATCTACCTCGAGATCGTAATGGCTAAACCCTAGATGTCTAGCCTATGCAAATTCTGATTGCCTCTACGGACTAAACCCTCCGGCTTATATAGACACCGGAGGGGCCTAGGGTTGTACAGAGTCGGTTTACAAAGGACGGAAACTACACATTCGGACGCCAAGCTTGCTATCCACGGAAAGGAGAGTCCTGTTCGGACACAAGGGAGAGCCTTCTTTCTTGTATCTTGATGGCCCATTAGTCCGGCCCATATCACATAGCCCGATCACCTGAGGATCCCATAATCCAGGACTCCCTTAGTAGCCCCCGAACTTGCCTTCATTGATGACGTAGTATCCGGCCCATGTCTTCATCTTTGCAAGGCGGGTTCTTCATTATAATTCGGACCAACGACAGCATTGGTAGGTCGCCGCCGCTTCCATCCTCAACCTATGCCTGTGTGCCGGGGAGCTCGAGGAGCCAATGGCCAAAAAGAGGTTTATCGCAGCCCCTTCGCCCGACGCTAGCGAGGTGGCCGCCGAGGTGCCCCCGTCATCCTCCGTGGGCTCTTTATCGATCCGCCGTCGATGGTCCCCCGATCCGCCCGGCGCCGCGCCCCTACGCCGGTTCGGGGACTTCCCCGTCCTCCCTTGGACCCGGCAGTCGACGAGGTCCTACCTCAGGGTCCGGCAGCGGCGGTGGGGGACGTGGGTCACCGAGATTACAGATCAGGAGACCCACACCCACCGGTGGCTCGGTAGCTTCCACACGGCCGAGCTCGTGGCCATGGAGTACGACCGCTGGCAGGTCTGCTACCACGACGCGGTGGCTAGGCTCAATTTCCCCTTTGGCACACGCCCGGTCCACCTCGTTCCGCCGGAGCTTGGGTGGTGAGCTCAGCTATGGCGCGGGAGGACTGCAAGGCATGGGAGTGCCTCGAGGCGGAGGCCGCCGACGAGGCCTACATGCAAGAGCTCCGCCGGCAGCACCCGGAGCTCGTGGAGGCGGAGTAGGCGACCTTTGCCGGCGCGGAGGGCGGTGAGGTTATCGCGCTCTCCTTCGATGACGAGGTCGAAGGCGGCGAGGACGGCGGCGCGGAGGGCGTCGAGGTGGGCGGCGAGGATGAGGAGATCGACATCGACGAGTGGAGGAGTGTCTTCCCCAATGACCCCGACAACGGCACTGGCCCAAACCCGACTCGTGGCACACCGTACCTGACGAGGAAGGATTGGCTCGACCTCTACTTCGACCGAAATTAGTTTAGCTTAGTTTATATTTATGTTTTATGTTCGGTTATGCAAAACTATCTATGTTTATGTTTGAATGCATGCTACTTTCGGTTGAACCTGCTTTGAACTTGATCAAATTGAAGTTTACAACATTAAGTTTAGGGGGTCGACTAGAAACGGCCAAAAATTGCTGGAGTATATATATATATATATATATATATATATATATATATATATATATATATATATATATATATATATATATATCCACTAAGGGTTTTAGTCCTTAAGTTTTAAAGGATCGGCTAGAGATGGCCTTATGCCTTGTTTATTTCAGTTCTTCACAATGCGATGCTCTATATGTGCAACTATTTGCCGTGCAGTTCAATTTCATCAATAACAGTTTCAACAATACCACTATGTATTACGATATTTTGTTGATGTTAAGGATATTGCAGTTAACATGCCTTTTCATTTTTTTCAACAATAACTAGTGTACTTTAGACCTGCATAATACCAGTTTGAATGACTATTTGCTTGTTTTTAAATGTTATGCCTGATGCAGTTAACACACCTTTCCACTTCTTGTTTTGCTTAACTAGCGTGCTTAAGCCTGCACACTGATGCTATCATTTGTTGATTATGTTGTCTACCATGGATATATTTGTTTGATGTTTAGCCTATTGTGATTAACATGCCTTTATATGTACTCATACATGACAATATTGAGAACAGTGTTGTTTTCCATCGAGGTTAGTTTCATCCAATTGCTTATATGTACTCACTGTTCAGGATCTCGGTAGCTGGTACCATATAGCCTGGGGGCTGAAAAGGGATTAATCGTCGAATCGGACATTTCACTGAATATATCTGTAACCCATTTATCATTAGGTTAACTAGGGCCATATTTAATATATTTGAGGCTACATAGCAACATGCATTGTACTGAATGACTAAATATGCAATCCCAGGCTACATAGCAACAAGGAAGAGCGTTACCATGTTCTGATGATGTCTATATATACATGTAATAAAATCTTATATAATGGGACGGAGGGAGTGTTGTACTACATCATTTTGCAATTGTTTTTAGCTTCTAATATTAACTTGGTGCTATTAGGTACACATCTCATTGCCAAAGTATGCATATGGGGCAATGAGATATTCATGAACCAGCATCAAGTGAGGAAACTGATAAAGATTGTTATTAAAATGGGTCAAAAGATGTCAATTGAACTATTTGTTTACATTTTATGCAAGACAACAATGAACTGCAGGATGGTAAGTAAGAACCCTGTAGCCTTCTTTTTACTGCCCGTAATGAGTTGTGTTAGATGACAATGTCTGAGTCTTTTTTCCTTTGTAGTGAATCCTAAAGCAGTTACTCAAGATTACCTCTCAAACTACATGATTGGCTGCCGGCCATCACAAGGGGTTGAACTAGAGTCGTGCATGCCTTCTGCATCCAGGAGAGCACAAGGGGGCCATTCCCCTTCACCTTGTTCAACAACCAGAATGTCTGTCGCCTCTTTCTTTACCATCTGTAATAGTACAAGTATAAAACCCTGGTTCATCATTCTTTATTTGGTGCTTATGTAATTCTTAAACATATGTACCTGTGAATTGAATAATGCATTGGTTGTTTGAACCTGATGGATATGAATAAAGCTATAGCCTACTTTCAAGTTTAAATTAGGTACAATTTTAAATAGCAATAATTAAATTATGGAGAAATTACGGTGTGCACGTCATTACGGCGCACACGGTTAATAAAGCACAGCGTGTGCGATATGCATTCTAATCCGACACGGTTTATGGAGAGGAAACGTGTGTAATAATGCACACAGTTGCCGTTTGCAAAGCACGTGTGATGTCAGACACTATCACATACGGTGCGGGAAAACTAAATGTGTGTGATTGTCTACCTATCGTACACGGTTTATAATCATGAACTGTTTGTGATGTGCCAGGGATCGTAAACGTAGAGCCAGTTTGGTACATGCCTGGAAAACTTCCGTGCCTGGACTCTGCCTGGTTTTAGGTAAAACCACAAAACTCCGACTACGATGGCAATGCGAGCACAAACGAGTAGCAAGGATGAAGCGTTTGGGATATTTGAGATATCGAAAACGGTTATATAGGGATAACTGTATGCACCAAGGCCCCCTATCCCCGACGGTTTCTGGGTCGTGTGGGAAGGACCCCCCTATCGCCCACACTCACTTGGCGACGGTTCCAAATGCCATCGCGGAAAGGGGTTAAAAACCGTTTGTATAGCACCGATGTGCACCAGTGACACCACCAACCCAGAACACGTTCATCGCTGTGAGCCACAAGCTGGTCCTTGTCTGCCAACCCTTAAAATGCGTCCCCGTAAACTTCTCCGGTTTTAGAGTAGCAGCAAAGCGTTGAATCAAAAAGTGCCTAAAATAAGGTTTTTGGATTATTGGAAATATTAGCACTTTTTCGATTAGACTAATCCACGAGTAAATAGTAAACATGGAAAATACGGTATGCATCTCATACTGATACCTAAGCATACTAGCATGTACAGTACATAGAAACGAACCATCTATGACCAGAACATATACGAATGGTGTCGATTCAGGGGCAGTAGTGGAGGGAGAGGAGGACGAAGACGGGGACGGATCAGGAGCAGTCACGTCGAGACACTCCCCAAAAACCTTATTGCCGTTCTCCTGGGCAGCTCAGAGTGAGGAACAATATATAACGGCTAGGTTACGCGAGAGGGAGTGGGTGAACTCAACTAGGTCATTCCCGCAACCCGCGGCGCGCACGCATCATGACGAGGCAAGGCGTGGTGAGGCGGGCGGCGGAGGAGCGCGCATGTACCACTTCTCTTCCCAAACTCCCAATGGCAAGTAGTAGAGCAGCCCTTATAAAGGGGTCTCAACTCTCCTCAACTAGCAAGGTTGTACTAAACTTCCTACCACCTGCCATATCCTATATAAGCCTCAAGATTAACCAGAAATCATTGTTTATATGGGCCTAAAGCCCATCTATGATTCAACAAGTAGTTCAACACATATTAAGTTGAAATGATGCTGCCAAAAGAATTCTCCAGGGCAGTTTATTGTAAGTGATAATAGCTCTTCGCTCCACATGCGGAAGTAGTACTAACAACTTATCCTTTAATACAAAGTTGTCTATAATGTAAATTCTGATCCTGCCACATAATTAGGAACTGTAAACAAAACTCAAATCAACCCATCTCTCACATGACAATATGTTAGACACGTCCAATAAATAAATAAATAAATAAATATGTTAGACACCAACCTGTAGGGGTACATAGCCTCATGAAGTCGTTCATCCTCGCTAGGCACCGATTCATATGTAGGTGTCTTGTATATATTTTATTAACAATGGCTTAATTCCAAATGCTACGAGGACATGAGTATGCCTGCATTCTTTAATAGAACGAAAAAGTGATGTTTCTAGGCAATATGTCGTAGTAGATTATGAAATATTCAAATACCATACATAGGAATTTATTCAAGTTAGAAACAATTGAACAACATATGTAACAACATAGCTAGTTGTAGCTGTCAAACATATTTGGATTAATTCATAGAATTTGACTCAATTTGCTGAAATTTTACATGATTTCATACTTCCATAAAGAATACATGTCGGAGTTATCTATCAAGTGAACTTATGTGTCGCCCTAACAAGTTGATTTAGCTTTTCACTCTATTGCGAAATGAAAAATGAGGTAAAGAAACTATCACAATGTTAGAACTAATTAAGGATAACACGTGATACTGATTTTATAGCAGAATATAACTTATCACAAGGTCACAATTAGGAAGTAAACTGGAAGTTACTCTAGAATTTTCAATATTTTGTGACTTCATAATTTAAACAATATTGCAGAACATATACATACACGTACCTTTTGTTTTAAAGCTTTCCCTTGAGTTTGCTGACCAGTTGCCTTGCTGTCAATCTAACTCTCACAAAAATCATAGACCTGTACAAATAGACTGCACCAATTTTTTTTTGAAACAGAGGCAAAAGATTTGCCTCATCCATTAATTAAGCAGAAGAGAATTGCCCGGTTAATTAATGAAGAACCGGGCAAAAACCTTCACAAACCGCTGAGCGGCACATACAGACCGTGGCAGAATTCAGCCACCCACGTCGAGGGCAACGCAGCTCCGACTCTGAAGGAGAGATCCAAAGAAGAACTATGCCAGGCTGGCGTCGTGAAAGACCACCGAACGGGCCACCTGCTGCCTGTCATCGTTGCCACAGGGCCCCGCCGCCGCAGCTCCGACTTCACCGCAACAAACAAACCGAGGTAATCTCATTGACACGTCGGAGAATAGCCGACTACCGCAACCACCGCAACGCCTCCGACTTCACTCGCCCCATTATCGTTGCCACAGAAGCCTCGACGCCACATCAACGCCTTCCACCACCCAACCACCCAACACACCCAATGGTCCCTCCGACCGGATTAACCTCCAAAATCTATGCCCTCAAGAGGGGAACGACGTCAACACGTCACCAACAACCGACCCTCGGGTCTGGAGTTTTCCCTCGCAGAGGAAGAGAGAGCATCCCGTCGATGCCTTCAGGAAGGTCAAGGCGTCCACGGACGCCGCCGTCACAGGCTCCATCCATGGCCAAAAATGGGTTTTCACCCAGCCCTCGAAACCCTCTGGTTGACAGCCAATCCTTCAAACCACCTTCGGACCTTCCCTCGCTACACCTCCACCCATCAGCCATCCCGGCAGCCAAATCTTGCATCCCCATCACCGCAGCAGGATGGGATGCCTCGTCGGTCGCCTCTCCTTCACCCAGGCCAGAGCCTGAGCACCCATGCTGACTCCAGATCTGAGCGCCAAGCCCCACGACCCGCCGTGCTCCGATCCACAGCCAACACCACCGCGTCGCCCAGCAGGAACGACGCCCAAGCTCTGGGGCCGCCGCCCCGGCGTCCAGCCTCAGCCCCCTGCAGCACCACATCCTCACCGCGTGCAGCCACCGACAGCTGCACACGATGCGCCCCTGCCATGCCTGCGCGTCTGCGCTGATCGCGGTCGCCGCGAGCCCGTCCCCGTGTTGCCATGCCCCTTGATGCGCCAGATCCGCACCCGCTCGTGCCAGCCTGCGTCGACGTCGCGCACGTGCGCCCTGGCCGCCCCATCCGTTGGACCCCGACGAAGCCCGAGTCGCGCCCTCTGCATCCCGCAGTCGTCGGAACCCGACGACGCCCGAGATGCACTCCTCTGCTTGGCAGGGTCGGCCTGCGCCGCCCACGTGCCTTGCGGGAGGGAAGAAGGTCCCCGCCGTAGCCCACGCCACACGGGCTTTGCCCGATGGCGCCCTCCGGCGGCGGCAAGGGAGCGGAGGGATGGGGTGAGAGCTGGTGGTGGCGCCGCTAGGTTTTGCACCTGGGCCGCTCGCGGGAGCAACACGGGAGAGGAGCTCAAAACACAAAGCAGAGGAAGTGGTTGCTGCAATTCGGGCCAAACTAGAGCTACTGCACCAAATTGACTCAAGCTGAACCATTCCGACACAAAATATGCATGGCCATGGATCAGTTATACATGTCTAATGTGGACGGGTGGCTTCATCTTCCATCTTCTCATCCGCTTGACCATCACCGCATAAAGACGATGCCAAAGAGAAGAAATAAAAAGGGTTTGCTCGGTT
The DNA here is from genome assembly GCF_002575655.3 of Aegilops tauschii subsp. strangulata. Classification (NCBI taxonomy): domain Eukaryota; kingdom Viridiplantae; phylum Streptophyta; class Magnoliopsida; order Poales; family Poaceae; genus Aegilops; species Aegilops tauschii. Next base: position 112,332,131 of record NC_053035.3, read on the forward strand.
TATCAAGGAAAACCGGGTAAAAACCTAAACAACACGTAGCAAGACTAGGCCTAAAGTACCACAAGACATACAACGCATCAGAAAGCCAACACCCCACAACACACACGGCCGGGTACTCGAGCGCTTTCGCCACTACCAGAGTGCGCACCGAAAACCGTCGTGTCAATCCGGGCTGCCACTAGCATATCTACAAATCCCAACGACATCGAAGAGGAACACTATGTCCGATAGAGCAAACATATGTCGCTTCAATCTTGTGGAGTTGGCTGACATAACTCGTCAGACGCACTTTGCATGTTGAGGGTGCTTCTGCTGCTCTCGCGGAGATGCTACACAAGCCGCCGCCAACCACCTACACAAGCATTGAGTCCCTCTGACTGAGTCCAACTCCAAGACGATGTCCTCATAAGGAAACACGGCGCCAGGCAAGGACGATAGCGTCGTCATCATCCGATCCAATAGTTCGGATCTAGGGTTTCCCCCAGAGAGTGACGGCCAAGGGAAATAGAAGGACTACAACATCAATGCCTCCAAAAGGGGGACGGTACATGTAGGCGCCGCCATCGACTGCTCCGATCACAGTCGAAGCGCGGCTATCACGGCAGCCTCCCTGACCCAAACCCATGACCCATCCAACCCTTCCGGCCTATCACCTCCTTGACGCACGAGCACTGCTTCAAATCTCGCCCTCAGGCCGCGCCCAGGAGGTCGCCGACCAGCTACCCCGACAGATCTGCACCGGGGAAGCCAAAACATGCACCGTGCAAGCAGGTCCGCCCAGATCGTGCTCGACCCCTGCTTCCATGCCCGGAAGCTTGACGCTCGCGTGCGCCACCGCCATGTCTCGCGCCTAGAAGACGGCCCAACCTGTCGCCGAGACTGTGGCTCTCCAAATCCGCACGCGCCCACATGGTGGCACCCTCAGTTTGCATGCACCACCCAATCTCCAGCGTGCAACGCCATGTTGCCCAACCTCCAGTGCTCAGGCCACGCCCGGTAGCGCCTCCTCAGCCCACAGGAGCAACCCCCGCATAGCTCCTGCAGCAGGCGAGAGGAAGAGAAGGCCCGCGGTGTCGCCGCCGCCGTGCAGGCTTTGTCGCGCTCGCCGGCAGCGGCGGAGGGAGGGGTGGGGGTGCAGCCTCCAACAACTAGGGTTTCCCGCCAGGGTCGCCCCGCGGGGGAGCGACACAAGGCTGGAGGAATGGCCGGTTTCTTTCAAGCCATGATGTTTCACTCCTTTCTTGTTTATTACATACATTGTGATGGATTATGGATGGGCTTAGGCCCATATAAGACAATAATCCCTGGTTAATCTCTAAGGCTCATTCATGTGTACGGCAAGTGATGGGTGACGGTGTCCTGGACTAGGGGGTACTCACCACGTCGTCTCCCGACCAGTGGGTCGGGCCGAGGACCCCCATGATGATTCACTAATGGGCCACTTCGGGCAACCCATGCCGAATACAAGGAGGATTCCACAAGACTTGGCGCACAAGACAAGGACTCCTCTAAACCCTAGGCCTATAATGCATATATAAACCGAGGCCAGGCTATTCAATAGACAATCATATATTCATTAGATCAATCTCGTGGTAGATACATGTACTCTGTACTACCCCATATGAATATAATCAAAAGTAGGACGTAGGGTTTTACCTCCATCAAGAGGGCCTGAACCTGAGTAAAATCCCGTGTCCATGTTACCATCGCTCCAAGACGCCTAGCTTAGGACCCCTACTACGAGATATGTCGGATATAGAACCGGCATTGGCGCTTTCATTGAGAGCCTGCTGGCAGTCACCACGGTGCGATGGGATTTCGAATCGTCTCTGGCGCGATCTACGCATCGGAGTCGAGCTTTATGGTCGATGTCGGCATCTTTGTCGCCAGCTCGACTGGTCACCTCGGCTGGATCGAGGACCGCGCTCCACGTCAGATCATCAAGATCAGACGGATACTTTCATCATCATCAGCTCAAATCTCAACCGAGATCATGGAAAAGTCGTCCATGGAGCCTGGGGGCTCATCGTCAACATTGCCCTCGTGCGATCGCACAGTTTTTTCTGTATAGCAGACTTGTTTTTGCTGTCACCATCTCCTCGGAAGTCAATTTGATGAACCCTTTGGTGGAATTGTGCGGAATTGAGTCTACAAAAACCCCGTAGAATTTCGTCGCTTTCCGATAGAGGAATCTCCGGCAATTTATGATATACCAGAGGCCTGTCAAGTCTGGACGGGAATCAGGACGAGTTTAGGGCATGGTCTCCATAGCCTAGCTCGGAGGTTATTTGGAAGATCCAACCATTCATCTTCTGCGGAATGTCCAGATCTACCACCTCTCAAAATTTCAGCTCGATCCGACCGTTTAAACTCCGGGAACCTTCCGATTAGTGCACCACTTTTCGGATATGTTTTCTGCGCGAATACGAATCCGACCTGAGTTCATCTTTCTTCATGAACGGGATATTGGACAACCTTTTTGGAAGAAACTCTTTCAAGCGCATTGTGTTTTGTTTCCGAACACATGCTCACAAATTTTGCTCCTTTTCGGAGATAATCTCCACCATCGCGTCGGTGTCAAACCAGCCCTTACTCCATGTCTGCTGACCTGCGCTTCATCGAGCCGAGCCTAAACTTATCGGATCATCAGCTCGGTAAGCCGAACAAGAGTTCGGCATCGCGAAGGCTATATCATCACCAACTACATCGCTCCATGGATTGCACGGGTCAGGCATGCCGACATCGCCGCTCGGTCACTTCATCAATCCGGTGTTGACCGCGTCACAAGTTATGACCAGCATCGGCATGGCCAAGCCGTAGCTTCTTCAAACCGGTGTCTGCCATGCCGAACCGCTTCAACACCTTGGCTGGCACGGCAGCTGCAATGTCACCTTACCGACCTGCTCCGTCACCTCGGCTGGACCGGGAGCTTCGCCATCTCTTCATCAACCTACGTCGGACACTTCGACGTCACCAGCCGACCAACTTCGTCACGTTAGTTGTACCGGGGGCTTCGCCTCGTCGCGTCCCAGCCGAGCACGCCCACGTAACATCAAGCTAGCGCTGGAACTAGTACCATTACTAGATGCAAATTCATGAACGCCCGCGTGTGTCTCTTTGGATTGCTACAACAAATAAACTAGGTGCTATTATTCCTACTATTTTTTTTGCTTGCATGGGTTTATTTTTCCCGAGGAATATTACTCTGGTTTTTTCCATCCTCTGTACACAGAACTGTCAAATGCTGGCCGCATTAACAATGGTTGCATGATGGTTCGGTCAGTTTCCCGTTCGCAACTCGGCGAACGCCGCATCGAGAACTAGGACCGCCCTGCGAATTCAGGCTTTGTCACGCCGACGGCCCGCATCGACATTGGCTTCGACGCCAGGCCACATCTCTTTAAAAAATTATTTTGCGTAAATTAATTATGCCAGGATTTTTTATATATTTATATTATTATTTTTTGGACTGCACTATTTTACATGTGTACGTAATCGACTTCGACTGCTTCACGCGGTCACTTCGGCAAGCCGATGACATCGCCCCAATCGGCATAAATCGGCTCGCGTCATCACCTTGTTGGTCAAATTGCCATACCAACATGTTCGGTTGCCTCGGAGATTTCGGCATCACTGAGAGAGTTCTACCTCATTGAGTGTTTGGCACATGGGCCATATTTCTTTTATTACTCGCTTTGCATAAATTATTAATTATGCTATGATTTCTATTTATTTATTATTATTACTATTATCTCCGGCTTGCACTATTTTCTATGCACAGGTAAATGATTCGGGTTGGGCAGCGCTGTCACCTCGGCGTACCGACGTACCACGTCACCTCGGCTGGACCGGGGGCTTCGTCATCACTTCATTAACCCATGCCGGGGACTCCGGCATCATACTGCTGACCTGCTCCGTCTCCTCGGTTGGACTGGGGGTTCCACCTCGCCACGTTGGTCCTGCTATGTTGCCACTTCGGAGTGCCGAGCTCTTCGCTCCGCCACCTTAGCACCGGCTTGGGGCTGGGACCTCGTCCTGCCGTAAAGCTCGGGCCGCGCATCGACACCGAGCACATTAACCAGCTAAGCCGCTTCCATGCTCAGTTTTTTTAATGCTTGTTCGGTTCGACCAAACACTATATTTGTGTTAAAAACTTTAGTTTGTCAACACACGTTGTTTATTAAAAACACTTCCTTTCCCATGTTAACTGGGGGCTCTTAAATTTGTACGAGTCGTTCTATAATAATTGTTTTCTTCCTGGTTGTTGCGAAGTCTTTTTCTACCACTCATTTCTCGACTCGAGTGTGTGGTCAACAGCCGGATAGCCTGTTTTCTCTCGAATGCCGCTCGAGTTTAGTTCACTAAACTGGCCTAACAAGCAGTTCTCTGCCTTCGAGATAGGAGGTTGCAGCCGTAGGCTAACCCGCTTGAAGTCTTGAGATCGGATGTGTCATATTAATGCACGACAAAAGCACAAAAGTAAGACCAATTTTCGGATATGCACCAAATGACTCGATTTAGTTCGGGCGTAAAGTTTTTACTAAAGTTTTTTGGTTTTCCAAGCCTATGGCACTTTTAAACTATTTGTGTGTTTCCAGCATAAGTCTCGTAGTGCAACGCCAGGCACCTTTAGAGATTCGGCAAAAACATTCTCGGATATTGCTATATATGCATCGGTTTCGAATTGTGTCTTCGGTCAATAGTCTTGGTTGTTGCAAAGTATTTTTCTACCACTCATTTCTCGACTCGAGTGTGTGGTCAACAGCTAGATAGCCTGTTTTCTCTCGAATGCCGCTCGAGTTTAGTTCACTAAACCGGCCTAACAAGCAGTTCTCTGCCTTCGGGATAGGAGGTTGCATCCATAGGCTAACCCGCTTGAAGTCTTGAGATCGGATGTGTCATATTAATGCACGACAGAAGCACAAAAGTAAGACCAATTTTCGGATATGCACCAAATGACTCGATTTAGTTCGGGCGTAAAGTTTTTACTGAAGTTTTTTGGTTTTCCAAGCCTATGGCACTTTTAAACTATTTGTGTGTTTCCAGCATAAGTCTCGTACTGCAACGCCGGACACCTTTAGAGATTCGGCAAAAACATTCTCGGATATTGCTATATATGCATCGGTTTCGAATTGTGTCTTCGGTCAATAGTTGGGTTGCCCGGCTCCTGTGCTTGCCTCCTACGTTCCGCTTTGTTCGGCTAGGTGTGCAAAGGGAGAACCAATGCGATTGTGCTTCCAGCTCGAATGGTTAAGCACCTCAGTGGAGAAAGCCGAAAACTGACTGTCACATTGGGCGTAAACTGGTCAGCGATCTGATGACGGTATCAAACTATAGATTGATACCGATTAGCCCATGTTAAACGATGGGCCTTTCATAACATTGGCCGAAGTGTTAATGGCTAGAATTCGGTCGGTGTCGAACACTAACCGGGGGCTCATAGCTAGCTTCCCCAGTTTAAAGCTCCTATGACTAAGTGAAAGTTATAAAGCCCGCATATCTGATTGCCTCGTTTCTGCTAACACAACCGCCTTCGGGCACCAAGACGTTGGCTAAGGGTTGTTTTGTTATTGCGGAAACACCCTGCGTAGCATCTACAAGAGGGTGGAAGCCCATGACGGGCCACTTTCAACTGATAAACGGTCGCAACGGAGTCAAAATAAACATATCATCGACGTTCGTATTTAATATATGAGGGCTGCCTTCTGTAATCATCGTTATAAAGACATAAATATGCATCAATTTGACTTAAGATTTTGGCCAAGCTGGGTTGCCTGGCTCATGTGCTTACCCCTACGTTCCTGATTGTTCGGCTAAGCGGTAAAGGGAGCACCTCTGTGATTGTTACTACCGAGTCATCCGAGTTAGTACCTCAGACTGGGTGAAGCCGAAAGCTAGCGATCTTAAAGGATATAATTGGTCGGCAACGACGGAAGTGAAAATTTAGGTTCGCTAAAGACCACATAGTTCGGGAACTTTCCCCAAACTAAATCCTCAATATTTTTCTCCCGCATTGATCGGAGGTGAGGTTTCATGATCATGGTCGGCATGACAACCCAAAGAAAGGAACCGATAGCGGGACTATTTTCTTTGAAAGATGTTTCTTACATTAAATAGTAATATAACATTATCTCCGCATACCTTTGTTTATAAAACCATATGGCCGGATTGCTTGTTTTTCATAAATATTTGCCCTCATAAAGGCTTTATAAAATGGGACAAACACTCCCCGGCTATTGGCTGAGGAGGTTGAAGCCGATGGTCGGTCAACAAGGTTTTGTACAGTGCGGATCCGAGCATTAATGATGTAGAGTACTTGGATACATAGAATCATTACACATAATTTGTGATTTTACTACGGATATCGATCCTTAATTCGGCCACTCGTGCCCACATCAAGGCTCGGGGGCTACTGGGCTTTAGGCTTATCATTTACTAATATTAAAAGAGCACATCGATCGCCTGATCTGGTGCTGCCACCCGACCAGTGTCTCGGGGGCTACTGCATTGCCTATTCAATACAAAAAATTCAAAGTGCTCAGTGTTCGGCTTGACCGAACTATGGGCAAACGCATCTTCGGATAACAATAGGAACTATCTAGGACCTATCCGGTGTCAAGCTAATATATTACAGCGACTTCTCGAGGCCCTCTCTCAAGGGCCCGTCCGCCAATCACTATCTCCTCTAATGTGCATCTCGGATTTTAGGCCGACACACACACACCTTGAGGGCTACTAGCTATATATCTCGTCAGTAAATAAATTGCATCAATCGGATATAAAATCCGCAAACAATCAACCCAAGCCCGAGGTGGTTCATCACATCGGATGCTGTCCGGCATAAAGCCCGAATACAAATGGTTGGCTCCAAAGATGGCATTTCCGGTATTAAGCTCGGCTAAACTCCTTTGACTTTTTCAAGACCGAGGTAGTCTATGACACCTCGGATAAAGTCCGGCGTTGGAGCTCGGATACAGTCCGGCGTTGGAGCTTGGATGCAGTCGGTATTGGAGCTCGCCTGCAAAAAGACACCTCAAATGCAGTTTGTTGTTGGAACTTGGATAGAGTCCGGCGTTGGAGCTCGGACGTGAGAGGGCATCGCCACATGGGAAACACTTCAAACCCGAGGTGTGGCGTAAAAATAACAAGGCATTGATAAAGGCCGAAAACTTAAAGGGGCTCCTGGATACCCGACGTGTAAACTCTTCGGATTCACTTCGGCGATCCTCAAGATCAAAGATGAGAAGATTTGTTGAACCAGTTTTCAAGATGACGGCCGAAGATGAAGAACAGTTCAGAAGAATCGAGGAGCGTCCTCAACTTGAAGACCGGTCCAGGGGGCTACTGACGGTGTCCTGGACTAGGGGGTACTCACCACGTCATCTCCCGACCAGTGGGTCGGGCGGAGGACCCCCATGATGATTCACTAATGGGCCACTTCGGGCAACCCATGCCGAATACAAGGAGGATTCCACAAGACTTGGCGCACAAGACAAGGACTCCTCTAAACCCTAGGCCTACGGTGCGTATATAAACCGAGGCCAAGCTAGTCAATAGACAACCATATATTCATTAGATCAATCTCGTGGTAGATACACGTACTCTGTACTACACCCCATATGAATACAATCAAAAGCAGGACGTAGGGTTTTACCTCCATCAAGAGGGCCCGAACCTGGGTAAAATCCCGTGTCCATGTTACCATCGCTCCAAGACGCCTAGCTTAGGACCCCTACTACGAGATATGCCGGATATAGAACCGACCGCGGGAAGTGTGGGAAGTTTATTACCATACTGCTACAGTAAGAAGAGTGAGACCTCTTTATAAGTGGTGCTCCATCACTTGCTATAGGGAGCTTGGGAATAGAAGTTGTACACGTGCGCTCCTCCTCCTCCGCCGCCCGCCTCACCTCGTCACGACGCGCGCGCCGCGGGTTGCGGGAATGAGCCGAGCCGAAGCTTATTTTTTCCGGTCAGGAATGGTTAATTAATCTTAGATTAATTAACGAGTCGCTTACGGAAGTGCCACTGTCTGAGACATTGGACCGTGGGCTATTTGTGGACTCGGTCATGGGCCTCGGCCCCGAAGGCCAATATAAGAAGGCGTTGGCCAGTGGAGTGAACCCTAACTCAGTTCACTCACTCCCTCTCGTACAACCCTAGCCGTCATCTATTGTTCCTCTCTCTGTGCTGCCGGCGATCCCATCCCGACGACCGCGTGCACGGTTGGTCGGGAGAGCAGGTGCCTCCGGAACCCTGTCATTTGAGATCCTGCCCGGGAGAACGGCAAAAAGGTTTTTGGGGAGCGTCTTGACGCGACTGCTCCCGATCCGTCCCCGTCTCCGTCCGCCTCTGCTTCCACTACTTCCCCTGCATCGACACCATGGCTGACGACGAAGCCGCCAAGAAGAAGGCCTCGGCCGATGCCGAGGCTGCCACTGTCGCCGTCGCGTTAGCCTGGCCAACCGAAGGGTATGACTCGTTCATCCCCTATCTACTCGTTCATGTGCTGGCCGTATATATGTTGTTCATAGATGTTTCGTCTCTATGTACTGTGCATGCTAGCATGCTTAGGTATCGGTATGAGTTGCATACCGTTATTGCCATGTTTACTGCTTACTCGTGGATTAGATTAGTCAAAAAGTGCTAATATTTCCAACACTCCAAAAACCTTATTTTATACACTTTTCGACTCATGGCGTCGCCGCTACTCTAAAACCGGAAAATTTTACTGGAACGCATTTTAAGTGTTGGCAGATGAGGACCACCTTGTGGCTCACAACAATGAACGTGTTCTGGGTTGGTGGTGTGCCTCCCACGGTAACGATTGCTCCTGAACAGGAGAATGCGTTTAGGGAGGCAACCACCATCTTTGTGCGAGCCGTTCTTACTGTGATCGGAGACAAGCTTGTGGACGCATATCTCCATATGCGCGTTGCCAAGAATTTGTGGGATGCACTCGAAGCTAAGTTCGGCACAACCGATGCTGGAAGCGAGTTGTATGCTATGGAGCAGTTCCATGATTACAAAATGGTTGATAATCATTCTGTATTGGACTAGGCCCATGAGATATAATGCATTGCTAAGGAGCTGGAGCTCCTGAAGTGTGAGTTACAAGACAAGTATGTCGCGAGTTGCATTATTGCAAAACTCCCTCCTGGATGGAGGAACTTTGCTACTTCTCTCAAGCACTTGAAACGTGAATTCTCTGTTGAGGATGTCATCGGTCATCTAAGTGTTGAGAAGAACTCGAGAGAAAAGGAATCACACTTGAAAGGGGCAGAGGGTTCTTCTAGCACCAATGTGGTGCAGAAGAATTCCCACAAGTTCAAGGGAAAGAACTCTATCCAGTGATGTCTACTACGCAACCTTCTTCTTGTAGACATTGTTGGGCCTCCAAGTGCAGAGGTTTGTAGGACAGTAACAAATTTCCCTCAAGTGGATGACCTCAGGTTTATCAATCTGTGGGAAGCATAGGATGAAGATGGTCTCTCTCAAACAACCCTGCAACCAAATAACAAAGAGTCTCTTGTGTCCCCAACACACCAAATACAATGGTAAATTGTATAGGTGCACTAGTTCTGCGAAGAGATGGTGATACAAGTGCAATATGGATGATAGATATGAGTATTTGTAATCTGAAAATATAAAAACAGCAAGGTAACTAATGGTAAAAGAGAGTGTAAATGGTATTGCAATGCTAGGAAACAAGTCCTAGGGTTCATACTTTCACTAGTGCAAGTTCTCTCAACAATAATAACATAATTGGATCATATAACTATCCCTCAACATGCAACAAAGAGTCACTCCAAAGTCACTAATAGCGGAGAACAAACGAAGAGATTATGGTAGGGTACGAAACCACCTCAAAGTTATTCTTTCGGATCGATCTATTCAAGAGTCCGTAGTAAAATAACACGAATCTATTCTTTCCATTCGATCTATCATAGAGTTCGTACTAGAATAACACCTTAAGACACAAATCAACCAAAACCCTAATGTCACCTAGATACTCCAATGTCACCTCAAGTATCCATGGGTATGATTATACGATATGCATCACACAATCTCAGATTCATCTATTCAACCAACACAAAGAACTTCAAAGAGTGCCCCAAAGTTTCTACCGGAGAGTCAAGACGAAAACGTGTGCCAACCCCTATGCATAAGCTCACGAGGCGACGGAACCCGCAAGTTGATCACCAAAACATACATCAAGTGAATCACGTGATATCCCATTGTCACCACAGATACGCACATGCAAGACATACATCAAGTGTTCTCAAATCCTTAAAGACTCAATCCAATAAGATAACTTCAAAGGGAAAACTCAATCCATTACAAGAGAGTAGAGGAGGAGAAACATCATAAGATCCAACTATAATAGCAAAGCTCGCGATACATCAAGATCGTATCACCTCAAGAACACGAGAGAGAAAGATCAAACACATAGCTACTGGTACATACCCTCAGTCCCGAGGGTGAACTACTCCCTCCTCGTCATGGAGAGCGCTGGGATGATGAGGATGGCTACCGGTGAGGAATCCCCCCTCCGGTAGGGTGCCGGAACAGGGTCCCGGTTGGTTTTTGGTGGATACAGAGGCTTGCGGCGGCGGAACACCCGATCTATTGTGCTCCCCGATGTTTTTAGGGTATATGGATATATATATAGGCAAAAGAAGTCGGTCAGGGGAGCCACGAGGGGCCCACGAGGGTGGGGGGCGCGCCCAGGGGGTAGGGCGCGCCTCCCTGCCTCGTGGCTTCCTCGAAGCTTCCCTGACGTCTACTCCAAGTCTCCTGGATTGCTTCCGTTCCAAAAATAACTCTCCCGAAGGTTTCATTCCATTTGCACTTCGTTTGATATTCCTTTTCTTCTAAACACTGAAACAAGGGAAAAAACAGAAACTGGCACTGGGCTCTGGGTTAATAGGTTAGTCCCAAAAATAATATAAAAGTGTTTAATAAAGCCCATAAACATCCAAAACAGATAATATAATAGCATGAATACTTCATAAAGTATAGATACGATGGAGACGTATCATCCAGCAGAATACTACCTTTAAGGAGAAGGGTAAGAAGAAAGACAAAAAGAGAGATGGCTGCTTTATTTGTGGTTCAGAGGAACACTGGGCAAACAAGTGCCCAAACAAGTACAAGAAGCCAGGACAGGACTCTAAGTCTATCAATGTCACTCTGAGCAACAATGATGCGACATCTGGGTGTGGTAATCCATTTACCGTACTTTCAGTTTATCGGTCCACCAATTGGTGGGTTGACACTGGGGCCAATATTCATGTGTGTGCTGATGTGTCTTTGTTTTCTTATTACCAGGTCGCACGAGATTGTTCTGTCCTGATGGGGAATGGCTTGCATGCTTCTGTTCATGGTGTTGGCACGGTAGATCTGAAGTTTACTTCGGGAAAGATTGTGCAACTGAAGAACGTGCAGCATGTCCCAACCATCAAGGAGAATCTCGTTAGTGGCTCCCTTCTATGTAAAGAAGGGTTTAAGTTAGTATTTGAGTCTAACAAAGTAGTCGTATCTCGGTATGGGCTATTTGTTGGAAAAGGATATGATTGTGATGGTTTGTTCCACCTTTCCCTGGAGGATTTCTGTAATAAAGTTGTGAACCAAATTCATTCTAATGTGAACGAATGTGAGGTTTGGCATTCACATCTTTGTCACATAAATTTCGTTTGTATGGCGCGGTTAGCTAAGATGAATATAATCCCGAGTTTCACTTTAGCCAAAGGCTCTAAGTGCCATGCGTGTGTGCAAGCAAAGCAACCTCGTAAGCCTCACAAGCCTGTGAGGGAGAGACACCTGGCACCACTAGAGCTCATACATTCAAATCTCTATGAGATGAATGGTGTGTTGACTAAAGATGGAAAGAAATAATTCATGACTTTAATTGATGATTCCACCAGATTTTTCTATGTGTATCTATTAAATACAAAGGATGAGGCTCTACACTACTTTGAAATCTATAAGGCTGAAGTTGAGAACCAACTTGAAAAGAAAATAAAACGAATACGGTCTGATTGTCGTGGAGAGTACTTTTCTAGTGAGTTCGATTTATTCTGTGCGGAACATGGTATTATTCATGAGAGAACTCCTCCATACTCACCCCAGTCAAACGGGGTTACCAAATGGAAAACCACACTCTAACAGATTTGGCTAACGCCATGTTAGATACATCAGGTTTATCCAAGGCATGGGGGGAGGCTGTATTGACATCATGTCATGACCTGAATAAAGTTCATGCAGAGGATAATGAGACTACTCCCTATGAGCAATGGGAAAAGAAAAGAACTACACTCTCTTACTTGCGCACTTGGGGTTGTTTGGCGAAAGTCAATGTGCCGATCCCTAAAAAGCGTAAGCTTGGACCAAAGACCGTGGACTGCGTCAATTTGGGCTACGCTAAAAATAGCGTTGGCTATAGATTTCTAGTAGTGAAATCTGAGGTACCTAACCAGAAGGTCGGTACAATTATAGAGTCTAAGGATGCTACATTCTTTGAGGATATTTTCCCCATGATAGATATGCAAAGCACTTCTAGACTGGAATCTGATGAGACTCCTAAACCTGCCATTCTGGTGGAATACTATGAACACAAAAGTGATGAAAGTTCCACGGAGGATGACGAGGAAGCTCCTATTAGGAGTAAGAGACAAAGGACTAAAAAGTATTTTGGTGATGATTTCCTCATGTACCTAGTGGATGATGACACTCCCAGTTCCATTTCAGAAGCCTATGCATCTCCGGATGCTGACTACTGGAAGGATGTGGTCCGTAGCGAGATGGATTCCATCATGGCTAACGGAACATGGGAGATAACTGATCTTCCTTATGGTTGCCAACCATTGGGATGCAAGTGGGTGTTCAAGAGGAAGCTTAGGCCCGATGGTACTGTTGAGAAGTACAAGGGTAGGCTTGTGCCAAGGGTTATACCCAAAAAGAAGAAGAGGATTTCTTCGATACTTACTTACCTGTGGCTAGACTGACAACCATTCGAGTGTTACTCGCATTGGCTACCTCGCATGGTCTTCTCGTTCATCAGATGGACGTTAAGACGACTTTCCTTAAATGGGAGCTAGACAAGGAAATTTACATGCAACAGCCAGATGGCTTTGGAGTAAATGGTCAGGAAAGGAAGGTGTGCAAGCTAATGAAATCTTTGTATGGCCTGAAACAAGCACCTAAGCAATGGCATGAGAAGTTTAATACAACTTTGACATCTGCTGGCTTTGTTGTCAATGAAGCCGACAAATGTGCATACTATCGCTATGGTGGGGGCAAAGGAGTAATACTATGTTTGTATGTCGATGACATACTGATATTTGGGACCCACCTCAAAGTCATTGAGGAGGTCAAGGCTTTTCTATCTCATAATTTTGAGATGAAAGTCCTAGGTGTGGCTGATGTTATCTTGAACATCAAGCTACTGCGAGATAGTGAGGATGGAATTACACTTTTGCATTCCCACTATGTTGAGAAGATTTTGAGCCATTTTGGATATTCGGACTGCAAACCTTCTGCAACACCATATGATCCTAGCGTGCAGATTCAAAAATTCGAAGGCACGACTGTGGATCAATTGAGATATTCTCAAGTGGTTGGTTCACTGATGTACCTAGCTTGTGCTACTGGTCCTGACATCTCATTTGTTGTGTGCAAACTGAGCCGGTTTGTTTCCAATCCGGGAGATGTGCATTGGCATGCTGTTGAATGAGTCATGCGCTATTTGCAAGGTACTGTGAGCTATGGAATTCACTATTCTGGGTACCCGACGGTACTTGAGGGGTATAGTGATTCGAATTGGATATCTGATGCTGATGAGATGAAAGCCACAAGTGGATATATCTTCACACTTGGTGGTGGTGCTGTTTCCTGGAAGTCTTGCAAGCAGACGATCTTAACGAGATCGACTATGGAAGCAGAACTCACAGCATTAGACACATCATGCGTCGAAGCAGAATGGCTTCAAGAGCTTTTGATGGATTTGCCCGTGGTTGATAAACCAGTCCCGACTATCCTTATGAACTGTGACATCAAACTGTGATTGCCAAGGCTAAGAGTTCAAAGGACAACATGAAATCCACAAAGCACATAAGAAGAAGATTAAAATCTGTCAGAAAATCAAGAAACTCCGGAGTGATAGCATTGGATTATATCCAGGCGGCTAAGAATCTGGAAGACCCTTTTAGGAAAGGGCTGTCATGGATTGTGATAGAAAATGCATCGAGGAAGATGGGTATGAGACCCACGTAAGTTGCCATGGGGGTAACCCAACCTATGTGATCGGAGATCCTGTGAATTAGGACATGGGAAAACAATCCAGCGGTCAACTAAGGAGAGTATCCTTAATTAACCCACTCCATTAGAGATGCAATAATACTCTCAATTTTGTAAGGCAGGCTGACTTTTGTCTTAATGTGTTCCAAAGCTTATGTAAGCAAGATGCTAACCTACAGGCAATTCTTTGGAGGAACACACCTATGTGAGCCCGACTGCTGGTCACAGTCTATGAGATTGGGTGATCTCTAGGAAGCTCATGAGAAGGTATGGAGTATGACTAATAAGCTCCACCCGTGGGGTTTAGCCTTCGGCAGCCACGTATCAACTGACAATGGGCGAAACTTCTACACGCCAAATTGACAATTCAAGGCATAGTCCATTATTCAGTTGTGAAGAAGTCTAATCCCATTGCTCTAGGTGGAAGTTCAACTTAACAGTCTCCACTAAATTCTGGTATATCAAACATTGTTTGGAACAATTGACAAACCTATGTGCCTCGAGCTCTGGTGGGGGATTGATGGATTATGGATGGGCTTAGGACCATATAAGACAATAATCCCTGGTTAATCTCTAAGGCCCATGCATGTGTACGGCAAGTGGTGGGAAGTGTGGGAAGTTTATTACCATACTGCTACAGTAAGAAGAGTGAGACCTCTTTCTAAGGGATGCTCCATCACTTGCTATTGGGAGCTTGGGAATAGAAGCTGTACATGCGCGTTCCTCCTCCTCCGCCACCCGCCTCGCCACGCCTCGCCTCGTCATGATGCGCGCGCGCACCGTGGTTTGCGAGAATGAGCCGAGCCAAAGCTTATTTTTGCCGGTCAGGAATGGTTAATTAATCTCGGATTCATTAATGAGTCGCTTACGGAAGTGCCACTATACGAGACGTTGGACCGTGGACTGTTCATGGACTCGGCCGTGGGCCTCAGCCCAGGCCCATCTACCCGACGGCCTATATAAGAAGGCATCGTCCAGTGGAGTGAACCCTAACTCAATTCACGGTGAAATGAAGGGGCATCCTTCCCATCCCTCCCGCGTTGCCCCCGCGCGGCGACCGGGGGGAACCCTAAAAATCCGGCGCCGCTGCCCCTCCTCCTCTCTCCTCCCGCCTCCTCCGCCGCCGCCCTGGGCCTTGGCCGGGCAAAGCCCGACCAGAGCCGGCGCCGGCGGGTCCAGTTCGTTCCCTCGTCGGCTGGGGTTGGCGCGGCACGGCTCCTCCATCCTGGGCGCGATGCGGGCACCGGGCGTTGAGGCGCGGCGGTGTGCGGGCTCCATGGTGGTTGTCGGTGCGGCTGCTGGGCTTCGGGGGGTGTTGCAGGTGGTGGGGCATGCGGAAGCAGTGGCGGCGGTGGGGATCCAGATCTGCGCGGGCTGCTGGTTCTCGCGGCGCGGGCCGAGGGCGGCGGAGATGGTGGTGCACGCCTGGCCACGTCGGCTCGCTTGCCGGCAGGTGGTGGCGAGGCGTAGGGCGGCGGTGGTTGGTGCGCGTCTAGGCGGGCGGGTGGCCGCGGGCTTGCTTGCCCGGCCCTGTGACGGCGCGGGCCGTGGGCGGCTTGGGCCGCGGGTGGCTGCCCTGCAGTGGTAGGTGGTGGCGGCGGCGCGGTGGTCGTGGTGGTTCGTGCTAGTGGTGGCGTTGGTGGTGGTGCGGGCTTCGGCCAACCTTGCGTGCGGCGGCCATTGGCGGCGAGGGTGGTGGCGCTGGCTTGGAACTGCCCCTCGGGGTCCCGACGTGGATGTGGGCTGCCACGGCATGGTGGTGGCCCATGGCGGTGGTCTGGATCGTTTCATGGCGGCGGCTAGACTTCTTCGATGTCTGCTGTCGGTGAGCGCCCTTGACAACCTTTGATTCCTCTCCCCGTTGTTCGGGCGCTACCATCATCGGAGGGTTGGCCCTCTCCCAGCGCCCATCGCCCGTCTCGCGCCCGGCAGCAGGACCGAGCTCGTCCCGCGCCCAGCAGCAGGACCGGACTCGTCCCGCGCCCGGCAGTAGGACCGAGCTCGTCTCGCGGACGGCAGCAGGATCTGACTCGTCTCGTGCCCGGCGGCAGGACCGAGCTTGTCTCGCGCCCGGTGGCAGGACGGGTCGATGGTGGCCAGTTTTGGCCGGCCTAGTGGTCTCGACGCTGGGGACTACTCAGGAGTGCGAAAGGCGGTTCCTTTCCATTCGTCTCTTGGGTTGGGGTAGCGGTTGGTGGCGGGTGAGGTGGCGTCAAGGTCCTGGATGCTGGGGCGGCGGCCCTGGTGGTGGTGTCGTGGTGCTCCTGGGCAAAGCCCGCGACTTGGTGTTGCCTGGTGGCCATGGCCGTGTGGGCGGCGTGGTAGCCAGGGTGTGGCATTCGGTGGCGGTGAATATTGGTTGGGGTGAAAACCTGTTCTATCTTCGGACTGACCGGCGGCGGCGAAGGTTGTTCCCTTCTTGAAGGCGTCGCCACGACTCTCACTGCCTGTCGTGTTTCTCCGAGGAAAACTCTGATCCTCGGGTAGGGCGATGGCGGCGCTTTGGTGTCGTAACCTTCCTATAGGCACCGCCTTGGAGCCCACTGTGCGTCGTATGTAGCTTCTTCTTTTCGCAGTGGCGTGTTCACGGTTGAGGCGCCCGGTGGCTCATGTAGTGCTAGGGGTGGTGTTGATGCGCTCAACGCCTATGTATCCTGCCTTGGTTGTGTGCGTGTGTTCTAGTGGCGTGCGTTGTACTGGGTTGTTAATGATCTTTGCTTTATATATAAAGCGGGGCGAAAGCCTTTTTCGGTAACTCAGTTCACTCACTCCCTCTTGTATAACCCTAGCCGCCATCTACTGTTCCTCTCCCTGTGCTGCTTCCGGCGATCCCATCCCGACGACCGCGTGCACGGTTGGTCGGGAGAGCAGGTGCCTCCGAAACCCTGACGGTTGGGATCCTGCTCGGGACAACGGCAATAAGGTTTTTGGGGAGCGTCTCGACGCGATTGCTCCTGATCCGTCTCCGTCCACCTATGCTTCCACTACTTCCCCTGCATCGACTCCATGGCTGACGACGAAGCCGCCAAGAAGAAGGCCTCGACCGATGCCGAGGTTACCGCTGTCGCCGCCGTGTTGGCCTAGCCAACCGGAGGGTATGACTCGTTCATCCCCTATCTACTCGTTCATGTGCTGGTCGTATATATGTTGTTCATATATGTTTCGGTTCTATATACTGTACGTGCTAGCATGCTTAGGTATCGGTATGAGTTGCATACCGTATTTGCCATGTTTACTGCTTACTCGTGGATTAGATTAGTCGAAAAAGTGCTAAGAGCAATTCCAATGGGGCGACCCATTTCGTCCGCTGGAGTCCGTTTGACTCGGTGCGGACACATAAGGCAGCCCAACGCGCCGACCCAAATGGACGCGCGTTCGCTTGGCGTCTGCATGGCGACCCATTCCCGGCCCAATTTTGAGTCGGATTTGCGTCGGCGCGGATGATACGTCTCCAATGTATCTACTTTTCCAAACACTTTCGCCCTTGCTTTGGACTCTAACTTGCATGATTTGAATGGAACTAACCCGGCTGACGCTGTTTTCAGCAGAATTGCCATGGTGTTATTTTTGTGCAGAAATAAAAGTTCTCGAAATGACCTGAAACTTTACGGAGAATATTTTTGGAATTAATAAAAAATAATGGCGAAAGAATCAACACTAGGGGGCCCACACCCTGTCCACGAGGGTGGAGGGCGCGCCCACCCCCCTGGGGGGCGCCTGCTGCCTCGTGGGCCCCCTGAGGCTCCACCGACGTCAACTCCAACTCTATATATTCATGTTCGAGGAGAAAAAAAATCAGGGAGAAGGATTCATTGCATTTTACGATACGGAGCCGCCGCCAAGCCCTAATCTCTCTCGGGAGGGCTGATCTGGAGTCCGTTCGGGGCTCCGGAGAGGGGAATCCATCGTCGTCGTCATCATCAACCATCCTCCATCACCAATTTCATGATGCTCACCGCCGTGCGTGAGTAATTCCATCGTAGGCTTGCTGGACGGTGATGGGTTGGATGAGATTTATCATGTAATCGAGTTAGTTTTGTTAGGGTTTGATCCCTAGTAACCATTATGTTCTGAGATTGATGTTGCTATGACTTTGTTATGCTTAATGCTTGTCACTAGGGCCCGAGTGCCATGATTTCAGATCTGAACCCATTATGTTTTCATGAATATATGTGAGTTCTTGATCCTATTTTGCAAGTCAATAGTCACCTACTATGTGTTATGATCCGGTAACCCCGAAGTGACAATAATCGGGACCACTCCCGGTGATGACCGTAGTTTGAGGAGTTCATGTATTCACTAAGTGTTAATGCTTTGGTCCGGTACTCTATTAAAAGGAGGCCTTAATATCCTTAGTTTCCAATAGGACCCCGCTGCCACGGGAGGGTAGGACAAAAGATGTCATGCAAGTTCTTTTCCATAAGCACGTATGACTATATTCGGAATACATGCCTACATTACATTGATGAACTGGAGCTAGTTCTGTGTCACCCTATGTTATAACTGTTGCATGAGGAATCGTATCCGACATAATTATCCATCACTGATCCAATGCCTACGAGCTTTTCACATATTGACGTTTGCTTAGTTACTTTTTCGTTGCCACTGTTACAATTACTACAAAACTGCTACTGTTACTTTTGCCACTGTTACCATTACTTCCATACTACTTTGCTACTAAATACTTTGCTACAGATATTAAGTCTTCCAGGTGTGGTTGAATTGACAAGTCAACTGCTAATACTTGAGAATATTCTTTGGCTCCCCTTGTGTCGAATCAATAAATTTGGGTTGAATACTCTACCCTAAAAAACTGTTGCAATCCCCTATACTTGTGGGTTATCAAGACTATTTTCTGGCGCCGTTGCCGAGGAGCATAGCTCTATTCTTTGAGGCACTTGGGATTTATATCTGTTGATCACTATGAGGAACTTGAAAGATGAAAAAACCGAGATTTATCCCTCAACTACGAGGGGAGGTAAGGAACTGCCATCTAGCTCTGCACTTGATTCACCTTTTGTTTTGAGTAAACTTGCGACACCTAAACCTACTCTTGCTATTGATTCGGATATGTCGCATGTTACTGATGATGCCACTTCTGCTATGCATGATACTTATGATGAAACTACTTCTATGCTTGATAATAATGTGCCATTAGGTGAATTTCTTGATGAACAACTTGCTAGGGTAAGAGATAATGAAATTATTGAAACTGATAATACTGATGAAAGTGATGATGAAGATTCTCCCCCTAGATATGAATTTCCTGATGTGCCTGAGAGTTATGTTATGGATGAAGAAACTGCTAGAGACTTTTTTGCTTGCAAAGATAGATATGATCTTAAGAAACTGCTAGCTAAGCTGAAAGAAAAGTCTTTGAATGCTAGAATGAAATATAACCCTGCTTTTGCTACTTCACCTATCTGTATTTCTGATAAGGATTATGATTTCTCTATCGATCCTGAGTTGATTACTTTGGTTGAATCTGATCCTTTTTATGGCTATGAATCTGAAACTGTTGTGGCACATCTTACTAAATTAAATGATATAGCCACCCTATTTACTCATGAGGAAAAAATTCGTTACTACTATATCCTTAAGTTATTTCCGTTCTCATTAAAGGGTGATGCTAAAACACGGTTTAATTCTCTTACTCCTGGTTGTGTGCGTAGTCCCCGGGATATGATTTATTACTTCTCTGCTAAATATTTTCCCGCTCATAAGAAACAAGCTGCCTTAAGGGAAATATATAATTTTGTGCAAATTGAAGAAGAGAGTCTCCCACAAGCTTGGGGGAGGCTTCTCCGATTACTTAATGCTTTGCCTGATCATCCTCTCAAGAAAAATGAAATACTTGATATCTTTTATAATGGACTAACCGATGCTTCCAGACACCACCTGGATAGCTGTGCTGGTTGTGTTTTCAGTGAAAGAACTGTTGAGCAAGCTGAATTGCTATTGAATAATGTATTGAGTAATGATAATGATTGGACACTTCCTGAACCAACTCCGAAGAAAAGGGGTATTCTATTTCTCAGTCCTGAAGATATGCAAGAGGCAAAGAAATCTATGAAAAAGGGTATTAAAGGTGAAGATGTTAAGAATTTACCACCTATTGAAGAAATACATGGTCTTGATAACCCGACACAGGTAGTAAAGGTAAATTCTCTCTATAGATTTGATGAAGGTGATATTCCTCGTCATAAATCTGCTAGCCAATGCTTAGATGGGTTTGATAATTTTATTGCTAAACAAGAAAACTTCAATGCTTATGTTGGTAGACAATTGAAACGTAATCCTTATATGATTGAACACTTGAGTGATTATATGTCTAGAGTAAAGGGTGAACTTAAACTTATTAGTAAACGTGCTTCTATGGTTACCACTCAAGTAGAACAAGTGCTTAAAGCTCAAAATGATTTGCTTAATGAATTAAATAATAAGAAAAATGATAATGTTGTTAGAGTTGTGACTAGAGGGGGGTAGATTGACTCAGGAACCTTTGTATCCTGAGGGCCACCCTAAGAGAATTGAGCAAGATTCTCAGAGAACTAATGTTGAGGCACCTGGTTCTTCTAAGAAGAAGAAAAAGAAAAATGGTAGGACTTTGCATGCTTCTAGTGAACCTGTTGTTGACACACCTGAGAATCCCAATGATATTTCTATTTCTGATGCTAAAACACAATCTAGTAATGAACATGAACCTAGTGATATTGTTAATGATGATGCTCAACCTAGCAATGACAATGATGTAGAGATTGAACCTGCTGTTGATCTTGATAACCCACAATCAAAGAATCAATGTTATGGTAAGACAGACTTCGTTGCTAGGAAGCACGGTAAAGAAAGAGAACCATGCATTCAGAAACCCATGCCTTTTCCTCCTAAACCATCCAAGAAAAAGGACGATGAGGATTTTGAGCGCTTTGCTGAAAAGATTAGACCTATCTTTTTGCGTATGCGTTTGACTGATATGCTTAAAATGAATCCTTATGCCAAGTATATGAAAGACATTGTTACAACTAAAAGAAAGATACCGGAAGCTGAAATTTCCACCATGCTTGCTAATTATACTTTTAAAGGTGGAATACCTAAGAAACTAGGAGATCCAGGAATACCAACTATACCATGCTCCATTAAAAGAAACTATGTTAAAACTGCTTTATGTGATCTTGGAGCCGGTGTTAGTGTTATGCCTCTCTCTTTATATCGTAGACTTGATTTGAATAAGTTGACACCTACTAAAATATCTTTGCAAATGGCCAATAAATCAACTGCTATACCTGTCGGTATTTGTGAGGATGTGCCTGTTGTGGTTGCAAACGTTACTATTTTAACGGACTTTGTTATTCTTGATATTCCCGAGGACGATAGTATGTCTATTATTCTTGGTAGACCCTTTTTGAATACTGCAGGGGCTGTTATTGATTGCAACAAAGGCAATGTTACTTTTCATGTTAATGGTAATGAGCATACGGTACACTTTCCAAGGAAACAACCTCAAGTCCACAGTATCAATTCTATTGGAAAAATTCCAACGATTACTATTGGTGGTTTTGAATTTCCTCTTCCTACTGTCAAGAAGAAATATGATGTTCTTATTATTGGGGACGTGCATATCCCCGTTGAGGTAACTTAGTGTTATTCCAAAATTCTCCGGTTTCATGCAATTCGGAAAGAGTTTGTTAACAAGACTTGATCAACCTTGTTAGTGGATCCCTTTTTGATGAGCATGAGATGGATGAAGTTAGAAAGCACAACTCTCTGTACCCTCCTTTTACTTTCTGTTATTTAGATTAAATAAAGAAAAAAATAGTATTTTATGTCTGTTATCTGAATTATCCTTGCAATAAAAAATACCCTGAAAATAAAAGTTCCCCAAATGTCCTGAAAATGAAATATGATTTTTTGTAGAATATTTAAGAATATCTGGCACTGAGAACGCACCACAGGGGGCCACCACCTGGCCACGAGGGTCCAGGGCGCGCCCGCTGCCTCGTGGGCCCCACGTGGACCCCCTCCACTTATTCCTACACCCACTCACTTCGTCTTCCTCCAGAAAAAATCCTCCCATAGCTCAAACCCGTGTTGTAGCTCATCTTGCTGCCATTTTCGATCTCCTTGCTCAAAGCTCCATTCACAAAACTGTTTTGGGGGATTGTTCTTCAGTATGTGACTCCAATGGGTCCAATTAGTTTTTGTTCTAGTGCTTTATTTATTGCAATTTTTTGCTGCTTAGGTGACCCTGTTCTTGAGCTTGCATGTCAAATTTATATGGTCCCAAGTAGTTCTAATGCATGATATAGTCTCTAGGCACTTGTGGGAGTAGTTGCTATCAATCTTGTTGAGTTTGGTTCACTTTTATTTTGAGTCACTAAAACTTACAGAAATTTTCAGAGGGAGAAAATGTTGAAGAGATTGTTGAGAGGTTCTTCGAGCCGAAGCTCGAAGGATAAGCAAAATGAAGAGAACAAAAAGCCCAAATACAATCATCCTCGCACCGCGGAGGTTCGGCCATGTGAATGGCCTTGCGATGAGTTGAGAGCCGCGGAAATTTATGATGATTTTTGTCACTTGGCTGAGAATGCAGACCTTACCGACTTCCTCCACGACCAGCGTGAACAGTATCTCCTACTCACTAATATTTTCGTACAAAATTTTTATTTTCATGCTAAGAAATCACCACCTTCAGTGGAGTTTCATTTATATGATGAGTTTAAGGAGATGTCACTTTGTGATTTTTGTCGGGCTGCAAGATATCCTTTGTAGGCAGCATCGAGGAACCACACCGTAATGATGTGGAGGAATTTATTGATAAAATTGTTGTAGGGGAAACGAGGAAAGTTTCAGATGCTAGAATTACTAGTATACATTTTCCTGTTCTACGTTACTTTGCAATATTTTCTAGTAGATGCTTGATTGGTCGCGGAAACAGTGGAAATCTTAGTGCTCCTGATATTGTTATTTTGCGCCATGCTTTGTTTCATGATACAACTTTCAGTTTAGGCGCTATTATTGCTAAACGATTAAGTCTGAACCGTACAAAGGGCCCCATCTTCAGTGGCATCTTTGCTTCGCGCCTTGCTGCACACTTTGAGATGCCTATTAGGCATTATGAGAAAGAGGAAAAGTTGCTGCCTGATACGTCCATTTTGCATCATGCTTTTATATCGATATTTATTGCATTATGGGCATTTATTACATGTTATGTCACAATACTTATGCCTATTCTCTCTTATTTTGCAAGGTTTACATGAAGAGGGAGAATGTCGGCAGCTGGAATTCTAGGCTGGAAAAGGAGCAAATATTAGAGACCTATTCTGCACAGCTCCAAAAGTCCTAAAACTTCACGGAAGTCATTTTTGGAATTAATAAAAAATACTGAGCGAAGAAAGTACCAGAGGGGGCCCACACCCTGGCCACGAGGGTGGGGGGCGCGCCCCCTGCCTCGTGGGCCCCCTGGCAGGCCTCTGGTGCCCATCTTCTGCTATATGAAGTCTTTTACCCTGGAAAAAATCATAAGCAAGCTTTCGGGAAGAAACTCCGCCGCCACGAGGTGGAACCTTGGCGGAACCAATCTAGGGCTCTGGCAGAGCTGTTCTGTCGGGGAAACATCCCTCCGGGAGGGGGAAATCATCGTCAACGTCATCACCAACGATCCTCTCATCAGGAGGGGGTCAATCTCCATCAACATCTTCACCAGCACCATCTCCTCTCAAACCCTAGTTCATCTCTTGTATCCAATCTTTGTCCCAAAGCCTCAGATTGGTACCTGTGGGTTGCTAGTAGTGTTGATTACTCCTTGTAGTTGATGCTAGTTGGTTTATTTGGTGGAAGATCATATGTTCAGATCCTTTATGCATATTAATACCCCTCTGATTATGAACATGAATATGATTTGTGAGTAGTTACGTTTGTTCCTGAGGACATGGGAGAAGTCTTGCTATAAGTAGTCATGTGAATTTGGTATTCGTTCGATATTTTGATGAGATGTATGTTGTCTTTCCTCTAGTGGTGTTATGTGAACGTCGACTACATGACACTTCGCCATTATTTGGGCCTAGAGGAAGGCATTGGGAGGTAATAAGTAGATGATGGGTTGCTAGAGTGACAGAAGCTTAAACCCTAGTTTATGAGTTGCTTCGTAAGGGGCTGATTTGGATCCATATGTTTCATGCTATGGTTAGGTTTACCTTAATACTTCTTTTGTAGTTGCGGATGCTTGCAATAGGGGTTAATCATAAGTGGGATGCTTGTCCAAGAAAGGACAGCACCCAAGCACCGGTCCACCCACATACCAAATTATCAAAGTAACAAACGCGAATCATATGAGCGTGATGAAAACTAGCTTGACGATAATTCCCATGTGTCCTCGGGAGCGCTTTTCTCTATATAAGAGTTTGTCCAGGCTTGTCCTTTGCTACAAAAAGGATTGGGCCATCTTGCTGCACCTTGTTTACTTTCATTACTTGTTACCCGTTACAAATTACCTTATCACAAAACTATCTGTTACCGATAATTTCAGTGCTTGCAGAGAATACCTTGCTGAAAACCGCTTATCATTTCCTTCTGCTCCTCGTTGGGTTCGACACTCTTACTTATCGAAAGGACTATGATAGATCCCCTATACTTGTGGGTCATCAAGACTCTTTTCTGGCACCTTTGCCGGGGAGTGAAGCGCCTTTGGTAGGTGGAATTTGGTAAGGAAAATTTTATATAGTGTGCTGAAATTTTCTGTCACTTGTTACTATGGAACATAATCCTTTGAGGGGCTTGTTCGGGGTATCTTCACCCCGACAAGTAGAGCAAAGAGTTTCTCCTCAACCTACTGAACCTACTGAAAATGTTTACTTTGAAATTCCTTCGGGTATGATAGAGAAACTGCTAGCTAATCCTTTTACAGGAGATGGAACATTACATCCCGATTTGCACCTAATCTATGTGGATGAAGTTTGTGGATTATTTAAGCTTGCAGGCATGCCCGAGGATGTTATCAAGAAGAAGGACTTCCCTTTATCTTTGAAGGGAGAGGCATTGACCTGGTTTAGGCTATGTGATGATATGGGATCATGGAATTACAACCGATTGAAATTGGAATTTCATCAGAAGTTTTATCCTATGCATCTTGTTCATCGTGATCGTAATTATATATATAATTTTTGGCCTCGTGAAGGAGAAAGCATCGCTCGAGCTTGGGGGAGGCTTAAGTCAATGTTATATTCATGCCCCAATCATGAGCTCTCAAGAGAAATGATTATTCAAAAAATTTATGCTCGGCTCTCTATCAATAATCGCTCCATGCTCGATACTTCTTGTACTGGCTCTTTTATGATGAAGACTATTGAATTCAAATGGGATTTATTGGAAAGATATAAACGCAACTCTAAAGATTGGGATCTCGACGAAGGTAAGGAGTCAGGTATAACACCTAAGTTTGATTGTGTTAAATCTTTTATGGATACCGATGTTTTCCGTGAATTTAGCACTAAATATGGACTTGACTCTGAGATAGTAGTTTCTTTCTGTGAATCCTTTGCTACTCATGTTGATCTCCCTAAGGAGAAGTGGTTTAAATATAATCCTCCCATTGAAGTAAAAGTAGTTGCACCTATTAAAGTTGAAGAAAAGACTATCACTTATGATGATCCTGTTGTTCCTACTGCTTATGTTGAGAACCCACCTTTCCCTGTTAGAATAAAGGATCATCATAAAGCTTCAACTGTAGTCAACAAAAGTAATATTAGGACACACAAACCCCCTGAGCAAGTTAAAGTTGAACCTAAAATTGCTATGGTTAAAGATCTCTTGGCTGATAATATTGATGGGCATGTTATTTACTTCTGTGATGAAACTGCTAGAATTGCCAAACCTGGTGCTAAAGATAAACATAGACCTGTGGTAGGCATGCCTGTTATTTCTGTTAAAATAGTAGATCATTGTTATCATGGCTTGTGTGATATGGGTGCTAGTGCTAGTGCAATACCTCATTCTTTATACGAAGAAATTATGCATGATATTGCACCTGCTGAGATAGAAGATATCGATGTTACCATTAAGCTTGCCAATAGAGATACTATTTCACCGATTGGGATTGTTAGAGATGTTGAAGTCTTGTGTGGGAAGGTTAAATATCCTGCTGATTTTCTTGTTCTTGGTTCCCCACAAGATAGCTTTTGTCCCATTATATTTGGTAGACCCTTCTTGAACACTGTTAATGCTAGGATAGACTGCGAAAAGGATGTTGTTACTATTGGTTTGTGTGATATGTCTCATGAGTTTAATTTTGCTAAATTTAGTAGACAACCCCGTGATGAGGAATTGCCTAGTAAAGATGAAATTATTGTTCTTGCTTCTATTGCCGTGCCTCCTAGTGATCCTTTAGAACAATATTTGCTAGACCATGAAAATGATACGTTTATGAATGAAAGAAGGGAAATAGATGAAGTATTCTTTAAAGAGGGACATATTCTGAAACACAACTTGCCTGTTGAAAACCTAGGGGATCCTCCTCCACCCAAGGGTGATCCAGTGTTTGAGCTTAAACCGTTACCTGATACTCTCAAATATGCTTATCTTGATGAAAAAAAGATATATCCTGTTATTATTAGTGCTAACCTTTCAGAGCATGAAGAAGAGAAATTATTGAAAACTCTGAAGAAGCACCGTGCTGCTATTGGATATACTCTTGATGATCTTAAGGGCATTAGTCCCACTCTATGTCAACACAAAATAAATTTGGAGAAAGACGCCAAACCAGTTATTGATCACCAACGACGGCTAAATCCTAAGATGAAAGAAGTGGTAAGAAAGGAAATATTAAAGCTCCTTGAAGCATGTATAATGTATCCCGTTGCTGATAATCAGTGGGTAAGTCCTGTCCATTGTGTCCCTAAGAAGGGAGGTATTACTGTCGTTCCTAATGATAAAGATGAATTGATTCCGCAAAGAATTATTACAGGTTATAGGATGGTAATTGATTTCCGCAAATTAAATAAAGCTACTAAAAAAGATCATTACCCTTTGCCTTTCATTGATCAAATACTAGAAAGATTATCCAAACATACACATTTTTGCTTTCTAGATGGTTACTCTGGTTTCTCTCAAATACCTGTGTCAGCTGAGGATCAAGAAAAGACCACTTTTACTTGCCCTTTCGGTACCTTTGCTTATAGACGTATGCCTTTTGGTTTATGCAATGCACCTGCTACCTTTCACAGATGCATGATGGCTATATTCTCTGACTTTTGTGAAAAGATTTGTGAGGTTTTCATGGATGATTTCTCTGTTTATGGATCCTCTTTTGATGATTGCTTGAGCAACCTTGATCGAGTTTTGCAGAGATGTGAAGAAACTAATCTTGTCTTGAATTGGGAGAAATGCCACTTTATGGTTAATGAAGGCATTGTCTTGGGGCATAAAATTTCGGAAAGAGGTATTGAAGTTAATAAAGCTAAAGTTGATGCCATTGAAAAGATGTCGTGTCCCAAGGACATCAAAGGTATAATAAGTATCCTTGGTCATGCCGGTTTTTATAGGAGGTTCATTGAGGACTTCTCAAAAATTTCTCGGCCTCTGACTAACCTATTACAAAAAGATATACCTTTTGTCTTTGATGATGATTGTGTGGAAGCATTTGAAATACTTAAGAAAGCATTAATTTCTGGACCTATTGTTCAGCCACCTGATTGGAATTTACCCTTTGAAATCATGTGTGATGCTAGTGATTATGCTGTAGGTGCTGTTCTAGGACAAAGAGTTGATAAAAAATTAAATGTTATTCAATATGCTAGTAAAACTCTAGACAGTGCCCAGAAGAATTATGCTACTACTGAAAAAGAATTCTTAGCAATTGTATTTGCTTGTGATAAGTTAGACCTTATATTGTTGATTCTAAAGTAACTATTCACACTGATCACGCTGCTATTAAATATCTTATGGAAAAGAAAGATGCTAAACCTAGACTCATTAGATGGGTTCTCTTGCTGCAAGAATTTGATTTGCATATTATTGATAGAAAGGGAGCTGAGAACCCCATTGCAGACAACATGTCTAGGTTAGAGAATGTTCTTAATGACCCACTACCTATTGATGATAGCTTTCCTGATGAACAACTAAATGTCATAAATGCTTCTCGTACTGCTCCATGGTATGCTGATTATACTAATTACATTGTTGCTAAATTTATACCACCTAGTTTCACATACCAGCAAAAGAAAAAGTTTTTCTATGATTTAAGACATTACTTCTGGGATGACCCACACCTTTATAAAGAAGGAGTAGATGGTGTTATTAGACGTTGTATACCTGAGCATGAACAGGAACAGATCCTACGCAAGTGTCACTCCGAAGCTTATGGAGGACACCACGCTGGAGATAGAACTGCACATAAGGTATTGCAATCCGGTTTTTATTGGCCTACTCTCTTCAAAGATGCCCGTAAGTTTGTCTTATCTTGTGATGAATGTCAAAGAATTGGTAATATTAGTAGACGTCAAGAAATGCCTATGAATTATTCACTTGTTATTGAACCATTTGATGTTTGGGGCTTTGATTATATGGGACTGTTTCCTTCCTCTAATGGGTATACACATATTTTAGTTGCTGTTGATTACGTTACTAAGTGGGTAGAAGCTATTCCAACTAGTAGTGCTGATCATAACACCTCCATTAAGATGCTTAAAGAAGTTATTTTTCCGAGGTTTGGAGTCCCTAGATATTTAATGACTGATGGTGGTTCACATTTTATTCATGGTGCTTTTCGTAAAATGCTTGCTAAGTATGATGTTAATCATAGAATTGCATCTCCGTATCACCCACAATCTAGTGGTCAAGTAGAATTGAGTAATAGAGAGCTCAAATTAATTTTGCAAAAGACTGTTAATAGGTCTAGAAATAATTGGTCCAAGAAACTTGATGATGCATTATGGGCCTATAGAACTGCATATAAAAATCCTATGGGTATGTCTCCGTATAAAATGGTTTATGGAAAAGCATGTCACTTACCTCTCGAACTAGAACATAAGGCATATTGGGCCATTAAAGAGCTCAATTATGATTTCAAACTTGCCAGTGAGAAGAGGTTATTTGACATTCGCTCACTTGATGAATGGAGAACTCAAGCCTATGAGAATGCCAAACTATTTAAAGAGAAAGTTAAAAGATGGCATGACAAAAGGATAAAGAGCGTGAGTTTAATGTAGGTGATTATGTCTTGCTATTCAACTCTCGTTTAAGATTTTTTGCAGGAAAACTTCTCTCTAAATGGGAAGGTCCTTACGTTATCGAGGAGGTCTATCATTCCGATGCCATAAAAATCAACAACTTCGAAGGCACAAATCCGAAGGTGGTGAACGGTCAAAGAATCAAACAATATATCTCAGGTAGTCCCATAAATGTTGAAACTAATATTATAGAAATCGTAACCCCGGAGGAATACATAAGGGACACTTTCCAGAACGTTTCAGACTCCGAAAAGGAATAGGTACGTGGTACGGTAAGTAAACAGACTCCAAAACAGTTCTAATGGCAATTTTTCTCCATTTTGGAATATTTAGAAAAATAGGAAAATAAGAAGTAGTCCGGGAAGGACACGAGGAGTCCACGAGGGTGGAGGGCGCGCCCTACCCCCTGGGCGCGCCCCCCTGCTCGTGGGCACCTCGTGTGCCCTCCGGATTCCGTTTTCTTGCACGATACTTCTTTTGGTCGGTAAAAATTCATTATATAATCCCCCGAAGGTTTTGACCACCGTACCATGCAATTATCCTCTGTTCTTGTTTCGAGCTGTTTTTTCGACAGATCTAGATCACCATGACGTCTCCAAGTGCCCCCAAGGACAAGTTCTTCGAGAAGGTCATCAACCCCTACCTCGCGGAAGTGCTGCAACATCCTCAAACCATTGAGATGCGTGAGGGGTTGCTGCACATCCGCGATGTTGAGGGACCAAGGAGGACCGGAAGCGTGGAGACAAGGCTCGAGGCAATGGAGCAACAAGTTTTCAAGTGTCAGGAGATGGTGGAGCGCGGACTTGACTCCAATCACATAATGATCACGGAGTTCACCAACAACCACAAGCTGGATGCCAAGGACATTGGGGAGGCCATCTTCAAGCTTCACGAGAAAATCGAGCACCTCCAAGCCCAGATCTATGACCTGCAAAACCAAAACTGTGAGTATGAATATAGATTCAAGAGGATGAGTTTGGCTGCAGATTTAAGGATCCCGGAGACTCGATCATCCTTCTATGATGGTGAGCCTATGCCTGGAAGATGGACGACAAGCCTACATCATCAACAACCCTATCACCACCACTTCTGAGGAAGGAGATATAATCACATGGGTATGGGCACTCCCCTTGGCAACTGCCAAGCTTGGGGGAGGTGCCCCGGTATCGTATCACCATCACACTCCTATCTTTACCGTTTTTCTTAGTTTGATCCTTTTGGTAATATCTTGATCTAGTAGAATAAAGTTTTAGTGTGATTTAGCTTTGAGTTTTGCTTTATGATCCTTCTATGTAATCGAGTCCATGAGCCATATATAATAAAGATTAGTGTTGAGTCAAGGGCTTGATTATTTTGCTATGATCTCGAGGGAATAAAAGAAAAGAGAAAGAATAAAAAGAAGTAAAGAGATCATATTGATCTTATGGAGAGTAATGACTTCACATATAAAGAGTATGATGAATAAAAGTTGTTGAGAGTTGACAAACATAGTTTTGGTCATCGTTGCAATTAATAGGAAGTAATAAAGGAAGAGAGGTTTTCACATATAAATATACTATCTTGGACATCTTTTATGATTGTGAGCACTCATTAAAGTATGACATGCTAAAGAGTTGATGTTGGACAAGGAAGACAACGTAATGGGTTATGTTTTCTTATATCCGAAATAAAGTATATTGTCATGGATCATCCAGCATGTTGAGCTTGCCTTTCCCCCTCATGCTAGCCAAATTCTTTGCACCAAGTAGAGATACTACTTGTGCTTCCGAATATCCTTAAACCCAGTTTTGCCATGAGAGTCCACCATATCTACCTATGGATTGAGTAAGATCCTTCAAGTAAGTTGTCATGTTGCTTGCAATAAAAATTGCTTTCTAAATATGTATGATCTATTAGTGTGGAGAAAATAAACTTTATACGATCTTGTGATATGGAAGCAATAAAAGCGACGGACTGCATAATAAAGGTTCATATCACAACTGGCAATATAAAGTGACGTTCTTTTGCATTAAGATTTCGTGCATCCAACCCTAAAAGCACATGACAACCTCTAATTCCCTCTAAGAAGGGCCTATCTTTTACTTCTACCTTATGCAAGAGTCATGGTGATCTTCACCTTTCCTTTTTACATTTTATCCTTTGGCAAGCACATTGTGTTGGAAAGATCCTGATATATATATATCCAATTGGATGTAAGTTAGCATGAATTATTATTGTTGACATTACCCTTGAGGTAAAAGGTTGGGAGGCAACACTATAAGCCCCTATCTTTCTCTGTGTCCGATTAAAACTCCATAACCATAAGTATTGCGTGAGTGTTAGCAATTGTGAAAGACTAAATGATAGTTGAGTATGTGGACTTGCTGAAAAGCTCTTATATTGGCTCTTTCCGATGTTATGATAAATTCCAATTGCTTCAATGACTGAGATTTTAGTTTGTTGGTTCTCAATGAAGTTTCTGATTCATACTTTACATTGTGAATAGATTATTACTTGAGCATAAGAAATCATATGACAATATCCATATATGTTGCTGTTATAAGAATGATCATGATGCCCTCAAGTCCGTATTTTATTTTATCGACACCTCTATCTCTAAACATGTGGACATATTCATCGTTATCGCTTCCGCTTGAGGACAAGCGAGGTCTAAGCTTGGGGGAGTTGATACGTCCATTTTGCATCATGCTTTTATATCGATATTTATTGCATTATGGGCTGTTATTACACGCTATGTCACAATACTTATGCCTATTCTCTCTTATTTTACAAGGTTTACATGAAGAGGGAGAATGCCGGCAGCTGGAATTCTGGGCTGGAAAAGGAGCAAATATTAGAGACCTATTCTGCAAAGCTCCAAAAGTCCCGAAACTTCACGGAAGTCATTTTTGGAATTAATAAAAAATACTGAGCGAAGAAAGTACCAGAGGGGGCCCACACCCTGGCCACGAGGGTGGGGGGCGCGCCCTACCCCCTGGGCGCGCCCCTGCCTCGTGGGCCCCCTGGCAGGCCTCCAGTGCCCATCTTCTGCTATATGAAGTCTTTTACCCTGGAAAAAATCATAAGCAAGCTTTCGGGAAGAAACTCCGCCGCCACGAGGCGGAACCTTGGCGGAACCAATCTAGGGCTCTAGCAGAGCTGTTCTACCGGGGAAACATCCCTCCGGGAGGGGGAAATCATCGCCATTGTCATCACCAACGATCCTCTCATCAGGAGGGGGTCAATCTCCATCAACATCTTCACCAGCACCATCTCCTCTCAAACCCTAGTTCATCTCTTGTATCCAATCTTTGTCCCAAAGCCTCAGATTGGTACCTGTGGGTTGCTAGTAGTGTTGATTACTCCTTGTAGTTGATGCTAGTTGGTTTATTTGGTGGAAGATCATATGTTCAGATCCTTTATGCATATTAATACCCCTCTGATTATGAACATGAATATGATTTGTGAGTAGTTACGTTTGTTCCTGAGGACATGGGAGAAGTCTTGCTATAAGTAGTCATGTGAATTTGGTATTCGTTCGATATTTTGATGAGATGTATGTTGTCTTTCCTCTAGTGGTGTTATGTGAACGTCGACTACATGACACTTCGCCATTATTTGGGCCTAGAGGAAGGCATTGGGAGGTAATAAGTAGATGATGGGTTACTAGAGTGACAGAAGCTTAAACCCTAGTTTATGAGTTGCTTTGTAAGGGGCTGATTTGGATCCATATGTTTCATGCTATGGTTAGGTTTACCTTAATACTTCTTTTGTAGTTGCGGATGCTTGCAATAGGGGTTAATCATAAGTGGGATGCTTGTCCAAGAAAGGACAGCACCCAGCACCGGTCCACCCACATACCAAATTATCAAAGTAACGAACGTGAATCATATGAGCGTGATGAAAACTAGCTTGACGATAATTCCCATGTGTCCTCGGGAGCACTTTTCTCTATATAAGAGTTTGTCCAGGCTTGTCCTTTGCTATAAAAAGGATTGGGCCATCTTGCTGCACCTTGTTTACTTTCATTACTTGTTACTCGTTACAAATTACCTTATCACAAAACTATATGTTACTGATAATTTCAGTGCTTGCAGAGAATACCTTGCTGAAAACTGCTTATCATTTCCTTCTGCTCCTCATTGGGTTCGACACTCTTACTTATCAAAAGGACTACGATAGATCCCCTATACTTGTGGGTCATCACTGCCCCCCTGTTTTTCTAGATTATAGGAGTATGGTAGCACATGATTTTATTGTTAAAAGTAAGAAGAAACTACTTAAGTATAGTTTGATATCTGGTAAAACTCACTGTGAGGTTATTACCTTGCCTGCACCCTCTCTGTTTAATATACTTTCAGGCACGTACCTCATCTTGCCAGAGGCCATTTATGCATACTGGAGTCTGGCACAAGTTCCAGAGCCTGAACCTGAGCCACCACTTGACCCTTATCGACAGTCTGTTTATCAGTGGGATCCGAAGGAGATCACCAACCAGTGGCACCCAGAGGACACTCCTCCGTACACCAGAGAGAGTAGCTTCGACCCGTGGCCCTAGACCAACTTAGTCCAAAAGCCTAAGCTTGGGGAGTACGTATTTCTCACCGACATTACATTCATGTTCACACACTCATGCCAGTTGTCGGTGCTCATACTTTTTTATTGTACTATCCATGCTAGTTTATTTTCTGTTTTAAGCCTTCTTCTTGTGTGTTTGAAAAACCTTAAGAAAAAAATTAGTTGTAGTTTTTAGCTAGTTTACTTTCCATGCGTGAAGTAGTAATAACTAAAAGAAAACCCAAAAAGATTTCTCGTTCTTCTTTTGCTTGTTGGGAGCTCTCCCGTGTAAATAGTTTTATTTCCTTTCTTTTCTTTGGGGGTCGAGAGGAGAAGACCATGATGAAAATGTTGAAGTGGCTCTTATATGCATTATTGTTGATTTAACAAAGAGCCCATATTACCTTGTCTTCTCATGTGTATTAAATGCTTGCAGATTCCAGCTTAGTGCAATGCACGTGCACTATTATTATTATCCACACCATTCGATCGTGCAAGTGAAAGGCAATAATGACGATATATGATGGACTGATTGAGATGAGAGAAGCTGGTATGAACTCGACCTATCTTGTTTTGTAAATATGATTAGTTCATCGTTCCTGATTCAGACTATTATGAATGAAACATGTTTGCAATGACAATTAGAGATTATAGTTGCTCATGACATGCTTAATTTGCTAGGAGTTTATAATGGTTTACCTTGCGTGCCAACATGTTATTAAAATGGTTGTGATGTGGTATGATAGGGTGGTATCCTCCTTTGAACAATTCGAGTGGCTTGACTTGGCACATGTTCACGCATGTAGTTGAAACAAAATCA
Source organism: Aegilops tauschii subsp. strangulata (assembly GCF_002575655.3). Taxonomy (NCBI): domain Eukaryota; kingdom Viridiplantae; phylum Streptophyta; class Magnoliopsida; order Poales; family Poaceae; genus Aegilops; species Aegilops tauschii. The sequence continues at coordinate 112,367,006 of NC_053035.3, forward strand.
ACATAGCCTCCACGATATTTATGTTCATGGTGAATTATATCCTACTCATGCCTGCACACAGTGTTGATTAATTTTAACGCATGTTCATGACTGTTGTCACTCTCTAGTTGGTCGCTTCCCAGTCTCTTTCTAGCCTTCACTTGTACTAAGCGGGAACTCTGCTTGTGCATCCACTTCCATAAATCCCAAAGTTATTCCATATGAGTCCACCATACCTTCCTATATGCGGTATCTACCTGTCGTTCCAAGTAAATTTGTATGTGCCAAACTCTAATCCTTCAAATGAAATTCTGTTTTGTATGCTCGAATAGCTCATGTGTCAACTAGGGTTGTCTATATCTTCCATTCTAGGTGGGTTATTCTCACGAGGAGTGAACTCCGCTCCTCATTCATGAGAAAATGGCCAGTAACCGGGATGCCCAATCCCAAGCTCAAACCAAATCAAAATAATTGCAAACAAAACTCCCCCAGGACTGTTGTTAGTTGGAGGCACCCGTTGTTTCGGGCAAGCCATGGATTGATGCTTGTTGGTGGTGGGGGAGTATAAACTTTACCATTCTACTTGGGAACCGCCTATAATGTGTGTAGCATGGAAGATATCGAGACCTCTCGGTTGTTATGTTGACAATGAAAGTATGCCACTCAAAATATTTTTTATCTCTATTTCAAAACTCGAGCTCTGGCACCTCTACAAATCCCTACTTCCCTCTGCGAAGGGCCTTTCTATTTACTTTTATGTTGAGTCATCACCCTCTTATTAAAAAGCACCAGTTGGAGAGCACCGCTATCATTTGCATGCATTGCTATTAATTTACATTGTGTATGACTATGACTGGATCTCTTTTACCATGAATTACAATGTCTAGTCAGTCCTTGATCTTCAGAGGTGCTCTGCATTTATGTTTTGCGGTCTCAGAAAGGGCTAGCGAGATACCATCATGTTATATCATATTATGATTGTTTTGAGAAAGTGTTGTCATCCAAAATTTATTATTGTTGCTCGCTAGTTGATTATGCCATTGATATGAGTAAACATGAGACCTAAGTGTTATTGTGAATATGGTTAGTTCATAATCTTTGCTGAAAACTTGAATGCTGGCTTTACATATTTACAACAACAAGAGCAAACAGAGTTTGTAAAAGTTTTTCTTTATCACTTTTAGTTTGTCAACTGAAATGCTTGAGGACAAGCAAAGGTTTAAGCTTGGTGGAGTTGATATGTCTCCAACGTATCTACTTTTCCAAACACTTTTGCCCTTGTTTTGGACTCTAACTTGCATGATTTGAATGGAACTAACCTGGACTGACGTTGTTTTCAGCAGAATTGCCATGGTGTTATTTTTGTGTAGAAATAAAAGTTCTCGGAATGACCTGAAACTTCATGGAGAATATTTTTGGAATTAATAAAAAATACTGGCGAAAGAATCAACACCAGGGGGCCCACACCCTGTCCACAAGGGTGGAGGGCGCGCCCACCCCCCTGGGGGGCGCCCCCTGCCTTGTGGGCCCCCTGAGGCTCCACCAACGTCAACTCCAACTCTATATATTCATGTTCGGGAAGAAAAAAAATCAGGGAGAAGGATTCATCGCGTTTTACGATACGGAGCCGCCGCCAAGCCCTAATCTCTCTCGGGGGGGCTGATCTGGAGTCCGTTCGGGGCTCCGGAGAGGGGAATCCGTCGCCGTCGTCATCATCAACCATCCTCCATCACCAATTTCACGATGCTCACCGTCGTGCGTGAGTAATTCCATCGTAGGCTTGTTGGACGGTGATGGGTTGGATGAGATTTATCATGTAATCAAGTTAGTTTTGTTAGGGTTTGATCCCTAGTATCCATTATGTTTTGAGATTGATGTTGATATGACTTTGCTATGCTTAATACTTGTCACTAGGGCCCGAGTGCCATGATTTCAGATCTGAACCTATTATGTTTTCATGAATATATGTGAGGTCTTGATCCTATTTTGCAAGTAAATAGTCACCTACTATGTGTTATGATCCGGTAACCCCGAAGTGACAATAATCGGGACCACTCCCGGTGATGACCGTAGTTTGAGGAGTTCATGTATTCACTAAGTGTTAATGCTTTGGTCCGGTACTCTACTAAAAGGAGGCCTTAATATCCCTTAGTTTCCAATAGGACCCCGCTGCCACGGGAGGGTAGGACAAAAGATGTCATGCAAGTTTTTTTCCATAAACACGTATGACTATATTCGGAATACATGCCTACATTACATTGATGGACTGGAGCTAGTTCTGTGTCACCCTATATTATAACTGTTGCATGAGGAATCGCATCCGACATAATTTCCATCACTGATCCAATGCATATGAGCTTTTCACATATTGACCTTTGCTTAGTTACTTTTCCGTTGCCACTGTTGCAATTACTACAAAACTGCTACTGTTACTTTTGCCACTGTTACCGTTACTTTCATACTACTTTGCTACTAAATACTTTGCTGCAGATATTAAGTCTTTCAGGTGTGGTTGAATTGACAACTCAATTGCTAATACTTGAGAATATTCTTTGGCTCCCCTTGTGTCGAATCAATAAATTTGGGTTGAATACTCTACCTCAAAAACCAAAACGCCACCCCGGTGCCCGGTGGCTCGTCATCCGGAGGCGTGAGGAAACGCGCGCGGCAGACGCCGGGCGGCGTGCTCCCGGACGCCCGCAACCTGTTCGAGGGAATGTTGTTCGCCGTCGACGAGGACTACATGCAGAACCTCATCTTCGAGGGCGGTGCGCCGGCCGCTGGCTACGATCTCGACGAGACACAAAGCCAGGACGGCCGCGGGGCGTTCACGCCGGCCGCTGGCTATGATCCTGATCAGATGACCTTCATGCGTTATCAGATCGACATGGACCTGGACGGCTTCGCACTCGACCACGAGTTCCCGGACGACCAACTCCAAGAAGGAGGACAAGCGGGATGCGGCATCCAACGCCTTGATCGCAAGCGTGGAGGGCATGATGAACAAGAAGAACTCAAGGAAGAAGGAGCGCCGACGCTTCGAGGAAGAGCAAATGAACGCCTTCATGGAGATCCAAAGGAGGAGGCTTGAGATGGACTCGAAGACTCAAGCCAAGATGCTCGAGCTGGAGGCGGAGAAGCAAGCCAAGATGCTTGAGCTGGAGGCGGAGAAGCAAGCCAAGATGCTAGAGATCGAGGCCACCAACGCCAAGACCAAGGCAAAAGAAGTGGCTCTCGCGAGCATGATGACCGGGGTGGAGATCATGAAGGTGGATCTCAACATCGTGTCGCCAAGGAAGAGGCCGTGGTTCGAGAAGATGCAGGCCGACATGCTCAAGTTCACCGACGAGTGATCTCATGGCCGTGAGCGCCTTTCTTTTTTGTATGCCGGCTTGCGTGCTGGCATGACCACGTGGCCGCGATGACCATGTGTGCCGGCACGATCTATGGCCGTTGGCATGATCTGTGGCCGTAGACCTTTATTTTTAAATTGAATGTGGACATGAAATGGGTCGGCGCATTGGGCGCACTGCCGACTCAAATGCAAAACTGGGTGGACGCCGAGCGAGCGGTCGACCCAAACGGACAACAAGCGAACAAATGCGCCGTCCGTTTGGATCGGCCCGTTGGAGTTGCTCTAATATTTTCAACACATTGTTTAAGTTTTCAGAATCATGTTTTTCAAAAGTATCCCGAGACTTCCAAAAGGCATAAACAGCGTCGACGCAGCTCTGCCCGCCATTTGGAGCAGAGCGGCCTCTCGTAATCCCGTTTCCAGTCTTCTCGTCCACACCTCGCGACCCCGTGGGCCCACGCCCAGCTCACGCACTCACGCCTCTTCAATTCATCTTCCCACCAAATTTCCCCCCTCTGCCCCGCGGGGCCGCCCCCAATTAATGACCCGCTCCTACCCCAGCAGGAGCCAGAAAACGTCCAAACCCGCCTGCCGTTCTCACCCGCGAGGACCCTTTCTTCCTCCCGGACCCAAGAAGACTGTGCTCAAAATCTCGCCAACCTAACCTCCGGGCCACCATCGCCATCACCATCGCTCCTTCCAAAATCCCCATCCAGCCGAGCATTCGGATTGCCATTCCTTTGTCCGCTTCGCCCAAAAGTTAAAGCGGCGGCGGCGTGCCGTTGTCCGCTTCTCCGCCAGTTCCGTTCCACCTGTGCTCCATCAGCCCATCCCTCTTCTTGGCTGGCTTCAAGAAAAGACCGGTTCTGGCTCTGGCTCTGGATCCTCCGCTTTCCCAACCGCCTGGCTGAAGTTCTTGCGGGGGCGAGGCAGCTTGTTTGGGCGGAGGCAAGAGGCGATTCAGAATTTCAGCTGCTGGGACTGGGAGGCCTGCACTGCAAAGGTAGCCCCTCGTGTCAGCTGGGGGATTGGGTTGATTTCACTCGAGGGATTTTATTCTGTTTTTCCGGGCTCCTGCATGTTGGAGATGATACTGATTTTGTCTTGTGGGACTATTGTGCAGATCCAGTTCGCGGTGGATGGAGCGATGCTGCGGGTGTGCTTGATAAGGTTCTTGCTTGCCTGATAAGCAAGGTTTCTTTCTGGTGGCTCCTCCTCCTGCCGACCAAGACACAGAAAATCTAAGCCTGTTCACACCTTCTATTGCTTCAATTTCCGAGTGCTCTTGCTGCCTGAGATGACATCAGTTTTGAGGGACTGCATGCCTTGGACTCTGGAAGAGATTCATCATCTCTACTCTCTTCAGCTGTTCTAGCTCCCCCCTTTTCCTTGCTGGCTGGCTGCATCTTTGTTCAATTCAGGGTTCTTGTGTCCCTGTAGCCCCAGTTTCTGTTTGGATTCATCATGGGCACCACTACCGGGCAAAAGACAGCTCTGCTCCTTCTTGGGACCCTCTGGGTTCTTCTTGGTACCTGCAATGCTGCTGAATTCTCCCCTGCAGACAACTACCTCATCAACTGCGGCTCCACGGTCGACGCTAATCTCCACGATGGGAGGGTCTTCAAAGCAGACAATTCCGGCTCGACTATATTGACATCACATCACAGCGTCCCTGCAAACACCTTGCCGGATGCAGTCATAAGTTCTGACAATCCTGTGCTGTATCAAACTGCAAGGATATTCATTGTGCCGTCGTCCTACTCCTTCAACATGAAGAGCCGTGGCCGGCATTTTGTCCGGCTACACTTCTTCGGTTTCAGATACCAGAGCTATGATCTTGCCGCGGCAAAGTTCAAAGTGTCCACCCAGCATGTTGTGTTACTGGACAATTTCACTCCGCCGAGCAATTCCTCACCGTTGGTCAGGGAGTATTCGCTGAATATTACCGAGGATATGCTAATTCTCTCATTTGTGCCTCTGGGAAACAGCACATCTTTCATCAATGCTATTGAAGTAATATCTGTTCCTGATGACCTGATACAGGATTCAGCGCAAACTGTGAATCCCTCCGGCCAGTATCTCGGCCTTGCAACACAGTCATTTCAGACATTCTACAGGATTAATGTGGGTGGACGGGAGGTGACCGTTGTCAATGACACACTCTCGCGTTCATGGGATACTGACCAGAACTTCTTCATAAATTCCACTACCACTGAACTGTTTGCTTACCAAGGGAGGCTGAATTATCAGAAAGGAGCTGCAACCAAGGAGGATGCACCGGACAGTGTGTACAACACTGCAAGGCGGTTGGCTGTGCAAAATAGAACCAGCCCAGCGTCCAACATGACATGGCAATTTGATGTTGACGGTCGTTCGAGCTATCTGATCCGGTTCCATTTTTGTGACATAGTGAGCAAGGCAGCATATTCCCTCTACTTTGATATTTATGTGGATGGCGGGTTAGCGTTAGAAAATCTTGACCTCTCTGAAAAAGTTTTTGGTACCTTGGCTGTGCCATACTACACGGAATTTGTCTTGAAGTCAAGCAATCCTTCTGGTAAGCTAAGTGTCGGCATTGGGCCTTCCAGCTTGAACAATGTGGCACTAGATGGCATCTTGAACGGCCTGGAGATCATGAAGATGAACATCAGTACTGGCACTATTTATGTTGTGTGGCCACCAGCAACGCCAAAAAGGAAACTGGCTATCATATTGGGCCCTGTTCTCGGAGGTGTTGGTGCTGTTAGCATTGCTATTATTCTCTGCTTTGTCCTCAGAAGAAAGAAGAAGGAGAAGAAGCCGCGGCGGGCACCGACAAGTCGACCTTCAAGTTCTTGGTCACCACTTACCCTCAATGGCCTTAGCTTCCTTAGCATAGGTACCCGAACAACCAGCCGGACCACTCATACATCTGGGACAAACAGTGATGTAAGCTACCGAATACCTTTTGCTTTGCTGCAAGTGGCAACAAAACACTTCGACGAGCAGATGGTTGTCGGAGTTGGGGGGTTTGGGAAGGTATACAAAGCAGTTCTGCAGGACAGCACCAAAGTCGCAGTCAAGCGGGGCAACCAGAAGTCCCACCAAGGGCTCAAAGAATTCCGGACAGAGATCGAGTTGCTGTCGGGGCTGCGACACCGTCACCTCGTGTCGCTCATCGGATATTGCGATGAGCAGAACGAGATGATCTTGGTGTATGAGTACATGGAGAAAGGTACGCTGAAGAGTCACCTGTATGGCAGTGACATGCCTCCCCTCAGCTGGAAGAAAAGAGTGGAAATCTGCATAGGGGCTGCAAGGGGGCTCCACTACCTGCACACAGGTTTTGCAAAGTCGATCATCCATCGTGATGTCAAGTCGGCAAACATTCTCCTCGACGAAAATCTCATGGCCAAGGTTTCTGATTTCGGTCTCTCGAAGACGGGACCTGAGTTGGATCAGACACATGTTAGCACTGCGGTGAAAGGGAGCTTCGGGTATCTTGACCCTGAGTACTACCGGAGGCAGAAGCTGACCGACAAGTCGGATGTGTACTCATTCGGCGTGGTCTTGCTGGAGGTGATCTGCGCGAGGCCAGTCATCGACCCGACGCTTCCAAGAGACATGATCAACCTTGCAGAATGGGCAATCAAGTGGCAGAAGAGGGGAGAGCTTGGTCAGATCGTCGATCAACGGATCGCTGGGACAATCAGGCCAGAGTCATTGAGGAAGTACGGTGAGACGGTCGAGAAGTGTCTTGCGGATTACGGCGTCGACCGCCCTACCATGGGTGATGTCCTGTGGAATCTGGAGTTTGTGCTCCAGCTGCAGGAGGCCGGCCCGGACATCTCCAATGTGGACAGCATGAATCAGATCTCTGAACTTCCTTCAGGCGCCAGAAGGATGGGCTCTCTGGAGATCGGTACCGCAGACGAAGCAGACGAAGGCCGCACGAACATGGATTACTCTCAGATGTCGACCAACGATGCCTTCTCGCAGCTGATGAACACTGAAGGGAGGTGAACTGGACTGCATTGTTTCTGTGTCACTAAGGAAGTTGGTAAAAACATGTTGACCTGGGGAAAAGAGATGTCTGTTGCTTGTCCATACCATGTATTGTTGTTTCCGACAAGCCCTTAATTGCATTCATGTTCTGATATATGTTTTGTTCTTTGAATTATACTCCCTATGATGATCTGTTAGATGTTTGTCAGCATATTCAAGAAGTGTTAACTACCTATTTGGAACACATGGACTTAATTTTCAGCCAAAAACAATTCCTCACGAATTTGACAGAAAATTGACCATTCATGGAGGTGCAGGAACACTAGATAGACCATAACCAGCTTGCTGATCCTGATTCATTTTTTGAACGATGCCTAAAAGGTGCTCCCTCCGTCCCATACTAGTAACGCTCTTATATTATGTGGGACGGAGGGAGTAGAACAGTAGTTTACGATTAAGGGGCAACAATTATTTAGCTAGTGACGTCTGGACAACACTGATCATGCTAGCCAAGTCCAGATAATCGCAACTGCAAAAAGACTTTTTCAGGTTCAGACAAGGCGGCATAACACACGTCAACATTTGTCAAACATGAAAAATTCACGACTCAGACAGGTTTGACAGGTTTAGACGGGGAGGCATAACGCGATCCGATGTTCGACAAACATACTAACATAGTGTACCAACATAAGAGTTCGGCCCAAGAGACGATGCAACAATATTAATTCAAGTTGAGGGTGGTGCGCAGCGTTCACCATCACTCCCAGGGGCTAGGGCTCATTCTGTTGGTGGCTGGGCGGCTATCGCGGGCGGGACTCAGGCTGTTGCCTCTCACACCGTTATGTGAACCATTGACTTCAGCTTGCTCCCTTGGTGGGTGGCTCTTGCCATTTGGTGCTGGGCTGCGGTTCAAACCGGAAGGTGAAGCACTCCTCCTAGGGCTGTAACTAGAGCTTCTTGGTCGCCTTTCCTCGTGGCCAACAGCACGATCATCCCTCCTCGGATAAGGCGATCGGCTGTTAATAAGAAAATCACAGCATTGATGATTAATGATACTGCTAGGAAAGCAACTCAGCAGAGAAGAATGTAAAACAACAGGCACATGTTATACAAAGTTAACGAGAGTGCTCTTTGAACTATGCCACCACAATATTCACTTAATTTCCATACATATCAATAGCATCCATCAAATTATGGCACTCACTCACCAGATACCTGCTCTCTACAGACTCAACAATATTCATTTAATTTCCATACATATCTTCAGCATCCATCAAAATATGGCACAAACTTATCACCAGATACCTGCTCTCTACAGACTCACTGATCACATATCAACATATAGCAGTGGCAGGCATGAATAGATATATATGACTATCAAAGGTAAGAGATTACTACTACATGGCTGAAAGGTAAACCTATTGCATTTGACCAAATCTATAGTAGGGTAACTCTCATAATAGTATGTTTATTTATTTACAAGATCCAATCATCACAATGCTAACAAGATATACTAGTATACCCAGACATATTCGTCCTTGGCATAACCACATATAGTTAAGCACTGGACGATTGCACAAACATCAGTCATCATGGCAAAAAAATTGGTTCATACCTGTAACTCCTGCTTAGGCTCCTTTCGCGATGAGGTGGTGGGGAGCGTGAGTAGCTTCTTCCCCGCCTGCATTTGCAAAAGCTAAAAATCAAATGTGCAGTAATAAAAGGTAACATCACAAGGAAGCTCATTAAAGGATGCAAGGAAATACTTGAGATTCTTAGGACTGTTTTGGCAGTTTTTTTCTATATGGCCCTTTTCTCCACAGCGATAGCACTTATTTTTCCAGTCGCCAGCATTGCAGTCACGAGCCCAGTGCCCATCAATCCCACAGTTAAAGCAGCGGCCAGAACCAGGAGGGGGTCCTCTGCCCAAGTACTCGCGGGAACCTCCTGGGCCACGCGGGATCTAGAAAAGCAACACAGGCTTATCAACTGAAGTCGAGGACAGCAACATTAAGAATACAGCAACTGTGCAACAAGTAATCAAACATCATTATCCACCGCAATTAGAAAATCAGAGTCATGTAGCTGCAAAAATGCATATCTATACCTATACCTATTTTTTTATTTTTTTTTACTAATAAAGGGAATAGATATTCTTGGTCCGTCATGTGTATTTTGCAGAAAAATCCCTGATGTTTCTAAGTATCAATCCGCAGTCCATTAGTAACAACAACAACAACAACAACAACAACAACAACAAAGCCTTTAGTCCCAAACAAGTTGGGGTAGGCTAGAGGTGAAACCCATAAGATCTCGCAACCAACTCATGGCTCTGGCACATGGATAGCAAGCTTCCAACCCTGTCCATAGCAGTCCATTAGTAATAAGTCGACAAAAAACGGTTCGGCCTTTTTTTTCTCACGCACATGGGCCCACCCACTTGGGCGGTCAGTAAATCCGGCAAAAAAGTTGCAGATACGAGGGATCCAACTCACTACCTGCCATCAAGTTTCCTTACGTCGATCCAACTGACCTAACTCATATTTGTGAAAACAAAAGACGTTTTGTATTTATTATATAGTACCAATCGCTCCTTTGAACACAACATCACCAATTTATAAATGTCTGCGATCTGAAATCAATAAGTGCCTCGAGATTAATAAAGAGCGGGCCGGTGCATCCGGAATTAATGGAGAGAGACCCAAGATTCATGGAGGAATTAGTGGGTGGAAATGATCCGATTAAAACAGCTGATGCACAATGCCACGCCGCTCCTGTTGGCCAACTAGAATTAATTAACCGGAGAGGGGGAGGTCGCTTGGCCAATTAAAATTAATTAATAGGAGAGGGAGAGGGATCCATTGAACATGCATGAATATAACCGCTTGATTAAATCAAGGAATTAATTCGTGGGAGAGAGGATTCGTGAGACATGCAACAAAGCCTTTAGTCCCAAACAAGTTGGGGTAGGCTAGAGGTGAAACCCATAAGATCTCGCGACCAACTCATGGCTCTGGCACATGGATAGCAAAGCTTCCACGCACCCGTCCATAGCGACCAACTCATGGCTCTGGCATAAGAATTCGTGAGACATGACCCAATTAAATTGGTGATTCGTGGCATGATGCAGGTGTTTTTTGCATATTATAAAACATATATAATTTCCCGCAAAAAAAGACCACACATATAATACCTATAGACTCAGTTATTTTTGACAAAAAATTGGGGTGCATCAGGTCCCGCTCCATCATGTTGGACGTCAAGGAAACCCTGGTGCGGGAGCTAGAGACGGACACCTGTTTCAACTACGGCCGGGGGTCCGCCCATTCGCGCTGACACCATTGAGATAGAGGTCAGCATCATGGATGGCTACGTACGGCTTATCCACCGCCATGAACCCCAACTTGCTCGCTCTGTCAATCTCATAACTTGTGTCGAGATCTTATTTGCGCTCGCAAAGGTTCCGTGTTTTGCGTGGAAATTGGAATATCATTAACTGGTCACAATACGACAAGAGTTTTGTGTAACTTTCCTAATTTTCAAAGGAACATTCAAAAATTCATAGCCTACCTACTGCAGTCTTACCGTGGGTAGCACATTTTTTACTGCAACGAATCTTAACAAGGTTCATCATCCAGTCTCCTTCCATAAGGGCCTTGACTTCCTTCTTTAATTAACAGTTTCATTGATCTTATATGTATTACTTAATTATCTGTTGAGCTGTTTAACTACATTGTGTTCTGCTCCATGATAATCGGTGTTTGCTCCGGACGATGCATGCATCAAGTTTAAATGAGACTGGGGCCGCCCACCATCGTTGAATAGTTTGATAACTTGGCCACCATTGGTGACGGTAGTGAAGATTAGAAGTGACAACATGGATGGGCCGCTAGGAGCGTGCAAGCATTTGTTTCTCCAATGAAACGCGCGGGCACAATTTCTAGTAATAAAAGGATTAAACTATGTGCATAGAGGAGAATTTTCAGTCCATCAAAGGCTCATTTGTAGATGGCATCAGGGTGAAGTTTACAGTAGCAACGAACATTCATAAACAACAAAAGCTTACCCCTCTTGCAAACTCAACAATGATGCGGCTCCCATCAATCTCTTGGCCGTCAAGCTCATACCTTGCATCATCTGCATCCCGGGGATCGCTAAACTCCTGCAACATGATCCAGAAAAACAAAAATAGGGATGGGCTTAACATGAAAATCTAACAAAGTAGACAATTAGCTGCGCATATTCCAGGAATAGAACATGGAAATCACGGGTGTAAGAGGTTACTTACAACGAAGCCATAATCATACTTCAGCTCCACACATCGTATTCTGTACAAATGGTTGACAAAAACAGGAACACCATCAAGATGGTATGAAAAATGCATCACCAGCCATCACACAAAGTAAACATCTACTCGTAGAATAGGCAACAGAATATTTCCAAAGAATCGCCAAAATCTTCTGTAACTTTGGAGCAACACACCAATTTCCACCAAAGGCACCCTCACAGCATTGACACCAAGGTAATAGCCCCTCAATACCTTCAACAACATTATTCAAGTCAAAGCTGGAAAGGTTTATCTGACATGCGATGGCAAATTGGCAACACCCAGTAGCACTATGTAAATGGTCGAAATCAACAGATTATGCCGCAACAGAAGGAAACTTAAACTTCCGAAGCTTGCTAGTTGCTAGTCTCTACTAACAGGTAAGCCAATAAACAGCTAAACAATTACAAGTAAATAGCTAAAAATGACACCTCTACCGAAAGTAACCTAGCAGAGCCTATTGATATAGCTGGATTAAAATTACATTATCAGTGATGCAGTAGTAGTCTTGACTCTAGGCTACATCAATGCCGAGGAACCTAAATTGACCCATACAACAACAACAACAGCAACAAAGCCTTAGTCCCAAACAAGCTGGGGTAGGCTAGAGGTGAAACCCATAAGATCTCGCAACTCTTTTGGGTTTCATCTCCATAAGAGTGGCTGAGTTTTGACATTGGCTCGCCAAGCCTATCACAACCCTTCTCCTTTACCCGGGCCGTGGACCAGGTGTGTTGTTGAGACAACATAGGCGGAGTTCTAAATTGACCCATGATCTAGGGAAATATGCCTTTGCCTAAGAAGTATGCACAAATTAGAGCAAGCCAGGTGCAGCAAGTAGATGGTTCCCAAATTGCATGCAAACACTTGTTAAATCAAGTGGTGCACAAAAGGCGTAAACCAGATCCAATTTCCTCACCTCCCATATCTGCCGAAAAGGTACTCAACATCCTTGGTCCGGGTGTGCGTAGAAAGATGGCCCACGTACAACTTGGTGTTGCCACCATATCGGTCATACCGATCATAACGGTCATTATAGCGATCATAACGGTCGTCATAACGATCATAACGGTCATCGTAGCGATCGTAACGGTCATCATACCGAGGCATCTTGAACTGCAAGACAAAATTGACCACGTTAAGGCATGTAGCCAAAATATTGTAGAACAAAGACATGTAAACATGCAAATGCACCTATACACATTTGGTCAATATATCCAGTGATTAACACGAAGGCGCTTCCATAAAATTTCGATACAAACAGCAAGGGAGTCACATTGAAATAAACAATTTCCTATATATCGGGAGGAGGCGGAAGATAATAGATAACACAAAAAGTACTCCGATACTAGAATGTGCTCTCATGCTTTGCAACACCATATTATTAACTCACTGCCAAAAGTTTCTCACGTGAAACAATAGAAGATTGAGCACACATCTCTTTGGGAAAAAAAGGGGATCCAAGTATGCACCAAGACCGGCGTATAGCAGATTAACAGGGGCATGCCTACATATGCAAATGCACCTACGTTTTCATAACATGCTGCACCATCATTACCTGTATACAATAGTCTAACTATTCAGAAATTAAGACGCTTCTATGCAATTTCTATACAGACGGCAGCGGAATTGCCTCAAAATAAGCTAGATTTGCCCTCTATAGGTGAAAGGGGGCTGGAATTTAAAGGAGAACACAGAATTAATTCCCATTGAAGATCAAATTATGCTTCCCAACAGCACAGCAACTCAAATACCGATTTCTTTCTGGCATAGCACGACGAGAATAGCTGAAATCTTTGTTTGAGAGATGAACACTGAGACCACCACCAATCAGACATCACCAAAGCCGTAGCACGCTAAACCCGAGCAAGCGCGAATATTTCCCAAACCTATCAAAATGCTACCAAATGAAAAGGTGGAAGGGCCCCTCTCTAGAATCTTCTAGCGAAGAACAACCTCTTCATCGTTTCGACCATGCATGATCGCGGCAAACCCAAGAACAAGAAAACGCAGCCGAAGGACGCATAGCACGCGAACAGAATCAAGCCGACCACGCGGCACGGGAGAAGAGGAGACGAGATCCGAGAAACGAGCCGCGCGCGCGCGCTCGCGCGGCAATGCGCACGCCCCCGCGAGATTACGCGCTCACCGAGCGGCCGAAGAAACGAACGGGGAATCTCGCGGAAGAGATAATCGAGTCAGAATTACGGTGGCGTCCACCTACCTACCCCGCGGCGCGAGTGGCGGCGGCAGCGGCAGCGGCGTGGCGAGAACCCTAGCCCGGCGAGGCGCCGACAGCGGAGACGGGGACGGCCACGGAGAGAGAGCAATCGGCGGCGGTCGAGGAGCAGTTTATATGATGGCTATCTGGGCTTGGATGAGGCCTGTCCGGGGTCCAGTTGTTGTGGGTTACGGGCCTACAGGGTCAAGGGAGAGTGATGTGACCACAAGTTGCAGTCTCTGCCCTCAAAGAAAAAAAAACGAGTTGCAGTCTAAAAAAATAAAAACTATCACCTTTAGCAAGACTTTCAAGCTTGATCTCATTAAAAAACAGAAAGTTCAATAAATCTAAATAAAACCTAACGGCAATTTTAGGGGAAATTTTATCTGGCGTCCATAAGATATTTGGCATCTGTGAGCGAATGCCCTCCCCATCGTTGCACATATCTCAATGCAGGGCCGACGACCGGTTAAAAGTTTGAAAGTAGTTCGCTATAAGATAAAAGCCAACGAATGTTCTACTTTTCAAAACACCCTAGGGTACTACATTGGCTAGCATGGGATACCTGGGTTAGAATCCCATGCCCTCCTTTTTTGCCTACTTCTTTTCACACTGATGGAATCTCCTTTTACATGGCAACTTTTTTAGAAAAATTTGATATGGTGGTTTATAAAATTGCAAAATGTGTCACATGGCAATTTAGACATTTTTTTCACAAGTCAAGTTTATTTTTGTACACGGCAGTTTTATTATTAAGAGATGGCATTCATCATTATTAAGAGATGGCATTTCTATTATTTAAGAGACGGTATTTTATTATTAAGAGATGACATTTTATTATTATTATTATTAAATGGCATTTTTATTATTAAGAGACAATACTTTATTGTTAAGAGATGACAGTTTTATTATTAAGAGATATCATTTTTTGATTATTATAAGAGATGGCATTTTTTTTGTATCCACATAAAACATTTTTTCGTCTATAACATCACACTTTTAAAAGTTTACCATGTCAAATTTACTATGTTTTTCTAGATCACACGACCTTTTTTATCATACTCATTATAAATTTATAAATTAGAGTAAGGGTAGTTTTATAAATTAGCATGACATTTTTCATAATTTAGACCAAGGGCAAATTGTTTTTGTATAAGATGGCATTTTTTATCGGATACTACTTTTTTAACATAAATCATGGAAAAATGTTTTTTCATGTTTTTTTGTGTAGAAAAAACTTTTGTAATTGGGTCTGGAGGCCTGGAAGCCGAAGGGGAAGCTAGGGCGGCCTTTCTGGGTTGGTTTCGTTGGTCGATCGGCCAGCCAGGGGAGTGTCCCTGCCTGGTGATCGTCAGCAAGATTTTGGGGGCCATTTTTTTGTAAGGGATAGGAATCACACTATTGATCCTAACCAAGGTTTCGAATTTTGAAACCAGTAAAATTTCGACCACCATCGAAACTATTGAAATAGCTGAAAATTCATAAATTTCAAAATTCATTTCATACAAATCAACAATTTTTTTAATTTGAATTTAAACAATTTAATAAATAGTTATTGTGGCTATAATTTCACATAAACGATTGATCTATCCCAAAGGTCAGTTCATGTATAAATTGTTTCAATTTGCATTTAAACAATTGAATAAATAGCTATTGTGGCTATAAATTCACATAAACGATTGATCTAACCAAAAGGTCAATTCATGCCATCAGTTATGGTAGACCCATGTTCGAATCTTAGCTATGTCGTTTTTTTGATAAAGATTTATACAATGTGCATAAATAGTTTAAATTTGAATGTAAACAATTGACTAAATAGCTATTGTGGCTATAGTTTCACATAAACGATCGATCTATCCCAATGGTCAGTTCCTGACATCTGTTATGGTAGACCCAGGTTTGAATCTTAGCTATGTCGTTTGTTTGAAAAACATTCATACAGCACGCATAAAATTGAAATAAAAGCAAAGAAATACAAAATTGGGTTTCAACCCCTAGACTTGGGTCATGTTGTGTAGAGAGCTGCCGACCACTAGGCTATGTGAAGTAATATGTAGTAATAAGGATTCCACCTTATTTTATAAAAAATGCTAGACTTACGGGAATCCTTCGACGGACGGAAGCTACGGGATTGGCTGGCCTAATCTCATTGATTCTATCCTCATAGGTTTAGCCGTGGGACTAAAATTGTGATAAATCCTAAATCTTCATCTCATCTTCGTAAACACTTTCTGTAGAAACTGCTCGTAACTGTAGCAAAGTTCTTATTTTATACGAACAAAATTAAATGCCGATTTTTCTTGAAACAAAACACGAATATTTCACAAACCATCGAAACCATGAAAAAAGATCCTTGATCCTACTTCCCATCGGACCACTCCTTGTCTCCTACCATGTATTATGCCATTTAAAAGAAAATCATCTCCAATAGCTTCCTGCTTCATCCCATAAAAAACCTACTCCACACTACCGTTTTTATCCCTTGAAAACCCTCGTCCACTCCTTTTTGTGTGTGAACAACCCAGCGCGGGAAGGATTTCTCCCTTTGAGTCCTTCCACGCCACTGTCACTCCACTAGTAGGAAAACAACCTTTGTCCCGGTTCTGAAACCGACACTAAAGGATGGGGACTAAAGGTCCCCTCCTTTAATTCCGGTTCAACACGAACCGGGACCAAAGGCCCACAACGTGGCACGAGCCCACGCCGTGGTCTGGGGGACCTTTAGTCCCGGTTGGTAACATCACCCGGGACTAAAGGATTTTTTTTGATTTTTTTTATTTTTCTCTAATCATCATGTCGGAGGGATTGACCACGGATAGCCTCATTAGCACCCTATAGTACTTCAAGACATCGGGACTAGCTGCGCCCCCTCACACCTTTCGGACGAAAGGCCGATCCCTTGGGCCGACTGGTCCAACGGGTTGGCTGCCAGAAGACGGTGTGCTCCCAACACGCGGCCCCAGAGAGCCGACATCTAGCAGGCGGCTCGGCGCCCCCTCAAAGTTTGCACCCACTTACTGCGACGAGACGAGGCGTGGCTACAGTACAATCTGCCACCCCCGAATCCAGGGTGGAACGTGGCCACAGTGCGGGTGTACCAAGCGGACATCCCTCGCCCGGCGCGGCACTGTTGCCATGCAGCCCATGACATCACCTACGTCAGAGGGAGCCATGCTCCCACGATGGGTGGTCGGTACGGCCCGCAGACGGTGGGTCCTACCTGTCCGTGAGCCACTAGAAGACGGCGAATCCCGAGCAGGCGGCATCGAGAGCAGGCCGACCCTAGCAGGCGGCCCTCCTTCCCCTTGGAGTCTGCGCACCATTAATCTGATGAGATGGGGTGTGGCTACAGTGAGCACCCGCCAGGCGGCGGGACTGTAGCCATGCCCCCCGACAAAGCCTTCGTCATCAAGGGCGAGGCTATAGTATAAAGCAGTCAACTTGGCCCGCAGGCGGCGGGCCCCACCTGTCGACCGAGTTTACGACAGCCGGCGGGACCACCAGGCGGCGGGCCCCAGCAGCCGGCGCCCAGAGACACTGACGACCGGGTCCTACACCCGGCTGGATTATCATTGTACCCCTGGGGGTAGGCCTATATAAACCCCCAGGCTCACCCATGCAAAGGGTTCAGAACCCTAGCACTCACACACACACCCATAGAAGGAGAAGATAGAGCTAGCCTTGCCCTTCTTCCTCCTCTAGCCGAAACAGCTCAAGGAGCACACTTGTAGCTACTCTATTGACGACAGTCATCATGTGGAGACCCCGCAGAGCAGGACTAGGGTTGTTATCTCCACGGAGAGCCCCGAACCTGGGTAAGACTCGTAGGCATTCGAGGTCTCGCTCACTCCCACTTCTAGGACCCGGCGACGTACTCCTGCCCCCATCCATGATAAGCTACCCCCTGGCATATGTCGCTAGATATCCCCGACATTTGGCGCCCACCGTGGGGCTAAGTGCACCATTGGCCGGAAACACGTTCTGGATGGGAACCCTCTTCCTTCCTAGCGAGCGCAGCCAGCCCGGCACGCCTGATAGCGTTTGCGTCGACGCGCTGCGCGGCGTGGAAGCCGCTTGTGCCGCAAGTTGCCTCGCTGATCTCATTGGCGGGATCCGCCTCTCCGACGAGCCCGCGCCTGACGCGGGAGCGGCCAGCTCCAAGAGCTGCCTCGTCGACCTCCTCGGCAAGCTCCACATCGCCAATGAGCCCGCCTCCGACTTGGAGTCCGTTGGCTCCACCGACCCGCCCGTCGAGATGCTCATCGACTCCGACGCGGCGTACACCGATGCCTTCCCTGGAAACGTGGTGATCATCGATGACCCGCTCCCTCCCGCGGTCAACAACGCCAGCGCCAGCACCATCACAGAGGTGCTGGTCACTAGCCATGACGGAGCCTCTAACGGGGCCGGCCAGGACCCACTGCAGGCGGCAATGCGGGGCCTGTCCGTGCTCGTGGTGGCAGACGCCGATGGGGCAACGTTGGAAACATTCCGCGTCTCGCTCCTCGACAGCGCCAACAAGTTGGCGGCCATGAGGCGCCTCACTGAAGCCTACCAGCGCGAGATCGACCGCGCCATGTGTGGCATGCCGGCTGCTGGCGAGCCTAGTCGGGTGGGCAAGATTCGGCAGCGTGGCGCGGCTATCTCCAGCATGCTGGGAGCCGAACGCCTGGTCTATGCCACCCCGATGGAGAACTTGCGTGCGGCGGCAGACGAACTGGACCACCTGGAGGGCGACGAGCATCGCTGCATGACGACGCGCCTCCAGCAGCTCCTCGACACAGCTACCGCGCAGCAGGAAGCTCGCCGCGTGGTGGAACCCGGCGTGCAATCCGAAAACCACCCCCCCCGGCGTGAGCACGGGGCGACCTCCCGGTCCCTGACAGGCGGTGCCCGCGATTGGCAAGATCAAGAGCCAGCTGCTAGCCGCATTCGGCACACACGCATCACGACTGTGCGCGACCAAGACGGCCGCCCACGAGCAGAAGAGCGACGGGACGATCGTTCGCTTCCCCCTCGCAGGGAGAGGCAGGCTTCCCCACCGCCTGTTGAGCATCCGACTCTCGAAGGCCGGCTAGGCCCCCGTGGAGGAGTTGGAGAGAACGACGCCCGCCATCGGATCGACCGACTTGCTCGGTCCCTAGCGGTAGAAGAAGAAGATGCAATCGGCCCGCCCTGTTTCGGCCCCTGCATTCGCGACAAAGCCCTTCCCCAAAGGGTTCTCGCTCCCTCGAGACACTCCCAAGTACAACGGCCCAGTGAAGCCGGAGGACTGGCTGGTCGACTACTCCACAGTCGTCAGCATAGCAAATGGAAACAAGCGCGTTGCCGTGAACTACATTCCGCTCATGCTCCAGGGCACGACCCGGACATGGCTAAACAGCCTCAAGCCCTACAACGTCAACAGCTGGCTGGACTTCGCCGATGTCTTCACCCGCAACTTCACCAGCACCTACAAGCGGCCGCCCAAGCCGCGCCAGCTTTCCATGTGCATCCAAGGCCCGACTGAGTCCACCCGTGACTACCTGACGCGCTGGGCTGAGCTGCGCAACTCTTGCAAAGGTGTGCACGAGGTGCAGGCCATAGAATACTTCACCGCCGGGTGCAGAGAGGGCACCCTGCTCAAACACAAGCTCCTCTGCGACGAGCCGGCCACGCTAGACGAGCTGCTGATCATAGCAGACAAGTACGCCACGTCCGACTCCTCCATGAAGTCAGAGCTCCGGATGGACGCGTCCGGGAAGGTGATCCCCCCAGCTCCTCAGACGCCGGCTGGTGAATCCAGCCAGCGACAGCAGCCGAATGACAACAAAGCACAAGGCCCTGTACCCGGCTTCCACCAGCCGGCAAGTGGCAACAATTGAAGACCAGCAGCCGGAGGGGCAGCCCGGCCCCAAGCATCAGAAGGGCGGCAAGCCTGCTTGGTTGCCCGCCTTTTCCTTTGAGCAAACCCTTGATGCTCCCTGCAAGTTCCACAGCGGCGCGAAGCCGTCCAACCACACCACCTGGAAATGCCACTGGCTCACCCGAATCGCCAAGGGCGAGGGCCTGCCTCCTCCGCCTGCCGGCGCCCCGCCTCCGCCTCCTCAGCAGCCGGCGGCCTGTGCAGCCGGCATGATCCAAGATGAGTTCCCCGAAGCCAACGCCACCTACGTCGTCTTCACCAGTGAAGCCGATGACAAGCACAGCCAGCGTCAGCAACACCGGGAGGTGAATGCCGTCGCCTCAGAAGTCCCAGAGTTCATGCACTGGTCCAAGAGGCCCATCCGCTAGAGCCGTGTTGATCACCCGGCCGTGATGCCCTTGCCGGGTTCCTATGCCTTGGTGTTGGACTCCACCTTCTCAACGGAGAGGCGAGCTTGCCGCTTCTCCCGGATCCTGATAGACGGCGGTAGCATCATCAACATCCTCTACCGCGACACCATGGAGAAGCTGGGCATCAAGGAGAAGCAGCTCCTGCCCAGTCGGACTGTTTTTCATGGCATTGTACCCGGCCTTTCCTGCTCTCCAATCAGCAAGATCAAGATAGACGTCTTGTTCGGCGACAAGGATCACTTCCGCCGCGAGCCAATCTGGTTCGAGGTGGTTGACCTGGACAACCCCTACCACGCGCTTTTGGGCCGGCCTGCGCTGGCCAAGTTCATGGCAGTACCGCACTACGCCTACCTCAAGATGAAGATGACGGGCACCAAGGGCATCATCACCATAGCCGGCGACTACCAGAGGTCCGCTGCATGCGCTGCTGCCAGCAGTCGGCTGGCCGAGTCCCTCATCATCGCTGCAGAGAAACGCCTCCTTGACCAGGTTGTGGCCATGTCCGGCAAGCAGCCGGACATGTCGCCTGACCCCAAGGAGTCAGAGGCCCAGGGCTCCTTCCAGCCGGCCAAAGAAACCAAGAAGATCCCCTTGGACCCAGAGCACCCGGAGAGGCACGCTGTCATAGGGGCCAACCTTGACAGCAAATAGGAATGCGAGCTCATCGATTTCCTCCGTGAGAATCGGGACATCTTTGCATGGTCTCCCAAAGACATTCCAGGTGTTCCGACGGACTTCGCCGAGCACAAGCTGCATGTGAGGCCAGATGCAAAGCCGGTCAAGCAACCCCGCTGCTTCCTGTCAGAAGAGAAGAGAAGAATTGTTGGTGAAGAGATCGCCTGGTTTCTGGCAGCCGGCTTCATCATGGAAATGTTCTACCCAGACTGGCTCGCCAACCCAGTCCTTGTATTGAAGAAGAACAGCAAGTGGCGCATGTGTATTGACTACACTAGCCTCAACAAAGCCTGCCCCAAGGACCCTTTTGCCTTGCCTCAGATAGACCAAGTGATTGACTTCACAGCCAGATGCGAGATGTTGTCTTTTTTGGATGCCTACTCCGGTTACCACCAGATCAAGTTGAACCCGCCCGATCGGCTGAAGACCGCCTTCATCACATCATTCGGAGCCTTCCGCTACCTGACCATGATGTTCGGCTTGAGAAATGTCGACGCCACGTTTCAGCGTTGCTTGCAGAAGTGCCACCTCAAGCAACTCGGCAGAAATGCCCACGTCTATGTAGACGATATTGTGGTGAAGACGGAGAAGCGCGGCACACTTCTAGAGGATCTCAAGGAGACCTTTGACAATCTATGTCGTTTTCAAATCAAGATCAGCCCGGAGAAGTGTGTCTTTGGAGTCCCAGCTGGCCAGCTCCTTGGTTTCCTTGTCTCTGAACGCGTCATCGAGTGCAACCCCGTGAAGATCAAGGCCATTGAGCGGATGCAGAGACCCACCCGGCTGCGGGACGTCCAGAAGTTCACCGGGTGCTTGGCATCTCTCAGCCGGTTCATCAGTCGGCTGGGCGAGAAGGCCCTCCCCCTGTACCAGCTAATGAAGAAAACCACTTGCTTCGAGTGGAATGACAAGGCGGACGAGGCATTCCTCCAGCTCAAGAAGATGCTGACCGCGCCACCTGTCCTAGCCGCTCCAGCTACTAACCCATGCTCCTCTACATCACCGCCACTAGCCGGGTGGTCAGCACCGTGATCGTGGTCGAGTGCCCAGAAGACGGCAAGGCACAGCCGGTCCAGAGGTGCTGTCGGCCTCCAAGCAGAACTATCCAAGCAGAACTACCCCCACTACCAGAAGATGTGCTACGGCGTGTACTTTGCTGCCAAGAAGCTCAAGCAGTACTTCCAGGAGCACTCCATCACGGTTGTCTTCATTGCCCCACTTGCCGAGATCATAGGCAACAGAGACGCGTCAGGCCAGGTGGCGAAATGGGCCATCGAGCTAGCTCCCCACACCATCCTCTACCAGCCCCGCACCGCCATCAAGTCCCAAGCACTGGCCGACTTCCTCGTCGACTGGGCCGGGACCCAGTACCTGCCGCCAGCGCCGGATTCCACCCATTGGCGGATGCACTTTGATGGCTCGAAGATGCGCACCGGTTTGGGAGCCAGCATCATCCTCACCTCTCACAAAGGCGACAAGCTCAAGTACACGTTGCAGATTCACTTTGCCGCCTCCAACAACGTGGCCGAGTACGAGGCGCTCATCCACGGGCTCCGACTGGCCAAGGAAATCGGCATCCGCCGAGTGCTATGCTACGGCGACTCGGACTTGGTAGTCCAGCAGTCGTCCGGCGAATGGGATGCCAAGGATGCAAACATGGCGAGCTATCGCTTCCTCGTCCAACAGATCAATGGGTACTTCGATGGGTGCGAGTTCATTCACATGCCACGGGCCGACAACGAGGAAGCTGATGCCCTGGCACGGATTGGCTCCACCCGGCAGGCAATACCAGCCGGCGTATCCCTTCAGTGCCTGCGCAAACCGTCCATCAAGCCTTCGCCGGAATCAGAGTCCATCTTCATGTCGGCTGCCCCCGGTGCAGTCGGATCCGGCTCAGGGACTGCAACACTCGCACCCGGCGCGGGGACTTCATAACCCGGCCCGGGAGCTGCAGCAGGTGGCCCGGGGACTGCAGCACTTGCGTCCGGCCTGGGGACTTCAGAACCCGGCCCGGGGGCTGCAGCAGTCGGCCCGGGGACTTCAACGACGCAGCAAGCGGCAGCCGGCTCCAACCCGTCGCCTCCCAACCCAACCGCGCTGGTACCAGTGGCCATGATGACAGTGGTAGAAGCACCATCATGGTCGCATCCCATCCTCAACTTCTTGGTGAGCAGAGAGCTACCAGTCGATGAAATTCTGGCCCGGCAGGTGCAACGCCGGGCAGCAGCATACACAATAGTGAACAGAGAGCTTGTCAGGCGCAGCGTGACTGGCGTCTTCCAGCGCCGCGTAGAGCCGGAGAAGGGCATGGCAATCCTCAGATATATTCACAAAGGCGAATGCAGCCACCACGCGGCCTCCAGATCCCTTGTCGCCAAATCTTTCCGTCATGGATTCTTCTGGCCGACTGCTTTGGACGATGCCAAGGAATTGGTCAAGAAGTGCAAAGGATGCCAATGCTTCGGCTCCAAGCAGCACCTGCCAGCTTCTGCACTCAAGACCATCCCTCTCACTTGGCCGTTTGCCGTCTGGGGGCTGGACATGGTGGGCCCATTCAAAACAGCACGCAGCGGCATGACCCATCTGCTGGTCGTCGTGGACAAATTCACCAAGTGGATTGAAGCGAAGCCAATCAAGAAGCTGAATGGGCTGATTGTTGTGACCTTCATCGCAGATATCACCGTCCGGTACGGCGTACCGCACAACATCATCACCGACAATGGCACAAACTTCGCCAAAGGCGCTTGGCCCGTTTCTGCGCGACGCAGGGCATCCGACTGGACTTAGCGTCTGTTTCCCATCCGCAGTCAAACAGCCAGGTCGAGCGAGCAAACGGCCTCATCCTGTCCGGCATCAAGCCTTGACTGGTCGAGCCGCTGGAGCGCTCGGCCGGCTGCTGGATCGAAGAGCTGCCAGCCGTCCTTTAGAGTCTCCGAACTACGCCAAACAAAGCAACCAACTTCACTCCCTTCTTCCTCGTGTACAGGGCCGAGGCCGTCATCCCAACTGACATCGAGTTTGACTCGCCTCGTGTCACCATGTACACAGAGGCGGAAGCGTGAGAAGACGGCGTCGACCTGCTGGAGGAGGCCCGGCTGCTCGCACTCAGCCGGTCCGACATCTACCAGCAGGGCCTGCGCCACTACCACAGCCGGAAGGTTAAGCCACGATCCTTCCGCGAGGGGGGCCTTGTGCTCCGGCTGATCCAGCGAATAGCCGGCCAACACAAGCTCTCGGCTCCTTGGGAGGGGCCTTTCATCATCAGCAAAGCCATGGGCAATGACTCCTACTACCTCATCGACGCACAGAAGCCCAGGGCACGCAAGAGGGACGATACCAGCAAGGAAACAGAGCGCCCATGGAACGCGAATCTTCTCCGTCGATTTTACAGTTGATGCATTGTATGTACCACGCTACCTTTTGTATTATGCAAAGACAATGGGCCCCTCGGGGAGCACTCGGGGGCTACCCTTTTTATCTATATGATAAGATTTCGCCTATGAATGTATTATTTCATTCTTTTGCCCTGCATCGGGTCCGGTTAGCCGGCCCGGGGGCTTGCCGCCTTGACCTAAGCTGGTACCACCTGCAGTCAGACAAGTAGTGTGCCGACATCTAAGCCCTCTCTTGCCGTAAGCCGCAGTTCGTAGAGCGACTATCCGGCTGGCAAGAGCTAAAGGCAGGAAAGGATGTCCACATGAAAAATGACTAAGGAAGAACGCCAGCATAGGGAAAGCTGGCTCCTCGCCTTACCCGTCCGGCTGCTGCGCAGCTGCTTCTCTTGAGCACTGCGTTGGTTTTCCCTTGAAGAGGAAAGGGTGATGCAGCAAAGTAGCGTAAGTATTTCCCTCAGTTTTTGAGAACCAAGGTATCAATCCAGTAGGAGGTTACACACAAGTCGCCTTATACCTGCACAAACAAATAAGAACCTTGCAACCAACGCTATAAAGGGGTTGTCAATCCCTTCACGCCACTTGCAAAAGTGAGATCTGATAGAGATAAAAAGATAAATATTTTTGGTATTTTTATGATATAGATTGAAAGTAAAGATTGCAAAATAAAAATAGATTGGAAACTTATATGATGGAAAATAGACCCGGGGGCCATAGGTTTCACTAGTGGCTTCTCTCAAGATAGCATAAGTATTACGGTGGGTGAACAAATTACTGTTGAGCAATTGATAGAAAAGTGCATAATTATGAGAATGTCTAGGCATGATCATGTATATAGGCATCACGTCCGTGACAAGTAGACCGAAACGATTCTGCATCTACTACTATTACTCCACACATCGACCGCTATCCAGCATGCATCTAGAGTATTAAGTTCATAAGAACGGAGTAACGCATTAGGCAAGATGACATGATGTAGAGGGATAAACTCAAGCAATATGATATAAACACCATCTTTTTTATCCTCGATGGCAACAATACAATACGTGCCTTGCTGCCCCTGCTATCACTGGGAAAGGACACCGCAAGATTGAACCCAAAGCTAAGCACTTCTCCCATTGCAAAAAAGATCAATTTAGTAGGACAAACCAAACTGATATTCGAAGAGACTTGCAAAGATAACCAATCATACATAAAAGAATTCAGAGAAGATTCAAATATTGTTCATAGATAATCTTGATCATAAACCCATAATTCATCGGATCTCGACAAACACACCGCAAAAAGAGTTACATCGAATAGATCTCCAAGAGAACCGAGGAGAACTTTGTATTGAGATCCAAAGAGAGAGAAGAAGCCATCTAGCTAATAACTATGGACCCGAAGGTCTGTGGTAAACTACTCACACATCATTGGAGAGGCTATGGTGTTGATGTAGAAGCCCTTCGTGATTGATTCCCCCTCTGGCGGAGCGCCAAAAAAGGCCCCAAGATGGGATCTCACGGGTACAGAAGGTTGCGGCGGTGGAAATAGGGTTTCATGGTGCTCCTGGATGTTTTCGGGGTATATGGGTATATATAGGAGGAAGAAGTAGGTCGGTGGAGCTGCGAGGGGCCCACGAGGGTGGGGGCGCGCCTAGGGGGGCAGGCACGCCTCCCTGCCTTGTGGCCTCCTCGATTCTTTCTTGACGTCCACTCCAAGTCCTCTGGATCACGTTTGTTACAAAAATAACTCTCCCAAAGGTTTCATTCCGTTTGGACTCTGTTTGATATTCCTTTTCTGTGAAACACTGAAATGGGCAAAAAAATAGCAATTTGCACTGGACCTTCGGTTAATAGGTTAGTCCCAAAAATAATATAAAAGTGCTTAGTAAAGCCCATTAAACATCCAAAACAGATAATATAATAGCATGGAACAATCAAAAATTATAGATACGTTGGAGACGTATCAAGCATCCCCAAGCTTAATTCCTGCTCGTCCTCGAGTAGGTAAATGATAAAAACAGAATTTTTTATGTGGAATGCTACCTAGCATATTTCTCAATGTATTTTCCTTTATTGTGGCATGAATGTTCAGATCTGAAAGATTCAAGACAAAAGTTTAATATCGACATGAAAATAATATTACTTCAAGCATACTAACAAAGCAATAATGTCTTCTCAAAATAACATGGCCAAAGAAAGTTATCCCTACTAAATCATATAGTCTGGCTATGCTCTATCCTCATCACGCAAAGTATTTAATCATGCACAACCCCGATGACAAGCCAAGCAATTGTTTCATACTTTTGATGTTCTCAAACTTTTTCAATCTTCACGCAATACATGAGCGTGATCCATGGACATAGCATTATATGTGGAATAGAATGGTGGTTGTGGAGAAGACAAAAAGGAGAAGATAGTCTCACATCAACTAGGCGTATCAACGGGCTATGGAGATGCCCATCAATAGATATCAATGTGAGTGAGTAGGGATTGCCATGCAATGGATGCACTAGAGCTATAAGTGTATGAAAGCTCAACAAAAGAAACTAAGTGGGTGTGCATCCAACTCGCTTGCTCACGAAGACCTAGGTCATTTTGAGGAAGCCCATCATTGGAATATACAAGCCAAGTTCTATAATGTAAAATTCCCACTAGTATATGAAAGTGACAACATAGGAGACTCTCTATCATGAAGATCATGGTGCTACTTTGAATAACAAGTGTGGTAAAAGGATAGTAACATTGTCCCTTCTCTCTTTTTCTCTCATTTTGTTTTTTTATTTGGGCCTTTTTCTCTTTTTTTTATGGCCTCTTTTTTTTCGTCCGGAGTCTCATCCCGACTTGTGGGGGAATCATAGTCTCCATCATCCTTTCCTCACTTGGGACAATACTCTAATAATGATGATCATCACACTTTTATTAACTTACAACTCAAAAATTACAACTCAATACTTAGAACAAAATATGACTCTATGTGAATGCCTCCGGTGGTGTACCGGGATATGCAATGAATCAAGAGTGACATGTATGAAAGAATTATAAAGGTGGCTTTGCCACAAATACGATGTCAACTACATGATCATGCAAAGCAATATGACAATGATGAAGCGTGTCATAATAAACGGAACGGTGGTAAGTTGCATGGCAATATATCTCGGAATGGCTACGGAAATGCCATAATAGGTAGGTATGGTGGCTGTTTTGAGGAAGGTATATGGTGGGTGTATGATACCGACGAAAAGTGCGCGGTAATAGAGAGGCTAGCAATGGTGGAAGGGTGAGAGTTCGTATAATCCATGGACCCAACATTAGTCATAAAGAACTCACATACTTATTGCAAAAATCTATTAGTTATCGAAACGAAGTACTACGCGCATGCTCCTAGGGGGATAGATTGGTAGGAAAAGACCATCGCTCGTCCCCGACCGCCACTCATAAGGAAGACAATCAATAAATAAATCATGCTCCGACTTCATCAAATAACGGTTCACCATACGTGCATGCTACGGGAATCTCAAACTTTAGAACAAGTATTTCTCAAATTCACAACTACTCAACTAGCATGACTCTAATATCACCATCTTCATATCTCAAAACAATTATCAAGTATCAAACTTCTCATAGTATTCAATGCACTTTATATGATAGTTTTTATTATACCCATCTTGGATGTTCATCATATTAGGACTAATTTTATAGCCAAAGCAAACTACCATGCTGTTCTAAAAGACTCTCAAAATAATATAAGTGAATCATGAGAGATCAATAATTTCTATAAAATAAAACTACCACCGTGCTCTAAAAGATATAAGTGAAGCACTAGAGCAAATTTATCTAGCTCAGAAGATATAAGTGAAGCACATAGAGTATTCTAATAAATTCCGATTCATGTGTGTCTCTCCCAAAAGGTGTGTACAGAAAGGATGATTGTGGTAAACTAAAAAGCAAAGACACAAATCATACAAGACGCTCCAAGCAAAACACATATCATGTGGTGAATAAAAATATAGCCTCAAGTAAAGTTACCGATAGACGAAGACGAAAGAGGGGATGCCTTCCGGGGCATCCCCAAGCTTAGGCTTTTGGTTGTCCTTGAATTTTACCTTGGGGTTCCTTGGGCATCCCCAAGCTTAGGCTCTTGCCACTCCTCATTCCATAATCCATCAAATCTTTACCCAAAACTTGAAAACTTCACAACACAAAACTTAATAGAAAATCTTATGAGCTCCGTTAGCGAAAGAAAACAAACCACCACTTCATGGTACTATAGTCATAGATTCATCAAAATAAGCAAACAACACACGAAAAACAGAATCTGTCAAAAACGGAACAGTCTGTAGTAATCTGTATCAAACGTATACTTATGGAACTCCAAAAATTCTGAAATAAATTGCTGGACGTGAGGAATTTGTCTATTAATCATCTTCAAAAATAATCAACTAAATAGCAATCTCCAGTAAAAAGTTGTAGCTAATCTCGTGAGCGCTAAAGTTTCTGTTTTTTACAGCAAGATAAAAAAGACTTCACCCAAGTCTTCCCAAAGGTTCTACTTGGCACAAACACTAATAAAAACGTAAAACCACATCTAAACAGAAGATAGATGAATTATTTATTACTAAACAGAACCAAAAATCAAGAAACAAAAATAAAATTGGGTTGCCTCCCAACAAGCGCTATCGTTTAACGCCCCTAGCTAGGCATAAAGGCAAGAATAGATCTAGGTATTGCCATAATAATGGTAAGGTAAATCACGAAAACTCATCTCATATTCCCTACGTTCAGCAGCAAGTTTTCTTTGTGGCAAGCAAAAGTAATCAAAAGGGATAAATTTAATGGGACAAAAGTCCCCAAGATCAAGCTCGGGAGGTATGGGTTCCTCCTTCGGCCCCTTATATTGCACAACCAATTCATCATGAGCCTTTGTTCAAGAGAAAAACCTAACCCGTTGTTATGAATAGCAAAATCATCATTGAGTTCAGAAATTCTATCAACTATTACATCGGTAGGAACTTTCTTTCTAAGGTTTTCATTGTAAGCAACATGATCTAAAGATCGCAAACGCATTAAGTCTTCTTGATTAAAAAGGATAGCCTCTATGGGAGGACGACCAGCGTCCACCCTATAATGCGCAAAAATTTCAGTGGCCTCTTTCATTATAAATCTAAACTCATGTGCCAAAAAGATAGTAGCCGCTCGCTTAACAGAAGAATGCTCGATATTGGAAAACTCTAGAAAAATCCTTTGTATGCATGGATGCATATGGATAAATTGTCTTTCAAGTTCAACTACGAGCAAGGATACAGCATCCGCAAGACTACTAGTTCTATGAAGAATAGACCCACCCATAGAGGGCAGGGCACCGGCACAAGTAAATAAATCTTGAATAACTCCTTTTCCAATAATATTATCGCTACCAATCCAAAACTTTTTAGTGTGTAAAATAGTAGGATCTTCAAGAGGATCATCAAAAACATCAAAGTTTTCCATATTATTATCCTTATCAACGATAACCTCCCCAGTTTCAGACATGACGGCAACATAGAGAACGAACACACAAGAAGCAAGCGAAAAGAGACGAACGGAAAAAAGAGGGCGAATAAAACGACAAGGGTGAAGTGGGGGAGAGGAAAACGAGAGGCAAGTGGCAAATAATGTAATGCGAGGGATAAGAGTTGTGATGGGTACTTGGTATGTCTTCACTTGACTTGGCAACTGCGCCAGAGATGGCTAGATGCTGGGAGATCAAATCTTGACTTGACTTGGCGTAAGCCTCCCCGGCAACGGCGCTAGAAATCCTTCTTGCTTCTCTTGAGCACTGCATTGGTTTTCCCTGTAAGAGGAAAGGGTGATGCAGCAAAGTAGCGTAAGTATTTCCCTCAGTTTTTGAGAACCAAGGTATCAATCCAGTAGGAGGTTACACACAAGTCGCCTTATACCTGCACAAACAAATAAGAACCTTGCAACCAACGCAATAGAGGGGTTGTCAATCCCTTCACGACCACTTGCAAAAGTGAGATCTGATAGAGATAAAAAGATAAATATTTTTGGTATTTTTATGATATAGATTGAAAGTAAAGATTGCAAAATAAAAATAGATTGGAAACTTATATGATGGAAAATAGACCCGGGGGCCATAGGCTTCACTAGTGGCTTCTCTCAAGATAGCATAAGTATTACGGTGGGTGAACAAATTACTGTCGAGCAATTGATAGAAAAGTGCATAATTATGAGAATATCTAGGCATGATCATGTATATAGGCATCACGTCCGCGACAAGTAGACCGAAACGATTCTGCATCTACTACTATTACTCCACACATCGACCGCTATCCAGCATGCATCTAGAGTATTAAGTTCATAAGAACGGAGTAACGCATTAGGCAAGATGACATGATGTAGAGGAATAAACTCAAGCAATATGATATAAACCCCATCTTTTTATCCTCGATGGCAACAATACAATACGTGCCTTGCTGCCCCTGCTGTCACTGGGAAAGGACACCACAAGATTGAACCCAAAGCTAAGCACTTCTCCCATTGCAAGAAAGATCAATCTAGTAGGCCAAACCAAACTGATAATTCGAAGAGACTTGCAAAGATAACCAATCATACATAAAAGAATTCAGAGAAGATTCAAATATTGTTCATAGATAATCTTGATCATAAACCCACAATTCATTGGATCTCGACGGGTACATCGAATAGATCTCCAAGAGAATCGAGGAGAACTTTGTATTGAGATCCAAAGAGAGAGAAGAAAGCATCTAGCTAATAACTATGGACCCGAAGGTCTGTGGTAAACTACTCACACATCATCGGAGAGGCTATGGTGTTGATGTAGAAGCCCTCCGTGATCGATTCCCCCTCCGGCGGAGCGCCGGAAAAGGCCCCAAGATGGGATCTCACGGGTACAGAAGGTTGCGGCGGTGGAAATAGGGTTTCGTGGTGCTCCTGGATGTTTTCGGGGTATATGGGTATATATAGGAGGAAGAAGTAGGTCGGTGGAGTTGCGAGGGGCCCATGAGGGTGGGGGCGCGCCCAGGGGGCAGGCGCGCCTCCCTGCCTCGTGGCCTCCTCGATTCTTTCTTGACGTCCACTCCAAGTCCTCTGGATCACGTTTGTTCCAAAAATAACTCTCCCGAAGGTTTTATTCCGTTTGGACTCCGTTTGATATTCCTTTTTTGTGAAACACTAAAATAGGCAGAAAAACAGCAATTTGCACTGGGCCTTCAGTTAATAGGTTAGTCCCAAAAATAATATAAAAGTGCTTAGTAAAGCCCATTAAACATCCAAAGCAGATAATATAATAGCATGGAACAATAAAAAATTATAGATACATTGGAGATGTATCAGTAGCCGGCCGGCCGGCTTCTCGCTTGACTAGCTACATTCTGGACGACCGAAGTACTTGTCTATCCTAAACAGCCAAGTCCCTGACCCAGCCACAGACTGTAGAGCGGCTGTCCGGCTGGCAGGGCGACAGTTAAAGGAAGGCGGCAAATGAAAAAGCCAAAAAAAGCAAAACCAAGCCAGAACCCGGCAAGAGCGCAAGCTTGTGCGAGAATAAAGTTATTTACATAGCAAAAGGCCCATGGCCAGTATTCCATGGAGTTTGAATTACACCCCTAGCGGGTGGAACTGCGCAAATTTAACTTGTCATTCTAAGTACAAAACAGAAAAAGCACAAAAGATAAAATGACCGCGTAGGCCAGGGGCGCTGCAGGCGGAGTGGAAAGGACGGCAGAGGCAGAGGCGCCGGCTTGTGGGGTGTCCGACTGGTGGGTGTCGGCCTGGTCAGCACCGGCGGCGGTCGGCACGGCCTGCAGCGGCTCGCTGGTCGAGGCTTGATCCGGCTGAGGCCGGCTGCTCGCTCCATCATTCGGTGCGTGTCTTCGCCTTCCTCGTCCTCGTCCTCATCCTCCTCGCCCTCGTCGCTGGAGGCGATCTCCTTTGTCGAGTCCTCCCCCTCCTCCGGGTTCAGCCCAACCCAGTTGGGCAGCACCTCAGCGCCGTCGTCGTCCAACTCCGGGACGAAGACGGCGGTGTCGGTGAACTCGGTGATCGCCGCCGCGCACCGCCTCCAGCTCTGGTCCGGCCTCCTGCCTGAAGGTGGCCAGCTGCGCTAGCATCAGATCCGGGTACCAAGCCTTGGCGAATTCCAACACTGTCCTGGCGCTTGCTCGAGCCGCGGCGCCCTTCCAGACCTCGAACCACCCGACTGTTACCTCCAGCCAGTTGGCAGTCCGACTGGGGGTGCAGGGGACCTGAGCGTCCGGCCAGAGAGCGGCCAGCACCTGTGACCCGACACGCTGCAGGTGGCGAAGCAGACGGTAAGCTGGCACCAAGCGTGTCTTGATGGCCAGAAGCTGCTCGCCAAGGTTGCAAGGTGCGTTCGGCGGAATGTCTACGCCCGCCCTCCTCCTGATCGCACCGCGCCTCGGTGGCCTGGCTGACGGTGACAGACTGATCGGGAAGAAATTCTGCACAAGAAGAATATCAAAGAATTAGAAGCCAGAAGCCGGCTCCCGCAGCAGTCGGCGACTGTGCAACAAAAGAAGAAATGACTTACCATCGATCATGTCCTCGATCTCGCCGTAGCAGTTCGACAGGAACTTCCCCCTCTCGGCCCAGTTCGAGCGCTGAGCCTCGTACTCGGCCTTGAGGAGGGCTTCGCTGTCCTTTAGCTTCTGTACCTCCGCCTGGTCCGCCAACTCCTTCGCTAGTCGGTCGCGCTCCTGGGCGGCTTGACTGCACTCCTGCCCCTTGGTGTGAAGTTCGGACTCAACCTCACCTAGGCGCTTCTGCAGACCAGCAGCGGCCTCTGCCAAGACAAGAAAGAGAAAACGTCAGCATCAACCGAAAGCAAGTAGTTGCTGGAAGATCCAGCCCGACTGATCAGCAGTCGGCCCGAATCTCGGGGGCTACACCCAGCGGGTGTGCTGACGCGCCCCCGTGGAAAGATCAGCGATCCGCTTGGCCAGCTCCTGGTGCTGGGAGTTGTAGGCGGCCGCGTGAAGGTTGTGGTAGTCCTGCAACAAAGACAATGGAAGAAAAGACACTTCAGCACTCGGAAGCTCACCTTGGGGTTCCGACCCGCCTGCTTAGTAGCCGGCCCGTAACTCGGGGACTACACCTAGTGGGTGCGCTGACGTGCCCCCACGGAAGATTACAAGAATTAAAAAACAAGAAGCGAATAGCGTACCCGGACGGCCGCCTGCCTTGCCAAAAGCTCCTTCTTGTACTGCAGGAGGGTGGCACCATGGGTGTTGAACTGGGCCAGGATGTTCTGCACTGCCACGTTGAGGACACCCGAGCCAGCCCCGGACGTCCATTCCGGAGAAGCGGCGTTGGTGGCCTCAGTGCCGGGCGGGGACGAGCTCACGGCCCCAACCTCTATCGGACTTGGCACCGAGACCGCCTTCACCGGGCGCTGGCATGCGGGAATGCGGATTGTGGCAATCCGGCCCACCACCAGGTCACCACCAGATGGCGGCACCACCGGCGCTTCGGGCCGACTGCCCTGCGCGCCGGCAGTCAGCGCGCGCGGAGGCACCTCCGTCTCCAAGACGACGGGGGTCAGCTCCTCTCCTCCCCAGGGCCGGCTGGTCGGCCCTAGCCCCTCCAGTCGGCGCCTGGCCCTCCAACACCGGCGGCTCCGCATGCTGTGGGCCGGTGGCCTCCGGAGCCCTGCCACGGGATGCCTCCTCCTCCTGCGCCTTGGCGGCCACGTCTGCCTGCTCCTTGGCCGCCGCGTCGGCTTGTGCCTTGGCCGCCGCATCGGCTTTCGCTCGTGCCGCCTCGGCCACTTCCGCATCTGCTCGGGCCTCGGTGTCCCGCTCCTGCTGTGCCTCCAGCGTGTTTTTCTCCGTCGCCTCCCGAAGGGCGGCGACCGGGTCCACGTGGCGTAAGACTTTGGGGCTGCCTGCCACCCCAAACACCGAGGCGGACGGGGCCCACGAGAGAGAAAGCAGGGCCCTGCACGACATAGCAAGAAGAAGCTAAGAAGAGTTTGTGAAAAAAGAGAAGCAAACGCAAGACAAAACACAAAAGCACTTACGCGAACACCATCGGGCGCTGCTTCGGGCCCTTCCAGATGATGGCCGCCTTCGCGGCCTCTTGCCGCTTGGTCGTGGCGACTGAGGCCTTGGCCTTCTTGGACGGCCGGTTGCCGAACATCCCGACGTCGGCCCGACGCTTCGGCACGCCGGGTGCTCTAGTCGGCGCCGTCGAGGAGCCGGCGCTTGTCCTGTCGGCGTCGAGGGCGCGGCTCGTTGTCCTCCTCGTCATCGTCCGGCCACTCCCCGAGGCCCCCTCCTGCGGAGCCACCTGCTCCCTCGCCGCCGCTTCATGCGGCGTCGTCCTTCTCCATGGCGGCCACCCCCAGCTCGGGGTCGTCCACGTCGCTTTCTGCACGGTACGCCAGGTACTGATGGCCTGGGGCCGGCGCGCCAGTTGCCGTCTGGCCCGGGAAGCGCTGCATCACGGTCGGATGGACAGGCGGCAAGAAGAATTTGTGGCAAGCAAAGAAAGAAAATCAGAGACTTACCGGGGCGGCGGGTTGACGCGGCTGTACGGCTCCTTGCCGAACCGCCAGCTTCCCTCGACGAGCTTGCAGTCGGAGAAGTGGTTGACTAGCCGGACCACCTCCGTGTCCAGCAGCACCTTGGTGGACATCCGGCACGGGTCCCGGAGCCCACTCATGTTGCTGATCAGATGGGGCCGGGCTTGGAGAGGCAGCACCCAGCGCTCCACGAAGGCGACCAACAAATCCAGGGCCTTGAGGCCCTCCGACTCCGTCATCTCTTGGAGCTGGGTGAGAGCGGTGGAGACGGCGGTCGACAGCGTCCTCGGCCGGAACTTCCAGTTGGTGCGAGGCTCAACAGGCGGGCCGGCTGCGTAAGCCGGCAAGTTGACATAGTCCCGCGTCGCGTGGATGTTCTGGACATAGAAGTACGACTTCTGCCAGAGCTTGGCCGACTGCAGTAGTGCGAGGGCCGGGAAGCAGACGCAGGCCCTGCACTGGGCCGCCTCGTCTTTGGCGGCGGAGCCGAGCTTGAGGTAGAAGAGCCGCCCCCATAGCTCAAGCGAGGGCAAGACGCCAAGGTACCCCTCGCAGAGGGTGACAAAGGTGGCAAGCAGCACCACCGTGTTCGGCGTGAGATGGTGGGGTTGGAGTTGGTAGAAGTCGAGAAAGGAATGAAGAAAGCCGCTCGCCAGCAGGCCAAAGCTGCAGAGGAAGTGCGACCGAAAGACGAAGCGCTCGCCGTCCTCCAGCACCGTCGAGATCTCCCTCTTGGGGGAACACGCACCTTCACGTTCGCTGTGCGGGGAAGCCGCCACGTCTGGCGGAGGAACTCGAGGTGGTCTTCATGGACGTTGGAGCCCTCTCAATCACCGTGGCGTCCGCCGCGCGCCATGGATGTGGTTGCTCGGTGTCGGCGCGAAGAGGTCACGCGATGGTGAGGTGGTGACGATTCGGAGAAGTCAGACGACGGCGGGCTACAGCGACGCTCCGGCGGCGAGCAGCAGCACGGCAGCAGCAAAGAAGACAGAGGAAGAAGATGGAGGGCAATGAGGGCGCGCGTGCGTTCTGCCGCGCCCTTCTCCCCCTACTTATAGGCGTGTGGCGGCGGAGCCGAGGAGGCAAACCGTGGAGAGGCGTGGGATTAACTGCACCCACGCCCCGCATGACCCCGCACTTTCCGCGCCTTAACGGCGCGTAATTAAAGCGTCTGAGAAGTGCAACCGCTCGCCTCGCCCGCAGCGGATCCGCGCATGCGCCGAGGCCCCGTTGTGGCAGGCCCGGGCCTGCAGCGACGTCCCGTCCCGCGCGTGGGCCGGTAGGCCGGCCTGGTCTGCTGGCGCGGCGTGGCAAGTAGGCAACGGGCGGCAAGCCTGTCGCCTGGCTGGCCCGCCACCCGGTGCCTACCCTGACGTTTCGAATTCACCAGTCGGCCGGCCCCTCCTTGGCCGGCTCCTAACAGTTGGCATCGCCAGAAGACGGACGAAGCAAGATTACTAGATCACTCGGAGTAGGAAACAGCAGAGGCTCCTCGATTTCAGCCGCGGCGTGATACGTCTCCAACGTGTCTATAATTTTTGATTGCTCCATGCTATATTATATTCTGTTTTGGACATTATTGGGCTTTATTATACACTTTTATATTATTTTTGGGACTAACCTATTAATCGGAGGCCTAGCCCAGAATTGCTGGTTTTTTCCTATTTTAGAGTTTCGCAGAAAAAGAATATCAAACGGAGTCCAAACGGAATGAAACCTTCGGGAACGTGATTTTCGAAACGAACATGATCCAAAGGACTTGGACCCTACGTCAAGAAAGCAACCAGGAAGCCACAAAGTAGGGGGGCGCGCCTACCCCCCTGGGCGCGCCCTCCACCCTCGTGGGCCCCACGTTGCTCCACGAACGTACTCCTTCCTCCTATATATACCTACGTACCCCCAAACTACCAGATACGGAGCCAAAAACCTAATTCCACCGCCGCAACCTTCTGTACCCGTGAGATCCCATCTTGGGGCCTGTTCCGGAGCTCCGCCGGAGGGGGCATCTATCACGGAGGGCTTCTACATCAACACCATAGCCTCTCTGATGATGTGTGAGTAGTTTACCTCAGACCTTCGGGTCCATAGTTATTAGCTAGATGGCTTCCTCTCTCTTTGTAGATCTCAATACAATGTTCTCCCCCTCTCTTGTGGAGATCTATTCGATGTAATCTTCTTTTGCGGTGTGTTTGTTGAGACCGATGAATTGTGGGTTTATGA
The DNA here is from genome assembly GCF_002575655.3 of Aegilops tauschii subsp. strangulata. Lineage (NCBI taxonomy): Eukaryota > Viridiplantae > Streptophyta > Magnoliopsida > Poales > Poaceae > Aegilops > Aegilops tauschii. The sequence goes on from NC_053035.3 coordinate 112,404,019, forward strand.
TCAAGTTTACCTATGAACAATATTTGAATCTTCTGAATTCTTTTATGTATGATTGGTTATCTTTGCAAGTCTCTTCGGATTATCAGTTTGGTTTGGCCTACTAGATTGATCTTTCTTGCAATGGGAGAAGTGCTTAGCTTTGGGTTCAATCTTGCGGTGTCCTTTCCCAGTGACAGTAGGGGCAACAAGGCACATATTGTATTGTTGCCATCGAGGATAAAAAGATGGGGTTTATATCATATTGCATGAGTTTATCCATCTACATCATGTCATCTTACTTAAAGCGTTACTCTGTTCTTATGAACTTAATACTCTAGATGCATGCTGGATAGCGGTCGATGTGTGGAGTAATAGTAGTAGATGCAGGCAGGAGTCGGTCTACTTGTCTCGGACGTGATGCCTATATACATGATCATACCTAGATATTCTCATAACTATGCTCAATTTTGTCAATTGCTCAACAGTAATTTGTTCACCCACCGTAAAATACTTATGCTCTTGAGAGAAGCCACTAGTGAAACCTATGGCCCCCGGGTCTATTTTCCATCATATCAATCTTCCAACAACAAGCTATTTCCATTGCCTTTTATTTTGCTTTTATTTTACTTTGCATCTTTATCATAAAAATACCAAAAATATTATCTTATCATATCTATGAAATCTCACTCTCGTAAGTGACCATGTAGGGATTGACAACCCCTTATCGCGTTGGTTGCGAGGATTTATTTGTTTGTGTAGGTGCGAGGGACTCGTGCGTGGCCACCTACTGGATTGATACCTTGGTTCTCAAAAACCGAGGGAAATACTTACGCTACTTTGCTGGATCACCATTTCCTCTTCAAGGGAAAACCAAAGCAGTGCTCAAGAGGTAGCAAGAAGGATTTCTGGCGCCGTTGCCGGGGAGGCTTACGCAAGGTCAAGTCAAGATTTGGACTCCCGACAACGAGCCATTTCTAGCGCCGTTGCCGGGGAGGTCTACCTAAAAGTCAACATACCAAGTACCCATCACAAACCCTTATCCCCGTATTACATTATTTGCCATTTGCCTCTCGTTTTCCTCTCCCCCACTTCACCCTTGCCGTTTTATTCGCCCTCTCTTTTCCGCTCGCCTCTTTTTCGCTTGCTTCTTGTTTGCTCATGTGTTGGATTGCTTGTTTGTCACGATGGCTCAAGATAATACCAAATTATGTGACTTTACCAATACCAACAACAATGATTTCCTTAGCACTCCGATTGCTCCTCTTACCGATATTGAATCTTGTGAAATCAATGCTGCTTTGTTGAATCTTGTCATGAAAGATCAATTCGCCGGCCTTCCTAGTGAAGATGCCGCTACTCATCTAAATAGCTTCGTTGATTTGTGTGATATGCAAAAGAAGAAAGATGTTGACAATGATATTGTTAAATTGAAGCTATTTCCTTTTTCGCTTAGAGATCGTGCTAAAGCTTGTTTTTCATCTTTGCCTAAAAATAGTATTGATTCTTGGAATAAGTGCAAAGATGCTTTTATCTCTAAGTATTTTCCTCCCGCTAAGATTATCTCTCTTAGAAACGATATTATGAATTTTAAGCAACTTGATCATGAACATGTTGCACATGCTTGGGAGAGGATGAAATTAATGATACGCAATTGCCCTACGCATGGTTTGGATTTGTGGATGATTATACAAAAATGTTATGCCGGATTGAATTTTGCTTCTAGAAATCTTTTAGATTCGGCCGCGGGAGGCACTTTTATGGAAATCACTTTAGGAGAAGCTACTAAACTCCTAGATAATATTATGGTTAATTATTCTCAATGGCACACTGAAAGATCTACTAGTAAAAAAGTGCATGCGATAGAAGAAATTAATGTTTTGAGTGGAAAGATGGATGAACTTATGAAATTATTTGCTACTAAGAGTGTTTCTTCTGATCCTAATGATATGCCTTTGTCTACTTTGATTGAGAATAATAATGAATCCATGGATGTGAATTTTGTTGGTAGGGATAATTTTGGCAACAACGCGTATAGAGGAAACTTTAATCCTAGGCCTTATCCTAGTAATTCCTCTAATAATTATGGTAATTCCTACAACAATTCTTATGGAAACTTTAATAATATGCCTTCTGAATTTGAGACTAGTGTTAGGGAATTTATGAATTCGCAAAAGAATTTCAATGCTTTGCTTGAAGAGAAATTGCTTAAAGTTGATGAATTGGCTAGGAACGTTGATAGAATTTCTCTTGGTGTTGATTCTTTAAAACTTAGATCTATTCCTCCTAAGCATGATATCAATGAGTCTCTCAAAGCCATGAGAATTTCCATTGATGAGTGCAAAGAATGAACCGCTAGGATGCATGCTAAGAAAGATTGCTTTATGAAAGCGTGTTCTTCTAGTTCCTTTGAAAATAAAGATGAAGATCTAAAGGTTATTGATGTGTCCCCTATCAAATCTTTGTTTTGCAATATGAATCTTAATAATGATGGGACTGAATATGATCCACCTTTACCTAGAAGGCATTCCAGAAATTCGGAGTTTTTAGATCTTGATGCTAAAATTGATAAAAGTGGGATTGAAGAGATCAAAACATTAGATATTAATGAACCCACTATTTTGGATTTCAAGGAATTTAATTATGATAATTGCTCTTTGATAGATTGTATTTCCTTCTTGCAATCCGTGCTAAATTCTCCTCATGCTTATAGTCAAAATAAAGCCTTTACCAAACATATCGTTGATGCTTTGATGCAATCTTATGAAGAAAAACTTGAGTTGGAAGTTTCTATCCCTAGAAAACTTTATGATGAGTGCGAACCTACTATTAAAATTAAGATTAAAGATCATGAATGCTATGCTTTGTGTGATTTGGGTGCTAGTGTTTCCACCATTCCAAAAACTTTGTGTGATTTGCTAGGTTTCCGTGATTTTGATGATTGCTCTTTAAACTTGCACCTTGCGGATTCCACTACTAAGAAACCTATGAGAAGAATTAATGATGTTCTTATTGTTGCAAATAGGAACTATGTGCCCATAGATTTTATCATTCTTGACATAGATTGCAATCCTTCATGTCCTATTATTCTTGGTAGACCTTTCCTTAGAACGATTGGTGCAATTATTGATATGAAGGAAGGGAATATTAGATTCCAATTTCCATTAAAGAAAGGCATGGAACACTTACCTAGGAATAAAATAAAATTACCATATGAATCTATCATGAGAGCCACTTATGGATTGCCTACCAAAGATGGCAATACCTAGATCTATCCTTGCTTCTATGCCTAGCTAGGGGAGTTAAACGATAGCGCTTGTTGGGAGTCAACCCAATTTTATTTTTAGTTTTTTGCTTTTTGCTTATGTTCAGGAACAAATATTTGTTCTAGCATCTGGTTAGAGGTGTTTTTATGTTTTAATTAGTGTTTGTGCCAAGTTTAACCTATAGGATCTTTTTGGATGATAGTTATTTGATCTTGCAGAAAATTCCAGAAACTTTCTGTTCACGAAAATAATTGTTAAAAATCACCAGAACGTGATAAAATATTGATTCCAATTGATTATGATCAATAAACAAATTTTCTAGGTCGTCCTATTTTGGTTGAATTTTTGGAGTTCCAGAAGTTTGCGTTAGTTACAGATTACTACAGACTGTTCTGTTTTTGACAGATTCTGTTTTTCGTGTGTTGTTTGCTTATTTTGATGAATCTATGGCTAGTAAAATAGTTTATAAACCATAGAGAAGTTGTAATACAGTAGGTTTAACACCAAAATAAATAAAGAATGAGTTCATTACAGTACCTTGAAGTGGTCTTTTGTTTTCTTTCGCTAACGGAGCTCACGAGATTTTCTGCTGAGTTTTGTGTTGTGAAGTTTTCAAGTTTTGGGTGAAAGATTTGATGGATTATGGAACAAGGAGTGGTAAGAGCCTAAGCTTGGGGATTCACATGGCACCCCCAAGATAATCTAAGGTCACCTAAAATCCAAAGCTTGGGGATGCCCCGGAAGGCATCCCCTCTTTCGTCTACTTCCATCGGTAACTTTACTTGGAGCTATATTTTTATTCACCACATGATATGTGTTTTGCTTGGAGCGTCTTGTATTATTTGAGTCTTTATTTTTTAGTTTACCACAATCATATTTGATGTACACACCTTTTGAGAGAGACACAGATGATTCGGAAATTATTAGAATACTCTATGTGCTTCACTTATATCTTTTGAGTTATATAGTTTTTGCTCTAGTACTTCACTTATATCTTTTAGAGCACGGTGGTGGATTTGTTTTATAGAAACTATTGATCTCTCATGCTTCACTTAGATTATTTTGAGAGTCTTAAATAGCATGGTAATTTTCTTAAATAAACCTAATATGCTAGGTATTCAAGATTAGTAAAAACTTTCTTATGAGTGTGCTGAATACTAAGAGAAGTTTGATGCTTGATGATTGTTTTGAGACATGGAGGTAGTGATATCAAAGTTGTGCTAGTTGAGTAGTTGTGAATTTGAGAAATACTTGTGTTGAAGTTTGCAAGTCCCGTAGCATGCACGTATGGTAAACGTTATGTAACAAATTTGAAACATGAGGTGTTCTTTGATTGTCCTCCTTATGAGTGGCGGTCGGGGACGAGCGATGGTCTTTTCCTACCAATCTATCCCCCTAGGAGCATGCGCGTAGTGCTTGTTTTTTGATGACTTGTAGATTTTTGCAATAAGTATGTGAGTTCTTTATGACTAATGTTGAGTCCATGGATTATACGCACTCTCACCTTTCCATTATTGCTAGCCTCTTCGGTACCGTGCATTGCCCTTTCTCACATTGAGAGTTGGTGCAAACTTCGCCGGTGCATCCAAACCCCATGATATGATACGCTCTTTCACACATAAACCTCCTTACATCTTCCTCAAAACAGCCACCATACCTACCTATTATGGCATTTCCATAGCCATTCCGAGATATATTGCCATGCAACTTTCCACCGTTCCGTTTATCATGACACGTTCATCATTGTCATATTGCTTTGCATGATCATGTAGTTGACATAGTATTTGTGGCAAAGCCACCGTTCATAATTCTTTCATACATGTCACTCTTGGTTCATTGCATATCTCGGTACACCGCCGGAGGCATTCATATAGAGTCATACTTGTTCTAGTATCGAGTTGTAATCATTGAGTTGTAAATAAATAGAAGTGTGATGATGATCATTTTCTAGAGCATTGTCCCAAGTGAGGAATAAAAAAAAAGAGAGAAAGGCCATAAAAAAAGAGAAGGCCCAAAAAAAATGAGAGAAAAAGAGAGAAGGGACAATGTTACTATCCTTTTACCACACTTATGCTTCAAAGTAGCACCATGATCTTCATGATAGAAAGTCTCTTGTTTTTTCACTTGCATATACTAGTGGGAATTTTTCATTATAGAACTTGGCTTGTATATTCCAACAATGGGCCTCCTCAAGTGCCCTAGGTCTTCGTGAGAAAGCAAGTTGGATGCACACCCACTTAGTTTGTTTTGTTGAGCTTTCATATATTTATAGCTCTAGTGCATCTGTTGCATGGCAATCCCTACTCCTTGGATTAACATCAATCGATGGGCATCTCCATAGCTCATTGATTAGCCTCGTTGATGTGAGACTTTCTCCTTTTTTGTCTTCTCCACATAACCCCCATCATCATATTCTATTCCACCCAAAGTGCTATATCCATGGCTCATGCTCATGTATTGCGTGAAGGTTGAAAAAGTCTGAGATTACTAAAGTATGAAACAATTGCTTGGCTTGTCATCGGGGTTGTGCATGATGAGAGCATTCTTGTGTGATGAAAATGGAGCATGACTAAACTATATGGTTTTGTAGGGATGAACTTTCTTTGGCCATGTTATTTTGAGAGGACATAATTGCTTAGTTAGTATGCTTGAAGTATTATTATTTTTATGTCAATATTGAACTTTTATCTTGAAACTTTCGGATCTGAATATTCATACCACAATTAAGAAGAATTACATTGAAATTATGCCAAGTAGCATTCCACATCAAAAATTCTGTTTTTAACATCTACCTACTCGAGGACGAGCAGGAATTAAGCTTGGGGATGCTTGATACGTATCCAACGTATCTATAATTTTTTATTGCTCCATGCTATATTATATTCTGTTTTGGACATTATTAGGCTTTATTATACACTTTTATATTATTTTTGGGACTAACCTATTAACCGGAGGCCCAGCCCAGAATTGTTGTTTTTTTGCCTATTTCAGAGTTTCGCAGAAAAAAGAATATCAAACGGAGTCCAAACGGAATGAAACCTTCGGGAACGTGATTTTCGGAACGAACATGATCCAGAGGACTTGGACCCTACGTCAAGAAATCTACAGGGACGCCACAAGGAAGGGGGCGCGCCTACCCCCTGGGCGCGCCCTCCACCCTCGTGGGCCCCATGTTGCTCCACCGACGTACTCCTTCCTCCTATATATACCTACGTACCCCCAAACTACCAGATACAGAGCCAAAAACCTAATTCCACCGCCGCAACCTTCTGTACCCGTGAGATCCCATCTTGGGGCCTGTTCCGGAGCTCCGCCGGAGGGGGCATCGATCACGGAGGGCTTCTACATCAACACCATAGCCTCTCCGATGATGTGTGAGTAGTTTACCTCAAACCTTCGGGTCCATAGTTATTAGCTAGATGGCTTCCTCTCTCTTTTTTGATCTCAATACAATGTTCTCCCCCTCTCTCGTGGAGATCTATTTGATGTAATCTTCTTTCGCGGTGTGTTTGTTGAGATCGATGAATTGTGGGTTTATGATCAAGTTTATCTATGAACAATATTTGAATCTTCTGAATTATTTTATGTATGATTGGTTATCTTTGCAAGTCTCTTCGAATTATCAGTTTGGTTTGGCCTACTAGATTGATCTTTCTTGCAATGGGAGAAGTGCTTAGCTTTGGGTTCAATCTTGCGGTGTCCTTTCCCAGTGACAGTAGGGGCAGCAAGGCACGTATTGTATTGTTGCCATCGAGGATAACAAGATGGGGTTTATATCATATTGCATGAGTTTATCCCTCTACATCATGTCATCTTACTTAAAGTGTTACTCTTTTCTTATGAACTTAATACTCTAGATGCATGCTGGATAGCGGTCGATGTGTGGAGTAATAGTAGTAGATGCAGGCAGGAGTCGGTCTACTTATCTCGGACGTGATGCCTATATACATGATCATACCCAGATATTCTCATAACTATGCTCAATTCTGTCAATTGCTCAACAGTAATTTGTTCACCCACCGTAAAATACTTATGCTCTTGAGAGAAGCCACTAGTGAAACCTATGGCCCCCGGGTCTATTTTCCATCATATCAATCTTCCAACAACAAGCTATTTCCATTGCCTTTTATTTTGCTTTTATTTTACTTTGCATTATTTTACTTTGCATCTTTATCATAAAAATACCAAAAATATTATCTTATCATATCTATCAAATCTCACTCTCGTAAGTGACCGTGTAGGGATTGACAACCCCTTTTCGCGTTGGTTGCGAGGATTTATTTGTTTGTGTAGGTGCGAGGGACTCGTGCGTGGCCTCCTACTGGATTGATACCTTGGTTCTCAAAAACTGAGGGAAATACTTACGCTACTTTGCTGCATCACCCTTTCCTCTTCAAGGGAAAACCAACGCAGTGCTCAAGAGGAGCACGGCGCCCCACCAGCTTCGGGGACTACTGTCGAAGGGATTGACCACTGGTAGCCTCATCAGCACCCTATAGTATTTCAAGACATCGGGGCTAGTTGCGCCTTGACACCTTCCGGACGAAAGGCCGACCCCTTGGACCGACTGGTCCAACGGGCCGGCTGCCAGAAGATGGTGTGCTCCCAATAGGTGGCCCCAGAGAGCCGGCATCTAGCAGGCGGCTCGGCGCCCCTCAAAGTTTGCACCCACCTACTGCGACAAGACGGGGCGTGGCTACAGTACAACCTGCCACCCCCGAATCCAGGGCGGAACGTGGCCACAGTGCGGGTGTACCAAGCGTACATCCCTCGCCCGGCGCGGCACTCTTGCCATGGAGCCCATGACATCACCTACGTCAGACGGAGCCATGCTCCCACGATGGGCGGTCGGTACGGCCCGTGACACGTCTCCAATGTATCTATAATTTTTGATTGGTCCATGCTGTTTTATTATCAACCTTGGATGTTTTATAATCATCTTATATCATTTTTTGGTACTAACCTATTGACATAGTGCCAAGTGCCACTTGCTATTTTTTCCATGTTTTTTACATCGCAGAAAATCCTTATCAAACGGAGTCCAAATGCCACGAAACTTTACGGAGTTTTTTATGGACCAGAAGGAAGAAGTTGGGCCCTGGTTGCACCTGGGGGAGTCCCGAGGAGGGGACAACCCACCAGGGCGCGCCAGGAGGCCCAGGCGCGCCCTGGTGGGTTGTGCCCACCTCGGGTGCCCCCCGGACCGCCCGTTTGCTCTATAAATACCCCAATATTCCAGAAACCCTAGTACGGTCGACGAAATATTCATCCAGCCGCCGCAGATTCCAGAACCACCAGATCCAATCTAGACACCATCTCGGATGGGGTTCACCACCTCCATTGGTGCCTCTCCGATGATGCGTGAGTAGTTATTTGTAGACCTTCGGGTCCGTAGTTAGTAGCTAGATGGCTTTCTCTCTCTCGCTCGCTGAATTCTCAATGCAATGGTCTCTTGGAGATCCATATGATGTAATTCTTCTTGCGGTGTGTTTGTTGGGATCTGATGAACTTTGAGTTTATTATCAGTCACATCTTTTTATATCCATGAAAGTTATTTGAGTTTCTTTGATCTCTTATATGCGTGATCTCTTATAGCCTCATATTTATTCTCCGACATTTGAGTTTTGTTTAGCCATCTTTATCTATTAATCTTGCAATGGGAAGAGGTGCCCGGTAGTGGGTTCGATCTTACGGTGCTCGATCCCAGTGACAGAAAGGGAACCGACACGTATGTATCGTTGCTACTAAGGATAAAAAGACATGATCGATATCTACCGCCATATAGATAAACGGATCTTGTCTACATCATGTAATCGTTCTTATTGCATTACTCCGTTTTCCATGAACTTAATACACTAGATGCATGCTGGATAGCACTCGATGTGTGGAGTAATAGTAGTAGATGCAGGCAGGAGTCGGTCTACTAAACTTGGACGTGATGCCTATGTATTGATCATTGCCTAGATATCGTCATAATTATTTGAGGTTATCAATTGCCCAACAGTAATTTGTTTACCCACCGTTTGCTATCTTTATCGAGAGAAGCCACTAGTGAAACCTACGGCCCCCGGGTCTTCTTTCTCATATATTTGCTTGCGATCTACTTTTTCCTTACTTTTATTTTCAGATCTACTAAAACAAAAATACCTTGCTGCACTTTTATTTATTTGCGATCTATTTATTTAATCTATTACAATTTTCTCCCGTCCACGCATCATTCCTGGCGCCGTACCCCGAAAGGGATTGACAACCCCTTTAACACGTCGGGTTGCGAGTGGTTGTTATTTGTGTGCAGGGGCTGTTAACGTTGTGTTGCTTGGTTCTCCTACTGGTTTGATAACCTTGGTTTCATATCTGAGGGAAATACCTACCGCCGCTGTGCTGCATCATCCCTTCCTCTTTGGGGAAATACCGACGTAGCTTCAAGCGACATCAAAAGGAACTTCTAGCGCCGTTGCCGGGGAGGATCTTCATCATAACCAGGTTCATCATCACAAATCTCATCTCCTCGCAATTTACATTATTTGCCATTTGCCTCTCATTTTCCTCTCCCCCACTTCACAAAAATTTGCCGTTTTATTCGCCTCTCTTTTTCCGTTCGCCGTTTTCTTGCCGGATCTGTTTTTGAGTGCAATCTTGTTGTGTGGTCATCATGACTCAAAAGGACACCAAGTTATGTGATTTCTCAAGTACCAACAACAATGATTTTATTGGCACTCCGCTTGCTCCTCCTACCACTAGTGCAGAGACTTGTGATATTAATACTGCTTTGCTGAATCTTGTTATGAAAGACCAATTTTCTGGTACTCCTAATGAGGATGTCGCGTCCCATCTTAATACCTTCGTGGAATTATGCGATATGCAAAAGAAAAAAGATGTGGACAATGATGTGGTCAAGATGAAATTATTTTCATTCTCTTTGCGTGATTCTGCAAAAAATTGGTTCTCTTCTTTGCCTCGTAATAGTTTTGATTCTTGGAATAAGTGCAAAGATGCTTTTATCACTAAGTATTTTCCTCCCTCAAAAATTATTTCCCTTAGAACCCAGATCATGAATTTCAAGCAACTTGAACATGAGCATGTTGCACAATCTTGGGAAAGGATAAAAATGATGCTAAGGAATTGCCCAACTCATGGGTTAAATCTTTGGATGATCATACAAAAAAATTATGCGGGGTTGAATTTTGTTTCTCGTAATCTTTTAGATTCCACCACGGGTGGTACTTTTATGGAAATTACTTTGGGTGAAGCCACCAAAATGCTTGATAATATCATGGCAAATTATTCACAATGGCATACCGAAAGAGCTCCTACTAGTAAAAAAGTTAATTCGGTTGAAGAAATTTCTTTTTTGAGTGATAAAGTTGATGCTCTTATGAAATTGGTTGCTAGTAAAAGTGCTCCTATTGATTTTAATGAATGCCTTTGTCTACTTTGATTGAGCAAAATAGTGATGCTACTGATGTGAATTTTATCTCTAGAAATTATTTCAACAACAATTCTTATAGAGGTAATTTTAATCCTAGGCCTTTTCCTAGTAATTCCTCTAATAATTATGGTAATTCCTGTGGAAAACAATCTTATAATAATAATAAGAACACCTCTGATCTTGAGAATAATATTAAAGAATTTATCAACACACAAAAAGTTTTCAACACTTCCATAGAAGAAAAGTTGAATAAGATTGATGATTTGTCTAGAAGTGTTGATAGAATTGCTCATGATGTGGAAAATCTCAAGATGAAATTTTTTGTGCCTAAAGTGGATGAATCAATTAAAGCTCTTTATGTTTCTATGGATGGAAGTAAGAAAAGAACTGCTATGCTTAGAGCTAAAAGAGAATTTTTAGAGAAAGCTTTTTCTAGTGATTATTATTGCAAAGATGAAGAAGATCTTAAAATGATTGGTGTTTCTTTTATTGATTCCTTGTTTAGTAAAGTTAAGAATGATGAAAAAGGGACTGGAGAAGAGTCTTAGGTAGAAGGCATCCCAATATTTTGGAGGGTGAAAATCTTGTTAAGAAAATTGATAAAAGTGGGTTTGGAGAGGTCAAAACTTTAGCTAGTGATGTGCCCAGTCTTTTGGATTACAAAGACCTTAATTATGATAGTCTCAATCCATGATAAATTCACCCCATGCTTATGAACAAAATAAAGCTTTTACTAAACATATTGTTGATGCTATGATGAAATCTCTTGAAGAAAAATTGGAATTAGAAGTTTCAATTCCTAGAAAATTGCATGATGAATGGGAACCTACTATCAAAGTCAAGATTAAAAATTATGAGTGTTTTGCTTTGTGTGACTTGGGTGCTAGTGTTTCTACAATTCCAAAATCTTTATGTGATGTGCTTGGTCTTACTAATCTTGAAGAATGTTCTTTGAATTTGCACTTGGCGGATTCTACTATTAAAAAGCCTATGGGAAGAATTAATGATGTTCTTATTCTTGCAAATAGGAATTATGTGCCCATATATTTTATTGTTCTTGATATTGATTGCAATCCGTCTTGTCCTATTATTCTTGGTAGACCGTTTTTACGCACTATCGGTGTCGTGATTGATATGAAAGAAGGAAATATTAAGTTCCAATTTCCTTTGAGGAAGGGTATGAAACACTTTCCGAGAACTATAATTAAGCCACCTTATGAATCAATCATGAGGGCATCTTATGGATCTCGAACCAAAGACGACAAAACTTAGATCCTTGCTTTATGCCTAGCTAAGGGCGTAAAACTATAGCGCTTGTTGGGAGGCAACCCAATGAATAAAATTTATTTTTGCTTTTTGCTTTCTGTTTTTGTGTGCTTACACAATTATGCTACTGTTATGATTGTGTTTTTTGTGTTTTAATTAGTGTTTGTGCCAAGTAGAACCTATAGGATCTTCTTGGGTGATAGTTGTTTGATCTTGCTGAAAAAGACAGAAACTTTGCGCTCACGAAAATAATTCTCGTTTTTTATCAGAAAGAGATTTTGCCCTGATTCTTTTTGCAGAAGATTAATATACAAATTTCTCAGGTCGTCCTATTTTTTCAGAATTTTTGGAGTTCCGGAAGTTTTCGTTTAAGTCAGATTGCTACAGACTGTTCTGTTTTGACAGATTCTATTTTCTTTGTGTTGTGTGCTTATTTTGATGGCTCTATGGCTTTCTTTGATGAGTTTTTTGCCATGGAAAAGTTGGAATATAGTAGATATAATACAAAAACAAAATATGAATTGGTTTTATACAACACTTATAGCAGCGGTTTACTTTCTTACACTAACGGATCTCACAGAGTTTTTGTTGAGTTTTGTGTGATTGAAGTTTTCCAGTTTTGGGTTATCTTACGATGGATGAAAGAAGGATAGAAGAGCCTAAGCTTGGGGATGCCCAGGCATCCCAAGCTATTATCCAAGAATTAGCAACCAGCTAAGCTTGGGGATGCCCCCGAGTGGCATCCCCTCTTTCTTCTAACGACCATTGGTATTTTACTCGAGACTATATTTTTTTATTCGTCACATGATATGTGTTTTGCTTGGAGCGTCTTATATGAGTCTTTGCTTGTTTTATTTTGTGTTTTAATTCATCAATCCTTGCTTGACACACCTATTTGAGAGAGACAAAATTATGTCATGACTTGTTAGAATTGCTCTCTATGCTTCACTTAAATTTTTTATGATCAATGGACTTGCTCTAGTGCTTCACTTATATCTTTTTGAGAATGGTGTGCTTAGTATTTTTGAAGAAATGCTCTCTTGCTTCACTTAGATTTATTTGAGAGCTAGTAAAATTTTAAAGAAAATTCTCTCGTGCTTCACTTAAATTATTTTGAGAGAAAGAAAATTGTTATGCTCATGATCTTCACTCATATTTGTTTGAGCTTATGAAAAGTAACACATGAAAATTAGTTCCAAAGTGATAGATATCCAAGAAGGATAAAGAAATAAAAAATGTCATGAAGATCATTGGACAAAATAAGCTTGATTCTTAGTAATAGTTTTGAGATATGATGATGTGATATGTGAGTTATGTTGGTGAGTAATTGTGCTCTAGTAGGAATATTGGTGTTAAGGTTTGTGATTCCCTATGCATGCATGAAAGTCAATAATCATGCAATGAAAATTATATCCTACTTGTGGTGCATTATTCGGTGTTAATTATGCTTAATGCTTGCTTATGAGATTATTTGTTTCTTGGCTGGTTGCTTCCCAATCTTTTGCTAGCCTTCATTTTGCACTAAGTATGACCTCTACTTGTGCATCCAAAATCCTTTAAACCAGTTTTGCCACATGAGTCCACTATATCTACCTATATGCGATATTCTTTTGCAGTTCTAAGCAAATTTGCATGTGCCATCTCTAATTTTCAAAATAAACTTCTCCTTTGTGTGTTTGTTTGCTCGCGGAACGGTAACGGGTGGCTAATATTTTCCATGCTAGATGTGTTATTCTCAAGATGAGTGTTTATTCACTTGTCATTGCATGAGAGTAAGGCAAAGGTATTAGGGATGCCCAGTCCCGAAATGCAATTTTTTTACTTTATGTTGTCAAATAATAAATTCCTTGAAAAGTGTTGGTATGGAGGGCACCCGTGGATACGATTAGCCATGGAAAGTGAAAGTATGATGGAAAAAGAAATAAACTTTATTTTCTGTTTGGGAACCACCTATGGCATATCTAGCATGGTGTTCGGAACTCTAAGTCGTTTCCGTTGGTGGGATGGATACACCTCCCAAAATGCCTTTACCTCTAAGTTTTTTCGCTTTGAGCTCTGGCACCTCTACAAATCCCTACTTCCCTCTGCGAAGGGCCTTTCTTTTACTTTATGCAATTTTATTTTGAAATTTGAGTCTCCATCTTGTCTTATAAAAAGCACAAACTAGGAGGCAATATGATCGTAATTAAGTATTGGGTGTAGTTAATATTCGAGTGTGTTTCATGAATGGATCAATGTTTGAGCATGATGAGCTAGGGATAACTTTTTTTACCATTGATATTTTGAAAGACATGGTTGCTTGTTGATATGCTTGAGTATCTAAATTATTATGTCAAAACTAGACTATTGCTTTGAATCACATAAAAAGTCCAAATGTCCATGCTATAAAGAAAAGAATATGATATGACATGATAGACAACACTCCACATAAAAAATTCTGTTTTTATCACTTACCTACTCGAGGACGAGCAGGAGTTAAGCTTGGGGATGCTGATACGTCTCCAACGTATCTATAATTTTTGATAGTTCCATGCTGTTTTATTATCAATCTTGGATGTTTTATAATCATTTTATAGTCATTTTATATCATTTTTTGGTACTAACCTATTGACATAGTGCCAAGTGCCAGTTGCTGTTTTTTTCCATGTTTTTACATCGCAGAAAATCCTTATCAAACGTAGTCCAAATGCCACGAAACTTTACGGAGATTTTTTATGGACCGGAAGGAAGAAGTTGGGCCCTGGTTGCACCTGGGGGAGTCTCAAGGAGGGGACAACCCACCAGGGTGCGCCAGGAGGCCCAGGCGCGCCCTGGTGGGTTGTGCCCACCTCGGGTGCCCCCGGACTGCCTCTTTGCTCTATAAATACCCCAATATTCCAAAAACCCTAGTACGGTCGACGAAATATTCATCCAGCCGCCGCAGAGTCTAGAACCACCAGATCCAATCTAGACACCATCTCAGATGAGGTTCACCACCTCCATTGGTGCCTCTCCGATGATGCGTGAGTAGTTCTTTGTAGACCTTCGGGTCCGTAGTTAGTAGCTAGATGGCTTTCTCTCTCTCTCTCGCTGAATTCTCAATGCAATGGTCTCTTGGAGATCCATATGATGTAACTCTTCTTGCGGTGTATTTGTTAGGATCTGATGAACTTTGAGTTTATTATCAGTCATATCTTTTTATATCCATGAAAGTTATTTGAGTTTATTTGATCTCTTATATGCGTGATCTCTTATAGCCTCGTACTTCTTCTCCGATATTTGGGTTTTGTTTGGTCAACTTTATCTATTTATCTTGCAATGGGAAGAGGTGCCCGGTAGTGGGTTCGATCTTACGGTGCTCGACCCCAGTGACAGAAAGGGAACCGACACGTATGTATCGTTGCTACTAAGGATAAAAAGACGAGATCTATATCTACCGCCATATAGATAAACAGACCTTGTCTACATCATGTCATCGTTCTTATTGCATTACTCCGTTTTTCCAAGAACTTAATACACTAGATGCATGCTGGATAGCGCTCGATGTGTGGAGTGATAATAGTAGATGCAGGCAGTAGTCGGTATACTAATCTTGGACGTGATGCCTATGTATTGATCATTGCCTGGATATCGTCATAATTATTTGAGGTTCTATCAATTGCCCAACAGTATTTTGTTTACCCACCGTTTGTTATCTTTCTCGAGAGAAGCCACTAGTGAAACCTACGGCCCCCGGGTCTTCTTTCTCATATATTTGCTTGCGATCTACTTTTTCCTTACTTTTATTTTCAGATCTACTAAACCAAAAATACAAAAATACCTTACTGCACTTTTATTTATTTGCGACCTATTTAATTAATCTATTACAATTTTCTCCCGTCCACACACCGTTTCTGGTGCCGTACCCCGAAAGGGATTGACAACCCCTTTAACACGTCGGGTTGCGAGTGGTTGTTATTTGTGTGCAGGGGCTGTTTACGTTGTGTTGCTTGGTTCTCCTACTGGTTCGATAACCTTGGTTTCATATCTGAGGGGAATACCTACCGCTGATGTGCTGCATCATCCCTTCCTCTTTGGGGAAATACCGACGTAGCTTCAAGCGACATCAGCCCGCAGACGGCAGACCCTACCTGTCTATGAGCCACTAGAAGACGGTGAATCCCGAGCAGGCGGCATCGAGGGCGGGCCGACCCCTATCAGGCGGCCCTCCTTCCCCTTGGAGTCTGCGCACCATTAATCTGATGAGACGGGGTATGGCTACAGTGAGCACCCGCCAGGCGGCGGGACTGTAGCCATGCGCCCCTCGACAAAGCCTCCGTCATCAAGGGCGAGGCTATAGTATAAAGCAGTCAACCTGGCCCGCAGGCAGCGGGCCCTGCCTATCGGCCGAGTTTACGGCAGTCGGTGGGACCCACCAGGCGGCGGGCCCCAGCAGCTGGCGGAGAAGCCGGCGCCCAGAGACACTGATGGCCGGGTCCTACACCCGGTTGTATTACCATTGTACCCCTGGGGGGTAGGCCTATATAAACCCCCAGGCTCACCCATGCAAAGGGTTCAGGATCCTAGCACTGACACACACACCCATAGAAGGAGAAGATAGAGCTAGCCTTGCCCTTCTTCCTCCTCTAGCCAAAACAGCTCAAGGAGCACACTTGTAGCTACTCTATTGATGATAGTCATCATGCGGAGATCCCGCAAAGCAGGACTAGGGGTGTTATCTCCACGGAGAGCCCCGAACCTGGGTAAGACTCGTAGGCGTTCGAGGTCTCGCTCACTCCCATTTCTAGGACCCGGTGACGTACTCCTGTCCCCATCCATGATAAGCCACCCCCTGGCATATGTCGCTAGATATCCCCGACACATCCCTCATAACTGCTGAAGTGTACAACACTCATTCCAAATCTTCTAACTTCCCGGCCGGTCACTCATCCTCTCACTACTCCAGCCTGAGCACGCTTAACTTCCAAGTTCTATTCCCCCTAATTTCCAAGTGTGCACTTGTTATTTTGCTGACAATAGTAAGCTGTCAAACCTATCAACCCTCAGGAGTTTAGCTACGGATGAAGTCACACGTTTCACTGTTTGAGTTTGAAAGTATTATTCTAAAAAAACAATAATTATTTAGTAACACTAATATTTCTTGAATAAGTAGTTTGACCACAGTTTGATCAGATTTGACCAAAATTCAAAAAAACTGAAATAATTATTTAGTAACACTAATATTCTTGAATAATTATTTAGTAACACTAATATTTCTTGAATAAGTAGTTTGACTAGATTTAACCAAAATTCAAAAAAATTGAAATTTCAGCATAACTTTTTTCCTTTTAGAATTTAAGGATTCTAAAATTTTGCAAAACGGCCTACGGCCGTCAATATCGAATGCGGATTTTTGTGCTGAACATTTTGATATATTATACTTTTTTCAACATCGTATGCAAAAGATATAGTCGTTTTACTTTTTCATAACACTTTTTCCAAAACATGTCGAATTTTATGTTTTTAAATTTTCCCTAACTACTAGATGTAGTAACATATAACTACATCTCGAAGGATTTTAATTTTTGAAGTTTTTATCATTTTTTTTTCAAAAATGAAAAGGCGATAGGGGGGTAGAGTTTGAAAATTGCCCTTTAGTCCCGGTTTGTGTCTTCAACCGGGACTAAAGGTGTCTAATCTTTAGTCCCGGTTTGTGTCACAATCTGGGACTAAAGGGGCTCGTGGGGCCCCGGCCTGACGCTAGCCTGCCACCACCCCTTTAGTCCCGGGAATGAACCGAGACTAATGATACTATTAGTACCGGGCCAAAATCGAATCGGGACTAACGTGTCTCACGTAAGGTCATTTTTCTACTAGTGCTCCACCCCGACTTCAGTCATTCCTTGTCCCATTCGACCCCAACAGAACACCGGACGACAACCCCCCACCTCAACTACCTCGACTCCGGCCACCACTTCATGACCCTCACGAGGTCGCTTCCCCTCCGCCATGTGTGACATGGAGCAGCACACCGCGTAGGATGTGCCGCCTCCGTCGAACGCGACAGATCGTCCCAGCTGGACACACCTTCTTCCATCGTCACTTGAATTCTGCTCTAGGTTGTGACATCACCTCCCTAATTCGGCCCTGCTTGAGCTGGAAGGAGGGAGAGAGGACCGGTAAGGATGGAGGCGATTGCGGGCACCCCAGGCGCTGATGGTGGCGATTCCGCACCTGGCCTCGCTCCCGGCGACCTCGGCTCTGGTGCTCAGGCCTTGGAGGGAGGCTGGTCGGCGGCTGTCTCGCCGACGGCCAGGAGGGCGGCCGTGCCTTCCCAGGGTGCGGCCAAGTGGTCGGGGAGTCGTTTCTGGGCTCTGGCAGACGAGGTCTCTGACGGCGAAGAGGAGGTGGAGGCGTGTGACGAGGCGGGGTCAGGGGCGGGCAGCCGTGCGGCCTGCTCCATTGGTGACTTCGTGTCACGCGCGGAGGAGCTCGGGGGCTCCTTCAAGGCCGGGCGCTGGCGTGCTTTTGCGCCCGGAGGTCATGGCCCAAGGCGGGCCGCGCTGCCTGGGGGCAGGGTGCCGCGCGCACCTCCGCTGGGTGAGGGCCGAGGCAGCCCTGAAGCTTCCGACGCGGGGCTGCTCCTGCAGCCTGCGCAGCCTCTGCGCTGCACGGTGCGGGCGGCCCCAGCGGCCACGGTGGCGGCGCCGGCGGAGCGCAGGCTAGGGTTGGGGATGTCACGCCGGGGGCGTTGGCGGGCCAGGCCCATCGGGTGGCAAGCGGCCCAAGTCCGGGGCAAACGCGCGCGGCGGCCCAGCCTCGGGTAGCGCTTGTGGCACAGGGGGTCTCGCCCGCTCTCAGGACCCAGCCCGGTCCACTGGTGGAGGCCCAGCCCATGCCCCCACGTTCCGCGCAGCCATATAAATGGCTCTGGCTACCCCGTGGAACCCTAAACATTTCGTTAGGGTTTCCAGCCTCCAAATCGGAGGTGCGGCGTTTCGGCCACTCCGCCTGTTTTCTCACACCCACTCCCTCACCCACTCCTTCCCCACCTCCTCTGTTGAGATCTTTCGCGGAAGTGGTGGCGATGGGATCCAAGCAAGACCGCCGGGGGGAGAAGCCGCCCATGAGCCGCCGCGGGATCGCAACCGCGGGCAGGCCGACGATGAGGGCGGATGGGGTCCGCCTCCCACCTAGTGGCTCAAGGAGCAGGAACGAAAGAAGAAGAAGAAGGAAGAGTACAAGAAACGCGGTCTCGAGCTCAAGCGCAAGGGGCAGCAGTCCACTGCGGGTGGCGACCGCGTCGGCGACCCCTTCGCGAAGAAACAGAAGTTCAAGTCTGCGGGGGCGGCGGTTCCCAAACCGCCCCTCCCGCCCAGATCTGAGGTGCCTGGCTCGTCCAAGGGCACGGAGGAGGAGCCGATCCCCATTGAAGAATTCGACGGCCCGGAGTGCTTCAAATGTGGACGCACGGGCCACTTCCAGAACCTATGCACCTTCAAGCCGCTGTGTGTGGTGTGCTCCAAGGAGGGGCACACTTCGGTGCAGTGCCCGACCCGCGGCAAGCCCCTGCTCCTCCAAACCATGGGGCACGCCATCTCCGGCGAGGGCTTCTTCTGCCTCCAGTTCCCGGAAGAGGCGTCGGAGGAGCCGCAGATCCTGCTGGGGGCCAACATAGCGGTGCTCTCCATGCCTTCAGGTGCGCTCACGCAAGAGATCCTAGAAGTGGAGCTGCCGCACCTTTTTGAGGGAGCTTGGGACTGGCAGATCTCTCCTCTCCAAGGCGGCGCGTTCATGGTGGTGTTCCCAGATCCCGCAATGCTCAGGATGGCTACGCGGAGCGGCAAGCTTTTCTTATCCCTCAACAACCTCATGGTGGATATTCGAGATGCGGTCCTCGACGCGCCCAAGGGATTGGCAATGCCGGAGGTGTGGGTCAAGCTGGGCGGCGTCCCACCCAAGCAGCGCCGCTCCAACCGGCTCATGGCGGCCACCATTATGCTCGGCCGTCCACTGCTGGTTGATGAGGAGTCGCTGATCCGTCCGGGGCCGGTCCGCATGCGTTTCGCCTGCCGCAATCCAAGCAAGCTCCGCGGTCAGGTCCAGATTTGGTTTAACGGCGAAGGCTTCAACATCTCCGTCGAGCCCGAGCTTCCCCCGGAGCAACTCGAGGCGCCTGCCCTCCCTTCCCCTAACCCCCCTCCCCCCAACCGTGGCTAGGGTCTGGATGGGACGGGGCGTGACGATGACAAGGCTGGTGACAAGGACCTAGATGCTAGTATGGAGGACGACTCCATCGATACGGCGGCGTGGGAGAAGCTGGGCATCACCGATAAAGGCGGGGCGGCGAATCGTGTGCAGAAGCCTATGATGGAGCAGCCCCTTGCGGGGGGTCCGTGGAGTTGGAGCTCTCGATCCCGAACCAGTACGGCTCCAACCTGGGGTCGGTCACGTCCCCTCCGGTGAGGATGGCGGCGGCGGTGGTCTCGGACCTGATGGTGGAGCCGCTGGCCGATGCCCGCACCCCTGGCGCGACGTCGGTGGACTCGTTGCCTCTCTCCTCGCGTTCTCCGACCCAAGGCGGACGCAGCAGCAACAAGCCTAGCGCGGTGAAGCGGCTCAAGAAGGTGGCGGTTCGCAAGGTCACCGCGGAGGCCGGGCGTGCTGCGGAGCTCTTAGGGGCTCCGGCGACGCCGCGCCAGGCGGTGATGGCTCTGGCTGTGCCTATCCCCGGCCCGCTCGCTCAGGAGGCGTCCAAGACGGCGTCCTTCCCGAAGGCCAAGCGCTCCAAGGCCGTGGTGGAGGGGCAGGCGGCTCCAGTGCGGGTCAGTGCACGGGCCAAGGGTGCCAAAGGGAACCTTCCGTCACTCCAACGCGCCCAACTCCTACAAGCCCAGAAGAATCTGGAAACCTCCGGTAACCCCTTGCCCCGTTTTACGATTCTGGACTCCTTTTCGGATGATCATTTGAGTGAGGTTTTGGGGGAGAGTGGGGTGGAACCGATGGGTGAGGGAGGGGTGAGCGAACTCATCTCGTTGGTGCGTGCGAAGGAGATGGCGCAAGCGGCGCTGGCAGCGGCGGCTGCTCAACACGCGGATCGTCTGGCACTTGAGGCTGAGCCCTCGACGTCGCTAGCGATCCGGCCCGAAGGGGAGACAACAACAGGGGTTGCTGCTCCTTCCTCGCCTCGCTGCGGCAAGTAGAGGCGCGTGGCCAAGGCGATCACCTCCAGGGGGTGCGCCTGTGCAACCGCGTCATCTAGATGCGTGCGCTCCTTTGGAACATTCATGGCTTTGGTCACGCGGGTCGGCGCATCCAACTTAAAGAATATATTAGGAAAGAAGCCATCGATATCGTAGGTCTTCAGGAAACGATTAGATCAGAGTTTAGACACCACGATATCCTAGCCATAGATCCCCTAGAGCGCTTTGTTTGGCACCATAAGCCGGTGACGGGCCATTCGGGCGGTATGCTGCTCGGTTTCTGCAGCGCCACGTTCGAGGTGCTGACCTGGGAGGTCGGCACCTTCTTCATTGCTGCTAACATCCGCGTGCGAGCGTCGCTTCGCGAGCTTGTGATCGTGCAAGTCTATGGACCAGCAGATCACTCACGCTCGGCCGAGTTCTTGGGAGAACTTGAAGCCAAGGTGAGGGAGGTTTCGGCAGCTCAAATCCCGTTAATGGTGGGAGGTGACTTTAACCTGATCCGTTCGGGTGCAGATAAAAACAACGACAATATCAATTGGCCAAGGGTGGCCATGTTCAACAATGCTATTGCGTCTATGGCACTTAGGGAAGTGGCCAGAACTGGGGCTAGGTATACTTGGACTAACAAGCAACTAGCCCCGGTGTGATCCGTCTTGGATCGTGTTTTCATGTCTCCGGACTGGGAAGTGGTGTTTCCGTTATGCTCGCTCCTTGCTGAAACAAGGATCGGATCGGACCAAGTTCCCCTCATCTTATCTTCAGGGGAAGATAGGATTCGCCGCAGCCCGCGTTTCTTCTTCGAAACCGCGTGGTTCGAGGTTCCTGATTTTGACACCATCTTTAGGGAGAGATGGTTGCGAAGCGTCCAACTCGCAGGCCAGCAACGCGGCCCTATGGAGTTTTGGATCGCTGTCGGGGGTCGCCTCCGCACAAGCCTAAAGGGATGGGGTGCAAACCAGGGGCGTGCTGACAAGGTCCTCAGGGAGAGGCTACTTGATGAAATAACACTGCTAGACAATCAAGTGGACACACGTCCTTTCTCAGAGCAAGAATGGGCGCATTGATACGCCTTGGAAGGGAAAGTCGAAGCTCTGCTGCGATCTGAGGAGGAATACTGGAGGCGTAGGGGAGGCCTCAAGTGGATGCTCAAAGGAGATGCGAATACTCACTATTTCCACGCTTACGCGAACGGCAGGCGCAAGAAATGCTCAATTCTTAGGTTGCAGACGGAGCAGGGGCTTCTTCTACAACAATCGGAGATTACCCAACATATCTACGACTTCTACATAAGTCTGATGGGGACCGATGAGGCGCAACACGCGCGTCTGAGCGCGGACGTGTGGCTCCCGTCCCAAAAGGTCCTCCATAGCGAGAACGAAGAGTTGGGGCTCGCGTTTCTCCCTAAGGAGATTGACGACGCTCTCCTAAGCATGAGAGCAGACACGGCTCCGGGGCCGGACGGGTGGCCGGTGGCGATGTTTAAGCACTTTTGGCCATTGCTGCGTGATCCCATATACGAGGTGTGTAATGGCTTCATGCGTGGCTTCGTGGACATTGCTAGGTTAAACTACGGCGTACTCTCGCTGATCCCAAAAGTGCCTGGGGCGGACAACATTCGCCAGTACAGACCCATCGCGCTGATTAACGTTCCGTTTAAAATCTGCGCCAAAGGTTGCGCCACTCGGCTCTCGCCGATCGCCCATCGCACCATTAGTCGCTCTCAATCGGCGTTCATACATGGTAGAAACATTTTGGAGGGGCCGCTAGCTCTGCAAGAGTCCCTTCACGAGCTTAAGCGCACGCACGAACCCGCGATCCTCCTTAAATTAGACTTCGAGAAGGCCTATGACCGCGTTAATTGGGACTTCCTCAGGCAGATCCTCACCAGTCGAGGTTTCTCGCCGTTATGGGTGCACCGAGTCATGCAATTGGTCTCGGGGGGCCAAACTGCGGTATCGGTGAATGGAGAAGTAGGGCACTTCTTCAGAAACAAGCGTGGCTTACGCCAAGGCGATCCCATGTCGCCGCTCTTGTTCAACTTTGTCGCCGATGCGTTGGCGGCTATGCTGCGGAAAGCAACGGAGGCAGGACACATAAAAGGGGTGTTGGGACACCTCATCCCAGGGGGGATTTCACACTTGCAATACGCGGACGATACGCTATTGTTGTTCCAACACGACCTCCATAGTGTGGCTACGGTCAAAGCCTTGCTGATTAGCTTCGAGTTCATGTCAGGGCTTAAAATCAACTTCCACAAGTGTGAAGTGATGCCCATGGGCATGGAGGCGGCTGAAGGTAGACGTATTGCGAACCTGCTCAATTGCAAACTTGGCAATATGTCGTTCACCTACCTCGGTCTCCCGTTGGATGCCAAACGCATCAAGATCGACGGGTGGGCTCCGCTCTGGACCAAGGTGGGAGAGCGGGTCTGCCCGTGGAGGGGGAAGTTCCTATCCTCTGCAGCTAGGCTGGTGCTAACGAACGCGAGCCTCTCCTCGCTGCCGCAATTTGCTATGGGTCTGTTCCTCCTGGCGAAAGGGGTTCACGTCAAGATGGACACACCGCGGTCCCGTTTCTTTTGGGAAGGATCGGGACCAAAACGCAAGTATCACATGGTGAAGTGGGCTGCGGTGTGCCGTCCCAAGGACCTGGGAGGGCTAGGTATCACAAATACCAGAATCCAGAACATTGCAATTATGTGAAATGGATTTGGAAGCTCTCGCAGGGAGCGACGGGTCTGTGGGTCGACCTGCTGCGTGCTAAGTACTTCCCGAACGGGAATTTTTTCGAGGGTGTGGCGAGGGGATCTCCTTTCTGGAACGATCTCCAAGCGGTCCGGCCGGCTTTCGCTCTGGGAGCCAAGTTCTCCATTGGTAACGGCCGTTCGGTTCGTTTCTGGCTCGACCACTGGGTGGGATCCCAACCCCTTTGGTCTGATTTCCAGAACCTCTATGCTCTGGCTGTAAACCCGGAGCAAACAGTTGCCATGGCTCTTGCCTCTTCCCCTCCGGCGTTACATTTCCGGAGAGAGTTAACGAGGGCAGAACAAGCTCACTTAACGGAACTGCTTGATTGCATTGCGCCGGTTTCGCTGTCGTCGACCGAGGACACAGTCACCTGGGCCCTCACCCCGTCGGGCAAGTTTTCGGTCAAGTCTCTTTACCGTAAGCTGTGCCAGGGCCCATCCTTCCAGGTGCCAAATGGCTTGTGGAGCGCGCGCCTTCCGCTTAAGATTAAGGTGTTTTTTTGGCAACTGTTCCGTAATAGACTGCCCACTTCGGCAAACGTCGCCAAACGCAATGGGCCGTCGACCGGCCTGTGCGCGATATGTAACGTCATGGAGGATGCGACCCATGTATTCTTCCGCTGTCCGCTGGCACGTTTTGCTTGGAGCGCCGTTCGTGCAGCGGCCAACACCTCCTGGGACCCCCCGGTCCGCGTCCGACCTCGCTACCATAGTAGACTCGGTTCACGGTGGCAACAACCGTGTGCTCTGGAGTTGCATCGGCGCCTTGACCTGGGCCGTCTGGCTCACTAGGAACAAACTCGCAATCGAGGGTATCTTCCCATCACACCCTGCTAACATAATCTACAAATGCAACCTTCTTCTGCAGCAGTGGAGTCCGTTGGCGAGGCGCAAGGATGCTGAAAAACTGAAGCATGCCCAAGAACGTCTTCGCCAGATCTACGTTTTGGCTAGGGAGCCATCCGCCACTTCTGCGTCGTGAAGTGGCCCTTTTGTCTCGCGAGCGAGCCTGCGTGCTCTATGCTCTGCCTCCGGGCCTGTATTGCATTGCTGCGTGCGTCTGTTGGCCCGGTCTAAACTCTTGTGCCTATGCGTCGTCGTGGCCTGAGCCTCCGTGCTCGTGTTCGAGGTCCAAACTATGTCTGTTACGCTTCCTATGTTGTGGGCTTTATTAAATTAAAGCCGGACGCTCCTAGCGTCTCTGTTCTAAAAAAAATTCGGCCCTGCTTCGACGTCCTTGAATGCTCCTCCCATCCTCCCCTAGAGGCGAGGCATGTCCATGGCTTCCCATCATTCCTTGACCTCCACGGGTAAATGCCGACATCATATCGTCTCCCTGAGGTTCAGTGGTGTAGGTGCACATGGACTAATTAGTTCCCTGACTAAGCATGAGTTGTGTAGTTTTCTTTTCCTTTTTTGTTTGGTTCAAGATTAACTTCGTGGACAATTAATGGCATGTAAGTGCATAAGGCTAGTTGAAGCACACTTTCATGGAGTATTATCCCTGTTTGTATATCTTCCCAACGAAGTGCTTAGGCGGGCATTATCATGAGTGTTTCAATCACACTAGAGGCGTCACTAGTCTCGGGTGATTTTTTTTTTGAAAAAACCCCACATATTAATTAATTAAAAAATGTTATTACAATTGTTCATAACAAAATTCGTCTCGCAGGGCGGAACACTATTAAGAAGAATCCCATCAGATCTACTAATAAAGCTAAACTTCGCAATTTCGTGAGCCACCCCATTGGCTAGCCGATTGATTTTCGTAATTTTAAGCTTCTTTCTTCAGATCAACGAGAGGAGACCTATCAAGCTTCTCATTTGCAAGAAAAGAACGAACAAAAGCACAATCAATCTCCAGAAATAATGGACTAGTGGAGAGTAATACCAATGTAAAGGCTTGCCAGGCATGCACGCAGTTCAGCTTCATTCACGCTGGAACACTGACCCAGAAAGTCGCACGAAGAAATAATAACTTTACCAGATGAATTTCCAGCAACCACCCCCACACTGACGGCATTAATACTTTCCACATAACTGGCATCGACATTGATCTTGATATAATCATCTGGGGGAGGTTTCCACAACACATGATCTTGTATTGGTCCGGAAACTGAAATCACACCTCCCAATATTCCTTTACCTTTGTTACCGGGAACAACCTCAATAGTGTTGTGACTTGACGTAAAAGAAGACCAATAATTTTCCACAAAAATTGCAGAAGCAGCAATGGATTCCTTCCCTTTTCTAAAAATTAAATCATTTCTCAGGTGCCAAGCTCGTCAGAAAAGAAACAGAATCTGCTCTCGCTGTTGCAAGCTCAAATGATTCGACAAAATCAAAAGCCAATATGGTCCTAAGAATTTGAACAATTCTTCATCAGGAATATTCCACGACTCTCTCGAAGCCAATCGCAAAGCACGAGCCTTTGTACAAGTAACAAGAGCATACCTCCCCACACCGTATGCTCTCCTCCCTTTGTCTCCCCTCCAAGAAAAGGAGCTAGGGTTTCCGCCTCCCATCGGCGGCGCCGCCGATCTCCCACATCTCCTGCGGCCTTAGGGCCATGGGAGCGCAATGGATCCCGGCCCTTGCCGGTGGGAGGGCTTTGTTTTCAGGTGCTTCTTCAAGTTTTGTTAGGATTTGTGTCCTATTCAAGAAGATGAGACGGCGGCGGCTTCTTGAAGATGGAATAAGGTTCTCCCCGCCTAGCCCCTGTCCCAATGGTGTGTATAGCATCGTTGGAGAGCATGTGGAGGTGTGTCTCTGGCGGATCTCGCGGGATTTGGTCGGTGGTTGTCTTTGGTGGATCCACTCGGATCCAGTCTTTGTTCATGTGTCTTCAGGTGGGATCCTTCCGATCTAAACGTCTCTTCATCGGAGGCAGTTGCTGTTCTGAGGCGTTGGTCCTATGGGACCTTAGCACGATGACTTCCCGACTGTCTACAACAACAAGTTGTGCCCGGCTCCAGCGAGGGAGGGGCGATGACGGCGGCACGCCTTCGGCTCGCTTCAGTGATTGTAGTCATCACTAGGTGGTCCATGAATCTGGATGTAATTTTTATTATTTCTGGTATTCGTCGTACTGCCATGATTGAAGATGAATAGATCGACAGTTTCTCGCAAAAAAAGTAACAAGAGCATGAAAAGAGCTTTCATCTTCTACTCTACAAATAGAGCACATACCCAAAGTAATCTGGTGGTGTTTAACTCTATTAGTCTGGACCGCCAAGCTATCGGATGCAACACGCCATGCAAAGATCCTAATTTTTAGAGGAATGTTAGCTTTCCAAATTAGATTCCAAATCCTTCTTTCTCTGTTTGGTTCGCCACTAGATTGACCCACTTTATCATGACTATCCTTCAACTTAAGCGCTAAATTGTACGCACTTTTAACAGAAAATATACCATTCTTCTCATAGTGGCACGCAATAAAATCCCCATCCCCAAAGGCGTGAATACGAATCTTAAGAATCTTCTCTGCATCATGAGGAAAGAAAGTTTTGATTACACAAGGAAAGTTTTGATTTATATGAGGTTTTGGCAAAATTGGATTTGATTTGGGTGTGGGTAGGGAATCACGAGAAGTGTTCCGATTTAGTGAAGATTTTAGTAAGATTTAATTTGACTAGGATTTTCTTCATTGTTTTCTGTTGCATGTATGTGTTTTATCTCTATATCATTACTATCATGAATACAAGTAATGTATGCCTATGGGTGTACAATTTCAAAAAAAAACTAGTTAACGGGTACCCTTGCGGGGTTACTCAGCGAGCACTCGGGAGCGCTTTCCCTGTTGACATGTGATGTGCCCAGGCCAGTCGCACGTTGGACGCACAAGGGGACGAGTTTTTTTAAAAAAGAATTGCACAGTTTGTTTGAATTCTCAGATTATGCTTGTTTTTTCTAGGTTTTCGTCTCTTTTGAAGTTTTTGTACTTTTTTTCTCCCGTGAAGCACACGTGCGAAAAGCACAGATGTGCTTCTCCATGAAGCACACCTGTGCTTTTTCGGGAAACACGTTTGTGCTTCCAAAAAGTTAAAAGCATAATTTTGTTTCATGAAAAAACACAAATGTGCTTCACAAATGTGCTTTGGCGTGGAAGCTCATTTGTGCTTTTCACAGTCGTGCTTCGACGTGAAACACATATGTGCTTCTCACAATTGTGCTTTTTCAAAACTGAAAAGCAGTTGTGCTTCCTGGAAAGTGTGGACCACGATTGTATTTCCTGAAAAGTGAAAAGGCACAAATGTGTTTAAAAGGTGAAGAGCACAGTTCGGTTTTATTTTTGGGTTTCTTTTTCGAATATCGTTTTTCCTTTCTGTTTCCATTTTATTTTTCAATTTTTGGTTTGTTCCAAAAAAGTTCGCCCAAACCTATTAGTGAGATCTAGTTTCGAAGATCTGAGCGTGAGAAACAGGTGAAAACGGTTCGTGATTTGGACACACAATTTGTGAGATAAAATGTTGTGAAAAAAACATATGAGCGAAAAATCACACACACAAAACTCTCAGGTTGCAACACAAAGGCCTTTTCCTTATTTAATACTGTTTTCAGTATTTCTCATGTGCCTAAATTTTATGTTGCATCAGTCACTTTTTCCTTCTTTCTTCTTCCCGACCTGACCGGAGAAGAATAACCCGACTATCTATCTTAGGGGGAAGCTACAACCCCATTATCTATCTTAGGGGTGGGGGGCTTAGAGGGATGGTCGGGTGATGGCTAGCAACGGCAGTGGTGGTTGGTTGAGGGGACGGCAGGGGCGGCGAGCCAGTGCGCGGTAACGCCCGAGGAATTGTTGTGCAGGAGGAAGAAGACGAACAAGTCGCATCATGAAAGATCGTGGATGTCGCCTAGAGGGGGGGTGAATAGGCGCTTTAAAATAATTACGGTTGAGGCTTGAACAAATGCGGAATAAACCTAGCGGTTAATTTGTCAAGCACAAAACCTACAACAACTAGGCTCACCTATGTGCACCAACAACTTATGCTAAGCAAGAAAAACTACTTAGGTGATAGCAAGATATATGACAAGCAACAATATGGCTATCACAAAGTAAAGTGCATAAGTAAAGGGCTCGGGTAAGAGATAACGGAGGCACGCGGAGACGACGATGTATCCCGAAGTTCACACCCTTGCGGATGCTAATCTCCGTTTGGAGCGGTGTGGAGGCACAATGCTCCCCAAGAAGCCACTAGGGCCACCGTAATCTCCTCACGCCCTCGCACAATGCAAGATGCCGTGATTCCACTAAGGGACCCTTGAGGGCGGTCACCGAACCCGTACAAATGGCAACCCTTGGGGGCGGTCACCGAACCCGTACACTTTGGCAACCCTTGGGGGCGGTCACCGGTACCCGTCAAATTGCTCGGGGCGATCTCCACAACCTAATTGGAGACCCCGACGCTTGCCCGGAGATTTACACCACAATGATTGAGGTCCGAACACCACCAACAGTCTAGGGCGCCCAAGCACCCAAGAGGAACAAGCTCAAGGGCACCAAGCACCCAAGAGTAATAAGCTTCTCAACTTGTAACTTCCACGTATCACCGTGGAGAACTCAAACTGATGTACCAAATGCAATGGCAAGGGCACACGGAGTGCCCGAGTCCTTCTCTCTCAAATCCCACCGAAGCAACTAATGCTAGGGAGGAAAATGAGAGGAAGAACAAGAAGGAGAACACCAAGAACTCCAAGATCTAGATCCAATGGGTTCCCCTCACATAGAGGAGAAAGTGATTGGTGGAAATGTGGATCTAGATCTCCTCTCTCTTTTCCCTCAAAAACTAGCAAGAATCCATGGAGGGATTGAGAGTTAGCAAGCTCGAAGAAGGTCAACAATGGGGGAAGAACACGAGCTTAACGGATAAGATTGAATGGGGAAGAAGACCCCCTTTTATAGTGGGGGGAACAATCCAACCGTTACCCCCAAAACAGCCCCGCAGAGGGCGGTACTACCGCATAAGGCAGCGGTACTACCGCTGAGAACAGCGGTACTACCGCTCCCCCAGGCGGTACTACCATGGAGTTAGGAGGGCAGGAGAGATACGGACTCGAGCGGTACTGCCGCGGTGGTAGGGGGTACTACCGCTCATGAGCGGCACTGCCACTCTACTGCCGCTGCGAAGTACCGCACAATCCGACACGAAAAAAGACCCCTCGAGTCGACGCAGCAGGGGCCTGCTACCGCAGCGGTACTACTGCTGAGGACCCACCGGCGGTACTACCGCTGCGGAGCGGTACTGCCGCCTATGACTCCTAAGCGGTACTACCGCTGGCGCCATCCTAAAGCCACTGCCACGAAAACAAGTATACTCCAAGGAAAACCAGAACTGCCAAAACTTCTTCATATGAGCTCCGAATTGAGCAAACTCAAGCTTGTTGGATACAAGACGACGAGTAGCATCAAAAACAGCGAAGAGGCAGGGGAGGTATGCCTAAAAAATAGAGGAGTGAAACCTCCAACCGAGAAGAACCGGCATAACCTCCAACATCGAAAACATCATAGAAGATGCGAGTGAACTCCGTTTTCGACGAACTCGAGCTTGTCATCAAGATGACCATAAGCTCCAAAACTCACAAAGAGAAGAACCAAACAAGAACCAATAAAGATGATGCAAGGATGCAATGGTTTGAGCTCTCTATGAACGATACGATCAAGCTACTCATCGAGAGCCCCCCTTGATAGTACGGCAATCGATCCTATAACCCGGTCTCCCAACTACCATCATGAGACCGGTAAAATAGAAAACCTATCAAGAGCAAACCTTTGCCTTGCACATGGTCCACTTGAGCTAGATGATGACGATCTTGACTCCCTCAAGATGGACCACCTTTCTTGATTGCGTTGGCTCGATGAAGACTAGTTGATTGCTCCCCCATACTCCACTATGGGTGAGCCACCCTTCCGCACATCTTCACAAGTCTATTGTCACCACAATGGACGACAAGCTTCAAGCACTTGATCTCTTCGTGATGCTCCACTTGAACTTGCACACGACAATGTTGATGACGATCACCACTTGATGTCATCCTCTCCATGGGTTGAGTGATATCTTCCTCTTGACGCAAGCCCATGAACACGTACCTAACCCCACATAGAACTCTCACATAGACCATCGGTTAGTACACAAAGCACAATGGACAATGCTTTCCATACCATGGGATCACTTGATCCCTCTCGGTACATCTTCTACGCTTTGTGAGTTGATCAACTTGATTCACTCTTGACTTAGTCTTGATCAACCTAGTATCTTTCCAACTCTCTTCATTTGGATGATGTCTTGAAGGTAAACATGAATGATCACACAATCTTCTTATTCAAGACATGCTTGCAATAAGCTCAACTCTCACATGACCAATCTTTGGATAATTCCTTAATAGCACCTTGGTCAACACAAACTCTCCTTGAAACCAACACATGTACTCCAAGAAAAGCCTATGGACAAAACCTTCAAATATAACTCAAGGCAACCATTAGTCCATAGAGACTGTCGTCAATTACCAAAACCAAACATGGGGGCACCACATGTTCTTTCACCCTTTTTTAGGCACCTGTTAAAATAGACGGTCCCTATTTAACAAGGTAGTTATCTAGTTGCCCTTGATCAGCCACATGCAACAAATACTACTTCCTTCTTCCGGAAATGTAGAAATGTACCCGATTGTTTTTTTCGAGAGTATGCTAAATTGGCGTACTATATTTTTATAAAAGGTAGAAGATAACTACAAGCAGTCGAGCAAGATGTGAACATCCTCCTTGACAAACACCAACACCAACTCGAATACAAAGTTCACTCTCTCACGAAAGGATCTAAACCTTACACCTAATCCAGCGAGCGACCACTCCCTAATCTCCGAGAGCACAAGCATCACCAGTTTCTCGGGCGTCCTTTAATTGTGTACTCTATTGAACACCCTCTCGTTTCTCTATTTCCACAAAGCCCATGCCGTGCCGATCACGAAGGAGTCAAAACCTCGACGAATTTTGCCGGAGAACCTCGTCCTCTGTTGGAACCACTGTTGGAAATATGCCCTAGAGGCAATAATAAATAGGTTATTATTATATTTCCTTGTTCATGATAATCGTTTATTATCCATGCTAAAATTGTATTGATAGGAAACTCAGATACATGTGTGGATACATAGACAACACCATGTCCCTAGTAAGCCTCTAGGAGACTAGCTCGTTGATCAATAGATGGTTACGGTTTCCTGACCATGGACATTGGATGTCGTTGATAACGGGATCACATCATTAGGAGAATGATGTGATGGACAAGACCCAATCCTAAGCCTAGCACAAGATCGTGTAGTTCGTTTGCTAAAAGCTTTTCTAATGTCAAGTATCATTTCCTTAGACCATGAGATTGTGCAACTCCCGGATACCGTAGGAATGCTTTGGGTGTGCCAAACGTCACAACGTAACTGGGTGGCTATAAAGGTGCACTACAGGTATCTCCGAAAGTGTCTGTTGGGTTGGCACGAATCGAGACTGCGATTTGTCACTCCGTGTAAACGGAGAGGTATCTCTGGGCCCACTCGGTAGGACATCATCATAATGTGCACAATGTGACCAAGGAGTTGATCACGGGATGATGTGTTACGGAACGAGTAAAGAGACTTGCCGGTAACGAGATTGAACAAGGTATCGGGATACCGACAATCGAATCTCGGGCAAGTAACATACCGATAGACAAAGGGAATTGTATACGGGATTGATTGAATCCTCGATATCGTGGTTCATCCGATGAGATCATCGAGGAGCATGTGGGAGCCAACATGGGTATCCAGATCCCGCTGTTGGTTATTGACCGGAGAGTCGTCTCGGTCATGTCTGCGTGTCTCCCGAACCCGTAGGGTCTACACACTTAAGGTTCGGTGATGCTAGGGTTGTAGAGATATTAGTATGCGGTAACCCGAAAGTTGTTCGGAGTCCCGGATGAGATCCCGGACGTCACGAGGAGTTCCGGAATGGTCCGGAGGTAAAGATTTATATATGGGAAGTCTTATTTTGGTCGTCGGAAAAGTTTCGCACTTTATCGGTATTGTACCGGGAGTGCCGAAAGGGGTCCGGGGGTCCACCAAGGGGTCCACCAGCCCCGGGGGGGGCACATGGGCTGTGGGGGGTGCGCCTTGGCCTATATGGGCCAAGGGAACCAGCCCCAAGAGGCCCATGCGCCAACAAATAAGATAAACGGAGAGTCCTAAAGGGGGAAGGCACCTCCGAGGTGCCTTGGGGAGGAAGGACTCCTCCCTGGCCGCACCCTTCCTTGGAGGAAGGGCCAAGGCTGCGCCCCCGCCCTCTCCCTTGGCCCTATATATAGTGGGGGGGAGGGAGGGCAGCAGCAATCCAAGCCCTGGCGCCTCCCTCTCCCTCCCGTGATACCTCTTCCTCCCCGCTTGCGCTTGGCGAAGCCTTGTCGGGATCCCGCTACTTCCACCACCACGTCGTCGTGCTGCTGGATCTCCATCAACCTCTCCTCCCCCCTTGCTGGATCAAGAAGGAGGAGACGTCGCTGCTCCGTACGTGTGTTGAACGCGGAGGTGCCGTCCGTTCGGCGCTAGGATCATCGATGATTTGGATCACGACGAGTACGACTCCATCAACCCCGTTCTCTTGAACGCTTCCGCTCGCGATCTACAAGGGTATGTAGATGCACTCCCCTTCCCCTCGTTGCTAGATTACTCCATAGATTGATCTTGGTGATGCGTAGAAAATTTTGAATTTCTGCTACGTTCTCCAACAGTGGTATCAGAGCTAGGTCTATGCGTAGTTTCTATGCACGAGTAGAACACAAAGTTGTTGTGGGCGTAGATGTTGCCAATTCTTCTTGCCGTTACTAGTCTTATCTTGTTTCGGCGGCATTGTGGGATGAAGCGGCCCGGACCGACCTTACACGTACGCTTACGTGAGACATGTTCCACCGACTGACATGCACTAGTTGCATAAGGTGGCTAGCGGGTGTCTGTCTCTCCCACTTTAGTCGAAACGGATTCGATGAAAAGGGTCCTTATGAAGGGTAAATAGAAATTGGCATATCACGTTGTGGTCTTACGTAGGTAAGAAACGTTCTTGCTAGAATCCTATACAAGCCACGTAAAAACTTGCATCAACAATTAGAGGACGTCTAACCTGTTTTTGCAGCATGTGCCTTGTGATGTGATATGGCCAGAAGATGTGATGAATGATATATGTGATGTATGAGATTGATCATATTCTTGTAATAGGAATCACGACTTGCATGTCGATGAGTATGACAACCGGCAGGAGCCATAGGAGTTGTCTTTATTTTTTTGTATGACCTGCGTGTCATTGGATAACGCCATGTAAATTACTTTACTTTATTGCTAAGCGCGTTAGCCATAGAAGTAGAAGTAATCGTTGGCGTGACAACTTCATGAAGACACAATGATGGAGATCATGATGATGGAGATCATGGTGTCATGCCGGTGACAAAGATGATCATGGTGCCCCGAAGATGGAGATCAAAGGAGCAAAATGATATTGGCCATATCATGTCACTATTTGATTGCATGTGATGTTTATCATGTTATGCATCTTATTTGCTTAGAACGACGGTATTAAGTAAGATGATCCTCGCTAAAATTTCAAGAGACGTGTTCCCCCTAACTGTGCACCGTTGCGAAGGTTCGTTGTTTCGAAGCACCACGTGATGATCGGGTGTGATAGATTCTAACGTTCGAATACAACGGGTGTTGACGAGCCTAGCATGTACAGACATGGCCTCGGAACACATGCGAAACACTTAGGTTGACTTGACGAGCCTAGCATGTACAGACATGGCCTCGGAACACAAGAGGCCGAAAGGTCGAACATGAGTCGTATAGTAGATACGATCAACATGGAGATGTTCACCGATGATGACTAGTCTGTCTCACGTGATGACCGGACACGGCCTAGTCGATTCGGATCATGTATCACTTCGATGACTAGAGGGATGTCTATCTAAGTGGGAGTTCATTAAATAATCAGATGAACTTAATTATCATGAACATAGTCAAAAGGTCTTTGCAAATAATGTCGTAGCTTACGCTTTAGTTCTACTAAGATATGTTCCTAGAGAAAATTTAGTTGAAAGTTGGTAGTAGCAATTATGCGGACTGGGTCCGTAAACTGAGGATTGTCCTCATTGCTGCACAGAAGGCTTATGTCCTTAATGCACCGCTCGGTGTGCTGAACCTAAGCGTCGTCTGTAGATGTTATGAAACATCTGACATACACGTTTTGATGACTACGTGATAGTTCAGTGCGTAATGCTAACGGTTTAGAATTGTGGCACCAAAGACGTTTTTGGAACGTCGTAGAACATGTGAGATGTTCCGAAGACTGAAATTGGGATTTCAGACTAGTGCCCACGTCAAGAGGTATGAGACCTCTGACAAGTTTCTTAGGCCTGCAAACTAAGGGAGAAAGGCTCAATCGTTGAGCATGTGCTTAGATTGTCTGAGTACTACAATCGCTTGAATCGAGTGGGAGTTAATCTCCCAAATGAGATAGTGATAGTTCTCCATAGTCACTGCCACCAAGCTAGTAGAGCTTCGTGATGAACTATAACATATCAGGGATAGTTATGATGATCCTTGAGCTATTCGCGATGTTTGACACCGCGAGAGTAGAAATCAAGAAGGAGCATCAATTGTTGATGGTTAATAAAACCACTAGTTTCTAGAAGGGCAAGGGCAAAAAGGGATACTTCATGAAACAGCAAATCATTTGCTGCTCTAGTGAAGAATCCCAAGGTTGAACCCAAACCCGAGACTGAGTGCTTCTGTAATGAGGGAAACGGTAACTGAAGCAGTACTACTCTAGATACTTGGTAGATGAGAAGGCAGGCAAGGTCGACAGAAGTATATTGGATATACATTATATGAATGTGTACTTTACTAGTACTCCTAGCAGCACCAGGGTATTAGATACCGGTTCGGTTGCTAAGTGTTAGTAACTCGAAATAAAAGCTGCGGAATAAATGGAGAGTGGATAAAGGTGAGATGACGATGTGCGTTGGGAGTGTTTCCAAGGTTGATGTGATCAAGCATCGCATGCTCCCTCTACTATCGAGATTTGGTGTTTGCGTTGAACATGATTGGATTATGTTTATCGCAATACGGTTATTCATTTAAGGAGAATAATGGTTACTCTATTTATTTGAATAATACCCTCAATGGTCTTGCACCTAAAATGAATCTCGATCGTAGTGATACACATGTTCGTGCCAAAAGATATAAAATAGTAATGATAGTACCACATACTTGTGGCACTACAATTTGAGTCATATTGGTATAGAACGCATGAAGAAGCTCCATGTAGATGGATCTTTGGACTCAGTCGTTTTTGAAAAGATTGAGACATGCGAACCATGTCTATTGGTATATATGCATGAAGAAACTCCATGCAGATGGATCGTTTGGACTCACTTGATTTTGAATCACTTGAGACATGCAAATCATACCACATGGGCAAGATGACTGAAAGGCCTCGTTTTCAGTAAGATGGAACAAGAAAGCAACTTATTGGAAGTAATACATTTTGATGTATGCAGTCCAATGAGTGCTGAGGCATGCAGTGGATATCGTTATGTTCTTACTTCACAGATGATTTGAGTAGATGCTGAGTGTATTTACTTGATGAAACACAAGTCTGAATTATTGAAAGGTTCAAGTAATTTCAGAGTGAAGTTGAAGATCGTCGTGACAAGAGGATGAAATGTCTGTGATATGATCATAGAGATGAGTATCTGAGTTACGAGTTTGGCACACAATTAAGACATTGTGGAAAGTGTTTCACAATTAATACCGCCTGGAAACACCATAGTGTGATGGTGTGTCCGAACATCATAACTGCACCCTATTGGATATGGTGCATACCATGATGTCTCTTATCGAATTACCACTATCGTTTATGGGTTAGGCATTAGAGACAACCGCATTCACTTTAAATAGGGCACCACGCAATTACGTTGAGACGACAACATTTAGAGAAACCTAAGTTGTCGTTTCTTAAAAGTTTGGGGCTGCGATGCTTATGTGAAAAAGTTTCAGGCTGATAAGCTCGGACCCAAAGCGGATAAATGCATCTTCATAGAATACCCAAAACAGTTGGGTATACCTCCTATTTCAGATCTGGAAGCAAAAGTAATTACTTCTAGAAACGAGTCCTTTCTCG
Organism: Aegilops tauschii subsp. strangulata; assembly: GCF_002575655.3. Lineage (NCBI taxonomy): Eukaryota > Viridiplantae > Streptophyta > Magnoliopsida > Poales > Poaceae > Aegilops > Aegilops tauschii. Next base: position 112,441,055 of record NC_053035.3, read on the forward strand.
AGGAAAAGTTTCTCTCGAAAGAATTGAGTGGGAGGATGGTGGAGACTTGTTGAGGTTATTGAACCATAACTTCAACTAGTGGGTAGCAGGGCACAGGAAGTTGTTCCTGTGGCACCTACACCAATTGAAGTGGAAGCTTATGATAGTGATCATGAAACTTCGGATCAAGTCACTACCAAACCTCGTAGGACGACGAGGATGCGTAATACTTCAGAGTAGTACGTGATCCTGTCTTGGAAGTCATGTTGTTGGACAACGATGAACCTATGAGCTATGGAGAAGCGATGGTGGGCCCATATTCCGACAAATGGTTAGAAGCCATGAAATCCGAGATAAATGGATCTTTAAGAAGAAGACGGACGTGGACGGTAATGTTACCATCTATGAAGCTCGACTTGTGGCTAAGAGTATTTTCACAAGTTCAAGGAGTTGACTACGATGAGATTTTCTCATCCGTAGCGATGCTTAAGTCCGTCAGAATCATGTTAGCATTAGCTGCATTTATGAAATCTGGCAGATGGATGTCAAGACAAGTTTCCTTACCAGTTTTCGTAAGGAAAGGTTGTATGTGATACAATCAGAAAGGTTTTGTCGATCCTAAGGATGCTAAAAGGTATGCTAGCTCCAGCGATCCTTCCATGGATTAGAGCAAGCATCTCGGAGTCAGAATATATGCTTTGATGGAGTGATCAAAGTTTTTGGGTTTATACAAAGTTTGTTAGAAACTTGTATTTACAATAAAGTGAGTGGGAGCGCTACAACATTTCTGATAAGTATATGTGAATGACATATTGTTGATCCGAAATGATGTAGAATTTCTGGAAAGCATAAAGGGTTGTTTGAAAGGAGTTTTTCAAAGGAAGACCTGGATAAAGCTGCTTACATATTGGGCATCAAGATCTATAGAGATAGATCAAGACGCCTGATGATACTTTCAAAGAACGCACACCTTGACATGATTTTGAAAGAGTTCAAAATAGATCAGCAAAGAAGGAGTTCTTGGCTGTGTTACAAGGTGTGAGTATTGAGTAAGACTCAAGACCTGACCATAGCAGAAGAGAGAGAAAGGACGAATGTCGTCCCCTATGCTTTAGACGTAGGCTCTACAGTATGCTATGCTGTGTACCACACATGAAGTGTGCCTTGCCATGAGTTGGTCAAGGGGTACAATAGTGATCCGGGAATGGATCACATGACAGCGGTCGAACTTATCCTTAGTATCTAGTGGACTAAGGAATTTTCTCGATTATGGAGGTGAAAAGGAGTTCGTCGTAAAGGGTTACGTCGATGCGAACTTTGACACTAATCCGGATGACTGTGAGTAGTAAACCGGATTCGTATAGTAGAGCAATTATTCGAAATGGCTCCGAATAGCGCGTGGTAGCATCCACAAGATGACATAGATATTCGTAAAGCACACACGGATCTGAAAGGTTCAGACCCGTTGACTAATAACCTCTCTCACAAGCATAACATGATCAAACCAGAACTCATTGAGTGTTAATCACATAATGATGTGAACTAGATTGTTGACTCTAGTAAACTCTTTGGATGTTGGTCACATGGTAATGTGACCTGTGAGTGTTAATCACATGGTGATGTGAACTAGATTATTGACTCTAGTGCAAGTGGGAGACTGTTGGAAATATGCCCTAGAGGCAATAATAAATAGGTTATTATTATATTTCCTTGTTCATGATAATCGTTTATTATCCATGCTAAAATTGTATTGATAGGAAACTCAGATACATGTGTGGATACATAGACAACACCATGTCCCTAGTAAGCCTCTAGGAGACTAGCTCATTGATCAATAGATGGTTACGGTTTCCTGACCATGGACATTGGATGTCGTTGATAACGGGATCACATCATTAGGAGAATGATGTGATGGACAAGACCCAATCCTAAGCCTAGCACAAGATCGTGTAGTTCGTTTGCTAAAAGCTTTTCTAATGTCAAGTATCATTTCCTTAGACCATGAGATTGTGCAACTCCCGGATACCGTAGGAATGCTTTGGGTGTGCCAAACGTCACAACGTAACTGGGTGGCTATAAAGGTGCACTACAGGTATCTCCGAAAGTGTCTGTTGGGTTGGCACGAATCGAGACTGGGATTTGTCACTCCGTGTAAACGGAGAGGTATCTCTGGGCCCACTCGGTAGGACATCATCATAATGTGCACAATGTGACCAAGGAGTTGATCACGGGATGATGTGTTACGGAACGAGTAAAGAGACTTGCCGGTAACGAGATTGAACAAGGTATCGGGATACCGACGATCGAATCTCGGGCAAGTAACATACCGATAGACAAAGGGAATTGTATACGGGATTGATTGAATCCTCGATATCGTGGTTCATCCGATGAGATCATCGAGGAGCATGTGGGAGCCAACATGGGTATCCAGATCCCGCTGTTGGTTATTGACCGGAGAGTCGTCTCGGTCATGTCTGCGTGTCTCCCGAACCCGTAGGGTCTACACACTTAAGGTTCGGTGATGCTAGGGTTGTAGAGATATTAGTATGCGGTAACCCGAAAGTTGTTCGGAGTCCCGGATGAGATCCCGGACGTCACGAGGAGTTCCGAAATGGTCCGGAGGTAAAGATTTATATATGGGAAGTCTTATTTTGGTCGCCGGAAAAGTTTCGCACTTTATCGGTATTGTACCGGGAGTGCCGAAAGGGGTCCGGGGGTCCACCAAGGGGTCCACCAGCCCCGGGGGGGCACATGGGCTGTGGGGGGTGCGCCTTGGCCTATATGGGCCAAGGGAACCAGCCCCAAGAGGCCCATGCGCCAACAGATAAGATAAACGGAGAGTCCTAAAGGGGGAAGGCACCTCCGAGGTGCCTTGGGGAGGAAGGACTCCTCTCTGGCCGCACCCTTCCTTGGAGGAAGGGCCAAGGCTGCGCCCCCCCCCTCTCCCTTGGCCCTATATATAGTGGGGGGGAGGGAGGGCAGCAGCAATCCAAGCCCTGGCGCCTCCCTCTCCCTCCCGTGACACCTCTTCCTCCCCGCTTGCGCTTGGCGAAGCCCTGCCGGGATCCCGCTACTTCCACCACCACGCCGTCGTGCTGCTGGATCTCCATCAACCTCTCCTCCCCCCTTGCTGGATCAAGAAGGAGGAGACGTCGCTGCTCCGTACGTGTGTTGAACGCGGAGGTGCCGTCCGTTCGGCGCTAGGATCATCGGTGATTTGGATCACGACGAGTACGACTCCATCAACCCCGTTCTCTTGAACGCTTCCGCTCGCGATCTACAAGGGTATGTAGATGCACTCCCCTTCCCCTCGTTGCTAGATTACTCCATAGATTGATCTTGGTGATGCGTAGAAAATTTTGAATTTCTGCTACGTTCTCCAACAACCACCACTCGGTAAATGTGGTGCTCTGGGTGGGCGGTGAAATGTCCAATTGCATTGTGTCAAAACAACGATGCCAAACCTCCCACGCGTAAACACATTTCATGAGGATGTGATCTACATTGTCCTGGTCCTGCAAGCAAGTGAAACAAGCGGATGGCTCGTCCTGGAGCCCGTGCCGAGCGGGCCTGTCAGATGTGTTGGAAATATGCCCTAGAGGCAATAATAAAGTGGTTATTATTATATTTCATTGTTCATGATAATCGTTTATTATCCATGCTATAATTGTATTGATTGGAAACTCAAATACATGTGTGGGTACATAGACAACAACATGTCCCTAGTGAGCCTCTACCGGACTAGCTCGTTGATCAAAGATGGCTATGGTTTCCTAGTCATAGACATGAGTTGTCATTTGATGACGGGGTCACATCATTAAGAGAATGATGTGATGGACAAGACCCAAACTATGAACGTAGCATATGATCGTGTCAAGTTTATTGCTATCGTTTTCTGCATGTCAAGTATATGTTCCTATGACCATGAGATCATGCAACTCACTGACACGGGAGGAGTACCTTGTGTGTACCAAACGTTACAACGTAACTGGGTGACTATAAAGGTGCTCTACAGGTATCTCCGAAGGTGTCTGTTGAGTTGGTATGGATCAAGACTGGGATTTGTCACTCTGTATGACGGAGAGGTATCTCAGGGCCCACTCGGTAATACAATATCACAATGAGCTTGCAAGCAATGTGACTAATGAGTTAGCCACGAGATCTTGTATTACGGAATGAGTAAAGAGACTTGCCGATAACGAGATTGAACTAGGTATGGAGATACCGAAGATCGAATCTCGGGCAAGTAACATACCGATAGACAAAGGGAACTACATACGGGATTAGCTGAATCCTTGACATCAAGGTTAAACCGATAAGATCTTCGTAGAATATGTAGGAACCAATATGGGCTTCCAGGTCCCGCTATTGGTTATTGACCGTAGAGGTGTCTCGGTCATGTTTGCATAGTTCTCGAACCCGCGGAATCTACACACTTAACGTTTGGTGACGATATAAGTATAGTTGAGTCATAATGGTGGTTACCGAAGGTTGTTCGGAGTCCCAAGTGAGATCTCGGACGTGACGAGGAACTCTGGAATGGTCCGGAGGTGAAGATCGATATATTGAACGAAGGGTATTGGAGTCCGGAATTGTTCTGGGGGTACCAGGTGACGACCAGCGTCGGGGCCCCGACAAGTGTTGGGGGCCCCATGGGCCAAGGGGAGGGGCAAACCAGCCCACTAAGGGGCTGAGCGCCCCCCTCACCCCATCTCACGTAACCAGGAGGGTTGGGGGCGTTCCCCTAGGGCTTCCCACCTCCCGGCTTGGGGGGCAAGTCACCCTAGGGGAGATCCCATCTGCCCTGGCCGCCGCCCCCTAGGGAAAACCCTAGGGGCGCCACCCCCTCTTCCCTTCCCCTATATATATAGAGAGAGGTAGAGAGAGGGAAGCCGCACCCGAAGAGCACATCTCCATGCAAGGGCGCTGCCTCTCCTCTCCCTCGCATCCTTCTTCCTCTCCGTTGTGCTTAGCGAAGCTCTGCTGAGATTTCGCCACCACCACCGCCACCACGCCGTCGTGCTACCGGAGGACTCGAGCTACTACTTCATCATCGCTCGCTGGATCGAGGAGGTGAAGGCGTCATCAAGCCGTACATGTGTTGAACGTGGAGGTGCCGTCCGTTCGGCACTTGGATCGGGAGTTCGCGGGACGGATCATGATTGGATCGCGAAGACGTTCGACTACATCAACCGCGTTTCTTAATGATTTCGCTTAGCGATCTACAAGGGTATGTAGATGCAATCTCTCCTCTCGTAGATGGTCATCTCCTAGATTGATCTTGGTGAGCGTAGGAAAATTTTGATTTCCCATGCAACGTTTCCCAACAGTGGCATCATGAGCTAGGTCTATGCGTAGATGACATCACGAGTAGAACACAAAGGAGTTTGTGGGCGCTCATATTCAGATTGCTTCCTTCCTTGGTCTTTTCTTTATTCGGCGGTATTGTGGGATGAAGCGGCCTGGACCAACTTTACATGTCCACGTACATGAGACCGGTTCCATCGACAGACATGTGACTTTGTTGCATAAAGATGGTTGGCGGCTGTCTGTCTCTCCCACCTTAGTTGAATCGGATTCGACAAAGGCGGTCCTTGTAGAAGGTTAAATAGCAACTTGCATATCACCGTTGTGGCTTTGCGTAGGTAAGAATCGTTCTTGCTAGATACCCATAGAAGCCACGTAAAACATGCAACAACAATTAGAGGACGTCTAACTTGTTTTTTCCGGGTATGTTGTGATATGATATGGCCAAAGACATGATGAGATATATTTAATGTATGAGATGATCATGTTTGTAATAATTTATATCGACTTGCATGTCGATGCATACGGCAATCGGCAGGAGCTATAGGGTTGTCTTTAATTATTGTATGACCCGCGTGTCAATCATTAAGCGCTATGTAATGCTTTACTTTATCGCTAAGCGGTAGCAATAGTAGTAGAAGCATGGTTGGAATGGCAACCCCGATGGTGGCACGATGATGGACATCATGGTGTCATGCCGGTGATGATGGAGATCATGCCGGTGCTTTTGAAATTGAGATCAAAAGCACAAGTTGATGTCCATATCATGTCACTTATGATTTGCATGTGATGTTAATCCTTTTATGCATGTTATTTTGCTTAGGACGACGGTAGCATAATAAGGTGATCCCTCACTAAAATTTCAAGATAAAATTGTGTTCTCCCCAAGTGTGCACCGTTGCGAAAGTTCGTCGTTTCAAAGCACCACGTGATAATCGGGTGTGATAGACTCTACGTTCGCATACAACGGGTGCAAACCAGTTTTGCACATGGGGAACACTTGGGTTAAACTTGACGAGCCTAGCATGTACAGACATGGCCTCGGAACACAAGAGACCGAAAGGTCGAACACGAGTCATATAGTAGATATGATCAACATGGAGATGTTCACCATTGAAACCACCTCATCTCACGTGATGATCGGACTTGGGTTAGTGAATTTGGATCGTGTTACACTCGGACAACCGGAGGAATGTTGATTTGAGTGGGAGTTCTTAGGTAATATGATTAATTGAACTCATTTATCATGAACAGTAGTCTAAGTTATCTTTGCAAACTTATGTTCTAGATCAATGGATCGTGCACTAGCTCCCCTGAATTTCAATGCGTTCCTAGAGAAAGCTAAGCTGAAAGATGATGGAAGTAACTTGTGACGCCCCCGATTTGACCGTACACTAATCATGCACGCAAATGTGTACGATCAAGATCAGGGACTCACGGGAAGATATCACAACACAACTCTAAAACATAAATAAGTCATACAAGCATTATAGTACAAGCCAGGGGCCTCGAGGGCTCGAATACAAGTGCTCGATCATAGACGAGTCAGCGGAAGCAACAATATCTGAGTACAGACATAAGTTAAACAGGTTTGCCTTAAGAAGGCTAGCACAAAAGTAGCAACGATCGAAAAGGCAAAGCCTCCTGCCTGGGACCTCCTAACTACTCCTCGAAGCCGAACTCCATGTAGAATCATCCTCGGGATCTCTAGCTCCTGGACTCCAGCATCTGGTTGCGACAATCAGGTATAGAAAGGGGAAAAGAGGGAGAAAATCAACCGTGAGTACTCATCCAAAGTACTCGCAAGCAAGGAGCTACACTACATATGCATGGGTATATGTGTAAAGGGGCATATCAGTGGACTGAACTGCAGAATGCCAGAATAAAAGGGGGATAGCTAGTTCTGTCGAAGACTACGCTTCTGGACATCTCCATCTTGCAGCATGTAGAAGAGAGTAGATTGAAGTCCTCCAAGTAGCATCGCATAGCATAATCCTACCCGGCGATCCCCTCCTCGTCGCCCTGTTAGAGAGCGATCACCGGGTTGTATCTGGCACTTAGAAGGGTGTATTTTATTCAGTATCCAGTTCTAGTTGTCATAAGGTCAAGGTACAACTCTGGGTCGTCCTTTTACCGAGGGACACGGCTATTCGAATAGATAAACTTCCCCGCAGGGGTGCACCACATAACCCAACACGCTCGATCCCATTTGGCCGGACACACTTTCCTGGGTCATGCCCGGCCTCGTAAAATCAACACGTCGCAGCCCCACCTAGGCTCAGCAGAGAGGTCAGCACGCCGGTCTAAACCTATGCGCACAGGGGTCTAGGCCCATCGCCCTATGCACACCTGCACGTTGCGTACGCGGCCGGAAGCAGACCTAGCCCCCTTAATACAAGCGCGAGCTTACGGTCCAATGCGGCGCGCGCCACTCAGTCGCTGACGTCAAAAGAGCTTCGGCTGATACCACGACGTCGGGATACCCATAACTACTCCCGCGTAGATGGTTAGTGCGTATAGACCAAATGGCCAGACTCAGATCAAATACCAAGATCTCGTTAAGCGTGTTAAGTAACCGCGAACGCCGACCAGGGCCAGGCCCACCTCTCTCCTAGGCGGTCTCAACCTGCCCTGTCGCTCCGCCATAAAGTAACAGTCGGGGGCCGTCAGGAACCCAGGCCCACCTCTACCGGGGTGGAGCCACCTGTCCTTTCAGCCCCCTCATCAGAATCACTTGCGGGTACTCCTCGAGCCGACCCGACTTTAGTCACCACATGTGTCATGTATATAATGTATATAGTATATACCCGTGATCACCTCCCGAAGTGATCACGGCCCAGTAGCATAGCATGGCAGACGGACAAGAGTGTAGGGCCACTGATGGAACACTAGCATCCTATACTAAGCATGTAGGATTGCAGGTAAAGGTATCAACAGTAGTAGCAAGGATAGGCTATGCATCAGGATAGGATATCGGAAAGCAGTAACATGCTACACTACTCTAATGCAAGCAGTATAGAGAAGAATAGGCGATATCTGGTGATCAAGGGGGGGCTTGCCTGGTTGCTCTGGCAAGTAGGAGGGGTCGTCAACTCCGTAGTCGAACTGGGCAGCAGCAGTGTCGGTCTCGTACTCTACCAGAGAGAAGAGGGGGAAGAAACAGTAAATACAATGCAAACATAAGCATGACGATGCGTGACAAGACAATGAGCGGTGCTAGGTGTGCCCTAACGCGACAGTAGGTGGTACCGGCGAAGGGGGGGGAACATCCGGGAAGTATTCCCGATGTTTCGCGTTTTCGGACAGACGAACCAGAGGGGGAAAGTTGCTAGTTCGATAGGTTAGGGAGGTGTGGTGGACGAACGGACTGCGTATTCGGATTCGTCTCGTCGTTCTGAGCAACTTTCATATAGAATACATTTTCATCCGAGTTACGGTTTAAAAGATATGAATTTTCAAAGTTTATTTGAATTCCGGAATTAGTTGAATTAATTTAAAAAATGAATTATGACGTCAGCATGAGGCAATGCTGACGTCAGCAGGTCAACAGAGCGGCTGACCAGGTCAAACTGACCAGTGGGCCCCACCTGTCATAGACAGTGGGCTAACAGAAGATTAAACTAATTAATTTTTAGTTAATTAACTACTGGGCCCACCTGTCAGTGAGTGATTAGATTAATTAATTAGTTTTAATTATAAAAACATTTTTCTTTTCTCTTTTTTTTTAATTTTGCGGCGGGGCCCGCATGTCAGTGGCTGGGCCTGCCCAGTCAGCACGTTGGTCAACGGGGCCTGCGGGGCCCGCTGGCAGTGACCCAGGGGTGGCCCCAGGTGTGCCAGCTCAGCAGGCCGGCGGCTGAACGCCGGCGAGCACGAAAACGCGGCAGAGGGCGCTCAGCCCCGTCGGGATTCGCCTACAGGGGGCCTACACGGGCGCGGGGGGGGGGGGGGGGGGGGTGCGTTCGAACGGGGAGAGCCCGCCGCGTCGCGTGGTGAGACCGGCCGGAGCTGGAGCTGCCGGAACGGCGCCGGCGTGCGGCGGAGGCGGCAGCGCGCACGGGTGCCCGACGGAAACGAGGCTACGGCGGGCTATCGAGCAAGCGGAGGGGCTGGGGGGAATCTACGCGCTGTGGGGAGTGCAGCGGGCTTGAGCCTGTGACCAAAAGGTCACCGGAGACCCGCCGGCGACGAGCTCCGCGGCGCGGCGTTCGGGCGCGCGTGGGGAAGCAGCTAGGGGGCGCGCGAGAGCGAAAGGACAGAGGAGGAGGGGGAGAAGCTCACGGCGAGGCTGTAGGGGGACGGCAGCGTGCTCGGGGAGGCTCGTCGGAGGCGAAACGGGGCGGCGATCGACGGCGGCCGTGCGGGGAAGAAGAGCTCGGGGAGGTCGTTGTAGGGGCTCCGGTCTCCAACGGGCTGCACCAGACGATGCAGCGGGCGACGGCGGTCCTTGGAGACACCGTGGGGCGGCGAGGTGGGTACGGTGGCCGTGTGAACGACGGTGAACGGCGGCGACCGCGTCGGGCGTGGGGAAGGAAGGAGCGGCGCGGATCTGGGGGGGAAGAGAGAGGCGCAGGGGCCGAGAGGTGAGCGGGGGTGAGTGGGAGAGGGGCCCGAGGAGGCGGGGGGGTGCTGGCGTCCTTATCCCCCCCGTCGCCGGCGAGGTGGTGCGGCGGGAACCGGCCCCTGTTCCGACCCCGGTCGGGGGAACAGGGAGGGGGGAGGGCGAGTGGGAGATGGGCTAGGCCGGCTGGGCCGGGGGTCGGCCCAGTTGGGCCAGGGGTCCAGTGGGGGGAGGGCCTTCTCTTTTTTTTCTTTTTCTTTGTCTGTTCTGTTTTATTTTCTTTTTATTTATTTATTTTCTTTTCTGTTTTATTTCATTTAAAAGTATTTAGGTATTTTATAAAAATGTGTTTTCTCCACCATAATTACCAGTGTATTTATTTGGCACCCACCGAACATTTTTGTTTAAATTTTTGAAAACTTTTATTTTCCACTTTGATTTTAATTGAAGTTTGAACTAGGAGTTTGAAAAGAAATGGGATGCAATTGTGATCAAGCCCTGTTTAGCAACATGATTAGCTTAATCTCAGAGAGTTACTGTAGCATGATTCTCGGGGTGTTACAAATCTCCTCCACTACAAGAAATCTCATCCCGAGATTTAAGAGGGAAGTAAGGGGGAAGGTTCGGGTTACGAAATTCTAGGGAGTGTTCTTGGTCTTGGTTGTCCTTCTCGAAGAGGTTGATCCATTACATTGATGTCTTCATTCTGCTGTTTCAGGTCATCATGATAAAGTTGTCGTCCTTTCTTCGGGAACTCCATCGTACTTACGACAGAGTAAGGGGGTATTCTAGAAGAACGGACCTCTGCAAGGTTTACTATCTGGTCAATATCATCGGGGAAGGTGGCGGAAAGTAACTCTCGAACTAAATCTTAGGAAAAGCCGAGAGCAAGTAAGAAAGTACCATGATAAGTTTCAAACGGGTAGGCAATCGTTCGAAGCCTGAAACAGAGTGAAAAGGGGTTCAGAGATAAGTATTGTGTCTGATACCAGAATTGATCACTTGGGACGGTGGCCCGTGAATTACATACGAGGCCACGCGCGAGGAATAACTTTGGGAACAGGGGGTGTACAGGAGAGTCAGGTTTCGATCTTGTGGAACTGTGGGTTATGGGCCCACCATGTGGTTTTTTTATAGGAGCAGTGACATCTTGCACGGTCATGAAAGCAAGGCATGTCAGAGAATACCCTGTCAGTTATGTCGGCAACACGTTGGTACCAATGGCGAGGGACGAAGAGAACCATCTTCTTGCTCGTTGAAACGAGGCGGACCATTAGGCAAAGTTCTCGTCCATCGGTGGTTACCGAAATGTCACCAACAAAAATAACAGGGTCTTACTGACAGAGTTGTACACCGAGGTGTTTACATAAGCAGGAGAATATTACTGCTTAGATCATATAGTTCACCAGAAAGGTTAAACCACACAATGGAAAGGAAAATATGATTATCAGATTAAACAGAAGAATGGAAAGGAAAATGTGTTTAAACACATATTTCAAGGTTATATCCTTCCCAAGGACAAGCTGAGCATGATATTCATGACAGGATATAATGTAGAAAACCCTTTAGGTAGGGGAGAGAAATTTCATGACATTACCCATACAACGGTGTTTGGATAATTGAGCAGGAAACATTTAGCATTATGCTTCAAATGTTCCCGTTGAAAATCGGAGTACCATAGACATGCTTCAAGATAGCATTGACATGGTCAACAGGTGAAGATCAGACTTTGGAAACAAAAAGGATCCATCAGGAACAACTTATAGAATAAGTCTTACAATTTCCTCATGGAAGAATAGCTAACCTTGCTAAAAGGAAAAACTTATAACAATAGGGCCTCCCGCCAGGTGTGCTGGGTATCATCACCTTACCGGGTCATAAATAGGTCAATGTTATAACTCTTGGAAATATGTTCCAACCATCATATCTGACCGAGATTCAGATCTGATTGGTGTCAGGATAACTCAGACTTAGGAGGCCTGAGAAGAAAAGGTGCAACACAAATTGTCGAAACGACATCGAAGATTCTCGGGAGATGAACTATGGAAGCGAGTTCCGAACAAGGGTTCATAATTAAATCAAGGAGAGGTGAGGAGGTGACTGCTTGACTCAGCGACAATCCATTGAGATTTCCAAAAGATGGATTTCCACCACTATGTGAACAAGGAGATAACATTAACTAGATCGAATGACTTAATGATGTATGCTCGAGGAAAACATACACAGTTAAACATTGGTTGAAATGTGCACCCGAAATATGGGCTAGGTAGCACAATCAATGTTCGAATGATGATTCATTAAGCCATAGACGTAGAATGAAGCTATAGACCAATAACTTCAAAGCAATAGGGTTGCTAGAAGTTTAGAATTTACACATCACAGATCCTTGGTCGGTATTCCGTTTAGAAGCAACACGGGGACCAAGAAGGAATGGTGATGGTGAGAAGTATCACTGTACCAAGAATTCTTAAGAGGTGGAGTAATGTTCACGACATTCTTGACATCAAAAATGGTAATACTCCACGGTAGAACATAACATAAGTTGGATAGCAGGGGAAATCAAGATACATCACAAAATATGAACAAGTTCGTGTTGGGGGGGGGGAAGGTAAGAATATTGTCGATGATAACATAATTCATCGAGGGGCAAGGATGGAATTTCTCATCCTGAATTTCGACACACAACTTGGAAGAAGTCAAATTGTTGACAATGATCACGACAAATTTGTCAAGAGGTTTTCAAGAAGATGTAATTGATCGATGATGACATCAAGTCACAGGAATGATGAAGGCGGAAGGTTATTGGAACCACGGGTAGCACACAAACTCGGGGTCAAGTTTGTTGTTCGAGGTGAAACGATATGACGAGGAAAAATCAACGTAAGCTTAGCTCATCGTCGAAAGTGGTGCTCCGGGAATAAGGACCAGGTAGCACAGTTAAAATCATCAAGACAATGATATAGCCAAACAGGCTAGGAATGACGCGATCGGGTACAAACTCGTAAGTAAGGAACATTACTAAAAGTTGTTGAACCGTAGTGCGGACTCGATTCAATTATCGGGGTACTCGAGTGATTAACCACTCAAAACCCAGGAAAAATAGTAATCCGTGAGAATGTAGTACTTGATGAAGAACTCATAAGAAGTTATGCGGTTCCATGATAGTCTCGAGATACCAGGGGGCAATACTCGACGACAGATCAAAGTAGAGGGTGGATTAGGGTATTGCTCTATAGAAGACAAGTGCTTAAACTTGCACGAGAAATGGTATTTAAAGGAGAACATGGTCGGAACCACGATTGCAAAAGGCCAGATCCCAGATATAAGATGAACTTATACCAAGGGAATAATTAATTTAAGAGAAGCTTTTAATGATAAGATCTACATCGTGTCCATGGGCATGAACACAAAGTTCAAGGTCGACTCCCACTTCTCCAATGCATATCCTTTCATTTACTTCTCGCGTTCGATGAAGTTGTAGTGTTGAAATTTTATATGGCAAAATACCAGGAGAGTATGACTCGTGAAAACTTTCGAGTTCACACATATTAAGGAAAGCATAGGTTCAACCCATCAGGGCATCTTAGGAACTTATACCACAAACTTCGGAGTAAATAATACAAGCTCGAAAGTAGGGCATGGTTCACAAAGCAGAGGATACAATTTACCAAAGGCATCATGTATCCGAGGAAAAGCTCACAAGCTTATTTAATATGAAGGACATTGTCGGATAAAATCCATTAAAGGATATGTCGGTCCATAACAGAGCTGATGTGAGCATCGGGACACAACCAGAGGAAGTAACAATGCAAAGGCATTGGATTATAGAAGCAACTGACTAACTCAAAGCTCAATGCAAAGGAATTATAATTTCAAATTCAAGGGATCAGAAGCAATGCTCTGATCAAGGATGGATAAGTTGAGTAGGCTTAGGGGTACAATCGATGACGATTTGATTGGTCGAGATCCAGCTCATGTTAAAAATGACGTCTGAGCCGGAAGAATGAATTCTAGGATATGATTGAGGATTGCGAGCATTCGCAACAAATTGAATCAACAGACTCAAAATGATAATGACAAGAGATGCCAATAAGATTACGAGAATTTTGGGATTAACCATAATGCAATCAAACAAGAATTTCAAGAGCAATAGGCTCCTGAGGATTTTCGGAAGATCGAATAGTATTTTGAAGACTATTGTGGAATACTTGAAACAACTGGGGATGACCGGATACTCGGTAAGTGCGAGAATTATCCATAGGGGTATTCAGGTGACAAAAAAAACAGCAAGGCAGTAAGCTCAAAGGATTTTCGGAACAACAGAGAGAATTTCGGGGTATCTTGTAATATCAACTGGGAAACATTGTATGAATGGCGAGTATACGTGGTTATCCATAGGAGTTTATCGATGAAAGGGAATTGTAAAAGCGATGAACACAAGTTCTCGGGTTGTCATCGGAGAGTATCTTCAGGGTCTTCACGTGCAACAGACGATCATCAGTAATAAGGGGCTCTCCGGGTGAAAGTGATAACGAGATCCTAATGTTAGATTTAGTAAAATCATTTAACCCGAATAGAAGAGAGATCAGAGTCCCAGAGTATAGGCAAGGAGTAAAAGATCCTAATATCACCCAATGGCGACGTGGGCCCGTAAGACACACAGCCATGTTAGTAAAAGTTTTTGAAATGTCTAGACTCGACTTCGGCCAAGGAGTTGGAAAGGGGGATTCCTACAGGCAGTTGGCTCTGATACCAACTTGTGACGCCCCCGATTTGACCGTACACTAATCATGCACGCAAATGTGTACGATCAAGACCAGGGACTCACGGGAAGATATCACAACACAACTCTAAAACATAAATAAGTCATACAAGCATTATAGTACAAGCCAGGGGCCTCGAGGGCTCGAATACAAGTGCTCGATCATAGACGAGTCAGCGGAAGCAACAATATCTGAGTACAGACATAAGTTAAACAGGTTTGCCTTAAGAAGGCTAGCACAAAAGTAGCAACGATCGAAAAGGCAAAGCCTCCTGCTTGGGACCTCCTAACTACTCCTCGAAGCCGAACTCCATGTAGAATCATCCTCGGGATCTCTAGCTCCTGGACTCCAGCATCTGGTTGCGACAATCAGGTATAGAAAGGGGAAAAGAGGGAGAAAAGCAACCGTGAGTACTCATCCAAAGTACTCGCAAGCAAGGAGCTACACTACATATGCATGGGTATATGTGTAAAGGGGCATATCAGTGGACTGAACTGCAGAATGCCAGAATAAAAGGGGGATAGCTAGTCCTGTCGAAGACTACGCTTCTGGACATCTTCATCTTGCAGCATGTAGAAGAGAGTAGATTGAAGTCCTCCAAGTAGCATCGCATAGCATAATCCTACCCGGCGATCCCCTCCTCGTCGCCCTGTTAGAGAGCGATCACCGGGTTGTATCTGGCACTTAGAAGGGTGTATTTTATTCAGTATCCAGTTCTAGTTGTCATAAGGTCAAGGTACAACTCCGGGTCGTCCTTTTACCGAGGGACACGGCTATTCGAATAGATAAACTTCCCTGCAGGGGTGCACCACATAACCCAACACGCTCGATCCCATTTGGCCGGACACACTTTCCTGGGTCATGCCCGGCCTCGTAAGATCAACACGTCGCAGCCCCACCTAGGCTCAGCAGAGAGGTCAGCATGCCGGTCTAAACCTATGCGCGCAGGGGTCTGGGCCCATCGCCCTATGCACACCTGCACGTTGCGTACGCGGCCGGAAGCAGACCTAGCCCCCTTAATACAAGCGCGAGCTTACGGTCCAATGCGGCGCGCGCCACT
Source organism: Aegilops tauschii subsp. strangulata (assembly GCF_002575655.3). Lineage (NCBI taxonomy): Eukaryota > Viridiplantae > Streptophyta > Magnoliopsida > Poales > Poaceae > Aegilops > Aegilops tauschii. Next base: position 112,456,725 of record NC_053035.3, read on the forward strand.
CAGTCGCTGACGTCAAAAGAGCTTCGGCTGATACCACGACGTCGGGATACCCATAACTACTCCCGCGTAGATGGTTAGTGTGTATAGACCAAATGGCCAGACTCAGATCAAATACCAAGATCTCGTTAAGCGTGTTAAGTAACCGCGAACGCCGACCAGGGCCAGGCCCACCTCTCTCCTAGGCGGTCTCAACCTGCCCTGTCGCTCCGCCATAAAGTAACAGTCGGGGGCCGTCAGGAACCCAGGCCCACCTCTACCGGGGTGGAGCCACCTGTCCTTTCAGCCCCCTCATCAGAATCACTTGCGGGTACTCCTCGAGCCGACCCGACTTTAGTCACCACATGTGTCATGTATATAATGTATATAGTATATACCCGTGATCACCTCCCGAAGTGATCACGACCCAGTAGCATAGCATGGCAGACGGACAAGAGTGTAGGGCCACTGATGGAACACTAGCATCCTATACTAAGCATGTAGGATTGCAGGTAAAGGTATCAACAGTAGTAGCAAGGATAGGCTATGCATCAGGATAGGATATCGAAAAGCAGTAACATGCTACACTAATCTAATGCAAGCAGTATAGAGAAGAATAAGCGATATCTGGTGATCAAGGGGGGGGGCTTGCCTGGTTGCTCTGGCAAGTAGGAGGGGTCGTCAACTCCGTAGTCGAACTGGGCAGCAGCAGTGTCGGTCTCGTAGTCTACCGGAGAGAAGAGGGGGAAGAAACAGTAAATACAATGCAAACATAAGCATGATGATGCGTGACAAGACAATGAGCGGTGCTAGGTGTGCCCTAACGCGACAGTAGGTGGTACCGGCGAAGGGGGGGGACATCCGGGAAGTATTCCCGATGTTTCGCGTTTTCGGACAGACGGACCGGAGGGGGAAAGTTGCTAGTTCGATAGGTTAGGGAGGTGTGGTGGACGAACGGACTGCGTATTCGGATTCGTCTCGTCGTTCTCAGCAACTTTCATATAGAAAACATTTTCATCCGAGTTACGGTTTAAAAGATATGAATTTTCAAAGTTTATTTGAATTCCTGGAATTATTTGAATTAAGCAAAAAAATGAATTATGACGTCAGCATGAGGCAATGCTGACGTCAGCAGGTCAACAGAGCGGCTGACCAGGTCAAACTGACCAGTGGGCCCCACCTGTCATAGACAGTGGGCTAACAGAAGATTAAACTAATTAATTTTTAGTTAATTAACTACTGGGCCCACCTGTCAGTGAGTGATTAGATTAATTAATTAGTTTTAATTATAAAAACATTTTTCTTTTCTCTTTTTTTTTAATTTTGCGGCGGGGCCCGCATGTCAGTGGCTGGGCCTGCCCAGTCAGCACGTTGACTGGGTTGACCCAGTCAACGGGGCCTGCGGGGCCCGCTGGCAGTGACCCAGGGGTGGCCCCAGGTGTGCCAGCTCAGCAGGCCGGCGGCTGAACGCCGGCGAGCACGAAAACGCGACGGAGGGCGCTCGGCCCCGTCGGGATTCGCCTACAGGGGGCCTACACGGGCGCGGGGGGATGCGTTCGAACGGGGAGAGCCCGCCGCGTCGCGTGGTGGGACCGGCCGGAGCTGGAGCTGCCGAAACGGCGCCGGCGTGCGGCGGAGGCGGCGGCGCGCACGGGTGCCCGACGGAAACGAGGCTACGGCGGGCTATCGAGCAAGCGGAGGGGCTGGGGGGCATCTACGCGCTGTGGGGAGTGCAGCGGGCTTGAGCCCGTGACCAAAAGGTCACCGGAGACCCGCCGGCGACGAGCTCCGCGGCGCGGCGTTCGGGCGCGCGTGGGGAAGCAGCTAGGGGGCGCGCGAGAGCGAAAGGACAGGGGAGGAGGGGGGAGAAGCTCACGGCGAGGCTGTAGGGGGACGGCAGCGTGCTCGGGGAGGCTCGTCGGAGGCGAAACGGGGCGGCGATCGACGGCGGCCGTGCGGGGAAGAAGAGCTCGGGGAGGTCGTTGTAGGGGCTCCGGTCTCCAACGGACTGCACCAGACGATGCAGCGGGCGACGGCGGTCCTTGGAGACACCGTGGGGCGGCGAGGTGGGTACGGTGGCCGTGTGAACGACGGTGAACGGCGGCGACCGCGTCGGGCGTGGGGAAGGAAGGAGCGGCGCGGATCTGGGGGGGAAGAGAGAGGCGCAGGGGCCGAGAGGTGAGCGGGGGTGAGTGGGAGATGGGCCCGAGGAGGCGGGGGGGTGCTGGCGTCCTTATCCCCCCCGTCGCCGGCGAGGTGGTGCGGCGGGGACCGGCCCCTGTTCCGACCCCGGTCGGGGGAACAGGGAGGGGGGAGGGCGAGTGGGAGATGGGCTAGGCCGGCTGGGCCGGGGGTCGGCCCAGTTGGGCCAGGGGTCCAGTGGGGGGAGGGCCTTCTCTTTTTTTCTTTTTCTTTGTCTGTTCTGTTTTCTGTTGTATTTTCTTTTTATTTATTTATTTTCTTTTCTGTTTTATTTCATTTAAAAGTATTTATGTATTTTATAAAAATGTGTTTTCTTCACCATAATTACCAGTGTATTTATTTGGCACCCACCGAACATTTTTGTTTAAATTTTTGAAAACTTTTATTTTCCACTTTGATTTTAATTGAAGTTTGAACTAGGAGTTTGAAAAGAAATGGGATGCAATTGTGATCAAGCCCTGTTTAGCAACATGATTAGCTTAATCTCAGAGAGTTACTGTAGCATGATTCTCGGGGTGTTACATAACTTTGTGGACTGGGCCCGTAATTTGAGGATTATCCTCACAGCTTCCCATAAGTCTTATGTCCTTGATTCGCCGCTTGGTGCGCCGCCCCCTCCAGCGACTATGGACGCTGTGAACGCCTGGCAGTCGCGTGTTGATGACTACTCAATAGTTCAGTGCGCCATGCTGTAGGGCTTAGTGCCGGGACTTCAAAGGTGTTTTGAACGTCATGGAGCATATGAGATGTTCTAGGAGTTGAAGTTTATCTTTGAGAAGAATGCCCGGATCGAGAGGTATGAGACCTCCGATAAGTTCTATGCCTGCAAGATGGAGGAGAACGGGTATGTCAGTGAGCACATACTCAGAATGTCTGGGTACTACAACCGTCTGGCTGAGTTGGGAATTGAGCTCCCGCCAGAGGTTGTCACTGACAGAGTTCTTCAATCGCTACCACCTAGCTATAAGAGCTTTGTGTTGAACTATCACATGCAAGGGATGAGCAAGTCAGTCTCCGAGCTATTCGCGATGCTGAAAGTCGCTGAGTCAGACATCCAAAAGGAGCATCAAGTGTTGATGGTGAATAAAACCACTAGTTTCAAGAATAGCAAGGGAAAGAAGGGAAACTTCAAGAAGGGTGGCAAAGCAGTTGCTCCTCCCGTGAAGAAACCCAAGGCTGGACCCAAGCCGGAAACGGAGTGCTTCTATTGCAAGGGAACTGGCTACTGGAAGTGGAACTGCCCCAAGTATCTGGCCGATAAGAAGGGGGCCAACGCCAATAAAGGTATATATGATATACATGTTATTGATGTGTACCTTACCAACTCTCGTTGTAGTGCCTGGGTATTTGATACCGGTTCGGTTGCTCACATTTGCAACTCATAGCAGGAACTACGGAATAGAAGGAGGCTGGCAAAGGACGAAGTGACGATGCGCGTGGGAAATGGTTCCAAGGTTGATGTGATCGCCGTCGGCACTCTCGCTCTTTGATTACCATCAGGATTAGTGATGAACCTGAATAATTGTTATTTAGTGCCTGCGTTGAGCATGAACATTATATCTGGATCTTGTTTAATGCGAGACGGTTACTCATTTAAATCAGGGAATAATGGTTGTTCTATTTATATGGGTAATATCTTTTATGGTCATGCACCCATTGTGAGGGGTTTATACTTATTAAATCTTGATAGTGATGATACACATGTTCATAACATTGATGCCAAAAGATGTAGAGTTGATAATGATAGTACCACTTTCTTGTGGCACTGCCGCTTAGGTCATATTGGTGTAAAGCGCATGAAGAAAATCCATGCTGATGGACTTTTGGAGTCACTTGATTTTGAATCACTTGACACATGTGAACCATGCCTCATGGGCAAGATGACTAAGACCCCGTTTTCCAGAACAATGGAATAGGCAAATGACTTGTTGGAAATCATACATACTGATGTGTGCGGTCCGATGAGCGTTGACACGCTGATACGTCTCCAACGTATCTATAATTTATGAAGTATTCATGCTATTATATTATCCACCTTGGATGTTTTATATGCATTTATATGCTATTTTATATGATTTTTGGGACTAACCTATTAACCTAGAGCCTAGTGCCAGTTTCTGTTTTTTCCTTGTTTTTTAGTTTTATAGAAAAGGAAAATCAAACGGAGTCCAATTGACCTGAAATTTCACGGAGCTTATTTTTGGACCAGAAGAAGGCCATGGAGTAAAAGAGTTGGGCCAGAAGAGTCCCAGGCTGCCCACGAGGGTGGGGGGCGCGCCCACCCCCCTGGGCGCGCCTCCCTACCTCGTGGACAGCCCGGAGACCCCCCCTGACTTGTTCCCGACGCCAAAACCTCTTATATATACAGAAACCCCCAGAACATAACCTAGATTGGGAGTTCCGCCGTCGCAAGCCTCTGTAGCCACCGAAAACCAATCTAGACCCGTTCCGGCACCCTGCCGGAGGGGGGAATCCCTCTCCGGTGGCCATCTTCATCATCCCGGCGCTCTCCCTGACGAGGAGGGAGTAGTTCACCCTCGGGGCTGAGGGTATGTACCAGTAGCTATGTGTTTGATCTCTCTCTCTCTCTCTCGTGTTCTTGATTCGGCACGATCTTGATGTATCGCGAGCTTTGCTATTATAGTTGGATCTTATGATGTTTCTCCCCCTCTACTCTCTTGTAATGGATTGAGTTTTCCCTTTGAAGTTATCTTATCGGATTGAGTCTTTAAGGATTTGAGAACACTTGATGTATGTCTTGCATGTGCTTATCTGTGGTGACAATGGGATATTCACGTGATCTACTTGATGTATGTTTCGGTGATCAACTTGCGGGTTCCGTAACATTGTGAACTTATGCATAGGGGTTGGCATACATTTTCGTCTTGACTCTCCGGTAGAAACTTTGGGGCACTCTTTGAAGTACTTTGTGTTGGTTTGAATAGATGAATCTGAGAATGTGTGATGCATATCGTATAATCATACCCACGGATACTTGAGGTGACATTGGAGTATCTAGGTGACATTAGGGTTTTGGTTGATATGTGTCTTAAGGTGTTATTCTAGTACGAACTCTTGAATAGATCGATCCGAAAGAATAACTTTGAGGTGGTTTTGTACCCTACAATAATCTCTTCGTTTGTTCCCCGCTATTAGTGACTTTTGAGTGACTCTTTGTTGCATGTTGAGGGATAGTTATATGATCCAGTTATGTTATTATTATTGAGAGAGCTTGCACTAGTGAAAGTATGAAATACTGTTTACGCTCACTTTTATCATTAGTTACCTTGCTGTTTTTATATTTTCAGATTACAAAAACCTATATCTACCATCCATATTGCACTTGTATCACCATCTCTTCGCCGAACTAGTGCACCTATACAGTTTACCATTGTATTGGGTGTGTTGGGGACACAAGAGACTCTTTGTTATTTGGTTGCAGGGTTGTTTGAGAGAGACCATCTTCATCCTACGCCTCCCACGGATTGATAAACCTTAGGTCATCCACTTGAGGGAAATTTGCTACTGTCCTACAAACCTCTGCACTTGGAGGCCCAACAACGTCTACAAGAAGAAGGTTGTGTAGTAGACATCACACACGCGGTGGATATCGTTACTTTCTCACCTTCACCGATGACTTGAGTAGATACGAGTATATTTACTTGATGAAGCATAAGTCTGAAACGTTTGAAAAGTTCAAGCAATTTCAGAGTGAAGTTGAGAATCATCGTAACAAGAAGATTAAATTCCTACGATTCGATCAAGGGGGAGAATATCTGAGTTATGAGTTTGGCAATCACTTAATACAATGTGGTATTGTTTCACAATTGACACCGCCTGGAACACCACAGCGTAATGGTGTGTCCGAATGTCGTAATTGTACCTTATTGGATATGGTGCGTTCTATGATGTCTCTTGCCGATCTGCCACTATCGTTTTGGGGTTATGCGTTAGAGACAGCTGCATTCACTTTAAATAGGGCACCATCTAAGTCCGTGGAGATGACACCGTATGAACTTTGGTTTGGCAAGAAACCTAAGTTGTCGTTTCTTAAGGTTTGGGGCTGCGATGCTTATGTTAGAAGGCTTCAGCCGGAAAATCTCGAACCCAAAGCGGACAAATGTGTCTTCATAGGATACCTAAAAGAGACGGTTGGGTATACCTTCTATCTCAGATCCGAAGGCAAAGTGTTTGTCGCTAAGAACGGGTCCTTTCTCGAGAAATAGTTCTCTCGAAAGAATTGAGTGAGAGGAAGATAGAACTTGATGAGGTTGTTGAACCTTCACTTCAACCCCAGAGTAGCACAACACAGAAAGATGTTTCTGTGGCACCTGCGTCAGTTGAAGAGGAAGCTAATGATGATGATCATGAAGCTTCGGATCAAGTTACTATCGAACCTCGTAGGTCAACGAGGGTACGTACAACTCCAGAGTGGTACGATAACCCTGTCTTAGAGGTCATGTTGTTGGACAACAACAATGATGAACCTACGAGCTATGGAGAAGCGATGGTGGGCCCTGATTCCGACAAATGGTTAAAGGCCATGAAATCCGAGATGGGATCCATGTATGAAAACAAAGTATGGACTTTGGAAGTATTACCTGAAGGGTGAAAGGCCATTCAGAATAAATGGATCTTCAAGAAGAAGACGGACGCGGACGGTAATATCACCATCTATAAAGCTCGGCTTGTGGCAAAGGGGTTTCACAAGTTCAAGAGTAGACTACGATGAGACTTTCTCACCCGTAGCGATGCTTAAGTCCGTCAGAATTATGTTGGCAATAGCTGCATTTTTCGATTATGAAATCTGGCAGATGGATGTCAAAACAGCCTTCCTTAACGGTTTCCTTAAGGAAGAGTTGTATATGATGCAACCGAAAGGTTTTGCCGATCCAGAGAATGCTGACAAAGTGTGCAAGCTCCAGCGGTCCATTTATGGGCTGGTGCAAGCATCTCGGAGTTGGAATATTCGCTTTGATGAGGTGATCAAAGCATTTGGGTTTATACAAGTTTATGGAGAAGCTTGTATTTACAAGAAAGTGAGTGGGAGCTCTATAGCGTTTCTGGTGTTATATGTGGATGACATATTGCTGATTGGAAACAATATAGAACTTTTGGAAAACGTGAAAGGAATATTTGAACAAGAGTTTTTCAATGAAGGACCTAGGAGAAGCTGCTTTCATTTTAGGCATCAAGATCTATAGAGATAGATCGAAACGCTTAATAGGACTTTCAAAAAGCACATACCTTGATAAGATTTTGAAGAAGTTCAAAATGGATCAGTCCAAGAAGGGGTTCTTGCCTGTTTTGCAAGGTGTGAAGTTGAGTCAGACTCAATGCCCAGCGACTACAGAGGATAGAGAAAAGATGAGTGTCATCCCCTATGCTTCTGCCATAGGCTCTATCATGTATGCGATGCTGTGCACAAGACCGGATGTCAGCCTTGCCATAAGTATGGCCGGAAGGTTTCAAAGTAATCTAGGAGTGGATCACTGGACAGAGGTGAAGAATATCCTTAAGTACCTGAAAAGGACTAAGGAAATGTTTCTTGTTTATGGAGGTGATCAAGAGCTCATCGTAAAGGGTTACGTCGATGCAAGCTTTGACACTGATCCAGATGACTCTAAGCCTCAAACCGGATACATATATGTTATGAACGATGGAGCGGTAAGCTGGTGCAGTTCCAAGCAGAGCGTGGTTGCTGATTCTACATGTGAAGCGGAGTACATAGCTGCCTCGGAGGCAGCGAAGGAAGGTGTCTGGATGAAGCAGTTCATGACAGATCTTGCAGTTGTGCCCAGTGCACTGGACCCAATGACTCTGTTCTGTGACAACACTGGTGCCATTGCTCTAGCCAAGGAACCAAGGTTTCATAAGAGGACCAGACACATAAAGTGACGCTTCAATTCCAACCACGATTATGTCAAGGAGGAAGACATAAACATTTGCAAGATACATATGGATCTGAATGTTGCAGATCCGTTGACTAAACCTCTTCCACGGGCAAAGCATGATCAACACCAGAACTCTATGGGTGTTAGATTCATTACCATGTAATGCTAGATTATTGACTCTAGTGCAAGTGGGAGACTGTTGGAAATATGCCCTAGAGGCAATAATAAAGTGGTTATTATTATATTTCCTTGTTCATGATAATCGTTTATTATCCATGCTATGTATTGATTGGAAACTCAAATACATGTGTGGGTACATAGACAACAACATGTCCCTAGTGAGCCTCTACCAGACTAGCTCGTTGATCAAAGATGGCTATGGTTTCCTAGTCATAGACATGAGTTGTCATTTCATGACAGGATCACATCATTAGGAGAATGATGTGATGGACAAGACCCAAACTATGAACGTAACATATGATCGTGTCAAGTTTATTGCTATCGTTTTCTGCATGTCAAGTATATGTTCCTATGACCATGAGATCATGCAACTCACTGACACCGGAGGAGTACCTTGTGTGTACCAAACGTCGCAACGTAACTGGGTGACTATAAAGGTGCTCTACAGGTATCTCCGAGGGTGTCTGTTGAGTTGGCATGGATCAAGACTGGGATTTGTCACTCTGTATGACGGAGAGGTATCTCAGGGCCCACTCGGTAATACAGTATCACAATGAGCTTGCAAGCAATGTGACTAATGAGTTAGCCACGAGATCTTGTATTACGGAACGAGTAAAGAGACTTGCCGGTAACGAGAATGAACTAGGTATGGAGATACCGACGATCGAATCTCGGGCAAGTAACATACCGATAGACAAAGGGAACTACATACGGGATTAGCTGAATCCTTGACATCAAGGTTCGACCGATAAGATCTTCGTAAATATGTGGGAACCAATATGGGTGTCCAGGTCCCGCTATTGGTTATTGACCGTAGAGGTGTCTCGGTCATGTCTACATAGTTCTCGAACCCGCAGGGTCTACACACTTAACGTTTGGTGACGATATAAGTACAGTTGAGTCATAATGGTGGTTACTGAAGGTTGTTTGGAGTCCCGGATGAGATCCCGGACGTGACGAGGAACTCTGGAATGGTCCGGAGGTGAAGATCGATATATTGGACGAAGTGTATTGGAGTCCAGAATTGTTTTGGGGGTACCGGGTGATGACCAGCGTCACTGAAAGGGGTTTCGGGGGGGCGGCAAGCGTTGGGGGGCCCATGGGCCAAGGGGAGGGGGCAAACCAGCCCACTAAGGGGCTGAGCGTCCCCCTCACCCCATCTCACGTAACCAAGAGGGTTGGGGGCGTTCCCCTAGGGCTTCCCACCTCCCGGCTTGGGGGGCAAGTCACCCTAGGGGAGATCCCATCTGCCCTGGCCGCCGCCCCCCTAAGGGAAACCCTAGGGGCGCCACCCCCTCCTCCCTTCCCCTATATATATAGAGGTAGAGAGAGGGCGGCCGCACCCGAAGAGCACAACTCCACGCAATGGCGCTGCCTCTCCTCTTCCTCGCATCCCTCTTCCTCTCCGTAGTGCTTAGCGAAGCTCTGCTGAGATTCCGCCACCGCCGCCGCCACCACGCCGTCGTGCTGCCGGAGGACTCGAGCTACTACTTCACCATCGCTCGCTGGATTGAGGAGGTGAAAGCGTCATCAAGTCGTAGGTGTGTTGAACGCGAATGTGCCATCTGTTCGGCACTTGGATCAGGAGTTCGTGGGACGGATCGTGATTGGACCACGAAGACGTTCGACTACATCAACCACGTTTCATAACGCTTCCGCTTAGCGATCTACAAGGGTATGTAGATGCAATCTTTCCTCTCGTAGATGGTCATCTCCTAGATTGATCTTAGTGAGCGTAGAAATTTTTTGGTTTCCCATGCAATGTTCCCCAACAAGATGTCCATGGTCGATACTGAATTGTGAGCCAAGCCAAGATCTTGCAACACAGCGGTGCCCAACTCCGCCAGATGGCCAGTGCTGACGGCGAACGCACAAAACCCATGCACGGTCTCTGGTAAGTCGACTTTGCCGTGTAGACTCCGGACCTGTCAGCAGGCCAGCTAAACTGATCATGAAGATGATCATCCCGCGGCACCGTCGCGATGGCAAGGCACAAGTGTGCCACCTGCATATGCGCCAAAAAAGAGATGTCACCTTGCACATCTCGCGACCACGCATTATCCACCAAAGCCTGTCGAACAGTCCTGACGTTGCGCGCCCTGGTGCTAATCATCTCTAAGATCATCGAAGCGATCTCGCCGACCGTGACCCCATGAATCCATCTATCCTTCCAGAACATGACCCTCTCCCCATTGCCAGGTGTAATCTTGATGAAGCTATTGAAGATCAACTTGGCCTCACTGTCCTCTGCCAAAGGGATGCCCTGCCATGGTCGATGCAGATCAGTTCTACGAAGCCATTCCCAACGTACCTGATTGTAATGTGCGCATATTATATACGTAGTACTGAGTTAGGGCGGATAGTGCCTGATATCAAAAGATGACAACAAGGTTTTTATGCCTAGTATGACTGAGCAAAGCGTACAAGCATCCATTCATCACAGTGGAAAGTGCTACATGACGCCAACTTGACAGGAAACAAACTCTTCTCCTTCCTGTTCTTCTTTTTTGAATAGTTTGGATTGCTTACCACATGTGTCGCATGGTAATAGTACTCCATATACAAATGGATGCCAGTGAGCATCCAACTGGAGCAATATGCATTGTCTGACCAGTTAGTGAAATATTGCAGATAACATGGTAGTCTCCGATGCTGCTCAAGGACGCATATATCACTCATTGGTTACTACTAGTGTTTCTTCATTCACATCAAAAGCTTTCCTTGCTTGCTTGAGCTCTTCATTCATGGAGAGTAGCTCGGTAGCGCGGTGCAGTTTCCGCATATCCTAGGAAAAAACAGTGAAATGCAAATGCTTAGCTTTGGTGAACTCTGGTGACACAAGTGAAGAGGAAATAACATAGTATCATGTAGTCCAGACCATACCTTTCGGATAAGGTAAAGAAAATCCTCTGTCAAGAGCTTCCCCCTCTTTGAAGCCACATTCTGAGCCTTGTGGACCTGGGAAAAGGCACACCATGGATTCACTCAGCTATGGAACCATAAACTATTCTAAAAGAAAACAATGGAATTATAAACAGCCATGAACTCGAAACAAACTGGCATAACTGGTTAAATATGGCGCAATTATGGATTTCTTGGTTCAGCATGAATGGATTGTTTTGAAGGTTGTGGCAGGTAGATGAGTTGCTCATTTGTGTACGCTACATTTACTTGAAATCACATTGACTCACTCTCGTACAGTGCAAGATGTCGATCCATATTCAGATTATTAATCAAGAAAAATCAGTTACCCAATTATGTCTATTTGCATAGGAAACCACCCAAGACTTCCTAAGTGTACTTAATGGACTCTATTGAAAAGATGAACAATGGTCCAATGGGTCATGCTATCCTCAACAAGACCTTCTATCTGTGAATAGTTTGTATTCTTTTACCAGGCCAAACATAAACTACATAGTTGTACAAATGGCAGAAAACAGGTCAAGCAATCCTCAACAAGACCTTTCTATCTGTGAATAGTATGTATTCTTTTAGCAGGCCAAACATAAACTAAACAGTGTACAAATGCAAGAGAAACTTACGAGGTCAGTAACATATTCCACAACAATGTCCTCTACAAGTGCAACTGTTTCTGGAAGTGGCTGCAAAACCAGCAAAAAAAAAATAGGTCAGTTGCATCGTAAGTCCAGAGCATCTAAGATTTAAAAGGGGAATAGCATGTTTCTTTAATCTTTTTGAGAACCCTAGTAGGAGCATCGACTTATTTACTATGCGAAGAGTGAAACTAAAATATTACAAGGCAAACCAGGCTGTCCACACAGCAACACCGAAAAGAAATGAGAGGCAATAGATGCTAGCTGGCAAAAAACTAGCGGTTTCTCTAGGACCTGCCCAACAGAAAGGCATCCGGTTCAGCTAGCCCTGAACATGAGAGGCCAAATGGCCAGTAGCTACTCACGATGAAAAAACTAGCAGTTCCTTCCACACATTCAACATAAGTAGATGAACAGCACACATAATTTTAATTTTCAATAGAGATTGCATGCGACCACTATCCCATACGCATTGACACTTGTTAGGGGTTGGCTGTTGTCTGATTGCAAAGGTGTAAGCTAATCAACAACCAAAAATCATTGATAAACACAGTCTAAGCAAATATGTACCGATTCCAGGTATGTCCCTTTTACTTTTCTATAAATATATTTCAAGTTTTCAACCATTAAATATTAACATGGTAAATCCACGCCTTGTTTGCTACCACTCTTCTTGCAAAATGCCACTTATGGCCCATTGCATCCTGAATTCTTAAATATACTACTACACGGACTGCATTCTGTTCTACATAATTCCTAACCAAAAAATTAGGGACCCAAAGAGAGAATTGGTCATGGGTCAACTTACATTTGGATCGTCCCCAAACCCATACATCATGTGCTGCACTGAAAGAAAACGAATAGAAGTAAGCCATATGTATGGCGAAAATATAAACAGAAAAGAACAAACAATTCAGAAAACAGAAGAAGGCCTTACGGTCCTTCTGGAAGACGCCGCGCTTGCGCTTAAGGCTCGATGCGGCTGCGTCAGCGCCGCCGACGGCGTGGGGTTGGTTGGAGGAGGACGCCTGGCCCGGTGCCACGGCATGCGCCGAGACCTTGGACTTGCCGGCCGCCGGCGTGGCCGGGGAGGAGTTGTGGCCGTGGCCCGAGGCCCCTGCCGCGGCCGAGGACTTGGACTTGGCAGCCGCAGGCGTGGTTGGGGAGGGCTGATGGCCCTGGCCCGAGGCCGTTGCCGCGGCCTGCCCCGAGGACTTGGATTTCCCCGCCGCCGCCGCGGCCGGGGCAGGGTGATTGCTGCTAGGGTTCTGCATCCCAGCGTCGGATGGGCAGGGCGAAGCAGGGGCAAGAGATTTTCGGTTGGCTACGCTTCCGAGCGGCGCCCGGGGATCTTGATCCGTCGGGTTCTGGCTCGGTTTAGGGCTTCCTGTTCACTGCTGCGGTTTTTTTAATTGGTAATACGTGTCTCGTTCATATCATAAAGAACAGAGTACAAATCACGTAAAAACCAACATAATAAAACTGAAAAGATAGTAGAACATCTCTGAGCTTGACACCAACGCCCGTCACCTGCCTCCGGCACCACCACAGCAGCCACCAAAGAAAAGAATGACGAATCACCACCTCACCCGAGCTCGACGCAGCTCCATCGCTGATAAGCAGCTTTGCGGATGTCCAAGGTGGCTCACCAAAAGTGAAGCCCTTGCTGTTGAACAAATCAGACCGGGGCAACACCCCGGACACGCCATCAAACTCCAGATCTGGCACCCCACCACGACTAAGGTGCCGAAGGAGGAAACTACACCTGCCATTCACGAACCACGAGCCCAGCACACGTTCCTTCCTTTCAGATGTCGTCGATGCAGACCACAATCTGCATCCGCTCCTGGACTACCTCCCAAGCTCCGCGCCGATGCTGGAGCAAACACCGTTGCAACGGTGGAGCCCGAGGACACAGATCCACCACGAGGATACCGCCGCCGTCACGACATCCTTGCTTGAACAGACTGGTTTTCAAATCCATCCCCAACCATAGGACCGATGGCCTCGTCAGGAAAGGATCCGAAGAATATTTATTCAGCGCTGTCATCGTCGCCGCCGAAGCAAAGACAATGAACAACCTAAAAAACTAGACTACGGATGAGTAAAAACGATCCACACGCGTGGATCCAGCGACCCCCCTCACCACCGACGACTGAGGTCGCCGGCGGAGGGGAGCCGCCGGAGAACGGCGTTGGAAGATCGGCCTATGGCGGCGGCTAGGGTTGTAGCCGCCAGGTACGAGAGGAAAACAACGATATATTTCACTGCTGCGGTTGATTTCTGCGATTGACAAAGAGGAGCGTACATGCGGTTCACGGCAAATAAGACAGCCTGTGTTCGGGTCGAGTTTAGCCGTGTACAGCCGGGCGCCTTAAACCGGTCTTAAACGCTGGGACTGGATCACTGAGGGGTAAAAAGAAACTGACCCATCAAACGTCTCAAACCGGCCTCAAATGTTCAGGTTGTCCGGCACTCTTCATATCCAACTCAAATATATGGTGAATATGGGGTGATCCGGGCACGTCCGCCACATTAGCGTGGCCCACCGTCGACCCCACTCCATCACCACAAAGAAAACCCAATCCGGAATCCTAGTTCACTTCACTCTCCTCTCTCACTCCGTCTGTTCTACTCCCCTCTTTCGATTCAGTCCGACGACTCCGGCGAGCATGTCGAGCACCGACAACCGTTCCACTCCGACCTCGATGTCGATGAGGAGCTGGCTCTCCGCAATCCCCTGGAGAGGTCGAAGGTGGAAACGGGGAACAATTTTCGATTTGCCTCTCGCCCGCCCCCGCCGGCGCAGTGCAGACGCCGGAGCTGGCCTCTCCCGGCCCGCGTGCAACTTCGCGAGGATTGCGCAGTCCGCGCCACCCTCCGTCATCCACCTCCCCCGCCGCCCGCTACTCCGCAAGGGCAGCGATGGGGCTAGTGCCTGCACCACCGGCCACACGGGCGCGTACGTCGGAATCAGAGGCGCACACCACCCGCCGCGAGAGGCAGGGGAGAGTGACACGACGGAGCAATCTGTTCTTAGGGCATGTTTGGATATGCATATGCACGTGCGATTGCAATAGAAAAAAAAATGGGTCAAGCAAGGCTGGCTCCTAGAGAGGAGCGCATCGGTGACGGGCGATGACTGGCAAAATGAAAAATTGCGCGTCAGTCTGGCCTATCAGCCAATGACACCTCTATATTGTATATTGATTTATGCGTCTTTTAAAAAGTTTTTTAATGTTTATGAAATATTAGTATTTCAGCAGCTAGTTCGTCATCAGAGTACTATTTGATCAGTCCAGCAGGTCCAGAATACTACTTTTTTGTCAGACAAGGACACGCATGTCTCCGCCTCTTCTTTCTCCCCTACAAACAAATACAGGAACTTTATTTCATCTTGCCCAATTAAAAGCATTCATATCTTTTAAATCATAAGTTCCTATTTGAAATAATTTATATATTTGAACTACCGGCGTCAAGACCTTTAGAACTAGACCGATCTGGGATACATTTCAAATACATTTAAATTTCAACGTTTCTTGAAAAATGTGAAATAAACCTATTTCAATAAAAAAAACGTGAAACCAACCTATTTCACTAGAAAAATATTTTAATCCAAATATGAAACTGAAATGATAACTTGTGAAATTGATTATTTGGAAATGAGTAACATTTTATTTCAAAGTGTGTGAAAATATGTAATTTGACAAATGTGCAGTTGAAATTAACATGATTTTTTTGAAAAAAGCTAATAACATATTTCAGAACTATGAAAAATAACTACAAGGAGTAAATTTGTAATGTATGATTTTGAGATTGTTTCTTAGAAATGTGAAATAGTCAATTTAAAAAGTGTGAGATATGTAATTTTACAAAAGTCAATTGAAATAGATGTGATATTTTTGAAATAAGCCAGTAACATATTTCAGAATTGTGAAAAAATAACTACAGAAAATGAAATTGTAATATGATTGTGAAACTGATTATTTGGAATGTGAAACAATTTTTTTCAAAAAGTGTGCAATTGTAATATACGATTATGAGACTGATTGTTGGAAAATATAACATATTTCACTATTTTGAAATAAAATGTTACACATTTCTAAATAATCAGTTTCTCGGGTGCAGAAATGGATTTTCGCATTACGATTTCATTTTTTAATCACTATTTCACAATACAGAACCTAAATTCTATTTTCACCTTTTTTTTGCAAATATCACATCTATTTCAATTGCACATCTATAGTGTGTGTGGAAAAGGTTTGTTTCACATATCTGAAATATATTTGGGTTAAATAGATTTCTAGTGAAATGGGTTTGTTTCACATATTTATAGTGAAGTAGGTTTGTTTCACAATTTTTCTGGTGAAAAAGGTTTGTTTAACATATGGAATGTGAAACGTTGAAAATTATATGTGTTTGAAATGTAACCAAGATTGGTCTATTTCAATTGCACATTTCTCAAATAACCTATTTCACTCTTTTGAAATAAATTGTTTCACATGTTGACATTTCAGTTTTATATTTAGGTTAGATGGGTTTCTAGTGAAATAGGTTGGTTCCACGTTTTTCTATTGAAAAAGGTTTATTTCACATTTTTCAAGTGAAATGTGCTCGTTTCACATACGAAATGTGAAATGTTAAAATTTAAATGTGTTTGAAATGGATGAAAGATCAGTCTAGTGCTAAAGGTCTTGGCGCGAGGAGTTCAAATATATAAATTATTATTTCAAATACGAACTTATGGTTTAAGAGATACGAATGTTTTAATTTAGCAAAGAGGTAATAAAAGGTTGGGTTTATTATGTGAGATAAGAGAGTGTGGGCTGTCAACTTTCTACCATGCTTGTCATGCATGCCATGTGAAGGACAATAGTGGGGCCAAAAAAGCTATATTTCGTTAGGTATAATTTTTGTATAGCAGAAAAATATGAATAAATAGTTAGCAATCGCACGCATCTTGATGTCTGGATGAAGGATAGACATGTTACCGGCAGGTTAACGCGCAAAATGACTTTGTGCAATGGCCGGCAGTTGTGCACTTAGAACAACATAGACAGACAGACCCAGTTGGCATAAATTATCCTCAACACTCATTCGAACACCATCATTTCTCAAACCAAAATAGTGGGACAAAACTAAAAATAAATAATGGAAACGGATTAATTGAGCTCATGCAACAAAAAACTGAACCATCAGTAAATTCACCTACTTTTCACGTCAACTTTGGTATCAACAAAGAATCAAGGAAAACATTCTGTACCAGACGGCTGATATATTCCATTTCTCTTTCATCACACGACTGAGATCTTCCACCAAATCCTGTATCATCTACCGGTTTTCCACGTACAAAAACTTCCATGTCTCCACTAATCTTGCTACCCATTACGTAAGCATTAATTATCCCCCAATTGTAAGTTCTAGATGCAAAATCATAAGTTTCAAAGATTAAAACTTAGAATTTACTGTGTCCTCGTGTGGGATCCAACTACTTTGCGGATCATGAGGCAATCCGACGATCGAGTAGGACTGGGAAGGTACGTGCCCCTCCGAATTTTTGGGTGGGGCCTTGAGTCAAAACGGTGTTGCTGTTTAAGTACAAGTTGTTATCGCTATGTGAGGAGCACATGCTCCCTGCTGGCTACATCCAAAGTAGGCTCCTCTATCTTTAGTTCATGTAGTCAACCTGTTACATCACTCACCCTTTGGCGTTACCTGTTAATACTCATGATTACTTTTTTTGTAATGTTCTTCAAACTAGAGCCTTAAACCAGTTCTAAAAGATAGCATTCGAATTTCTTCACAAAAATGAATTGGGTCTACTATTTGTGACACCCAAAATTTTATTTGGCTTTTTTCAAACTTTTACTTGATTTGAGGGAGGTGATTAATTTTTTTTCTTTCTAAAGAACCCTCCCTCTCAAAATATTTTCTTTTATGACTAGTGTTTTGTTTTGGATTCACCCAAGACTTGATTTTGGTCTTGGAGATTTTCCCTTCTTATTTGGACTCAAAACCAAATGCTTTTCACTTGGGAAAAATTTCTTTTGAAATTCCTTTAAATAGCCCTATGGCATTTGGGGTGATCTTCTCCCCTTTTCAAAAATCCCTCTTGCCATGACATAAGTGGAAACCACCTCTCAAAAGCCTTTCCTCATCTTTGGATCATGATATACTTCAAATCCAGCAAGTTGAACCTCTCCATATAATTATTTTCATTTATTTCTTATCAAAAATTATTTCTGCCTTCTATTCTAGCTCTTGGAGATTTACAAAGGAACTACCCTTTCTGCTTTGAGTTTTGTCCCCAAACCAATTTCCCTAGCTAGTCCTTTGAACCCTCAACCAAGATCCATGAAGATCCACTGGTCTTCAGTTCAAATATTTCAAATTATTCTTGCTGCAAGTTTGGACCAGATTTGCCAAATTTGATGAAATTCATTTGAATTCTTCTCCTAAAAATCTGAGAAAAACCAGGCAGCCTCTGGGTGCATTGAGAGGTCACCTCACCAAGTCCCAGCTCCAGGAAAAAATTTCTTCTTGCCAAATCATTTCATCGAACACCTGCTGGACACTGTTGCTAACATGTTCAGAAAATTCAGACAAAACAGTTTCAGTGCACTGTCGTTTTCTTCAGAACCTGTAGTCGATCTCGCCAGTGCCGCGGTGTCGCCGTGCGCCCTGCGTTTCCTCCTTGTCCTCTGCACCGCACGATCGCCTGGAGGCTTGCGGGCGTCGGCGACGAGCAAGAGGAGGTGCGCCGCCCCGTGAGCGACGGCAGCGGCGGCTTTGCGGCCGCCAGAGAGAGGCGCAGCGCAGACGGCGCCGTCCAGCGCCGCCCAAGCCACCGGAGGCCGCCGCGTGGCCATCCACTCCCCAGTGCGCGCTGCCACCCTCGTCGTGAACTGCCAGGCGCGGAGCGCGCTCTCTGCCGCCGCCGTGCCCGTACGGCCACCCCGTCGAGGACCGGCGCCATTACGCCAAGCCCGACCAAGATTAGCGGGGGAACGGCACCAGTACACCTCCCTGATGCTGCCTGGCCACTTAAGCTCCCTGCCAAGCCATTGCCTCGCCGTAATTGCTCGCCGGAGCGATCCCGTTCACGGCCACCCCCTCGAACCGCCTATAAATAGAGGCCCCGAGCTCCAACTCGAACCCACACCACCTCTGCACACATCCAACACCACGCCTAACCACTGGAAGAGCCCCGAGGGAGCCTTCTTCCCCAACTCCGGCCGCCGCGACCCGCCACGGGATCCAGCTTGATTCGCTCCCGTGCGTGCACTTCTACCTCTCAGCTCTTGCCAGTAGCTTCCTTATGCATCCACTCTCCTGACCCGCGCTTCAATTCGGAGTTTGCAGCACCCACCGGAGTTCTCCACCATCGGCCCAGCCACCGTCCGCCGGAGAAAGTGTCGCCGTCGACGTGATGCTCCCCGACGACCAAGTCCACCACCCACCGACGCGGAAGGACGCACTGAACCTCTTGGTACACTCCGATCTCCCTGACTCGCCGTGGTTCGACGCCGGCGACCACCGCAGCCTTCTGGCGCCGGCGAGATTTTAAACCTGACATGTGTGACCCCCACGTCAGCCTCTCTTCTTTCTCTCCCTCGAAACGTTTTCTGTTGGCGCCTTCGGGCAAGTACGTTTTCTCTTTGGGCTGGCGCGTTTCCCTCCGAACCGTTTTCTGTTTTCTCAATTAAGTCCCTGGATCTTTTCTGTTTCATCACAGATTAGTCCCTGGACTAAAACCCTTATAACTTTTTAATAAAAGGTGATTTTTGAGTGATTCTTTTTCTGACAGTCTTATATTTTTGTCTAGTTTTTTATAGTATTTATTTGGAAAAAATTTGGAACAACTTTTATGCACGCGATGATTTTCACGTTAGTATACGTTTTCGCTATACCGTAGGTTCCGGGAGAGGTGACGGAGCCGCGAACTTCGCCGAGCTAGACTCCGACTTCTCCGAACCAGGCAAGCATGTTTGAACCTTTGATATGATAGGTGTTTTGCATGTTTGCTTGAATGGTTGTGCATGGCATATGAGCATCGGTGAGTACCTCGTTGCATGTAAGGCAACTACCCGTGTGTTCTGAAGTTACTGTGATCGCTGATGAGAGATGGCCTAGTCATGTGGTGACATGAAGGGCAGTAAGGTGGTACTGTTGTAGCATGCCAGCCTTACGTCATCCGATAAATTCCGACGTTAACGTGGACGGAGTCACGTTATCGTTCTTCCCCCTTTCGTGCTGCCACATGTTTTCTGCCAGAATGCGGTTTAGTAAGTTGTTAACCTCTTTCCGTGTACACACCAAATAGAGGGGCCGGGATGAGGGTTCCATGGCCCTGGATTAAAGCCAGTCATCCGGTCAGGGGGCATGGGTGTTTCCGGTTGGGACCGAGAGGGGGGCACCCCTTAGAGCGCGCGTATATAAATTTGATCCCATGCTACGCGAGGTTGTAGCCTCCCCGTCTCAAGGTTTTTCTTGAACGTTGCCGAGGGTGATTTCTGGCTTCAGAATGTTGAATGGGTGTGTACTGGTTAGATGTGTTTCTTCCAAAACACCGTAAACGGAACTAGTCCCCGTGACTACTGAAATCCGTTGGCTGTGGTTAAAGTACAAACTCTGCAGAGTCAAATCCTTCCGAGTCATCGTATCCATGGTCAAGGACCGTGACCAGTGTATCCATATCTATTGTCAAATTCTCGTGGTATTTTTCCCCGGCGAACAAACTTGAGTGGTAAACTTGGTTGAATGTTATTCCTGTGGATGGACTAACCCCTGTTGTTTATCTCATACGTGATTATTCGCTTAATAGGATTTAAATTCTTGAACTACTGAGATATGAAGTTTTGAAATATAAGCCCTTTATGTGATGTCGCTCAGACGTCCGACTGTGGCATGTTTGTCTTTTACTTTCAATATAAGCCCTTTATGTGATGTCGCTCAGACGTCCGACTGTGGCATGCTTGTCTTTTTACTTTCAATATAAGCCCTTTGTGTGATGTCTCTCAGACGTCCGACTGTGGCGTGTTTGTCTTTTACTTTCAATATAAGCCCTTTATGTGGTGTCGCCTTGACGCCCGACTGCGGCATTGTTATTCTTGTATTTTCCTCTCGAGGAGTCATTCAGACACTCGTTTGGCCCTCAGTATTTACTTTGGGATTTCGGGAGGACTACCGCCCGACTTCTCTTTTATTTCCCACGCATTATTATCCCTATGTCTGAGTGCACTTGTTAATCTGTTCATATGCATCGTGTTTACATTTGTTATATCTTATGTCCGAATTGTCTTGCGAGTACTTTCATAGTACTCACCTGGCTTGTTGATTTGGCCAGATGTTGACGAAGGCGATCTCATGGATGAAGAGTTTGATAGTGAGTCCGACGCCTAGAGGAATCCCAGTCAGTCCCGTGCGATCCTGGGTTTGGTCACTTGTATTATATACGCTTCCGCCACCCGCAATAAGTCTCCTCGAGCCTCACTCTGACGCTCGAAGAGCTGTTAGTTCTCAGGAGTCATATCACCCTCTTCGCTGTGATATATCCACCACCGCTTTTATCGTGAGTTAGTAGTTATGCCACCCTATCCGCCGTTATGTTTTATCGGCGCGCTTGTAATAAATTGTTGGAAATATGCCCTAGAGGCAATAATAAATGGTTATTATTATATTTCTTTGTTCATGGTAATTGTCTATTATTCATGCTATAATTGTATTGTCCGGAAATCATGATACATGTGTGAATACATAGACCACAACCTGTCCCTAGTAAGCCTCTAGTTGACTAGCTCGTTGATCAACAGATAGTCACGGTTTCCTGACTATGGACATTGGATGTCATTGATAACGGGATCACATCATTAGGAGAATGATGTGATGGACAAGACCTAATCCTAAGCATAGCATAAAAGATCGTGTAGTTTCGTTTGCTAGAGCTTTTCCAATGTCAAGTATCTTTTCCTTAGACCATGAGATCGTGCAACTCCCGGATACCGTAGGAGTGCTTTGGGTGTGCCAAACGTCACAACGTAACTGGGTGACTATAAAGGTGCACTACGGGTATCTCCGAAAGTGTCTGTTGGGTTGGCACGGATCGAGACTGGGATTTGTCACTCCGTATGACGGAGAGGTATCTCTGGGCCCACTCGGTAATGCATCATCATAATGAGCTCAATGTGACTAAGGCGTTAGTCACGGGATCATGCATTGCGGTACGAGTAAAGATACTTGCCGGTAACGAGATTGAACAAGGTATTGGGATACCGACGATCGAATCTCGGGCAAGTAACATACCGATTGACAAAGGGAATTGCATACGGATTGATTGAATCCTCGACACCGTGGTTCATCCGATGAGATCATCGTGGAGCATGTGGGAGCCAACATGGGTATCCAGATCCCGCTGTTGGTTATTGACCGGAGAGGCGTCTCGGTCATGTCTGCATGTCTCCCAAACCCGTAGGGTCTACACACTTAAGGTCCGGTGACGCTAGGGTTGTAGAGATATATGTATGCAGAAACCCGAAAGTTGTTCGGAGTCCCGGATGAGATCTCGGACGTCACGAGAGGTTCCAGAATGGTACGGAGGTGAAGAATTATATATGGGAAGTCCAGTTTCAGCCACCGGGAAAGTTTCGGGGGTTATCGGTATTGTACCGGGACCACCGGAAGGGTCCCGGGGGTCCACCGGGTGGGGCCACCTGTCCCGGAGGGCCCCGTGGGCTGAAAGTGGAAGGGAACCAGCCCCTAGTGGGCTGGGGCGCCCCCCTTGGGCCTCCCCCCTGCGCCTAGGGTTGGGAACCCTAGGGGGGGGAGTTCCCCCTTGCCTTGGGGGGCAAGGCACCCCTTCCCCCCCACTTGGCCGCCGCCCCCCCTTGGATCTGATCTCCAGGGCCGGCGCCCCCCCAAGGGGCCTATATAAAGGGGGGGGAGGGAGGGCAGCACACAACAGCCTTGGGCGCCTCCCTCCTCCCCTGCAACACCTCTCTCTCTCTCGTAGAAGCTCGGCGAAGCCCTGCACGAGACCCGCTACATCCACCACCACGCCGTCGTGCTGCTGGATCTCCATCAACCTCTCCTTATCCCTTGCTGGATCAAGAAGGAGGAGACGTCGCTGCACCGTACGTGTGTTGAACGCGGAGTGCCGTTCGTTCGGCACTCGGTCATCGGTGATTTGGATCACGGCGAGTACGACTCCGTCATCCACGTTCATTGGAACGCTTCCGCTCGCGATCTACAAGGGTATGTAGATGCACTCCCTTCCCCTCGTTGCTAGTACACTCCATAGATGCATCTTGGTGAACGTAGGAAAATTTTAAAATTATGCTACGATTCCTAACAGTGGTATCAGAGCCAGGCCTATGCGTAGTTACTATGCACGAGTAGAACACAAAGCAGTTGTGGGCGTTGAGTTTGCCAATTCTTCTTGCCACTACTAGTCGTTTCTTGTTTCGGCGGCATTGTAGGATGAAGCGGCCCGGACCGACCTTACACGTACGCTTACGTGAGACTGGTTCCACCGACTGACATGCACAAGTTGCATAAGGTGGCTAGCGGGTGTCTGTCTCTCCTACTTTAGTCGGAACGGATTCGATGAAAAGGGTCCTTATGAAGGGTAAATAGAAATTGGCAAATCACGTTGTGGTCATACGTAGGTAAGAAACGTTCTTGCTAGAAACCTACAAACCACGTAAAAATTTGCAACAACAATTAGAGGACGTCTAACTTGTTTTTGCAGCAAGTGCTATGTGATGTGATATGGCCAGAAGATGTGATGAATGATATATGTGATGTATGAGATTGATCATATTCTTGTAATAGGAATCACGACTTGCATGTCGATGAGTATGACAACCGGCAGGAGCCATAGGAGTTGTCTTTATTATTTTGTATGACCCGCGTGTCATTAAATAAACGCCATGTAAATTACTTTACTTTATTGCTAAAAACGTTAGCCATAGAGGTAGAAGTAATCGTTGGCGTGACGACTTCATGAAGACACAATGATGGAGATCATGATGATGGAGATCATGGTGTCATGCCGGTGACAAAGATGATCATGGTGCCCCGAAGATGGAGATCAAAGGAGCATGATGATATTGGCCATATCATGTCACTATTTGATTGCATGTGATGTTTATCATGTTTTTGCATCTTATTTGCTTAGAACGACGGTAGCAAGTAGGATGATCCCTTATAATAATTTCAAGAAAGTGTTCACCCTAACTATGCACCGTTGCGAAGGTTCGTTGTTTCGAAGAACCACGTGATGATCGGGTGTGATAGATTCTAACGTTCGAATACAACGGGTGTTGACGAGCCTAGCATGTACAGACATGGCCTCGGAACACACGCAATACACTTAGGTTCACTTGACGAGCCTAGCATGTACAGACATGGCCTCGGAACACGGAGGACCGAAAGGTCGAGCATGAGTCGTATAGAAGATACGATCAACATGGAGATGTTCACCGATCTTGACTAGTCCGTCTCACGTGATGATCGGACACGGCCTAGTCAAATTCGGATCATGTTTCACTTAGATGACTAGACGGATGTCAATCTGAGTGGGAGTTCATTAAATAATTTGATTATATGAACTTAATTATCATGAACTTAGTCTAAATCTTTACACTATGTATTGTAGATCAAATGGCCCACGTTGTCCTCAATTTCAACGCGTTCCTAGAGAAAACCAAGCTGAAAGATGATGGCAACAACTATACGGACTGGGTCCGGAACCTGAGGATCATCCTCATAGCAGCCAAGAAAGATTATGTCCTAGAAGCACCGCTAGGTGAAGCACCAATCCCTGAGAACCAAGACGTTATGAACGCTTGGCAGCAGCGTGCTGATGATTACTCCCTCGTTCAGTGCGGCATGCTTTACAGCTTAGAACCGGGTCTCCAAAAGCGTTTTGAGAAACATGGAGCATATGAGATGTTCGAGGAGCTGAAACTGGTTTTTCAAGCTCATGCCCGGGTCGAGAGATATGATGTCTCCGACAAGTTCTTCAGCTGTAAAATGGAGGAGAACAGTTCTGTTAGTGAGCACATACTCAGAATGTCTGGGTTGCACAACCGCTTGTCTCAGCTGGGAGTTAATCTCCCGGATGACGCGGTCATTGACAGAATCCTCCAGTCGCTTCCACCAAGCTACAAGAGCTTTGTGATGAACTACAATATGCAGGGGATGGAAAAGACCATTCCCGAGGTATATTCAATGCTGAAATCAGCTGAGGTAGAGATCAGAAAAGAACATCAAGTGTTGATGGTGAATAAAACCACTAAGTTCAAGAAGGGCAAGGGTAAGAAGAACTTCAAGAAGGACGGCAAGGGAATTGCCGCGCCCGGTAAGCCAGTTACCGGGAAGAAGTCAAAGAATGGACCAAGCCCGAGACTGAGTGCTTTTATTGCAAGGGAAGTGGTCACTGGAAGCGGAACTGCCCCAAATACTTAGCGGACAAGAAGAAGGCCGGCAACACCCAAGGTATATGTGATATACTAGTAATTGATGTGTACCTTACCAGTACTCGTAGTAGCTCCTGGGTATTTGATACCGGTGCGGTTGCTCATATTTGTAACTCAAAACAGGAACTACGGAATAAACGGAGACTGGCGAAGGACGAGGTGACGATGCGCGTCGGGAATGGTTCCAAGGTCGATGTGACCGCCGTCGGCACGCTACCTCTGCATCTCCCTACGGGATTAGTTTTAAACCTCAATAATTGTTATTTAGTGCCAGCTTTGAGCATGAACATTGTATCTGGATCTCGTTTAATTCGAGATGGCTACTCATTTAAATCCGAGAATAATGGTTGTTCTATTTATTTGAGAGAAATGTTTTATGGTCATGCCCCGCTGGTCAATGGTTTATTTTTGATGAATCTCGAACGTGATGTTACACATGTTCATGTTGGGGAACGTAGTAATTTCAAAAATTTCCTACGCACACGCAAGATCATGGTGATGCATAGCAACGAGAGGGGAGAGTGTTGTCCACGTACCCTCGTAGACCGACAGCGGAAGCGTTATCACAACGCGGTTGATGTAGTCGAACGTCTTCACGATCCGACCGATCAAGTACCGAACGTACGGCACCTCCGAAGTTCTACACACGTTCAGCTCGATGACGTCCCTCGAACTCCGATCCAGCCGAGTGTTGAGGGAGAGTTTCGTCAGCACGACGGCGTGGTGACGATGATGATGTTCCACCGACGCAGGGCTTCGCCTAAGCTTCGCGACGGTATTATCGAGGTGTAATCTGGTGGAGGGGGGCACCGCACACGGCTAAAATATCGTATATCGGAGTGACAAATCCTATTCTCGAAATACGCCAACCCAACAAGTACCTTTGGAGACACCTGTAGAGCACCTTTATAATCACCCAGTTACGTTGTGACGTTTGGTAGCACACAAAGTGTTCCTCCGGTAAACGGGAGTTGCATAATCTCAGTCTTAGGAACATGTATAAGTCATGAAGAAAGCAATAGCAACATACTAAACGATCGGGTGCTAAGCTAACGTAATGGGTCATGTCAATCACGTCATTCTCCTAATGAGGTGATCCCGTTAATAAAATAACAACTCATGTCTATGGCTAGGAAACATAACCATGTTTGATTAACGAGCTAGTCAAGTAGAGGCATACTAGTGACACTTTGTTTGTCTATGTATTCACACATGTATTATGTTTCCGGCTAATACAATTCTAGCATGAATAATAAACATTTATCATGATACAAGGAAATATATAATACTTTATTATTGCCTCTAGGGCATATTTCCTTCAGTCTCCCACTTGCACTAGAGTCAATAATCTAGATTACATAGTAATGATTCTTACACCCATGGAGTCTTGGTGCTGATCATGTTTTGCTCGTGGAAGAGGCTTAGTCAACGGATCTGCTACATTCAGATCCGTATGTATCTTGCAAATTTCTATGTCTCCCACCTGGACTAAATCCCGGATGGAATTGAAGCGTCTTCTGATGTGCTTGGTTCTCTTGTGAAATCTGGATTCCTTTGCTAAGGCAATTACACCAGTATTATCACAAAAGATTTTCATTGGTCCCGATGTACTAGGTATGACACCTAGATCGGTTATGAACTCCTTCATCCAGACTCCTTCATTCGCTGCTTCCGAAGCAGCTATGTATTCCGCTTCACACGTAGATCCCGCCACGACACTTTGCTTGGAACTGCACCAACTGACAGCTCCACCGTTCAATGTAAATACGTATCCGGTTTGCGATTTCGAATCGTCCGGATCAGTGTCAAAGCTTGCATCAACGTAACCATTTACGATGAGCTCTTTGTCACCTCCATATACGAGAAACATATCCTTAGTCCTTTTCAGGTATTTCAGGATGTTCTTGACCGCTGTCCAGTGATCCACTCCTGGATTACTTTGGTACCTCCCTGCTAAACTTATAGCCAGGGACACATCAGGTCTGGTACACAGCATTGCATACATGATAGAGCCTATGGCTGAAGCATAGGGAACATCTTTCATCTTCTCTCTATCTTCTGCAGTGGTCGGGCATTGAGTCTTACTCAATCTCACACCTTGTAGTACAGGCAAGAACCCTTTCTTTGCTTGATCCATTTTGAACTTCTTCAAAACTTTGTCAAGGTATGTGCTTTGTGAAAGTCCAATTAAGCGTCTTGATCTATCTCTATAGATCTTAATGCCTAATATATATGCAGCTTCACCGAGGTCTTTCATTGAAAAACTTTTATTCAAGTATCCCTTTATGCTATCCAGAAATTCAATATCATTTCCAATCAGTAATATGTCATCCACATATAATATCAGAAATGCTATCGAGCTCCCACTCACTTTCTTGTAAATACAGGCTTCTCCAAAAGTCTGTATAAAACCAAATGCTTTGATCACACTATCAAAGCGTTTATTCCAACTCCGAGAGGCTTGCACCAGTCCATAAATGGATCGCTGGAGCTTGCACACTTTGTTAGCTCCCTTTGGATCGACAAAACCTTCCGGTTGCATCATATACAACTCTTCTTCCAGAAATCCATTCAGGAACACAGTTTTGACATCCATTTGCCAAATTTCATAATCATAAAATGCGGCAATTGCTAACATGATTCGGACAGACTTAAGCATCGCTACGGGTGAGAAGGTCTCATCGTAGTCAATCCCTTGAACTTGTCGAAAACCTTTCACAACAAGTCGAGCTTTATAGATAGTAACATTACCATCAGCGTCAGTCTTCTTCTTGAAGATCCATTTATTTTCAATGGCTTGCCGACCATCGGGCAAGTCAACCAAAGTCCATACTTTGTTCTCATACATGGACCCTATCTCGGATTTCATGGCTTCAAGCCATTTTGCGGAATCTGGGCTCACCATCGCTTCTTCATAGTTCGTAGGTTCGCCATGGTCTAGTAACATGACCTCCAGAACAGGATTACCGTACCACTCTGGTGCGGATCTTGATCTAGTTGACCTACGAAGTTCAGTAATAACTTGATCTGAAGTTTCATGATCATTATCATTAACTTCCTCACTACTTGGTGTAGGTGTCGCAGAAACTGATCTCTGCGATGATCTACTTTCCAATAAGGGAGCAGGTACGGTTACCTCATCAAGTTCTACTTTCCTCCCACTCACATCTTTCGAGAGAAACTCCTTCTCTAGAAAGGATCCATTTCTAGCAACAAATATCTTGCCTTCGGATCTGTGATAGAAGGTGTACCCAATGGTCTCCTTTGGGTATCCTATGAAGACACATTTCTCCGATTTAGGTTCGAGCTTATCAGGTTGAAGTTTCTTCACATAAGCATCGCAACCCCAAACTTTAAGATACGACAACTTTGGTTTCTTGCCAAACCATAGTTCATAAGGCGTCGTCTCAACGGATTTCGATGGTGCCCTATTTAGAGTGAATGCAGCCGTCTCTAAAGCATAACCCCAAAACGATAGCGGTAAATCAGTAAGAGACATCATAGATCGCACCATATCTAGTAAAGTGCGATTACGACGTTCAGACACACCATTACGCTGTGGTGTTCCGGGTGGCGTGAGTTGCGAAACTATTCCGCATTGTTTCAAATGTAGACCAAACTCGTAACTCAAATATTCTCCTCCACGATCAGATCGTAGGAATTTTATTTTCTTGTTACGATGATTTTCAACTTCACTCTGAAATTCTTTGAATTTTTCAAATGTTTCAGACTTATGTTTCATTAAGTAGATATACCCATATCTGCTCAAATCATCTGTGAAGGTGAGAAAATAACGATATCCAGTGCCACAAATAAGTTGCACTGTCATTATTAACTCTGCATCTTTTGGTTTCAACATTATGAATATGTGTATCACTACTATCGAGATTCATTAAAAATAGACCACTCTTCAAGGGTGCATGATCATAAAAGATATTATTCATATAAATAGAACAACCATTATTCTCTGATTTAAATGAATAACCGTCTCGCATTAAACAAGATCCAGATATAATGTTCATGCTCAACGCTGGCACCAAATAACAATTATTTAGGTCTAAAACTAATCCCGAAGGTAGATGTAGAGGTAGCGTGCCGACGGCGATCACATCGACTTTGGAACCATTTCCCACGCGCATCGTCACCTCGTCCTTAGCTAAACTTCGCTTAATCCGTAGCCCCTGTTTTGAGTTGCAAATATTAGCAACAGAACCAGTATCAAATACCCAGGTGCTACTGCAAGTATTAGTAAGGTACACATCAATAACATGTATATCACATATACCTTTGTTAACCTTGCCATCCTTCTTATCCGCCAAATACTTGGGGCAGTTCCGCTTCCAGTGGCCAGTCTGCTTACAGTAGAAGCACTCAGTTTCAGGCTTAGGTCCAGACTTGGATTTCTTCTCCTGAACAGCAACTTGCTTGCTATTCTTCTTGAAGTTCCCTTTCTTCTTCCCTTTGCCCTTTTTCTTGAAACTAGTGGTTTTACTGACCATCAACACTTGATGCTCCTTTTTGATTTCTACCTTCGCTGCCTTTAGCATTGCGAAGAGCTCGGGAATCGTCTTATCCATCCCTTGCATGTTATAGTTCATCACGAAGCTCTTGTAGCTTGGTGGCAGTGATTGAAGAATTCTGTCAATGATGCAATCATCCGGAAGTTGAACTCCCAGTTGAATCAAGTGATTATTATACCCAGACATTCTGAGTATATGCTCACTGACAGAACTATTCTCTTCCATCTTGCAGCTATAGAACTTATTGGAGACTTCATATCTCTCAATCCGGGCATTTGCTTGAAATATTAACTTCAACTCCTGGAACATCTCATATGCTTCATGACGTTCAAAATGTCGTTGAAGTCCCGGTTCTAAGCCGTAAAGCATGGCACACTGAACTATTGAGTAGTCATCAGCTTTGCTTTGCCAGACGTTCATAACTTCTGGTGTAGCTCTTGCAGGAGGCCTGGCACCTAGCGGTGCTTCCAGGACGTAATTCTTCTGTGCAGCAATGAGGATAATCCTCAAGTTACGGACCCAGTCCGTGTAATTGCTACCATCATCTTTCAACTTAGCTTTCTCAAGGAACGCATTAAAATTCAACGGAACAACAGCACGGACCATATATCTACAATTAACATAGACAAGCAAGATACTATCAGGTACTAAGTTCATGATAAATTTAAGTTCAATTAATCATATTACTTAAGAACTCCCACTTAGATAGACATCTCTCTAATCATCTAAGTGATTACGTGATCCAAAGCAACTAAACCATGACCGATTAACACGTGAGATGGAGTAGTTTCAATGGTAAACATCACTATGTTGATCATATCTACTATATGATTCACGCTCGACCTTTCGGTCTCTGTGTTCCGAGGCCATATCTATATATGCTAGGCTCGTCAAGTTTAACCCGAGTATTCCGCGTGTGCAACTGTTTTGCACCCGTTGTATTTGAACGTAGAGCCTATCACACCCGATTAACACGTGGTGTCTCAGCACGAAGAACTTTTGCAACGGTGCATACTCAGGGAGAACACTTTTATCTTGAAATTTTAGTGAGAGATCATCTTATAATGCTACCGTCAATCAAAGCAAGATAAGATGCATAAAGGATTAACATCACATGCAATCAATATAAGTGATATGATATGGCCATCATCATCTTGTGCTTGTGATCTCCATCTCCGAAGCACCGTGCTTGTGATCTCCATCTCCGAAGCACCGTCATGATCGCCATCGTCACCGGTGCGACACCTTGATCTCCATCGTAGCATCGTTGTCGTCTCGCCAACTTATTACTTTTACGACTATCGCTACCGCTTAGTGATAACGTAAAACTATTACATGGCGATTGCATCTCATACAATAAAGCGACAACCATATGGCTCCTGCCAGTTGCCGATAACTCGGTTACAAAACATGATCATCTCATACAACACATTATATCACATCATGTCTTGACCATATCACATCACAACATGCCCTGCAAAAACAAGTTAGACGTCCTCTACTTTGTTGTTGCAAGTTTTACGTGGCTGCTACGGGCTTAGCAAGAACCGTTCTTACCTACGCATCAAAACCACAACGATAGTTTGTCAAGTTGGTGCTATTTTAACCTTCGCAAGGACCGGGCGTAGCCACACTCGGTTCAACTAAAGTGAGAGAGACAGACACCCGCCAGTCACCTTTAAGCAACGAGTGCTCCGAACGGTGAAACCAGTCTCGCGTAAGCGTACGCGTAATGTCGGTCCGGGCCGCTTCATCTCACAATACCGCTGAACCAAAGTATGACATGCTGGTAAGCAGTATGACTTATATCGCCCACAACTCACTTGTGTTCTACTCGTGCATAGCATCAACGCATAAAACCAGGCTCGGATGCCACTGTTGGGGAACGTAGTAATTTCAAAAATTTCCTACGCACACGCAAGATCATGGTGATGCATAGCAACGAGAGGGGAGAGTGTTGTCCACGTACCCTCGTAGACCGACAGCGGAAGCGTTATCACAACGCGGTTGATGTAGTTGAACGTCTTCATGATCCGACCGATCAAGTACCGAACGTACGGCACCTCCGAAGTTCTACACACGTTCAGCTCGATGACGTCCCTCGAACTCCGATCCAGCCGAGTGTTGAGGGAGAGTTTCATCAGCACGACAGCGTGGTGACGATGATGATGTTCCACCGACGCAGGGCTTCGCCTAAGCTTCGCGACGGTATTATCGAGGTGTAATCTGGTGGAGGGGGGCACCGCACACGGCTAAAATATCGTATATCAAGTGTGTTCTTAGGTGCCCCCCTGCCCCCGTATATAAAGGAGCAAGGGGAGGCCGGCTGCCTATGGGGCGCGCCAAGGAGAGGGGGGGAGTCCTCCTCCTAGTAGGAGTAGGACTCCCCTTTCCTAGTCCTACTAGGAAAAGAAGGGGGGAAGGAAAGAGAGGGAGAGGGAGAGGGAAAGGGGGCTGCGCCCCCCTCTCCTAGTCCAACTAGGACTCCTTGGGAGGGGGCGTACCACCTCATGGCTGCTGCCCTCTTTCTCCCCTCAAGGCCCACTAAGGCCCAATACTTCCCCGGGGGGTTCCGGTAACCCTCCGGCACTCCGGTTTAATCCGAAACTTCTCCGGAACACTTCCGGTGTCCGAATATAGTCGTCCAATATATCAATCTTTACGTCTCGACCATTTCGAGACTCCTCGTCATGTCCGTGATCACATCCGGGACTCCGAACAACCTTCGGTACATCAAATCACATAAACTCATAATATAACTGTCATCGTAACTTTAAGCGTGCGGACCCTTTGGGTTCGAGAACAATGTAGACATGACCGAGACACCTCTCCGGTAAATAACCAATAGCGGGACCTGGATGCCCATATTGGCTCCCACATATTCTACGAAGATCTTTATCGGTCAGACCGCATAACAACATACGTTGTTCCCTTTGTCATCGGTATGTTACTTGCCCGAGATTCGATCGTCGGTATCTCGATACCTAGTTCAATCTCGTTACCGGTAAGTCTCTTTACTCGTTCTGTAATACATCATCCCGCAACTAACTTATTAGTCACAATGCTTGCAAGGCTTATAGTGATGTGCATTACCGAGTGGGCCCAGAGATACCTCTCCGACAATCGGAGTGACAAATCCTATTCTCGAAATACGCCAACCCAACAAGTACCTTTGGAGACACCTGTAGAGCACCTTTATAATCACCCAGTTACGTTGTGACGTTTGGTAGCACACAAAGTGTTCCTCCGGTAAACGGGAGTTGCATAATCTCAGTCTTAGGAACATGTATAAGTCATGAAGAAAGCAATAGCAACATACTAAACGATCGGGTGCTAAGCTAACGTAATGGGTCATGTCAATCACGTCATTCTCCTAATGAGGTGATCCCGTTAATAAAATAACAACTCATGTCTATGGCTAGGAAACATAACCATGTTTGATTAACGAGCTAGTCAAGTAGAGGCATACTAGTGACACTTTGTTTGTCTATGTATTCACACATGTATTATGTTTCCGGCTAATACAATTCTAGCATGAATAATAAACATTTATCATGATACAAGGAAATATATAATACTTTATTATTGCCTCTAGGGCATATTTCCTTCAGTTCATAGTGTGAATACCAAAAGATGTAAAGTTGATAACGATAGTCCCACATACTTGTGGCACTGCCGCCTTGGTCACATTGGAGTCAAGCGCATGAAGAAGCTCCATGCAGATGGACTTTTGGAGTCTCTTGATTACGAATCATTTGACACGTGCGAACCATGTCTCATGGGTAAGATGACCAAGACTCCGTTCTCCGGAACAATGGAGCAAGCAACCAACTTATTGGAAATCATACATACCGATGTGTGCGGTCCAATGAGTGTTGAGGCTCGCGGAGGATATCGTTATGTTCTCACTCTCACTGATGATTTAAGTAGATATGGGTATGTCTACCTAATGAAACACAAGTCTGAAACCTTTGAAAAGTTCAAGGAATTTCAGAGTGAGGTTGAGAATCAACGTGACAGGAAAATAAAATTCTTACGATCAGATCGTGGTGGAGAATATTTAAGTCACGAGTTTGGTACACACTTAAGGAAATGTGGAATAGTTTCACAACTCACGCCGCCTGGAACACCTCAGAGAAATGGTGTGTCCGAACGTCGTAATCGCACTCTATTGGATATGGTGCGATCTATGATGTCTCTTACCGATTTACCGCTCTCATTTTGGGGCTATGCTTTAGAGACTGCCGCATTCACTTTAAATAGGGCACCGTCTAAATCCGTTGAGACGACACTGTATGAATTATGGTTTGGGAAGAAACCTAAGCTGTCGTTTCTAAAAGTTTGGGGATGCGATGCTTATGTCAAGAAACTTTAACCTGAAAAGCTCGAACCCAAATCGGAAAAATGCGTCTTCATAGGATACCCTAAGGAAACCATTGGGTATACCTTCTACCTCAGATCCGAAGGCAAGATCTTCGTTGCCAAGAACGGGTCCTTTCTAGAGAAGGAGTTTCTCTCGAAAGAATTGAGTGGGAGGAAAGTGGAACTTGATGAGGTGATAGTCACCCCTTCCGAACCGGAAAGTAGCGCAGCGCGGGAAAATGTTCCTGTGGTGCCTACACCGACTGGGGAGGAAGTTAATGATGATGATCATGAAGCTTCAGATCAAGTTGCTGAACTTCGTAGGTCCACAAGGACACGTTCCGCACCAGAGTGGTACGGCAACCCTGTCCTGGAAATCATGTTGTTAGACAACGGTGAACCTTCGAACTATGAAGAAGCGATGGCGGGCCCGGATTCCGACAAATGGCTAGAAGCCATGAAATCCGAGATAGAATCCATGTATGAGAACAAAGTATGGACTTTGACTGACTTGCCCGATGAGCGGCGAGCCATAGAAAACAAATGGATCTTTAAGAAGAAGACGGACGCAGATGGTAATGTGACCATCTACAAAGCTCGACTTGTCGCTAAGGGTTATCGACAAGTTCAAGGGGTTGACTACGATGAGACTTTCTCACCCGTAGCGAAGCTGAAGTCCGTCCGAATCATGTTAGCAATTGCCGCATACTATGATTATGAGATATGGCAGATGGACGTCAAAACGGCATTCCTTAACGGTTTCCTTAAGGAAGAGTTGTATATGATGCAGCCGGAAGGTTTTGTCGATCCTAAGAATGCTAACAAAGTATGCAAGCTCCAACGCTCAATCTATGGGCTGGTGCAAGCATCTCGGAGTTGGAACATTCGCTTTGATGAGATGATCAAAGCGTTTGGGTTTACACAGACTTATGGAGAAGCCTGTGTTTACAAGAAAGTGAGTGGGAGCTCTGTAGCATTTCTCATATTATATGTGGATGACATACTATTGATGGGAAATGATATAGAATTCTTGGAAAGTATAAAGGCCTATTTGAATAAGTGTTTTTCAATGAAGGACCTTGGAGAAGCTGCTTATATATTAGGCATCAAGATCTATAGAGATAGATCAAGACGCCTCATTGGTCTTTCACAGAGTACATACCTTGACAAGATATTGAAGAAGTTCAATATGGATCAGTCCAAGAAGGGGTTCTTGCCTGTATTGCAAGGTGTGCAATTGAGCACGGCTCAATGCCCGACCACGGCAGAAGATATAGAACAGATGAGTGTCATCCCCTATGCCTCGGCCATAGGGTCTATTATGTATGCCATGCTGTGTACCAGACCTGATATAAACTTTGCCGTAAGTTTGGTAGGAAGGTACCAAAGTAATCCCGGCAAGGAACACTGGACAGCGGTCAAGAATATCCTGAAGTACCTGAAGAGGACTAAGGATATGTTTCTCGTTTATGGAGGTGACGAAGAGCTCGTCGTAAAGGGTTACGTCGACGCTAGCTTCGACACAGATCTGGATGACTCGAAGTCACAGACCGGATACGTGTATATATTGAATAGAGGAGCAGTAAGCTGGTGCAGTTGCAAGCAAAGCGTCGTGGCGGGATCTACATGTGAAGCGGAGTACATGGCAGCCTCAGAGGCAGCACAGGAAGCAGTCTGGATGAAGGAGTTCATTACCGACCTAGGGGTGATTCCCAATGCGTCGGGCCCAATGACTCTCTTCTGTGACAACACTGGAGCTATTGCCCTTGCGAAGGAGCCCAGGTTTCACAGGAAGACCAGACATATCAAGCGTCGCTTCAACTCCATTCGTGAAAGTGTTCAAAATGGAGACATAGATATTTGTAAAGTGCACACGGACCTGAATGTAGCAGATCCGTTGACTAAACCTCTCCCTAGGGCAAAACATGATCAACACCAGGACGCAATGGGTGTTTGATTCATCACAATGTAACTAGATTATTGACTCTAGTGCAAGTGGGAGACTGTTGGAAATATGCCCTAGAGGCAATAATAAATGGTTATTATTATATTTCTTTGTTCATGGTAATTGTCTATTATTCATGCTATAATTGTATTGTCCGGAAATCGTGATACATGTGTGAATACATAGACCACAACCTGTCCCTAGTAAGCCTCTAGTTGACTAGCTCGTTGATCAACAGATAGTCACGGTTTCCTGACTATGGACATTGGATGTCATTGATAACGGGATCACATCATTAGGAGAATGATGTGATGGACAAGACCCAATCCTAAGCATAGCATAAAAGATCGTGTAGTTTCGTTTGCTAGAGCTTTTCCAATGTCAAGTATCTTTTCCTTAGACCATGAGATCGTGCAACTCCCGGATACCGTAGGAGTGCTTTGGGTGTGCCAAACGTCACAACGTAACTGGGTGACTATAAAGGTGCACTACGGGTATCTCCGAAAGTGTCTGTTGGGTTGGCACGGATCGAGACTGGGATTTGTCACTCCGTATGACGGAGAGGTATCTCTGGGCCCACTCAGTAATGCATCATCATAATGAGCTCAATGTGACTAAGGCATTAGTCACGGGATCATGCATTGCGGTACGAGTAAAGAGACTTGCCGGTAACGAGATTGAACAAGGTATTGGGATACCGACGATCGAATCTCGGGCAAGTAACATACCGATTGACAAAGGGAATTGCATACGGATTGATTGAATCCTCGACACCGTGGTTCATCCGATGAGATCATCGTGGAGCATGTGGGAGCCAACATGGGTATCCAGATCCCGCTGTTGGTTATTGACCGGAGAGGCGTCTCGGTCATGTCTGCATGTCTCCCGAACCCGTAGGGTCTACACACTTAAGGTCCGGTGACGCTAGGGTTGTAGAGATATATGTATGCGGAAACCTGAAAGTTGTTCGGAGTCCCGGATGAGATCCCGGACGTCACGAGAGGTTCCGGAATGGTCCGGAGGTGAAGAATTATATATAGGAAGTCCAGTTTCGGCCACCGGGAAAGTTTCGGGGGTTATCGGTATTGTACCGGGACCACCGGAAGGGTCCCGGGGGTCCACCGGGTGGGGCCACCTGTCCCGGAGGGCCCCGTGGGCTGAAAGTGGAAGGGAACCAGCCCCTAGTGGGCTGGGGCGCCCCCGTTGGGCCTCCCCCTGCGCCTAGGGTTGGGAACCCTAGGGGGGGAGTTCCCCCTTGCCTTGGGGGGCAAGGCACCCCTTCCCCCCCACTTGGCCGCCTCCCCCCTGGATCTGATCTCCAGGGCCGGCGCCCCCCCAGGGGGCCTATATAAAGGGGGGGGAGGGAGGGCAGCACACAACAGCCTTGGGCGCCTCCCTCCTCCCCTGCAACACCTCTCTCTCTCTCGTAGAAGCTTGGCGAAGCCCTGCACGAGACCCGCTACATCCACCACCACGCCGTCGTGCTGCTGGATCTCCATCAACCTCTCCTTCTCCCTTGCTGGATCAAGAAGGAGGAGACGTCGCTGCATCGTACGTGTGTTGAACGCGGAGGTGCCGTCCGTTCGGCACTCGGTCATCGGTGATTTGGATCACGGCGAGTACGACTCCGTCATCCACGTTTATTGGAACGCTTCCGCTCGCGATCTACAAGGGTATGTAGATGCACTCCCTTCCCCTCGTTGCTAGTACACTCCACAGATGCATCTTGGTGAACGTAGGAAAATTTTAAAATTATGCTACGATTCCTAACATAAATTGTTGAGCAGTCTCCGCTCAACCTTGTATTGTATTCAGTACTCCTGGTATTTTTCTTCTATGAGCAAGATATTGTCTACCAGTGAGAAGGAATTCTTCTTTACTGGTCCATAAAAGGGATCGGTCTCTCAATAAATATTTTTATTGAAAAACCGGTCGTGACAAGCTTGGTATCAGAGCCAGGCTGACAGTAGGAAGCCACTAGGTGCGATCGCTAATCGGTTATTAGCGTCTTTTGTGCTCTTTTCAGCATTTTGCAAATGTAGCTATTTTCTGTTGGTCATCATAAATTTATGACATGACTACTCAGAATTTTTGCCTACTTTTGTAGATGGCTGGCAGCAACTGCGAGACTCGGGTGTTCACTAACGTGCCCGAGGGGTTTGTCAAACTCCTCGTCTCCATCACCAAGCTCGCGATCGGGCCAGCGACTCGTCCGGAGTTCATGCTTTATCAGCACAAGCTCAGCGACGACGTGTCTATGCACCAGGCCGTGGTGCAATTCAAGGGAGGACGTTCTGCGTCTCGCCACTTCCGTTTTGTGGGAAGGGCCATGCCTACGGAGAGGCATGCCATGCAGATGGCTGCCCGTGAGGCGATAGCTCGCCTTCGGGACATTCTTCCTATGATGAAGACTCGTCGCTACCGCTACCTCCCATGCCATGTGCCATATACTTGTCACTATGCATTCGCCTGCCATAGGGGAGAGCAAGATGAAGCCATCGAGATGGTTGTGGAGTATCTCAAAGCTCTGGAGGAATCTTTCGACAACCTCGTGGACGATCTTGTGGCTGCCCGCATGGACTTAGTTCGGGGCGGTCCTGCCAGCAGGAAGGAGCTTCTCCACATGGCACCGCCTCTGACATTCGTCTCGTCCTCAGCATCTTATGCACCGGCCATTTTGGCCACTGCTCGCCGTCTGCCTACCACTGAGGAGTTCGACCGAGTCATCGCTCCTACTCCAGTCAGAGCTGCACCGCCTGCCACACCCGCACTGCCGCCGGTCGCTCCCGCACTATCACCACAGCGTAGTGCTACGCGTCTGGAGCCTGCTAGGGAGGAGGTGGAGGTTGAATCTCCTGCACCGCTGAGTCTTGCCCTCGGCAAGGGAAAGGACATCGTCACCATCTCCGACTGAGAGCGCCGAGTAGCCGCACGTTGTGTCTGCATGTATGATGTGTTTCATGTAATTAAGTTTGTAGTAGTTGTATGCGCTGCATTCCGGAGGAGCGTGCTAGTCTAAATAACATGTCAGGAATGTGTACGCACATCCTGAGTGCTGTATCGTATGTTTGCGTTTCGCGTGTAAGATTTGTGCTAAGCAGTTCTCCTCCGTGCGAAATCGTTTATGTTTTCTTGAAAAATCTTGGGGTCTTTTAAATTTTTGCCTTTGCAAGATTTTCCGTGTACCACACAGTTCTTCTCATGAGTTTTGCTAAATAATACCCCAGAGTGGAAAATGTCTCGTCCGTGGACTCGTTCCATGCCCAATCAACCAGAAGAAGTTTATGGGACACAAACTAGCAACAACTTCACTCAGGGACAGTCTAGTCAACAGGACAGCGAAGCAGCCTTATCTCAAGTATGCCGCCTTTTCGAACAAAGCCAACAGCAACACCAAGAGATGATGAATCACGTCATCAATATGGGAAACCACCATGAGCCCTATCAACCACACTTCAAGTTGTCTGAATTACAGAAGACTCGCCCTTCAACGTTTGCTCACACCGATAGGCCACTTGAAGCCGATGATTGGCTTCGTGACATCGAAAGGAAGCTGATTATTGCTCAGTGTTCAGATCATGAGAAGGTGCTTTATGCACCACACTACCTTACTGGAGTAGCTGCAGCATGGTGGGAAAACTTCCTACACATGCATCCCAGTGAACACAACATCACCTGGGAAGAGTTTAAGGAAGGCTTTCGTGGGGCACACATCCCCAGGAGCATCATAAAAATCAAGAAGAGAGAATTTGATGACCTCAAGCAAAGAGGCATGTCAGTGACAGAATACAACGGTCAGTTTACCCAGCTATCTCGTTATGCCTACGACGAGCACATGACAGAGAACAAGAGGATGGAAAAAAATTTGGACGGCCTGGCGCCAGCATTAAGATGCCAACTGGTCGTGCACACTTTCCCAGATTTTAAAACTCTGGTTGACAAGGCCATTACCTTGGAGAATGAGTGCCGTAGTCTGGAGGATATCCGTAAGCGAAAGAGGGATAAGACGACCCTTGCTCGCAACAACCGAAGCAAGACTGATGTTCAGAGGACTGAAGCAAGGAAATCCACGACTACTGATCTAAGGCCAACCAGACAGTTTCATTCCAGGGACAAGGACTTCACGTACCCTCCAGGGGTCACATGCTATGCGTGTGGTGAAGAAGGGCACTATGCTAAACAGTGCCCAAAACCAAGGAACTCGGACCCCAAGCCGAACAATGGTGGGAATAATCCAGCCCCCAAGCGCAACAATTTCAATCCCAACAACAACCACAGGAAGGGTCACCTGAACCATGTGACCAGGGAAGAAGCGCAGAATGCCCCAGACATCGTACTCGGTACGTTCCCTGTCAACACAGTACCTGCCACGGTTTTGTTTGATTCTGGAGCTTCCCATTCGTTCGTTTCGAAGAATTTTGTTTTGCAACATGGTTTTCTGATACTTCCCTTGGAAAAATCTATGATCATCAAGTCCCCCGGAAATAAGCAGATCGCTCAGAGTTACTGCCAAGGAGTGATCATTGAGTTCGAAGGACTAAAGTTCCAAGCTAATCTCATCGTGTTGGAAAATAAAGGACTGGATGTCATTTTAGGGATGGACTGGTTGATCACCAACAAAGGATTTATTGACTGTTTCAATCGGACTGTGGTCCTCACTCATCATCACGGCAAGACAATAAAGGTTACAGCTCAAGAAAGACCATGGTCACGACAACCAAAATTGAACAAAGTGGACATTTCAGAACTGAGAAAAGTTCCAGTGGTGTGCGAGTTTCCTGACGTATTTCCTGAAGAACTACCAGGCATGCCACCAGACCGAGAGATAGAATTCAGCATTGAACTAGCACCTGGCACCGCTCCCATCTATAAGAAACCTTATAGAATGGCACCCTCAGAATTGGTAGAATTGAAGAAGCAGATAAAGGAATTACTGGACAAAGGTTTTATTCGAGCCAGCTCCTCACCTTGGGGTTCGCCAGTATTATTCGCCAAGAAAAAGGATGGGACACTGAGACTGTGTATAGACTACCGAGCTCTCAATATGGTCACCATCAAAAACAAATATCCGATGCCACGGATAAATGATTTGTTTGACCAGCTCGCACAAGCCAAGGTGTTCTCAAAAATTGATTTGAGATCGGGATATCATCAATTGAAAGTACGGACAGAAGATATCCCTAAGACAGCATTTACCTCCAGATACGGATTATATGAGTTCACAGTGATGCCTTTTGGACTAACGAACGCCCCCTCATATTTCATCCACCGCATGAACAAAGTGTTTATGAAATTTATGGACAAATTTGTTGTGGTGTTCATTGACGATATTCTGGTATATTCAAGGACACCAGAAGAGCACGCTGAGCATCTCAGAATTGTTTTGGGTGAATTAAGGAAACATACATTGTACGCCAAATTTAGCAAGTGTGAATTTTGGCTAAGGCAAGTTGGTTTCCTAGGCCATATATTAACCCAAGAAGGCGTGGCCGTAGACCCAGAAAAAGTCAAAGCCATACTGGACTGGAGCCACCAGCCAACGTGACAGATGTGCGGAGTTTCCTTGGAATGGCCGGATATTACAGAAGGTTTATTGAAGGATTCTCCACTATGGCAAAACCAATGACATAGTTGCTCAAGAAAGACAAGAAATTTGTATGGACGGAAGCATGCGAGAAAAGCTTCCAAGAACTCAAGAAGAAACTAACAACCGCACCGGTCTTAACTGTGCCAGACATACACAAGAGTTTTGAAGTATATTGTGACGCATCCCGGAAGGGCCTCGGATGTGTACTGATGCAAGATGGCAAAGTGGTCGCGTATGCTTCCAGGCAGCTACGAAAGCATGAGGAAAATTATCCAACTCATGACTTGGAGCTAGCAGCGGTCATCCATGCACTCAAGGAGTGGAGGCACTTTTTGTTGGGAAATCGTTGTGAAATATATACGGACCATAAGAGCCTTAAATATATTTTCACACAGCCAGAGCTAAATTTACGCCAACGACGCTGGTTGGAATTGGTCAAGGACTATGATGTCAGAATTCACTACCATCCAGGGAAAGCAAATGTAGTGGCAGATGCCCTTAGTCGGAACCCCAGCCCGGGCAACGACAGCCCACAAAACTTGAGGCCTGAGTTTCAGCAGGAGTTCGCTAGACTCAACATGGTGTTAGTCTCGGAGGGCACCGTATCAAATCTGGAGATACATCCCACCCTAATGGAACAAATTAAGAAGGCTCAGCAAGGGCATCCCAGCATCGAAGGAATAAAGAGAAAGATGAGCCTTGGCAAAGCTTCAGAGTTCGTCACAGACAATGAAGGAATATTATGGTACGGGGACAGACTTTGCGTACCTAACATTGAGGAACTCAAGCAACAAATCCTAATCGAGAGCCATACCGCTCCATACTCGATCCACCCTGGAGGAACCAAAATGTACAAAGACATTCAAGAAAGATTTTGGTGGCACGGTATGAAAAGGGATATAGCAGCATTCATTGCTTGTTGCGATTCCTGTCAGCGCATTAAAGCCGAGCATCAAAAGCCAGCAGGGCTACTCCAGCCAAACAGGATACCTGAGTGGAAATGGGATGAAATTGGAATGGACTTCATCGTCGGACTACCTCGATCGCAACGCAGAAATGACGCCATATGGGTCATCACAGATAGGCTAACTAAGGTAGCACATTTCATTCCCGTGAAAATGACCTACTCCACACAAAGGCTGGCCAAGCTTTATCTCTCACGTATAGTTTGTTTGCATGGAGTCCCAAAGACTATAATATCCGACCGAGGCACTCAATTTGTCTCTAAATTTTGGGATCACATGCAACAAGCTCTGGGCACGCAACTAGCTTTCAGTACAGCGTACCACCCTCAAACTGATGGACAAACGAAACGTGTGAACCAAATCCTAGAGGACATGCTGAGAGCCTGTGTGCTCACCTATGGGTCCAGTTGGGAAGAAAGTTTGCCGTATGCCGAGTTTGCTTACAACAACAGTTACCAAGCCAGCTTACAAATGGCACCCTTTGAAGCATTGTACGGACGGAGGTGTCGTACCCCACTGAATTGGTCAGAAACAGGTGACAGTCGTATCTTCGGCCCAGGCATGCTCAAGGAGGCCGAGGAGAAAGTTAAACAGATCAGGGACAGACTCAAGACAGCGCAAAGCCGACAAAAGAGCTACTACGATCAAAAACATCGTGAGGTCAGCTTTGAACCCGGTGATTTCATATACCTACGAGTGTCTCCTATGAGGGGCCTGCAACGGTTCAAAATTAAGGGGAAGCTAGCCCCGAGATTTATTGGACCATTCTGTATGGTTGCACGAAGAGGCACAGTGGCCTACAAACTAGACCTACCCAAGGAGCTGTCAGACGTCCATGACGTGTTCCACGTCTCACAATTGAGAAAATGTGTAAGTAACCCGGAGAAGCATGTATCTCACGAAGTCGTTGATGTGCAACCAGACCTCACCTACAGAGAGCGTCCAGTAAAGATTTTGGAAGAGTCTGAAAGAAGGACCCGTCAGAAAACAACAAAAAATTTCAAAGTTCAGTGGAGCAACCACACTGAGGATGAAGCTACATGGGAAAGGGAAGATTTTCTCCAGGCAGAGTATCCATATCTATTTGAGGATCAACTGAAATCTCGAGGACGAGATTTTTCCTAAGGGGGTAGGTGTTGTGACACCCAAAATTTTATTTGGCTTTTTTCAAACTTTTACTTGATTTGAGGGAGGTGATTAAATTTTTTTTTCTAAAGAACTCTCCCTCTCAAAATATTTTCTTTTATGACTAGTGTTTTGTTTTGGATTCACCCAAGACTTGATTTTGGTCTTGGAGATTTTCCCTTCTTATTTGGACTCAAAACCAAATGCTTTTCACTTGGGAAAAATTTCTTTTGAAATTCCTTTAAATAGCCCTATGGCATTTGGGGTGATCTTCTCCCCTTTTCAAAAATCCCTCTTGCCATGACATAAGTGGAAACCACCTCTCAAAAGCCTTTCCTCATCTTTGGATCATGATATACTTCAAATCCAGCAAGTTGAACCTCTCCATATAATTATTTCCATTTATTTCTTATCAAAAATTATTTCTGCCTTGTATTCTAGCTCTTGGAGATTTACAAAGGAACTACCCTTTCTGCTTTGAGTTTTGTCCCCAAACCAATTTCCCTAGCTAGTCCTTTGAACCCTCAACCAAGATCCATGAAGATCCACTGGTCTTCAGTTCAAATATTTCAAATTATTCTTGCTGCAAGTTTGGACCAGATTTGCCAAATTTGATGAAATTCATTTGAATTCTTCTCCTAAAAATCTGAGAAAAATCAGGCAGCCTCTGGGTGCATTGAGAGGTCACCTCACCAAGTCCCAGCTCCAGGAAAAAATTTCTTCTTGCCAAATCATTTCATCGAACACCTGCTGGACACTGTTGCTAACATGTTCAGAAAATTCAGACAAAACAGTTTCAGTGCACTGTCATTTTCTTCAGAACCTGTAGTCGATCTCGCCAGTGCCGCGGTGTCGCCGTGCGCCCTGCGTTTCCTCCTTGTCCTCTGCACCGCACGATCGCCTGGAGGCTTGCGGGCGTCGGCGACGAGCAGGAGGAGGTGCGCCGCCCCGTGAGCGATGGCAGCGGCGGCTTTGCGGCCGCCAGAGAGAGGCGCAGCGCAGACGGCACCGTCCAGCGCCGCCCAAGCCACCGGAGGCCGCCGCGTGGCCATCCACTCCCCAGTGCACGCT
The DNA here is from genome assembly GCF_002575655.3 of Aegilops tauschii subsp. strangulata. Taxonomy (NCBI): domain Eukaryota; kingdom Viridiplantae; phylum Streptophyta; class Magnoliopsida; order Poales; family Poaceae; genus Aegilops; species Aegilops tauschii. The sequence continues at coordinate 112,501,584 of NC_053035.3, forward strand.
GCCACCCTCGTCGTGAACTGCCAGGCGCGGAGCGCGCTCTCTGCCGCCGCCGTGCCCGTACGGCCACCCCGTCGAGGACCGGCGCCATTACGCCAAGCCCGACCAAGATTAGCGGGGGAACGGCACAAGTACACCTCCCTGATGCTGCCTGGCCACTTAAGCTCCCTGCCAAGCCATTGCCTCGCCGTAATTGCTCGCCGGAGCGATCCCGTTCACGGCCACCCCCTCGAACCGCCTATAAATAGAGGCCCCGAGCTCCAACTCGAACTCACACCACCTCTGCACACCTCCAAAACCACGCCTAACCACTGGAAGAGCCCCGAGGGAGCCTTCTTCCCCAACTCCGGCCGCCGCGACCCGCCACGGGATCCAGCTCGATTCGCTCCCGTGCATGCACTTCTACCTCTCAGCTCTTGCCAGTAGCTTCCTTATGCATCCACTCTCCTGACCCGCGCTTCAATTCGGAGTTTGCAGCACCCACCGGAGTTCTCCACCATCGGTCGAGCCGCCGTCCGCCGGAGAAAGTGTCGCCGTCGACGTGGTGCTCCCCGACGACCAAGTCCACCACCCACCGACGCGGAAGGACGCACTGAACCTCTTGGTACACTCCGATCTCCCTGACTCGCCGTGGTTCGACGCCGGCGACCACCGCAGCCTTCGGGCGCCGGCGAGATTTTAAACCTGACATGTGGGACCCCCACGTCAGCCTCTCTTCTTTCACTCCCTCGAAACGTTTTCTGTTGGCGCCTTCGGGCAAGTACGTTTTCTCTTTGGTCTGGCGCGTTTCCCTCCGAACCATTTTCTGTTTTCTCAGTTAAGTCCCTGGATCTTTTCTGTTTCATCACAGATTAGTCCCTGGACTAAAACCCTTATAACTTTTTAATAAAAGGTGATTTTTGAGTGATTCTTTTTCTGACAGTCTTATATTTTTGTCTAGTTTTTTATAGTATTTATTTGGAAAAATTTTGGAACAACTTTTATGCACACGATGATTTTCACGTTAGTATACGTTTTCGCTATACCGTAGGTTCCGGAAGAGGTGACGGAGCCGCGAACTTCGCCGAGCTAGACTCCGACTTCTCCGAACCAGGCAAGCATGTTTGAACCTTTAATATGATAGGTGTTTTGCATGTTTGCTTGAATGGTTGTGCATGGCATATGAGCATCGGTGAGTACCTCGTTGCATGTAAGGCAACTACCCGTGTGTTCCGAAGTTACTGTGATCGCTGATGAGAGATGGCCTAGTCATGTGGTGACATGAAGGGTAGTAAGGTGGTACTGTTGTAGCATGCCAGCCTTACGTCATCCGATAAATTCCGACGTTAACGTGGACGGAGTCACGTTATCGTTCTTCCCCCTTCCGTGCTGCCACATGTTTTCTGCCAGAATGCGGTTTAGTAAGTTGTTAACCTCTTTCCGTGTACACACCAAATAGAGGGGCCGGGATGAGGGTTCCATGGCCCTGGATTAAAGCCAGTCATCCGGTCAGGGGGCATGGGTGTTTCCGGTTGGGACCGAGAGGGGGGCACCCCTTAGAGCGCGCATATATAAATTTGATCCCATGCTACGCGAGGTTGTAGCCTCCCCGTCTCAAGGTTTTTCTTGAACGTTGCCGAGGGTGATTCCTGGCTTCGGAATGTTGAATGGGTGTGTACTAGTTAGATGTGTTTCTTCCAAAACACCGTAAACGGAACTAGTCCCCGTGACTACTGAAATCCGTTGGCTGTGGTTAAAGTACAAACTCTGCAGAGTCAAATCCTTCCGAGTCATCGTATCCATGGTCAAGGACCGTGACCAGTGTATCCATATCTATTGTCAAATTCTCGTGGTATTTTTCCCCGGCGAACAAACTTGAGTGGTAAACTTGGTTGAATGTTATTCCTGTGGATGGACTAACCCCTGTTGTTTATCTCATACGTGATTATTCGCTTAATAGGATTTAAATTCTTGAACTACTGAGATATGAAGTTTTGAAATATAAGCCCTTTATGTGATGTCGCTCAGACGTCCGACTGTGGCATGTTTGTCTTTTATTTTCAATATAAGCCCTTTATGTGATGTCGCTCAGACGTCCGACTGTGGCATGCTTGTCTTTTTACTTTCAATATAAGCCCTTTGTGTGATGTCTCTCAGACGTCCGACTGTGGCGTGTTTGTCTTTTACTTTCAATATAAGCCCTTTATGTGGTGTCGCCTTGACGCCCGACTGCGGCATTGTTATTCTTGTATTTTCCTCTCGAGGAGTCATTCAGACACTCGTTTGGCCCTCAGTATTTACTTTGGGATTTCGGGAGGACTACCGCCCGACTTCTCTTTTATTTCCCACGCATTATTATCCCTATGTCTGAGTGCACTTGTTAATCTGTTCATATGCATCGTGTTTACATTTGTTATATCTTATGTCCGAATTGTCTTGCGAGTACTTTCATAGTACTCACCTGGCTTGTTGATTTGGCCAGATGTTGACGAAGGCGATCTCATGGATGAAGAGTTTGATAGTGAGTCCGACGCCTAGAGGAATCCCAGTCAGTCCCGTGCGATCCTGGGTTTGGTCACTTGTATTATATACGCTTCCGCCACCCGCAATAAGTCTCCTTGAGCCTCACTCCGACGCTCGAAGAGCTGTTAGTTCTCAGGAGTCATATCACCCTCTTCGCTGTGATATATCCACCACCGCTTTTATCGTGAGTTAGTAGTTATGCCACCCTATCCGCCGTTATGTTTTATCGGCGCGCTTGTAATAAATTGTTGAGCAGTCTCCGCTCAACCTTGTATTGTATTCAGTACTCCTGGTATTTTTCTTCTGTGAGCAAGATATTGTCTACCAGTGAGAAGGAATTCTTCTTTACTGGTCCATAAAAGGGATCGGTCTCTCAATAAATATTTTTATTGAAAAACCGGTCGTGACACTATTTTTCACTACTCGAGAAGTAAACACTTTGAAATGATCGATATAGTTGACTAGAGGGGGGTGAATAGGCAACTAACAATTTTTTAGCTGTTCTTTACCAAATTAAACTTTGCATCAAAGTAGGTTGTCTAGATATGCAACTAGGTGAGCAACCTATATGATGCAACAATAACAAGCACAAGAGCAAGCAAGGGGTACAACACAATATAACTTGCACAAGTAAAGGTGGGAGATAACCAAGAGTGGAGCCGGTGGAGACGAGGGTGTGTTACCGAAGTTCCTTCCCTTTGAGAGGAAGTACGTCTCCGTTGGAGCGCTGTGGAGGCACAATGCTCCCCAAGGAGCCACTAGGGCCACCGTATTCTCCTCATGCTCTCACACAATGCGAGATGTTGTGATTCCACTATTGGTGCCCTTGGAGGCGGTGACCGAACCTTTACAAACAAGGTTGGGGCAATCTCCACAAATTGGAGGCTCCCAACGACACCACAAAGCTTCACCACAATGGAATATGGCTCTGAGGTTACCTCAACCGTCTAGGGTGCTCAAACACCCAAGAGTAACAACATCCGCGAGGGATTAGTGGGGGAATCAAATTTCTCTTGGTGGAAGTGTAGATTGGGGCCTTCTCAACCAACCCCTAGAAAATCAAAAAGTTTGATTGGCTAGGGAGAGAGATCGGGCGAAAATGGAGCTTGGAGCAACAATGGAGCTTGGAAGGGAAGAGGTCGACCCTAGGAAGAAGAAAAAAAACCTTTATATAGGGGAGCAAAAATCCAACCATTTTCTGCCCAGCCCGCAACTAAGCAGTACTACCGCTCCTAGGAGTGGTACTACCGCATAGGCGGTACAACTCCACACAGGCCTAAGACTACACAGAGTGTATCTACGGTAGTGCCGCTGGAGCGGTACTACCGCTGACCCGAGTGGTACTATCGCTTTGGGTCTTAGTTCTGGAGATGCAGCGGTAGTAGAGGGTGCTAGGGTTGGAAGTACCGTGCCAAGCGGTACTACCGTCCTAGTGCCACTCTACTACCGCTTGTGGCAAAGTGGGAACAGAACCTTGCACGTAAGAAAACCCCGCAAGCGGTAGTGGGGACGGTAGTACAGGCTATAGTACCGCCGAAGCTATACTACCGCGGTACTACCGCCCTACTACCGTGAATTAAAAACAGAAACCGAAAGTTGCACGCTCGGGGAAACCCTAAGCGGTACTACCACAGAAGTACCAGCGGTACTACCGTAGGCACAAGCGGTACTACCGCTGGCAAGATTCTGAAAACACTACAGAAAACATAGGAAAGGCTCCGGAGATGGGAAGGAGGCTATGGGTGCATATGGGGCTGTGTACGTGTTGATTCCACCCATACCTTTCCGAAGCGGACCCCCTCTTAATAGTACGGCTTTCCTACGACTCAAATCCACCGAAAAAGAAATGTAAAAAAACCGCCGTCTTCGAAAGGCTCCGAGGGGCGTCGAATACTCTAGTGCCTAGCCATGAGATATCTGAAATGCTCAATGCACACGATTAGTCCGCAAAATCATTGTCATCAATCACCAAAACCACTTAGGGAGAAATAAGCCCTTACAATCTCTCCCTTTTTGGTGGATTGATGACAATACGGGATTTGCACAAAGAGATATATAATGAGCATTAGCAAATCCAAGAATCTATAAAATATAGACAGGATCCCCTAGATGTGTGCATTCAAAAGATGTGCTTTGGACTGCACAACACACATACTAGGATCAACACTCCCCCTATATTTTATAGACCGGGTAATCCTTGCAAAGATATAAGGGACACTTAAGCAAGGAAACTAATAAGACAAAAGATTATACATTCACGCACATAGAGACATAAAGAGATTAACCAGGGTAGCATATGTCTTACACCATATGACAGAGTCTCACAACAAACCAAAGCAAACGAAGGAAAAGAGTTCAGAAGCAGAAACACAGAAGCAACAAGAACCAAGCTTGTGACTCAACAACACCCTACAGAAAGACAAATCCCCGATCCTAAACCTCTCCCCCTTGGCATCGAGACACCAAAAGGGCAGAGAGTGACCTAACGCAACTCCAGATGGCACTAGTCTCCTCCCATGGACTCGTCAGACTCCTCCTCAAAATCAGACCCATCAGCAGACTCCTCCTCAGACCCATCGGCCTCCTCCTCGATCTCCTGATCCTGAGATGGAGCAGAAGTAGCAGCATTAGACTCATCCGAGTCCGTCTAGTGAGAGTATGAAGAGATCCACTTGTCCTCCGGAGTGATACGGTCCTTAGAGCCATCCTGAACTGGGATCTCAAGCTTCCTCATGTTCGCCTTCCTCTCCTGATGAGCCTTCTTGGCATCCACATGTGCCAAGTACATCTTGTTCTGAACATCGGTCCCAAGGCAAAAGAGCTTCTTCACCTTATGCTTGAGCTTGGCCGCCCAACCCGACTGACCACAAGAATGCTCTGTGCCGGGAGCAGGACCACCATCATCACCCTAATCCTTGCTACCTCTTGAGCACTGCGTTGGTTTTCCCTTGAAGAGGAAAGGGTGATGCAGCAAAGTAGCGTAAGTATTTCCCTCAGTTTTTGAGAACCAAGGTATCAATCCAGTAGGAGGCCACGCACGAGTCCCTCGCACCTACACAAACAAATAAATCCTCGCAACCAACGTGATAAGGGGTTGTCAATCCCTACACGGTCACTTACGAGAGTGAGATCTGATAGATGTGATAAGATAATATTTTTGGTATTTTTGTGATAAAGATGCAAAGTAAAGAAAAAAAATAAAAACGGCAAAAAATAGCTTGTTGTTGGAAGATTAATATGATGGAAAATAGACCCGGGGGCCATAGGTTTCACTAGTGGCTTCTCTCGAGAGCATACGTATTTACGGTGGGTGAACAAATTACTGTTGAGCAATTGACAGAATTGAGCATAGTTATGAGAATATCTAGGTATGATCATGTATATAGGCATCACGTCCGAGACAAGTAGACCGACTCCTGCCTGCATCTACTACTATTACTCCACACATCGACCGCTATCCAGCATGCATCTAGAGTATTAAGTTCATAAGAACAGAGTAATGCTTTAAGCAAGATGACATGATGTAGAGGGATAAACTATTGCAATATGATATAAACCCCATCTTGTTATCCTCGATGGCAACAATACAATACGTGCCTTGCTGCCCCTACTGTCACTGGGAAAGGACACCGCAAGATTGAACCCAAAGCTAAGCAGTTCTCCCATTGCAAGAAAGATCAATCTAGTAGGCCAAACCAAACTGATAATTCGAAGAGACTTGCAAAGATAACCAATCATACATAAAAGAATCCAGAACATTCAAATATTGTTCATAGATAAACTTGATCATAAACCCACAATTCATCGGTCTCAACAAACACACCGCAAAAGAAGATTACATCGAATAGATCTCCACGAGAGAGGGGGAGAACATTGTATTGAGATCCAAAAAGAGAGAGGAAGCCATCTAGCTAATAACTATGGACCCGAAGGTCTGAGGTAAACTACTCACACATCATCGGAGAGGCTATGGTGGGAAAATATGTAGAAGCCCTCCATGATCGATGCCCCTCCGGCGGAGCTCCGGAACAGGCCCCAAGATGGGATATCACGGGTACAGAAGGTTGCGGTGGTGGAATTAGGTTTTTGGCTCCGTATCTGGTAGTTTTGGGGTACGTAGGTATATATAGGAGGAAGGAGTACGTCGGTGGAGCAACGTGGGGCCCACGAGGGTGGAGGGCGCGCCCAAGGGGGGTAGGCGCGCCCCCCTACCTCGTGGCTTCCTGGTAGCTTTCTTGACGTAGGGTCCAAGTTCTCTGGATCACGTTCGTTCCGAAAATCACGTTCCCGAAGGTTTCATTCCGTTTGGACTCCGTTTGATATTCTTTTTCTGCGAAACTCTGAAATAGGCAAAAAACAACAATTCTGGGCTGGGCCTCCGGTTAATAGGTTAGTCCCAAAAATAATATAAAAGTGTATAATAAAGCCCAATAATGTCCAAAACAGAATATAATATAGCATGGGGCAATAAAAAATTATAGATACGTTGGAGACGTATCAAGCATCCCCAAGCTTAATTCCTGCTCGTCCTCGAGTAGGTAGATGATAAAAACAGAATTTTTGATGTGGAATGCTACTTGGCATAATTTCAATGTAATTCTTCTTAATTGTGGTATGAATATTCAGATCCGAAAGTTTCAAGATAAAAGTTCAATGTTGACATAAAAATAATAATACTTCAAGCATACTAACTAAGCAATTATGTCCTCTCAAAATAACATGGCCAAAGAAAGTTCATCCCTACAAAATCATATAGTTTAGTCATGCTCCATTTTCATCACACAAGAATGCTCTCATCATGCACAACCCCGATGACAAGCCAAGCAATTGTTTCATACTTTAGTAATCTCAGACGTTTTCAACCTTCACGCAATACATGAGCGTGAGGCATGGATATAGCACTTTGGGTGGAATAGAATATGATGATGGGGGTTATGTGGAGAAGACAAAAAAGGAGAAAGTCTCACATCAACGAGGCTAATCAATGAGCTATGGAGATGCCCATCGATTGATGTTAATCCAAGGAGTAGGGATTGCCATGCAACAGATGCACTAGAGCTATAAATATATGAAAGCTCAACAAAAGAAACTAAGTGGGTGTGCATCCAAATTGCTTGCTCATGAAGACCTAGGGCACTTGAGGAGGCCCATTGTTGGAATATACAAGCCAAGTTCTATAATGAAAAATTCCCACTAGTATATGAAAGTGACAAAACAAGAGACTTTCTATCATGAAGATCATGGTGCTACTTTGAAGCACAAGTGTGGTAAAAGGATAGTAACATTGTCCCTTCTCTCTTTTTCTCTCATTTTTTGGGCCTTCTCTTTTTTTATGGCCTTTCTCTTTTTTTTTATTCCTCACTTGGGACAATGCTCTAGAAAATGATCATCATCACACTTCTATTTATTTACAACTCAATGATTACAACTCGATACTAGAACAAGTATGACTCTATATGAATGCCTCCGGCGGTGTACCGGGATATGCAATGAACCAAGAGTGACATGTATGAAAGAATTATGAACGGTGGCTTTGCCACAAATACTATGTCAACTACATGATCATGCAAAGCAATATGACAATGATGAATGTGTCATGATAAACGGAACGGTGGAAAGTTGCATGGCAATATATCTCGGAATGGCTATGGAAATGCCATAATAGGTAGGTATGGTGGCTGTTTTGAGGAAGATATAAGGAGGTTTATGTGTGAAAGAGCGTATCATATCACGGGGTTTGGATGCACCGGCGAAGTTTGCACCAACTCTCAATGTGAGAAAGGGCAATGCACGGTACCGAAGAGGCTAGCAATAATGGAAAGGTGAGAGTGCGTATAATCCATGGACTCAACATTAGTCATAAAGAACTCACATACTTATTGCAAAAATCTACAAGTCATCAAAAACCAAGCACTACGCGCTTGCTCCTAGGGGGATAGATTGGTAGGAAAATACCATCCCTCGTCCCCGACCGCCACTCATAAGGAGGACAATCAAAGAACACCTCATGTTTCAAATTTGTTACATAACGTTTACCATACGTGCATGCTACGGGACTTGAAAACTTCAACACAAGTATTTCCCAAATTCACAACTACTCAACTAGCACAACTTTAATATCACTACCTCCATGTCTCAAAACAATCATCAAGCATCAAACTTCTCTTAGTATTCAACACACTCATAAGAAAGTTTTTACTAATCTTGAATACCTAGCATATTAGGATTATTTAAGAAAACTACCATGCTATTTAAGACTCTCAAAATAATCTAAGTGAAGCATGAGAGATCAATAGTTTCTATAAAACAAATCCACCACCGTGCTCTAAAATATATAAGTGAAGTACTAGAGCAAAAACTATATAACTCAAAAGATATAAGTGAAGCACATAGAGTATTCTAATAATTTCCGAATCATGTGTGTCTCTCTCAAAAGGTGTGTACAGCAAGGATGAAATTGGTAAACTAAAAAAATAAGGACTCAAATAATACAAGACGCTCCAAGCAAAACACATATCATGTGGTGAATAAAAATATAGCTCCAAGTAAAATTACCGATGGAAGTAGACGAAAGAGGGGATGCCTTCCGGGGCATCCCCAAGCTTTGGATTTTAGGTGTCCTTAGATTATCTTTGGCACCCCCAAGCTTAGGATCTTGCCACTCCTTGTTCCATAATCCATCAAATCTTTCACCCAAAACTTGAAAACTTCACAACACAAAACTCAACAGAAAATCTCGTGAGCTCCGTTAGCGAAAGAAAACAAAAGACCACTTCAAGGTACTGTAATGAACTCATTATTTATTTATATTGGTGTTAAACCTACTGTATTCCAACTTCTCTATGGTTTATAAACTATTTTACTAGCCATAGATTCGTCAAAATAAGCAAACAACACACGAAAAACAGAATCTGTCAAAAACAGAACAGTCTGTAGTAATCTGTAACTAACGCAAACTTCTGGAACTCCAAAAAATCAGCCAAAATAGGAAGACCTAGAAAATTTGTTTATTGATCAGCAGCAATTGGAATCAATATTTTATCACATTCTGGTGATTTTTAACAATTATTTTCGTGAACAGAAAGTTTCTGGAATTTTCTGCAAGAGCAAATAACTATCATCCAAGAAGATCCTATAGGTTTAACTTGGCACAAACACTAATTAAAACATAAAAACACATCTAACCAGAGGCTAGAACAAATATTTATTCCTAAACAGAAGCAAAAAGCAAAACTAAAAATAAAATTGGGTTGCCTCCCAACAAGCGCTATCGTTTAACGCCCCTAGCTAGGCATCGATAATTTTAATGATGCTCACATGAAAGACAAGAATGAAGTGCGAAGAGAGCATCATAAAACACGTGACAAACACATCTAAGTCTGACATACTTCCTATGCATAGGCATATTATAGGCAAACAAATTATCATAGCAAGCAAAAATTAGCATATGCAAGGAAGAAGAAAGAGACGATAGCAATCTCAACATGACGAGAGGTAATTTAGTAAGATGAAAATTTCTACAACCATATTTTCCTCTCTCATAATAATTACATATGGGATCATAAGCAAATTGAACAATATAGCTATCACAAAACATATTCTTAACACGATCCACATGTATGCAAAGTTGACACTCTTCCAAAATAGTGGGATTATCATTAACTAAAGTCATGACTCTCCCAACCCACTTTTATCAAAAATTTCATAAGATTGAAAATCCTCCAAATATGTGGGATCTAAAGTTGACACTCTTCCAAACCCACTTTCAATACTATTGCAAACATTATTATCAATCTCATATTCGTCATGGGGCTTAAATAAATTTTCAAGATCATAAGAAAAATCACCCCAATCATGATCATTACAACAAGTAGTAGACATAGCAAACTTAGTATCCCCAAACTTAGGGTTTTGCGTATCATTAACACAATTGACATTAATAGAATTTATAATAACATCATTGCAATCATGCTTTTTATCGAAGGAACTACCAAGTATGGGTGCAATAGCAACAATCTCATGTTTAACGTAAGGAACTATAGCAAATTCATCTTCATAAAGATTGGCATCATGGCCACAAGAATAGCAAGCATCATGTTCATCAAGGGATATTTCAATCAAACCATCGGAATCATCATTATCTATAGATTCATGCATATCATTATTTCCTTCCAAAGCAACGGTCATTCTCTCAATAAATTCTTTGACATAGACATTATGAGCATAGTTTTCATAGCAATATTTAAGTATGTCAAAATTTTCAGATTCGTAGAGAGTAATATCATACTTCTCAACCAAAGAAGAAACTTCATAAGCTCCCTTAAAAGAAACAAATTCTTCAATTTGTTCGATATCATAGTAACTATAAACACCCTTTGCATAAGAAGATCAGATTTCATTATCATTAAACTCACATAGGTAGGGGAGGTGTTTTTTAGGGTTCTTAGAGCAACAAGTAAAATCATAAATTTCACAAAGATTCCAAGCATAACACAGCAGTCTGTTTATTTGATTCCATAAGAGTCTCCCTTTTTCAGACAAATGGTGACGCACAAAATGAGCATGCTCATCTAAAGATTTCCCATCAACTAGGCTAGTTGGGGTTTCAGCACGAGCGCATAAGGATCGAAGATGATCCAAGTAGAACACTTTAAGTGTATCCATATCAATAGATTTTCAGCAAGCAAAGATGCAAGCAAATAGAAGGCACATGGAAACACAAACAAAAAGACATACGGGAAGAAGGCGAAGAAAGGGCGAATAAAACGGCAAGGGTGAAGTGGGGGAGAGGAAAATGAGAGGCAAATGGCACATAATGTAATGCGGGAGATAAGGGTTTGTGATGGGTACTTGGTATGTTGACTTTTGCGTAGACTCCCCGGCAACGGCGCCAGAAATCCTTCTTGCTACCTCTTGAGCACTGCGTTGGTTTTCCCTTGAAGAGGAAAGGGTGATGCAGCAAAGTAGCGTAAGTATTTCCCTCAGTTTTTGAGAACCAAGGTATCAATCCAGTAGGAGGCCACGCACGAGTCCCTCGCACCTACACAAACAAATAAATCCTCGCAACCAACGCGATAAGGGGTTGTCAATCCCTACATGGTCACTTACGAGAGTGAGATCTGATAGATATGATAAGATAATATTTTTGGTATTTTTGTGATAAAGATGCAAAGTAAAGAAAACAAAATAAAAACGGCAAAAGAAATAGCTTGTTGTTGGAAGATTAATATGATGGAAAATAGACCCGGGGGCCATAGGTTTCACTAGTGGCTTCTCTCGAGAGCATAAGTATTTACGGTCGGTGAACAAATTACTGTTGAGAAATTGACAGAATTGAGCATAGTTATGAGAATATCTAGGTATGATCATGTATATAGGCATCACGTCCGAGACAAGTAGACCGACTCCTGCCTGCATCTACTACTATTACTCCACACATCGACCGCTATCCAGCATGCATCTAGAGTATTAAGTTCATAAGAACAGAGTAATGCTTTAAGCAAGATGACATGATGTAGAGGGATAAACTCATGCAATATGATATAAACCCCATCTTGTTATCCTCGATGGCAACAATACAATATGTGCCTTGCCGCCCCTACTGTCATTGGGAAAGGATACCGCAAGATTGAACCCAAAGCTAAGCACTTCTCCCATTGCAAGAAAGATCAATCTAGTAGGCCAAACCAAACTGATAATTCGAAGAGACTTGCAAAGATAACCAATCATACATAAAAGAATTCAGAAGATTCAAATATTGTTCATAGATAAACTTGATCATAAACCCACAATTCATCGGTCTCAACAAACACACCGCAAAAGAAGATTACATCGAATAGATCTCCACGAGAGAGGGGGAGAACATTGTATTGAGATCCAAAAAGAGAGAGGAAGCCATCTAGCTAATAACTATGGACCCAAAGGTCTGAGGTAAACTACTCACACATCATCGGAGAGGCTATGGTGTTGATGTAGAAGCCCTCCGTGATCGATGCCCCCTCTGGCGGAGCTCCAGAACAGGCCCCAAGATGGGATCTCACGGGTACAGAAGGTTGCAGCGGTGGAATTAGGTTTTTGGCTCCGTATCTGGTAGTTTGGGGGTACGTAGGTATATATAGGAGGAAGGAGTACGTCGGTGGAGCAACGTGGGGCCCACGAGGGTGGAGGGCGCGCCGGGGGGGGGGGGGGGTAGGCGCGCCCCCTACCTCGTGGCTTCCTGGTAGCTTTCTTGACGTAGGGTCCAAGTCCTCTGGATCACGTTCGTTCCGAAAATCACGTTCCCAAAGGTTTCATTCCGTTTGGACTCCGTTTGATATTCTTTTTCTGCGAAACTCTGAAATAGGCAAAAAACAGCAATTCTGGGCTGGGCCTCCGGTTAATAGGTTAGTCCCAAAAATAATATAAAAGTGTATAATAAAGCCCAATAATGTCCAAAACAGAATATAATATAGCATGGAGCAATAAAAAATTATAGATACGTTGGAGACGTATCAATCCTCGCCAGAAGCAGAAGACACAGCCGCCTCAGGACGAGTAGTAGAGGCCCAAAGCTCCTTCTGACGCAAGTTGAGAACGTCATGAGGAGTCAAGGGTCCGGTCTCAAGAGGCACACTAGGGAAAGTGGAGCTCCAGGTAGACTGAATCGGCTTAAAGATGAAAGGAGCATAAATTGGGCAGTGATCTCCATAGGTAGCACTCAGTAGCTCCTTCCACATGACGCGAGAGACATCCAAGACGGCATCCATGCCCTTCTCAGGGTGGCACAACAGGAGCATATCCACAAGATGGCCATGCACCATGTCCAAGTTGCCAATGCGAGGAAAGAGAGTGTGCCGGAAGATGTGATGCATAATGTTAAATAATGGCTTGAGCTCCTTCTTGACTCCCTTCTCAGTCTTGGTGAGAATCATATGAGGCTTCAGCTCATCCTTGTGAGTAGGCCCCCCTCATGGTGAGGACGAAGGCCAAGAGGCTTCCTTAGCCCCTTGTCAGGATATCCAAGAAGTGCCATAAACGCACCCCAAGTGGTGCGCAACTGCCTGCCATCGGTCATCCAGATCAATGTGCGCTCTGAGTTGGTGCCATACCAGATGGTTGCAAAGAACTGAGCAACCAACTCTGGATCAAAGTCATAGTTGAAGGTCATGAGGGGCACGATGTTGAGCTGTTCACAGAGGGCATGAGCTTCTCCAAAGTATGCCTGGTACTTCTCCATATGATCCATGTTGATTGACTTGGTCTTCACAAACAGGTTCTTCCTTCCCTTGATCCGATCAAAGTACACAAGCGATTGGTCCTTATTCCAGAATGGTGAGCCAACCAGAGAAGGATCCTGAGGAATGAGGTAAGGGTTTTGCTCATGATGTTGCCAATACTCATTTTGTTTCAACTCAACAGCCGTCTTGACCGGTTCCTTCTTCTTCTTGCGAGCAACGGTTGACTTGACATTGGACTTGCCCTTGTTCCTTGCAGACTGACGACGAGCAGGTGGAGGTGTGGGGACAATCTCTTCTCCATCTTCGGAATACACAATTCTGGCATGATAGGTGCGACCACGCTTGGATGGGGGATTCGCATTCTTGTGATAGACCTTGGAGCTACTACCACCTAAAGTGACACCAAACCACAAGGGAAAACATGAATACAGACTATGCATAAGCCAGGAAGAAACAAAGGTGAGAAAGGAAGGGTTAGGGAGCATTCTGGAATTTGGGGCCTCGAGCGGTAGTACCGCGGAACTGGGGCGGTAGTACCGCTGCGCAGGAGCGGTAGTACCGCTCTGGGAACGGGCACACGGAACCCCCAGATCCGGTAGTACCGGAGGTCACAAATTCAAAAATGCTCCACTAAATCTTCAATCCTCCTATCTAGTAGTCATTCAACGTCCTACTCAAGCCCCAATTTAGCCAAAAATCGATAAACCACCATGCATTGCCCTAGAAACCTAGATTCAAAGGAGAGAACCATAGGAGCAATGAACAAGGGCAATACCGGGGTCCATGGCGAGAGGAGCTGGTGGGGAACGATTCCACCGGTCGGAATCGTTGAAGACGGCATGGAATCGGCCAGCCGGAGTGGTGGCCGGGGCTGTTCTTCGGCGCCTGAGAGAGAGAAACGTGGGGAGGGAGAGTGAAAGGGTATGGGGGAGTTAGAACTCTCCCTGCCCGATACTTACTCCCATCGCGTGCCGCTAAGTGGTAGTACCGCTGGAAGCAACGGTAGTACCGCCCCGGTACTACATCTGGGCAGGAGGCCCAGTACTCCTGCTCGAGCGGTAGTACCGCTTGGAGCGGTAGTACCGTTCCCTCACAGCGGTAGTACCGCCGGCAGGGAGAAAAAACAACCCAAAGAAGGAACAAAAGGCTTATGCAGACTAGGGGTTGAAGCATAAGGATAGGCTTGGGATAGAGACTCAAAAGAACAGCAGTAGGAAGATATACTCCAATTTCGAAAAATACCAAGAAACCAAGAGCAACTGGGAGTAACTCAAAGCACAAACAACATCCTAAGGAAGCTACTCGAACAACCACCTTTCAAAGGAGGGTGGTGGCCGAGGCCACCTATGTTTGAGTCAATTGGTATGGCACCGCGAAGATTTTAACCTTGGGCCCATGACCAAAACTCGTCTTTGAAGCACAAGTACCATAAAAAATGGCTAATGTGAAAGAGTTGATCAATTTATGCATAATGTGAAAGAGTTGATCAATTTATGCATAATGGGGGGAGGGAGAGTTCATTGAGAGAACAACACTCCCCCTATGTCCATGCTTACACCTAAACAAGACATCACGATGAGTATGGTGGGTGTGCAAAGGTTCAAGCCACATTCCTCGAATCAATGATATTTAGCTCATGCCTTAACTTGCGAAATCTTGCTTCATCCAAGGGCTTCGTGAAGATATCTGGAAGGTTATCATGAGTGTTGACATAGTTGAGCTCGATCCCCCCTCGCCTAATGTGATCTCGGATGAAGTGATACCAAATCTCAATATGCTTCGTCTTGAAGTGTTGCACCGGGTTGAGAGAGATCTTGATGGCACTTTCATTGTCACACCAAAGAGGAACTTTGTCACAAATGACACTGTAATCCTTTAAAGTTTGCTCATCCAAAGAAGTTGAGCACAACAACTACCGGCGGCCACATACTCCGCTTCGGTGGACGAGAGAGAGACACAACTTTGCTTCTTAGAAGACAAACTCACCAAAGAGCAACCAAGAAATTGGCACCCTCCGAAAGTTGACTTCCTATCCACTTTGTCTCCCGCCCAATCTGAGTCCGAAAAGCCCACAAGGTTGAAGTTAGCTCCTCTTGGGTACCATAAGCCAAAGTTTGGGGTATGAGCCAAATATCGAAAGATTCGCTTGACCGCCACATAGTGGCTTTCCTTAGGTGTGGTTGAAACCGTGCACAAATTCCCACACTCAACATGATATCCGGTCTAGATGCACAAAGGTAAAGCAAGGAGCCAATCATGGAGCGATATACCTTTTGATCCACCGCTTTACCATTGGGATCTATGTCAAGTTGGCATTTGACGGGCATTGGAGTGGAAGCCGGCTTGACATCAGTTAGCTTGAATCTCTTGAGCATGTCTTGAGTGTATTTGGCTTGGTTGATGAAGGTTCCTTCTCTTCTTTGCTTGATTTCGAACCCGAGAAAGAACTTCAACTCTCCCATCATGGACATCTTGAACTTCGAGGTCATGAGAGCGGCAAATTCCTCATTGAAAGCCTTGTTAGGGGAACCAAAGATAATATCATCAACATATAGTTGGCATACAAACAACTCCCCTTTGACCTTCTTAGTAAAAAGAGTGGGGTTGATTTTCCCAATTTCAAACCCACGATCTTGCAACAACTCGGTAAGGTGCTCGTACCACGCACGTGGGGCTTGTTTAAGGCCATAAAGTGTCTTATCGAGTTGGTACACATGATTGGGGAACTAGGGATCCTCAAACCCCGTGGGTTGTTTGACATACACCAACTCATTAATAGGACTATTAAGAAAAGCACTCTTCACATCCATTTGTTGCAACTTGAAGTTATGATGAGAAGCATAAGCAATCAACAAATGAATAGATTCAAGGCGAGCAACGAGAGCAAAGGTTTCACCGTAGTTGATACCCTCGACTTGGGAGTAGCCTTGTGCTACCAAACGAGCCTTGTTGCGAATGATAATTCCATGAGCATCTTGCTTGTTCTTGAATATCCACTTGGTTCCAATGACATTATGGTTCCCCGTTGGCCTTGGACCAATCTCCACACCTTGTTATGCTCGAAGTTGTTGAGTTCTTCATGCATGGCATTGAGCCAATCCAGATCCTCGAGCGCCTGATAGACCTTTTGGGGTTCAACAGAAGAGACAAACGCGTGCTGTTCACAATAGTTTGCTAATTGTCTACGAGTGCTTACCCCCTTTCTTAAGCTTCCAAGCACATTCTTCATGATATGATCTTTGGTAGTGAGCTTGGAGGCAATCTTGGCGACACGATGCTCCAATTCCTCCTCAAGAGAGAGTTGAGGAGCGGTAACTTGATCATCTTGATCGTCGTCTTAAGCTTGTTCTTGATCTTGAGCTTGCTCTTGATCTTGGACTTGCTCGGTGGAGAGAAATTGACCTTGGGCATCACTTGGTGGTTCACCACCATCTTGAGGTTAATCTTGCCCTTGATCTTGTTCATTTGGTTGAGGGCCTTCACTTTGTTCTTCGGAAGCGTGTTGGTCTTGGGTTGGTGATGGTTCCACATGAATGGAACAGTGTCCTTCTCCTTCGGCCACAAGGGGTTCCTCAATGGGTAGGATATGACCAACACCCATTCTTCTTATGGCTTGGGGAGGAATTTCATCACCTACATCACAAGTACCACTTTGCTCCACTTGGGAGCCATTATTCTCATCAAACTCCATGTTACACGTCTCCTCAATGAGTCCGGTGGACTTGTTGAGGACACGCTAAGCATGAGAGTTTGTAGCATAACCAACAAATATGCCCTCATGAGCTCTAGCCTCAAATTTAGACAAACGAACACCTTTCTTGAGAATGAAACAATTACACCCGAACACCCGGAAGTACTTGAGGTTGGGCTTGTTGCCGGTGAGTATCTCATATGGAGTCTTGTTCAAGCCTTTGCAGAGATAGAGCCGATTGGATGCATGACAAGCGGTGTTGATGGCTTCGGCCCAAAAGTTGTATGGAGACTTGAACTCCGCCATCATGGTCCTTGCCGCATCCATCAACGTCCGGTTCTTCCTCTCCGCTACACCATTTTGTTGAGGGGTGTAAGGTGCGGAATATTGATACTTGATCCCCTCATCACTAAGAAACTCATCCAAGGTGTAGTTCTTTGCTACCTCTTGAGCACTGCGTTGGTTTTCCCTTGAAGAGGAAAGGGTGATGCAGCAAAGTAGCGTAAGTATTTCCCTCAGTTTTTGAGAACCAAGGTATCAATCCAGTAGGAGGCTACGCGTGAGTCCCTCGTACCTACACAAAACAAATAACTCCTCGCAGCCAACGCGATAAGGGGTTGTCAATCCCTTCACGGTCACTTACGAGAGTGAGATCTGATAGATATGATAGGATAATATTTTTGGTATTTTTGTGATAAAGATGCAACGTAAAATAAAAGCAAAGTAAAAAAGCAAAGGAAATAACTAAGTGTTGGAAGATTAATATGATGAAGATAGACCCGGGGGCCATAGGTTTCACTAGTGGCTTCTCTCAAGAGCATAAATATTTTACGGTGGGTGAACGAATTACTGTTGAGCAATTGACAGAATTGAGCATAGTTATGAGAATATCTAGGTATGATCATGTATATAGGCATCACGTCCGAGACAAGTAGACCGACTCCTGCCTGCATTACTACTATTACTCCACTCATCGACCGCTATCCAGCATGCATCTAGAGTATTAAGTTCATGAAAACAGAGTAACGCCTTAAGCAAGATGTCATGATGTAGATGGATAGATTCATGCAATATGATAAAAATCCCATCTTGTTATCCTCGATGGCAACAATACAATACGTGCCTTGCTGCCCCTACTATCACTGGGAAAGGACACCGCAAGATTGAACCCAAAGCTAAGCACTTCTCCCATTGCAAGAAAGATCAATCTAGTAGGCCAAACCAAACTGATAATTCGAAGAGACTTGCAAAGATAACCAATCATACATAAAAGAATTCAGAAGATTCAAATATTGTTCATAGATAATCTTGATCATAAACCCACAATTCATCGGTCTCAACAAACACACCGCAAAAAGAAGATTACATCGAATAGATCTCCACGAGAGAGGGGGAGAACATTGTATTGAGATCCAAAAAGAGAGAAGAAGCCATCTAGCTAATAACTATGGACCCGAAGGTCTGAGGTAAACTACTCACACTTCATCGGAGAGGCTATGGTGTTGATGTAGAAGCCCTCCGTGATGGATGCCCCCTCCGGCGGAGCTCCGGAACAGGCCCCAAGATGGGATCTCGTGGGTACAGAAGGTTGCGGTAGTGGAATTAGGTTTTTGGCTCCGTATCTGATCGTTTGGGGGTACGTAGGTATATATAGGAGGAAGGAGTACGTCGGTGGAGCAACAGGGGGCCCACGAGGGTGGAGGGCGCGCCCCCCTACCTCGTGGCCTCCTCTTTTGTTTCTTGACGTAGGTTCCAAGTCTCCTGGATCATATTCTTCCTAAAAATCACGTTCCCGAAGGTTTCATTCCGTTTGGACTCCGTTTGATATTCCTTTTCTGCGAAACTCTGAAATAGGCAAAAAACAGCAATTCTGGGCCAGGCCTCCGGTTAATAGGTTAGTCCCAAAAATAATATAAAAGTGGATAATAAAGCCCAATAATGTCAAAAACAGTAGATAATATAGCATGGAGCAATCAAAAATTATAGATACGTTGGAGACGTATCATTCTTGAACTCGGTGTCGTTGTCACTTCTTATCGTCAAGATCTTTGCATTGTGTTGACGTTGAGCTTCATTTGCAAAGTCGATGCCGGTTTGTTGGGTCTCACTCTTCCTCTTGAAGAAATATACCCAAGTGTATCTTGAATAATCATCGAAAATCACCAAGCAATACTTTCTACCCCAAGACTATCAAAGGATGGAGGTCCAAAGAGATCCAAGTGAAGGAGCTCCAAGGGCCTCTTCGAGTAGATGATAGTAGTGGGAGGGTGAGCCTTCTCATGTAGCTTTCCTTCGATACATGCACTGCAAGCACGATCTTTGGCAAAACTAACATTTGTTAGTCCACGGACATGGTCCCCCTTGAGAAGACTTTGCAAAGATCTCATATTGACATGGGCTAAACGACGATGCCAAAGCCATCCCACGTCAACTTTAGCCATTAGGCATGTCGCGGTCTTAGTGGGTCGCTTCAAAAAGTTAATCACATAAAGACCGTTCTCGACATGCCCAACAAAGGCTACTTTAAGAGTCTTGCTCCACAAGAGGGCCATGCTATCAAAATCAAAGAAAGTGGCAAAGCCCATGAGTGCAAGTTGACGAACAGAAAGTAAATTGTATGCAAGGGACTCAACAAGCATGACTTTCTCGATCGTGAGATCATGAGAAATGACAACCTTGCCAAGACCCAATACCCTAGAAGACGAGGCATCACCCCGCTCGACATTGGTGGGCATAGATGAAATCTTGTGCACGTCCACCACCAAGTCCTTGCTTCCGGTCATATGATTTGTGGCTCCACTATCGAGCAACCATGATCCCCCACCGGAAGCAAACACCTACAAGAGATCAATGCATGGTTTTAGGTACCCATTTTGTAATGGGTCCTTTGATGTTAGTAACAAGGGTCTTAGGAACCCAAGTAGACCATTCAATGTACTCATAAGGAGAACCAACAAATTTAGCATAAACATGCCCATCACTAGCACAACATAACACATAAGAAGGGTTAAAGTCGCCGGCTTTGTTGGAAGGGGTGGCATTGCCCTACTTGACACCACCACCCTTCACATTGTTCTTCGTTTCCTTAGGAGCACCCTCTCCCTCCGTCACAAAAGTTTGCTTGAGAGGAGGAGGTCGTTTGGCCTTGTCATTCTTATTGTTCTTGGACTTGGGTGTAAACCCAATTCTCTCCTTGCCCACAACTTCCTTTTGATTGCTCAAAAGGTCGTTGAGGTTCTTCTCACCTTCTATGCAAGACACAAGGCCGTTCTCAAGTTGCTCCTTCAACTTTGCATTTTCCTCCACAAGATGCACATGCTCACAACACGGGTTAGTAGCATTTGCATTATCAATTAAAACCATATGAGGAAGAGTGGCTTTTTCCTTAGTTAACTTCACTTGGAGTTGATCATGAGACTCTTTGAGGCTAGCATGAGCACCCTTCAAGGCCTTGTGAGCCTTGTCAAGTATATCAAACCCCTTCTTGAGTCTAGCAAGATCAACCCCAAGTTTGGCCTTCTCGGAATTGAGAACACGAGATACAACAAGAGCATGATCAAGATCTTTCTTTAATTTAGCATGATCATCGTTGTGTCACTCCTCAAGAGCCAAATGATGAACACGCTCTTCCTCAAGCGCATTAGAGAGATCCGATATCTCATCGGCATAGTCACGACTATGCCCCTCCATCTTAGAGATGGTGTCTTTGTGAGCCTCGATCATGTCATTGGCTTCACCAAGTTGTTCCAAGGGAGCAACAAAGTGCTTCTTGTATTTACCCCTGAGTTTACTCATAAAAGACTCAAATTCATTTTCTTCCTCATTAGACCCCTCACTTTCATCAAAGAGGGATTAGTAGTGATGGTGGTTTTGATGTTGGGGGTTACCTTGTTGGTGGCTTTGGCCATGAGGCACTTGGCGGTGATGTTCTCGTTGGGTGAGTTGAAGAGGGACACCCGTGGAGTTGTTGCAATGGCAATGGAGGCCATAGCAACCGTCTCACCGTCTTCATCATCGTCATCATCCTCATTGTACTCTTCTTGTGCCACCAACCCCTTGGAAGGAGTCTTCTTGGTGAAGTTGTTCTTGTTGGGGAAGGACTTGGCCTTGTCTTTTCGGATGAGCTTGCCACCATTGTCTTCCCTCTTCTCATATGGGCACCCCGCAACAAAGTGGCTCACATTGCCACAATTATAGCATGTCCTCACACGTTGCTTGCCCTTGGCTCCACTTGAGTTGTTCTTGTTGAAGTTGGGCCTTGAGTTCTTCTTGCTCCAAAATTGCCTTGAAGCGAGAGCCATGTGCTCATGATAAGAATATTTTGTATCTTCGGGGTTACTCTCCTCTTCTTCCTCTTCATCCTCTTCTTTCACACTAGCCTTGGCCTTCAAGGCAAGGTTGGGCTTCTTTGCTCACTGAGAACGCAACACCGCATTATTGGCGGTCCAAGATCCTCATTGCCACAAACTCATCCAACACTTCACTTGAGGACAAGGTGTGGAAGTCCGGCCTTTGACGGATGACCGAGGACATGGCCTTATGGTAAGGCATCATGGCGTTGAGAAACTTGCGCTTGATCCAATTGTCATCCGTATCCTTGCTCCCATGATCTCGGAGTGAGACCGCGAGAGTGGTTAATCTTCGGTAAAGCTCACGAGGTTCTTCATCTTCATTCATTGCAAACTCATCGTCTTCATCTTGCACCACTTCATAGTTGGAGCGTTGAATGCTTGTGCTTCCCTTGTAAATGGAAACAAGATGTTGCCATGCTTCCTTGGCCACGGTGAAAGGTCGGAGACGCGCAATATCTTCGGATGGAATTGCATCTTGGATGATGAAGAGAGCGAACTCGTTGAATTGATTATCCGCGGCTTCTCTAGGGGTAAAGTTGCTTGGGTCATGCAGGTAGAAACCTTGCTCAATGATTCTCCAAAGATTAGTATTACTATGATTTAAATGACATTTAAAGCGATAGACCCAAGAGGCAAAATCCTCATTTTTCACAAACTTAGGAGGAGGGACCAACATGATTCAAATGAGTGGAGGGAACCGGTCCTCCATAAGTAAGTGGGGGTTCAACATGGGCAAAGATGCCATTTCCACTTCTACCACTAGATAAAAGGAACTTTGTCACTAGTAGCTTCCCCCTTGTCGGAGTTAGCATCCGTCACCTTGTTAGCGGGATCACCCACTTTCATTGGTGCGGTGGATAATTTAAGGCCTTCTAAGAACTTGTTGAACATGCCTTCAACCTCGGTCGTCCTGGAGGTTTTCAATGTGCCCAAAGCCGCATTGAATTACTCACGAGAGACCGAGGATCCCCCATCGGCCGTAGACGAGGATAGAATCACACCGGGGTGCTCCTCCCCACCGTCTACGGTGTCAACTATACTCTTTGGATGACAAAGTCCTTAATAAAGAGACAAGGCTCTGATACCAATTGAAAGGATCGATATAGTTGACTAGAGGGGGGGGGGGTGAATAGGCAAATAACAATTTTTAGCTTTTCTTTACCAAATTAAACTTTGCATCAAAGTAGGTTGTCTAGATATGCAACTAGGTGAGCAACCTATATGATGCAACAATAACAAGCACAAGAGCAAGCAAGGGATACAACATAATATAGCTTGCACAAGTAAAGGTGAGAGATAACCAAGAGTGGAGCCGGTGGAGACGAGGGTGTGTTACCGGAGTTCCTTCCCTTTGAGAGGAAGTACGTCTCCGTTGGAGCGGCGTGGAGGCACAATGCTCCCCAAGGAGCCATTAGGGCCACCGTATTCTCCTCACGCCCTCACACAATGTGAGATGCCGTGATTCCACTATTGGTGCCCTTGGAGGCGGCGACCGAACCTTTACAAACAAGGTTGGGGCAATCTCCACAACTTAATTGGAGGCTCCCAATGACACCACGAAGCTTCACCACAATGGAATATGGCTCCGAGGTGACCTCAACCGTCTAGGGTGCTCAAACACCCAAGAGTAACAAGATCCGCAAGGGATTAGTGGGGGGGGGGAATCAAACTTCTCTTGGTGGAAGTGTAGATCGGGGCCTTCTCAAACAATCCCTAGAAAATCAACAAGTTTGATTGGCTAGGGAGAGAGATCGTGCGAAAATGGAGCTTTGAGCAACAATGGAGCTTGGAAGGGAAGAGGTCGACCCTAGGAAGAAGAAAAAAAAACTTTATATAGGGGAGCAAAAATCCAACCGTTTTCTGCCCCGCCCGCAGCTAAGCGGTACTACCGCTCCTAGGAGTGGTACTACCGCTTAGGCGGTACAACTCCACACAGGCCTAAGACTACACAGAGTGTATCTACGGTAGTGCCGCTGGAGCGGTACTACCGCTGATCCGAGTGGTACTACCGCTTTGGGTCTTAGTCCTGGAGATGCAGCGGTAGTAGATGGTGCCAGGGGCGGCAATACGGTGCCAAGCGGTACTACCGTCCTAGTGCCGCTCTACTACCGCTTGTGGCAAAGTGGGAACAGAACCTTGCACGTAAGAAAATCCCTCAAGCGGTAGTGGGGACGGTAGTACAGGCTGTAGTACCGCCGAAGCGGTACTACCGCAGTACTACCGCTCTACTACCGTGAATTAAAAACAGAAACCGAAAGTTGCATGCTCGGGGAAACCCTAAGCGGTGCTACCACAGAAGTACCAGCGGTACTACCGTAGGCATAGGCGGTACTACCATTGGCAAGATTCTGAAAACACTACAGAAAACATAGGAAAGGCTCCGGAGATGGGAAGGAGGCTGTGGGTGCATATGGGGCTGTGTACATGTTGATTCCACCCATACCTTTCCGAAGCGGATCCCCTCTTAATAGTACGGCTTTCCTACGACTCAAATCCACCGAAAAAGAAACATAGAAAAACCGCCGTCTTCGAATGGCTCCGAGGGGCGTCGAATCGTCTAGTGCCTAGCCATGAGATATCTGAAATGCTCAATGCACACAATTAGTCCGCAAAAGTATTGTCATCAATCACCAAAACCACTTAGGGAGAAATAAACCCTTACACACTTGCTCATAGCCTTGTTTTGTTTTTAGTTGGCATCTTCTCTGTGTGTGTGAATTCAGGAAAGCTAACGTTTTAGAGAAAAGGTGAAGGCTGAGCCCGAGAGAAGGCCGACTTCAGGAAGCTAACATGAAAGAATAAGTTATTGGCTTTATGATTATTATCTGTTAATTGAATGATACTCCATCTGTCCAAAAATACTTGTCCTAAAAATGGATAAAATGGATGTATCTATAACTAAAATAAGTCTAGATACAACCATTTCTAGGACAAGTATTTCTGGACGGAGGGAGTACTTTTCTTACGAGATCCTCATTTTGCAGGTATGCTGGGTAATAGTTTGACCATAGCGGTTGTGTCTCCTTTGATGTGATATCTGCTTGGATAGAGAAATTCAGTCAATTGGTAGGTGATATTCACCTCAACCAGCCTTCTAATGTTGCTTAAAATGTTGCCATATTTGAGTTGCAAATATGATATATTATCCGTCTTTTTTGCAAAGTTGTGTTTGTCTCAATCTATGCTGTGTTGTGATTTGTGATCATACTCATTTGAAGGATTTTCATGCAAAAATGCAGTTTCACAAGGATGGAGAACTTATGGTTGATTCATTGATGATGTAGCAAGTAGCATAGTACTCTCTCCATCCCAAAATAAGTGACTCAACTTTGTACTAAACTTAGTACAACGTTGAGGCCAACTCCACCACACGACCCCAAACGGACGTCTGGTTTGGCCGGATTTTGTCCCTTTGGGGCGGCAATGGGTTCGCCTATGTCCACGTCTGTCCGATGGGCCGTGGGTGCGCCCAGCGCGCGGCCGCACCCCAAATCTTGTCCGTGTTGGACGTGATTAAAAAAACATAAAAACTTAAATAAAATGACTTTAAAAAGTAAATAAACGCAGTTAAAAAACTTAAAACTTAAGTTACGGTCATGGCCACAAAACGGCCCAGTTTCACGTCCAACTTAGTGCCATAATTAAACATAAAAAAGAAAAGAAAAACGGCCGCCGCCCGCGCGCTCCTGCCCGTGCCCGTCAATGCTGTCGCCGTCGCCGTCTTCAGTGGACGCCGGTGTCGTCGTCGTCACTGACGAGGTCGACGTAGGCCGGCGGCATCCAGAGGTGGGCCGGCGGTGCGTGGTAGACGGGGACGGGCTGGACGGCGGGAGGTGCCTGCACCACCTCCTCCCGTGGCGACGCCTCCCGCTCCGGTGACCGCGGCGGAGTGACGCAGCAGTTCACGCCCACGGCGGCGGCCATCTCCGGAGCAGTGCACGACCAACCCCACCCCTGGCTCACCAGGCCCGGGTGGAACGCGGCCACCGGCTCCTCCTCCATCGTCTCCTCCGCGGCCACCATCTCCAGCTCGGGGATGGCTACCTCGCCGCCGGTGGAGCGGGCCATCATCTCCTTGAGGCCCTCCCATTGGCGCTCATCGTGTGTGTACATGGAGTCTTCCATGACACGCGCCATGAGACGGGCCTCCTCCTCCGCTGTCATGCGAGGAGGTGGTGGTGGAGATGGAGATGGCGAAGGCGACGGCGTGGGCGTGAGGCCGCGCACCCGCCTACGCTCGCGCTCCTGGGGAGCAGGCGCTGCGCGCTCCCGACGTGGCCGCTGCGGCCCAGACGCCGTGCCGGCGAAGAAGGAGGCGCGCCGCACGTCGTGCTCGTCCCTGAGCCAGGTGTCCCAGAGGACGGAGTCCGGGGCGTACCTGTCGTCGTAGTACAGGTTATCGGGGAGGAGGCGGCGGCGGCGGCGCTCGATCTCCTCACGGCGCGCACGGCCGCTCAACGGGACCGGCGGGATCGGCACACGATCGGCGGACAAGTGCCAGTTGTTGGGGAGGTGGACGTCGCTCCAGGGGAGCGGCATCGTCGTCTCCCAATAACGGCGGCACACATCCGCGCGGATGTAGTGCCGGTCGCGCTCGCCGGCGGACGTGGGGGCGATGGAGAACGCGGGCGGCGCGGGGGCCCGGCGTGGTGGTGATGCGGGCTCCTCCTTCTTCACGGAGCCGGCGCGGCGCCCCGACGAGGAGCCGGCCTCGCGGTCGTGCTTCCCCTTGCAGCCTGGGTTCCAGAAGCCCATGGCTTCGAGGTGGCCGGCCGGCGAGCTCGAGGACGAGGGAGGGCTAGGGTTTCGCGCCGTCGGGTTTTGAGGAGGCCGCGGGATCGAGTGGGGCAGTGTGGACGACGACCGGTCCACGGGTTCCCCATTTAAGGAGGACAACGACCTTCCACTGGGCCGATGACAGGTGGGACCGGCCGCCCGTGCGCATTGATGTTGGCGGGTGGGAGGTTGGTGGACTGGCGCTCGAAATGGGTCGGTCCGGACACAAAACGGACCAGATGGGTCCGGGCCGTTGCGCGCTGGGCCGACCTGTTTGTCCGTTTTACCCCAAACGGACGGGGTGAGACAGAATGAGGTCACGCGGTGGAGTTGGCCTGAGTCACTTATTTTGAAACGAAGGAAGTATTAAACTGGAAGATGCAAAGGTGACATGCACCGACGAACTCTATAGTGGGTCGAACCTAACATTGCCCTATGAGTCTGCGCTGTAGCTTTCACCCCACAACCATATTCTGTGGAGTTCAATGTGATATTTTCTAGGGGAAGTGTAAGGATTGCCAGGCACATATCTTTTTTATTCGGAGTTTCAAGTAAGGACATGCTAACAAAACAAAGATGCCGGCCGGACTGGCCCATCATCAGAGACTCTTGAGCATAATTTGCGCGCCATGCTGAGGATGCAGCGTTATCACGGTGCAGGGCGCATGGGCGTAAGAAGGCGAGAGCCGGAACTCGAAACGCTGAAGGATCATGCTCACCGCCATCTTGGCCTCGAGCATGGCGAAGTTATTGCCTATGCAGATCCTCGGCCCCCAGCCGAACGGGAAGAAGCCCACCTGGCCATTCTTGGTCGCCTTGGAGATCCCCTCCGCGAACCTCTGCGGCTTGAACTCGGACACGTCTTCCCCCCACACGTCCGGGTTGTGGTGAACCATGAGGAAGGGCAGCTCGAGGACTGTCCCGGCAGGGTAGGTGACGCCCCCGATCTGCATCTCTTTGCTTATTTTCCGGTTCATGGTGACCACCGGCGTGTACAGCCTGAGCACCTCGTACAGTATCATCGTCATCTGGATATATATGTAGGAAAATTTGGTATAAATCATCATATGTACTGGCAACGAGAGCAATCGAATGTTTAGTCTGAGGCAAACTTTCGACGATGCACTTGCCGTTTTGAGTCGATTTAGGCCGTCGAAGCCGGGCTTGCCGTCCCTGCCGAAGACGCCCAGAACCTCCTCCCTCGCCCGGTCCTGCCACTCGGGGTACATGCGTAGCATGACGACTGTCCATGTGAGTAGCTGCTGCGTGGACTCCATTCCCGCGAAGTAGAAGAGCTTGCACTCCTGGATGACGTCCTGAGTGCTCATCCGCAAGTCGGAATTGGATGACCTGTTGGACTGTAGCATCAGGCCAAGCATGTCGTTGCCAATGGCCCCGTCCTTGTCCATCGCACGCTCCCTCTTCTCGACGACCCCTCTCACGAGCCCCTCTATCTCCCGCTTGTTCTCCCACATCCTCCTGTTGTTTTCAGTAAGGAAGGACCTGCAAATTAAGAGGGGTATACTCGATCGCATTATTCATAGAACTAATAATAACATGTAGCATCAAAGGGGTCACTTTAATTGATTAGTTTTTGCAAAAAAAAAGTACTACCTTCGTCCCAAAATGAGTTTTTTTTTAAAAGAAGGATGACTCCCGGCCTCTGCATCTGGAAGACGCATGCGGCCATTTTATTGATTATTCTCGAGGACCTTACAAAGTAGTGCAACAATATGTCTGAATCCGCCATCTTGGCAACATCTGCCGCTACTCCAATCCATATGATGAAGGGGTGCAAGCTGGGTCAAATACCCAGACCTCTCTCCTAAGCCTAACATCTAAAGCCGGAGACCCCGACCGAGCCACATGCCGGGTCTGGGGCACAAACCAGTCCGACGCACTCACATGTGTCGTTGCCGCCATCTTCTACTGGTCCATCTTGAGAGTAGATTGAGGTGCCAACCTTGGCAGGTGCCTCCGCCATCGACGCCACCATGACGCCAAACGACGACCTCCACCTACGCGAGTCCATCTCCAAGCAACGGACGCAGATCCATTCTAGGATAGGGCCGCACCACCGCCGTCGCCCACCACCCACAAGCGCCACCCAGCCCTAAGGCTCCCAAAGCGGCACCTTCAAGAAGGGAACGGCGCCGTGAGCGCCATCGCCGCCCAACAAAGTTAGGGATTTCACCCGGGAGACCTAGGGGAAGGGGAAGTGAGGGGATCAGTCCATACCGACGCCTCCAAGGAGGGGAACGGCGCCCTCAGGCGTCGCAGTCGATGCGGCCGTCCACGGCTGACCAGGGATTTCTTTCGAACTAGATCCCCGCCACCAGCAGCGCCTCCTGTACAGAACCGGCTTCTCAAGGAAGCGCGGCCCGACGAGGTTGGCCCACACGCCGAACAGGGGAGGAGCGGAGGCGCCAGATCGCGCGCACCGGCCACCGCAGAAACCGCTGCCGGCCGCCAACGACCACCGGATCCCGCCACCCGCGCGGCCAAGACGCCAGATCCACCGCCCGCACGGCTGCTAGCCGGCCGTGCCTTGCCAATGAAGCCGCCGCTCTAGATCCGGGGTTCCCCACGCAGAGGCAGGGCAACCGAGGCCCCGCCGCACCATCCTTGGCGCCCCGGACTTGTCGGCGGCTGCCTCAGGCGGCGGCGAGGAAGGGAAGAGGAGGAGGGGCGGCTAGGGAGGAGGAGGGAGGAGAAGGGGCGACTAGGGAGGAGGAGGGAGGAGGAGGGGCGGCTAGCATAGGGCCGCACCCCCGCCGCCGTCCCAAAATAATTGCCGCTGATTTAGTAATATTTGCTTCCGAAAAATACTAGCATGGTCCATGTGCCATGAGTTGACTAACAAAAGTTAGAAAGGTGGAGTAGTTGTGAGATTAGTGTGCTTACAAGAAGCCCGGGATGTACAAATACTGGAGGAGCTTCATAAGTCTCTTTGCCTGGTCTACTTGAAGCTCGAAGATCCTTCGTCCTTCGGTGAAGCTGCTTCCGAACGATGTTCGGGTGATCACGTCTCCGGTGAGGACCGGGAACTCCTGGGAGACGTCGAGTTCGACCGACCCCTCAGAACCTGCAGCTAGCAGTTTACTCTCCCATCTGTCCACCAGCTCGGTGCAGCACGTGGAGAAAGCCGGGAACATGGCCTGAAAAATGGGATCATCAGTCAGAGCGCGCGCACGTACACACATATGTACATTAGTGGCATGTAGTACTAGAGTACCTTGAGCTTTTCGAGATGGAAAGCGGGGTTGAGAATCCGCCTGTGCCTCGCCCATTTCTCGCCGTCGTAGGACCCGACCCCGCGGCATACCAGGTCTCCAAGATTGGTCCTGAGTTTCTCGAAGTGGCCAGAGTTGCTGGACAGGATCTCGGTCACCAGCTCTGGCTTTGCGATGACAACCTTGGGGTCCGGGCCGTCCCAGGTGACGCAAACTTCACCTACGGGATGCAGTTCAATTCAGCGTTCAGTGCCAGCAGCCATGAGGTTCAGATAAACGCAGGGGCCAGTGCATCCATGCATGCATGATTCGCGCGCGTACCGTGTTCCTTGACAGTGTTGTGGAGGTGCGGCATCACGCGAGGAAGGACGTCGTGGCACGACGGTGGCATGGGCTTGGACAGCGCCTCCAGGCTCTGCCGGGCGTTCTCGGCGGAGTCCCCGGCGGGGAAGCGGTACGACGTGCCGCCGAGACCCTGCGCCCGGAGCGCCCGGCCGAGCCGCCGGGGCCTCAGCCAGTAGCTCTCCGCCGCCAGGGCGGCCGCCCATATGACGAGCAGGGCGGCGGCACCGCAGAGCACGCTCCATGGTGACTGCAGAGATGCCACCAGGGATGTTGCTGCTGCTTGGAGCACCATTATGGTTAGCCAGTTTCTTTTTACTGGTCTCTTTCCTCGCTCGCGAGTGTTTCTGTGCTCCTTTTGGAGTGTGGAGTGAGCTGTACAAGTTGATTAGACCAAGCGGCGTTTTATAAGGGCGCGCGCACATCTCTAGAGATTCTAATCTCCCGCAAAATGGGATGCACTCAGCCACACACATACGGAAATGTACATTTTCTGTTTCTTTAGTCCCTTTCTCTTTCGTAGGATCCACTTTCAGGAAGAACGCCTGGGAGGCCACGGATCTGATGGGGATTGATAAACTGTCGCTCAAGTTCCTTGAAGGCCACGGGCGGATGGGGTTCAAATTGGTGTGGCGCCACGTGAGGACGGGCAATAATAGAGGCGACCGGAGAGATTGACTGAACAGTGACACGTTTAGACCGGAGAGAGTGGCCCGTCCAACAAAAAAAACGTTCTTTGAAAAAAGGCTACCGTCCAGCTTAAATTAGTGAAGCCTTTACATAGTCACCAGTACAGCACAGCACCACAACACACATAAAAATAATAAAAAATCCAAAATAAACTTGAAGTCGTAGACGAACGCTAAATCGAACCCTAAACTTTTAACCCTGAAATCAGCACACCAAACTTTTCAATCCGGGTCTATTTTAAACCTTGAGAGTATTGACGACGACATGTACCTAGGGTAGGGTCGTAGGTCTGACCTAGACACCCTACCCAAGGACACTGTCCTAGAGTCAAAGACATACGAAGTTCTACAGAAGATACCGACTGAAATCACCCTGAAATGTAATCCACTTGACGGAAGATTCCACTCGGATATCCCAATTCCACTTGACCTGATAATTACACTCGATCATACAAAGAATCACTCGGAGTGCAGAAGGCCTACAGTCACCCCAGGATGGCAACGGTCAGGCATTCACTCCGTAGCCATAAAGATCATTAATAGCAAGCGTTACCAGTAACGCCCCTGTCTTAACTCATACTGAAACCGAGGGCTGGAGGGGCCTGGCGCACTCTATATAAGCCACCCCCCTCTCTGTCACAAGGGTTCGAACCCCCTGTAACATCAACACACATCCAGTCGACCAGCCTCAGCGGCACCGAGACGTAGGGCTTTTACCTCCTCTGAGAAGGGCCTGAACTCGAAAACTCGTGTGTACATCCTCGCCGTAGCTAGGATCCCGCCTCCTCTTACATACCCCCTCCTCTTACTGTCAGACTCGTTTCCACGACAGTTGGCGCCCACCGTGGGGCAGGCATCTTAGCGACTTCCGGTGAGGTTGCAGTTTTTCGATCTCCATCAACATGGTTTCTGGCGGTGGTATGTCCCTGGGCCACGAGGTCCGCCTCGGAGCGCTCGTTTTCATCGCCGACGACTCTGCCTGGCTCCATGAAGCCCCCCTCGACGTCGAGGCTCTCCCCGTCCGCGGGGCGACGCACTTTCGCGCGAGTGCTTGCGGCGTCCTCCTGCAGCAGCCGTCGACCCAGTATCGGTCGACTCCCGTAACATCCTCGCTCCCCGCTGTTCGCCGTCGCAAGCGATCTGGTTGATCACGGCTCTAGCGGTGGGTGAAGCATGCGGTGGCTCGCCAGTCGACCATCCCTCAAGTCGCGGCGATCGAGCCCGACGAATCTCTCTACGGATCATTTGATCTGCTGGCTCGTCACTCGGACACTCTTTCCGAGTGCGAGAGCAACGACCCTACGGCGGAAGTTCTCATGGCCGACTCCCAGCGCAGCCCGCCCGGATTTCGCCATGGTGACGACCCGTCGCGCGATCATGACGAATATTATCCCCAAGCCCTCACTGCTGAGCAGAGGGAGGAGCTGCATCGCCGCAACGTCCAGGCGCTCCAGACCCCCATCGTTGGGGAGTCCTCCGAGGCTCGGGCCTTGGAGGCTGCGCACTTAGCCACCTTGGCTGAGCGTACGCGTCTGGGGAATCTCTATCAGTCACTCGACGAACACGCCCGTCAGCAGATCCCTGGATCCAGTCGACGGCCACGACAACTATTTCCGCCTGAACCTTAGGTATACCGTACTCCAATTCAAAATGTCACAGCAGCAGCGCGTATAGCAGAGTCAATTCATCCGTCTCGTTCAGAAGCTGGTAGAGGTTTGCTGCAGATCCGAGCACTGCTCCGGGCAGCAGGAGAACATAACTTGGCTGTTTCTCAATCGCGCAACAGAATCCATAGCAGATCTGTGGTTGCAGACACAGTTCAGTCGGCGCATAGCCCGAGATCGCCTCCGCGGCGTGAAGATCGTGGTTACTGCCAAGATCAGTACCTTGGTCGGGGCCACGGGCAGTTTGATCCTCGTGATGACTGCCGTCGAGTGCCTACGCCCCCTCCGAGGGGCGGGTCATACGCGCCCCGACGGTACGACGATAGGCGCCTGTATGGTGACGAGCGGAGAGCACCAGTCGACCCAAGAGAGTCTGGGTTCGATGCGAGGTCACTCCTCGTGCAAGGTTTGGTCGACAGAGGCAGAGCAAACAGAGAAGGCCAAGACAGAGATCGTCCAATTGGACGCAGGGCGTTCATTTCTGGTCCCAAGTGTTTCAGCGGAGCCATCCGAGCCGCCGAGATCCCTCCCAACTTCAGATTAGCCGCTGGTGTGAGCAAGTTCACCGGCGAGTCGAAACCAGACACTTGGCTGGAAGATTACCGAGTGGCAGTACAGATTGGCGGAGGCGATGATGATGTAGCCATGAAGCACCTTCCCTTGATGCTTGAAGGATCGACCAGAGCTTGGTTGAATCAGTTGGCCCCTGGGAGCATTTTCTGTTGGGAAGATTTGGCCCGAGTGTTCATCAAAACATTCGAGGGCACCTACAAGTGACCTGCTGGGCTGACGGAATTGCAGCACTGCGTTCAGAAGCCGAATGAAACTTTGAGAGACTTCATCCAGAGATGGACTACCCTCCACCATGTGGTGGAAAATGTGTTAGAGCACCAGGCAGTTTGCGCCTTCAAGGAGGGCGTCCGGTACAGAGAGCTCATCCTGAAGTTCGGTCGTTCCGGAGACATGTCTCTGAGCCGAATGATGGAAATAGCCACTCGGTATGCAAACGGTGAAGAGGAAGACCGACTCCGTAATGGTAATGGGAAACCAGTTGACCAGGACACTAGAGGTGGAAACACCAGTCGGAAACAGAAACATAAAGCCGAAGCTGCAGGTCCCACCGAGGCTGCAGTTCTGAATCAAGGAAAGTTCAAAGGAAAACCTAAGGGGCCGTGGGTGCCCATAAAGGTGAAGGATCAGTCAGGCCAGGATGTCCTGGACTTGCCGTGTCATATCCACACGAAAAAGGATGAAGAGGGTAACCTGATTCTGTCCAAGCATACCACTCGACAATGTCGACTCCTGATTCAGCAGTTCCGAGAAGGTCAGCCAACCGAGAAGGACTCCGATAAGGATGAAGACAAAGAAGAAGACGATGGTTATCCCAATATCAACGCTACTTTGGTGATTTTTGCTGATGTCGAGAGCAAAAGTCGACTAAAGGTCATTAATAGAGAAGTGAACATGGTTGCTCCGGCAACTACGACGTACCTGAAGTGGTCGAAGACTCCCATTACATTCGACCAATCTGATCACCCAGCACACGTTGCTACCCCCGGACGGCAAGCGTTGGTGGTCGACCCATTCGTTGGGGGCACCCGACTGACTAAAGTTCGTATGGATGGTGGCACGGGTCTGAACATTCTGTATGCTGAGAACCTCCAAGGGATGGGCATTCAAATGTCCAAACTCAGTGAGAGCAACATGCAGTTTCACGGTGTCATCCCCGGAAAAAAGGCAAAGTCACTCGGACAGATTGCTCTTGATGTGGTTTTCGGTGATTCCAAGAATTACCATAAGGAGAAGTTGACGTTTGAGGTGGTGGATTTCCACAGTGCCTATCATGCTATTCTGGGCAGGCCCGCATATGCTCGTTTCATGGCTCGACCATGTTATGTCTACTACACAACCTTCTTCTTGTAGACGTTGTTGGGCCTCCAAGTGCAGAGGTTTGTAGGACAGTAGCAAATTTCCCTCAAGTGGATGACCTAAGGTTTATCAATCCGTCGGAGGCGTAGGATGAAGATGGTCTCTCTCAAGCAACCCTGCAACCAAATAACAAAGAGTCTCTTGTGTCCCCAACACACCCAATACAATGGTAAATTATATAGGTGCACTAGTTCGGCGAAGAGATGGTGATACAAGTGCAATATGGATGGTAGATATAGGTTTTTGTAATCTGAAAATATAAAAACAGCAAGGTAACTAATGATAAAAGTGAGCATAAACAGTATTGCAATGCTAGGAAACAAGGCCTAGGGTTCATACTTTCACTAGTGCAAGTTCTCTCAACAATAATAACATAATTGGATCATATAACTATCCCTCAACATGCAACAAAGAGTCACTCCAAAGTCACTAATAGCGGAGAACAAACGAAGATATTATTGTAGGGTACGAAACCACCTCAAAGTTATTCTTTCTAATCGATCTATTAAAGAGTTCATACTAGAATAACACCTTAAGACACAAATCAACCAAAACCCTAATGTCACCTAGATACTCCAATGTCACCTCGAGTATCCGTGGGTATGATTATACGATATGCATCACACAATCTCAGATTAATCTATTCAACCAACACAAAGTACTTCAAAGAGTGCCCCAAAGTTTCTACCGGAGAGTCAAGACGAAAACGTGTGCCAACCCCTATGCATAGGTTCATGGGCGGAACCCGCAAGTTGATCACCAAAACATACATCAAGTGGATCACGTGATATCCCATTGTCACCACAGATACGCACATGCAAGGCATACATCAAGTGTTCTCAAATCCTTAAAGACTCAATCCGATAAGATAAATTCAAAGGGAAAACTCAATCCATTACAAGAGAGTAGAGGGGGAGAAACATCATAAGATCCAACTATAATAGCAAAGCTCGTGATACATCAAGATCGTACCATCTCAAGAACACGAGAGAGAGAGATCAAACACATAGCTACTGCTACATACCCTCAGCCCCGAGGGTGAACTACTCCCTCCTCATCATGGAGAGCGCCGGGATGATGAAGATGGCCACCGGTGAGGGATCCCCCTCCGGCAGGGTGCCAGAACAGGGTCCCGATTGGTTTTTGGTGGCTATAGAGGCTTGCGGCGGCGAAACTCCCGATCTATTCTCTTCCTCGATGTTTTTAGGGTATATGGACATATATAGGCGAAAGAAGTCGGTCAGGGGAGCCACGAGGGGCCCACGAGGGTGGGGGCGCGCCCAGGGGGCAGGCGTGCCTCCCTACCTCGTGGCCACCTCGTTGCTTCCCTGACATACACTCCAAGTCTCCTGGATTGCTTCCGTTCCAAAAATAACTCTCCCGAAGATTTCATTCCGTTTGGACTCCGTTTCATATTCCTTTTCTTCGAAACACTGAAATTGGCAAGAAAATAGCAATTTGGGTTGGGCCTCCGGTTAGTAGGTTAGTCCCAAAAATAATATAAAAGTGTATAATAAAGCCCATAAACATCCAAAACAGATAATATAATAGCATGAAACAATCAAAAATTATAGATACGTTGGAGATGTATCAGCATCCCCAAGCTTAATTCATGCTCGTCCTCGAGTAGGTAAATGATAAAAACAGAATTTTTGATGTGGAATGCTACCTAACATAATTCTCAATGTAATTTTCTTTATTGTGGCAAGAATATTCAGATCTGAAAGATTCAAGATAAAAGTTTAATATTGACATGAAAATAATAATACCTTCAAGCATACTAAAAAAGCAATCATGTCTTCTCAAAATAACATGGCCAAAGAAAGTTATCCCTACAAAATCATATAGTCTGGCTATGCTCTATCTTCACCACACAAAGTATTTAAATCATGCACAACCCCGATGACAAGCCAAGCAATTGTTTCATACTTTTGATGTTCTCAAACTTTTTCAATCTTCACGCAATACATGAGCGTGAGCCATGGACATAGCACTATAGGTGGAATAGAATGGTGGTTGTGGAGAAGACAAAAAAGGAGAAGATAGTCTCACATCAACTAGGCGTATCAACGGGCTATGGAGATTCCCATCAATAGATATCAATGTGAGTGAGTAGGGATTGCCATGCAACGGATGCACTAGAGCTATAAGTGTATGAAAGCTCAACAAAAGAAACTAAGTGGGTGTGCATCCAACTCGCTTGCTCACGAAGACCTAGGGAATTTTGAGGAAGCCCACCATTGGAATATACAAGCCAAGTTCTATAATGTAAAATTCCCACTAGTATATGAAAGTGACAACATAGGAGACTCTCTATCATGAAGATCATGGTGCTACTTTGAAGCACAAGTGTGGTAAAAGGATAGTAACATTGTTCCTTCTCTCTTTTTCTCTCTTTTTTTATTTGGGCCTTTTCTCTTTTTTTTATGGCCTCTTTTTTTTGTCCGGAGTCTCATCCCGACTTGTGGGGGAATCATAGTCTCCATCATCCTTTCCTCACTTGGGACAATGCTCTAAAAATGATGATCATCACACTTTTATTTACTTACAACTAAAGAATTACAACTCAATACTTAGAACAAAATATGACTCTATGTGAATGCCTCCGGCGGTGTACCGGGATATGCAATGAATCAAGAGTGACATGTATGAAAGAATTATGAATGGTGGCTTTGCCACAAATACGATGTCAACTACATGATCATGCGAAGCAATATGACAATGATGGAGCGTGTTATAGTAAACGGAACGGTGGTAAGTTGTATGGCAATATATCTCGGAATGGCTATGGAAATGCCATAATAGGTAGGTATGGTGGCTGTTTTGAGGAAGGTTTATGGTGGGTGTATGATACCGGCGAAAAGTGCGCGGTATTAAAGAGGCTAGCAATGGTGGAAAGATGAAAAGTGCGTATAATCCATGGACTCAACATTAGTCATAAAGAACTCATATATTTATTGCAAAAATCTACAAGTTATCAAAGAAAAGTATTACGCGCATGCTCCTAGGGGGATAGATTGGTAGGAAAATACCATCGCTCGTCCCCGACCGCCACTCATAAGGAAGACAATCAATAAATAAATCATGCTCCGACTTCATCACATAACGGTTCACCATACGTGCATGCTACGGGAATCACAAACTTTAACACAAGTAGTCCTCAAATCCACAACTACTCAACTAACATGACTCTAATATCACCATCTTTATATCTCAAAACAATTATCAAGCATCAAACTTCTCATAGTATTCAACACACTCATAAGATTTTTTTTACTAATCTTGGATGCCTATTACTTTAGGACTAATTTCTCATAAGCAAATTATCATGCTGTTTTGTAGGACTCTCAAAATAATATAAGTGAAGCATGAGAGAACAATAATTTCTATAAAACAAATCCACCACCGTGTTTTAAAAGATATAAGTGAAGCACTAGAGCAAAAACTATATAGCTCAAAAGATATAAGTGAAGCACATAGAGTATTCTAATAAATTCCGAATCATGTGTGTTTCTCTCAAAAGGTGTGTAAAGCAAGGATGATTGTGGCAAACTAACAAATAAAGACTCAAATAATACAAGACGCTCCAAGCAAAACACATATCATGTGGTGAATAAAAATATAGCTCCAAGTAAAGTTACCGATGGAAGTAGACGAAAGAGGGGATGCCTTCCGGGGCATCCCCAAGCTTTTCCTTTTTGGTGTTCTTAGATTATCTTGGGGTGCCATGGTAATCCCCAAGCTTAGGCTCTTGCCACTCCTTGTTCCATAATCCATCAAATCTTTTACCCAAAACTTGAAAACTTCACAACACAAAACTTAGCAGAAAATCTCGTGAGCTCCGTTAGCGAAAGAAAACAAAACACCACTTCAAGGTACTGTAATGAACTCATTCTTTATTTATATGGGTGTTAAGCCTACTGTATTCCAACTTCTCTATGGTTTATAAACTATTTTATTAGCCATAGATTCATCAAAATAAGCAAACAACACACGAAAAACAGAATCTGTCAAAAACAGAACAGTCTGTAGTAATATGTAACTAACGCAAACTTCTGGAACTCAAAAAATTCAGCCAAAATAGGAAGACCTAGAAAATTTGTTTATTGATCAGCAGAAATTGGAATAAATATTTTACCACATTCTGGTGATTTTTAACAATTTTTTTGTGAACAGAAAGTTTCTGGAATTTTCAGCAAGATCAAATAACTATCATCCGAGAAGATCCTATAGGTCTTACTTGGCACAAACACTAATTAAAACATAAAACCACATCTATCCAGAGGCTAGATAGATTATTTATTCCTAAAAATAACCAAAAAGCAAGAAAGTAAAATAAAGTTGGGTTGCCTCCCAACAAGCGCTAACGTTTAACGCCCCTAGCTAGGCATGATGATTTCAATGGTGCTCACATAAAAGATAAGAATTGAAACATAAAGAGAGCATCATGAAGAATATGACTAACACATTTAAGTCTAACCCACTTCCTATGCATAGGGATTTTGTGATCAAACAACTTATGGGAGCAATAATCAACTAGCATAGGAAGGCAAAACAAGCATAACTTCAAAATTTTCAACACATAGAGAGGAAACTTGATATTATTGCAATATGTAGAAGCATGTGATCCTCTCTCATAATAATTTTCAGTAGCATCATGAATGATTTCAACAATATAACCATCACATAAAGCATTCTTTTCATAATCTACATGCATAGAAATTTTACTACTCTCCACATAAGCAAATTTATTCTCATCAACAATAGTGGGAGCAAACTCAACAAAATAACTATCATGTGATTGAAAATTAAGATCAAGATGACAAGTTTCATGGTTATCATTGTTCTTTAAAGCATATGTGTCATCACAATAATCATCATATATAGGAGGCATGCTTTCATCATAGTAAATTTGCTCATCAAAGCTTGGGGGACAAAAAATATCATCTTCATCAAATATAGCTTCCCCAAGCTTGTGGCTTTGCATATCATTAGCATGGGTATTCAAAGAATCATACTAACAACATTAAAATCATGCTCATCATTCACATATTTTATGCCAAGCATTCTATGTAATTCTTCTTCTAGTACTTGAGCACAATTTTCCTTCCCATCATTTTCACGAAAGACATTAAAAAGATGAAGCATATGAGGCACCCTTAATTCCATTTTTTTTGTAGTTTTCTTTTATAATATAAACTAGTGATAAAACAAGAAACTAAAAGATTCGATTGCAAGATCTAAAGATATACCTTCAAGCACTCACCTCCCCGGCAACGGCGCCAGAAAAGAGCTTGATGTCTACTACACAACCTTCTTCTTGTAGACGTTGTTGGGCCTCCAAGTGCAGAGGTTTGTAGGACAGTAGCAAATTTCCCTCAAGTGGATGACCTAAGGTTTATCAATCCATGAGAGGCGTAGGATGAAGATGGTCTCTCTCAAGCAACCCTGCAACCAAATAACAAAGAGTCTCTTGTGTCCCTAACACACCCAATACAATGGTAAATTGTATAGGTGCACTAGTTCGGCGAAGAGATGGTGATACAAGTGCAATATGGATGGTAGATATAGGTTTTTGTAATCTGAAAATATAAAAACAGCAAGGTAACTAATGATAAAAGTGAGCATAAACGGTATTGCAATGCTAGGAAACAAGGCCTAGGGTTCATACTTTCACTAGTCCAAGTTCTCTCAACAATAATAACATAATTGGATCATATAACTATCCCTCAACATGCAACAAAGAGTCACTCCAAAGTCACTAATAGCGGAGAACAAATGAAGAGATTATTGTAGGGTACGAAACCACCTCAAAGTTATTCTTTCTGATCGATCTATTAAAGAGTTCGTACTAGAATAACACCTTAAGACACAAATCAACCAAAACCCTAATGTCACCTAGATACTCCAATGTCACCTCGAGTATCCGTGGGTATGATTATACGATATGCATCACACAATCTTAGATTCATCTATTCAACCAACACAAAGTACTTCAAAGAGTGCCCCAATGTTTCTACCAGAGAGTCAAGACGAAAACATGTGCCAACCCCTATGCATAGGTTCATGGGCGGAACCCGCAAGTTGATCACCAAAACATACATCAAGTGGATCACGTGATATCCCATTGTCACCACAGATACGCACATGCAAGACATACATCAAGTGTTCTCAAATCCTTAAAGACTCAATCCGATAAGATAACTTCAAAAGGAAAACTCAATCCATTACAAGAGAGTAGAGGGGGAGAAACATCATAAGATCCAACTATAATAGCAAAGTTCGCGATACATCAAGATCGTACCATCTCAAGAACACGAGAGAGAGAGAGAGATCAAACACATAGCTACTGGTACATACCCTCAGCCCGAGGGTGAACTACTCCCTCCGCGTCATGGAGAGCGCCGGGATGATGAAGATGGCCACCAGTGAGGGATCCCCCCTCCGGCAGGGTGCCGGAACAGGGTCCCGATTGGTTTTTGGTGGCTACAGAGGCTTTGCGGCGCAGAACTCCCGATCTATTCTGTTCCCCGATGTTTTAGGGTATATGGACATATATAGGCGAAAGAAGTCGGTCAGGGGAGCCACGAGGGGCCCACAAGGGTGGGGGGCACGCCTCCGGGGGGCAGGCGCGCCTCCCTGCCTCGTGGCCACCTCGTTGCTTCCCTGACGTACACTCCAAGTCTCCTGGATTGCTTCCGTTCCAAAAATAACTTTCCGAAGGTTTCATTCCGTTTGGACTCCATTTGATATTCCTTTTCTTCGAAACACTGAAATAGGCAAGAAAACAGCAATTTGGGCTGGGCTTCCGGTTAGTAGGCTAGTCCCAAAAATAATATAAAAGTGTATAATAAAGCCCATAAACATCCAAAACAGATAATATAATAGCATGGAACAATAAAAAATTATAGATACGTTGGAGACGTATCACCATGTTACGTATATCTCAAGTTGAAGATGCCCAGACCCAGAGGTGTGATCACAGTCATAGGAAGTAGGCAGAGAGCAGAAGAGTGCCTTCAAAAAGGCTCAAAATTGGTGATGAGCATATGGCAGCATTAGAGATGGAGGAATACAAGAAGAATGCAGATCTGAGTGATCTGTTGCGAGCTAAGAAGCCTTCCTCGGAGTCCGCGTTTCAGTCGGCCTGTGAGACGAAGCATGTCCATATCACCCGGAAGACCCCAATGCTGCTCCGACCCATATCTCAACAACACTCGACAACAAATAGGAAGAAGCGCTCATCCAGTTCCTCCGTGAGAACTGGGACATCTTCGCATGGAAACCATCAGACATGCCGGGTGTACCCAGGGGACTGGCTGAGCACCGTTTGTGTGTCGACCCAAAAGCAAAACCCGTCAAGGAACACCTCCATCGGTCCGCCGTGGAGAAGAGGAAGGCAATTGGCGAGGAAGTAGCTCGGCTCCTGTTAGCTGAGTTCATCCGTGAGATATACCACTCTGAGTGGCTCGCCAATGTTGTCATGGTCCCCTAGAAAGATGATTCACTTCGTATTGTATTGACTTCAAGCATATCAATCGGGCCTGCCCGAAAGATCACTTCCCTCTCCCCCGCATCGATCAGATTGTCGACTCAACTGCGGGGTGTGAGCGTTTGTCCTTTTTGGATGCATATTCCGAGTACCATCAGATCCGACTATATGGGCCCGATGAAATAAAACGACCTTCATCACCCCATTCGGGTGTTTTTGCTATGTCACCACGCCCTTTGGTCTTAATAATGCTGGGGCCACGTTCATGCACATGATTTAGAAATGCCTGCTCACTCAGATCAGTCGGAACGTGGAAGCATACATGGATGATATCGTAGTCAAGTCACGCAAAGGTTCCGACCTACTGACTAACCTTGCTGAAACCTTTGCCAACCTAAGAAGATATGATATCAAGCTCAACCCATCGAAATGCACATTCGGAGTCCCAGGAGGAAAGTTACTCGGTTTTCTCGTTTCCGAATGAGGGATCGACGCAAACCTGGAAAAGATTGGAGCAAATCTTCGAATGAAACGCCCTATGCGTGTGCATGATGTTCAGAAGCTTACTGGTTGTTTGGCTGCATTGAGTCAATTCATTTCCCGCCTCGGTGAAAAGTCATTGCCTCTTTACCGACTGATGAAAAAGTCTGATACATTCGAGTGGACTCCTGAAGCTAAAGCAGCGTTTGTAGAGCTCAAAGCCCTGCTTTCCACCCAGCCGGTGCTTGCTGCTCCAGTCAGCAAAGAACCTCTATTGTTATATATTGCAGCCACTGGACAGGTCGTCAGCGCAGTGCTCACAGTCGAGCGGGAGGAAGAAGGCAAAGCCTACAAAGTTCAACGCCCAGTGTATTACATTTCTGAAGTCTTGACTCCGTCCAAGCAAAGGTATCCGCATTACCAGAAGCTTGTCTATGGAATTTATCTGACCACAAAGAAAGTTGCACATTACTTCGCAGACCACTTTGTTTCAATCGTCAGCGATGCTCCATTGAACTTCTTCCTCTGGATATCAAGTTTGAACAATCCAATCTCAAGCAATTGCAGATTTCCTGTCCGAGTGGATTGAGCAACAACAGCCGACTCAAGTTCACTCGGAACATTGGACCATGTTCTTTGACGGGTCCAAGATGTTGAACGGTTCTGGTGCTGGAGTGGTCCTGATATCTCCAAGAGGTACAAACTTAGTTATATTCTCTAGATTCACTTTGATTCCTCCAACAATGAAGCTGAATACGAAGCACTTCTCTACGGGTTGCGTATGGCCATTTCACTCGGCGTCCGTCGCCTGATGGTATACGACGTCTCAGATTTGGTGGTCAATCAAGTGATGTAAGAATGGGATGTCTGGAGTCCTGCCATGACCGGATACTGCAATGCAGTAAGAAAGTTGGAGAAGAAGTTTGAAGGGTTAGAGCTCCACCACGTTCCCCGACTCAAGAATCAAGCAGCTGATGATCTGCCGAAAATAGGTTCTACTCGAAAGTCTATTCCCAGTAATGTGTTCTTGGAGCATC
Organism: Aegilops tauschii subsp. strangulata; assembly: GCF_002575655.3. Lineage (NCBI taxonomy): Eukaryota > Viridiplantae > Streptophyta > Magnoliopsida > Poales > Poaceae > Aegilops > Aegilops tauschii. Next base: position 112,544,984 of record NC_053035.3, read on the forward strand.
TCCATACCCCATCAGTACAAGAAGATCCCTTTACAGAGGAGCCCCCACAACCAATAAGTGCTACCAATCCGACTGAAGTTGAAGTACCAGCAGTAGTCGACTTGATCATTGAAGTCCTAGTAATCACCCCGACTGGACAGTGCCATATATTGCATATCTGCTCAGGCAGGAGCTTCCAGAGGATGAAGATGAGGCACGTCAGATCATCCACAGATCCAAAGCTTTCACAGTAATAAGCAGGCAGCTTTTCAGAGAAAGTGTTACTAGCATGGCTCAGCGATGTATCTTTCCAGAAGAGGGTCGACTGATCTTGAACGAGATTCACTCGGGGACCTGTGGTCACCACACGTCCTCTCGGACCATCGTGGCCAAAGCATACCGAGCAGGATTCTACTGGCCACGGGCAAATGAAATGGCGAAAGACATCATCGACAAATGTGAAGGCTGCCAGTTTTACTCAAACATGTCCCACAAACCTGCGTCAGCATTGAAGACTATTCCACTCGTCTGGCCATTTGCTGAGTGGGGACTGGACATGGTTGGGCCCTTGAGAACCGACAGAAGTGGTTTCACTCATTTGCTCGTAGCAGTCGACAAGTTCACTAAGTGGATTGAAGCAAAACCTATCAAGAACTTAGACTCAAGCACAACCGTCAGTTTTATCAGAGAATTGATATTCCGATATGGAGTTCCGCACAGCATTATCACGGACAATGACTCAAACTTTGATTCTGATGAGTTCAGAGCATTCTGCGCTTCCCAAGGTACTCGGGTCGACTACGCATCTGTCGCCCACTCGCAGTCGAATGGACAAGCTGAAAGAGCAAATGGTCTGATCCTCCAAGGGCTGAAACCCCGATTGATGCGCGACCTCAAGCATGCAGCTGGAGCTTGGGTAACTGAGTTGCCGTCTGTTCTGTGGGGATTGAGGACGACTCCCAACCGGTTGACTGATCGAATCCCTTTCTTCATGGTATACGGGGCTGAAGCCGTACTTCTAAGTGACTTGCTGCACAATGCACCTTGAGTGGAACTTTTCTCAGAGGCCGAGGAAGAGCAAACACGTCAAGACGTCGTTGATCTTCTGCAGGAAGAGCGAGAGATAGCTTTGATCCGGTCGACTATTTATCAGCAAGACCTTCGTCGATTCCATGCCCGAAACGTCAAAGGTCGAGCATTTCAAGAAGGAGACCTTGTCCTCCGAGTGCATCAGCAACGGCCTCATAAGCTCGCTCCTGCTTGGGAAGGACCTTTCATCATCACCAAGGTGCTCCACAACGGGGCATATCACCTCTACAACATAGCCAAGAAGCAAGATAAGCCGCGCTCTTGGAACACGGATCTGCTCCGCCGCTTTTATACCTAAACACTCGGATTGTCGAGATGTAATAAGAAGTACTTTTCAGATTGTTTATCAAAGACATGATTTCCGCAGTCTCCTGTTGATTGTTTTCGCATAAATATGTGTCCAAACCCCCTAGTGCGTGGCTTAGCCATGAACCTGATTTGCCTAAGTTTCAAAAACACTCCGAGTGAAGAGCAACCCTCTCATTTGGGGGCTTAGCTGCGAACCAGATTCGCCTAAGTTACAAAAACACACTCCAAGTGAAGAGCAACCCTCTCACTCGGGGGCTTAGCTGCGAACCAGATTCGCCTAAGTTCCAAAAATATTCCAAGTGAAGAGCAACCCTCTCACGCGGGGGGTGTAAGTGCATGTAGTGCCACCCCTAGTTGGTTTTGGAGTATTGACGACAAACTTGGTTGGGGGACTAATGTGTTTGTGAGAATTGCAGGATAACACAGGTAGTAGTCCCACATTGATTCGGTTTACCTACCAGAGATGACCCCTAAAAATGTGAGAAGACATTGAAGACAATGGTGGTCTGTGAAGATATTCACAATGAAGATTATGACTTGAGAAGACATTCACGTGAAGACTATGGAGTGCGAAGACATAGTTGTTTCATAGTTTCCTTTTCTTCTTTGTTGAGTCATAGGAACCACCGTAATGTTAAGTGGGGTCCAAGTGAACAAAGTCAGAGTGACTGGTGTGATGCTCAACCAAATCCTATGTCTTCGAGCGAAGACAATGAGAGCAAATCTTATCCAGAGCTGGATGAGTCAACTTTACTTGTAGCCCAAGTCAAGCTGCCGCGTGTGTTTGAAATCTTACCATTGGACACGTGTCAGTTCCTTAGTGACCCAGGGTCATTTCGGACAAATCAGGTCGGGTTGCCTCCTGGCTATAAATAGCCCACCCCCTACACCATAAATTGGTGGCTGCTCAGAGTTAGTGCACGACTTTTGTCGTTTGAGAGCAACCCACCTCCGAAGCTTTTGAGAGAGAGATCCTCGCGAGGACAAAACCCAAAACACTCAGAGCCAAAGAGTGTTAGGCATCACTGAAGTCTTTCTGTCCGCGTGATCTGAAGACTTGTTACACTTGAGGACTGTGAATCCTCCAGCCGGTTAGGCGTCGCGTTCTGAGCATCCAAGAGTCATTGTGGATTGCCGGTGAACGAAGTATGTGAAGGTTTGGAAGTCTACCTTGAAGACTTACCAGAGTGATTGGGCGAGGAGTAAGTGTCCTTAGCTAAGGGGGAATAAGGTGAAGACGCGGTCTTCTGAGTTGAATCTCAGCCTCCCTAACCAGGCGTACAGTTGTCACAACAACTGGAACTGGTCCAACAAATCCTTGTCCTCACCAAGGAACTGGTTCTATCCTTTACCTCTCTTTAAATATAGTTTGTCTTCGTGAAGTCATTGCCTGCCTGTCTGATCTGATTGTCTTCACTGAGTGAAAACTGTTATTGTTTGGCTTCATACTATCTTCCATCCCGATCCATACTACTTAGCTGCTAATAGTCTTCGTGCTTTCACTTCATTGCTTACTTGACTATGGCCTGTCTAGTGTAGCCTACCTTCCGCTGCATATCAATAGGTTTATTTCTACTGTTTGTCTTCAAAGCCCCTGTGTTTTGAACACTTCCATAAAAATCGCCTATTCACCCCCCTCTAGTCGATAACTAGCACTTCCAATTGGTATTAGAGCAAGGTACTCCCTTGTTCTGTGTGATTCGCTTTAACCACCTGGAGTTTTAGCTATGTCGACTACAGGGATAATCAAAGTCTCCGCTGCGTGCCCTGTCTTCGATGGCACTGATTACCCCTACTAGAAGAATAAGATGCGTATGCATCTTGAAGCCATTGACGTCGACCTCTGGTATGTCGTCAAGAACGGCGTTCCCAAGGTCGGTGAAGTTGTCACTGCTGCTGATGTCAAGAGGTTCATTCAACTGGACTCGACTGCCAAGAACATCATCTGTGGTCATTTGACCAAAGGACAATATGGTCGTGTGAGTGCTCTGGAAACTACGAAGCTAGTCTGGGACTGGCTCTCTAAGGTCAACGAAGGCGTCTCAACCCAGAGAGACTCAAGGATCAGTGTTCTTCGCAAGCTCTTCAACCGCTTCAAGAGAAATGACAATGAGAATGTCCAGCTCACATTTGATCGCCTCACTGATATCACAAATGAGCTTCACGCACTCGGCGCCACTGAGATCACCAAGCATGAAATCGTCAAGACACTCTTGAGATCACTTGACAGCTCATTCGACACCCTGGACCCGATGATTCAAGAACGCCCTGACTGCAAGACTCTCGATCCGTCTGACATACTTGAGAGGCTCAACACACATGAGTTCCAGTTATCTGAGAAAAGAGATATCTATGGTCCCAACTATGCCTGAACTCGCGCTTTGAAGGCAAATGTTGTTTCCTCATCTGAAGAAGAATCTGACAGCTGTTTTGAGGATCCCGTAGACATTGGAAAGGAGCTTGCTATGCTTGTGAAGAAGTTCCAGAAGTTCACCAAGAAGAAAGGCTTCGGAAAGTCTTCAAGATCCAGCTCAAGAAATGATAAAGCTTCTGTTGGGGAACATAGTAATTTCAAAAAAATTCCTACGCACACGCAAGAACATGGTGATGCATAGCAACGAGAGGGGAGAGTGTTGTCTACGTACCCTCGTAGACCGTAAGAGAAAGCGTTATGACAACGCGGTTGATGTAGTCGTACTTCTTCACGATCGACCGATCTTAGCACCGAAAATACGGCACCTCCGCGATCTGCACACGTTCGGCTCGGTGACGTCCCACGAACTCACGATCCAGCAGAGTGTCGAGGGAGAGCTTCATCAGTACGCCGGCGTGATGACGGTGATGATGAAGCTACCGGCGCAAGGCTTCGCCTAAGCACTATGACGATATGACCGAGGTGGATTATGATCAACTTGTGTGTTCTAGGGTGCCCCCTGCCCCCGTATATAAAGGAGCAAGGGGGAGGCCGGCCGGCCCTTAGGGTGCGCCAAGGAGGGGGAGGAGTCCTCCTCCTAGTAGGAGTAGGACTCCCCCTTTCCTAGTCCAACTAGCAGGAGGAAGGGGAAAGTGAAGGAAATATGCCCTAGAGGCAATAATAAAGTTATTATTTATTTCCTTATATCATGATAAATGTTTATTATTCATGCTAGAATTGTATTAACCGGAAACATAATACATGTGTGAATACATAGACAAACAGAGTGTTACTAGTATGCCTCTACTTGACTAGCTCGTTGATCAAAGATGGTTATGTTTCCTAGCCATAGACATGAGTTGTCATTTGATTAACGGGATCACACCATTAGGAGAATGATGTGATTGACTTGACCCATTCCGTTAGCATAGCACTCGATCGTTTAGTATGTTGCTATTGCTTTCTTCATGACCTATACATGTTCCTATGACTATGAGATTATGCAACTCCCGTTTACCGGAGGAACACTTTGTGTGCTACCAAACGTCACAACGTAGCTGGGTGATTATAAAGGTGCTCTACAGGTGTCTCCAAAGGTACTTGTTGGGTTGGCGTATTTCGAGATTAGGATTTGTCACTCCGATTGTCGGAGAGGTATCTCTGGGCCCACTCAGTAATACACATCACTATAAGCCTTGCAAGCATTGTGACTAATGAGTTAGTTGCGGGATGATGTATTACGGAACGAGTAAAGAGACTTGCCGGTAACGAGATTGAACTAGGTATCGAGATACCGACGATCGAATCTCGGGCAAGTAACATACCGATGACAAAGGGAACACCGTATGTTGTTATGCGGTCTGACCGATAAAGATCTTCGTAGAATATGTGGGAACCAATATGAGCATCCAGGTTCCGCTATTGGTTATTGACCGGAGAGGCGTCTCGGTCATGTCTACATAGTTCTCGAACCCGTAGGGTCCGCACGCTTAACGTTACGAAGATAGTTATATTATGAGTTTATATGTTTTGATGTACCGAAGGTTGTTCGGAGTCCCGGATGTGATCACGGACATGACGAGGAGTCTCGAAATGGTTGAGACATAAAGATTGATATATTGGACGCCTATGTTTGGACATCGGAAGTGTTCCGGGTGAAATCGGGATTTTTCCGGAGTACCGGGAGGTTACTGGAACCCCCCGGTAACTTAATGGGCCTTAGTGGGCCTAGGTGGAAGAGAGGAGAGGAGGCCAGGGCAGGGCCGCACGCCCCTCCCCCAATCCGAATAGGACAAGGAGAGGGGGGCGGCGCCCCCCCTTTCCTTCCTCCCCTCCACCTCTTCCCCCTCTCTCTCCTAGTCCAACATGGAAAAGGGGGGGAGTCCTACTCCCGGTAGGAGTAGGACTCCTCCTAGCGCGCCTCTCCCCTTGGCCGGCCGAACCCCCCTTGCTCCTTTATATACGGGGGCATGGGGGCACCTCTAGACACACAATTGATCATTGATCTCTTAGCCGTGTGCGGTGCCCCCCTCCACCATATTACACCTCGATAATATCGTAGTGGTGCTTAGGCGAAGCCCTGCGTCGGTAGAACATCAACATTGTCACCACGCCGTCATGCTGACGAAACTTCCCTCAACACTCGGCTGGATCGGAGTTCGAGGGACGTCATCGAGCTGAACGTGTGCTGAACTCGGAGGTGCCGTGCGTTCGGTACTTGATCGGTCGGATCATGAAGACGTACGACTACATCAACCGCGTTGTGTTAACGCTTCCGCTTTCTGTCTACGAGGGTACGTGGACAACACTCTCCCCTCTCGTTGCTATGCATCACCATGATCTTGCGTGTGCGTAGAATTTTTTTGAAATTACTACGTTCCCCAATAGTGGCATCTGAGCCTGGTTTTATGCGTTGATGTTATATGCACGAGTAGAACACAAGTGAGTTGTGGGCGATATAAGTCATACTGCTTACCAGCATGTCATATTTTGGTTCAGCGGTATTGTGAGATGAAGCGGCCCGGACCGACATTACGCGTACGCTTACGCGAGACTGGTTTCACCGTTGCGAGCACTCGTTGCTTAAAGGTGACTGGCGGGTGTCTGTCTCTCTCACTTTAGTTGAACCGAGTGTGGCTACGCCCGGTCCTTGCGAAGGTTAAAACAGCACCAACTTGACAAACTATCGTTGTGGTTTTGATGCGTAGGTAAGAACAGTTCTTGCTAAGCCCGTAGCAGCCACGTAAAACTTGCAACAACAAAGTAGAGGACGTCTAACTTGTTTTTGCAGGGCATGTTGTGATGTGATATGGTCAAGACATGATGCTATATTTTATTGTATGAGATGATCATGTTTTGTAACCGAGTTATCGGCAACTGGCAGGAGCCATATGGTTGTCGCTTTATTGTATGCAATGCAATCGCCATGTAATTGTTTTACTTTATCACTAAGCGGTAGCGATAGTCGTAAAAGCAATAGTTGGCGAGACGACAACGATGCTACGATGGAGATCAAGGTATCGCGCCGGTGACGATCGTGATCATGACGGTGCTTCGGAGATGGAGATCACAAGCACAAGATGATGATGGCCATATCATATCACTTATATTGATTGCATGTGATGTTTATCTTTTATGCATCTTATCTTGCTTTGATTGACGGTAGCATTATAAGATGATCTCTCACTAAAATTTCAAGATAAAAGTGTTCTCCCTGAGTATGCACCTATGCCAAAGTTCGTCGTGCCCAGACACCACGTGATGATCGGGTGTGATAAGCTCTACGTCCATCTACAACGGGTGCAAGCCAGTTTTGCACACGCAGAATACTCAGGTTAAACTTGACGAGCCTAGCATATGTAGATATGGCCTCGGAACACTGAGACCGAAAGGTCGAGCGTGAATCATATAGTAGATATGATCAACATAGTGATGTTCACCATTGAAAACTACTCCATTTCACGTGATGATCGGTTATGGTTTAGTTGATTTGGATCACGTAATCACTTAGATGATTAGAGGGATGTCTATCTAAGTGGGAGTTCTTAAGTAATATGATTAATAGAACTTAAATTTATCATGAACTTAGTACCTGATAGTATCTTGCTTGTCTATGTTAATTGTAGATAGATGGCCCTTGCTGTTGTTCCGTTGAATTTTAATGCGTTCCTTGAGAAAGCAAAGTTGAAAGATGATGGTAGCAATTACATGGACTGGGTCCGTAACTTGAGGATTATCCTCATTGCTGCACAGAAGAATTATGTCCTGGAAGCACCGCTGGGTGCCAGGCCTGCTGCAAGAGCAACACCAGAAGTTATGAACGTCTGGCAGAGCAAAGCTGATGACTACTCGATAGTTCAGTGTGCCATGCTTTACGGCTTAGAACCGGGTCTTCAACGACGTTTTGAACGTCATGGAGCATATCAGATGTTCCAGGAGTTGAAGTTAATATTTCAAGCAAATGGCCGGATTGAGAGATATGAAGTCTCCAATAAGTTCTAGAGCTGCAAGATGGAAGAGAATAGTTCTGTCAGTGAGCATATACTCAAAATGTCTGGGTATAATAATCACTTGATTCAACTAGGAGTTAATCTTCCGGATGATAGCGTCATTGACAGAATTCTTCAATTACTGCCACCAAGCTACAAGAGCTTCGTGATGAACTATAACATGCAAGGGATGAATAAGACAATTCCCGAGCTCTTTGCAATGCTAAAGGCAGCAGAGGTAGAAATCAAAAAAGAGCATCAAGTGTTGATGGTCAATAAGACCACTAGTTTCAAGAAAAAGGGCAAAGGGAAGAAAAATGGGAACTTCAAGAAGAACAACAAGCAAGTTGCTGTTCAGGAGAAGAAACCCAAATCTGGACCTAAGCCTGAGACTGAGTGCTTCTACTGCAAGCAGACTGGTCACTGGAAGCGGAACTGCCCCAAGTATTTGGAGGATAAGAAGGATGGCAAGGTGAACAAAGGTATATGTGATATACTTGTTATTGACGTGTACCTTACCAGAGCTCGCAGTAGCAACTGGGTATTTGATACTGGTTCTGTTGCTAATATTTGCAACTCGAAACAGGGACTACGGATTAAGCGAACACTGGCCAAGGACGAGGTGACGATGCGCGTGGGAAACGGTTCCAAAGTCGATGTGATCGCCGTCGGCACGCTACCTCTACATCTACCTTCGGGATTAGTATTAGACCTAAATAATTGTTATTTGGTGCCAGCGTTGAGCATGAACATTATATATGGATCTTGTTTGATGCGAGACGGTTATTCATTTAAATCAGAAAATAATGGTTGTTCTATTTATATGAGTAATATCTTTTATGGTCATGTACCCTTGAAGAGTGGTCTATTTTTAATGAATCTCGATAGTAGTGACACACATATTCATAATGTCGAAGCCAAAAGATGCAGAGTTGATAATGATAGTGCAACTTATTTGTGGCACTGCCGTTTAGGTCATATCGGTGTAAAGCGCATGAAGAAACTCCATAATGATGGACTTTTGGAATCACTTGGTACTTGCGAACCGTGTCTCATGGGCAAGATGACTAAAACACCGTTCTCCGGAACTATGGAGAGAGCAACTGATTTGTTGGAAATCATACATACAGATGTATGTGGTCCAATGAATAATGAGGCTCGTAGCGGATATCGTTATTTTCTCACCTTCACAGATGATTTGAGCAGATATGGGTATATCTACTTAATGAAACATAAGTCTGAAACATTTGAAAAGTTCAAAGAATTTCAGAGCAAAGTTGAAAATCATCGTAACAAGAAAATAAAGTTTCTACGATCAGATCGTGGAGGAGAATATTTGAGTTACGAGTTTGGCCTACATTTGAAACAATGCAGAATAGTTTCGCAACTCACGCAACCCGGAACACCATAGCGTAATGGTGTGTCCGAACGTCGTAATCGTACTTTACTAGATATGGTGTGATCTATGATGTCTCTTACTGATTTACCGCTATCGTTTTGGGGTTATGCTTTAGAGACGGCTGCATTCACTCTAAATAGGGCACCATCGAAATCCGTTGAGACGACGCCTTATGAACTATGGTTTGGCAAGAAACCAAAGTTGTCGTTTCTTAAAGTTTGGGGTTGCGATGCTTATGTGAAGAAACTTCAACCTGATAAGCTCGAACCTAAATCGGAGAAATGTGTATTCATAGGATACCCAAAGGAGACTTTGGGTACACCTTCTATCACAGATCCGAAGGCAAGACATTCGTTGCTAAGAATGGATCCTTTCTAGAGAAGGAGTTTCTCTCGAAAGAAGTGAGTGGTAGGAAAGTAGAACTTGATGAGGTAACTGTACATGCTCCCTTATTGGAAAGTAGATCATCACAGAAACTAGTTTCTGCGAAACCTACACCAATTAGTGAGGAAGTTAATGATAATGATCATGAAACTTCAGATCAAGTTATTACTGAACCTCGTAGGTCAACCAGATTAAGATCCGCACCAGAGTGGTACGGTAATCCTGTTCTGGAGGTTATGTTACTAAGACCATGACGAACCTACGAACTATGAAGAAGCGATGGTGAGCCCAGATTCCGCAAAATGGCTTGAGGCCATGAAATCCGAGATGGGATCCATGTATGAGAACAAAGTATGGACTTTGGTTGACTTGCCCGATGATCGGCAAGCTATTGAAAATAAATGGATCTTCAAGAAGAAGACTGACGCTGACGGTAATGTCACTGTCTATAAAGCTCGACTTGTTGCGAAAGGTTTTCGACAAGTTCAAGGGATTGACTACGATGAGACCTTCTTACCCGTAGCGATGCTCAAGTCTGTCCGAATCATGTTAGCAATTGCCGCATTTTATGATTATGAAATTTGGCAAATGGATGTCAAAACTGCATTCCTGAATGGATTTCTGGAAGAAGAGTTGTATATGATGCAACCGGAAGGTTTTGTCGATCCAAAGGGAGCTAACAAAGTGTGCAAGCTCCAGCGATCCATTTATGGACTGGTGCAAGCCTCTCGGAGTTGGAATAAACGCTTTGATAGTGTGATCAAAGCATTTGGTTTTATATAGACTTTTGGAGAAGCCTGTATTTACAAGAAAGTGAGTGGGAGCTCAGTAGCATTTCTGATATTATATGTGGATGACATATTGCTAATTGGAAATGATATAGAATTTCTGGATAGCATAAAGGGATACTTGAATAAGAGTTTTTCAATGAAAGACCTCGGTGAAGCTGCATATATATTAGGCATCAAGATCTATAGAGATAGATCAAGACGCTTAATTGGACTTTCACAAAGCACATACCTTGACAAAGTTTTGAAGAAGTTCAAAATGGATCAAGCAAAGAAAGGGTTCTTGCCTGTACTACAAGGTGTGAGATTGAGTAAGACTCAATGCCCGACCACTGCAGAAGATAGAGAGAAGATGAAAGATGTTCCCTATGCTTCAGCCATAGGCTCTATCATGTATGCAATGCTGTGTACCACACCTGATGTGTGCCTTGCTATAAGTTTAGCAGGGAGGTACCAAAGTAATCCAGGAGTGGATCACTGGACAGCGGTCAAGAACATCCTGAAATACCTGAAAAGGACTAAGGATATGTTTCTCGTTTATGGAGGTGACAAAGAGCTCATCGTAAATGGTTACGTTGATGCAAGCTTTGACACTGATCCGGACGATTCTAAATCGCAAACCGGATACGTGTTTACATTGAACGGTGGAGCTGTCAGTTGGTGCAGTTCTAAGCAAAGTGTCATTGCGGGATCTACGTGTGAAGCGGAGTACATAGCTGCTTCGGAAGCAGCAAATGAAGGAGTCTGGATGAAGGAGTTCATATCCGATCTAGGTGTCATACCTAGTGCATCGGGACCAATGAAAATCTTTTGTGACAATACTGGTGCAATTGCCTTAGCAAAGGAATCCAGATTTCACAAGAGAACCAAGCACATCAAAAGACGCTTCAATTCCATCCGGGATTTAGTCCAGGTGGGAGACATAGAAATTTGCAAGATACATACGGATCTGAATGTTGCAGACCCGTTGACTAAGCCTCTTCCATGAGCAAAACATGATCAGCACCAAGACTCCATGGGTGTAAGAATCATTACTGTGTAATCTAGATTATTGACTCTAGTGCAAGTGGGAGACTGAAGGAAATATGCCCTAGAGGCAATAATAAAGTTATTATTTATTTCCTTATATCATGATAAATGTTTATTATTCATGCTAGAATTGTATTAACCGGAAACATAATACATGTGTGAATACATAGACAAACAGAGTGTCACTAGTATGCCTCTACTTGACTAGCTCGTTGATCAAAGATGGTTATGTTTCGTAGCCATAGACATGAGTTGTCATTTGATTAACGGGATAACATCATTAGGAGAATGAGGTGATTGACTTGACCCATTCCGTTAGCTTAGCACTCGATCGTTTAGTATGTTGCTATTGCTTTCTTCATGACTTATACATGTTCCTATGACTATGAGATTATGCAACTCCCGTTTACCGTAGGAACACTTTGTGTGCTACCAAACGTCACAACGTAACTGGGTGATTATAAAGGTGCTCTACAGGTGTCTCCAAAGGTACTTGTTGGGTTGGCGTATTTCGAGATTAGGATTTGTCACTCCGATTGTCGGAGAGGTATCTCTGGGCCCACTCAGTAATACACATCACTATAAGCCTTGCAAGCATTGTGACTAATGAGTTAGTTGCGGGATGATGTATTACGGAACGAGTAAAGAGACTTGCCGGTAACGAGATTGAACTAGGTATCGAGATACCGACGATCGAATCTCGGGCAAGTAACATACCGATGACAAAGGGAACAACGTATGTTGTTATGCGGTCTGACCGATAAAGATCTTCGTAGAATATGTGGGAACCAATATGAGCATCCAGGTTCCGCTATTGGTTATTGACCGGAGAGGTGTCTCGGTCATGTCTACATAGTTCTCGAACCCGTAGGGTCCGCACGCTTAACGTTACGATGACAGTTATATTATGAGTTTATATGTTTTGATGTACCGAAGGTTGTTCGGAGTCCCGGATGTGATCACGGACATGACGAGGAGTCTCGAAATGGTGAGACATAAAGATTGATATATTGGAAGCCTATGTTTGGACATCGGAAGTGTTCCGGGTGAAATCGGGATTTTTCCGGAGTACCGGGAGGTTACCGGAACCCCCCGGTAACTTAATGGGCCTTAGTGGGCCTAGGTGGAAGAGAGGAGAGGAGGCCAGGGCAGGGCCGCACCCCCCCAATCCGAATAGGAGAAGGAGGGGGCGGCGCCCCCCTTTCCTTCCTCCCCCCACCTCTTCCCCCTCTCTCTCCTAGTCCAACATGGAAAAGGGTGGGAGTCCTACTCCCGGTAGGAATAGGACTCCTCCTGGCGCGCCTCTCCCCTTGGCCGGCCGAACCCCTTGTTGCTCCTTTATATACGGGGGCAGGGGGCACCTCTAGACACACAATTGATCATTGATCTCTTAGCCGTGTGCGGTGCCCCCCTCCACCATATTACACCTCGATAATATCGTAGTGGTGCTTAGGCGAAGCCCTGCGTCGGGAGAACATCAACATTGTCACCACGCCGTCGTGCTGACGAAACTCTCCCTCAACACTCGGCTGGATCGGAGTTCGAGGGACGTCATCGAGCTGAACATGTGCTGAACTCGGAGGTGCCGTGCGTTCGGTACTTGATCGGTCGGATCGTGAAGACGTACAACTACATCAACCGCGTTGTGTTAACGCTTCCGCTTTCGGTCTATGAGGGTACGTGGACAACACTCTCCCCTCTCGTTGCTATGCATCACCATGATCTTGCGTGTGCGTAGAATTTTTTTGAAATTACTACGTTCCCCAACAGAAAGGAAGGAGAGGGAGAGGAGAAGGAAAGGGGGGCGCCCCCCTCCCTAGTCCAATTCGGAATCCCTATAGGGAGGGGGCGCAGCTGCCCCTTTTGGGCTGCCTCCCCTCTTCCCTATGGCCCATGTAGTCCCAATAGTCCCCCCGGGGTTTCTGATAACCCTCGGCACTCCGATAATTATCCGGTGACCCCCGGAACTCATCCGGTGTCCGAATATAGTCATCCAATATATCAATCTTTATGTCTCGACCATTTCGAGACTCCTCGTCATGTCCGTGATCACATCTGGGACTCTGAACTATCTTCGGTACATCAAAACATATAAACTCATAATACTGATCGTCAGCGAACGTTAAGCATGCGGACCCTACGGGTTTGAGAACTATGTACACATGACTGAGACACGTCTCCGGTCAATAACCAATAGCGGAACCTGGATGCTCATATTGGCTCCCACATATTCTACGAAGATCTTTATCGGTCAAACCGCATAACAACATACGTTGTTCCTTTGTCATCGGAATGTTACTTGCCCGAGATCCGATCGTCTGTATCTCAATACCTAGTTCAATCTCATTACCGGCAAGTCTCTTTACTCGTTCCGTGATGCATCATCCCGCAACTAACTCATTAGTCACATTGCTTGCAAGGCTTATAGTGATGTGCATTACCGAGAGGGCCCAGAGATACCTCTCCGACAATCGGAGTGACAAATCCTAATATTGATCTATGCCAACTCAACAAGTACCATCGGAGACACCAGTAGAGCACCTTTATAATCACCCAGTTACGTTGTGACATTTGGTAGCACACAAAGTGTTCCTCTGGTATTCGGGAGTTGCATAATCTCATAGTCATCGGAACATGTATAAGTCATGAAGAAAGCAATAGAAATATACTAAACGATCAAGTGCTAAGCTAACGGAATGGGTCAAGTCAATCACATCATTCTCTAATGATGTGATCGTGTTAATCAAATCACAACTCATGTCTATGGCTAGGAAACTTAACCATCTTTGATTCAACGAGCTAGTCAAGTAGAGGCATACTAGTGACACTCTGTTTGTCTATGTATTCACACATGTACTAAGTTTCCGATTAATACAATTCTAGCATGAATAATAAACATTTATCATGATATAAGGAATATAAATAACAACTTTATTATTGCCTCTAGGGCATATTTCCTTCAGTCTCTCACTTGCACTAGAGTCAATAATCCAGATTACACAGTAATGATTCTAACACCCATGGAGTCTTGGTGTTGATCATGTTTTCCTCGTGAGAGAGGCTTAGTCAACGGGTCTGCAACATTCAGATCCGCATGTATCTTGCAAATCTCTATGTCTCCCTCCTTGACTTGATCGCGGATGGAATTGAAGCGTCTCTTTATGTGCTTGGTTCTCTTGTGAAATCCGGATTCCTTTGCCAAGGCAATTGCACCAGTATTGTCACAAAAGATTTTCATTGGACCCGATGCACTAGGTATGACACCTAGATCGGATATGAACTCCTTCATCCAGACTCCTTCTTTTGCTGCTTCTGAAGCAGCTATGTACTCTACTTCACATGTAGATCCCACCATGACGCTTTGCTTAGAACTGCACCAACTGACAGCTCCACCGTTCAATATAAACACGTATCCGGTTTGTGTCTTAAGAGTCATCCGGATCAGTGTCAAAGCTTGCATCGACGTAACCATTTACAACGAGCTCTTTGTCACCTCCATAAACGAGAAACATATCCTTAGTCCTTTTCAGGTATTTCAGGATGTTCTTGACCGCTATCCAGTGATCCACTCCTAGTTTACTTTGGTACCTCCCTGCTAAACTGATAGCAAGGCACACATCAGGTCTGGTACACAGCATTGCATACATGATAGAGCCTATGGCTGAAGCATAGGGAACACCTTTCATTTTCTCTCTATCTTCTGCAGTGGTCGGGCATTAAGTCTGACTCAACTTCACACCTTGTAACACAGGCAAGAACCCTTTCTTTGCTTGATCTATTTTGAACTTTTTGAAAACTTTATCAAGGTATGTGCTTTGTGAAAGTCCAATTAAGCGTCTTGATCTATCTCTATAGACCTTGATGCCCAATATATAAGCAGCTTCACCGAGGTCTTTCATTGAAAAACCCTTTTTCAAGTATCCTTTTATGCTATCCAGAAATTCTATATCATTTCCAATCAACAATATGTCATCCATATAATATTAGAAATGCTACAGAGCTCCCACTCACTTTCTTGTAAATACAGGCTTCTCCAAAAGTCTGTATAAAACCATATGCTTTGATCACACTATCAAAACGTTTATTCCAACTCCGAGATGCTTGCACCAGTCCATAAATGGATCTCTGGAGCTTGCACACTTTGTTAGCATCCTTTGGATCGATAAAACCTTCAGGTTGCATCATATACAACTCTTCTTCCAGAAATCCATTCAGGAATGCAGTCTTTACATCCATTTGCCAAATTTCATAATCATAAAATGCAGCAATTGCTAACATGATTCGGACGGACTTAAGCATCAGTACGGGTGAAAAGGTCTCATCATAGTCAACTCCTTGAACTTGTTGAAAACCTTTCGCAACAAGTCGAGCTTTGTAGACAGTAACATTACCGTCAGCATCAGTCTTCTTCTTGAAGATCCATTTATTCTCGATGGCTTGCCGATCATCGGGCAAGTCAACCAAAGTCCACACTTTGTTCTCATACATGGATCCCATCTCAGATTTCAAGGCCTCAAGACATTTCGCGGAATCTGGGCTCATCATTGCTTCCTCATAGTTCATAGGTTCGTCATGGTCAAGTAACATGACCTCTAGAACAGGATTACCGTACCACTCTGGTGCGGATTTACTCTGGTTGACCTACGAGGTTTGGTAGTAACTTGATCTGAAGTTACATGATCATCATCATTAGTTTCCTCACTAATTGGTGTAGGAGTCACAGGAACATATTTCTGTGATGAACTACTTTCCAATAAGGGAGCAGGTACAGTTACCTCATCAAGTTCTACTTTCCTCCCACTCACTTCTTTCGAGAGAAACTCCTTCTCTAGAAAGGATCCATTCTTAGCAACGAATGTCTTGCCTTCGGATCTGTGATAGAAGGTGTACCCAAAGTCTCCTTTGGGTATCCTATGAAGACACATTTCTCCGATTTGGGTTCGAGCTTATCAGGTTGAAGCTTTTTCACATAAGCATCGCAGCCCCAAACTTTAAGAAATGACAACTTTGGTTTCTTGCCAAACCATAGTTCATAAGGTGTCGTCTCCATAGATTTAGATGGTGCCCTATTTAACGTGAATGCAGCAGTCTCTAAAGCATAACCCCAAAACGATAGCGGTAAATCAGTAAGAGACATCATAGATCGCACCATATGTAATAAAGTACGATTACAACGTTCGGACACACCATTATGCTGTGGTGTTCCAGGTGGCGTGAGTTGTGAAACTATTCCGCATTGTTTCAAATGAAGACCAAACTCGTAACTCAAATATTCTCCTCTACGATCAGATAGTAGAAACTTTATTTTCTTGTTATGATGATTTTCCACTTCACTCTGGAATTCTTTGAACTTTTCAAATGTTTCAGACTTATGCTTCATCAAGTAGATATACCCATATCTGCTCAAATCATCTGTGAAGGTGAGAAAATAATGATACCCGCCGCGAGCCTCAACATTCATCGGACCACATACATCAGTATGTATGATTTCCAACAAATCTGTTGCTCGCTCCATTGTTCCGGAGAATGGAGTTTTAGTCATCTTGCCCATGAGGCATGGTTCGCAAGTACCAAGTGATTCATAATCAAGTGATTCCAAAAGTCCATCAGAATGGAGTTTCTTCATGGGCTTTACACCAATATGACCCAAACGGCAGTGCCACAAATAAGTTGCACTATCATTATCAACTCTGCATCTTTTGGCTTCAATATTATGAATATGTGTATCACTACTATCAAGATTCAGTAAATAGACCACTCTTCAAGGGTGAATGACCATAAAAGATATTACTCATATAAATAGAACAACCATTATTCTCTGATTTAAATGAATAACTGTCTCGCATCAAACAAGATCCAGATATAATGTTCATCCTTAACGCTGGCACCAAATAACAATTATTCAGGTCTAAAACTAATCCCGAAGGTAGATGTAGAGGTAGCGTGCCGACCGCGATCACATTGACTTTGGAACCATTTCCCACGCGCATCGTCACCTCGTCCTTAGCCAATCTTCGCTTAATCCGTAGTCCCTGTTTCGAGTTGCAAATATTAGCAACAGAACCAGTATCAAATACCCAGGTGTTACTGCGAGCACTAGTAAGGTACACATCAATAACATGTATATCACATATACCTTTGTTCACCTTGCCATCCTTCTTATCCGCCAAATACTTGGGGCAGTTCCGCTTCTAGTGACCAGTCCCTTTGCAGTAGAAGCACTCAGTCTCAGGCTTAGGTCCAGACTTGGGCTTCTTCACTTGAGCAGCAACTTGCTTGCCGTTCTTCTTGAAGTTCCCCTTCTTCCCTTTACCCTTTTTCTTGAAACTGGTGGTCTTGTTGACCATCAACACTTGATGCTTCTTCTTGATTTCTACCTCCGCAGCCTTTAGCATTGCGAAGAGCTCGGGAATTGTCTTATCCATCCCTTGCATATTATAGTTCATCACGAAGCTCTTGTAGCTTGGTGGCAGTGATTGAAGAATTCTGTCAATGACACTATCATCAGGAAGATTAACTCCCAGTTGAATCAAGTGATTATTATACCCAGACATTTTGAGTATATGTTCACTGACAGAACTGTTCTCCTCCATCTTGCAGCTATAGAACTTATTGGAGACTTCATATCTCTCAATCCGGGCATTTGCTTGAAATATTAACTTCAACTCCTAGAACATCTCATATGCTCCATGACGTTCAAAACGTCGTTAAGTCCCGGTTCTAAGCCGTAAAGCATGGCACATTGAACTATCGAGTAGTCACCAGCTTTGCTCTGCCAGATGTTCGTAACATCTGGTGTTGCTCCTGTAGCGGGTTTGGCATCTAGCGGTGCTTCCAGGATGTAATTCTTCTGTGCAGCAATGAGGATAATCCTCAAGTTACGGACCTAGTCTGTGTAGTTGCTACCATCATCTTTCAACTTAGCTTTCTCTAGGAACGCATTAAATTTCAACGGAACAACAGTACGGGCCATCTATCTACAACAACATAGACATGCAAAATACTATCAGGTACTAAGTTCATGATAAATTAAAGTTTAATTAATCAAATTACTAAAGAACTCCCACTTAGATAGACATCCCTCTAATCATCTAAGTGATCACGTGATCCATATCAACTAAACCATGTCCGATCATCACGTGAGATGGAGTAGTTTTCAATGGTGAACATCACTATGTTGATCATATCTACTATATGATTCACGCTCGACCTTTCGGTCTCAGTGTTCCGAGGCCATATCTGCATATGCTAGGCTCGTCAAGTTTAACCCGAGTATTCTGCGTGTGCAAAACTGGCTTGCACCCGTTGTATGTGAACGTAGAGCTTATCACACCCGATCATCACATGGTGTCTCGGCACGACGAACTTTCGCAACGGTGCATACTCAGGGAGAACACTTGTACCTTGAAATTTAGTGAGAGATCATCTTATAATGCTACCGCCGAACTAAGCAAAATAAGATGCATAAAGGATAAATATCACATGCAATCAATATAAGTGATATGATATGGCCATCATCATCTTGTGCCTTTGATCTCCATCTCCAAAGCACCATCATGATCACCATCGTCACTGGTGCGACACCTTGATCTCCATCGTAGCATCATTGTCGTGTCGCCAAGTATTGCTTCTACGACTATCGCTACCGCTTAGTGATAAAGTAAAGCAATTACATGGTGATTGCATTTCATACAATAAAGCGGCAACCATATGGCTCTTGCCAGTTGCCGATAACTCCGTTACAAAACATGATCATCTCATACAATAAAATTTAGCATGATGCTTGACCATATCACATCACAACATGCCCTGCAAAAACAAGTTAGATGTCCTCTACTTTGTTGTTGCAAGTTTTACGTGGCTGCTACGGGCTGAGCAAGAACCGTTCTTACCTACGCATCAAAACCACAACGATTTTTTGTCAAGTATGTGCTGTTTTAACCTTCAACAAGGACCGGGCATATCCACACTCGATTCAACTAAAGTTGGAGAAACTGACACCCGCCAGCCACCTGTGTGTGAAGCACGTCGGTAGAACCAGTCTCGCGTAAGCGTACACGTAATGTCGGTCCGGGCCGCTTCATCCAACAATACCGCCAAATCAAAGTATGACATGCTGGTAAGCAGTATGACTATTATCGCCCACAACTCACTTGTGTTCTACTCGTGCATATAACATGTACGCATAATGCTGGCTCGGATGCCACTGTTGGGGAACATAGTAATTTCAAAAAATTTCCTACGCACAAGCAAGATCATGGTGATGCATAGCAACGAGAGGGGAGAGTGTTGTCTACGTCCCTCGTAGGCTGTAAGCGGAAGCGTTATGACAACGTGGTTGATGTAGTCGTACGTCTTCACAATCGACCGATCCTAGCACGGAAAATACGGCACCTCCGCGATCTGCACATGTTCGGCTCGGTGATGTCCCACGAACTCACGATCCAGCAGAGTGTTGAGGGACAGCTTCATCAGCACGATGGTGTGATGACGGGGATAAAGAAGCTACCGGCGCAGGGCTTCGCCTAAGCACTACGACGATATGACCGAGGTGGATTATCGTGGAGGGGGAACCACACATGGCTAAGGGATCAATGATCAACTTGTGTGTTCTAGGGTGCCCCCTGCCCCCGTATATAAAGGAGCAAGGGGGGCGGCCGGCCGGCCCTTGGGGCGCACCAAGGAGGGGGAGAAGTCCTCCTCCTAGTAGGAGTAGGACTGCCCCTTTCCTAGTCCAACTAGGAGGAGGAAGGGGAAAGGAAGGAGAGGGAGAGGAGAAGGAAAGGGGGGGGGGGGCGCCCCCTCGCTAGTCCAATTCGGACTCCCTATAGGGAGGGGGCGCGGCTGTCCCTTGTGGGCTGCCTCCCCTCTTCCTTATGGCCCATGTAGGCCCAATAGTCCCCCCCGGGGTTTCCGATAATCCCCGGCACTCCGATAATTATCTGGTGACCCCCGGAACTCATCCGGTGCCCGAATATAGTCATCCAATATATCAATCTTCATGTCTCGACCATTTTGAGACTCCTCGTCATGTCCGTGATCACATCCGGGACTCCGAACTATCTTTGGTACATCAAAACATATAAACTCATAATACCTATCATCACCGAACGTTAAGCGTGCGGACCCTACGGGTTCGAGAACTATGTAGACTTGACTGAGACACGTCTCCGGTCAATAACCAATAGCGGAACCTGGATGTTCATATTGGCTCCCACATATTCTACGAAGATCTTTATCGGTCAAACCGCATAACAACATACGTTGTTCCCTTTGTCATCCGTATGTTACTTGCCCGAGATTCGATCGTCGGTATCTCAATACCTAGTTCAATCTCGTTACCGGCAAGTCTCTTTACTCGTTCCGTGATGCATCATCCCGCAACTAACTCATTAGTCACATTGCTTGCAAGGCTTATAGTGATGTGGATTACCGAGAGGGCCCAGAGATACCTCTCCGACAACCGGAGTGACAAATCCTAATCTTGATCTATGCCAACTCAACAAGTACCATCGGGGACACCTGTAGAGCACCTTTATAGTCACCCAGTTACGTTGTGAAGTTTGGTAGCACACAAAGTGTTCCTCCAGTATTCGGGAGTTGCATAATCTCATAGTCATAGGAACATGTATAAGTCATGAAGAAAGCAATAGCAATATACTAAACGATCAAGTGCTAAGCTAACGGAATGGGTCAAGTCAATCACATCATTCTCTAATGATGTGATCCTGTTAATCAAATAACAACTCATGTCTATGGCTAGGAAACTTAACCATCTTTGATTCAACGAGCTAGTCAAGTAGAGGCATACTAGTGACACTCTGTTTGTCTATGTATTCACACATGTACTAAGTTTCCGGTTAATATAATTCTAGCATGAATAATAAACATTTATCATGATATAAGGAAATATAAATAACAACTTTATTATTGCCTCTAGGGCATATTTCCTTCAGCTTCCCCTCGTGATCACAAGAAGAGAACATGCCACAAGTGCAAGAAACCTGGTCACTACATCTCTGAGTGTCCACAGTGGGACAATGAGACCAAGAAGAAGAAGAAGAGCAATCCTCAAAGTCTTCATCAAAGTATTCATCACACAAGAAGAGCTCATCTGGCAAGGCTCGTGCGTTTGTTGGCAAGGAGATGGATTCAGAGGAGGAGTCTACTTCTGAGGAGGCAGAGGTGGAGTCTGAGGAGGAGTCCAATTCAGGCGTGGCAACCTGGCTCTAGCTACTGCTTATGTTGCTAAGTCCATCTTCAACACTGAAGACAATGGCCCCGTCACCAACGCTGATGCTAATGATGAGGATGACTCTGCTCCCACCTACTGCTTCATGGCACGTGGTGCCAAGGTAAACTCACGCGATGCTTACTTTCAAACATCAAGTGAAGATGACTCTAAATGTGAATCTAAACCTAGCTACAAAACACTTGCTAAAATTGCAACTGAACAACAAACTGCTATGGAACATATTCAAAAGTTGTTAGACAAAAGTGATCACCTGTTGGACGTGGAAATGACCCGATATCAGTCCTTAATTGAAGACATAAAAAATCTTCATGTTAAGTACGAGGAACTTGAAAGTCGTCATGAAATGCTCTCAACAACTCATGAAAAGCTTTCCTACGATTATCTTCAAAGGAAGCAAGAACTTGAGAACTTGAGAGCGGCTCATGAAGATCTTCAAAAAGAGAACGAGTCACTTCACGCTCAACAGATCAGTTCCGCTCAGGAAGGATTTGAACCACCATGTCTAAAATGTTTTGAGCGTGATAACATTGTCTCTATTGCTGAATGTTCTACTGCTGCTACTGTTGCAATATCTTCAACTGCTGATGTGGTAACTAACCCCTCTACTAAGGATACCACTACTATTGCTGATGAGAATGCCAGGTTGAAGACATTACTTGAGACAGGAATGTACAAAAGTCTCAAAGGGCATCAAACACTATGTGATGTCCTCAAAAAGCAGATTCTAAACCGAAACCCTAGGAAAGAGGGTGTTGAGTTCCAGAGGAAAATGAATGTTGATGGTTCTTACTGGAAGTCTGAGCAGTACCCCAAAACCACATGGGTTGCTGCAAAGGGACCTTCAGTGGATCCATCTACCTTATCTGGCTTCACTTGTGCTAACCCGATTATCATTGATGAATCCTTTGATGCAAACTATAAACTATTTAAAAATCAGAATGGTGAAGTGTTTGCCAGGTATATTGGTACTAACTGCAGGAATGGGCCACCTATGAAGAAGATCTGGGTGCGTAAAAATTGTGTTGAGAATCTTCCTGTGAATGTCATCATGGCACCACCTGGGAAGAAGACAAACCCCAGACCAAAGGCTTCATATGGTCCAAAGGCTTCATACAGACAGAGGACTCACCAGAGTCACCCTAACGCCAATGTTTCACTACAAAAAAATACACTTCCGTGATGATACCTGTTTGTCACAGTAGGTCACGTTTTCTGTCATGCATGTACATACATGACAATTTTATGACAGAATCAAGATAGTCATACCTGTGTTGTCGTAGAAGTGTTCCATGACATTACCAAAATTATCATCACGGAAGTGTCCACTTCCATGACGATAAATCGCGCGTCACAGAAGTGCTTTCGTCAAGGGTGACCGACACGTGGCATCCACCATAACGGAACGCCGTTAAGCAATCGGGTCCGGTTTTGGATCCGATAACCCGTTAACAGACCCGACCAATGGGGATTTTCCACGTGTAAAATCATCATTGGCTGGAGGAAACACGTGTCAACTCACCGTTGGGACAAATGTCATCCACTCATTGGACCCAAAGCACCTATGATACGTCGACACATGGCACGGCCCAACAGAGGCCCATTCTTGTGAAAAGGCCGGCCCGTTTGACTTGGTCAAAAGGTGGCGGGTCGGCCCACGGCAAGCCTGTTAACGGCTTGTTCGCATATAGCCCATTTACAGCCCCCTAACCCAGGGCCCATTTACGGCCTATCCGAATTAGGCCCAGTAGCGTCATCTGGGCCGTCCAATATAATTCCAGCCCGTTTTAACTTTCGGCCCATGTATGGCCCATGACGTATTTCGGCCCATATGAGTCCCTTTGTAACTCTTGGCCCATTAATGGCCCGTGGTGAAACCGGCCCGTAATGAACAGTGTGTCGCTTTATACCCATTAGCAGCCCATTATTCCATTGGGTCGTTTCCAGCCCGTGTTACCTTTCGGCCTTCTGAGGGCCCATTTATTCTTGGGCTCATTTCCAGCATTCGGTTACTTACGGCCCGTTACTGGCCTTTTCTGCTTGTGGGCCAAATTCAGCCCGTGGATACAGTCGGCCCGTTTGTGGCCCGTTAATCTACTGGGCCATTTTCATAGCATCATCAAATACAGCCTATTAACGGCCCGTTATGGTCAGCCCATAAAACGTACGATTTCCACTCTATCCCGTTTATGGCCCCTTATATGGCCCGTACAAGGCCCATAGATGAGACGGCCCGTAGAAGGCCCATGGATCCGACGGCCCATAGAAGGCCCATGGATCCGATGGCCCATAGAAGGCCCATGGATCTGACAGCCGATAGAAGGCCCACGGATCCGACAGCCCATAGAAGGCCCACGGATCCGACGGCCATAGAAGGCCATGGATCGTCCGTCCCGTAGATGACCCATGGATCGTACGGCCTGTGGAGGGCGATGGTCACTACAATGTTTGGGCGAGTTAGCCCCCGTTTGAATGATATACCATATTCAAAGAATTATTCTACTCTATACTATCACCTCTAAAAAACATACACTATACAATAAAGAGACTAAGGCATAGAAACATAGAATATTCTTACACTATACAATAAAGAAATTACAGCCGATTATACCCACTGGGCATTATGGTTCGATACTAGTGATAATAAAGCATACACAAACAGCAAATTACATACACTGGGCAAATACAGCTCATACATCATGGACGCGCATCAACATAACTTACCATTTGAACTATAATCTCTTCAGAAAATAGGATTGGCCGGATTTAGATAGCACAAATTTTAGTCTGCAAAATCTTCAATTCCTTCGTTGTTACCTTAGTGTCTTGTTTCATTTTTTTGACTCCTGCATCTAATACCTGCATGTCCAGTCTCAACTTGTTGATTGTACATTCAGAATCATGTACACGTTGTCTTGCCACCTCTAGTTGATGCTCGAGAACATCAACACATTCCAATTCCATCCATAATCATTCGGTAACGGCCATGCCGCACTACTCGCAGATCTTTGTGTTGATGTCACTTCATCCTGAAATGTTTCTGTAAGTACACATGACTAGGGCAAAAATATAGTTACAACAGTGAAGCGAGGAAGACAGACTATTTTGTACATGGCAAAATAGGACTAACAATAATGTTACACGTCATGAAGCATAAGCAGGTGATATTTTAAAAATTATAAAAAGGTAGTCTGTGCAGCCTGCATACAAAAATCTCTCTTAGCTCACCAGAGGAGCATGATGTTGGGGCCTAATCCAAAACACAGACAAGTTACAAATTTAGATAGCATGTTGCGTACAAGTAAGCAGTTGGCCATTCTGTAGCTCAATTAAAGTCTTAGGGAGCATAATGAACAGCAGAGGATTTCATACAAACATACTACAACAAGCAAAACTATGCAATCATTAGCCTAATATAAACTAGATTGTGAGCCTCATGCAATAATAGTTGGTTAATAGACTTCAAAGCTTCAGGCACACTTTGGCAGAGTAATTAAATGGCAAGGCCTTTAATTATGTCAACTAATAGTTATACAAGTACCCAACATCAGGCATCATTCTTTGGGCATCTCATTAACTGAGGAAAAATAAAGCAATTGAAAAGAGCAAATTAACTATGCCTGAAACAAACAAGGAATTGAACTGTTGAGTTGGATACAGTGACTTTCCTTAACAGGTTGAAGAGGCTCAGCGCAGCTCCTACTTCTCTTGCAAGGCTCCTTCCTAACATCTTGTACTTGGAAATCCTCAATCTTATCTTCATTGCACCCCCTCTGCAAGGTGACACAAACTAGTTACTCGTCTCCTTGGAAGATAAATATGCATACTTTCGAGTCTGTGAACACAAAAGGATGAGATTATAACAAAACAACACCACATAATGAAACATGCCGCATCTCTTGCACCTGCACACAATAAAATGAGCATTTACTATGTTTGCACTATGTAAAAACTAGGCATACCTTCGAACTGGATCTCCAGGTACTCTTGGAGAGCCTACTTTAGTGTACAGCCAAACCTTTGTGTCACTATGAGTTAGAAAAGGCCCCACTACAGCAGCCCTTAGTGTTTAAATTGTTGACAAGCTCTGTTAGAGTGTTAGGTCAAGAACAACAAGTAATCAAAGCAAACAGTCCTAGTATGGCTGGCTGATGCAAACAAGCAATTGAACAGATGTGTGAGCAAATCTTACATATCAAGAAAAGAAGCAAAGAAGGAGGCTTAAAGACCATCACTTGACTGACCAGATTTAAGGGGAATTTAAACATCATGTGCAACGTATGAACTAACATAAACATTGCATATTCTAGATTCTACAATGGAATGCACATGTATTAGGTTATGCCATGTATGATGATGCCTAAATGTACACTATAGCAGGCAGGAGTGATTCATCATTGCACGCACAATTGAATTGCAGGTTAAGGGCCAGTTCTATTCCGCCTTTTCAGGGCTTATTGTCAAAATAAGCCATAAAAGATGTAAAGAAGTCATTTTTGAGTTATGGGCTATGGCTTAACTAATTTCGCTTTGGAGGGGGGTGTTTCGGGTAGAACCTCACTAAAAATTGATGGTGAAATGACTCTGTTGTCTGCCTATATTACACTCAAAATGCAACTGGTGACGCCTGCGTCACACCTCACCCTCAAGTAAAAACAAACACGCAAGCGTTCATTGCCCGCGTGACACCTCACCCTCAAGTAAAAAGTGAAATGACTCTGTTGTCTGCCTATATTACACTCAAAATGCAACTGGTGACGCCCGCGTCACACCTCACCCTCAAGTAAAAACAAACACGCAAGCGTTCATTGCCCTGCCCGCTTGCATCTCCTCTCCCCTTTCCCTCTACCTCGATCCCCGCCTGCAGCACTAGGGTTCCTCCAGCAAGCCGTCACCACTAGTCCCATCTGGCCTGGTCCTCGACGATGCTCTATCCATCTAGGCTACATGGCCGGCGAGTAGGGGCAAATCTCCCTGGCTGCTCCTCCCTCTGGCGCCGCCCCTCATTCTCATGGTCTCCAGCAGCTGCTCCACTGTGGTTCGTCCAACGCACTACTCTGGCAGGCGCTGCACAACTACGGCTGATGCCACACTGCGGCAGAAGGCACCTTATTCCCCCTCCCCACCTCCCAGGCCGTGGCCTTGAGGTGCTGTTGAAGGATGAGCTCATCCAACAAGGTGAGGATCTCCTTTGATTTTTTGCCAAATTTTCATTCTGATCCACTATACGATGAATTGCTATGAGCTGCTTTTGCTGCTGCTATATGATGCATTACTATGAGCTGCTGCTGCTGCTGCTATATGATGAATTGCTATAAGCTGCTGCTGCTATATGATGAATTGCTATGAGCTGCTGCTGCTATATGATGAATTGCTATGAGCTGCTGCTGCTATATAATGAGTTGCTATAAGCTGCTCCTGCTGCTGCTGTATGATGAATTGCTATGAGCTGCTCCTGCTGATGCTATATGATGAATTGCTATGAGCTGCTCCTGCTGCTGCTATATGATGAATTGCTATGAGCTGCTCCTGCTGCTGCTATATGATGAATTGCTTTGAGCTGCTCCTGCTGCTGCTATATGATGAATTGCTATGAGTTGCTGCTGGTATATGATGAATTGCACACTGCTGCTGCTGCTGTATGATGAGTTGGTATGAGCTACTGCTGCTGCTATATGATGCTTTCAGGTGGTGCTGCTATATGATAATAACCAGCCACTTGGAGCATCGAATTTCAATAAATAATTGTTCCTCATTTAAATGTGGGTCATGCATTTTTCGTTTAAATTAGGCAATGGGATCTCTATGGAAAACATTGACCAAAGTAGATTGTGCCAAGTAGATGGTATCTTTGTATTTGCATTTTGAGCAAATAGCGATGGTCTGTTTTCCTATCATATTAATTACTGCACTGGGTTCAATTTGTGATGTTTGCAAGTCAAATTAATTTTCTTATGGGCAGCAAAATGAAAAAATATAATGCAATCTAGACTTTTCACTGATCATACCAAAGATAAGCTGAAAACGCAATGAAAAGAACTGGTTGGCTTATTACATGGAGCTTATATTCACAGGTGCTTATTTTCTTAGGATAACTCGTAATAACTGTCCCTAAGAAACTTGGCCAATAGAACCGACATACAAATAACATGTCATGATGATTGCAATGGAGGAGTGACGTACCATAGCACACTGTACAGGCTCACCGCTAGCTCTCCTTTTTTTGCGATGTTCCATGAAATTGCCACATACATCTTGTACTTTTTCATTGTGTAACCCTATCTGCAAGTTGACATGGCTAATTTCAGACATATCTACATGATAATACATTGCATATCCCTTGCGCATATTTAGACCACCAATTAATGATTGTGTGCGTAGCATAAACTAGCCATGACTCTGTGTGCTGGACTAGCAGGCACTCTAAGGGAGCCTAATGTAGTGTACTGGAATTCCTACATGCCAGCTACGATTTTGTGTAATGTACTGCCTCTGTTCCTAAATATATGTCTATGTAGAGATTCCAGTATGGACCACATACAAATGTATATAGATGCATTTTCGAGTGTAGATTCACTCATTTTGCTCCGTATGTAGCCTATAGTGGAATCTCTAGAAAGACTTATATTTAGGTACGGAGGTACGAGGTAGTATCATGTATGACATCTACATATCTAATTTAGCAGCCAGTAGTAGAAATCATTGTCTGCACAAAGGGATTACTGGTCGAAAATCCTAGCAAAGCACGCTGGCAGGCACAGAACAATACAAGAGAGAGAGACACGCTTACAAGATCATAGCAATGCCTCAGTCTAGGATCTTCGTTGGCCAAGCTGTTAGATCTAGAAGAAACATCGTCCTTGTAGTTTTTGCCAGCTGCATAATAGGTAACAGCGACCTGTTAGTATATTTGAAGTACATCGGGCAGGTGATGCTGGACGGGTTTAAAGGTGACAAGTACCTAGGCCGTGGCGGGTGCTTGGCATCTTGCCAGACGGTGGGAATCAGGTTAGAAACGTCAAGGGTGATGACGCTGCGCTGGCTGTCGGGGTCCGGTAAGGACATCTAGAACCGTCGAGTAGGGTGTTTGTGGAGCGGCTCCGGTAGGGTGGACTATGGTGTGGGCGAAGCGGATCTGTGGCCGTGGACGAGGGCGTAGGTGAAGCTGCTCCGGTGGTTGGGTTAAGGATGGTGTCGATGATGCGGATCTGCGGCCGTGGACAGGGCGTCAGAAGCTGCTCCGGTAGGTTGGATGAGGGTGCGAGGAAGCGGATCTGAGGTTGTGGACTTGTGAGTTGGCAAAGCGGCCCCGATAGGGTTGAAAATGGTATAGGCGAAGCTACTTCGGTGGGGTTGACGATGGTGTCGGCAAAGCGGCTCCGGTAGGGTTGAGGAAGGTGTCGGCGAAGAGGATCAGAGGCCGTCGACGGGGGCGTCGGTGGGGCGGCTCCGGGGGGTGTGGACGAAGCGTCTCCGGTGGGGAGTATGAATGAGCCGCTGCAGATGCGCTGCGGTTGACGAGAGTACCGGCGAAGCAGATCCGGCGCCGTGGACAAGGCCGACACTGAATGGGCTGTGGTACAGTGGTGGATGAGCAGTCTACTTGTTTCTAGGGGAGGTGGGAGGGGTAGATGCGGCCGCAGAAGCAGATCCGGCGAGGTGGACGCCGCTGGCAGTGAATGGGCTCTGGTACGCCGGTGGATGAGCAGTCTAGGGTTTCGAGAGGGGAGGGGAGAAAGGCCGATGAAGTACGGACGGCGTGATGTGAGATGCTCTGGTGCTATGGAGTTAGTCGTTTTTGCGGGAGGGGGAGAGGAAATGGGGGTGCCGTGTGCGGGGAACCGGAAGTTACCAAAGCAGCCCCGAGCTAGTATGTAGATGAGGGCGGTATTGTAACTGTTGGTCTCCGTGCACCAAGGACAAAAGGGGAATTTCGCATGCTAAAGACTAAGGTGGCGGAAATTTTAGAAGGAGGCGGGAGATTTTGCCGCCCACGGGATCGTTCGTATCCAGTTTCAACTAATTTTGGACCATGCTAGCGGGAAGGTCATGCGAGACTGTGTACACGGGGCACGCGTCAGCAGTTAATAATTGGTGTGAAGTCCACCCCAGAAAAAAGACAATAACTCGGGATGATGCACCGATAACTTGGACGTTCACACGGGTGCGACCAATCGTATGGGTGTAGTTGTGCGTTCACAAAAAAGGGATCAAACGTTCAGCCTATGTATTTCTCATGTAAATAGATAATTTAGTGCAATTGGTTATTTACTTTAAACATAATGCATTGACGTGTTAGTGTAGAGGCCCACAAAAAGAAATGGATATTGTAGTCCGCTACTTAAAAGTGTTACCTCATATGATTACCTAGCCTCCATTTCATAAATTGCGTACCCATTAAATTCATATATGAATATTACATATATTACTTCATAATAGAACCTTAAATCATCCAATACTAATGATTTTGAATGCAAGAGTAACAATGGTGCATGTACATGATAGCTACATTGGTTGTTTGAAGAAACATCACTGTAACTTTGGCATGCACAATTGAAAAGGTTTATTTAAATAAAAAAATGTGATATGTGAGTGTCCAATCTTTATATTGTACCTTTGGCCACGATACAAAGTAGATATTGATTTATGTTCAAGCGATGCACGTCCACGATCGCTAGATAGTGATACGTGAATGAATTGTGCAATCTCTCTCACACGCATACATATCTCATTTCCCTGTGGGCATCGGAATCACATACATGCACTTTGTGTATTTCTCTCCCTCCGTCAAGGTTAGAATTCGTCTTTCTACCCCGTCCTACAAGTCTCTCACACAGAAACACACACGCTCTCTCTGTCGAACACACCCACCCCTTTAATTCCGCCCACCCACAGCCCACAGTCTCCAACGCATCTATAATTTTTTATTGTTCCATGATATTATATTATCCATCTAGGATATTTTATATGCATTTATATGCTATTTTATATGATTTTTGGGACTAACCTATTAACCCAGAGCCCAGTGCCAGTTTCTGTTTTTTCCTTGTTTTGAGTATCACAGAAAAGGAATACCAAACAGAGTCCAATTGACCTGAAATTTCACGGAGATTGTTTTTGGACCAGAAGAAGCCCACGGAGTACCGGAGATGGACCAGAAGAGTCCCGAGGCCACCACGAGGGTGGGGGGCCCGCCATACCCCCCTGGGCGCGCCCCCCTACCTCGTGGCCGCCTCGGAGACCCCCTGACTTGTTCCCGACGCCAACACCTCTTATATATACCCAAACTTCCAGAACATAACCTAGATCGGGAGTTCCGCCGCCGCAAGCCTGTGTAGCCACCAAAAACCAATCGGTACCCTGTTCCGGCACCTTGCCGGAGGGGGGATCCCTCACCGGTGTCCATCTTCATCATCCCGACGCTCTCCATGACAAGGAGGGAGTAGTTCACCCTCGGGGCTGAGGGTATGTACCAGTAGCTATGTGTTTGATCTCTCTCTCTCTCTCGTGTTCTTGATGTGGCACGATCTTGATGTATCACGAGCTTTGCTATTATAGTTGGATCTTATGATGTTTCTCCCCCTCTATCGCTTGTAATGGATTGAGTTTTCCCTTTGAAGTTATCTTATCGAATTGAGTCCTTAAGGATTTCAGAACACTTGATGTATGTCTTGCATGTGCTTATCTGTGGTGACAATGGGATATTCACGTGATCTACTTGATGTATGTTTTGGGATCAACTTGCGGGTTCAGTGACCTTGTGAACTTATGCATAGGGGTTGGCACACATTTTCGTCTTGACTCTCTGGTAGAAACTTTGGGCACTCTTTGAAGTTCTTTGTGTTGGTTGAATAGATGAATCTGAGATTGTGTGATGCATATCGTATAATCATACCCACGGATACTTGAGGTGACATTGAAGTACCTAGGTGACATTAGGGTTTTGGTTGATTTGTGTCTTAAGGTGTTACTCTAGGACGAACTCTAGGATACATCGAACAGAAAGAATAGCTTCGTGTTATTTACTTATTTTACTACGGACTCTTGAATAGATCGATCAGAATGGATAACTTTGAGGTGGTTTCGTACCCTACAATAATCTCTTCGTTTCTTCTCCGCTATTAGTGACTTTGGAGTGACTCTTTGTTGCATGTTGAGGGATAGTTATATGATCCAATTATGTTATTATTGTTGAGAGAACTTGCACTAGTGAAAGTATGAACCCTAGGCCTTGTTTCCTAGCATTGAAATACTATTTACGCTCACTTTTATCGCTTGTTACCTTGCTGTTTTTATAATTTCAGATTACAAAAACCTATATCTACCATCCATATTGCACTTGTATCACCATCTCTTCGCCGAACTAGTGCACCTATACAATTTACCATTGTATTGGGTGTGTTGGGGACACAAGAGACTCTTTGTTATTTGGTTGCAGGGTTGTTTGAGAGAGACCATCTTCAACCTACGCCTCCCACGGATTGATAAACCTTAGGTCATCCACTTGAGGGAAATTTGCTACTGTCCTACAAACCTCTGCACTTGGAGGCCCAACAATGTTTACAAGAAGAAGGTTGCGTAGTGGACATCAGTGATGTCACTGTTTTTGTCCACAAGATCTCCCTCCCTGTCGTCTCCGAGGCCATTTCGACCCGGCGCGACAACCACCTTAGCTCCAATGTGCAACCATCCGGTTTCCTCCTCCTCACACTCGTGTTCGAAGAATTACCTGGAAGGTAAATTTTGGTTGCTTCTCTTTTTCTTGTGGTGGTCAAATGAGTAGATTGTAATGGTAATTATTGTATTTGATGAGTTCATTTGAATCCTCACTATGGGATGATTCCTCATCCGAAGAGGGATATGGCATGACCGAAAAGGATGACATTATTGTTTTGATATTGATGATGCACAAGAACAAGAGGCCGAAGCATGGTGGTTCCCTTTTCGGGCATGAGTTGATTCGGAGGGATAAGCAATGGATTAATGCACAACTATTTTGGTTCATCCCCAGTGTATCGGGAGCGATACTTTCACGACCGTTTGACGATGTCTCTGGATTTGTTCCTTCACATTGCCAACTGTGTGAAGCAACATGACCGGTCCTTCGAGCAGAGGAGGAATTGCACCAGAAATCTTGGACGTAACACCATCCAGAAGGTGACTTCCGCATTGCGCATGATGGCATATGGTGTTTCGACATATTTCGTTGATGATAACTTACCAATGGGAGAGAGCACTTCAATCTTTTATGTCGATAAATTTGCAAAGGCGGTGGTTGAAGTGTTCAGGGCAGAGTATTTGAGGGCACCCAATGCTGAAGACACGTTGATGGTTTTGGAGATGAACAAGGCGTGCAGGTTTTCAGGTATGCTTGGATCCATTGATTGCATGCACTAAAAGTCAAAGATCTTCTCCATGTAGCATGGCATGGATAGTTCAAGGGACACAAGAAAGATGCCACCATAATTCTTGAGGTCGTTGTCGATTAAGATACATGGATTTGGCATGTGTATTTTGGGATGCCTAGAACTTGCAATGACATCAATGTGCTCTAGCGATCACCTCTCTTTGCAAAGTTAGCCAATGGGGAATCAACACTAGTGGAGTTCCAAGCAAATGGCTGCACATACAACATGGGCTACTACCTTGCGGATGGGCTATATTCGAAGTGGGCTACTTTTGAGAAGCCAATTTCAAGCCCCAAGGTAATAAAGAACTCTACTTCCATAATGCTCAAGCGGTCACTAGGAAAGACGCAGAGAGGGCTTTTGAGTTTCTGCAAGCCCAATTTTCTATTGTGCAAGGACCGGCTAGGTTTTGGGATCAAGTGGTCCTTTGGTACATCATCACACCTGCATGATCATGCACAACATGATCATTGAGAATGAGCATGTGGCAAATATTTGGATTACACCTTCTATGAACTCATGAGACAACCGATGCAGACACTTAAAAGGGAAGACCGAAATCGACACTTTCTTGAGGTGTAGCTTGACATTCGAGATTCCGATACACATGAAGATCTTCAAAAACATCTCATCGAGGAGTGGTGAGCATGTCCTGGGCAACAAGACCACTAGTTCTATCTATGTGTTTGTTGTCATGTGTGATGAACAATTTGTGTTGAATTTTATGTTGTGGATTAATGAACTATATGTGTAATAATTTGATGTTGTGGATTAATGAATTTGATGTTTGTACTATTTGTGTTTTGTTTGTTTTCGATTCATTTGGTTTGATACTATTTGTTTCAATATATTTCACCATGTATGCCCTTCTAGTGCCCTATTTTAGGGCAGTTGTTGGAGCAGTGGTGCCCTATTTTAGTGCAGTTGTTGGAGAAGAAAAAATCTGGCGCAATAAAACACCCATTTTCATGCCCTCAATCAGTTTTTAGTGCCCTATTTTAGGGAAGTTATTGGAGATGCTCTTAGGGGTCGCTTGGAAGCCCGGTATTCGATCCAATAGTTGTGCGTTGATGGTGTTTCACTAAAAATCTACAATGGTATGGTGACCGTATGTAGATCGTTTGACCATCTTCAATTGGATTGGGCTATTTTTCACTCCTTATATGTCCATGGACTTTTTCAATTATACTGGTCTATTTAAGGATCAACCCCCTATTTGCCGCCACTTCAGTTGTCCTCCAAATCCATACAAGCCCATGAAACATAGATCAACACAACTTCCATAAATAAACACATAGTAGTTCATCATACAACCGGACATACCAACTTCAAATAATAGCTAGTGCACGAGTACAATAGCATAGGTATGATCTACGGCAAGATAAAGATAAAATCAACATGACTAGTTCACCACTTATTCACCTTGCCCTTGCCCTTTGTCATCTCCGGAGCCGCGACAGTACATGTCGAAGTTGGCATAGGCGTCGGGGCAGTCAGAGTAGCTGGAGGACTCGAACGAGTAGGGGATCCCGATGAGACGTCGAGCGGTGTGGGCATGTTCTTGGTGGCTAGCTTTAGTCATGGAAGCATGTTGCTACTTCAGGGGGCGTCAGACGAGCCGCAATATTTTCACATTATTCCCTCTTAGCCACAGGACGCCGGTCGAAGTCGTCAGAGTCAAAAAGTAGGAGCCGAGGCATATATGCAAGAGTTGCGACTGGAGCGGCATGATCTAGCACGGGCGCCTACCTGGCACGACGAGCCGCCTGTGCCTCCGACTCAGGCAGTTGTTGCAGGCTCAGAGGTGCCAAGAGAATCACTCATCATCGTTCAGGAGGAGCGGGGGCCGAAGGTGATGAAGCAAATATGCCCTAGAGGCAATAATAAAGTTGCTATTTTATATTTCCTTATTCATGATAAATGTTTATTATTCATGCTAGAATTGTATTGATCGGAAACCCAAACACATGTGTGAATACATAGACAAACACTGTGTCCCTAGTGAGCCTCTACTTGACTAGCTCGTTGATCAAAGATGGTTAAGGTTTCCTAACCATGGACATGAGTTGTCATTTGATAACGGCATCACATCATTAGGAGAATGATGTGATGGACACGACCCATCCGTTAGCTTAGCATATTGATCGTTCAATTTTATTGCTATTGCTTTCTTCGTGTCAAATACATATTCCTTCGACTATGAGATTATGCAACTCCCGGATACCGGAGGAATACCTTGTGTGCTATCAAACGTCGCAACGTAACTGGGTGATTATAAATATGCTCTATAGGTATCTCCGAAGGTGTTTGTTGGGTTGGCATAGATCGAGATTAGGATTTGTCACTCCGAGTATCGGAGTGGTATCTCTGGGCCCTCTCGGTAATGCACATCATAAGAAGCCTTGCCAGCAAAGTGACTAATGAGTTAGTTGCAGGATGATGTATTACAGAACGAGTAAAGAGACTTTCCGGTAACGAGATTGAACTAGGTATGTAGATACCAACGATCGATTCTCGGGCAAGTAACATACCGTAGGACAAAGGGAATAACGTATGTTGTCATAACGGTTCGACCGATAAAGATCTTCGTAGAATATGTAGGAGCCAATATGAGCATCTAGGTTCCTCTATTGGTTATTGACCGAAGAGGTGTCTCGGTCATGTCTACATAGTTTTCGAACACGTAGGGTCCGAACGCTTAATGTTCGATGACGATCTAGTATTATATGAGTTATGTGATTTGGTGACCGAATGTTGTTCGGAGTCCCGGAAGAGATCACAGACATGATGACGAGTCTCGAAATGGTTGAGAGGTAAAGAATGATATATAGGATGATAGTATTCGGACACCGGAAGTGTTCCGGAGTGTATCGGGTATTTATCAGAGTACCGGGGGTTACCGGAACCCCCGGGGGAAAGATACGGGCCATATGGGCCATAAAAGGGGAGCACTCCAGCCCACAAGGGCGCCCCCCATGGAAGGAGGCCTAGTGGGAGAAGGGAAAGAGGGGGTTTGGCCCCCCTTTCCTTCTCTCCTTCTCCTTCCCTTTTCCCCCTCCAGCAATATGGAAAGGGGGGAGGCCAAATTGGGGAAGACCCCTAGTAGGATTCGGCCTACTTGGGGCGCCCCTTGGCTTCCTCTCCTCCCCTCCCACCTATATATATGTGGGGAGGGGGCGCCTAGAACACACAACATCAACTGTTAGCCGTGTGCGGCGCCCCCCTCTACAGTTTACACCCCCGGTCATATTCTCGCGGTGCTTTGGTGCAGCCCTGCGTGGATCACTTCGCCATCACCGTCACCATGCCGTCATGCTGACGGAATTCATCTACTACCTCGACACCTTGTTGGATGAAGAAGGCAAGGGACGTCACCGAGTTGAATGTGTGCAGAACTCGGAGGTGCTGTACTTTTGGTGCTTGATCGGTCAGAGCTAGAAGAAGTTCGACTACATCAACCGTGTTGTCAGACGCTTCCGCTTTCGATCTACGAGCGTACGTAGACACACTCTCCCCCTCGTTGCTATCCATCTCCATGGATAGATCATTGCGTGTGCGTAGGAAATTTTTTGTTTTCCATGCAACGTTTTCCCAACAGTGGTATTAGAGCCAGGTCTATGCGTAGATGTATGCACGAGTAGAACACAAAGAGTTGTGGGCGGTGATAGTCATACATCTTACCACCAACGTCTTATTTTGATTCGGTGGTATTGTGGGATGAAGCGGCTCGGACCAACCTTACATGTCCACGCACATGAGACCGGTTCCACTGATAGACATGCAACTATTTTTGCATAATGGTGGCTGGCGGGTGTCTGTTTCTCCTACTTTAGTTGAATCAAATTTGACTACGACCAGTCCTTGAAGAAGGTTAAAACAGCAAACTTGACGAAACGCTGTTGTGGTTTGATGTGTAGGTAAGAATGGTTCTTACTAGAAGCCCGTAGCAGACACGTAAAACTTGCAACAACAAAGTAGAGGACGTCTAACTTGTTTTTGCAGGGCACGTTGTGATGTGATATGTGCTACTTCTTGAGCTTGTGTTGGTTTTCCCTTGAGGAGGAAAGGGTGATGCAGCAAAGTGGAGATAAGTACTTCCCTTAGTTTGAGAACCAAGGTATCAATCCAGTAGGAGACAACGCACAAGTCACCGAATACCTGCACAAACAATCAACCAACTTGCACCCAACGTGATAAAGGGGTTGTCAATCCCTTCACGGTTACTTGCAAAAGTGATATCTGATAGAGATAAATAAACCGTAAAGTAAATATTTTTGGTATTTTTGGTTTATAGAACGGAAAGTAAAGATTGCAACATAGTAGATCAGAAACTTATATGATGGAAAATAGACCCAAGGGCCATAGGCTTCACTAGAGGCTTCTCTCAAGATAGAAAATATTATGGTGTGTGAACAAATTACTGCCGAGCAATTGATACAAAAGTGCAAAGTTATGACGATATCTAAGGCAATGATCATGAATATAGGCATCACGTCAGTGTCAACTAGACCAAAACGATTCTGCATCTACTACTATTACTCCACACATCAACCGCTATCTAGCATGCATCTAGAGTATTAAGTTCATAAAGAACGGAGTAACGCATTAGGCAAGATGACATGATGTAGAGGAATTAACTCAAGCAATATGATGAAAACCCCATCTTTTTATCCTCGATGGCAACAATACAATACGTGCCTTGCTGCCCCTACTGTCACTGGGAAAGGACACCGCAAGATTGAACCCAAAGCTAAGCACTTCTACCATTGCAAGAAAAACTAATCTAGTTGGCCCAACCAAACCGATAATTCGAATAGAATTACAAAGATATCAAATCATGCATGAAAGAATTCAGAGAATATTCAAATAATATTTATAGATAAGCTGATCATAAATCCACAATTCATCGGATCTCAGCAAACACACCGCAAAAAAGTATTACATCTAATATATCCAAGAACATCGAGGACTACATGGTATTGAGAATCAAAGAGAGAGAAGAAGCCATCTAGCTACTAGCTATGGACCCGTAGGTCTGTGGTAAACTACTCACGCTTCATCGAAAGGGCAATAGGGTTGATGTAGAAGCCCTCCGTGATTGAATCCCCCTCCAGCAGGGTGCCGAAAAAGGTCCCTAGATGGGATCTCACGGGTATAGAAGGTTGCGGCTGTGGAAAAGTGTTTTTGTGGATGCCTCTGTTGGTTTTGGGATATATGGGAATATATAGGCGAAGAAATTAGGTCAAGGATTGCACGAGGGGCCCACAAGGGTGGCGGGTGCGCCCTACCCCCTGGGCGTGCCCTCCGTCCTTGTGGCCGCCTCGTGGCTCTCTAACTTCATCTCCAAGTCTTCTAGGTGTCTTCTGGTCCAAGAAAAATCATCGCGAAAGTTTTTTTCCGGTTGGACTCCGTTTGGTATTCCTTTTCTGCGAAACGCAAAAATAGGGGAAAAAACAGGAACTGGCACTGGGCTCTAGGTTAATAGGTTAGTCCCAAAAATAATATAAAATTGCATATTAATGCATATAAAACATCCAAAACATATATTATAATAGCATGGAACAATAAAAAATTATAGATACGTTGGAGACGTATCAAGCATCCCCAAGCTTAATTCCTGCTCGTCCTCGAGTAGGTAAATGATAAAAACAAATTTTTTGATGTGGAATGCTACCTAACATATTTATCCATGTAATTATCTTTATTGTAGCATCAATGTTCAGATCCTATGATTCAAGAAAAAAGTTTAATATTGACATAAAAACGATAATACTTCAAGCATACTAACAAGGCAATGATGTCTTCTCAAAATAACATGGCCAAAGAAAGCTTATCTCTACAAAATCATATAGTCTGGCTATCCTCCATCTTCATCACACAAAATATTTAAATCATGCACAACCACTGTCGTGGAATTGTCACGGCAGATGTCCTAGTGTGAGGACTTAGTCGTGGAGCCATCGCAACGAAGTTAGCTTAAAGGGGTTAAACAGGACAAAGGACACGCGGAGTTTATACTGGTTCGGCCCCTTGCAGTGAAGGTAAAGGCCTAATCCAGTTTGAGGTGGTATTGCTAGGGTTTCAATGACCAGGGAGCAAATACGCTTAACCTGCTCTCGATCTGTTGTTTCTTGTCCCTAAACCGCCGCCGGGTCGTCCCTTTATATACACAGGTTGACGCCCCGCGGTTCACAGAATCCCGGCCGGCTCATAAACGTGTCCGGCTCGGTATCTACTCTTTCCTATCTTATAATACAAGTCATACGCCTATGGCGATTTACGTCTATGGGCCCTAACCCGCCTCTAGGCTTTGGGCCTTCTTATTAAGTCTCCTTCATAAGTCGCCATCTTCTATGTCTTCATGGGCTTCAATACTGGTAATCATCATCAGTATAATCCGGCCCCTCCTGGGCGGTTTATACCCAATAGTTATATCCCCAACATTAGGCCCCAGGTTGATTTGAACTTGTTCACATCAATCTTCAACACTTAGAAAAATCCCTCCTTCATTACCTTTGCGAAACTTATAACTCGCCATGACGTCATCTTCTGGAATCATGATAATCCGCCGTGACGTCACCTGCCATTAACTTTAGACAGAGCCAAAATCTTTTAATGTATCTCCTTTTCTTTAGTGAATCTCCGAAAATCGAGGCGTCTGCACGTCTACAGATCTGCTTTTTGACCTCCTCGATTCCCGTGCTTGCCACTTATCCATTCGCCTTATAAATAGGACCGGGGGTCCCTTCCACTCCCCTCGTGCCTCTTCGTCTCATCGTCTTCCTTGCGACGCCCTAACGCTCGAGCTCAGCCGCCACAGTCAAGCTTCATTTTCTGCTTCAACGTTGGCCACTGCATCAACCTGTTCGGACCAGACTCTACTCGCGCGCTTCCGCCATTCAACAGCCTCTGTAAGTTCTTCCTCCTCCCCTCCACAGATCTGACTAGGGTTCGCATGAGCTGATGGAGGTTCGGCGCTGTTCTTCGCCTGTTCTTCACCGTAGCATAAATAGCGGATTCAAACTTGATATATTCATGTGCGGTAGTAGCAATAGTCCTTCTTTTTCCATCAGATCGTCTCTTTTGTGTAGAAAACCCAATCTGGAACTTCATAATCTGTTCAAGCACCAATAATTAGGTCTGAATATATTTTCTTTTTCTGACATGCGGTAGATCCAAAATTGCAATATCAATCTATGAAAACTTTTTTTCATCACTTAGTCATTTTCCAACTTCAGATCTATACTTTCAATATCTGTGTAGGCGGTTTAACTCAGAAAATAATAACCCGCCAGGTACCATTAGTCCCCTCTTAAACCACCAATTGCTCATTTCTGCAACTTGATAACACCAATCTCCGGTTTAGCACTGTTGCATGCTTCAACACTTTCTGCCTTTTAACCTTTAACAGATTAACCATTAATCTTAAACTGGTATAAACCTTCTTCTAGGTTATTGAAAAAATGGCCAAGTCCTTTTACTCCTGCAACTGGGTTCAATCCCGGGTTACAGAAGAAAGGCTGAACGGGAGTATTGGAATTGCAGGAGTATTGGACTTGACTCCGTATCCAACATTTGCAACTTTCAAGTTTTCTGCGAAGCTTATCTGCAAGAGGAGCCCACGGTTGAATTGTTCAGAGACTTCTACTACTTAAACCGCCGTACAAAATTTGTGGACGGGCCCAATACTGAACTTGGCGGGGTGTCAATCCCAAAAAGGAAAGATGTAAGCTTCCCTCATGCTAACCATCACAGCCATCCCAAAGACTGGAATCAAACTTGGTTCTATTGCCGAGACACATCTCCAGCTGATGAGAATCCTCTGCCGGGTTATCGTGCTCACCGGCTTAGCAGTACACATCCACTCCCCCAAAGACTCAGCGCAAAGGAACGAGCCAAATATGCGCCGCAGCTCTCAAAGCTCAGAGCCTTTGTGGCAAACGGTTTAACAGGCGTTGATTTCGTCTGTTGTTGGGTGTCTTGGAGTGTTTTACCCTTAAGCCGTCGCCCCGGTTTAATGTGTGAATATACATGGGACTTGAAAGATCCTCAACGCCACATTGACATTTAGCTGACTGACGCTGAAGTTACTGAAGCTGTCAAGAAAATGCTGGATATACCGATGGCTGAGTGCAGCAAAACATGACTTAGTCCTTTCTGTGCTACAAATAAACCGCCAGCTGTAAGAACTGCTCAACTCCTGCTTACTCCATATTCTTAATACTCCCTTATAATCTTTTCAACTTTTAACAGGGTGATGATCCATTCTGGAAAAGGAAGCCGCAGGATAAACCGGCCAAAACAGCTCGCCCCAAGACCAAGGTCCACAAGAAGCCTGCCAAGAAGAAAACCGCCGAATCCACTGATTTAAACATTGACGATGATGATGATAATCATGAGTTAGAGGTAGAACTTGATTCACTTGGCTCCTTTTTCATACATCTCATTGACAATGATTATTATCAGGATGACACTGAGGCTAGCCATGCTGGTGACGTAGAGGTATTATTCTTTCCTCCTGCTCAGATCCTCTGCCAACACAGAAAACCCGTCAAGCATGCCGGAAAGTAAGATTTTCTCACCCTCTAGCTCACTTGGATCCAAACTTTCTTTTGAAGAAACAGCAACATGAAGCTCGCCGCACAACCCGGCATAGTGGCAACGTGATCACCTCTGCCGGTTTACCAAACATTCCCCTTCGCAGACGTCGTCCAGAGGTCTTACATATTTCTGAAATACTTTACCCCAAGGTGGGTTATTTTCGACAACCTCTTAATCCGTCTGATTCAAATTATCAGGGGACTTCTCATTCTTCCTCTGGTGAGTCAACAGGAACACAAATTCCAACCCTCAAAATGGTTCCTGGGTGAGCATATTAATTGACCCTTCATATCTTGTACTTGATCTTTATACTGACCTGATGTACACTTGTTATTTTCAGGGCTAAAGCTGGAGCCAGTAAAAAGGCTCAAGTGAATAATCCGGCTGATGACCCTATTCCATCTGAAACGGAAAGGACTCCTGAACCGTCTAATCCAAATGCTGAAAACATTCCTGATGACCCGCCACCACAAGATCATGAAACTGAAGTTGAACATATGGAGGTTGATCCGATGATTCATGCTGATAAACCGCCAAGCCCTACTAAAGCTGCAGACGACAAAAGCTGACGACGTTGTGGTTACTGGCTTTGGTTACACATCCCCTGGCAACCCCATTGCCCTGTCAAAACACAGTGCCAAAGAAGAAATCTCTACTATTGACAAGGGCAAGTGGAAAGCGGACTTGGAAAACTATGCCCACCTCAGCGCCCAAGATATCCATTCTGGGTTTTTAACCGTTTGTACACAAGCCGTGACTATGAAGCCCGTTTAGTGAACATGATGAAGGAGTGGTATGAGGTAACTACTGTTAACTCTGCACAAATATTCTTCCCTTAGCTGCCAAATTTATTGGACATGATAGAATGTTTTGTAAATTTCCAAAAGTCATATAGATCAATTCCCGTAGCCCCCAAGGGCCGGTTTATACTGTCAATATGAATCGGGCTTGTAGAATAACAACTCTTCAATTTTGCGTGTGTCCAGCAAGGACTGGTTTATAATTTCACGATAAACCAAAACTTGAGTATAATAACTCGTCAAGTTCGCCTGTGCAGCCCCCAAGGGCCGACTTAACAAATGTGTTAAGTTGGGCCTAGTTATGCTGTAAGGCTCAAAAAATGCTTGTTTAGAACCTTGATAAACCGGTTGTCCACCAAGCTGATCAGTGGAAGAAAAATCCATAGTTCTAACTGGAGCAAACATGCATTAGCCCCCAAATGCCAAGAATAATACTTGTATTGAGCTTGGGACTTGTAAAAAATTTCTTGAGAAGAAGCAATAGACATTAGCCCCCAAGTGCCAAGTATATTACTTGTTATGTGCTTGGGACTTCGCATATGCACTGTCAACTCATAAATTGCATGTCTCTTACAGGCTGAGCTTGTCTAGAAGGAATCCCAAATCGCTGACCTTCAAGAAAATATCAAATCTCAACAAGCAGAAACTTCCAATGCCAAGGATGAACTGGCCAGTGCCTTAGCAGCAATGGAAAAACTGAAAGAGAGCTTCAAAAACGAGCGGGCAAGTTGGGATGCAGAAAAGACAACTCTGCTAAAGAAGGCTGAGGACGCTGAAGCAGCCCTTAATCCGGTGGCAGAGGAGCTGACTGGCTTGAAACAGCAAATAAATGCCATGACTGCTGCCGTTTTTGGTAAATAGCTTCTTCATAATCTTTAAACATGTATTATCCCATAAACTGCCGGTTTACCGACGTTTGTGATGATGCAGGATCTCTCATTGCTCATCTTGGCTCGGATATGCAGAAAAAACTGAAGGCTGCCTATACACTTATAGAGCAATTATATACCGGCGCACAACGGATCATCTGCACAGCTTCCCATAACAAGCCGCCCCCAACTTTGATCAAGGAAATATTGGAAAGGCTGTCAATGATGCCTGCCCGGTTTGAAGAGCTAAAGAGATCAGCTGCAAGGGCAGGTACTCTTACCGCACTAACTCGGGCCAAAGCATGGATACCGGATCTTGATCCGGCTGATGTGGGAAACGGCTATCCAAGCATAAAGGAGGACGGGTCAGACTTTGATAATGATGACCTCAAAGCCTTGATGAGGGAAATGCGCCCATTGGCTAGCAAATTGGCTGAAGAGACCGATCTTTCACATTATCAGTCGATTTATGATGCCAACAACAAGAGAGTTAATGTGCCAACCTATGATGCTCCAGATCTTATTCCTCCAATCCGTAAGCATACCTATGCCCCTGATGTTGATCCCTCCACACTTATAAGTGATGAAGTTGTATTCAAAGCCTTAACTGGGATCGATTGGACAACCATTGACTTCCAGCCACTGGGTAGAGAAGAGGAAGATGAGCCGGCGCTAGATGATCCGGAACATTCAAGTCAGCGCAGACAAGATTCATAAACCGGGGGCCGGTTTATCATCTGCTTTCTGCAAAGACTTGCTGAAAAACAATTATTCTTTTGGGGACCGAACGCCTTGTAATAGGCTAGCTTAAACTTTTGATCTGCTATGCCATCGTGCATATTTACTCTGCATGACACTGCTAATCCGCTGTGTTAAAATATGCCATGTATGCGCATGATATTAGCAAGTGTGGATCTGTTCCTGCATACAGCAGATTAAAAA
Source organism: Aegilops tauschii subsp. strangulata (assembly GCF_002575655.3). Lineage (NCBI taxonomy): Eukaryota > Viridiplantae > Streptophyta > Magnoliopsida > Poales > Poaceae > Aegilops > Aegilops tauschii. The sequence continues at coordinate 112,589,235 of NC_053035.3, forward strand.
GTGTCCTGGCGGTTTACCGCTAGACAGGTTACAATGCCCAATATAAAACCATGGGAAACTAACATAGTTTATAACCAAGGCTGGACTTAAGGATAACCATATATAATTGAAAATATATCATAGCTGTGATATTTGATCACACTGTTAGCTTACCAATCGAGTGTAATACGGGTGATATCCCAAATTTGAGCACTAGTGATTATCATATATTGCTGGCTGATGAATAAAGCCAGGCCAGGTTAATAAACACCGAATATTATCTTATTTCATACTTGGCGACTTCCAAAAACCAGGCCGGGTTAATAAACACCGGATCTTAACTTATCATGTACTGACGACTTATAGTCGAAAGCCGAGCCGGGTTAATAAACACCAACGAATTGTGACAAGAAAACTTTATAAGCCTCATCAAATAAACCTCAAAAGATCTGTCGAATAAAAACAAATGAAAAACGAGGCTTTTCATGGGCTGCCAGGCCGAAAATCGAGTGCTTTCACGGGCTGCACCGGCCACTGAGTTAGACCATTTTACAAACCTTATAAGATGGACCTCACATAACCAATCGTCGTTTTAACTTTGACAAGTTCAGGGTCCGCATGAGATTGACTTGTCAAACGTTCGACGGGTCATTCCAGGAATACCTGGGCGGAGTGGCTTACTTAAAAAGGCAGGATAACCCGGGGTTTTAGGTGAATACACCTGGCTTCCAAGCCTGGCTTTTAAGCCTATCACAAGGGTTATAACAACTCTTGTTCTTTAGAACAAAAGAGCCCCCAAGCAATATTTCTGGGCTATGCTCAATGGGCACCTATGTTTGAGTTGTGCTTTTGCAACAGACTCTCTTTGGCCCCTTTAACCTGGTTAAGAAGCCCCCAAGTTTTTTATATGTGGCCTATAAGCCGGATCAAAGGGTAATCATAACTTTGCTCTATAAAGCAGAAGCCCCCAAGTGACCAAAAACTCATTATTTAAGAGAAAGAGACAGAGGCCCTGCTTTAACAGGGATGTCGGTTTTATTATATTGATCATAATATATACATTGTCAAAATACGTACATCAGAAGAGCCAGTCGCTTAGGTATAGTAGGGCCAAAGATGAGCAATATTCATCGGCCGGTGGGTCTCCTCCTCCGACTTACGTGAGTCTTTGTGCTCTCGAACATCGATAAGGTAGTATGACTCGTTGTTCAGATTCTTGCTGACCACAAAGGGTCCTTCCCAAGGTGGGGATAACTTGTGCATATCAGTCTGATCCTGGATGAGCCGGAGCACTAGATCGCCATCTTGGAAAGTTCTGGTTTTAACCTGGCGGCTGTGGTAACGGCGCAGATCTTGCTGGTAAATCACCGAACGAGCCGTTGTGATGTCACTCTCCTCATCTAACAGGTCAAGTGCTTCCTGACATGCTTTCTCATTGTCCGCTTCAACATAAGCCGCCACACGGGGCGAGTCATGACGGATGTCACTAGGGAGAACCGCCTCTGCTCCGTAAACCATGAAGAAAGGCGTGTAACCCGTAGACCTGTTGGGGGTGGTATTAATGCTCCATAACACGGAAGGTAACTCCTCCACCCAACAACCCGGCTTTCTTTGCAAAGGAACCATAAGCCGGGGCTTGATACCTCGCAAAATCTCTTTATTTGCTCTCTCAGCTTGACCATTAGATTGGGGGTGATCCACTGATGATACATCAAGCCGAATATGCTCACGTTGACAAAATTATTTCATAGCACCCTTGGAGAGATTAGTGCCATTGTCTGTTATAATGCTGTGCAGAAAACCAAAACGGAAGATCACCTTCTTCATGAATTGAACCGCCGTGGCTGCATCACACTTACTGACCGGCTCTGTCTCTACCCACTTAGTGAACTTATCAACCGCCACCAAAAGGTGGGTCTTCTTATCCTTGGACCTCTTAAAAGGTCCAACCATATCAAGCCCCCAAGTTGCAAATGGCCAAGTGATTGGAATCATCCTCAACTCCTGAGCCGGAACATGAGCTCAACGTGAAAACTTCTGAGAACCATCACATTTACGGACCAGATCCTCAGCATCCGCATGAGCCGTCAACCAATAAAATCCATGACGAAAATCTTTAGCCACGAGAGACTTTGAACCGGCATGATGACCACAGTCTCCTTCATGAATCTCACGTAAGATCTGACGGCCCTCTTTTGGAGAAACACAACGTTGAAAAGCCCCTGTAACACTGCAGTGATGCAGCCCTCCGTTGACAATTGTCATTGATTTAGACCGCCGGGTTATCTGCCTGGCTAAGGTTTCATCCTCAGGTAACTCGCCCCGGGTCATATAAGCCAAATATGGAACCGTCCAATTAGGGATTACATGAAGAGCTGCCACCAACTGAGCTTCCGGGTCAGGAATGGCCAAATCCTCCTCTGTAGGTAACTTGACCGACGGGTTATGCAAAACGTCAAGAAAGACATTAGGCGGCACCGGTTTACGTTGAGAACCCAACCGGCTTAAAGCATCTGCCGCTTTATTTTTTCGCCGATCAACATGCTCAACCTGATAGCCCTTGAAGTGACCAGCAATAACATCCACCTCTCGTCAATAAGCCACCATGAGTGGATCCTTGGAATCCCAAGTACCAGAGACTTGTTGAGCCACCAAGCCTGAGTCACCAAAACACCTTACCCGGCTTAAGTTCATCTCCTTAGCCATCCGAAGACCGTGGAGCAAGGCCTCATATTCAGCTGCATTGTTAGTGCAAGGGAACATCAAACGGAGAACATAACAAAATTTATCACCTCGAGGGGAGGCGAGCACAACTCCAGCCCCCGAGCCCTCCAATTGCCTGGACCCATCAAAGTGGATAGTCCAATATGTGTTATCTGACTTCTCCTCAGGCATCTGTAACTCTGTCCAGTCATTGATGAAATCCACCAGCACCTGAGACTTGATAGCCGTGCGAGGCATATATTTCAGACCATGAGGACCAAGATCAATGGCCCACTTGGCTATCCGACCTGTGGCTTCTCAGTGATGGGATGACCCAAAAAATATTGCTTAAGCTTCCGACTGGCCATGAACACCCCATATACAAGTTTCTGCCAATGCGGATATCTCTATTTGGATATCTCGGCTTGGGGGCTAATGGTACCATCAGAGTCAGCATACTTAACCAGAGCCGCCATGAGTGTCCCCATGTCATTGCAGTGGCGTTTGAGCCATCCCAATTTATGCTTTAGGGGTGTGAAACGGCAATTGCTTTCCAACATTAAGACTGCTGAATCAGCATTGATACGATCCGACGATTGCAGGATTGTTGAGACCCGGCGCACCCAATGAGTCGTCGATTCACCTTCTTCTTGAACACAGGCGGCTAAATCCACAATTGACATGGGCTGCTTGCATGTGTCTTTGAAATTTTGGATAAACCGAGCCTTTAACTCGGCCCATGACCCGATGGAGTTGGCAGGGAGCCCCTTCAACCAAGTGCAGGCCGTCCCCTCCAACATTAAGGGGAAATATTTAGCACACGCAGCATCACTAACATTCAGCAATTCCATGGCCGTCTCATAACTCTCGATCCATGCCTCAGGAGGTAAGTCGGCTGTATAGTTAGGCACCTTGCGAGGACCTTTGAAATCCTTGGGCAGACGCTCATTACGTAGAGCTAGCACTAAACATGGCACACCCAAATTCCTAAAGGTTACACCTGGCTCCACCGAAGTTGTTGTACGAGCCGGAGTAGGCTGACGGGCCGCATACTGGGCTGCTAGTTCTGCCTCTCGACGTGCTCTACCTTGATCCACTATGTTCTGAGCATCAGCACCACCGCCCGCCGGGTTATGTCCCCGGGGCGGGTTATTGTTCCGTCCACTGCTTGACACAGCCGGCTCATCAATATGCCTGTTGTAACTCCGTCTTGGGCGCGACACGGAATGAATTCTGTCACGCCTGTAAGAATAAGCCTGCTGTTGAACCAAAGCCGTCTGAAGGAGCTGTCTAGCCCTCCATGTTTCAACCACCGTTGGAGACTCGCCTTCAACCGGGAGAGCTGCCAACCGTGACGTCGCAGCGATCATGTTATCCAAAGGGTTAGAGTAATGACCCGGTGGTGTTGGCACATGCTGCGGCGGGTTATTGTTCTGACGAGGTGGGTCCGTCGTGCGTGGTTGAACCGGCGTACCCGTCCCAGGCGTTTCGACCTGGTTTACCACTGCCGGGTTACTGGTTCCTGCTCCTGGTGTGTTAAAGAGATTTCTTGCCACGTAAACCGGGGGCAGATGACTCCGATGCCTCCTTCTCATGACATCGTTTGAAGCGTTTTGATCTAGCATGAGCCGGTAAGACTCCGACTGAATCCGCTGTGCCTGAGCATCCAAAGCGGCCCGCTCCTCGGCCATCCTAGTGTTTTCTGCGTTCAGCTCCTCCTTGGCCTGTGCTATCTCATCATGCAATTTTGCAACCGCCGCATTATGCTGATCTTGATCCGCCGGATTAACCATTGTTGTTAACAACGCCGTCAGCTTATCCAACAAGTCAGTTAAGACCTGAGCTGGTGGGCGCACAGGGCCTCCTGCCCCGGCAGCCGTCGCCGCTGTTGACCCGAAAATCAACTCTCCCGCAGTCGACGAGTGTTGCACGGGCTGCGTACCGGCCATGAAGATCGCAACCCGGTTCGGCAGCTCGCAGGGGTTCGGAATATTGTCTCCATAGGAACAGCCCCCAAGCCGGCCGTCGTGCAGTTGATACAATGACTCGGTCTCAACGATGGACGACTCATCATCAGAGTAAACGACCGTCTCCCCACCAGATGCCGATTTACCCTCAGATTCCGCTCCATGGATGAACCCCACGAAGGCACGGCTCATGGCGGGCTGAACTCGGGCGGGTCTTGCACGTTGAGCCGTCTCGATGAGGTCGGTGCAGATGTCTGGCTCAGGGCCCGGTTCGCCGATCTTGCCGATGAAGACGTGAATTCCGCCGAAGGGGACCCCGTACCAGTACTCTATTGAGCCGGCCTCGGGGCCCCAGCCCGCGTCGTCGATGTAGAGCTTGCCACGACGACTCTTGGTCATCCGGCCCACATCGTATCCCTTGATCCCTTTGAAGTTGCCCTCTAAGAACTTGAAACCATCGTGTGATAGCCCACGGTGGGCGCAGACTATCGTGGAATTGTCACGACAGATGTCCTAGTGTGAGGACTTAATCGTGGAGCCATCGCAACGAAGTTAGCTTAAAGGGGTTAAACAGGACAAAGGACACGCGGAGTTTATACTGGTTCGGCCCCTTGCGGTGAAGGTAAAGGCCTAATCCAGTTTGAGGTGGTATTGCTAGGGTTTCGATGACCAGGGAGCGAATACGCTTAACCTGGCTCTCAATCTGTTGTTTCTTGTCCCTAAACCGCCGCCGGGTCGTCCCTTTATATACACAGGTTGACGCCCCGCTTTTCACAGAATCCCGGCCGGCTCATAAACGTGTCCGGCTCGGTATCTACTCTTTCCTATCTTATAATACAAGTCATACGCCTATGGCGGTTTACGTCTATGGGCCCTAACCCACCTTTGGGCTTTGGACCTTCTTATCAAGTCTTCTTCATAAGTCGCCATCTTCTATGTCTTCATGGGCTTCAATACTGTTAATCATCATCAGTATAATCCGGCCCCTCCTGGGCGGTTTATACCCAATAGTTATATCCCCAACAACCACGATGACAAGCCAATCAATTGTTTTATACTTTTGATGTTCTCAAACTTTTTCAACTTTCACGCAATACATGAGCGTGAGCCATGGACATGGCACTATAGGTGGAATAGACGGTGGTTGTGGAGAAGACAAAAAGAAGGATATAGTCTCACATCAACTAGGCGTATCAACAGGCTATGGAGATGCCCATCAATAGATATCAATGGGAGTGAGTGGGGATTGCCATGCAACGGATGCACTAGAGCTATAAGTTTATGAAAGCTCGAAAAAAGAAACTAAGTGGGTGTGCATCCAACTCGCTTGCTCACGAAGACCTTGGGAAATTTGAGGAAGCCCATCATTGGAATATACAAGCCAAGTTCTATAAAGAAAAATTCCCACTAGTATATGAAAGTGACAATATAGGAGACTCTCTGTTATGAAGATCATGGTGCTACTTTGAAGCACAAGTGTGGTAAAAGGATAGTAGCATTGCCCCTTCTCTCTTTTCTCTCATTTTTTTGTTGGGCATTCTCTCATTTTTTGGCCTCTTTTATTTTTATTTTTCCACCGGAGTCTCATCCTGACTTGTGGGGGAATCATAGTCTCCATCATCCTTTCCTCACATGGGACAATGCGCTAATAATGAAGATCATCACACTTTTATTTACTTACAACTCAAAAATTACAACTCGATACTTAGAAAAAAATATGACTCTATATGAATGCCTCCGGCGGTGTACCGGGATGTGCAATGAATCAAGAGTGACATGTATGAAGAAATTTTGAACGGTGGCTTTGCCGCAAATATGATGTCAACTACATGATCATGCAAAGCAATATGACAATGATGGAGCGTGTCATAATAAACGGAACAGTGGAAAGTTGCATGGCAATATATCTCGGAAGGGCTATGGAAATGCCATAATAGGTAGGTATGGTGGCTGTTTTGAGGAAGGTATATGGTGGGTTTATGGCACCGGCGAAAGTTGTGTGCCACTAGAGAGGCTAGCAATGGTGGAAGGGTGAGAGTGCGTATAATCCATGAACTCAACATTAGTCATAAAGAGCTCACATACTTATTGCAAAAATCTATTAGTTATCGAAACAAAGTACTACGCGCATGCTCCTAGGGGGATAGATTGGTAGGAAAATACCATCGCTCGTCCCTGACCACCACTCATAAGGAAGACAATCAATAAATAAATCATGCTCTGACTTCATCACATAACGGTTCACCATAGGTGCATGCTACGGGAATCACAAACTTTAACACAAGTATTTCTCGAATTCACAATTACTCACTAGCATGGCTCCAATATCACCATATTCATGTCTCAAAACAATCATAAAGAATCAAACTTCTCATAGTATTCAATGCACTTTATATGAAAGTTTTTATTATATCCCTCTTGGATGCCTATCATATTAGGACTAATTTTATAACCAAAGCAAATTACCATGATGTTTAAATATTCTCAAAATAATATAAGTGAAGCATGAGAGTTCAACAATTTCTATAAAATAAAACCACTGCCGTGCTCTAAAAAGATATAAGTGAAGCACCATAGCAAAATTGCCTAACTCAAAAGATATAAGTAAAGCACATAGAGTATTCTAATAAATCACGATTCATGCGTGTGTATCTGAAAAGGTGTGTACAGCAAGGATGATTGTGGCAAACTAAAAATCAAAGACTCAAATCATACAAGACGCTCCAAGCAAAACACATATCATGTGGTGAATAAAAATATAGCCTCAAGTAAAGTTACCGATAGATGAAGACGAAAGAGGGGATGCCTTTCGGGGCATCCCCAAGCTTAGTACTTGGTTGTCCTTGAATTTTACCTTGGGGTGCCTTGGGCATCCCCAAGCTTAGGCTCTTGCCACTCCTTATTCCATAGTCCATCAAATCCTTACCCAAAACTTGAAAACTTCACGACACAAAACTCAACAGAAAATCTCATAAGCTCCGTTAGTATAAGAAAATAAATCACCACTTTTGGTACTGTTGTGAACTCATTCTTTATTATATTAGTGCAATATCTACTGTTTTCCAACTTTTCCATGGTTCATACCCCCGATACTACCCATAGATTCATCAAGATAAGCAAACAACACATAGAAAACAGAATCGGTCAAAAAACAGAACAGCCTGTAGCAATCTGAATAGTTCGAATACTTCTGTAAGTCCAAAACTTCTGAAAAATTAGGACAACAAAGGAAATTTGTATATAAATCTTGTGTAAAAAATTCAGAATTTTATCATGCTTCTGTGATTTTGAAAAATTCTGGGACTGGGCGCAAAAGTTTCTGTTTTCAGCAAGATCAAATCAACCATCACCGTAAGCTATCCCAAAGGTCTTACTTGGCACAAACACTAATTGTCGGTGTCAAAACCGGCGGATCTTGGGTAGGGGGTCCCGAACTGTGCGTCTAAGGCGGATGGTAACAGGAGGCGGGGGACACGATGTTTACCCAGGTTCGGGCCCTCTCGATGGAGGTAATACCCTACTTCCTGCTTGATTGATCTTGATGATATGAGTATTACAAGAGTTGATCTACCACGAGATCGTAGAGGCCAAACCCTAGAAGCTAGCCTATGGTATAATTGTTGTTGTCCTACGGACTAAAACCCTCCGGTTTATATAGACACCGGAGGGGGCTAGGGTTACACAGAGTCGGTTACAAGGGGGGAGATCTACATATCCGTATTGCCAAGCTTGCCCTCCACACCAAGGAGAGTCCCATCCGGACACGGGACGAAGTCTTCAATCTTGTATCTTCATAGTCCAACAGTCCGGCTAAAGAATATAGTCCGGCCGTCCGAGGACCCCCTAATCCAGGACTCCCTCAGTAGCCCCTGAACCAGGCTTCAATGACGATGAGTCCGGCGCGCAGATTGTCTTCGGCATTGCAAGGCGGGTTCCTCCTCCGAATACACCGTAGAAGATTTTGAACACAAGGATAGTGTCCGGCTCTGCAAAACAAATTCCACATACCACCGTAGAGAGAATAATTTCCACAAATCTAATCTGCTGACGCATTTTGTAGCATGAGATCACACCATGGCCCGGTCATTATTCGAACCGCTTTTTACAACCAGCCACTGCACATATCGCGAGGAGGTTTCCTTGGCACGTCTTGTCGAAGCAGAGATCGTGTCCCCTTATCACGGGATTCTCATCAATACGGGCGTGGGTAACCCAACCGCGCCATCAATTACGGCGCTTGGGGATTAAGCGGTTTTACCAGGCAAGTGGGGAGGCGCAGAATCCCTGCTGCCTTTATAAGGGGATAAGGACGCCCTTTCGCACCCACACTTTCTGCTTCCCAATTCATTCACCTCCGCCCAAGCTCCAGCGCCCAAGCGTTCAACTTCTCCGCCCACAAAAGGCCTTCCGAAGATGTCCGGATCCGGAGCAGGAGGCAAATGGATGGCCTCTACCGTCCGAGAGAAGGATGTCAAAAAGCTTCGGGAGGCCGGGTACCTGGCTAAGGAAATCAGCCACCGTCTCCCGATGGCGGGACAGATCATCCCTACTCCAGAACCCCACGAGAGGGTTGTATTCCTCCCTCACTTTGTCCGCGGGCTAGGGTTTCCCCTCCACCCGTTCGTTCGCGGCATCATGTATTACTATGGGATCGATCTTCACGATCTGTCCCCTAATTCCTTCCTCAACATCTCGACATTTATTATCGTGTGCGAGGCTCTCGACATTTATTGTCGTGTGCGAGGCTTTTCTCCGCATCTCGCCGCACTTCGGTTTATGGCTGAAGATTTTTAATGTGAAGCCCAAGGTGGTGGGCGGCGAGCACGCCGAGTGCGGGGGCGCCATGGTGAGCAAGATGCCCAACGTCATATGGCCAACGGGAACCTTTAATGATTCTGTCAAGGAGTGGCAACAGCAGTGGTTTTATATCACTGAGCCGCGTGGCACGGAATGTGCCGCCTCTCCCGAGTTCCATTCCGGTGCCCCCCTGCGGTTTACATCTTGGGTCAAGAAAGGCCTGGACTGGTCCTCGTCCGACGAACTGTCGGTGCTCCAGACACGCGTTAAAGATATGGGAGACAAGAACATTGAACTTGTCAATGTAGTCCAGGTGATGTTAGTTCGCCGGATCTTGCCTTGTCAGCACCGGACTTGCAATTTATGGGAATTCGATCCGGCCAGGCACCAGACCTTGGGAGAGCTTTTCGGCTCCACGCACAAGGACATTTGGAAGGTGATTTTCAAGTCCAGCAAATCGTGGCCGAACTCCACCGAGGACCGCGGGTACCAACTGTCCCGCCCTGCAAGTTCGGTAAGTCATCAAACTTTTCTATCCGCGTAACCCAAAGGAAGCGCTTAACGTTATACAACTCTCCCAGGGCTGGACGAAGAAGGCGGAGCGGATCCATCGTCCGGCCCCGCCGACCGAGGAACCGACCGTCCCACTTCCGACGAAGATGTTGGTCCCGGCGCCTTACAAGGTGCCAAGGAAGACGGCCGAGTAGGAGGCCAAAAAGACCCGGGGCAGCCTTCGTCGCCGCGGCGCTTCGGACACAATATCCGAAGGCTCTAATGCCCATTCCGCCTGCGAAGAGGACGAGGAGGAGAAGGAAGATGAATCCCCTGCGGAGGGAAGAAAGAAGAGGACGGCCTCCGTACACTTGGAGGCCGAGCTGCCCAAAAGGGGAAAGGCTCCTCTTTCGGAGGAGTCCACTGCCGTCGACAGCGGCCCGGCATGGGATCCCAGGGCCCAGCCCCTGGTGAACTCGTAAGTATATAAAATCTGAGTACGTTTTAGGCGTCCGGACTCATCGTGGCATAGTATTTTAACCTAAGCCATATTTTTTGTAGTCCGGCGAGGTCCCGTACCAAACAATCCTCATCAGAGGATTCGCTGAGCTCAGATGCTATGGAGAGCGGGATGCCCCCAAAGGCCCTTTCCTCCAAACAGGTGCGTAACACCACGGCTTCGTCCCAGAAGGACCCCGGCCAAGGAGGAGAGGAAAAGACCGTGAAGGCGGCGCCTGGAGGTCAAACCTGAGGGGCCGGAAACACGGGGGAAAAGATTCCCATGGGAGCTGACGGCGGGGGCCCTCCTGAGTTTGGCTCCCAGCCGGATATGATTCCGGAGATCTATACGGCTCCAGAATCAAGCAGGCAGCCTCCCTCGGCTGGAGGGGGCGTGCCTGTTCCATCGGCAACCTCTGTCCAACCAGAGGTGTCGGATGCTTTGTTGGTGGCGCTGAAGAGCGCCTCCATCGTTGATGAACACCGTGCCCTTATGGGTGCGGTGATTGACAAGATTCAGTCAGCTGAGAGTGGACTAAACGAAGCTTGTATCAGCCTTATAAGAGGCTTTGAGGTATGTTTTATAAGCTTTCGAAGAGTGTCATAGTATAGATAGTAGCCCCTGATACACTATTCGGTGGAAGAAAGAACCGGACAGAGGATCGAACATATGATCGCAGGAGGACTCATTGAATGACATCGATTGCTCTTCTGTTATAAGAAGGCGTTTGTAGCGACTGCTGCCTCTCATATTGCGGAGATCTCCGGATTGAATCAAAGTTTGGAGCTAGCCAAAGAAGAACTTGGCCATTTGAGAATGCAGGTGAGAGATAAACAAGGTATGCACAAGCCTTGCTCGTGTTTATTGCAAATGAATTTTCAGTATGAAATAAGCTTCATGATTTGCGCTAGGGATTGTGACCGAAGTCGAAGCCCTTAAGAAGGCTGTGGCCGAGGCCGAGAAAAAGGCAGCCACAGAGCAGGCTCTGCGTGAGAAGCACGAGGCCAGGGTTATTAAAGCTGAGCAGGAGCTGCAAGAGGCCGTGAGGAAGTGCGAGACCTTGGAGCAGAGTTTAACGGAGAAAGAATCCGAACTCACCAAGGCGCATCAGGCCACGAGCAATGCCCGGGGGGAAACCCAAAGCGCCCTGCAGGGGATCCAAGAGGCGAGAAAGATCGCGGCGGGTAAGGCTTTTTCCATGTAAAGCAAGTATTTGAGGGGGAAAACTATGTTTCTAATTTTGAATCTGGATTTCTCAAGGGTATTTGCCGAGCTACCCCGCAGCATATCAGATGCCGCCCGATTCTACCGAGCCGAAGAAAGGAACACTACAGATAAGCTCTTCTGGTCGCAGTACTTGGCGCCGAATTATCCGGTGCCTTATGCCGATCAACTGAAACAGCTGATCGAACTGCATAAGGCGGCGGAACTAGCTATGAAAGATTTGGTTATACGGCTATGGCCTGCCGAGCCGATTCCAAGCAGCTACTTCGGGCTCGTGAAGCGGCTTGTAAGCGCGTGCCCTCGACTTGACGTCATCAAGCGGTCGATCTGCATAGAAGGTGCGCGAATGGCCTTCGCCCGCGCAAAGGTGCACTGGGGGAAGATGGATGCTGAGAAGCTGATGACCGAAGGGCCGCCAGAGGGAAAGGAGCACCGCAAGCCCGAATTATATTATGAGAGTGTCCTGAAAGGATCCTACCTTGCAGCGGAGCTATGTGCTAAGGACATTATATTTCCATGAATGCAAATCATGTTGTCCTTTGTAATGTTTGAACAAGGTCAATTATACTGCCCGTTATATAAAAGTTTACCCTCCTGTGCGACCATTTTATATGTTAAACCTGAGAGTTGGCCAGTCGTCGGCTTCTACCCCCACGTAAGAAGTACGGGGGTGTTCGGGATAAACCTGAGCACTCTTTATCCCAGTTTTGGGTCCTTCGAGGGAGGTGCTCAGCACAACGAACCATGCAATCGGACTATAGGGCTTTATCACTCTCACTTAGCCATAGGAGCTTTAGTATGGTGGGCGCAGCCCCTGGTGTTCGGAATACCGCACTAGGGGCTTTATAAGCGCTTGATCGGAGAAAAAACCGATCCATCGCACACTGCATTGGTTATGGCATTATGCGGGAGAAATTCTTAAAGATTTTATGACCTCTCGAACAGCTGACCAGCTCTCGCCGTATCATGACAGTCAGTTTTCGGCTTTCTCTACTGGGGTGCTCGTCCGGAAGAACCGGGACACAATCGCAGTAGTTCTCCCAGTGCTACCTTAGCCGATATAGCGGAACGTAAGGTACCAAAACATGGGAGCCGGGCAAACCCAACTATTGAACCAAGACATGATTCGGAGCTGATGCATATAATGCTATAAGTTCGGGGTGCCGAACTTCCACGAAGGTGTTCGGACTTTATTGCTGTGTTATGGGTAAAACGAAGCCCCTGGCATATTTTAAGGCATATCGCTGTGTACGGATGCCACTTTGACAAAATAATTTCAATAAGAAATAACAGCAGGTAAGCGTCATATAAATCCACATGTTGTATTTGAATAGTACGTCTATGCGTATGAGTACAGGTAATGTGATAAAAAAGGAATATGATTTGCGAAACCTGCTAAGACCAGGGGGTAAGAAGCTGACTTCAGATCCGTAATATAGCCGGATGGTCATTGCGGGGAATGTCTAAGGATTCCCTTGCGCGTTCGAGCTATCTCCGCATCGCCCGTCCTGGTCGGCGCAAAGGTGAACCTGCGAAGGAAATGTAAGAAATGTTTGCGTGCCGGAGAGCGGTTGAGCTGCTGAGTGCGGCCTGTCCTGGCCTACGCCAGAGTGTTTAATCTAGCTCTGGACGAGCCGGGCTACCCTTCCGTGAAGTAGTTCGGAGTCCCTTGACGGTGTCCGGGAGCTTGGCCGTCGACTCGAGGTTCGGCTGCAAGCTGCTGAGGGAAGGTTCGGCCTTGCCATTAACCATGATGACGCCGCGTGGACCGGGCATCTTGAGCTTACAGTAAGCATAATGCGGCACCACGTTGAATCGAGCGAACGCGGTTCGTCCGAGCAGTGCCTGATAATCACTTCGGAAAGGGACGATTTCGAAGATTAACTCTTCGGTACGGTAATTTTCTGGTGATTCAAAGACTACCTCAAGGGCAATGGAGCCTGTATAGCTGGCTTCCACACCTGGTATAATGCTTCTGAAAGCAGCTTTAGTGGGTTTGATCACCGAATTATCGATGCCCATCTTGCGCACTGTGTCCTGGTAAAGCAGATTTAGACTGCTACCACCGTCCAGAAGGACTCGTGTGAGGTGGAACCCGTCAATTATTGGGTCGAGGACTAGTGCGGCTGGATTGCCCTGATTGGCGTTAACCGGACGATCCATGCGGTTGAAGGTGACCGGCCCTAGTTTATATTGTGGGACGACTAGTTCCGTTAAGTCGGCATCCCTAAGGGCGCATATCCGGTCCGAGTTGGTAATTTGGGTGGTATTTACCACATTCACCGATTGAATAAGCGGGGGAAATTTCTTTTGCCCTCCTGTGTTCGGTGATCTGGGCTCTTCGTCGCCATCATCGCTTTGAGGCCCCCCTTCTTCGTCTTTGGCGCCTGCCCTGCCGGCTTGTTTGAAGACCCAGCATTCTCTGTTGGTATGGGTGGCTGGCGTTCCTGGGGTGCCATGAATTTGGCATTGGCGATCGAGTATGCGGTCCATACTGGAGGGACCCGGATTGTTATTTTTGGGTGGCCCTTTCCGCTGACCGGACTTTGAGCCCCTGAACCCGGCATTAACTGCCATATTTTCAGTGTTTTCACCATATTTGCGGCGCTTGTGTTTGTTGCGTCGTGGTTTGCCGTTGCTGTCTTTGGCATCTAAAGTGCCAGGATTCCTTGATGTGTTGTTGCTGTGAGCCAGCCAGCCGTCCTCGCCTGCGCAAAAGCGGGTCATGAGTGTCGTGAGGGCTGCCATGGACTTCGGCTTCTCTTGGCCGAGGTGTCGGGCAAGCCACTCGTCCCGGATGTTATGTTTAAATGCCGCTAAGGCCTCGGCATCCGGACAGTCGAAAATTTGGTTTTTCTTAGTTAGGAACCTGGTCCAGAATTTCCTGGCCGATTCCCCTGGGTGCTGAGTTATATGGCTCAATTCATCAGCATCCGGTGGTCGCAGATAAGTGCCCTGGAAGTTGTCAAGGAATGCATCTTCCAAATCCTCCCAACTACCGACGGAGTCTGCTGGCAAGCTATTTAGCCAATGCTGAGCTGGTCCTTTGAGTTTTAGTGGGAGGTACTTGATGGCATGTAGGTCATCGCCGCGAGCCATGTGGATGTGTAGGAGGAAATCCTTGATCCATACCGCGGGGTCTGTTGTCCCATCATATGATTCAATGTTTACGGGTTTAAAGCCCTCTGGGAATTCATGATCCGTTACTTCATCAGTGAAGCATAGGGGGTGTGCGGCGCCTCTGTGCCGGGCTATGTCACGACGCAGTTCATATGAGTCTTGTCTGCCTTATTCGGCCCGGCCGGATTTGCTTTTAGTATATCCGGCGTGACGGTCATCGTCCCACGTTGGGGTGCGCCCCCGTGATCCGTAGATCGATCTTGCATGTTTTGCTTTGTTTTCCAATACATCTCGCAGGTCTCGCGTGTTGCCCCGGGCCTTGGTATTTTTATTTGAATGGCGGCGGGGTGGGGGCTGGACTTCGGGCTGATATGCCTCTCTGTCTCAGCCGCGAGGTGGCCGATCCGCCGCATCATACGCTGGTGATGTAGGTTTCAATGCTTCCTCCTCGAGTTGGGGTAGCAACCTGCGCTTTGGGTAACTCTTGGTTGGGCGTTCGAGTTCGTATTCCTCCGCCGCAAGGACTTCAGTCCATCTATCCGCTAGCAGATCTTGATCAGCTCGAAGCTGTTGTTGCTTTTTCTTCAGGCTGTTTGCTGTGGCTATAAGCCGGTGCTTGAAGCACTCCTGCTCGACGGGATCCTCAGGCACGATAAATTCTTCGTCGCTGAGGCTCACCTCGTCTTCGGAGAGAGGCATGTAATTGTCATCCTCTGATTCTCCGTTTGCTGCCTGTTCCGGAGGGCTAGCTTGTTCAACCTCCCGCTCGAGGTCTGGCTGGAGGGGATTATCGCCGTCTTCAGCACTATCCGGAGCGTTATTGTCTCTTGTGCCAGTATCGCTGCTTTTTCTATGGCGAGACTTAGAGCGGCGCCGCTGACGTCGGTGCTTGGATTGCTTCTTGGAGGGATTATCCTCCGTTGTCTTATCGCCATCCCCCTCTTTGGGGGTGTGCACCATGTATATGTCATACGATGAGGTGGCAGTCCAGCGCCCTGTGGGCGGTGGTTCCTGTTCGTCTCCTGCATCGTCATCCATAGCGTCGATGTCTTCGGAGTTGAAATCGAGCATGTCGGTTAAATCATCGACAGTGGCTACTAAGTGGGTGGTGGGTGGGGCGCGAATTTCTTCGTCGTCCGTATCCCATTCTAGCGGGACATAGTTCGGCCAAGGGTCTCCTGACAGGGAGAGAGACTTCAACGAGTTTAGTACGTTGCCAAAAGGCGAGTGCTGAGAGATATCCGTGGAGGTAAACTCCATGATTGGTGCCCAATTGGATTTGATAGGCACGGACGCAAGCGGCTCAGAGCCCATGGCCGGGGACAAATCCAATGGTTCGGCGACACGGCTCTCGTAGGAGGTGAAGTCAGTATTCGGCTCTATCACCACTGAGAGTGCGGCCTCCGTGGCGGGGTCTATCCACCCGTCTTTAGATGGCGCGGTTTGTTCCGGATTGAGGGCCGGAGTAGTTGCAGGTGTGATCTCCCGAACACTATCCGACGGCAGAGCTAAATCATGCTCGTCGTGATTGTGCGGCGCACCTGACATGGACTCGAATCCGTCGAAGATTAAGCCTTCGCAGATGTCGGCAGTATAGTTCAAGTTTCCAAACCTGACCTGATGGCCAGGGGCGTAGCTCTCGATCTGCTCCAGATGGCCAAGCGAGTTGGCCCGCAGTACGAAGCCGCCGAATACGAAGATCTGTCCGGGGAGGAAAACCTCACCCTGGATCGCATCGTTGTCGATGATTGAAGGAGCCATCAAGCCTTACGGTGACGACACAGTGGAACTCTCAATGAAAGCACCAATGTCGGTGTCCAAACCGGCGGATCTCGGATAGGGGGTCCCAAACTGTGCGTCTAAGGCGGATGGTAACAGGAGGCGGGGGACACGATGTTTACCCAGGTTCGGGCCCTCTCGATGGAGGTAATACCCTACTTCCTGCTTGATTGATCTTGATGATATGAGTATTACAAGAGTTGATCTACCACGAGATCGTAGAGGCTAAACCCTAGAAGCTAGCCTATGGTATGATTGTTGTTGTCCTACGGACTAAACCCTCCGGTTTATATAGACACTGGAGGGGGCTAGGGTTACACAGAGTCGGTTACAAGGGTGGAGATCTACATATCCGTATTGCCAAGCTTGCCCTCCACGCCAAGGAGAGTCCCATCCGGACACGGGACGAAGTCTTCAATCTTGTATCTTCATAGTCCAACAGTCCGGCTAAAGTATATAGTCCGGCCGTCCGAGGACCCCCTAATCCAGGACTCCCTCACTAATTAAAACACAAAACCACATCTAACCGGAGGCTAGATGAATTATTTATTGCGAAACAGAACCTAAAAAGAAAAAAAAAGAAAAAGAAAATTGGGTTGCCTCCCAACAAGCGCTATTGTTTAACGCCCTTAGCTAGGCATAAAACACGAATAGATCTAGGTATTCTCATCTTCGGTATGCAATTCTTTTCTCATCAAATCCTCCAAAACTCTTCTTAGCAATTCCATACTTCCCTTTATTTCCCTCCTAGTAGATAAACTTAGATCATGAAAAGGACTTTGATTGGTAATTTTAACATTCATAAACCCATAGTCGGGATCATCACCGTATATATCATCATATAAAATACGTAGCTCATTTCTAACGGGTTCTTTCATCATTTTATTCAACCAATCCCTATTAAATCCTACATAAATTCCCCTAGTTATCCAATCAAACTCTTCAAAAGCCTCAAGATACAAACATTGAGAGATTTCTGAATGGGGAACTCTCCTCCTAAGATTATCACTATAAGATTTATAATCCCTAGATTCCAAACTACACATACTTTCTTTATCATGGTGGATATCTATAATTGGAGGGTGTTCAACATCCTTTTTATAGAAAGCAAAAATAGCCCTAGCCTCTTGTATTATAAAATCAAATTCACACATAAGGATAATAGTGGCAATCTTTTTAGCTATTGGATGATTAATATTGGGAAGTTCATATAACACCTTTTGCAAAGCAGGATGAAGATGCACAAATTTTCTTTCTAATTTCTCAACAAGCATAACAATAGCATCCGCATGACAATTTGTCTCCAGAAGAATAGATCTTTTATTAATAGGCAAGGATCCCGTACAATCAAAGAATTCTTGCATAACACTCTTTCCAATAATTTTATCGTCCCCCACATGAAAGATTTTTGTTTTGTAATTAGGAGGAGTTTCAGTTTCATGATCCAAAGAACAAGATTCAAGTTTTACCTCAAGATTTTCAATGATAACCTCCCCAATTTCAGACATGGTGGCAGCAAACAAATCTAGCAAACAAGCAACCGAAAGCAAGCGAAGAAGACGAACGGAAGAGGGGAGAAGAAAAGGCAAATCTTTTCGAAAATCGTTTTAGAAGTGGGGGAGAGGAAAACGAGAGGCGAATGGCGAATAATGTAATGCAAGAGATGAGAGTTTATGATGGGTACTTGGTATGGCTTGACTTGGTGTAGATCTCCCTGGCAACGGCGCCAGAAATTCTTCCTGCTACTTCTTGAGCTTGCGTTGGTTTTTCCCTTCCAGAGGAAAGGGTGATGCAGCAAAGTAGAGATAAATATTTCCCTCAGTTTGAGAATCAAGGTATCAATCCAGTAGGAGACAACGCTCAAGTCACTGAATACCTGCACAAATGATCAAACAACTTGCACCCAACGCGATAAAGGGGTTGTCAATCCCTTCACGGTTACTTGCAAAAGTGAGATCTGATAGAGATAATAAACCGTAAAGTAAATATTTTTGGTATTTTTGGCTTATAGAATGGAAAGTAAAAGATTGCAAAATAGTAGATCGGAAACTTATATGATGGAAAATAAACCCGGGGCCATAGGTTTCACCAGAGGCTTCTCTCAAGATAGAAAATATTACGGTGGGGAACAAATTACTGCCGAGCAATTGATAGAAAAGAGCAAAGTTATGACGATATCTAACGCAATGATCATGAATATAGGCATCATGTCCGTGTCAAGTAGACCAAAACGATTTTGCATCTACTACTTGTAATGCATGCATCGGCCGCTATCTAGCATGCATCTAGAGTATTAAGTTCATAAAGAACGGAGTAACGCATTAGGCAAGATGACATGATGTAGAGGAATCCACTCAAGCAATATGATGAAAACCCCATATTTTTATCCTCGATGGCAACAATACAATACGTGCCTTGATGCCCCTACTATCACTGGGAAAGGACACCGCAAGATTGAACCCAAAGCTAAGCACTTCTCCCATTGCAAGAAAAACCGATCTAGTTGGCCAAACCAAACCGATAGTTCGAAGAGAATTACAAAGATATCAAATCATGCATAAAAGAATTCAGAGAAGATTCAAATAATATTCATAGATAAGCTGATCATAAATCCACAATTCATCGGATCTCGGCAAACACACCGCAAAAAAGTATTACACTGAATAGATCTCCAAGAACATCGAGGAGAACATGGTATTGAGAATCAAAGAGAGAGAAGAAGCCATCTAGCTACTAGCTATGGACCCGTAGATCTGTGGTAAACTACTCACGCTTCATCGGAAGGGCAATAGGGTTGATGTAGAAGCCCTCCATGATCGAATCCCCCTCTGGCAGGGTGCCGGAAAAGGTCCCTAGATGGTCTCTCGCGGGTACAGAAGGTTGCGGCGGTGGAGAAGTGTTTTTGTTGATGCCTCTATTGGTTTTGGGATATATGGGAATATATAGGCGAAGAAATTAGGTCAGGGAGTGCACGAGGGGCCCACAAGCGTGGGGGCGCGCCCTCCGTCCTTGCGGCCGCCTCGTGGCTCTTCTGACTGCATCTCCAAGTCTTCTGGGTGTCTTCTGGTCCAAGAAAGATCATAGTGAAAGTTTTATTCCATTTGGATTCCGTTTGGACTCCGTTTGGTATTCTTTTTTGTGAAACTCAAAAATAGGAAAAAAACAGGAACTGGCACTGGGCTCTAGGTTAATAGGTTAGTCCCAAAAATAGTATAAAATAGCATATTAATGCATATAAAACATCCAAAATAGACAATATAATAGCATGTAACTATGAAAAATTATAGATACGTTGGATACGTATCAATATGGTCAAGACATGATGTGATATACGTTATTGTATGAGATGATCATATTTTGTAAAACTTATCGGCAACCGGCAGGAGCCTTATGGTTGTCTCTTTATTGTATGAAATGCAAACGCCATGTAATTGCTTTACTTTATCACTATGCGTTAGCGATAGTTGTAGAAGCAATAGTTGGCGAGACGACCACGACGCAATGATGGAGATCATGATGATGCTTTGGAGATGGAGATCAAAAGCACAAGATGATGATGGCCATATCATGTCACATATTTTGGTTGCATGTGATGTTTATCTTTCATGCATCTTATTTTTCTTAGTATGGCGGTAGCATTATAAGATGATCCCTTAACTGAAATTTCAAGGTATAAGTGTTCTCCCTGAGTATGCACCATTGGGACAGTTCGACGTATTGAGACACCACGTGATGATCGGGTGTGATAGACTCTACGTTCACATACAACGGGTGCAAGACAGTTTTGCACATGCAGAATACTCGGGTTAAACTTAACGAGCCTGGCATGTACATACATGGCCTCGAAACACTCAAGACCGAAAGGTCGAACGTGAATCATATAGTAGATATGATCAACATAGAGATGTTCACCATTGATGACTACTCCATCTCACGTGATGATCGGACATGGTTTAGTTGATTTGGATCACGTATCGTTTAGATGACTTGAGGGATGTCTATCTAAGTGGGAGTTCTTAAGTAATTTGATTAATTGAACTTAATTTATCATGAACTTAGTCCTGATAGTATTTGCATATCTATGTTGTAGATCAATAGCTCGCGATGTAGCTCCTATATTTTTTTGATATGTTCCTAGAGAAAACTAAGTTGAAAGATGGTAGTAGCAATGATGCGGACTGGGTCCGTGATCTGAGGATTATCCTCATTGCTGCACAAAAGAATTATGTCCTTGATGCACCGCTAGGTGACAAACCTGTTGTAGGAGCAGATGCAGACATTATGAATGTTTTGCAAGCTTGATATGATGACTACTTGATAGTTTAGTGCGCCATGCTTTACGGCTTAGAACCGGGACTTAAAAAACGTTTTGAACACCATGGAGCATATGAGATGTTCCAAGAGATGAAATTGGTATTTCAGGCTCATGCCCGTGTCAAGAGGTATGAAACCTCTGACAAGTACTTTGCCTACAAGATGGAGGAGACTAGCTCAGCCGGTGAGCATGTGCTCAGAATGACTGGGTACTACAATCACTTGAATCAAGTGGGAGTTAATCTTCCAGATAAGATAGTGATTGACAGAGTTCTCTAGTCACTATCACCAAGCTACTAGAACTTTGTGATGAACTATAATTTGCGAGGGATGACGAAAACAATTCCCAAGCTCTTCGCGATGCTGAAATCGGCGAAGGTAGAAATCAAGAAAGAGCATCAAGTGTTGATGGTTAATAAGGCCAGTAGTTTCAAGAAAAAGGTCAAGGGAAAGAAAGGGAACTTCCAGAAGAATGGCAAGCAAGTTGCCACTCCCATGAAGAAGTCCAAAGCTAGACCCAAGCCTGAAACTAAGTGCTTCTACAGCAAAGGAAATGGTCACTAGAAGCGGAACTGCCCCAAACATTTGGCGGATAAGAAGGATGGCAAAGTGAACAAAGATATTTGATATACAATTATTGATGTGTACTTTACTAGTGTTCATAGTAGCCCCTGGGTATTTGTGTAGCGACCAGACCTCAAATGGTCTGTGCTGTTGTGCACCAGTGTCATCCCTGGATCAGTAATGCTGACACGCACAGTACAAATGGAGGATTTATAACAGAGTGGCAATCACACACTTATTACATCGAATATCTCCAAAGAGATTAAGTATGATAAACATGGCTTAAGGCCATCTAATAACGATAACAGCGGAAGACTTGGAAGATAAGTGAGTCCATCAACTCCAGCAGCATCACTGAGTATAAGACCACGACCTAAGGCACCTTACTCGTCGTCTGAAAAGTCTGCAACATGAAACGTTGCAGCCCGAAAACGGGTCAGCACATAGAATATGCTGGCAAAGTAACACATAGAGAATAATGAACAATAATAATGCTATACTACATGCATATATGGCTGGTGGAAAGCTCTATGGTTACAGTTTTGCGAAAAGCCAATTTGTCCCTACTTCAAAGGAATAAATTTTATTTAACTATCATGGTGGTTGTGAAACATTGAGATGGTTGACAGCATCTCAATCCCAATTAAGTGTCATCAATAACCCAACAAAATTAATTAAAAGTAACATAGTGATGAGATTCACATGATAATCCAAGTACTAGATACTCAAGTTGTCCATAACCGGTGACACGGCTAACCATGATTAGTTTGTACACTCTGCAGAGGTTTGTGCACTTTTCCCCACAAGACTCGATCTACTCCGTTGGATTACTCGCACTACATGGTGTTTGAGTAACGGATGACCGAGACACAGTCTTTCAGAAGTGTTTGCACCTTACGTATGGGTAGACAGTTACACCTACTTTCCCCTACATCTGCTAGTCTACCACTGTAAGAGTTCACACAACTTAGTCAACTATGCTAGAGCCCATAATAGCTTGCGGCTGCACACGGAAGTTTCTAGCATGAATAATCTCATGATCCCTTTGAACCTGGGTGGCGGTCCAAAAGAAAAACAGGCAATCCCGGAATACCCAGGTACCTCAATCCACCCAGATGTGAGTTTTAGTTGCCACCTTAAGTAAACCATTAATTAACAAATCTCACATCTGTCATGAATATCTCTCAAACCCAATCCACGTCTACGAGCATAGCATGGCAATATAATAGCAAACGTAGAAGTAACTCCCAAGGGTTTGATAATAAAACAGGTAATAGGTACTACCTCAACTACTTCCCAATACCCACAATTTAATTAGATCCTAATCATGCAATTGTTTGAGGAATAGATCTAATGCAATAAAAACTGGGTATGGAAGGTACATGATCAACGTGTTACTTGCCTTGCTGATGATCCGCAAAACCTAGCGATTCGAAGTAACAAGCGGCACACTCCGGGTACTCTATCGCAAACAAACAAGCATACAATCAGTACTCATCTAATGCACAAGTAAACTCGAATGAAAGATCCAACCAGAAAGTTCAACTTAAGAACTCCGGTTTGCAAAAAGAATCAACTCGAAAGAAGCAACGAAAGTCAAACTGCGAAAGAAAGAAGCTTCGTTTACTAATCTGGATCTAGGTCAAATTTCACTGTAGAAAAAACTTGTTTGAGTAGGTTAAACGGAAAGAGAATTTCGAGACGAAACTCTAGGCGCTTGAATCGCCTGATTCCGATAAACGAGCGAGAAGTTAAACAGAAACGAAGATTCGATCAGAAATCGAATCTGAGAAAAATAACGGAAAAATCCGACGAAAAAGAAAAACGGATGAACGGTTAAAGAACGGACGTTCGTTAACAGAGAAAAAACCGACGAACGCGTTCGTTAAAACGAACGGTTCGGTGAACGCTCGCAAAATAATAAAACCGAAAAAAAAACAATCTAGGGCTTTTTTTTAAACGAAGGGTTTTTTTTAACAAAAACCGGCATCGAACGGGGCAGGCAGTACCTCGTCGGGGGGGGGGGGGGGGGGGCTCCGGCGGGGCTCCGGTGGGGCGCGGGGTGCGGGGGCTCGGGGAGGGCGAGGGGCGGCGGCAAACGGCGGCGGCGGCGACTCCCGTGCGGCGGCGGCGGCGGCAAGTGCGGCGGCGGCGGCAAGTGCGGCGGCGGCGGGCGGGGTGAGAGGAGAGAAGAGAGGGGGGGTATATAATGGGGGGGGTGCTCCGGTGGCTTGGGGAAGGGGGCGGCCGAGCGAGGCGGCTCCCGTGTCCATGGCGGACACGGCGGCGCGGCGGCGTGCTGGGGAAGGAGAGGGCGACGGGGTGGGCCGGCGGCCTGGCGCGGCTGGGCTCGGCCCAGCGGGCGCGCGCGTTTTTTTAAATACGTTCCACGGAAATATGCGTAGAAAAATAAATAAAAGTCAGAAAAATATAAAATAAATTTTCCCCGTCTAGTTAGAAAATCTAGAATAGGGTGAACATTTTTTTAACACAAAATAAATATTTTGAAAACATGCAATATTTTTAATGCAATAAAAATTGCAAAGAAAATCCAAATAAATTCCAATAAATGATTTTAACATTTTTCCTCCAGTATTTCAATTGTTTTGGAGAAGTCATATTTTCTCCTCTCGTTTATTTTTAAAATGAAATATTTTTCCGGAGAGAAAATAATTAAAACCAAAATCCTCGTCTTATTATTTGATGGAAATCAAATATGAAAATTTGAGAAAATCCCCAACTCTCTCCGAGGGTCCTTGAGTTGCTTAGGATTTATCGAGGATTTGTCAAAATGCAATAAAATATGATATGCAATGATGATCTATGATAACATACCAAATTGAAAATTTGGGATGTTACAATTTGATACTGGTTCAGTTTCTAAGATTAGTAATTCGAAATAGGAGTTGCAGAATGAACAGAGACTAGTTAAGAGCGAAGTGATGATGTGTGTTGGAAGTGATTTCAAGGTTGATACGATCACCATAGCACACTCCCTCTACCTTCGGTATTAGTGTTGAACCTAAAATAAATGTTATTTGGTGTTTGCGTTGAGCATGAATATGAATAGATCATGTTCATTGCAATACGGTTATTCATTTAAGTCAGTGAATAGTTGTTGTTCTATTTGCATGAATAAAACCTTCTGTGGTCATACACCCAAGGTGAATAGTTTACTGAATCTCGATCGTAGTGATACTCATATTCATAATATTGATGCCAAAATATGCAAAGTTGATAATGATAGTGCAACATATTTGTGGCACTGCCGTTTAGGTCATATTGGTGTAAAGCGCATGAAGAAACTCCATGCAGATGGGGTTTTGGAATCAATTGATTACGAATCATTTGATACTTGCGAACCATGCCTCATAGGCAAGATGACTAAAACTCCATTCTCCAGAACAATGGAGCGAGCCAATGACTTATTGGAAATAATACATACCAATGTATGCGGTCCGATGAGTGTTGAGGCACACGGCGGGTATCGTTAATTTCTGACCTTCACAGATGATTTGAGTAGGTATGGGTATATCTAATTGATGAAACACAAGTCTGAAACATTTTAAAAGTTCAAAGAATTTCAGAGTGAAGTATCGTAACAAGAAAATAAAGTTTCTACGATGTGATCACGGAGGTGAATATTTGAGTTACGAGTTTGGCCTTCATTTAAAACAATGTGGAATAGTTTCACAACTCACGCCACCTGGAACACCACATCATAATGGTGTCTCCGAACATCGTAACCATACTTTATTGGATATGGTGCGTTCTATGATGTCTCTTACCGATTTACCACTATCGTTTTGGGGTTATGCATTAGAGACAACTGCATTCACGCTAAATAGGGCACCGTCTAAATCCGTTGAGACAACGCCGTATGAACTATGGTTTTGCAAGAAACCTAAGCTGTCGTTTCTTGAAGTTTGGGGTTGCGACACTTATGTCAAAAGGCTTCAGCCTGATAAGCTCGAACCCAAATCAGAAAAGTGCATCTTCATAGGATACCCTAAGGAAACAATTGGGTACACCTTCTAGCACAGATCCGAAGGCAAGATCTTTGTGGCCAAGAATGGAACCTTTCTAGAGAAGGAGTTTCTCTCGAAAGAAGTGAGTGGGAAGAAAGTAGAACTTGATGAGGTAATCGTACCTTCTCTCGAATTGGAAAGTATCACATCAGAGGAATCTGTTCTCGTGATGCCTACACCAACTAGAGAGGAAGCAAATGATAAAAGATCATGAAACTTTAGATCAAGTTGCTACTAAACCTCATAGGTCAACCAAAGCACGACCCACACCAGAGTGGTACGGTAATCCTGTTTTGGAAGTCATGTTATTAGACCAAGACGAACCTACGAACTATGAAGAAGCTATGATGAGCCCACATTCCGACAGATGGCTTGAGGCCATGAAATCTGAGATAGGATCCAAATGAGAACAAAGTATGGAATTTGGTGGACTTGCCCAATGATCGGCGAGCCATAGAGAATAAATGGATCTTCAAGAAGAAGAGTGACGTTGATGGTAATGTTACTATCTACAAAGCTCGACTTGTTGCAAAAAGGTTTTTCGAAAAGTTTGAGGGGTTGACTACGATGAGACTTTCTCACTCGTAGCGATGCTTAAGTCTGTCCGAATCATGTTAGCAATTGCCACATTTTATTAAATCTGACAAATAGATGTCAAACTACATTCCTTAATCAATTTCTTAAAGAAGAGTTGTATATGATGCAACCAGAAGGTTATGTCGATCCTAAAGGTGCTAACAAAGTGTGCAAGCTCCAGCGATCCATCTATGGACTGGTGCAAGCATCTCGGAGTTGGAATATACGCTTTGATGAGGTGATCAAAGCATATGGTTTTATACAGACTTTCGGAGAAGCCTGTATGTACGAGAAAGTGAGTGGGAGCTCTCTAGCTTTTCTAGTATTATATGTGGATGACATATTGTTGATTGGAAATGATGTAGAATTTCTGGATAGCATAAAAGGATACTTGAATAAAAGTTTTTCAATGAAAGACCTCGGCGAAGCTGCTTATATATTGGGCATCAAGATCTATAGAGATAGATCAAGACGCTTAATAGGACTTTCACACAGCACATTCCTTGATAAAGTTTTGAAGAATTTCAAAATGGATCAGTCAAAGAAAGGGTTCTTGCCTGTGTTAGAAGGTGTGAAATTGACACAGACTCAATGCCCGACCACTGCAAAATATATAGAGAGAATGAAAGTCATTCCCTATGCCTCAGTCATAGGCTCTATAAAGTATGCCATGTTGTGTACCAAAGCTATTGTGTACCTTGCCATGAATTTGGCAGGGAGGTACCAATAGTGATCCAGGAGTAGATCACTAGACATCAGTCAAAATTATCCTTAGGTACCTAAATAGGACTAAGGAAATGTTTCTCGGTTATGGAGGTGACAAAGAGTTTGTCGTAAAGGGTTACGTTGATGCAAGCTTTGACACTAATCTGGATGACCCTGAGTCTCAATTTGGATACATATTGAAAGTGGGAGCAATTAGCTAGAGTAGTTCCGTGCAGAGCATTGTAGACATAGAAATTTCCAAAATACATACGGATCTGAATATGGCAGACCCGTTGACTAAACCTCTATCACAAGCAAAACTTGATCACACCTTAGTACTCTTTGGGTGTTAATCACATGGCGATGTGAACTAGATTATTGACTCTAGTAAACCCTTTGGGTGTTGGTCACATGGCGATGTGAACTATGGGTAATCACATGGCGATGTGAACTATTGGTGTTAATCACATGGCGATGTGAACTAGATTATTGACTCTAGTGCAAGTGGGAGACTGTAGGAAATATGCCCTAGAGGCAATATAAAGTTGTTATTTTATATTTCCTTATTCATGATAAATGTTTATTATTCATGCTAGAATTGTATTGACCGGAAACCCAAATACATGTGTGAATACATAGACAAACACTGTGTCTCTAGTGAGCCTCTACTGGACTAGCTCGTTGATCAAAGATGGTTAAGGTTTCCTAAACATGGACATGAGTTGTCATTTGATCACGGGATCACATCATTAGGAGAATGATGTGATGGACAAGACCCATCCGTTAGCTTACCATATTGATCGTTCAGTTTTATTGCTATTGCTTTCTTCATGTCAAATACATATTCCTTCGACTATGAGATTATGCAACTCCCAGATACCGGAGGAATACCTTGTGTGCTATCAAATGTCACAACGTAACTGGGATGATTATAAAGATGCTCTACAGGTATCTCCGAAGGTGTTTGTTGGGTTGGCATAGATCGAGATTAGGATTTGTCACTCCAAGTATCGGAGAGGTATCTCTGGGCCCTCTCGATAATGCACATCATAAGAAGCCTTGAAAGCAAAGTGACTAATGAGTTAGTTGCAGGATGATGTATTACGGAACGAGTAAAGAGACTTGCTGGTAACGAGATTGAACTAGGTATGTGATGAATCCCTAGCAGTGGTGCCAGAAAGTTCCTGTCTGCTAGAACTACGTCGATATTTCCCCAGAGAGGAAGGGATGATGCAGCACAGCGACGGAAGGTATTTCCCTCAGTGATGAAACCAAGGTTATCGAACCAGTAGGAGAACCAAGCAACACAACGTAAACATCCCCGGCACACAGATAACAAATCCTCGCAACCCGGCGTGTTAAAGGGGTTGTCAATCCCTTCCGGGGTACGGCGCATCAAGATAGGCAAACGGACGTGAGATAACTTTGTAGTAGATTGAAAGATAGATCGCAAATAAAATAAATAGAAATAAAACGCAGCAAGGTATTTTTGTATTTTTGGTTTAATAGATCTGAAAATAAATGCAAGGAAAAAGAGTTGATCGCAAAGCCAAATATATGAGAAGGAAGACCCGGGGGCCGTAGGTTTCACTAGTGGCTTCTCTCGAGAAAAATAGCAAACGGTGGGTAAACAAATTACTGTTGGGCAATTGATAGAACTTCGAATAATCATGCAATATCCAGGCAATGATCATTATATAGGCATCACATCCAAGATTAGTAGACCGACTCCTGCCTGCATCTACTACTATTACTCCACACATCGACCGCTATCCAGCATGCATCTAGTGTATTAAGTTCATGAAAAAACGGAGTAATGTAATAAGAACGATGACATGATGTAGACAAGATCTATGTATGTAGAGATAGACCCCATCATTTTATCCTTAGTAGCAACGATACATACGTGTCGGTTCCCTTTCTGTCACTGGGATCAAGCACCGTAAGATTGAACCCACTACAAAGCATCTCTTCCCATTGCAAGATAAATAGATCAAGTTGGCCAAACAAAACCAAAATATCGAAGAAGAAATACGAGGCTATAAGCAATCATGCATATAAGAGATCAAAGAAACTCAAATAACTTTCATGGATATAAAAAGATAGATATGATCATAAACTCAAAGTTCATCGATCCCAACAAACACACCGCAAAAGAGTTACATCATATGGATCTCCAAAAGACCATTGTATTGAGAATCCAGCGAGAGAGAGGAAGCCATCTAGCTACTAACTACGGACCCGAAGGTCTACAAAGAAGTACTCACGCATCATCGGAGAGGCACCAATGGAGATGGTGAACCCCATCCGAGATGGTGTCTAGATTGGATCTGGTGGTTCTGGACTCTGCGGCGGCTGGATGAATATTTCGTCGACGCTTTTAGGGTTCTGGAAATATTGGCGTACTTATAGGGTCCGGGGGGCACCCGAGGTTGCCACAACCCACCAGGGCACGCCTGGGCCTCCTGGCGCGCCCTGGTGGGTTGTGCCCCCTCGAGGCATCCCCCAGGCGCAGCCAGGGCCCGTTGTGTTCCTTCTGGCCCATAAAAAATCTCCGTGGAGTTTCGTGGCATTTGGACTCCGTCTGGTATTGATTTTCTGCGATGTAAAAAACATGGAAAAAACAACAACTGGCACTTGGCACTATGTTAATAGGTTAGTACCAAAAAATGATATATAATGACTATAAAATGATTATAAAACATCCAATATTGATAATATAACAGCATGGAAAAATAAAAATTATAGATACGTTGGAGACGTATCAGTATGTAGATACCGACGATCGAATCTCGGGCAAGTAACATACCGATGGACAAAGAGAATAACGTATGTTGTCATAACGGTTCGACCGATAAAGATCTTCGTAGAATATGTAGGAGCGAATATGAGCATACAAGTTCCGCTATTGGTTATTGTCCGGAGAGGTGTCTCGGTCATGTCTACATAGTTCTCGAACTTGTAGGGTCTGCACGCTTAACGTTTGATGAGGATTTAGTATTATATGAGTTATGTGATTTGGTCACCGAATCTTGTTCGAAGTCCCGGATGAGATCACGGACATGACGAGGAGTCTAGAAATGGTCAAGAGGTAAAGATTGATATATAGGATGATAGTATTCAGACACCGGAAGTGTTCCAGAGTGTATCGGGTATTTATCGGAGTACCGGGAAGGTTACTGGAACCCCCGAGGGGAAGATATGGGCCATATGGGCTATAAGAGGGGAGCACACAATCCCACAAGGGTGGCACCCCCCCATGGAAGGAGGCCGAGTGGGAGAAGGTAAATAGGGGGTTCGCCCCCCCCCCTTCCTTCTCTCCTTCTCCTTCCCTTTTCCCCCTCTGGCAATATGGAAAGGGGGGCCGAATTGGGGAAGACCCCAAGTAGGATTCGGCCAACTTGGGCCGCCCCTTGGCTGCCTCTCCTCCCCTCCCACCTATATATATGGGGGGAGGGGGCGCCTAGAACACACAACATCAACTGTTAGCCGTGTGCGGCGCGCCCCCTCCACAGTTTACACCCCCGGTCATATTCTCAAGGTGCTTAGGCAAAGCCCTGCGCGGATCACTTCACCATCACCGTCACCACGCCATCGTGCTGACGGAACTCTCCTACTACTTCGACACCTTGCTGGATCAAGAAGGCGAGGGACATCACCGAGCTGAATGTGTGCAGAATTCGGAGGTGTTGTACGTTCGGTGCTTGA
Organism: Aegilops tauschii subsp. strangulata; assembly: GCF_002575655.3. Taxonomy (NCBI): domain Eukaryota; kingdom Viridiplantae; phylum Streptophyta; class Magnoliopsida; order Poales; family Poaceae; genus Aegilops; species Aegilops tauschii. The sequence continues at coordinate 112,619,690 of NC_053035.3, forward strand.
TCGGTCGGAGCTAGAAGAAGTTTGACTACAACAACCGCGTTTTGAAACGCTTCCGCTTTCGGTCTATGAGAGTATGTAGACACACTCTCCCCCTCGTTGCTATGCATCTCCATGGATAGATCATTGCGTGTGCATAGGAAATTTTTTGTTTTCCATGCAACATTTTCCCAACAGGTGGTGCCCGACGCTGCAAGATCCTCGTTGCAAAGTATGATGCCCCCATTTATAACTAAAAGCGTAGGTTTCCTCCCAGGGGGTGAATGGGAGATTTTTAGAAATTCATCAAACTCTGATGAATTTGACGAAGATCAGAGTGAAAAAAATAGAAAATCAAGGCAACTAATTCATCACAGCAATGAAAAGCATGCATGCAATATACATATGGGTGGAGAACATGCAATCATACAACACTGGTACCCATCGGTGCTATACAAACGGTTTAAACCCCTTTCCGCGATGCATTTGGAACCGTCGCCAAGTGAGTGTGGGCAATAGGGGGGGTCCTTCCCACACGACCCAGAAACCGTCGGGGGTAGGCCCTCCTGGCACACTGGCTGGGGGAAAATGAGCTCGTGTGCGATCAGGCGAGGCATCAAAGCCCAATCGTTTCCATTCGTATGTACATCCCACACGGTGAATCCCAAAAATATTCCTGTTCTTATGTATATCACACACAGTCAATCCAAGGAAGTTTCCATTCTTATGTACATCCCACACAGTCAATCCAGGGAAAACGTTTCCGTCCGTATGTATATCACACACAATCAATCCAAGGAATACGTTTCCGTTCTTATGTACATCCCACACATTGAATCCAGGGAAAACGTTTCCGTTCGTATGTACATCCCACACAGTTTTATGTATAGGCTCATGTATGAAAGGTGTAACTATCACACACGCTCTGCCTTGGTTACCCGTTTGCTTTTATCAACTACATCACACACGATTTGATGAAGAAAACTGTATGCATTGGGCTATCCATCACAAGCGCTTTTTCTGCCAGAACCGTTTGCAAAGTTCCATGACCCATTTAGTAGGTTTATTAGTTTACAATTAATAATTCCAGTATTACGCAAGTTCATATTTCATATCGAACAGCTGTTTGCCAATTTCATATCAGGCACATAAATATATTTTAACATCACAGTACGATAGCTACCTGAAAACAGCACAGTACAGCATATAGCTAGTTCAACTTCATAAGAACAATATTAGAACAATATATACATTTCCCTAATCGCATCCAGGCACGTCTTATCCACCTCTACTTTCAGTTCAGTAAGAACTTGTTTTGCACTATCCAACTGGGAAAGTGCCTCCTCCTTCACCAACACCATCTTAGCAAAGTCTGATTTAAATATCTGAGCTCATTCTCCACCTTCCTCTTTTTATCCTGCATCTTCAAATATTCTTCAGCGTTGAGAACACTTTCTCTAAGCCTACCTCTGTTCTCTTCCTCATACATGCTCCAGAGCTTTGCTATTACTACTGCAGGATGCTGCTAACGCGACACTACGATCAGAGACCCTTCGACGAAACTGTGTGCGATGCCATAATCGCAAACGGTGGTGTAAAAAACCGTCAGAAAAGGTGCAAAACATTTGTGATGGCGGAGCCATCAAACATGGTTCAGATTTTAGTTTATGATGAAGGGCATACAGTTCAGTTCAATTAACTGTTTGCGATGAGGAGGAACAAAAGAAATGGGCAGCCAGATGGAGGTGTGTGCGATATACAGCATACGGTTCACTAGGATGAACTGTTTGTGATTAGGCAACACAAAAGAAACGGTCAGTCAGATGAAGGTGTGTGCGATATACGGCATGCGGTTCACTCGGATGAATTATTTGCATTGAGACATGAGAACAGAAATGGTTCAACTTAACAAGATGTGTGTGATACGCGGCAAACAGGTCTGTAATCAGAAATGTGTGTGAAGACCGATAATAACACAGACGATTGCGGCTAATAAGACGTGTGTGTTGTGCAATGGGATTGCACACAGAACAACAACATATATATATATACACACACACACTTATAAGGACATTCTTGCATAACCAAATTAAACATCCACTTACATAGGTGGCTACTACAACCATGGCATTTGCACACACCAAAGTGAACTGTTTGTGATGGAATAAGCCGTGTGTGTTGCGGGCAAACGCTTGCTGGTATATAACCTTAAATTTAACCAAAAAAGTGTTAATGCATGTTAACAAAATTGTATAGCTGGAAACTATGTTCAAATACGACTCCAACGATATAATCTTTGGTAACATGCATTCGTATTTTATTAGTTATATCCTACTTATAAACCAGGACGGGGTTATAGTAGGTAATTAAATCGCAAACGTTTTTTTATTAACCGTATGTGTACGTGTCCTTTCATCCTCCTCTCACACGTCTTGTCACCCCGCTGCCGCAGACGGCTTACAGCGCAAGCTTGCGCAGCGCGCGGGGGCGTTCTTTTGGCCAAACAACGACGCCAATGAATCATCGGTTAGCCCGTTCCCTCGCAACCTCGCAGGCTCCCATGCAAGCTTCCTGCCCGACTCGGTGAAATCCCCGAAAATCCCAATGCTTACCGGCCTGCTATAAAAACCCTCACGGCCGGCGAGTCCTGCGTCGCATTTTCCCCTCCCTCCCTGTAGCTTACCTCATCTGCTTCTCCCACAATCGCCAATGGCACCGGTCCATCGTCGCCGCTCAACCACTCTGCCGTCATCAGAGGACAACTCCAGCTGGGAGGCTAAACCACGGCGGTGGCGCAGTCCCCGGCATAGTGTAGTGCGCGTGGCGTCCATGTTGGGTGTGCGCGGAACACCCACCACACGCTCCGCCGCCGCTGCCCGTCGGCAGTTGTTGCCGGCCGCCGTTGCTGCCACACCACTGTCAAAATCCAGGGCCATCTCCTGCTCCCCCACCGCAGCCCGAAGGCGGGAGGTGGCCGTCGTGGCCGCCACCCCACTGCCGGCCACCGTGGCCATCACCCGCTCCGCCACCGCGGCCCGAAGGCGGGAGGTGGTGGTCGTGGCCGCCACCCCATCTTCGGTCGCCATGGCCGCCAGCCCAGCACCGACCGCCGGTATCATCACCCGCTCCGCCACCGCCGCCCGAAGGAGGAGGCGGAGGTGGAGGCCCGCACGTGCGTCAGCGACCTTGTGCACTACATCGAGTTCCTACGGGAGGAGGAGGAGCGCCTCGTCGAGCATGCAAAGAGCCTTACCACAGCCGTGGCCGCAGCACACGCCGACGCAGAGGCAAGGAATCAGGAGATCTACGAGTAGTCCGGCCGCTTCAAGAGGGATCGTCTGGAGCGGCAGTGGGCGTTCGAGCTGGCGAGCGTCGCTAAACGTGCAGCAGCGGCAGGCACCGTATTGCATTTCTCCAGCTCGTCGGTAGGCTCCTCCTCCTCCTCTGCCTCTTACTGAGCGCGCTCGGCAGAGGAGAGGCTGCCGAAAGTAGCACAAAGCCCCTCCGTGGTAGTAGTATTTAGGGGCTATTTTGTTCAGTTCATCTAACTATAGATGTGTGGTCGAACTGTACAACGTACTTAAAATTAGTTAGTATATATAGTTGAACTAGCTATTTCAGTACGTGGTTGGCAACAATTGGGGAAAAGTTTGGTCGGTTCAACTATCGAGTTGAACTGTTTGTATAAATTAAGAACGACTGCTTAATCTATGAATGAAATCTATGCTTAATTACTGAATTTTAGTTGCAAAAATTAGATAGTGCTAGTGATTTCTAGCTGCATATTTTGACAAATCGCAGTGTTACAAGGATTGACAAATGGCAACGTTACTATATCAACAAATGTAAATCTTTCCAGTTTGACAAATGGCAACATACCCAATATGACAGATGCAAATCTTACCAAATTGTTTGTACGTGGTTGCATACGGGTCATTCAAAACAACCTTTTGCGTTGAAGGGATGCACAAATCCTACGCTACTGATTTTCCCTTGACTTAAGGTGGAAGACCATAGCTCTCACTTTGCATATGGGTGTTCTATCTAAATTTTTTGCGATCAAGAGCTGCACAAATCATGCTCGGCACATTTTCCCTTGGCTTCCTGGGGAAGTTGTCGGTTTGCATACAGGTGTTCTAACTAAAACGTTTGCGATGAGTGTTTTATATTAAAAAACCGAATTAAACTGCAGCTTGGGCGCCATTAATGGAGAGGATGCGAGCAAGGCGGGCGGCCATGGAAGTCAAAGGGCTTGCTTCCCAGTGAGCCTGCGCAGCGTACAGCTCGCATGCTTCCCGGTGAGCCTGCGCACTCGAGGACAGCTTGCACGCCTCTCGGTCAGCCTGCACATTGGATGGCGCTCGCACGCCTCCCGTTCAGTCAAGGTCAAGCAGCTGTCCGCACGGCACCTCCTACAGCCATTAAAACCAAGACACGTGGCGTCACGTGATGGCTAAAAGAACGCACACAATTTAAATTATACAAAATGTTTGAGATGTTACAGTGGCAACTATTTGTTTCAAAATGCCTTTGTTGGTTGTTATTCGAGTGCGCCTTCTCTCAAAATGGACACAAAAAATACCACAGCATGCCGGGTGCCATTCCATTATAGCATGCCAAGTCTCATGAATTTTAGACGAGTTTTGGATTTACTAGAATTTAAAAACAAAGTATCTCAACATTTTGCCGGCAATCAACAGTGCCCTGGTGTTTGAAATTCATTCCCATTTCTTGCATGGGACCAAAGCATGCCCCGAAGGACACATATTTGATTTTTTTAACCAATTTATATGCACTGGAGCTTGTGCATGTAGTTCAAATTTGAATTATGCACATGAAATGCCTAGAAAACCCAGTTAATGTATAAAAATGTCCAAACGAACCCCAAAAAATTCCAAAAGTAAACACAACACTCCTGTTGTTCTATGTTGACACTAGAATTTTTTTGAAAGAAATAAGAGGCAACGGATATCGTTTCTTCCCCAAAGGTGGCACGTCCCCTACCGAAACCATCATGCTTGTTGTCAGAAGCTAACGTTTGTGAGAAGCTTATACCCAAACCTGCCCCAAATGGGACAAAATTTTTACCACGGCATGTTGATGCTGCTCCATGGTAGCATGCCAAGTTTCATGAATTTCAGACGAGTTTTGGATTTACTAGAATTTAAAAGTCGTGTATCTTAATGTTTGCGGCCGAGTGACGGTGGCAGGGTGTTTGAAATTAATTCCCATTTCTTGCATGGGACCTAAGCATGCAACCAAGGACACATATTTGATTTTTCAACCAGTTTATATGCAATGGAGAATGTGCATGTAGTTCAAATTTGAATTATACACATAAAATGCCTGGAAAACCCATTTAATGTATAAAATGAACAAAAGAACCCCGAAAAATTCCAAAATTGAACACAACACTCCTGTTGTTCTATGTTGACACTCGAAATTTTTTGGAAGCAATAAAAGGCAACAGATATCGTTTCTTCCCCAAAGGTGGGCCGTTCCCTACCGAAACCATCATGCTTGTTGTGAGAAACTCTGGTTTGTGAGAAGGTTATACCCAAACCTGCCCCAAATGGGGCAAATTTTTTACCACGGCATGTTGATGCCGCTCCATGATAGCATGCCAAGTTTCATGAATTTTAGACGAGTTTTGGATTACTAGAATATGAAAACCAGGTATCGCAATGTTTGCGGAGGAGTGATGGTGGAAAGGTATTTAAAATTCATTCGCATTTCTTGCATGGGACCTAAGCATGAAACCAAGGACACATATTTGATTTTCCAACTAGTTTATATGCACTGGAGAATGTGCATGTAGTTCAAATTTGAATTATGCGCATAAAATGCGTGGGAAGCCCTGTTAATGTATAAAAATGTCCAAACGAACCGTGAAAAATTCCAAAATTGAACACAACACTCCTGTTGTTCTATGTTGACACTCAAAATTCTTTAAAAGCAATCAGAGGCAACGGATATCGTTTCGTCCCCAAAGGTGGCACGTTCCCTACTGAAACCATCACGCTTGTTGTGAGAAGCTCTAGTTTGTGAGAAGCTTATACCCAAACCTGCCCCGAATGGGATAAAAAATTTACCACGGCATGTTGATGCCGCTCCATGATAGCATGCCAAGTTTCATGAATTTCAGACGAGTTTTGGATTTACTAGAATTTAAAAACCAGGTATCTCAATGTTTGCGACCAAGTGACGGTGGCAAGGTGTTTGAAATTCATTCCCATTTCTTGCATGGGACCTAAGAATGCAACCAAGGACACATATTTGATTTTTCAACCAGTTTATATGCACTGGAGAATGTGCATGTAGTTCAACTTTGAATTATGCACATAAATGCATTGAAAATTCACTTAATGCATAAAAATGTGCAAACGAACCCCGAAAAATCACAAAAAATAACACAACACTCCTGTTGTTCTATGTTGACACAAGAAATTTTTTGGAAGCAATAAAAGGCAACAGATATCGTTTCATCCCCAAAGGTGGGGCGTTCCCTACCGAAACCATCATGCTTGTTGTGAGAAACTCTGGTTTGTGAGAAGGTTATACCCAAACCTGCCCCAAATGGGGCAAATTTTTTACCACGGCATGTTGATGCCGCTCCATGATAGCATGCCAAGTTTCATGAATTTCAGACGAGTTTTGGATTTACTAGAATTAAAAAACCAGGTATCTTAACGTTTTGCCGGCAATCAACAGTGCCCTGGTGTTTCAAATTCATTCCCATCTCTTGCATGGGACCTAGAAATTCACCCAAGGACACACATGTGATTTTTGAACCAACTTTGGTGCATTGGAGCATGTGCTTGTAGTGCAAATTTGAATTATGCACATAAAATGCCTAGAAAACCCAGTTAATATATAAAAAGGGGCAAACGAACCCCGAAAAATTCATTCCCATTTCTTGCATGGGACCTAAGCATGCACTGGAGGACACATATTTGATTTTTCAACCAATTTGTATGCACTGGAGCATGTGCATGTAGTTTAATTTTGAACTGTGCACGTGAAATGGCTAGAAAACCATTTTTTGTATAAAATGTCCAAACGAACCCTGAATAATTCCAATTCTTTTACGACACACATATAGTTGCACGTTCACTGCAGATAGAAGGTCTAGCAATTCAAACAGCGTCCATTGCCGTTGTGACCCCATTTTGTAATTCAAATCAAGTAGATCCCACACAGTTTATTATCACCAACCGTGTGAGATGTTGTACAAAATATCTTGGAGCACCCTCGATGTATAGTACGCCTATGGCTTACGCGAGAAGGTGCGTCGGCTACAGTCCACAGCCGGTGTGTCAAGCACACTAGCTCACTCCCCAAATATCATTTCACTGTTCAATTATCGCCGGTGAAAGATGGTGACGTGGACCCGCGTCGTGAGGACAACTTCGGCGGCCCACTCCGGCGAGAGCGCGGCCGCAGCCGCCAGGCACGTGCTAACAAGCTTCGTGAGGGCGGCCGCAATCTGCGTCCGGGCGGCCAAGGCAGCCCAAATGGCCGTTGTTGCTTCTCAGGCGGCGGCAGCAGCATCTGCCTCGGGGATAGCAACTGGCGAGAGTGGCACAGCAGCTGTCTGTTCCGCAGCGGCGGCCTTAGCCCTGATGGAGGCCGTCCACCACCATGTCGAGGCCGTCCACGCCCATCTCGTGGCGCTCACCGCATAAATTGAAGGAAGCTTCTCCGACAATGGTCGGCAACCCACGGCCGAAGAGTTGGCAATCGCCGAGAGAGTTCGAGCAGCCATCCGTTCCTGCGTGGCATACCTTGCCACGACGGAGCCCGCCATAGCCCAGATCGCGGCTGCCCACGCCCAGCTCGTGGCGGCCTATTCCAAAGATATGGCGGACGCGGATGGCGAGATGCTTGCCGAGTATGGTGCGATTGATGCCATGGAGCCCCTTCCCCAGGAGACCGTCGGGCGTGAGCTGGACATGGAGGCGGCGGTGGAGATCGACGAGCACCAGCCGTAGTAGTACTCTTTGTTTTGTTTAATTAAGAGCGCCGGTCTTTAATTAGTTAGAGTAATTATTAGGTCAGCTAGCTCTGTTTAATTGCTGAGCTTGCTCGATTAAGAAGTGTGGGTGTGCTGTAGTCTCCTTTGTGTACCCAAATTATGCAATGACGTGGATGACCACTGTAACCATGGAAATTCGAACCAAAATTTTTGACGTTCAAACTCATCACACACGGGTTAAGCTATCTGAATAGTTCGTGATGTTCACATATCGTACACAGTTCTAAATAAGGGATCGTGTCTGATGACACTTTGCGCGCCAGTTTTTTGGCTGAAGCGATTCCAAATTTTCAGCTTCCGCGGAAATATCTACCTCCCTGCCCCCTCCCCCTTACCAAAAGCCACATTTCCCCCCTTTCCGCCTTCCTTTCCAAGTTGAAACCTTCACTCCTTGCTTGCAGCGCCGCCTCCTCACCGGCGACCCTCCTTCACGCTGCTCGGCCTTGCCTATCCAGGCAGGCAATCCACACCTGACCCCCATCCTCCTCCTCCTTCCACATCCCACATGCCCCGACCGCCGGTGCGAGCGCGACACCTTCCACCCAAATCACCGACCCCTCCACCAAATAAGCGCCGGCCTAAGCCATGGTGCACACGCGGATGAGGTCGCGATGGCTGCCATTCGTGTCGACCCCTCTTGGAGGAGCACCTCGCCATCGAGGCCACTGTTGACGGCTCGCGCGCAGACGCCGCGACGCGGTTGGATGCTTTAAACGTCAGTTCGTGGCGTTTTCTCGAGGCCATCGTTTGCTAGCTACTGCCTTTCCTTAACAAATTCTAGTGAATTGTGCTATCTACTTTTACCATGCAATCTTGTGCTATAGTGTATATGTTCTATATGTCGTGCAATGTGGTGTTCAGTTAACTTCTTGGTTCAATTCTGCAAATGTGATGTTCAATTCTTCAGGGTGCAATATTTCGTGTTGTTAAGCATGCTTGGTTTGCTAACTGTCTGATATTCTATTACGAGTATGTTATATTGTGCAATGTGGTGCTCAATTAACGTATGGTTCATTTGTTGTGGTGTTTAGTTAACTGCTTGGTTCAATTCTGCAATGCGATGTTCAATTGTTGTGGCTGCATTCTGTTATTGTATACCATGTGAGAAACAAATCGAATTTGGCTGTACTAAAGACATGAGAAACAAATACAATTGCTATATTTCCAAGTTGTTAAGCATGCCTGGTTTGGTTAACTGTCTGATATTCTATTAGGAGTATGTTATATTGTGCAATGTGGTGCTCAGTTAATGTTTGGTTCATTTGTTGTGGTGTTTAGCTAACTGTTTGGTTCAATTCTATACTGCGACGTCCAATTGTCGTGGGTAGAATTTTGTATTTTTGTGCATGTGAGGAATAAATCAAGTTTGGCTGCACTTAATACATGAGAAACATATACAAGTGCTATATTTCCTAGTTCGTAATCATGCTTGGTTTGGATAAATGGGTTTTCCATGTGGCTTGAATTAATCTGATGAATCTGCAATGTGCTTATTTTTCATCAACATATTTTACTGATAGCATGCGAACCCTTACTTAACCTGATGACTAACTACCTTATATGCGTTGCAGGGAAACAACGGGAAGCACTGAGGTTTACAATTGAGGTTAGCACGTGCATGGTCCATTGTCTAATAGCACATTCTTGTGCAATTGCAGGAACCATTCTAATATTTAGGTTTTTAACAATTTGATCTTGCACATGTAGGTCCTACTGTCAGAGGTTTTGACCCACTGTTTGACCCTTTTTGCAGATGGGGAAGTGAGTCGTCCATGAATATCAGTCAAGTCAAGAAACTCAGAAAGATTGTTAGGATAAAGAAATTAGTGACAAAAAACAACAAGATCTTTGTCTGCACAATGAAGAAGACATCAGTTCACTACAGGATGGTACTAACTATTATACCTTGCCTTTTTTATTCCTTTGCCCCATTTCCAATATAGAGAAGATATTTATGCACATCTTGTTTTCAGGCCATTCCAAAGCAGAGTGCTGAAGCTATATGATGTTGTACTCTGATGTATTTCAATTATGAAAATGAAATATATTGTGTGCTTAATATGAAATGTCAATTAGATTAATAAATGGATTATGAATAATCGGATAATTAGCCTGCTAATTGGGTTTTCTCTCGCAAACGGTTATTGAGAAAACACCGTGTGCGATGCATTCAATAACGCACACCGTTTCTAGGAGTAAACCGTGTTAGATTAATGAAAAATCACACACGACATCCTCTTGAAAATGTTTGCGTTAGGCGACCTGGCGCAAACGTTTACCACATAAAAACTATCTGTGATGGACATCCCTTGACACACAATTTCTTCTAGGCACCGTGTGTGATGAATTCAATAACGCAAACGATAAAATTGTTAATACCATGTGTAATGGAAACGCTATCACAAACGATTTAACCGGGAAAATTGTGTGTGATGTACTTGCGAACAGAAATGTTTTCCTTGGAGCGACTGTGTCGGACGTATATATGAACGGAAACGTTTAGCGCTGGTTGACCGTGTGGGGTGTACTTACAACCGGAAATGATTTCGCCTGTATAATTGTATTTTTTAGCACTACTGTATGTATTTCTGTATTTGAGTGCTCGCCGATCGCACACGACCACATTTTGCCAAGCGTGTGTGCCAGGAGGGCATATCCCCGACGGTTTCTGGGTCATGTGGGAAGGACCCCCCCCTATCGCCCACACTCACTTGGCGACGGTTCCAAAGGCCGTCGTGGAAAGGGGTTAAAAATTGTTTGTTTAGGAGCTCGATGTACTAGTGTAGGCACATCTTCAAAGACTGTGGCCACTCTTGGTCAACCCACTCCAAGTAAGAACACTTCCGTTCATCCTATAATATTTAAAACTAGATCAGTAACAATTGTAGGGGAAATGGGTTTATAGCAACATAGAAAATCACCAATACTTATTTTGAAAAACTGAAGAAACAAGTTAATTATGACATATCTTCTCAAAAAGATCAATGTGCAAATGAATTAATTGCTACTGAGACAACAACCAAATTCTACAACATCACGAGCTATAATTAACTACAACAACGCTACAAGTTCTTACTCATGTACTACAAATAACAAATTGAACATTTTATGAGGAAGGTAAATATAACTGCAACAGCATAGCGACAGTGTTTGGATGACAGCAAATTGATACTAATAGGTGTGTACATGCACAAATTTAGTAACAAAGAACTAATAGCACTAAGGCCGTCCACTATGTATGCCAGAACTGGTGTAAAGACAACTGTTGCTACATCTCGCACCGGTGCCCTGGACTGGCGAGCCGATACAGCGGAAAAAAATCTGGGACCCAGACTCCGGAGCACCTAATTGCTCTGATGCCCTGTTCCTTCATGCCATAAAGATTTAGTATTTTACTGCTTGGCTGCTCGGATGTGTGGACCAAAGTTGGCTACACAAACTGCTAAAGCGGTGCCAAATAAATTTCTAATGCTATCGCTGATGAGATAGCAACATTTTTAGATATTAGGTACAAATTGTGACACTGTCTTAGGATGTGTTTGGTTGAAGGTGTGGTATGAATGGGTTGGGACCGTGACAGTGTCTGAATCACGTCTAACAAAGGATTTGTAACAACGAAAGAGGGTCTCACCTTCTCTGAACATGCCAGAAACTTCCTCCCACTGTCCACGGATTCAAACGCAACTAGCTTCACGCATGGAGATTGATGGTGACAACGAGTAGACAGATCTTTAGCCACCCTGCTCCATTCGTTGCAACTGATGGTCCTAGGGAGCTACAAGAGGAAGAAATGACTCAAATCGACCACCGGGTTAAAATCCTTCATTCCAAGTCATCGCCCGAGAGAGAGAAGAGAGGCATACCCGGGTGGTGAAGGAGTCGTCGGAGGAGGAGGAACCACTTGAGAGGTCATTGAAGAAGACCATGGCGACCCCGGCGGTAGGATGCGAGACGGCGAGAGCGAGGAAGCAAGCGAGGAAGCGGCTATTGAAGCAAATATGCCCTGGAGGCAATAATAAAGTTGTTATTTATATTTCCTTACATCACGATAAATGTTTATTATTCATGCTAGAATTGTATAAACAGAAACTTAGTACATGTGTGAATACATAGACAAAACAGAGTGTCCCTACTAAGCCTCTACTTGACTAGCTCGTTAATCAAAGATGGTTAAGTTTCCTAGCCATAGACATGTGTTGTCATTTTATGAACGGGATCACATCATTAGAGAATGATGTGATGGACAAGACCCATCCGCTAGTTTAGCACTATGATCGTTTAGTTTATTGCTATTGCTTTCTTCATGACTTATACATGTTCCTCTGACTATGAGATTATGCAACTCCCGAATACCGAAGGAACACTTAGTGTGATATCAAACGTCACAACGTAACTGGGTGATTATAAAGATGCTCTACAGGTGTCTCCGATAGTGTTTGTTGAGTTGGCATAGATCGAGATTAGGATTTGTCACTCCGTGTATCGGGGAGGTATCTCTGGGCCCTCTCGGTAATGCACATCACTATAAGCCTTGCAAGCAATGTGACTAATGAGTTAGTTGCGGGATGATGCATTACAGAACGAGTAAAGAGACTTGCCGGTAACGAGATTGAACTAGGTATGGTGATACCGACGATCGAATCTCGGGCAAGTAACATACCGATGAAAAAGGGAACAACATATGTTGTTATGTGGTTTGACCGATAAAGATCTTCGTAGAATATGTAGGAGCCAATATGAGCATCCAGGTTCCGCTATTGGTTATTGACCAGAGATGTGTGTCGGTCATGTCTACATAGTTCTCGAACCCGTAGGGTCCGCACGCTTAACGTTCGATGACGATTTGTATTATGAGTTATGTGATTTGATGTACTGAAGTTTGTTCGGAGTCCCGGATGAGATCACGGACATGATGAGGAGTCTCGAAATGGTTGAGACGTAAAGATCGATATATTGGAATGCCATATTCGGACATCGGAAAGGTTCTCAGTGGTTCGGGTATTTTTTCGGAGTACCGGAGAGTTACGGTAATTCGTCGGGGGAAGTATTGGGCCTTCATGGGCCTTAGTGGAAAGGAGAGAAGGGCCACAAGGGGAGGCAGCGCCCCCCCCATGGGATGGTCCGAATTGGACTAGGGAGGGGCGGCGCCTCCCTCTTTCCTTCTCCCTCTCCCACTCCTTCCTTCTTCTCCTACTTGGACTAGGAAAGGGGGAAACCTACTCCTACTAGGAGTAGGAATCCCCCCCTTGGGCGCGCCCCTTGTGGCCGGCCCTCCTCCTCCTCCCCTCCATTATATATGGGGAGGGGGCACCCCATAGACACACAAGTTGATTTTTAGCCGTGTGCGATGCCCCCCTCCACAATTTTCCACCTCGGTCATATTGTTGTAGTGCTTAGGCGAAGCCCCACGCCGTCGTGCTGGCAAAACTCTCCCTTGGCCTCAGTTGGATCTAGAGTTCGAGGGACGTCACCAAGCTGAACGTGTGCAGATCGCGGAGGTGCCGTGCGTTCGGTACTTGATCGGTTGGATCACGAAGACATTCGACTACATCAACCACGTTACTAAACGCTTCCACTTTCAGTCTATGAGGGTACGTGGACACACTCTCCCCGCTCGTTGCTATGCTTCTCCTAGATAGATGTTGCGTGATCGTAGGAAAATTTTGAAATACTACGTTCCCCAAAAGTGGCATCCGAGCCAGGTCTATGCGTAGATGTTATATGCACGAGTAGAACACAAAGAGTTGTGGGCGATAATATTCATACTGCTTACCAGCATGTCATACTTTGATTCGGCAGTATTGTTGGATGAAGCGGCCAAGACCGACATTACATGACCGCGTTCATGAGACTGGTTCTACCGCCGTGCTTTGCACACAGGTGGCCAGTGGGTGCCTGTTTCTCCAACTTTAGTTGAATCGAGTGTGACTACGCCCGATCCTTTTTGAAGGTTAAAACAGCACACTTGACGAAAAATCATTGTGGTTTTGATGCATAGGTAAGAACGGTTCTTGCTAAGCCCGTAGCAGCCACGTAAAATTTGCAACAATGACGTCTAACTTGTTTTTGCAGGGCTTGCTGTGATGTGATATGGTCAAGACGTGATGATATATAAATTGTTGTATGAGATGATCATGTTTTGTAACAATTATCGGCAACTGGCAGGAGCCATATGGTTGTCGCTTTATTATATGAAATGCAATCGCCATGTAATTGCTTTACTTTATCACTAACCGATAGCGATAGTCGTAGAAGCAATAGTTGGCGAGACGGCAACGAGGCTTCGATGGAGATCAAGGTGTCAAGCCGGTGACGATGGTGATCATAACGGTGCTTTGGAGATGGAGATCAAAGGCACAAGATGATGATGGCCATATCATATCACTTATATTGATTGCATGTGATGTTTATCCTTTATGCATCTTATTTTGCTTAGTACGGCGGTAGCATTATAAGATGATCTCTCACTAAATTTCAAGGTATAAGTGTTCTCCATGAGTATGCACCGTTGCTACAGTTCGTGGTGCCAAGACACCACGTGATGATCGGGTGTGATAAGCTCTACGTTCACATACAACGGGTGCAAGCCAGTTTTGCACACGCAGAATACTCGAGTTAAACTTGACGAGCCTAGCATATGCAAATATAGCCTCGGAACACTGAGACCGAAAGGTCAAGCGTGAATCATATAGTAGATATGATCAACATAGTGATGTTCACCATTGAAAACTACTCCATCTCACGTGATGATCGGACATGGTTTAGTTGATATGGAACACGTGATCACTTAGATGATTAGAGGGATGTCTATCTAAGTGGGAGTTCTTAAGTAATATGATTAATTGAACTTTAATTTATCATGAACTTAGTCCTAATAGTATTTGCATAACTATGTTGTAGATCAATAGCTCGCGATGTAGCTCCCCGTTCATTTTTTATATGTTCCTAGAGAAAAACTATGTTGAAAGATGATAGTAGCAATGATGCGGACTAGGTCCGTGATCTGAGGATTATCCTCATTGCTGCACAGAAGAATTATGTCCTTGATGCACCGCTAGCTGACGGACCTATTGCAGGAGCAGATAACAGACGTTATGAACGTTTGGCAAGCTCGGTATGATAACTACATGATAGTTTAGTGCGCCATGCTTTACAGCTTAGAACCGGGACTTCAAAAATGTTTTGAACACCACGGAGCATATAAGATGTTCCAAGAGCTGAAATTGGTATTTCAGACTCATGCCCGAGTCGAGAGGTATGAGACCTCTGACAAGTAATTTGCCTACAAGATGGAGGAGAATAGCTCAACTAGCGATCATGTGCTGAGATTGTCTGAGTACTAGAATCGCTTGAATCAAGTGGGAGTTAATCTTCCAGATGAAATAGTGATTGAAAGAGTACTCTAGTCACTATCACCAAGTTACTGGAACTTCGTGATGAACTATAATATGCAAGGGATGACGAAAACGATTCCCGAGCTCTTCGTGATGTTGAAATCGACGAAGGTAGAAATCAAGAAAAGCATCAAATGTTGATGGTTGACAAGACCACTAGTTTCAAGTAAAAGGGCAAGGGAAAGAAAGGGAATTTCAAGAAGAATAGCAAGCAAGTTGCCACTCCCATGAAGAAGCCCAAAACTAGACCCAAGCCTGAAACTGAGTGCTTCTATTGTGAAGGAAATGGTCACTGGAAGCGGAACTGCCCCAAATACTTGTCGGATAAGAAGGATGGCAAAGTGAACAAAAGTATATATGATATACATGTTGTTGATGTGTACTTTACTAGTTTTCATAGTATCCCCTGGGTATTTGATACTGGTTCAGTTGCTATGATTAGTAACTCAAAACAGGAGTTACAAGATGAACAAAGACTAGTTGAGGGCAAGGTGACGATGTGTGTTGGAAGTGATTCCAAGGTTGATAAGATCACCATCGCACACTCCCTTTACCTTCAGGATTAGTGTTGAACCTAAAATAAATGTTATTTGGTGTTTGCTTGAGCATAATATGATTGGATCATGTTTATTGCAATACAGTTATCCATTTAAGTCAAAGAATAATTGTTATTCTGTTTACATGAATAAAACCTTCTGTGGTCAAACACCCAAGGTGAATGGTTTATTGAATCTCGATTGTAGTGATACACATATTCATAATATTGAAGCCAAAAGATGCAAGGTTAATAATGATAGTGCAACTTGTTTGTGGCACTGTCGTTTAGGTCATATTGATGTAAAGCGCATGAAGAAACTCCATGCTGGTGGGCTTTTGGAATCACTTGATTATGAATCACTTGATGCTTGCGAACCATGCCTCATGGGCAAGATGACTAAGACTCCGTTCACCGGAACAATGGAGCGAGCCACTGACTTATTGGAAATAATACATAGCGATGTATGCGGTCCGATGAGTGTTGAGGCTCGCGGCGGGTATCGTTATTTTCTGACCTTCACAGATGATTTGAGCAGATATGGGTATATCTACTTAATGAAACACAAGTCTGAAACATTTGAAAAGTTCAAAGAATTCTAGAGTGAAGTTGAGAATCATCGTAACAAGAAAATAAAGTTTCTACGATCTGATCGCGGAGGCGAATATTTGAGTTACGAGTTTGGCCTTCAATTAAAACAATGTGGAATAGTTTCACAAACTCATGCCACCTGGAATACCATAGCATAACGGTGTGTCCGAACATCGTAACCATACTTTATTAGATATGGTGCGATTGATGATGTCTCTTGCCGATTTACCACTATCGTTTTGGGGTTGTGCATTAGAGACAGTTGCATTCACGTTAAATAGGGCACCGTCTAAAAATCCGTTAAGACGACACCGTATGAACTGTGGTTTAGCAAGAAACCTTAGCTGTCGTTTCTTAAAGTTTGGGGTTGTGATACTTATGTGAAAAAGTTTCAGCCTGATAAGCTCAAACCCAAATCGGAGAAATGTGTCTTCATAGGATACCCAAAGGAAACTGTTGGGTACACCTTCTATCACAGATCCGAAGGCAAGATATTCATTGCTAAAATAGGATACTTTCTAGAGAAGGAGTTTCTCTCGAAAGAAGTGAGTGGGAGGAAAGTAGAACTTGATGAGCTAATTATACCTTCTCCCGAATTGGAAAGTAGTACATCACAGAAATCAGTTCCAGTGATTCCTACACCAATTAGTGAGGAAGCTAATGATGATGATCATGAAACTTTAGATCAAGTTACTATAGAACCTCATAGGTCAACCAAAGTACGGTCCACACCAGAGTGGTATGGTAATCCTGTTCTGGAAGTCATGTTACTAGACCATGACGAACCTATGAACTATGAGGAAGCGATGATGAGCCCAGATTCCGCGAAATGGCTTGAGGCCATGAAATCTGAGATGGGATCCATGTATGAGAACAAAGTATGGACTTTGATTGACTTGCCCGGTGATCGGCGAGCCATTGAGAATAAATGGATCTTCAAGAGGAAGATGAACGTTGATAGTAGTGTTACTATCTACAAAGCTCGAATTGTTGTAAAAAGTTTCGACAAGTTCAAGGTGTTGACTACGATAAGATTTTCTCACTCGTAGCGATGCTTAAGTCTGTCCGAATCATGTTAGCAATTGCCACATTTTATTAAATCTGGTAAATGGATGTCAAAACTACATTCCTTAATGGATTTCTTAAAGAAGAGTTGTATATGATGCAACAAGAAGGTTTTGTCAATCCTAAAGGTGCTAGCAAAGTATGCAAGCTCCAGGGATCCATCTATGGACTGGTGCAAGCATCTCGGAGTTGGAATATATGCTTTGATAAGTTGATCAAAGCATATAGTTTTATACAGACTTGCGGTGAAGCCTGTATTTACAAGAAAGTGAGTGGGAGCACTACAGCCTTTCTGATAAGTATATGTGAATGACATATTGTTGATCGGAAATGATGTAGAATTTTCTGGAAAGCATAAAGGAGTGTTTGAAAGGAGTTTTCAAAGAAAGACCTCGGTGAAGCTGCTTACATATTGGGCATCAAGATCTATAGAGATAGATCAAGATGCTCGATAAGATTTTTCAATGAGTACATACCTTGACAAGATTTTTGAATTAGTTCAAAATGGAACAGTCTAAGAAGAAGTTCTTGCCTGTATTGCAAGGTGTGAAGTGGAGTAAGACTCAAAAAACACGACCACGACAGAAAATAGAAAGAGAATGAAAGCCATTCCCTATGCCTCAGCCATAGGTTCTATAAAGTATGCTATGCTGTGTACCAAACCTATTGTGTACCTTGCCATGAGTTTGGAAAGGGGGTACGATATTGATCCAGGAGTGGATCACTTGACAGCGGTCAAAATAATCCTTAGAAGACTAAAGGAAATACTTCTCGGTTATGGAGGTGATAAAGAGTTTGTCGTAAAGAGTTACGCCGATGCAAGCTTTTACACCAATCCGGATGACTCTGAGTCTCAATCTGGATACATATTGAAAGTGGGAGCAATTAGCTAGAGTAGCTCCATGCAGAGCATTGTAGACATAGAAAATTTGCAAAATACATACAGCTCTGAATCTGGCAGACCCGTTGACTAAACTTCTCTCACAAGCAAAACATGATCACTCTTTGGGTGTTAATCACATAGCGATGTGAACTAGATTATTGACTCTAGTAAACCCTTTTGGGTGTTAGTCAGATGGAGATGTGAACTATTGGTGTTAAATCACATGGCGATGTGAACTAGATTATTGACTCTAGTGCAAGTGGGAGACTGAAGGAAATATGCCCTAGAGGCAATAATAAAGTTGTTATTTACATTTCCTTATATCATGATAAATGTTTATTATTCATGCTAGAATTGTATTAACTGGAAACTTAGTACATGTGTGAATACATAGACAAAACAGAGTGTCCCTATTAAGCCTCTACTAGACTAACTCGTTAATCAAAGATGGTTATGTTTCCTAGCCATAGACATGTGTTGTAATTTGATGAACGGGATCACATCATTAGAGAATGATGTGATGGACAAGACCCATCCGTTAGCTTAGCACTATGATCGTTTAGTTGATTGCTATTGCTTTCTTCATGACTTATACATGTTCCTCTGACTATGAGATTATGCAACTCCCGAATATCGGAGAAACACTTAGTGTGCTATCAAATGTCACAACGTAACTGGGATTAGGATGCTCTACAGGTGTCTCCGATGGTGTTCGTTGAGTTGGCATAGATTGAGATTAGGATTTGTCACTCTGTGTATCGGAGAGGTATCTCTGGGCCCTCTCGGTAATGCACATCACTATAAGCCTTGCAAGCAATGTGACTAATGAGTTAGTTGCGGGATGATGCATTACGGAACGAGTAAAGAGACTTGCCGGCAACGAGATTGAACTAGGTATGGTGATACCGATGATCGAATCTCGGGCAAGTAACATACCGATGACAAAGGGAACAATGTATGTTGTTATGCGGTTTGACCAATAAAGATCTTCGTAGAATATGTAGGAACCAATATGAGCATCCAGGTTCTGCTATCGGTTATTGAACGGAGATGTGTCTCGGTCATGTCCACATAGTTCTCGAACCCGTAGGGCCCGCACGCTTAACGTTCGATGACGATTTGTATTATGAGTTATGTGATTTGATGTACCGAAGTTTGTTCGCAGTCCCGGATGAGATCTCGGACATGACGGGGAGTCTCGAAATGGTCGATACGTAAAGATCGATATATTGGAAGGCCATATTCGGACATCTGAAAGGTTCTGAGTGGTTTGGGTATTTTTTGGAGTACAAGAGAGTTACGGGAATTCGCCGGGGGAAGTATTGGGCCTTCATGGGCCTTAGTGGAAAGGAGAGAAGGGCCACAAGGGGAGGCCGCGCGCCCCCCCATGGGCTGGTCCGAAGTGGACTAGGGAGGGGCGGCGCCTCCCTCTTTCCTTCTCCCTCTCCTACTCCTTCCTTCTTCTCCTACTTGGACTAGGAAAGGGGGAAACCTACTCCTACTAGGAGTAGGAATCCCCCCCTTGGGCGCGCCCCTTGTGGCCGGCCCTCCTCCTCCCCTCCTTTATATACGGGGGAGGGGGCACCCCATAGACACACAAGTTGATCTTTAGCCGTGTGCCGTGCCCCCTCCACAGTTTTCCATCTCGGTGCTTAGGCGAAGCCCTGTGTCGATAACTTCATCATCACCGTCACCACGCCGTCGTGCTGGTGGAACTCTCCCTCAGCCTCAGCTGGATCTAGAGTTTGTGGGACGTCACCGAGCTGAATGTGTGCAGATTGCGGAGATGTCGTGCGTTCGGTACTTGATCGGTTGGATCGCGAAGACGTTCGTTTCGGTGTACAAAAGTAGGGGTACACCTTTGTACCCCTTTACTTATGCACGGGCAGTCGGAGCCGCGCGCCACAGCCACACTAAGCAGGGCAGAGGAGGGGAGCTGGAGAGAAGCTGAAGCACGAGATGGCCAAGGCAACGCCAAGACCAAAGATACCAACGAGCGAGAGGGCGAGGTGGACTCCCCCGGCAAGGCCCTTGCCGGGGCAGCCTCCGCGGCCCAGGCAAGAGCCTTGCCGGGACAACTTGCCCGATGCTAACAGAGCGAGCCACCCTTGAGCCCACGGGTTCCAAATCAACCAACCACATTGGAACTAGGGCTCGGGAGGCACCTCCATGGTAGCATGCAGATCTTTGTCAAGACCATAGAGATATGAGATCAGATGAGAACCAGAAGACGGCGACCCTCGGCGGGATCCTTGCCGAGGAGATCCACAAGACCCTTGGCAAGCGCCTTGCTGGGGACGACTGCAACGCCACGGAAAGACCCTTGCCGGGCCCCCGGCAAGGCCCTTGCCGAGGGCGTCAGCGGGGCCACAGCCAGGCCCGTGTCGACCAAGACTCCACCGCTGTCCCCAAGCAGCTGCTAGCTCAACCAGCTGGGCAGGCACCTGCGTGGCGACGGGCGACCTCTACGCTAACTCCGCAAGCACCTGCGTGGTGGCATGCAGATCTTCGTGAAGACCCTACCACCGCGCCACCTCAGCTGCGTGCCTACCTACATGGCGTCGCATGCACCGCTGGCCTGGGCGCGTGTGAAAGCAAGGCGAGGCGGCAACGGATGGGACGGGCCTCGTTCCCGTCCCCAATAAAGCTAAGGGACACCTAAGCTACGCATTAAATGTGTCTTGTCCTGTAACACGAGCGATAAGCTCGCAGCACTGTAGGCCTTTCCACCTCCTGTGTGCCACTTTGGCAGCCCCTTTCGACTATAAAAGGAGGCCCTTGGCATACTGGAGAGGGATTCGGCTCTTTTGAACTACGCAACCACCATAGCTAGTTCGAGAGCTCAGGAACTCTCTCAATACATCCACCAAAGTAGGACTAGGGTATTACGCATCCTCGCAGCCTGAACCTGGGTAAACGATCCTTGTGTTGACTGTTATTCCTGCTCTTCTCACAACCCTGCGCCCCGGCAACCGTAGTAGGGATTCTTGTGATCCCATAGGTGTCGTTTCTCACCGACATCTTTGGCGCGCCAGGTAGGGGGCGCAATTGTGAGAATCTGGTCTAGTAGTGAGCCTAGCATTCCTTCATCGCCATGGCTCCCAAGAAGAAGACTACACGGTGATCGGCTCGTCGGGAGCCGAACGGCCCGTTCCAGTGCGAGCGAGCAGCGGGCCGGTCGCGGACATGACCTGGGCCGCAGTCTGCGAGCACCAGCATCGCTCTGGCAGTCAGAGCTTGGCGAGCAGCGTCGTTCATGCGCCAGGCGACGGGCCGCACGCCGCCAAATCCAAAGACGGAGCTGGGCCCCCTGCAGGCGGCGCGGGGCCCTCCAGGAGTGTTGTTGTGCCACCCACGGGCGGCGCAGCAACCTCCAAGACGCCCACGCTGGCGCCCACAGCGCGCTCTTCCCAGGGTGCGCGCGACGGGCAGCGCCACCACGCTGGAGACCCCGGACACCGCCGTGGGAAGAGCTCTGTGCATCGTTCGCGGGATGAAGGATTCCAGCATGCTCGCCGAAGTGCTGGCGAAAATGGCACGCGGCCGCTGGGCCATGGTAGAGCTCCTTCTAACGTAGTTAGAAGTCGAAGCGCGCCACGGTCCACGCAGCTGTCACCACCACCCACGCCAGCAGAAGCTTTGGCGCGCGCGCAGCTGCTCCTCGACTTCCCTCCTGCTGTGGAGAATCTCGACGAGTGAAGCGCCACCATCCGGAGCCTCGTCGCCGTCGCCAATAAAGATGATCCGCGACCGGCGGGGCCTTCGGGCCGGCGCTCCGTCGAACCACCGCATGCCTGCGGTGGAGGGGCCGGGGGTGGTGCGGCCACGGTGCACTCTCCTCCTCCACGCCAGCCACCGCGGGTGTCGGTCCGTCGCGATGACGCTTGTGATAATATTTCCATAGCGTCGTCCGACCCATGGACCCACCGCGACCAACGCCAAGTTCTTCGAGAATGAGCCCACAGAGATGCTCAAACCATTACCGAGCGCCGGCGCGATACGCGCCATCAGTCGGACAAGCGGGCGGGACCCGCTATGGACCACCCAGCGCCGGGGAGCTCCGGCGGCCTACCTTACAAGGTGGGTTGCCCTGCTTTTACCCATGAGCTGCGGCAGCTCTAGTGGCCGTCCCACTGCACGTTCAAGCCCGACGTTGGCGAGAAGTACAACGACAAGACCCATCCGTCAGGATTCCTCAGCATCTACACCATCGCGATGCAAGCTGCCGGAGCTCGTGACGACAAGGTGCTTGCCAATTACTTCCCGTTGGCACTGAAGCCCAACGTCATGTCTTGGTTGATGCACTTGCCGGCGGATTCCATCTCTTCTTGGTTGGATCTGTGCCATGAGTTCATTGGTGCCTTCATCGGGGGCCACCAAGCTCATGGCCAGGCCAGTGATCTGCATATCATTCCCTAGAAGGAAGGGGAAACCCTGCGCAAGTACATCCAGAGGTTCAGCCGGGTGTAGTACAACATCCCCGATGTTCATTCCGCCGCCATGATCAGCGCGTTCCATTAGAACGTGCGCAACCGCAAGATGCGCGAAGAGCTGGCGATGAACAAGGTTAAGGATGTGGCTGAACTTTATGTTCTGGCCGATAGGTGCGCCCGGGCTAAAGAGGGAAGGAAGTACCCCGGCGAGGACGCCGGCGCGGAAACCGACTCTACTGATGAAGACATCGCCGCCCCCACGAAGAAGGGCCGGTGTCGCAACAGGAAACGCAAGGGCAAGACCGTGCTTGCCGTCGAGGGATCCGACAGCACCGGCACTGCCAAGAAGGCCAAGGCAGACGACCCCGGCAAGGAGATTGCCGGGTGCGCCGCCTGCCGGGCCTTGGCGGCTGCCGACAAGCCAGGAAGCTCCGACAAGCAGTACTGCAAGATCCACCGCACCAAGGGCCACGACCTCCAGAACTGCCGACAAGTCGGGCTGCTTGCTGAGAAGCAAAAAGCTGAGTACGAGAGGCGGGACAAGGAGAAAGGCCAGGATGGTGCCGAGGGATCCGGCAAGAAGCGTGGCGGCCAAGGAGGCCGCCGCGGCAAGGATAACCAACAAGAGAGGCCCGCTCGGGGCCGCGACAAGAAGCAAGAAGATGATGATCATGATGAGGACGACGAGTCCGGCGAGCAAGATTTCCAGAAGGCTACAGAGGCCATGTGCGTGGACGGTGGCGCCTCGCTACATACTTCTCACCGCCAGCTCAAACAGTGGGCGCGTGAGATTACAGCGGCGGATCCCTCGTTCGCTGCT
This sequence comes from Aegilops tauschii subsp. strangulata, assembly GCF_002575655.3. NCBI lineage: Eukaryota > Viridiplantae > Streptophyta > Magnoliopsida > Poales > Poaceae > Aegilops > Aegilops tauschii. Next base: position 112,643,422 of record NC_053035.3, read on the forward strand.
CAGAAGTCGTTGAAGTGGTCCAGCACGCCCCTCATCTTTGACGCCGAGGATCACCCTGACCGCACAAGTACGGTCGGGTGTTTGCCGTTGTTGATTTCACCAACGATACGCAACCTCAAGGTGAACAAGATGCTGGTTGACGGTGGGGCCGGTCTGAACTTGATCTCACCTGTTGTGATCAAAAGGCTGCAAATTCCTGATGGAGACCTCGAGGAAACGGGCACGTTTCAAGGGGTCAACCCGGGGAGGAGCCAGCCAAAGGGGAAGGTCACGTTGCCCGTGACGTTTGGAGGCGAGCTGAACTACAGGACCGAGAGGATTGTCTTCGGCGTAGCCGAGATCCCCTTGCCCTACAACAGGTTCCTCGGCCGCCCGGCACTGGCCAAGTTCATGGCGGCGGCGCACTACGCCTACAACACGCTGAAGATGCCTGTGCCGATGAACATCATCACCGTCCCCTCCGACAAGAAGGACGCGCTGATCTGCGCCGACCTACTCTACCGGGAAGCAGTTGCAGCAGCTGCCGCCAAGGCACTTGCTCCTGCCGCTGAAGCCCCGGGAGGGAAGAAGAATACCGGCAAGACCTCTCGCACCCACTCCGGCAAGCGCACCTCTTTGGAGTGTTGTGCTACCATCGAGGACGTGCCATAGAGCTCCACCGGCAAGAGCAAGAAATCCAGAGCTACGCCACCAGAGACCAAGAAGGTGTCCGTCAGGGAGGATGGCACGGGAGGGGCTTTCACCATAAGCTCCACCCTTGACAGCAAATAGGAAAGCGTGCTCATCACTTTCCTGCAGGCGAATGTCGATGTGTTTGCATGGCAAGCATCTGACATCCCCGGCGTTCCCAGGGAAGTGATTGAGCACCATCTTGCTGTCTGTCCCCATGCGTGACCCGTCAAGCAGAAGGTCGGGAAGCAAGCTTTGGAACGACAGGAGTTCATCACAGAGGAGATCAGGAAGTTGGAAGCAGCGGGCTTGGTGAGGGGAGTGCTCCATCCGACGTGGTTGGCCAATCCGGTAGTGGTGCGCAAGGCAAACGGGAAGTGGAGGCTGTGTATTGATTACACAGATATCAATAAGGCTTGTCCTAAGGACCCCTTCCCGTTGCCGCGCATCGACCAGATTGTTGACTCCACGGCCGGGTGTGATCTGTTATCATTCCTCGACGCCTACTCGGGCTACCACCAGATCTTCATGACAAGAGAAGACGAAGAGAAGACAACATTCATCACCCCATGTGGTACGTACTACTTTTTACGGATGCCTTTTGGGTTGAAGAGTGCTGGCTCAACGTTTGCAAGGGCAATCCAAATTGGTTTTGAACCCCAGCTACATAGAAATATGGAAGCCTATATGGATGACATAGTGGTCAAAACCAAGGACAGGGCAACTCTTGTCAAGACTTAGAAGAGATGTTTGCCAACCTGCGCAAGATTAACCTCAAGCTGAACCCTGAGAAGTGTGTCTTTGACGTTCCGTCCGGCAAACTTCTCGGGTTCTTCGTGTCGCAGCGTGGGATCGAGGCAAACCCAGACAAGATCAAGGCTATCGAGCAGATTGAGGCGCCCAAGCGGATCAAGGATGTGCGTCGGCTCACTGGCTGCGTTGCCGCCATGAGCCGACTCATCTCCAAGTCTGCCGAGCGCGCCCTTCCTTTTTTCAAGATCCTGAAGAAGGCGGGCCCAATGGAGTGGACCCCAGAGGCCGAAGCGGCGTTGCAAGACCTGAAGAGATACCTTTCTTCTATGCCGATACTAGTTGCGCCAAAACCACAAGAACCATTGATGCTGTATCTGGCGGCGACGAACCAAGTGGTCAGTGCCGCGCTAGTGGCGCACAGGGAGATTGATGAAGAGGCAGTGGCAACGGTAGGACTGGCGGACGGCAAGTCAGAGACTCCCCCGGCAGGGCCTGGTGCCGGCAGGGCCTGGTGCCGGCAAGGCAAGGCTCCCGGCAGAGACTGGCGCCGTCAGGGCGGGGCCCGCGCGGCCAAAAGAGGTGGTGCAGAAGAAGAAGAAGATGCAGCACCCGGTTTACTTTGTCAGCTCTCTCTTGCAGGGGGCTAGGTCAAGGTACTCCGGTGTGCAGAAATTGCTCTTCAGCCTCCTTATGGCCTCGAGGAAGCTGCGTCATTACTTCCAAGCCCACGAGATCACCGTCGTCAACCGCCTCCCGTTGCAACGGATACTGCACAACCCAGACGCAACCGGAAGGATTGTGGAGTGGGCCTTGGAATTGTCAAGATTTGGGTTGAAGTTTGAAAGTACTTCAACCATCCAGAGCAGAGTCCTGGCGGAGTTCATTGCAGAATGGACCTCAACGCCTGACGAAGAGATCCAGGAGGCCACTCTCCCCGGCAAGGAAATAACTCGCGACTGGATTATGTACTTTGACGGAGCTTTCTCTCTGCAAGGCGCCAGTGCTGGTGTGTTTCTCGTCGCACCCACCGGAGAGCACCTCAAGTATGTAATCCAGATGCACTTTCCCAGGGAGATGTCCACCAACAACACCACTGAATACGAGGGATTGCTTGCCGGTCTCAGGATCGCGGCAGACCTCGGAGTAAAAAAGCTCATCATCCGGGGTGATTCATAGCTTGTCGTCAGACAAGTCAACAAGGATTATCAGAGCCCGTTGATGGAGGCCTACGTAGATGAGGTGAGGAAGCTGGAAGAGCGCTTTGACGGTATACAAGCGGAGCACGTTCCCCGAGCGAAGAACGACATCGCTGACTACCTGTCAAAGCGTGCTGCATTCAAGCTACCTGTGGAACCAGGTACCTTTTTGCTTCGGTTGACTCAACCATCCGTCGAACCATCAACGGAGCAGAACAAGCAGAGGAAATCAGGCTACGGCAAGTACTTTCCCGCCGAGCCCCCAGGGGCCACCGGCAAGGGTGTTGTCGTGGGCCCTGAGCCTGCCAAGGAGCGACCCACTCCGGCAGGCCGTCAAGCCCTGGCCGTAGAGATGGCCGATCCCATGGCAGAAGAAATGCCTTTGGTCCTTGCCGTCGAGCCCCGGGCTCCGGCATGGGCGCAGCATATCGTCCGATTCCTCCGAACAGGGGAGATTCCTGAGGAGCAGGAAGAAGCGGAGAAAGTAGCCCGTCGGTCTGCTATGTATCAGTTTGTCGATGACATCCTGTACAGAAAGAGACCGAACGGTGTGAAATTGAAGTGTATTCCCCGGGAGGAAGGACTGGAGCTGTTGGCGGAGATACACGGAGGCATATGTGGCTCCCACATAGGGTCGAGGGCCCTTGCCGGCAAGGCGTTCCCGCAGGGTTTCTTCTGGCCCACTGTCCTCCAGGATGCAACGGCACTAGTAACCAAGTGTGAAGCGTGTCAGTTCCATTCAAAGAAGCTTCATCAACCAGCTCAAGCCCTTCAAACAATCCCTCTCTCCTGGCCATTTTCGGTCTGGGGGCTCGACATACTGGGCCCCTTCCCCCGTGCTGTCGGGAGCTTTGAATACTTGTACGTTGCAATCGACAAGTTCACAAAGTGGCCGGAGGTGGAAGCAGTGAGGAAGGTGATAGCACAGTCAGCCGTCAAGTTCTTCAAGGGACTAGTCTGCCGTTTTGGTGTGCCAAACAGAGTCATCACTGACAACGACACGCAGTTCACAAGCCACACCTTCATGCAATACATCCAAGACCTCGACGACAAGGTCTGTTTTGCCTCCGTGGCACACCCACGGAGCAACGGCCAAGCGGAGAGGGCAAATGCTGAAGTGTTGCGAGGCCTGAGGACAAAGACTTTTGACAAGCTGCACAAGAGTGGAAGGCGCTGGATCGATGAGTTGCCGGCGGTTCTTTGGTCGACCAGGACGACGCCAAATCGAGCCACCGGCCAGACACCCATTGCCCTGGTATATGGGGCAAAAGCAGTTCTCCCCACAGAACTCACATACGGGTCACCTCGAGTGCTCGCTTATGACGAGCTTGAGCAAGAGAAATTGCGGCAAGATGACGCAATGCTCCTTGAGGAAGATCGTCTTCGGGCGGCTGTGAGAGCAGCATGCTACCAGCAAGCCTTATGCCGCTACCATAGCCGCAAGGTTCATGCCCGAAGCTTTGAGGAAGGCGACCTTGTTCTTCGGCGCGTTCAGTCGGCCAAGAATACCAACAAGTTGACGCCGAAGTGGGAAGGCCCTTATCGGCTAATACGAGTCACCAGGCCCGGCGCAGTCCGCCTGGAGACTGAAGATGATGTCCCAGTGAGCAACTCCTGGAACATCGAGCATCTTCGCAAGTTTTACCCATAAGGCGCGGCTTGCCGGGGCCCCCGGCAAGCCACCTTTTGTACAAGCTTTGCCGGCAAGGCATGTAACCCTCTGTACAAAGCCAGGCGCAGACCCTGAGCATAAATAAATGAAGTGCTGGTGCCCTAAGTTATAGCATGCATGCTAGGTTAAGTCTCTTCCTCGGTTAGGGTTGATAGTGCTTAGTGGTGACTAACCCCTAGCCTAGAGGTCGAGTGTGCGTCTTTCTGTCCTCTTTGGTTCGCAGGGCACGTGGACATATCTCCTGAGCTGCTTGGGAGAAAGGGATGGACCGGCGCTCCGGCCCCGGCAAGCCAGGATCGCCGGGGGCTGAAGATACAAGGATCCAACCACGGAAAGCCAAGGTTGCCGGGGGCTGCGGATTCAGATAAGTCTTTTATCCCCTGTTATGCACTTCCGTATAGAACTGGGACATATGAAACCTCGTTTATATTCTTAAAACCACCGTGCTCCCCTTTTCCCGTACCCAAGAGCTATCCCCTGGGTCGGAACTTGGTCGTAGTCGCGGTGGAAAGAGAAATGAACGAGGGGCCTAAACCTGCTTCGCCCCTGCCTCCGCCAAGAGACTGAGAATGGTCGACCAAAGCGGGGGGACGGCAAGGCCTGTTGCCGGGCGACAATGTTTACCTTAGAAATAACAAGGATTCATCCTTGGCATGGGCCTCGCTCACGCACAAAGAACCCGACAAACACCCTTTTTCATTAAAAACGTCCCATACAGGTACAGTTCGTACGGAATAAAAAACATGAGCAAGAGGATTACAAGTCTAAAAATTAACAAGTACCCGCAGGCTTACAAACTAAAAAGAGATAAGGTGCCCGTAATCCCTTTCTTGTCCCTCTCCTCGGGAGGTGAAACAAGATAGCAGGAGGGTGAAAGGAGCGCCTAGGCGAGGTGCGAGAAGAAGAAGGCGCCAACAGAGCATCCTGGTGCAGGCGGAGGGGCTGGAAGATGAGGCAACGGTCCAACAATACGCGACGAACGCATCGGTGCCCGCGTACTCCGAGTTGACGGCCACCGCCCGCCTTCTTCACCTTCTCCGGCCCTCCTACGCCAGCCGCCCAAGGAGGCGATGGGGAACGCGCCGATGGAGAGCTTGACGAGGAAGGCCCTCGGTAGGGTGCGAGGCCGAGGGAGGGGCGACGCGATCAGTCGAAGTCGGGGTCGGCATCCTGCCGCCCGACTCCCTCGTCATCGCTGTCGCTGTCCTCCTCGTCACTCCCGCTCGAGGAGGAATCTTCATCGTCGGAGGAGCTCTCCACACAGCACTTTAGGCGAGTTCCAAGATCTCCGAAGACCTTGACGGAGAGTAGGTCGCCCTCCATTAAATTGAAGTAGAGGACGAGCCCCACCGTCACGCTATGGATGCGAGCAAATGTCTTCCATCCACGGCGGAGATACATAACATGCGGAGCGGGGAAGTCGACGTCGACCCGCGTACCGCCGGTCCCGCAACCCCTCATGTGCAATCTGAGGGTCTGGGGCGGATCGAGATCCATCTCCTCAGCGAAGGGGTGGGGAGACGGAGACGACGACGCGGTGGCCGGCGCAGCCTGATGAAGAACTTGCGGGGCTGGTCCCCGACGTGACCCTCCGTCGCGGGAGGCACAGCTGGCGGAGGCACGGCCACCGCGCCACCTCGTCCCCCTCTCCCCCGACCGCCGCGGCGACCTCGGCCACAACCCCTCCCCCTTCCTCTCATGGCTGGCTCCGCCGCCACGGGTTCGTGGGAAAGAGGGACACGCTGACGAGCAGCAACCCTCGCCGCCACCGTCGAAGGCCCAGCGCCTCCTCTCGCCATGGCAGGTGGAAGAAAGAAGCGGAGGTGGAGGAGGATGGATGCTGAAGGAATGTGGGACGACGCCCCCCTCCCCCTCCTTATAAAGGGGCGGGGTCGAGGCTCGGCCGCCCCACTCAGCCAATCCAGCCGTCGGAGGCACAGGGAATCAGGACCGACCCGCTGCCCCAATCAGCGATGGCCCGGGTTCCCGCCTCCAACGCCCGCCACTTGCATGAAGGACGCGTGGCGAGCAAGCAGGGTCGAAAAGACGGGTGAGGCGACCGTTCCCCGCCCCGTGATCGGGGGGGCGTGGGCGCCTTGAAGACTGCGACCCAAGTCCATCCGGTAAATGAACCGCGCCTCCACGCCTCTCTCTTTTTATGGGGAAGGCGCGAGCCGCCTCTTTACTGTGATGTGACGCATGCATGCGAGAACCGCCCCACGCATGCCCCCCACGTCACGCACGATCCTCCACAATGCGCGGGTCGTGGGGAAGCGCAGCGGATGAAAAGTACTGCGGTGAAAATCCACCCCGCCTGCCCGCGCACCGTTCTGGGCCTGGCCCAACAACGTGTCGCGCTTATGTGTGGCCCAGGCCCGAGGGCTCCTGTCGGTGTACAAAAGTAGGGGCACACCTTTGTACCCCTTTACTTGTGCACGGGCAGTCGGAGCCGCGCGCCACGGCCACAATAAGCAGGGCAGAGGAGGGGAGCCGGAGAGAAGCCGAAGCACGAGATGGCCAAGGCAACGCCAAGACCAAAGATACCAAAGAGCGAGAGGGCGAGGTGGACTCCCCCGGCAAGGCCCTTGCCGGCGCAGCCTCTGCGGCCCCGGCAAGAGCCTTCCGGGGACAACTTGCCCGATGCTAACAGAGCGAGCCACCCTTGAGCCCACGGGTTCCAACTCGACCAACCACATTGTAACTAGGGCTCGGGAGACACCTCCATGGTAGCATGAAAATCTTTGTCAAGACCATAGAGATATGAGATCAGATGAGAACCAGAAGACGGCGACCCTCGGCGGGATCCTTGCCGAGGAGATCCACAAGACCCCCGGCAAGCGCCTTGCCGGGGACGACTGCAACGCCATGGCAAGACCCTTGCCGCCCCCCGGCAAGGCCCTTGCCGAGGGCGTCAGCGGGGCCACAGCCAGGCCCGCATCGACCAAAACTCCACCGCCGTCCCCAAGCAGCTGCTAGCTCAACCAGCTGGGCAGGCACCTGCGTGGCGACGGGCGACCTCTATGCTAACTCCGCAAGCACCTGCGTGGTGGCATGCAGATCTTCGCGAAGACCCTACCACCGCGCCACCTCAGCTGCCTGCCTGCCTACATGCTGCCGCATGCACCGCTGGCCTGGGCGCGTGTGAAAGCAAGGCGAGGCGGCAACGGACGGGACGGGCCTCGTTCCCGTCCCCAATAAAGCTAAGGGACACCTAAGCTACGCATTAAATGCGTCTTGTCCTGTAACACGAGCGATAAGCTCACAGCACTGTAGGCCTTTCCACTTCCTGTGTGCCACTGTGGCAGGCCCTTTCGACTATAAAAGGAGGCCCTTGGCATACTGGAGAGGGATTCGGCTCTTTTGAACTATGCAGCCACCATAGCTAGTTCGAGAGCTCAAGAACTCTCTGAATACATCCACCAAAGCAGGACTAGGGTATTACTAATCCTCGCGGCCCGAACCTGGGTAAACGATCCTTGTGTTGACTCTTATTCCTGCTCTTCTCACAACCCTGCGCCTCGGCAACCGTAGTAGGGATTCTTGTGATCCCATAGGTGTCGTTTCCCACCGACAGTTCGACTACATCAACTGCGTTACTAAACGCTTTCGCTTTCGGTCTACGAGGGTAGTGGACACACTCTCCCCGCTCGTTGCTATGCTTCTCCTTGATAGATCTTGTGTGATCATAGGAAAATTTTGAAATACTACGTTCCCCAACAACTATAGCTTAGGAAGGAAGGAAGGAGGAAACAGGGGAAATGTGACTTGTGGTCGGGGAGAGAATGGGGTGGGGAATGGGGGAGGGGCGGGGTAGATATTTTGGCGGTAGGCCAAAATTTTGGAAATGTGGAGGGAAACTTTGCGCGCGGTGCCGCTAGACACCATTCACTTTGAACGATTGTGTGCATCGCAAATGATTCTTTTGCTTTACGCGCATGCGATGAGTTTGATAATCCAAATTTTGGTGGAAATTTTCCCGGGCACGTCATTGCATAATTTAACATCACTTGCTAATTTGGGCACACAAAAGAGCGTACAGCTATAGCACACAGACCACACTTACTAAATCAAGCAATTTTAGTAATTAAACAGAGCTAGTTGACCTAAACATTGCTCTAACAAAAGACCAACATTAAAAACAAAGCCTAAGTACGCATAATTTTAACAAATCCACCGCCGCGCCGGCCTATGCATCGCCGGTGTGAGGCGAGAGGTCGATGACTTCTCCTGGCAAAATGCTGCCTTTGGTGGACTCCGTGTCCCCCCTGCTAAAGTCGACCGCGTCCTTGTCCTCATCCTCGATTCCATCCTCAAGGTTGTAGTACTCGTAGTAGTGGCTGCGCAAGAGCTTGCGTTGGTACACCACCGCTGATTCCTCAACGGACAAACTCTTCTCTACCTCGACCTCGGCGACGCGCAACTCCTCCTCCCGGTGCTCCTTGATCTCCGCCGCCTCCTGCATCTCGAGCTCCCGCTCGGCGATCTCATGAGGAAGCAGGTGCTCCATGGCCGCCGCCGCCTTTTCGTACGTGGGTTGCTTGCTGGATTCCGAGGTGGCCTGGAATATCTTGGCATGTGCGTCCTTGATCTTGGCGTGGATGGCCTCGACCCGGGCCAGGGCGACATCGGCGGGACGAACGGCAGCTCGAGGGCTCTCGGCGTTTGCAGGCGCCGTCGCAGCAGCAGCTGCACCCGTCTCGGCTGCTGCTGCTGCCCTGTCGGCTGCCGCAGACGCCCTCTTAGCAGATGCGGCCGCGCTCAATGCGGATGCGGCGACACTCTCGGCATAGGTGGCCGCTCTCTCGGCGCAGGCAGCGGCGCTCACGGAGGACGCGGCCATCGTACGGGCCTTCATGAAGCGTTTCCACGGTGTCATCTTTGCAAGAAGGGGTGCGGGAATGGGGATCGGGATTCGTGGATTCGTGGATTCTGGAGTTGACGGTACTGGAGCAGACGAGCTGGTGATGCTTAAGGAGGAAGACTTAAATAGACCCAGAAATTTTCATCGCAAACGGTTCCTATAAAAAATTGTGTGTGATGTTGTGGATATTTTTTATTAGCCGTGAAAGATGAATTTGGAGTAAAGTGGCAACGGATGGTGTTTTAAATGTACGAGAAAATTTGTAGTACTAATACAACTGTCATGTAAAATTTTGGAAAATTTCAGGGGTCATTTGACCTTTTAAGACATTTAAGTGATTTTCTAGCAATTTAATGACCGTAATTTAAATTTGAACTACATGTACATGCAACAGCTAACCATAACGGTTTGAAAACATATTTTGTGTACTTGTGTGCGATTTAATTCCATGTGTAGTAAATTGGAAGGAATTTTCAAACATATTGGTCTAACGGCTATGACACAATTAAGCATGGAGTGCCATGGCATTTAAATTCCAAAAAAAGATCAGAAACACATGAAACCTTGTTTGATGTAATGTCATGCCACCAAGCTGATGTGGTAACAAATTTGGCATGTTTGACGAAAGTTTGGACACACCCCCCAAACAAACCGAAGCAACTCACTAGAAGGCTCGTGTTTCCGAGAGAGAACAATGCATGTTTCATGACGAACGGCAGATAGCTTCCCCTTACGGCCTTCAATTTTTTTCTACATTTAACGTGCACTAATACAACTGTCATGTGAAAATTTGGAAATTTGCAGGGGTCATTTGACCTTTTAAAGACATTTAAGTGATTTTCTAGCCATTTAATGACTGTAATTCAAATTTGCACTACATCTACATGCAACGGCTAACGATAACGGTTTGAAAATCATATTTGTGTACTTGTGTGTGAGTTAATTCCATGTGCGGTAAATTAGACGGAATTTCAAACATATTGGTCTCACGGCAAGGACACATGCATGGAGTGCCATGGCATTTAAATTCCAAAAAATAAAAAATTATCAGAAAAACATGAAACCGTGCTTGATGTAATGTCATGCCACCAAGATGATGTGGTAAAAAAATTGGCATGTTTGACGAAATTTTGGACACACACCCCTCACAAACCAAAGCAACTAACTAGAAGGCTCGTGTTTCTGAGAAGGAACAATGCATGTTTCATGACGAACGGGAGATAGCTTCCCCTTACGGCCTTCAAATTTTTTCTACATTTAACGTGCACTAATACAACTGTCATGTGAAAATTTGGGCAATTTCAGGGGTCATTTGACCTTTTAAAGACATTTAAGTGATTTTCTAGCCATTTAATGACCGTAATTCTAATTTGAACTAGATCTACATCCAACAGCTAACCATAATGGTTTGAAAAATCATATTTGTGTACTTGTGTGCGTGTTAATTCCATGTGCAGTAAATTAGAAGGATTTTTTTTAAACATATTGGTCTCATGGCATGGACACATGCATGGAGTGCCATGGCATTTAAATTCCAAAAAATAATAAAATGATCAGAAAAACATGAAACCTTGCTTGATGTAATGTCATTCCACCAACATGATATGGTAAAAAAATTGGCCTGTTTGACGAAAGTTTGGACACACCCCCTCACAAACCGTTGCAACTCACAATAAGGCTCGTGGTTCCGAGAGGGAACAATGCATGTTTGATGACGAACGGGAGATAGCTTCCCCTTACGGCCTTCAAATTTTTTTCTACATTTAACGTGCACTACTACAATTGTTATGTGAAAATTTGGAAATTTTCAGGGGTCATTTGACCTTTTAAAGACATTTAAGTGATTTTCTAGCCATTTTAATGACCGTAATTCAAATTTGAACTACATCTACATACAACAGCTAACCATAACAGTTTGAAAAAATCATATTTGTGTACTTGTGTGTGAGTTAATTCCATGTGTAGTAAATTTTAAGGAATTTTCAAACATATTGGTCTCACGGCATGGACACATGCATGGAGCGCCATGGCATTTTAATTCCAAAAAAATAAAGAACTGATCAGAGAAACATGAAACCTTGCTTGATGTAATGTCATGCCACCAAGATGATGTGGTAAAAAATTGTCCTGTTTGACGAAAGTTTGGACACACGCCCCTCACAAGCCGGAGCAACTCACTAGAAGGCTCGTGGTTCTGAGAGGGAACAATGCATGCTTGATGATGAACGGGAGATAGCTTCCCCTTATGGCCTTCAAATTTTTTCTACATATAACGTGCACTAATACAATTATCATGTGAAAATTTGGAAAATTTCAGAGGTCATTTAACCTTTTAAAGACATTTAAGTGATTTGCTAGCCATTTAATGACCGTAATTCAAATTTGAACTACATCTACATGCAATAGCTAACCATAACGGTTTGAAAAATCATATTTGTGTACTTGTGTGCGAGTTAGTTTCATGTGCAGTAAATTAGAAGGAATTTTCAAACCTATTGGTCTCACGGCATGGACACATGCATGGAGTGCCATGGCATTTAAATTCCAAAAATAAAAAAATGATCAAAAAACATGAAACCTTGCTTGATGTAGTGTCATGCCACCAAGATGATGTGGTAAAAAAATTGGCCTATTTGACGAAAGTTTGGACACCCCCCCCCCCTCACAAACCGGAATAACTCACTAGAAGGCTCGTGGTTCCGAGAGGGAACAATGCATGTTTGATGACGAACTGGAGATAAATTCCTCTTACGGCCTTCAAGTTTTTTCTGCATTTAACGTGCACTAATACAACTATCATGTGAAAATTTGGAAAATTTCAGGAGTCATTTCACCTTTTAAAGACATTTAAGTGATTTTCTATCCATTTAATGACCGTAATTCTAATTTGAACTGCATCTACATGCAACAGCTAACCATAACGGTTTGAAAAATCATATTTGTGTACTTGTGTGCGAGTTAATTCCATGTGCAGTAAATTAGATAGAATTTTCAAACATATTGGTCTCACGGCACGGACACATGCATGGAGTGCCATGGCATTTTAATTCCAAAAAAAATAAGAAAATGATCAGGAAAACATGAAACCTTGCTTGATGTAACGTCATGCCACCAAGATGATGTGATAAAAAATTGGCCTGTTTGACGAAAGTTTGGACACACCCCCCTCAAAAACCGGAGCAACTCACTAGAAGGCTCGTGGTTCTGAGACGGAACAATGCATGTTTGATGATGAACGGGAGATTACTTCCTCTTACGGCCTTCAATTTTTTTTCTACATTTAACATGCACTAATACAATTGTCATGTGAAAATTTGGAAAATTTCAGGGGTCATTTGTCCTTTTAAAGACATTTAAGTGATTTTCTAGCCATTTAATAACCGTAATTCAAATTTGAACTACGTCTACATGCAACGGCTAACCATAACAGTTTGAAATATCATATTTGTGTACTTGTGTGCGAGTTAATTCCATGTGTAGTAAGTTAGAAGGAATTTTCAAACATATTGGTCTCACGCCATGGACACATGCATGGAGTGCCATGGCATTTTAAATCCAAAAAATAAAAAAATGATCAGAAAAACATGAAACCTTGCTTGATGTAATGTCATGCCACCAAGATGATGTTGTAAAAAAATTGGCCTATTTGACGAAAGTTTGGACACACACCCCTAACAAACCGGAGCAACTCACTAGAAGGCTCGTGGTTCCTAGAGGGAACAATGCATTCTTGATGACAAATGGGAGATAGCTTCCTCTTATGGCCTTCAAATTTTTTCTACATTTAACGTGCACTATTACAAGTGTCATGTGAAAATTTGGAAAATTCTAGGGGCCATTTGACCTTTTAAAGACATTTAAGTGATTTTCCAGCCATTTAATGACTGTAATTCAAATTTGCACTACATCTACATGCAACGGCTAACCATAATGGTTTGAAAAATTATATTGTTGTGTACTTGTGTGTGAGTTAAAAAATCATCAGATGGTGTAAATATCTGGTGTTCAAAAAAGAAAATGTAAAGATCTAGCAAGACAACCTGCCCCCACACGATTGGCACTCTATTCCGCGGCTCGAGGTTTGGTAGGTGAGTGGCGGGGGTCATTAATTAGACATGGTTCTGTATTGGAAACCGTGAGCTACTATGTTCACACATGGATTTTGCTGCGGGAATCATGTGTAATTCAAACTACAGTACTCGTAAATTCCTGCGACCAGCGTGTGTACTGTTCTCGTCGATCTAGATTCCGACCGCCAATAAATACTACCTTTCTCACGTCGTCCCGCCTGCATTCTCATCTACATCCTCCCCTCTCTTGCACTCTCTCTCTCAAATCTCTGCCATGGCACCGCCGGTCTGCCCACGCTCCGACGAGGAGTCGCCGCCCCCAAGGACGCTCACTCGAATAGCAGCGACGAGGACCCCTACGCGTCGCCGTATGAGGTTGCGCCGGACCCCCCCCCCCCCCAACTTTGGATTGGTTTGGGGGCCAGTACAATCTTTGTCTGTGGAATTCACTGCCGCCGGCTGAGAAAGCCAGACAAGTGGCGTACAAGAAGGAGATGGCGGAGGAGGAAGCCAGGTACCAGGCGGCCTATGAAGCCCGTGATGCCGCCTGGAAAAAGGGGGCGGGCGCATCGTCATGCGGAGGAGGTGTACGAAGACGAGTACTTCGCGAGGATGGTCAAAGGCGTTGTGCGCCTCATTGCTGCGTGGAGGTGGGCCGATATGCTCCAGCGTGCCACCGACAAGGAGCTCCGGTGGGCTCCCAACAAAATGGCAAGATCGTTCGCGCTTGTCCGCCAGCAAGAGGCAGATCCGTACGTCAAGCGCTGCGAGGCGGAGGAGGTGGAGTACTGCCTCCGCACTCGAAAGACGCCACGCACCGGGGAGCTGCTGGCGAGGGGCTGCCGGAATACTGGCCCCAGGAGGGATTATTAGTTTTAGTATTGTTCGTTTTCAATTTTATGCATTGTACCTAGTAGTTAAGTATCATCACATATATGTGATGATATTATGTATATATTCTATGATGAACTAATGAACAATTAATATATATATATATTATGAATTCCATTTTCTATATGTTTTTGTATACTAATTTGAATCTAGCTGTTATCATCCACATATACAGAATGGAAAGCATATATACACACATTGAAACAGAACATATAAAAACGGAAAACAGAGTACACACATTGAAACAGAACATATAAAAACGGAAAACAGAGTACACACATTGAAACAGAGCAATACTATGATTGCTGTGAATACATAGCTATCCACGTCGAAACGACTCAACAAAATAAAACGCGTCCATGAGACCATGACCAGCAGCCCTTGCCTACGGTAGCTCTTGGCTCTGCCTGAACTTGTGCAGGTGTTCGTCCAAGCGGTCGACATGCTCGCGGTACATCTGGAGCGTGATCTCGAGCTCCAAGCTAGCTATTTCATCAGAGATCACCAGCTCAAGGATGTGACGGTCATGTTCCTCTACTACGCCCAGGTGGACACCTGGGCCAAGGAGGCGGTCGAGCCTACCGACCAGCGCATTGGCATCGAGCGGGCCGTGGACAATGCGAATGGCACGGCGAGCATCCGACGTAAGTACGGCACGGCCGGCCTCTGGTGCAAGTACGGCGCAGAAGGCCTCTGCCCACTCCTGGCGAGGAATGGGGGTACTGACGGGACGTGTACCCAGCCACGTCGCCCTGTCGACAGCAGGCAAGCGCCGATGGATCCGCTCTTGCTGTGCGGCGCACCGCGCCTCTCGCTCTGCGGTGCTCCAACGGTCTCGCCGTGCGGCGAGCCGCAGCCTAACGGCGCAGACGCGCCTAGCTTGTTCTGCGGCGCGCCATCGATCATGTTGTGTGGCGATCTGTAGCCTCTCGGCGCTGACATGCCTATCTTGATCCGCGGCGCTGAAGCGCCATGCGCCAAGGGTCTGCTCAACCCTGGCGATGACGCGCATCACGGTGTCGTCCATCACATCGCCGGGGAGCGCTTTGGCCTCGACGGGTCGTGGCGCCTGCTTGTTTTCCTCGTCGACAAGGTTGATGGCAGAGGCAGCGCTTTGGTGGGTTGGCATGCTTAGAAAAGGTGGATGTGCTACAGGCTGCGCTTGTTGCCTCCGTACGTCGCGCGCCGCCTAGGTTTATGCGCAATATCGCTGGGTGGCGGGAAACAGGTGAGGAAATGGCGGGAAACGGTGGCGTGTTCATAAAACGCCATCAATTAATGGAAACTTAGCGTATAAGGAACATCGAGCTAGCACAAGAAGAAGATGATGATCAGATGAACACGGACCACACTAGGGAACTCGTCGGTGATGAATTCATCAATCGCAGATGGTTGTATACTAGCAAGCGTTTGCCGACAACACACACGGCTTATTCCATCACAAACAGGTCGGATGGATCAACTGTATGCCACGTATCGCACATTGTCAAAAAGTAATGCCGTAGACCTTCTTTAACATGTGTTAAAAAACAAGGACCTCGAGGTTAATTTAATTGATCAGATGGATCATCCAGGTCAAAGGTACTTTAATTTGACCGGGATGACTCATCCCATCAGTTAATTTAACATCAAGACAACTTCCCATCCTATCACCCATTTGATGGCTGCTCCAGCCTGAGCACGGTTAACTTGAGAGTTCTCTTAGATGAGCTATTGGTGGAACAGCTACTCCTTGCTGATATAGGATGCCTCTACGCATCCTTATTGCATACCTGGATGACCGCCCGTCGCCCAATAGCCAATAGATGTTGTGTAGACGGAGCATATCACATACATCTTATTAGAAGCAATTGTAAGTGTTATTATCGGTCTTCGCACACATTTCTGATTACAGACCTGTTTGCCGCGTATCACACACATCTTGTTATATTGAACCATTTATGTTCTCTTGTGTCAACACAAACAGTTCATCCGAGTGAACCGCATGCCGTATATTGCACACACCTTGATCTGGCTAACCGTTTCTTTTGTGTTGCCTAATCACAAACATTTCATCTGAGTGAACCGTATGTTTTATATCGCACACACCTTCATCTGGCTGCCCATTTCTTTTGTTCCTCCTCATCGCAAACATTTAAATTAACTGAACCGTATGCCCTGCATCGCACACGCAACTAAAATCTGAACCGTGTTTGATGCATCCGTCATCGCAAACGTTTTGCACCTTTTTTGACGATTTTTTTACACCACCGTTTGCGATATCGCACACAGTTTCCTCGAAGGGTCTCTAATCATAGTGTCGCGTTAGCAGCATCCTGCAGTAGTGCAAGCATGCAAGTGTGAGGAAGATGAACCGAAGAAATGAAAAACAGTATGATTAAAATCTTTAGTTCAAATTCTTTAGAAGGTAGACCACAAATTCTTCAGCGGCGGAATAACATAAAAGTAAGGTGAGGAATGTAGGCTCGGTGAAGACACAATGAATTGGTAGGCCGGTTCGAGTTGTTGTATCAACTGTACGTCTAGTTGAAGTGGTTGAGATGAACTCAGAAGACACTTAGTCCTCACCATATTCCTCTTGAGCCAAGGTCACTTAGACCTCGCCCAATCACTCATGGTAAGTCTTCAAGGTAAACTTCCAAAACCTTCATAGACTTGTTCACCGGCACATCACAATGACTCTTGGGTGCTGAGAACATGATGCCTAACTGTCTGGAAGAATGACAGTCTTCAAAGATAACATACATCAGATCACACAGATCAATCTCTTCAGTGACGCTCAATCACTTTGACTCTAGTTGGGTTTTTCCTCACTTAGGATTCTCTCAAAGTCGTCAAATGATGGGTTGCTCTCAAATGAAAAGTGTCAAGTTCTCTCTAGAGCAGCCAAGCAACAAGTGGTTGTGGGGGTGGCTATTTATAGCCAGGGTCAACCCGACATGAAATGTCATAAATGCCCTTCTCAGACATGACCGTTGTCAAGATATGGATCCACTTGACAACTGGCATGCGGCGCAACAACGGTCGGAAATTTAACTCTCAATTTCGTTGGGGCACTCAATTTCCTCATGATAGGCAGATCGCACTGGCGAAATCCTAACTCCTCAGCCTGACCAAATTCGTCAACGACCAAACGAACTTCGTCACTGTCTCTAGCAAACTCGTCAGCTGTTCTGGAGATTTCCAAAGTCTTCACTCGAAGCGGCTTCTGTATGTATAGGTTTGATCATCACTTTGGAAATGTGAACTATGATTCATTTAGACCCCCTTTAGCAGTATGGTTTTTCTATGACTCAAAATAAGAAGAAAGAAGCTATGCAAACGAAAGTCGTCAAGCTTCAAAGTCTTCACATCAATTTCTTCAAAGGTTGTACCAATTTCACTTCACTTGAAGAGATACATTTTTAGGGGTCGTCTTCCATGGGTTAAACTAAATCTTCAGGGACTATAACTCCTGTATATACTCACAAACACATTAGTCCCTCAACCCATTTGTCTTCAATTGTATAAAACCATTGAGGGGGCACTTGATGCACTAACAATAATCGTGCATTAATCCTCCATGCAGCATGCAGGATCACGAACAGTGACTCACGGTAGTACCACAACACAACTCTACGACCCAAATTTAAACAAAGAAACATTATATTAAACAGGGGTCGCAAGACCCGATAATTACATCACGAGTTAGGTATGACTACAAACAGTTACAAGGGTGCCTTAAGAAGCCTGAGCAAAACAACGACACTAGATCAAAAAGGCACAGGCATCCTGTCTGGGACCTCCGAACTACTCAGCGAAGTCGAACTCCACGTAGTAATCATTAGCGATGGAACTTGCATCCGGGTGGCTACTATCTGATAGTAGCAACCAGGTTGGATAACAATGGGTACTCATCAAAAGTACTCGCAAGACTTACATCAAATATATACTACATACGGATCAACATCAAAGGAATGGGGTAACATCAGTGGACTAAACTGCAGAAATGCCAGAATAGGGGGTGAAACTCAATGTATCATGAGGCACCACCATCTTTCAGCAAGAGAGGAGGATTAGAGCATCTTGCGGCAAAGGAAGGGTAGGAGCGCATCCGAGTATAAGTAAATAATACAACAATACCATACCTAGAGATCCTTCCTCGACTCCCTGCGAGAAAGCGATACTTGAGCATTCCATATTTATTGAGCCGGTGAAGCTCATTTAGTTACCGGTTCAAGTTGTATAAACATATATAGTGGTGTGTTTTTATCAAGTATCCAGTTCAAGTAGTATAAGATCGGGATACATCTCCAAGCCGTCCGCTATCGTGGACGCGGTTATCCGAATAGTTTTGTCTTCCCTGGAGAGGTGCACCGCATAACCCGATATGCTCAATTACTTTTGGTGGACACACTTTTCTAGGTAATGCCCGGCCTCGGGCAATGGACGCGCCGAAGTCCTGCCTAGGCTCTCCAGAGAGGCCAACACGCTGGTCTACATCCTAAGCACGAAGGGGTCACCGGTTGATCACCCTAAGCGCTATTGCACATTGCAAGGACGGCCGAGACCAATCCCACCTCTATATACACAGCAGGTAGTTACCGCATCACCTGGGCGCACTGTGACATCTGACAGAGCTGTTGGGGATATTACCACAGGACGTAAACCGTCCAGGAGAGGCCGGGTTAACCCCATAAGTAGTTCATCTGTATCTGAAGTCCATGAAGACAGACGGTGACGCTTTATGAAAGCCCAGAGCCCAAAGTCGGTTTAAGGCCTGTAGACATAAACCGGTAGTGATATGTAAACTTGTGTTGTAAGATAGAAGTAGCAGAGACCGAGCCGGACACGATTATGAGCCGGCCTTGGGATTCTGTAAACCGACGGGCGTTAACCCATGTATATAAAGGGACGACCCGGCGGCGGTTCAAGGACAACAGACAACAACTCGAGACTCAGGCAAAGCGTATTTGCTCCCTGGTCATTGAAACCCCAGCAATTCCATCACAACTAGACGTAGGCTTTTACCTTCATCGTAAGGGGCCGAACTAGTATAAAACTCTCTTGTGTCCCCTGTCCACTTTAACCCCTTTAAGTTAACCCGTAGCGATGGCTCCACGACTAAGTCCTTTCTCTAGGACATCTGCCGTGACCAAACCACGACAGTTGGCGCCCACCGTGGGGCTATCACACGATGGTTTCAAGTTCTTGGAGGGCAACTTCGAAGGACTCAAGGGTTACGCTGTGGGCCGGATGACCAAGAGTCGTCGCGGCAAGCTCTACATCGACGATGCAGGCTGGGGCCCCGAGGCCGGCTCAATCGAGTACGGGTACCGGGTCTCCTTTGGTGGCATACATGTTTTCATTGGCAAGATCGGCGAACCGGGACCTGAGCCGGACATCTGCACCGACCTCGCCGAAACGGCTCAGCGTGCGAGATCTGCCCGGGTCAAGCCTGTCATGAAGCGTGCCTTCATGGGAGTTATCCATGCAGGGGAATCTGAGGATAGATCGGAATCTGGTGGTGAGACCGTCGTTTATTCCGGCGACGAGTCATCGACCGGAGAGACCAAGTCGTTATATCAGTTACAAGATGGCCGGATTGGGGGCTGTTCTGATGGCGACAATATTCCGGACCCCTTTGATCTACCAAACCGGGTTGCGATCTTCATGGCCGGTACGCAACCGGTGCTCCACTCTTCGACCGCAGCGGCGATGATTTCCGGATCGGCAGCGGCAACAGCGGCCGGGGCAGGAGGCCATGTGCGACCGCCAGCTCAGGTTCTATCTGATTTGTTTGACGCGTTGGCAACGCTGATGGCGGAGGTTAACCCGGCGGATCAGGATGCGCACAATGCGGAAATCGCGAAAGTGAAAGATCAGATCACCCAAGCTAAAGCCGACTTAGCAGTTGAGGATACCAGGATAGCCGTGGAGCGGGCCGCTTTGGATGCACAAGCTTACCGGATTATGCTGGATCAGAGTGCGTCGAACGAAGTCCTGAAGAGGAGGCACCGATCTCGCCTACCGCTGGTTTATGACGCTAGAAATCTCTTTAACACCCCAGGAGCAGGGACCAGTAATCCGCCGGTGGTAAACCGGGCGGAGGCACCTGGAGCAGGAGCGCCGATTCAACCACGTTTGGTGGATCCGCCTTGTCAGAACAACATTGTAGCACCGCATGTCTCCACGCCACCGGGTCATTATTCTAACCCGATGGACAACATTGTCGCTGCCGCTTCACGGTTGGCGGTAATCCCGATCGAAGGCGATTCTCCGGCAGCGGTCGAGACGCGTCGGGTTAAGGAGCTTCTTCAGACAGCCTTGGTTCAACAGGAGGCTTATTCATATAGTCGCGATCGGATTCATTCCACTCCCCGTCCAAGTCGGAGTTACAGCAGACGTATGGATGAACCGGCAGTGTCAAGCAATGCACGGAACTGTGATCCGCCCCGTGGCAATAACCCGGCGGGTGGTGCTGGTGATGCTCAGGAGGTGGTGGACCGGGCTCGGGCATGCAGAGAGGCCGAGTTAGCGGCGCAGCATGAAGCCCGACAGCTTACTCTGGTTCGTCCAACCACATCGGTGGAACCAGGAGTTACCTCTAGTTCTTTGGGAGTGCCGTGTCTCGTCCCGGCATTACGCAATGTGCGCCTGCCCAAGGATTTCAAGGGCCCGCGCAAGGTGCCGAATTACACCGCCGATTTATCCCCTGAAACATGGGTCGAAAGCTATGAGATGGCCATGGAGATGCTGGATGTGGATGATGCGGCATGTGCGAAATACTTCACCATGATGCTAGAAGGGACAGCCCGCACTTGGTTAAAGAGCTTACCGGCTAATTCTATCAGGTCATGGGCCGAGTTGAGAGCCCGGTTTATTCAGAATTTCAAGGATACATGCAAGCAGCCCATGTCAATTGTGGACTTAGCTGCCTGTGTCCAGGAGGAAGGAGAGTCAACAACCCATTGGGTGCGCCGGGTTTCGGAGATTTTGCATTCATCGGACCGCATCAACGCTGACACCGCAGTTTTAACATTAAGGCAATTGCCGGTTTGAACCCCTGAAGTTGAAGTTGGGACGGCTCAAACGTCATTGTAATGACATGGGAACCCTCATGGCTGCACTGGTGAAGTATGCCGACTCTGATAGTACCAAGGATCCCGAGTCTGACGATAATAAGACAGGGAAGGGAAAAAAGAGCGGCAACGCCAAGGGGCAGCACCACAACCCGGCGGGTCATGGAAACGGCGGCAAGCGTAAGGCGGACAACGGTTTAGACTTTGTGGCTAATACTAATACACATGACTAGGGCCAGCGGCATAAGGGTAAACCGCCCCAGCGCGGTGGAAGGCCAAGTCCTAATCTGGACCGTTTGTCTTATCTGTTGAACCAGCCCTGTCCAAAGCATGGGACGAAGGAGGACCCGTCCACGCACCTCTGGAAAGATTGTTACATCATGCAAGAGTTCAAAAATTCTGATTCTTTCCGGTATCATCATGGACCAAGAGGCGGTTCGGGCCCCGGCTCTCATGGGCCGGGTTATGGCGAAGGAAACTCCGGTTCAGGCTTCCACGGTAATCAGGGTGGACATAACAATCAAAGTAATCAGGGTAACCAAGGTGGCTATAATCATCAGGGCAATCAGCAGCAGCAGTCGGGTTACCAGAGCAACCCGAAGCAGTTGAATAGCGGACAGTATCATGTCTTCACCACTAGCTTGGACAGGCGCGATCAGAAGCTTCATAAAAGGGCGGTGAATGCCGTTGAACCGGCGGTCCCCCGATACTTACGTGGTCTGAACAGCCTATTGTGTGGAGTCGAGAGGATCATCCACCCCGGATTGATAATCCGGGTCATCTGGCGTTGGTGGTGGCACCTCAGGTGGGAGGCTATAAGTTCACCAAGGTACTCATGGACGGAGGGAGTAATATCAATATCCTTTATCATGAAACTTTCCGTCGCATGGGGTTAACAGATAAAAATCTTAAACCGTCCAACACGGTGTTCCATGGTGTGGTGCCTGGTAAATCGGCGTATCCTATTCGTAAGATAGCTCTGGAGGTGGCTTTTGGAGATGAGCATGACTCAAGATCAGAAACTTTGACCTTTGAAGTGGTGAAAATCAAAAGCCCGTATCATGCCTTATTTTTGGACGGCCAGCTTATGCTAAGTTTATGGCACGGCCTTGTTATGTCTAGCTGCAGCTCAAGATGCCGGGTCACAAGGGAACTATAACCGTGCATGGGAGCCGCAAGATTGCTCTGGAGTGTGAAGAAGGTGATGCGGCTTATGCTGAGTCAGTTTGTGCAACAGAAGAGTTGAAGTTTTACAAGGACAATGTTGATCCGGGAGATATGACTTCGTTGAAAAAACCAACTACAGAGCATGATCCGGCCCTGAAGTTTAAATCGGCTGATGAGACTAAGCTTGTTGACTTCGTGCCTGGCAATTCGTCCAAGCAATTTAGCATTAGCGCTAACTTGGATCCGAAATAGGAAAGCGCGCTCATCGAGTTCATCCGTGAGAATCGGGACATCTTTGCATGGAAGCCTTCTGACATGCCAGGCGTACCGAGAGAACTCGCTGAGCACACTCTCAATGTTGATCCCAAGTATAAACCGGTCAAGCAGTTTCTCCGCCGGTTCAATGAAGAAAGACGCAAGGCTATTGGAGAGGAAGTAGCCAGACTCTTGGCGGCTGGATTTATCGTTGAAGTATTCCATCCTGAGTGGTTGGCTAATCCGGTGCTGGTCCTTAAGAAGAATGGCACTTGGCGTATGTGTGTGGACTACACAGATCTCAACAAAGCTTGTCCAGTAGATCCTTTTGCCCTTCCCCGTATTGATCAAATTATTGATGCTACGGCGGGTTGTGAGCGTTTAAGCTTTTGGATGCATATTCTGGTTATCATCAGATCAAAATGGCAGTTAAGGACCAGGAGAAGACAGCCTTCATAACTCCCTTTGGAGCCTTCTTCTATGTGTCCATGCCTTTTGGGCTCAAGAGTGCCCAGGCGACTTATCAATGGTGTGTGTAGAATTGTCTTCATAAACAGATCGGCTGCAATGTTCACGCCTATGTGGATGATACTGTGGTAAAATCAAGGAAGAAGGAGACATTGATTGATGACTTGAAGGAAACCTTTGATAACCTGCGGGTTCATAAAATGATGCTTAATCCGTCCAAGTGTGTCTTTGGTGTACCTGCAGGCAAGCTCTTGCGCTTTTTGGTGTCTAACAGGGGCATTGAAGCTAATCCGGAAAAGATCAAAGCCATCACCTCCTTGGCTAAACCGAAGTGTATCAATGATGTTCAACGCCTGGCAGGCGGGATTGCCGCGTTAAGCCGGTTTGTCAGTCGCCTTGGCGAGAAGGCCATCCCTTTGTATCAGATGCTGAAGAAAACGGATAACTTCGTCTGGAGTGACGCCGCTAATGAAGCATTTGAGGACTTAAAGCGGCAGCTAGCTCATCCGCCGATTCTCGCTGCTCCGGTTGACAAAGAACCATTGTTGCTATATGTGGCATCTAACGCTCGGGCTGTTAGTGTGGCTATTGTGGTGGAGCGCAAGGAGGCAGGAAAGGAATATCCGGTTCAGCGGCCGGTTTACTATATCAGTGAGGTACTTATTGAGTCCAAGCAGAGGTACCCGCATTGGCAAAAATTGGTGTATGGGGTTTTCATGGCAAGCCAGAAGCTTAAGCAGTATTTCCAAGGTCATCCCATCATGGTGGTCAGCTCTGCTCCTTTGGGGGATATAATCCAGAACAGGGAAGCAACTGGCTGGATTGCTAAGTGGGCTATCGAGCTCGGGCCTCACGGGTTGAAATACATACCCCGAACGGCGATCAAATCTCAGGCACTTGTGGATTTCATCAATGATTGGACAGAATTACAAGCGCTAGAGGAGAAGCCGGATCATACTTATTGGACTATTCATTTTGATGGGTCCAGGCAATTGGAGGGCTCGGGGGCTGGAGTCGTATTAACTTCCCACGAGGTGATAAGTTTTGTTATGTTCTCCGTTTAATGTTCCCTTGCACTAACAATGCAGCTGAATATGAGGCTTTACTCCATGGTCTTCGGATGGCTAAGGAGATGAACCTAAGCCGAGTTAAGTGCTTCGGTGACTCGGATCTGGTGGCTCAACAAGTGTCCGGCACTTGGGATTCCAAGGACCCACTAATGGTAGCATATCGTCGTGAGGTGGATATTGTTGCAGGTCACTTTAAAGGTTATCAGGTGGATCATGTGGACCGGCGGAAGAATGAAGCGGCGGACGCTTTAAGCCGCCTGGGTTCCCAACGTAAACCGATTCCACCTAATGTCTTCCTGGATGTTTTGCATAATCCGTCCGTCAAGCTCCCTGGTGAAGAGGATTTGGCTGTTCCTGATCCGGAGGCTCAGTTGGTGGCGGCCCTTCATGTTATCCCAGATTGGACGGTTCCATATCTGGCGTATATGAACCGGGGCGAGTTACCAGAGGATGAAACTCTGGCCGGCTAGGCAGATAATCCGGCGGTCCAAGTCCATGACTATTATCAATGGAGAGCTACATCATTGCAGTGTGACAGGGGCGTTTCAACGTTGTGTGTCTCCTGAGGAAGGCCGTGAAATTTTGCGTGAGATCCACGAAGGAGATTGTGGTCACCACGCCGGTTCAAAATCTTTGGTGGCCAAGGCGTTTCGTCACGGTTTCTATTGGTTGACAGCTCATGCTGATGCCGAGGACTTGGTCAAAAGATGTGGATGGCTGTCAGAAATTCTCAAGACGCGCTCATGTACTGGCTCAAGAATTGAGGATGATTCCAATCACCAGGCCGTTTGCAACTTGGGGGCTGGATATGGTTGGGCCTTTCAAGAGGTCCAAGGATAAGAAGACCCACCTTTTGGTGGCGGTTGATAAGTTCACGAAGTGGGTGGAGGCAGAGCCAGTTAGTAAGTGTGACGCAGCCACGACGGTTCAATTCATTAAAAAGGTGATCTTCCGGTTCGGCTTTCCACACAGCATTATAACAGACAATGGTACCAATCTATCAAAAGGTGCCATGAAGGAGTTCTGTCAACGTGAGCACGTCCGGCTTGACGTGTCATCAGTGGCTCACCCACAGTCTAATGGTCAAGCGGAGAGGGCCAATCAAGAGATCTTGAGAGGCATCAAACCCCGGCTTATGGTTCCTTTGCAACGGACGCCGGGTTGTTGGGTTGAGGAGTTACCTTCTGTGTTGTGGAGCATCAATACCACACCCAACAGATCGACAGGATACACACCATTTTTCATGGTTTATGGAGCGGAAGCAGTTCTTCCTAGTGACATCCGTCATGACTCGCCTCGTGTAGCGGCATATGTTGAAGCTGACAACGAGAAGGCACGGCAGGAAGCTCTTGACCTGTTAGATGAGGAACGTGACATGGCGGCAGCCCGTTCGGCGATTTATCAGCAAGATCCGCGTCGTTATCATAGCCGCTGGGTTAGAACCAGAACCTTTCAAGAAGGTGATTTGGTGCTTCGGCTCATCCAGGATCAGACGGATATGCACAAGCTACCCCCCCTTGGGAAGGACCCTTTGTGGTCAGCAAGAATCTACACAACGGGTCGTACTACCTAATCGATGTTCGAGAGCGCAAAGACTCACGTAAATCGGAGGAGGAGACCAACCGGCCGTGGAATATTGCTCATCTTCGGCCTTACTATACTTGAGCTATAGGCTCTGCTTATGTACATATTATGACAATGTATATATTATGATCAATATAAAAAACCGGAACCTCGGCTAAAGCGGGGTATATGTTGTTTTTCTTACATCAGGTGTGGTTACATGGAGCTTACAAAGCAGCGTCCGGTTTACCCCTTGATTTAGCTTCTCTAAGCTGTATATTGCATCACTTGGGGGCTTGGTCGTATCCGAACCATAGCTACACCTCTTGATCGGCGCAATGCCACAGCATCACTTGGGGGCTTGGTCGTATCCGAACCATAGCTACACCTCTTGATCGGTGCAATGCCACAGCATCACTTGGGGGCTTGGTCGTACCCGAACCATAGCTACACCTCTTGATCGGCGCAATGCCACAGCATCACTTGGGGGCTTGGTCGTACCCGAACCATAGCTACACCTCTTGATCGGCGCAATGCCACAGCATCACTTGGGGGCTTGGTCGTATCCGAACCACAGTCACACCTCTTGATCGGCTCAAAGCCACATCAATCCGGGGCCAAAGAGAGTGTTGTAAAACAACAGCTCAAACATAGGCACCCACTGAGCACAGCTCACAATGTTGCTTGGGGATTCTTTGCTGTCGAATTTAGGGTCTGGTAGCCCGTGAAAAGCCTCGACTACAACAGTTTTCATTTGCCTTTTGCTAAGTTTTCTTTGTTCTCATAAGATTTGTGATGTTTTTAAATCGGTGTTTATCAACCCGGTTAGGCTGTCAACTACAAGTTGTTAGTACACGATCAAATTATAATCCGGAGACTATCAGCCCGGTCTGGTTTTGACTCAAAGTCACCAGTATGGAATAAGCCAGTGTTTATCACAACCCGGAATGGTTTTATTATAAACCGGTATCATATAAACAGGAGTTACTTATCCTCCAGAGTAGGGTTATGGCCCTCACTACAAAGTTGGTCAGCCAACATCATGCCTAAAGGTCCCAGGTATCATATATTTCCATATTTGGTTATCTTTTACAACCTTGGTTATAAACCATGGTCATATATATATTTGGGTATCATGACCCGCCCGGTGGTAAACCGCCAGGGCGCTTTAAGCTTCTTATCTGCAGGAACAACTTGAATAAATAGCTATGGATTATGAACATCATATCTTAAAGCATGGCGGATTAACACGCATCAGTTGCAGATAAATATGCACGAAGGCATAACAGACCAAGCGTTTTAACTAGCCTATTACAAGGCGTTTCAGTGCCCAAAGGGATAATTGTTTCTCAATAAGCATTGCAGCACGTGGAAGACTAAACCGGCCCCCGGATTATGATTGCTTATCAGCTTGACCTGACGGCTGCGGATCATCTTGCACCGGTTCATCTTCTTCGTCTCTACCCAGCGGCTGGAAGTCAACAGTTTTCCAGTCGATCCCAGTTAAAGCTTGGAACACAGCTTCGTCGCTTATAAGGGTTGACGGTTCAATATCAGGGGCATAAGTGTGCTTACGGATTGGAGGGATCAGATTTTGCGCTTCCGGAATTGGTGTAGCAACCCGTCTGTTCTTGTCATCATAACTTGCCTGATAGTATGAGAGATCAGCTTCTTCAGCCAATTGACAAGCCAGTGGACGTACTTCCCGGTTTATGGCGCGGAGATCCTCCTGGCCAAATTCTGACCCGTCTTCTTTTAAGCTTGGGAAGCCTTTAGCCATGTCCACCGGATCAAGATCAGGCACCCACGCCTTTGCCCGGGTTAGAGCGGTCAGAGCTCCGGCCCTTGCCGCAGCTTTCTTTAGTTCTTCAACCTGGGCAGGCAGCATAGATAGCCTTTCTAAGGTGTCCTTGATCAATGTTGGTGGAGGTTTATTGTGTGAAGCGGTGCAGATGATCCGCTGCGCACCGGTATACAATTGCTCTATCAGAGTATAGGCCACTTTCAATTTCTTCTGTACGTCAGAGCCCAGATGGCTAATACGAGTTCCTGCATCATTATAAGCGTCAGTAAACCAGCAACACATGGGAAGATATGTTGAAAGTATAAAGCAAGGATGCTTACCAAACACAGCAGCGGTCATCGCATGTACTTGCCGCTTTACACCAGTCAGCTCGTCTACCACCGGTTTGAGACCTGCCTCTGCGTCTTCAGCTCTTTTCTGCAAAGCGGATTTCTCTGTGTTCCAATCCGCCCGCTCCTTGTTGAAGCTCTCCTTTAGCTTTTCCATAGCGGCTAAGGCGCTCGTCAGCTCATCTTTTGCCTTGAAAGCTTCGGCCTGTTGGGACTTGATATTTTCTTGCAGATCAGCGATTTGAGATTCCTTTTTGCTCAACTCAGCCTATAAAGAGACAGATATATAATGAGTTGACAGTACATATTTGAAGTACCAAGCACATAACAATTATGCCCTTAGTACTTGGGGGCTAATGCATATTTGCTCTTAATCAGAAATTTTTACAAGTCCAGTTAAGAATACAAGTATTAAGCTTGGCACTTGGGAGCTAATGTGTATTTACTCATAAAATGCTGATATGGGAATTCTTCTACAAAGTCCCGGTTCATCTTTATAAAGTTAAACCGGCCCTTGGGGGCTACATCAGTGAAGTTGAGATGCATTGTTGCAAAGAGGAAATTGTTACTAAGTCCCGGTTTAAATTGGTATCTTAAACCATCACTTGGAGGCTACTGGAGTTGATAAGCTGCAATTAAATATAAGATAGAAACACTTATGAAAGTTACCTCATATCGCTCCTTCATCATATTTACCAAACCGGCTTCATAGTCACGGCTGGTGCACAGACGGTTCAGGAATCCAGAGTGAAGGTCTTGAGCATTCAGATGGGCATAGTTTGACAAATCGGCGTTCCATTTGCCTTTGCCAATTGCAGAGAGCTCATCTTTGGCAATATGCTTTGACAAAGTGACAGGATTGCCCGGAGCAGTATGGCCAGTGCCAGTAATCATAATGTCATCATCTTTGTCATCAGCAGCCGTTACTGGGGTTGGCGGTTTGTCAGCATTCTTAACTGGACTTGCTAGTTTATTGTCAGTTCGGACAGGGCTGGTTGGCTGGTCAGCATGGCTTGTGGTGTCAACTTCTGCCTGCTCAGCAACGAAGTCATGATCTTGAGGCGGTGGGTCATTCAGTATGGCATCAATGTTGGTCTCTTCAGGATCTAGAGTTTTCTCCGGTTCAATAGCCACGTCTTCATCAGCCGGTTTATTCAACCGAGCTTTCTTGCTGGGTCTGGGCTTGGCGCTGAGAAAAATAAACATAAGGATCAGTACAGTATTATCAAAATAGCAACATCAAGGATAACAACAAGTGTATAGCTCACCCAAGAACCGTTTTGAGGGGTGGAAGTTTTGTGGCCGACGACTCGCCAGAAGATGAGTGAGAAGTACCCTGATAATTTGAATCAGACGGGTTAAGAGGCTGGCGGAAACAACCTGCTTTGGGGCATGAAGTATCAATGGGACAAGAGACCCCTGATCGGCGTTTCCGAACCGGACTGTTCGGTAAACCGACGGAGGTAACTACCTGGCCGCTGTGCCGGGTTGTGCGACGAGCCTCGTGCTGCTGTGTCTTCAAAAGAAAGTTTGGGTCCAAGTAAGCAAGGGGGTGAGAAAATTTTACTTTCCAGTTTGCTCGACGGATTTTCGATGTCGGCAGAGGATTTGAATCGGAGGAAAGAATGATTACCTCTACATCGTCAGCATGACTGCCTTCAGCGTCGTCCTGATAATAATCATTGTCAATGAGGTGTACGAAAAATGAACCAAGAGAGTCAAGTTCTACCTCTGGTCCCGGATTACCCACATCGTCATCAGCTGGTAGGTCAGAGGATGCAGTGGTCCTTCTCTTGGCAGGTTTTTTAACGACCTTGGTCTTTGGACGAATTGGCTTGACCGGTTTGTCTTGTGGCTTCGCCGGTTTGTCTTGTGATGGTTTCTTGTTCTAGAACGGATCATCACCCTGTCAGAAAATAATCACACTTTCAGAGAATATTTGGACAGAAGCAACTTCAGATAAAAAGATTATATGATTCTTACAACTGGTGGTTTATTGAAGGTGCAGAAAGGGAGTAGTTCGGTTTGGGCACAAACAGCCTCCGGTTCGTTCAGTATCTTTTTTACAGCCTCAGTGACTTCTGCATCTGTAAGCTGAATGTCAATGTGCCGCTGAGCATCCTTCAAACTCTCCGTATACTCACACATCAAACCAGAGCGCCGGCTTAAGGGAAGAATACTCCAGCTTATCCAACAACGAGCAAGATCAACTCCTGTCAAACCGTTTGCCATGAAGGCTCTGAGCTTTGATAATTGAGGAGCATAGTTGGCCCTTTCTCTTGCAGTCAACCTCTGAGGAAAAGGATGTGTGTTGCTCAGGCGTTCAGGGCGGTAACCCGGCAGGGGGTTTTCATCAGATGGAGAGGTATCCATGCAATAAAACCAAGTCTGGTTCCACTCTTTGGGGTGACTGTGGAGTTTGGGATGAGGGAAGGTGACTTCTTTCCTTTTCTGAACCGCCATTCCGCCCAGTTCCGTATTGGGTCCATTCGAGAACTCTGTGCGACGGTTTAAGTGAAAGAAATCCCTAAACAGTTCGACTGTAGGTTCCTCTTGCAGATAAACCTCACAGAAGACTTGGAAGCGGCAGATGTTGGTCACGGAATTGGGACCGATGTCTTGAGGGCTCAGCTGAAAATTGGCTAGTACATCTCGGAAAAATTTCGAACCGGGAGGGCTAAAACCTCGACTCAGATGGTCAGCAAACACGACTACCTCTCCATCCTTGGGTGTAGGAGGATTTTCCGGGCCAGGGACCCTCCAGTGGATGACATCTTTCTTGGCTAAAGCGCCCGTTTTAACAAGAATGTTTAACTGTTCTTCGGTTACTCGAGAAGGAGCCCAATTACATTCATAGACTTGCTTGGCCATGGCAATGAAAGATCTGAAACATGATTATTGTCGGTTTAAGATTTACAAAAGACAACTATACAACGGTATAAGGATGTAAGCATATTGTTAAACCGGAATTGGTTATTCGTAAACCGGAGTCTGACAATGGAAACAGTACAATGATGAATGCATTGGCGGTTCAACAGGGGACTAATGGTATCTATTGGGTCATCATTCTGTATATGAAGTTAAACTGCCCAATCTGGTATTAAGAATGTATAAGTGAAGGAAGAAACAAGTTTCACATCTTGCCAGGGTAATTTCAGATCTACCGCGCGTTGGAAAAACAAAATATATTCTGACCTAATTTCCAGCGTGTTAACGGTTCACCAAGTTCAGATGAGTTGGATATCAAGCAGGTGCCTTAACAAGAAGAAAGGATTCTAAATTACAAAAGGCGCTGAAAATAGTCAGACCTAACCGGCCATTGGTGCTACCGAAGGAAGAACAGCTTCAAGCTATGAAGAACACCGAACCCTAATGGCGGATCTAGGGCGAGAAGAAGAGGGACTTACTGGTGCAGGAGGAAGCAGCGGAGGATCACCGCTTTTCTCTGGTACGATCAGGTTGATGCAGCGGCCTTTGTCGAAGCAGAGGCGAAGGACGACGGCGGTGGCAGAGCTTGAGGGTCGGTCGGCGCGAGGAAGACGATGACGCGAAGAGGCACGAGGGGGAAAATGGAAAGACCCCCTGGCCCTATTTATAAGGGCAGAAAGATAAGCGTCAGGCGCGAGAATCGAGGAGCCTAAATTTTGGATATGAGGCGGAGCTGTCGCCTCGATTGTCGGAGGCTCATTAATGAAGGTTGATTATACACAGTTTAAATAACAGGTGATGTGGCTGTTTACAAGATTATGTGAAGATGATGAAGAAGAAATTTTCTTAAGTATTGAGGATTGACATGAACCAGTTCAAATCAATCTGGGGCCTAATGTTGGGGATATTACCACTGGACGTAAACCGGCCAGGAGAGGCCGGGTTAACCCCATAAGTAGTTCATCTGTATCTGAAGTCCATGAAGACAGACGGTGACGCTTTATGAAGGCCCAGAGCCCAAAGCCGGTTTAAGGCCTGTAGACATAAACCGGCAGTGATATGTAAACTTGTGTTGTAAGATAGAAGTAGCAGAGACCGAGCCGGACACGATTATGAGCCGGCCTCGGGATTCTGTAAACCGATGGGCGTCAACCCATGTATATAAAGGGACGACCCGGCGGCGGTTCAAGGACAACAGACAACAACTCGAGACTCAGGCAAAGCGTATTTGCTCCCTGGTCATTGAAACCCCAGCAATTTCATCACAACTAGACGTAGGCTTTTACCTTCATCGTAAGGGGCCGAACTAGTATAAAACTCTCTTGCGTCCCTTGTCCGCTTTAACCCCTTTAAGTTAACCCGTAGCGATGGCTCCACGACTAAGTCCTTTCTCTAGGACATCTGCCGTGACCAAACCACGACAAGAGCTTTCGGGAGGAACTGACGACGCCAAGGGCCCCATAAACCACTATCCCGTGCGGCGGTTAGTGCGTATATGCTAGTGGCAGTCTCGGTTCAAATACCCAAATCTCATTAGTCGTATTAGTTCATTCATCCGCGGACACTGACCAGGGCCCAGGCCCACCTCTCTTTGGATGGTCTCCGCCTGTCGTGTCGTTCCGCCAACTTTAAACATGCGGGGACGATACCAGCCTTACTATCATCCTGTGGATATCTGTTGGGTTCCCGTACCGCATCACTCAGGAGCTGTCGGGACTCAGGTCCATCTCTTACTATATGGTACCACCTACCCTTCATCCCCCATATCAAACAACAACGTAATAGTGTAATGTAGTAATGTAAAGCATACCCATGATCATCGCCCAAAGGGATCACGACATGGTAATCTAGCATAGCAACAGGGACAAGAGTGTAGGGCCAACTGCTGGAACACCAACATAACTAAACTAGACATGCTAGAGTAACAGGTAAAACATTTATATCAGGTGACAAAATCAGGCTATGTATCTGAGTAGGATCTACCGAACAACAACAGTGACAATACCTAATGCAGGAAGTAGAGAAAAAAGGTCATATGGGAATGATTAAGGGGGTTTGCTTGCCTGGTTGCTTTGCAAACGAAAATGGATCCTCGGTGAAGTAGTCGATCACCACATCAACAGCGGTCTTGGGGTCAATCGGGAAAGAAGGAACTCGAAAAAAGATAAACAACAGAGCAATCAAACGCAACACAATGCATGTCACGGCAAAATGTGATGATGATATGCTCTAATGCATTACCGCTTGTTTTAAAAGAAGAGGGAAAATATTTGGCAATATTTTCTCAGCTCCACATATTATTTAGTTAATGGATCCTGATGCAAAATATCAATGTTAGAGATGTTTGTCATGCATGTGGATGACATATTTGGATTCATTATAATGTTTTGATCATTTTTATATATAAACTATTTTCATCTGAGTTACGGGTTATTTTATATGATTTTCACAGTTTAAATGATTTTCTAAATTTATTTTAATACGAAATAGAAATATTGTTTGGAAAAAATGGTACGTGTACACAGACAAGGGCACACAACAGTATGAACATGAGGCTGATAGTGGGGCCAGCAACTGCAGAGTCGGGAGTCAATTTTTGACTGTTGACTAGTCAACCAGTCAGTGGGACCCAACCGTCATAGGCACGACGCTAATTAAAAATTTAAATTGAGTTAATTGACTAGATGGGGTCCACCGATCAGTATCTCAGGGGGCAATTAGCGCCTAGACTAATTAGGCCTACCCCTAATTAATCAGGGGGTGGGGCCCGGGTGGCAGTGGCCCAGCCAACCACGTGTGGTTGTGCTCATGCACCACACATAGGGACGCCGACGGTTTAATGGGTTTTTCATTATACATTCTATATTTTTACGTTCTTTTTTCGTTTGGGTTTCTTTTTTGTTTTTCATTCTTTGTTTCTTTTTGTTTTTCATTGTATATTCTTATATAAATGAACAACCTTTTTTTAAATACTTGTTCAACATTTTTCAAATACTTGTTTAATTTTTTCTCAAATGCATGTTCAACATTTTTTTATACATGATCAACATTACTTTGAATACTTGATTAACTTTTTTTCAAATACTCTTTCAACATTTTTTAAATACTTGTTCAAGATTTTTCAAATACTTATTCAATATTTTTATATACATGATCAATATTTTCTAATACATGATCAACATTCTTTCTATACATATTTAATATATTTTAAAATGCTTCATTAACATTTTAAAATACTTTTTAAACATTTTTCAAATGGTTGATCAACATTTTTATATACATGATCAATAAGATTCATCATTTTTTTAATACATGGTCAACATTTTTTATACACACATTTAACATTTTCCAAATGCTTGATTAACATTTTTCAAATGATTGTTTAACATTTTTTTTCAAAAGCTTGATTAACAATTTTCAAATACTTGTTCAACATTTTTTTCAAATGCTTGATTAACATTTTTATATACTTGATCAACATTGTTTGGAATACTTGTTCAACACTTTTTAAATACTTGTTCAACATTTTTCTAATAGTTATTCCATTTTTTTAAATAATTGTTCAACATTTTTATGTCGAATGCTTGACTAACATTTTTATAGACATGATCCACATTTTTTTCAAATACTTGTTCAACATTTTTAAAATACTTGTACAACATTTTTCAGATATTTTTTTAATATTTCCCAAATTTTTATGGTAAGTGCTTTTGTAATATTTATACATTTATAATTTAGATTGTAAACAAAAGTACAAAAAAAGCAAAAAAATAAAACAGAAAACCTAAAAGAACAAGGAAAACGAGGCGGTGGCCTCCCGCGCGCCTGGGCCGGCCCAATTCGCCCTCCCCTTCAGCGATGATTCGCTCTCTCTCTCTCGCAAAAAGCGAGAAATAGGGGGAAAATCGTATTTGACGCTAACTACCTCAAAATGTCGACCATTCACAAAGGCGATCCTCCGAGCGCGAGAATTCGGCCGGGCCACATCTGAGGCAGCCGGCGGTTTTGGGAACCTTCCAGAAGGTTCCCTGAACCGAGATTTTACTTCTATTTTCCAATTCTTTTTTTCTTTTTTCTGTTTCTGTTTCTTCTTTATTTTCCTTTTTTCTGTTTCCTTTTTTGTTTTTTAGTTTTTCCGTTTTTTGTTTCTTTTGAAAATTGTTCGGAATGTTGAAAATTTGTTCGTGTTCCTAAAAATCTTTATATTTTCAAAAATGTTCGTGCTTAGTTTTTTCAGAGTTTAAAAAAGTTCGCCTTTTTTAAAAAAAATTGGGCATTTCAAAAAATGTTCCTGTTTTACAAAAAATGTTTTAGCTCAAATTTTTCAAAATTTCCAAAAATGTTCATGTTTTCAAAATTTGTTCACAAATTCGAAAAATTGTTCATTTTTTCTTTTTTTTCCAGGACTTAAAAAAATGTTCCAATTTAAAAAGTTGTTAACAAGTTTAGAAAATTATGTTTGCAAATTTCCTTCAGGAATTTCAAAATATGTTCATGTTTCCAAATTTTGTTTTGGAACTTGGAAAAATGTTCCCATTTCATAAACATTTTTCTTGATTTTCAAAAATTGTTCTCGTTTTCAGAAGTTTTCACAATTTCAAAAAATAAATTGTGTTTCAAAACAAATTGATGTTTTCTATATTAGTTTACAATATCAATAAATTTTCCGGAATTTCTAGAAATATTCTCGTTACAAAATTCTTCAGAATTTCAAAATTTGTTCTAATTTTCAAAATATGTTCGCAATTTCAAAAAATATTCTTGTTTCAAATAATGTTCTTGTTTTTGACATACGAATGTTCCCATTTCATAAACATTGTTCTTGAAATTCAAAAGTTGTTCTCGTTTTCAGGAGAAAACACAATTTCAGAACAATGTTGATGTTTCAAAAAATGTTCACGGTTTCAACATTTTGTTCGCAATTTCAGAAAAAATATCCCCATCTTTTTGTTCTTGTTTCCAAAAACATACGAATACAAATTTTGATCATATTTTAAAAGAATATTCGTGTTTTACCTTTTTTGTTCTGAATTTATAAAATGTTTTTGTTTTCAATTTTGTTCAAAACTTTAAGTTTTGATTTCAGAAATATTTAGGAATTTCCAAAAAAAGGAAAATATAAAAAAATCACTTTTTTGAAAACTGTTTTTAATATAAAAAATAATTGCGGCATTTCAAAACTGTTCGCAACTTTGAAGGAATGTTTTCCAAATCTCAACCTTGTTATGTATTCTTATAGAGTTGAGCGCCTTTATGTACAACAAACACTGTATGGCGTTGTGGTTAAAGGCTTGCAGTTATGACTCTGCTGTGTACGAGGTTGCGTGATAGGAAACAACGAACGGGTGCGTTGCTAGGCCAGCCCAGTCGCGCGTCACCCATGTGCCTCGAGCTTCTGTATGACGCAAAATGCATCGTATAGGAGGTCCCAGAAATAGGGGCGACCCCAGGAAGGCGAGGAGGAAGACGACTTCCAAAGGTGGGCTGGACTGGCACTGTGGACTTGAAGCCCAGAGACACGTAAGTTTATTCTCTTCTCTTCTCTTTCCTTTTCTGTTTCTATTATTATATACTGTTTTGTATTTAATTCACCTATCAGATGAATTAAGTTGATCATGAAATTTTGCACTAAAATACAAAGCAACATGTTTAGGCTACACACAAAGTTTCGGGTCAGTTGGATATAATAATATTTATGATTGAATTTAAATGGGTTTATTTAAATGTTGTTGGTCCACATAATTGTAGCTAGGTGCAAAATAGGAATCCAAATGAAATTGGTTTCTCCATGATAATGGCTCGGGGATTTATGGAATAACGCCAACATTTTTGTTTCTCTGTTTGAAGAAATAATTTTTGACTTGGCATTTTGAATTTGAATTTGAGTTTGATATGGGATAAGTAGCATTTAGCAAGATAATTGTGATGACCTGGCAATAATTAGGGTGAGATCACTGTAGCATAATTACTGGGGTGTTACAAAGATAGGATACATAAGGCAAAGAAGCAACCGAGATGAGAAGTATGGGACCCGCACGACCCCACCACATAGTCCACCCTCTGGCCACGAGTCAGGGGTGCGTGGATCCCCTAAACTCTCCGATGTACCGTATTTTGCCCGATGCCTCCTTCTGCAAGAAAACCTCTTATATTTCCCCCCCCAAAAATTTCAATCTACATATCACACCTTTTCCCCTATGTTTCATTTCGAGTTGTTTTCTGTCAGGATTTTTAGGCCCTTGATCATCCATCCCATGGGTCAAGCAATAGGAAGTACGTCGGCGTTCTGGGAACCAAGGTATCCAGACTTGCCTGCCTGTGGCCCATGGTGTGGCTCCCTCGACGGCCTGGTACGGCCCATCTGCAAGACCGCCAAGACAAGACCCTCGCGAGGGGGCAAACCTCACGAGGTAGACGACACCAAGACCTCTTGAGGGAGTGGCCTCTGTCGGTGTCAAAACCGGCCGATCGCGGGTAGGGGGTCCCGAACTGTGCGTCTGAGGATGAAGGTAACACGAGATAAAGGGGTCCCTTGTGCTCTTCTTCACCTTTCAAGTATATGAGGATGTCATCAATGAAGACCACCACATATTTATCCAAGAAGTGCATGAATACTTTATTCATCATATGCATGAAGAAAGCGGGGGCATTGGTGAGACCGAATGACATGACCATATGTTCATAAAGACCGTATCGAGTGGTGAACGCGGTCTTAG
This sequence comes from Aegilops tauschii subsp. strangulata, assembly GCF_002575655.3. Classification (NCBI taxonomy): domain Eukaryota; kingdom Viridiplantae; phylum Streptophyta; class Magnoliopsida; order Poales; family Poaceae; genus Aegilops; species Aegilops tauschii. The sequence goes on from NC_053035.3 coordinate 112,680,895, forward strand.
GAATATCCTCCTTCCTCATTTTGAGCTGGTGGTATCCGGTCCTCAAATCAATCTTGGAGAATACTTTTGCCCCAGTGAGTTGGTCGAACAACTGATCAGTCCTCGGAAGCGGATATTTGTTCTTGATAGTGACATCATTCAACTGACGATAATCCACACACATTCGGAGACTGCCGTCTTTCTTGTCCATGAAGATTGCGGGTGATCCCCATGGTGAAGAGCTTGGACAGATGTATCCTTCCTGAAGCATCTCATCAAGCTGTTTCTTTAATTCCACTAATTCGGAGGAAGGCATCCGATAATACTTCTTGTATAATGGTGCGGTCCCGGGCACAAAACCGACCGATCTCGGGTAGGGGGTCCCGAACTGTGCGTCTGAGGATCGAAGGTAACATGAGATAAAGGGGACACGATGTTTACCCAGGTTCGGGCCCTCTTAATGGAGGTAATACCCTACTTCCTGCTTGATTGACTTTGATGAGTATAGGGGTTGCAAGAGTCGATCTACCTCGAGATCGTAATGGCTAAACCGTAGCTGTCTAGCCTATGTAAATTCTGATAGCCTCTACGGGCTAAACCCTCCGGTTTATATAGACAACGGAGGGGCCTAGGGTTGTACAGAGTCGGTTTATAGAGAAAGGAAACTACACATCCGGACGTCAAGCTTGCCATCTACGCAAAAGGAGAGTCCCATCCGGACAGGGGGGAAGGCCTTCTGCCTTGTATATTCATGGCCCACCAGTCCGGTCCATGCTACACAGCCTGGACACCCGAGGACCCCATAATCCAGGACTCCCTCGGTAGCCCCTGAACCAATCTTTCAATGATGATGTGTTCGGCACGTAGATTGTCTTCGACTTGCAAGTCGGGTTCCTCCTCTGAATACTTCAAAGCAGTCTTCTAAATAAGAGAACTATATCCGGCTCTGTATAGCAGTCACAACCTTCAACCACAAGGGCACAACACTTAACGAAAATAAGGTTTGTTCTACTGACAACTTTTTCGGTGAAATGTTATGTCTGGCCTCTTTATTATTTCGAACCATTTTTTGGCCTCCTGCTTCGCGTTTCGAGGCGCAGCCTCCATTGACACGTCTTGTCAAAGCACAGATCGTGTCCCCTTATTGCGGGATTCTCATCAATACGGGTTTGGGTAATCCAACTGTGCCATTCGCATGACCCCTTGGGAACATGAGAGTTTTAAGGCTTGAGGGGGGCGCTTGATATTCATGGCCTATATAAGCGGATAAAGATCCATCTTTTTTACCACACGCCTTCTTCCTTCCTCTGCTTTCCCATCCTCGAGCTGCAGTGCCCAGGCTTCAAACCTTCCCACCGCCACCAACCTTTCCGACCATGTCTGGATCCGGCTCTCAAGGTAAATGGGTGGCCTCTTCCATCACGGAGAAGGACGTCAAGGAGCTCCGGGAGGCAGGGTACCTGACTGCGGATGTCGCGCACAGGATCCCTGCCAAGAAGCAGGTCATCCCCACCCCGGAGCCCGGCGAAAGAGTGGTATTTATCCCCCACTTCCTCCACGGACTAGGGTTTCCACTCCACCCCTTTGTCCACGGCCTCATGTTTTACTATGGGCTAGATTTCCATGATCTAGCCCCAAATTCCTTCCTCCACATCTCGACGTTCGTCGTCGTGTGCGAGGCGCTCCTCTGCATTCCCCCACACTTCGGCCTATTGCTCAAGGTCTTCAACTTGAAGCCGAAGGTGGTCGACGGTCAACACGCAGACTGTGGCGGTGCCATCGTGAGCAAGCTCCCCAACACTACTTGGCCCAAAGGGGCTTTCGTGGAGACCATCAAGGTATGGCAACAGGAGTGGTTTTAAATCATCGAACCTCGCGGCGCCACCTGAAGGAAATATGCCCTAGAGGCAATAATAAAGTATTATTTATTTCCTTGTATCATGATAAATGTTTATTATTCATGCTAGAATTGTATTAACCGGAAACATAATACATGTGTGAATATATAGACAAACAGAGTGTCACTAGTATGCCTCTACTTGACTAGCTCGTTAATCAAAGATGGTTATGTTTCCTAGCCATAGACATAAGTTGTCATTTGATTAACGAGATCACCTCATTAGGAGAATGACGTGATTGACTTGACCCATTCCGTTAGCTTAGCACTCGATCGTTTAGTATGTTGCTATTGCTTTCTTCATGACTTATACATGTTCCTATGACTATGAGATTATGCAACTCCCGTTTACCGGAGGAACACTTTGTGTGCTACCAAACGTCACAACGTTGATGGGTGATTATAAAGGTGCTCTACAGGTGTCTCCAAAGGTACTTGTTGGGTTGGCGTATTTCGAGATTAGGATTTGTCACTCCAATTGTCGGAGAGGTATCTCTGGGCCCACTCGGTAATGCACATCACTATAAGCCTTGCAAGCATTGTGACTAATGAGTTAGTTGCGGGATGATGTGTTACGGAACGAGTAAAGAGACTTGCCGGTAACGAGATTGAACTAGGTATCGAGATACCGACGATCAAATCTCGGGCAAGTAACATACCAGTGACAAAGGGAACAACGTATGTTGTTATGCGGGCTGACCGATAAAGATCTTCGTAGAATATGTGGGAGCCAATATGGGCATCCAGGTCCCGCTATTGGTTATTGACCGGAGACGTGTCTCGGTCATGTCTACATAGTTCTCGAACCCGTAGGGTCCGCACGCTTAACGTTACGATGACAGTTTTATTGAGTTTTGATGTACCGAAGGAGTTCGGAGTCCCGGATGAGATCAGTGATATGACGAGGAGTCTCGAAATGGTCGAGACGTAAAGATCGATATATTGGACGACTATATTCGGATTTCGGAAAGGTTCCGAGTGATTCGGGTATTTTTCAGAGTACCGGAGAGTTACGGGAATTCGTATTGGGCCTTAATGGGCCATACGGGAAAGGAGAGAAAGGCCTCAAAAGGTGGCCGCATCCCTCCCCATGGTCTGGTCCGAATTGGACTAGGGAAGGGGGGTGCACCCTTCCTTCTTTCTCCTTCCCCCTTCCCTTCTCCTACTCCCACAAGGAAAGGAGGAGTCCTACTCCCGATGGGAGTAGGACTCCCCCCTATGGCGCGTCTCTCCCCTTGGCCGGCTGCCTCCCCCTTGCTCCTTTATATACGGGGGCAGGGGGCACCCCAGAGACACAACAATTGATCCTTGAGATCTCTTAGCCGTGTGCGGTGCCCCCCTCCACCATATTACACCTTGATAATACCGTTGCGGAGCTTAGGCGAAGCCCTGCGTCGGTGGAACATCATCATCGTCACCACGCCGTCGTGCTGACGAAACTCTCCCTCAACACTCGGCTGGATCGGAGTTCGAGGGACGTCATCAAGCTGAACGTGTGTAGAACTCGGAGGTGCCGTACGTTCGGTACTTGATCGGTCGGATCGTGAAGACGTACGACTACATCAACCGCGTTGTGATAACGCTTCCGCTGTCGGTCTACGAGGGTACGTGGACAACACTCTCCCCTCTCGTTGCTATGCATCACCATGATCTTGCGTGTGCGTAGGAAATTTTTTGAAATTACTGCGTTCCCCAACACCACCTGGGCGGCCACTCCTGAGTTTAGATCCGGACCCCCAATGCGGCTCGCATCGTGGACCAACAAGGGTCTGGACTGGGGGTCGACCGACGAAGTGACGATGCTGCAAACGCGTATCAAGCATATCATAGACAAGAACACCAGTCTCACTAACGTGATTCAGGTGATGCTGTTCCGCCGGATCCTCCCCTACCAACGCCGACCTCTCCATATGTGGGAGTTCAATCCGGCGGGGCCGCGAACCCTGCAGCGATTCTTCGGCACAACGCACGAAGAGGTCTGGAAGCTGCTCTTCAAGGCCCAGAAGACGTGGCCAGAGACGACTGACGACATCGGCCTCGACAGCGCGCATCCGGCTACCCCGGTAAGTGTTTAGTTTCTGAACATAACTTAGTTCACAGATCAAAGGGGTATGCTAAGACTTCCATCCTTTAATCAGGGCTGGACAAAGAAGGCGGAGCGGATCAAGTGTCCGGCTCCGCTGTTCGAAAACCCAGCTGATCCTCTGCTAACGAGGATGCTGGTCCCGGCACCGTACCAGGCGCTGGAGAAGAAGGCCAAGAAGAAAGGCAAGGAGGCCAAAGGTGGCCTTCGCCATAAAGGTACTTCGGACGCCGTGTCCGAAGAGACCGAAGCTCCCTCCTCCCACGAGGGAGATGAAGACGAAGAGGAGGAGGAGGCCAAAAGCGATTCTCCCCCGAGGGGGAGGAAGAAGAAGAAGGCGGCCTCCGTAGACCCGGAGGTGGAGGCGTCCAAGAGGGGGAAGATATCCATCTCGGACGGCTCGAATTCGAATGCTGAAGCCATCCCTGAGTGGTGCCTCAGGTCGAAGCCCCTGGCCGCATCGTAAGTATCCCGGGATACTGTACATATATCCGGTCTTTATGATTGTTGTTTTAACACATTGTATTGTGTGCTTCAGTCCGGCCCGCGATCTCCCCCAACTATCATCATTTTCAGGGAACTCGCTGGAGCCGGGGATGGTGGAGACCGAGACACCTCCGCGAGCCTCTCCGCCAACTGCCATGGATGAAACCGAAGTGTTGTCCCAAAGGGCCTCTCCGGGCCACGGAGAGGTGCGAGAGGCCGCCAAGACGGCGCTAGAGGGTAATGCCTCGGCTGCCGAGAACATGGTGGGCACAACCCCCATGGAGACTGACGATGGGGGCCCTGACCAGTCCGCCCGCAGCCGAACACCATTCCGGAGACCCATGTGGCTCCGGAATCAAGCGAGCAACCCCCTTCAAAGGAGGGGGAGCGCCCAATCCAAGGGGACCTCCACTAATCCGGAGGCGCCGAACCCTCTGATGGACACACTGCAACGTGCTTCCGTCATGGAGGAGCACTGTACCCTGATGGGTACAGTGGTTGAGAAGGTTCGGTCCGTCAAAAGCGGGCTGAACGAAGCCTTCACCAGCCTATTAATAGGCTTTGAGGTATGTGATGTAATATTCTTAGCCGCTTATGCAAAAAATATGCCTGTGTATAGATAGTAGCCCCTAAGACTTTGTTCGGCTTTTGAGAAAAAAGGCCGAATAGAGGATCAAGTAATATTCGCAGGAGATAACGTACTTGTTTATTTTGATAAACATGCTTCACTGTTAGGGGCGACCTCCCAGGCCGCCAAAGTATCCGAACTCAAGCGGAAGCTGGAGCTGGCCGATGAGGATCTCGTCCGCATTAACAAGCGGTTTGATGAGGCGCAAGGTATGTTTTGAAAAATTGTTTACACACCTAAAGTAATATGCTAATGCGGAGTCTAATCTCCTGTGTTGACCTGATCATTATTGCAGGTAGTGCGGCCGAGATTGAGACCCTGAAGAGCGTCCTTGCCCAAGCCAAAGAGCAGGCACGGGTGAGCCAAGAGGCCGCTGACAAAGCGGTCGCGGATTTAAAGGCCGAGCAGGTCGCCCGCCGCCGATACAAGGAGCGGGTGACCGAAGTGGAGCAGGAGCTCAAAGATGCTGCCAGCAAGTGCGAGGCCTTGGAGGAGAAGAATAAGGCCCAAGCGGTCGATCTCACCAAGGCCCTTCAGGAGGCCAAGGAGGCGCGGACCGAGTCCGGGCGGCTCGCGAGGAGATCAAGCAGGCCGAACAGATAGCAGCTTGGTAAGCCCTTTCTTTTACAGAGTATATTTGGCGGCCGGAGATATGCCTTGCTTAATCGACTATGGAGTTCTCCAGACGCCTTTCCAGATCTTCCGAGGAGTGCAGCCGACGCCGCACAATTCTTCCGGGCCCATGAGGGGAACACCACGGAGAAACTCTTCTGGTCATAGTACCTGGCGCCAGAGCGTCCGGCGCTGCTGAACAACCAGATGATGCAGCTGGCGGAGCTGCATAGGATGTCTGGTTTGGCCATGAAGGACATCATAGTCCGGCTGTGGCCAGCCGGACCCATTCCTAGCAGCTACTTTGGCCTGGTCAAGCGGCTCGGCGACGCCCTGCCCCGAGTTGAAGCTGTGAAGTGCTCGGCGTGCATAGAGGGTGCACGGATGGCCTTTGCCCGTGTCAAGATGCACTGGGCGAAGATGAAGGCCGCCGTCATGGCAGTCGAGGGCCCACCCGAAGGCAAGGACCACCGCAAGCCGGAGCGATATTTTGAAGACGTCCTAGAGGGTGCCCGTTTAATAGAGGGTCAATGCTCAAAGGATATCATGTTTGAGTAAATGTATCCGAACTGCCCAGACATTGTGTTATGAACTAAGGTTTTGTAATATATTTGTGCCTTTACCTGAAATTATTTTCCTCCTGTGCGGTTGTTTTTATTTCTGAAAGTTTACCAGTCGTCGGCTTCAGCCCCCACGTACAGGGGTGTTCGGAATAGCACATGACCACACTTGACCCAACGTCTTGGTCCGTAAAGGAGGTGTCTGTGCAGCGAACCAGGCAATCAGACTATGCAGCTTTATCACTCTCACTTGGCCATAGGAGTTTGACAATGGGACTATGAGCTAGCCCCTGGTGCATGTGCGGCTATCCGAACTTGGATGCCTTAGGCGCGTGACTGGGTGGAGGTCAGTCCTTCGTACAATACGGAAAAAATCGCAAGAGATTTAGTAAGTCACCGAACCGCTGACCAGCTCTCACTGCATCATGACAGTCAGTTTTCGGCTTTCTCTACTGAGGTGTTTGACCGGACGAACCAGAAACACAATCGCAATAGTTCTCCCTTTACTACCTTAGCCTAACAAGCAGAACGTAAGGTGGTAACCACAGGAGCCGGGCAACCCAACTATTGACCAAAGACATGATTCGCAGCCCATGCATATAATGCAGTATTCGGGACGCCGAAGTATACTATAAAGGTGTTCGGACTTTTTTTTGAAAAATATGTGGCCGGATAGAGCCCCTGGCAATTTAAATCATGCCGAGGTGTCTATGCCAACCTGACGTGAAGAGGGAATACAGATTATGGAATAAGCCAATACCGAATAGGGTTGGACAAAACTGTTTCCATTATAGTCTGATTGATAAGTCAAAACGTGCTCTTACAAAGAATGCCATAAGCATCAAGGCTATTTTACATGCCAAGAATTTGTGAACAAGGGAAAGCTGTATACAGGTCCTAAAAAAGAAAAGGTGGTCTTGAAGATCCTTTGGACACCCTGCCGCACGTGTGCACTGCTTTTCACCTTGGTGTAGGATCCTTTGAGAGGATCAACCATCGTGTTATAGAAGGGGCCTGGGAAAGGGCCCTTTTACCACCGAAAAGTGATTTAGGCTTTAAAGAACCTAAAATAAGAGAGAGAAGAGATAAAAGGAGAAGAGATAAAAGAAGAAGATCAAGGTCCGAATAGGGTCGAGCCGTATTGTGGACCTTGTCCTTAGTGTGCCTCCGTCCTTGCCCAATGTATTTTCAGTGAGTAGTTATGCATGCGCGGTACGTATGCCGCGATTAGATGGGGGGTTTTGACGGAGGCCGAATTGCTAGTCCAGCTCTGGATGAACCGAGCTGTCGTTCTATAGTGTGGACCGGACTCGTTTGACATTGTCCGGGGGCTTAATGGCCGATGAAGTGTGCGGCTTGATAAGACCCCTCTGTACCTCGGCTGCGAGGGCCGCGGTGTGTTCCTCGGTACCGAGGGAGTGCTCCATGTTTCCATTAACTGTGATGACGCCGCGGGGTCCAGGCATTTTGAGCTTTAAGTAAGCATAATGTGGGACCGCATTGAAGCGAGTGAAGGCGGTTCGTCCGAGCAATGCATGATAACCACTGCGGAAGGGGACGATGTCGAAGACCAAGTATTCGCTTTGGAAATTGTCCGGTGAGCCGAAGACTACTTCCAGCGTTATTGAACCTGTCACTACAAAAAAAAGACACATCCGTGACATTTTGGGCCGAACGAATTTTTTTCTGTCATGCTTATGACACTTCTATGACGATAATTGTGACAAAACCCGGTATCATCATAGATGTGGCGGGCTCCTACTTCTATGACAAAAATGGGCTTTTCATCCTGGCCGGGCCGGAGACGCAGCTGCATGACATTCTTTGGGCCGTCCATGACGCAAAAAACCGTGGTAGAAGCGAGGGCGAGGAAAATATCGGGGAGTTCCCGGTTACGGTGGGTGGTCGGGGGCCGAACGATGCACGTTTCTCTCATACACGTACGGGCGTGTGTGCGAGGCGTTGCGCTCTAACTGAACCCGAGCGAGGCGTTGGGCTGTAACTGAACCCGAGCGATTGCAAGCGTGGGGGTGTGCGGCGCCTCTGTGCCGGGCTATGTCGCGACGCAGTTCATACGAGTCTTGTCTGCTGTATTCGGCCCTGCCGGGTTTGCTTTTAGTATATCCGGCGTGACGGTCGTCGTCACGCGTTGGGGCGCGCCCCCGTGATCCGTAAATCGATCTTGCATGTCCTGCTTTGTTTTTGAATACGTCTCGCAGGTCCTGCGTGTTACCCCGGGCCTTGGTATTTTTGTTTAACTGGCGACGGGGTGCGGGCTGGACTTCGGCCTGATATGCCGCTTTGTCTCAGCCACGAGGTGGCCGGTCAGCCGTATCATACGCTGGAAGCGTAGGCTTTAATGCTTCCTCCTTGAGTTGGGGTAGCAACTTGCGCTTTGGGTAACTTTTGGTTGGGCGCTCGAGTTCGTATTCCTCGGCCGCCAGGACCTCAGTCCATCTATCCACTAGCAGATCTTGGTCAGCTTGAAGCTGTTGTTGCTTTTTCTTCAGGCTTTTTGCTGTGGCTATAAGCCGGCGCTTGAAGCGCTCCTGTTCGACGGGATCCTCGTGCACGATAGATTCTTCGTTGCCGAGGCTCACCTCGTCTTTGGAGAGAGGCATGTAATTGTCATCCTCTGATTCTCCTTCTGCTGCCTGTTCCTTAGGGCTAGCTTGCCCATCCTCCCTCTCGAAGCCTGGTTGGAGGGGATTGTCTTCGTCTTCGGCACTATCTGCAGCGTTATTGTCTCTTGTGCCGGTATCGCTGCTTTTGCTATGGCGGGGCTTAGAGCGGCGCCGATGACGCCGGTGCATAGATTGCTTCTCGAGGGGATTATCCTCCGTTGCCTTATTGCCATCGCTTTCTTTGGGGTTGTCCACCATGTATATATCATATGATGAGGTGGCAGTCCAGCGCCCTATGGGCGGTGGTTCCTGTTCTTCTCCTGCGGCATCGTCCATACCGTCGATGTCTTCGGAGCCAAAATCGAGCATGTCGGTTAAGTCGTCGACAGTGGCTATTAAGTGGGTGGTGGGTGGGGAACGAATTTCTTCGTCATCCGCTTCCCACTCGAGCCGGACATAGTTCGGCCAAGAGCCTCCTGACAAGGAGAGAGACCTTAATGAATTTAGCACGTCGCCCAGGGGTGAGTGCTGAAAGATATCCGCGGAGGAAAACTTCATGATCGGCGCCCAATCAGATTCGATAGGAACGGATGCAGGCGGTTCGGAGCCCGTGGCCGGGGATGAGTCCAAGGGTCCGGCAACACGGGTCTCGTAGGAGGTGAAGTCAGTATTCGGCTCTATCACCGCTGAGTGTGCGGCCTCCGTGGCGGGGTCCATCCACCCGTCCTCGGACTGCGCGATCTGCTCCGGATTAAGGGCCAGAGTAGCCACAGGTGTGATCTCCTGAACACCGTCCGATGGCAGAGCTAAGTCATGCTCGTCGTGACTGTGCGGCGCACCTGACATGGGCTCGAATCTGTCAAAGATCAAGTCTCCGCGGATGTCGGCGGTATAGTTTAAGTTTCCAAACCTGACCTGACGGCCAGGGGCGTAGCTCTCGATCTGCTCTAGATGGCCAAGCGAGTTGGCCCGCAGTACGAAGCCACCGAATACGAAGATCTGTCCGGGGAGAAAAACCTCACCCTGGATCGCATCGTTGCCGATGATCGAAGGAGCCATCAAGCCTTTATCGCGACGACACAGTGGAACTCTCAATGAAAACACCAATGTCGGTGTCAAAACCGGCGGATCTCGGGTAGGGGGTCCCGAACTGTGCGTCTAAGGCGGATGGTAACAGGAGGCGGGGGACACAATGTTTACCCAGGTTCGGGCCCTCTCGATGGAGGTAATACCCTACTTCCTGCTTGATTGATCTTGATGATATGAGTATTACAAGAGTTGATCTACCACGAGATCGTAGAGGCTAAACCCTAGAAGCTAGCCTATGATTATGATTGTTGTCATCCTACGGACTAAACCCTCCGGTTTATATAGACACTGGAGGGGGCTAGGGTTACACAGAGTCGGTTACAAGGGAGGAGATCTACATATCCGAATTGCCAAGCTTGCCTTCCACGCAAATCAGAGTCCCACCCGGACACGGGACGGAGTCTTCAATCTTGTATCTTCACAGTCCAACAGTCCGACCAAAGCATATAGTCCGACTGTCCGAGGACACCCTAATCCAGGACTCCCTCAATGGGGCCACCCAGGACTAGCCCGGTGGGGAGTGAGTCGGAGTGGCCAAGAGAGTGTCATGGCAATGGAGGGGTTTCGTCGGAATGCCGTTGGTCCACCCGAATGGGAGTGCGAGGCCATGGGTTCCGTGGTGTCGGTACAGTGCGCTACCTCTGCAGAGTGTATTAATTTATCGATAGCCGAGGCCACGGTTACGGACACGCCCGAAAGTAGGTCACACCATGGGTCAATGTGTAATAAATCTTGCACACTAAGTCATGAACTTTGCATTGTTGATGATGGAGGAAAGGCCATCTTGATGTTTGAGACCAAGTGTTGGTCGTGGTAGTGATCGCCGGAAAGATCACGAGGTAACCCAAGTTAAGACCATGAGGTTGGTACGTTTGTTATCCAAGAGAGATCACCGTTGGTAAGCCAGTCCGAGGGACTTTTCTCACAAGAGCATGATCACAACATGTTGGATATATTGTTGCATTATTAATAATTGGTTAATTATCATGATATTGTTTGCCATTATGTTTATGCTTGCTGTGACTTGCAAGTACATTCAATGTACTGACCTGGCGTGTCATGCCAGATTTCAGGAAAATCTCGTTGGAAAGGAGCGCTGTCCGAGTCTAGATCGTGTCCACATCGGTGTCCCTGTGCTATGGAGTTCCGCTACGACGTTGTTCCGCTGCCGCGTAGTTGTTATGATCGAGGCCCCTTTATGCTCACTAAATAATGTACATATTGTTCAACCGCACCGTGTGTGCCGCTTGGCCTCGCCACCTGTTGTAATATAAACTATGATCCGCTAGCATCAATAAAGCGGTTGTTTTCTGTACCAAGATGTTGTGTGTTGCCAGAAGACATGGTCTCTGGGCTGGCAATGCAGGGTAAACTGGTTGCTCTGAGCTGGGGTGCCACAACACTTGGTATCAGAGCCACGCTGACTGTAGGCCACGCTAGACTACGACGTGTTAACTGGACGTTAGATATGAGTTTAAGTTGAGTGCCGGTAGCATTTGTAGCTGGTTGTTGCATTGCATGCACTCGTTTTATTTTTTTGTGCTAACCTGCTAATGGTTGTGAGTGTAGATGGCTCCAGTACCATATCCGTGCCAGTTGCAGCTGATGCCGTACACGTCGCCGCATCTGCTTCGTAACGTGTGGCGTCGGCTGTACCCCCTCGGTGACGACCCAGTCTATCGTGTGTACCGGGAGCGTCTAGCAGACTCAGTGTATGAGTATCACGTAGTGGTTACTCTGCGCACCAGTTCCGATTCCAGCACTTACACTCGTACTTCTCTGAGCGGTTTCGCTTCTACCGCTTCTCAGGCTATCCAGTTTGCTGCATTCGAGGTCCTTGTCGAGCTTCATTACAACGAGGTCCGGATGCAGAACCACCCAGGTTTCTACTACTATCCCTGCCTGCACGACAATGGTCGTGTCCGTTTCCCTATCATTGATCCGGAGTCTGATAGTGTTGCTAGCCACCTTTCCTATTATATCATTGCTAGCTATCTTATGATCCACGAGCTGGCTCGAGAGCTGACTCATGCTCGTACTGCTTTAGCCTCTACTAGATCTGTCACTGCTCCAGCATCTACGAGATTTACTCCTTATATTCCATCTAGTTCTAGTTCCCCTATTTCACCGGTTACTCCTCCGAGTAGCTCGGGCACCTCGACCGTGAATCCTCTCAGTGCCCCTGCTGAGTGGGTTTCACTTCTCACTACTCCTGTAGCCCCGATGCTTCATCCTGCACCTGCCCCGGAGGGAGAGCCCTCGAGGCAGCGTCGTCGTGTTACCTTTAACCCGGAGGTTTCAGTTAACCTCGTCAGTTCAGGATCCGAGTCCGCTTCAGGAGAGGACCCCGCAGCACCAGCAGAGCAGTAGAGCTTCTGAGTATTTGCAGTCATCAGGATGGTGTACGGATGTAGTCGTACGAGTCATGATGTTTCATTTCCTGTATGAGAGTAGTTGAACCTGGCATGTTGTTTATCTTTCATGTATGAGTCTATGTATAATTATGTTGGACCTCTATTTTATTCACCGTATTTTCTTCGTTATTTCGGTTTTCTCTCGGGCTTTGTTGCTGGCTTTTCCCCAATTTATTTTCTTTGGATGTTTCTCATCTCGGTTGCGTTGTCTTGGGAAAAATCCACAATAGGATGCCGCGGGGAGGCAACAGTAGCAACGCTCATGAGGATGCTCCTGTTCGTCGTTCCGCACGACAAGCAGGACACTCTCCCGAGCCATACATACCACCACCGCCTCCACCGCCAAATCCGCCCTCCACCGAGCAAATTCTGCGTATGTTTGAGGAAAGGAGGAATAATGATCTGATTGAAATATCAAGAAGTGTGCAAGCTGTGGTTGGACATAATGGAAATCAGAACGGTCATCAATCCTAGCTGTCAGATTTTCAAAGGAACAAGCCTCCCAGTTTCAGTCAGGTTATTGATCCCTTGGATGCAGACGATTGGTTGCGAACCATTGAGAGGAAGCTTGAGATTGCTCGTACTGAAGAAGATGATAAAGTTCCATTTGCAACTCATTATCTTGAAGGCGCTGCTGCCATATGGTGGGAAAATGCAAAAGCCATGTGGCCTGCTGATGATGAGATCACCTGGTCAAAATTGAAGGATCAGTTCCGGAAATATCATATCCCTACTAGAATTATGAAGGTTAAGCAACGTGAATTTCTCACGCTCCTCCAAGGAAATCAGTCTGTGGGTGAATATTTGCAAAAATTCAATCATCTGGCCCATTACTCCCTTTATGACGTGGCCACCGAAGAAAGAAAGATTGACAGATTTCTTGGGGGATTAAACCCGCAACTCCGGTGTGCCCTCATATGTTTGATTTCCCAGATTCCCAAACTCTGGTGAACAAAGCTTTCATTGCTGAAAGGGAGCACAAGCTCGTATCGGACAATAGGCCTGCTAATAACGATCACAAGCGCAAGTTTGAGCCAAGGAAGGAAGGGCAACCAGTGCAAAAGGCTCGTACCTGGCAGCAGACTCAGGTGGAATACAAGCCCAATTTGCAACAGAATGTTAACAAGACCACCACCCAAGTCAAGAATGTCGTGACCAACCCAGTGCACGAGGAGCGCCAGCGCAACAATTCTTGCTTGAGTTGTGGGAAAACCGGACATTATGCCAGACAGTGTCCCAAGAACGGCAAGGCAAGTGCACTAATCAGGCCACAAGTCAACTTTATGGAGTCATGCCGAACCAGCAAAACATCACCGGGCACGTTCATCACCTCTCCGCAGATGAAGCCCAAGAGAACCCCGAAGTCGTCATTGGTATGTTTTCTGTTAATAACATACGTGATGTAATTTTATTTGACTCTGGGGCTTCCCACTCCTTTATTTCTCAGAGTTTTGTTGCCCAAAACAAATTTCCTTGTTCGCTTTTGGGCAAGAATATGCTGGTACAAACCCCGGGATCCTTAATCAAGAGCAATCTGGTCTGCCGTAATCTGGAAATCAATATCAACGGAGTCCGTTTTCCAACCTCCTTGATAATCATTGAGTCTGTAAAGTTGGATGTTATCTTGGGTATGAATTGGTTGACTCAATATCAAGTATGCATAAATTGCGCGACCCGAGAAGTCAGTTTGACCAGTCAGAAGGGGCAAACTACCAAATTCTATGCTCGCAGAAGCATACCCAAGAAAGAAATGGTCTTCACCGCTGTGGCTGGTGAGTTGGAATTAATTCCTGTGGTCAATGAGTGTCCTGATGTATTTCCAGAAGAACTGCCAGGCATGCCACCGGATCGAGAGCTTGAGTTTGCAATAGATCTTGTGCCCGGAACCGCACAGTTATACAAGAAGTATTACCGAGTGCCCTCATCAGAATTAGTGGAGCTAAAGAAACAACTTGATGAAATGCTCCAGAAAGGATATATCCGTCCCAGCTCTTCACCATGGGGATCACCTGCTATCTTCGTGGACAAGAAGGATGGCAACCACTGCATGTGTGTGGATTACCGTCAGCTAAATGATGTCACCATCAAAAACAAATATCCACTGCCAAGGATTGATGACTTGTTTGATCAGCTCAGTGGGGCCAAGGTATTCTCCAAGATTGATCTAAGGACAGGATATCATCAGCTCAAGATTAAAAGGAAGATATTCCTAAGACCGCATTCACCACTCGATACGGTCTTTATGAATATACAGTTATGTCCTTTGGTCTCACCAATGCCCCTGCCTTCTTCATGCATATGATGAACAAAGTATTCATGGACTTCCTCGATAAGTTCAATGTAGTCTTCATCGATGACATAATTATATACTCAAAAAGTGAAGAAGATCACAAAGAACACCTCCGAGAAGTGCTACAACGACTCCGCGACCATCAGCTATACGCCAAATTCATTAAATGCGAGTTTTGGCTCAAGCAAGTTGGATTTCTTGGACATGTGCTATCCGCCGAAGGTATAGCCGTGGACCGAGCAAAGTTAAGGATGTGCTCGATTGGTTACCACCCACAACCGTATCATAGATCCGGAGTTTTCTTGGATTAGCCGGATATTACCGTCGCTTCATTGAAGGGTTTTCCAAGATTGCTAAACCCATGACGGAGCTGGTAAAAAAGGATAAGAAGTTTGAATAGACTGTGGACTGTGAGAAAAGTTTCAATGAGCTTAAGATACGGCTGACGACCGCACCTGTGTTGACTCTTCCAGATATCTACCGCAGTTTTGATGTGTACTGTAACGCCTCCAGACAAGGACTTGGATGCATACTTATGCAAAGACGACAAGGTAGTAGCATATGCATCACGACAGCTACGACCCCACGAGGGGAATTACCCTACTCATGATCTAGAATTGGCCGCGGTGGTTCATGCTCTAAAAATTTGGAGACACTACCTCATCGGGAAGAGGTGCCAAATTTTTACCGATCACAAAAGTCTCAAGTATATATTTACTCAGCCAAATTTGAATCTCTGTCAAAGAAGATGGCTTGAGTTAGTCAAGGATTATGATCTTGGAATAAATTACCACCCGGGTAAGGCCAACGTGGTTGCCGATGCACTCAGTCGAAAGCCTGTCAGCCTAAATGTCATATTGAAATCCTTGCCTCCTGAACTTCAAGAGGAAATTGCTCAGCTCAACCTGGTCATAGTTGATGCTGGCCTTGATAATATTTTGGAAGTTTCCCCCACACTTGAGGAAGAGATACACAAGGCCCAACCATCTGACACCGTCCTGCAAAAACGTGCCAAGGGTATGGTAGCAGGACAGACTCCAGATTTCCCAAAGGACCAATTCGGTACCCTCCGATTCCGTGGGAGGATTTGTGTACCCAGTCAGACGGACTTAAAGAAGAAAATCCTATCGGAAGCACACGAATCTTCATATTCTATTCACCCTGGAGGTACGAAAATGTATGAAGACCTTCGACAAATATTCTGGTGGGATGGAATGAAGAAAGACATTGCCTATTTTGTGGCCTGTTGCGACATATGCAACAAGGTGAAGGCAGAGCATCAGAAGCCAGCCAGACTTCTCCAACCGCTGCCAGTTTCACAATGGAAATGGGATGATGTCTGCATGGATTTCATCATAGGGCTACCTAAGACTCAGCAAGGCAATGATGCAATCTGTGTCATAGTGGACACCTTAACAAAGGTAGCTCACTTTATCCCGATCAGAACCACATATCGAGCAGATCAACTTGCACAACTATATGTTTCCAGAATAGTCAGTCTGCATGGAGTACCCGAACCATCACTTCTGACCGAGGTTCGCTCTTTACCTCCACTTTCTGGTCACGTGTCCATCAAGCCTTGGGGACAGTGCTAAAATATAGTACTGCTTATCATCCTCAGACTGATGGACAGACAGAGCGGGTAAATCAAATACTTGAAGATATGATACAAGCCTGTGCTTTGGCCCGAGGACCTAAATGGGAAGACTGCCTACCATATGTCGAGTTCTCTTATAACAACAGCTTCCAGACCAGTCTAAAGATGTCACTGTATGAGGCTTTGTATGGCCATAAGTGCCGCACTCCGTTAAATTGGTCTCAAACTGGAGATAGTCGTATCTTCAGAACGGATCTCATGATGGAAGCCGAGAAGCAAGTCAAGGAAATCAGAGACAGATTGCAATTGGCCAAATCTCGACAGAAGAGTTATTATGATGCAAAGCACCGACAGATCAGTTTTGAACCCGGAGAACACGTATACCTCCGAGTCACTCCTATGAAAGGAGTCAAGAGATTCCAGACTCGTGGAAAGTTGGCACACAGATTTATTGGTCCATTTCCAGTTATGTCCCGGGTAGGTACTGTTGCATATCAGTTGGAACTACCCCCTGAATTGTCGGAAGTACACAATGTGTTTCACGTTTCACAGTTGAGGCGATGCATATCGCCGCCTGAGAAAAATACTGCTATGACTAAAATAGAGTTGGCAAAGGATTTAACGTATGAAGAGAGGCCGGTTAGAATTTTGGATCAGATGGAAAGAGTCACTCGTAGTAAAGCAAGGAAGTTCTACAAAGTTCAGTGGGAGCATCACACAGAGTCAGAATCGACTTGGGAACGAGAAGAATTTCTAAAGGCACATTATCCAGAATGGTTTTCCCAAGCAACCGAATCTCGAGGATGAGATTCATTCTAAGTGGGGGAGGTTTGTAACAGCCTGGTTTTTGCCCTCTGCTCTTTGCCTCATTTTCAGTTGGTTTGATTTTGAAATTTGGAGTTTTGAATCTTTTCATATGGACTTAAACACTTGGGTACCCCTTGGCTTTCACCCAAGTGCCTCATTTCCCTCTCTAACTATCATTTCCTCTCTGTTTCAACTCAAAATAATATTTTGAATATTTTTCTTAAATGAAAAATATTCATTTCCCTCTCTTAAAACCTAGCTAACTCAATGTGCTCCAAAGCAACCCCAATTTTTCTTGCCCACAAAAATCTGAGTAAATTCACAAATATTCTTTGAACCCTAGGGCACCTTCCTGAGCAAAAATATTTCATCACTTTTTGGAATATTTTTGCTACAGAAAATATTTTCTGTTCTGGGCAGAAATGGTAGTTTCTACATCAACTACCATTTTACTTGCTCCATTGTGGCTGATTTTTCTTGTGCATCATCACCTTAGTAGATGATTGCTAACCTCCAAAGCCCAGCTCCCAACTCCTAGTAGTTTGACCATAGTAAGCTCTCAAAGTTACTGTCCAGAAACTTACTAGGCAGTTGAAATCTATTCTACTGCGCATGCGATCAAACCCAAGTGTGGTAAACTCTAAAACTACCATGAACAACATGCTAGACATGAAGTTTGGGCTTAGGTCGGCCTGAGGTCAGACTTCACGCGGTGACCACGCGTGTCCATGATGCCAACCTGCATGTCGTCGCGCTCTGAGTGCCGCCGAGCGCTCTGTTGCGCGCGTGCTCGCTTCCCCGACTGCCTAAGCTTGCCAAACTTCGCCATAATCTTCGTCCAAACCCTCTTAACTCCCTCCTGGCGCTCGCAGATGCCAGAGCTCACCGCAGCGAGCACAGGCGCGGTCCGGCCAACACAACAGTGCGTTGCACACTGTGCTCGTCCCCGCTCACCCACAGTTCCCGCGTGAGCTACGTCACCTTCTCCCTCACCCATTAATGCCGTTCGTCGTCGGGTGCCGTGTCCAGGTGTCCACCGGCGGAGCCCGATCCCGCCTCGACGCTCGGCTATAAATAGAGCCCTCCCCAGCCTCCTCGAGCATCATCGACTCCTCCCACACACTCCACGATCTCGTAGAAAGCCGTAGCCCGGCCGGGCAGGCCACGGGCCGCTGTCCCTGAGCTCGAGCTCGCCGGTGATCCCCTCGGGTCGTCTCCGCAGCTCCAGCCCCTCCCCGGCTCGGGCCTCCCTTCCAGGGCCTCCACCGTGCCTCGATGGAGCCGTTCCGCCCAGTTGGAGCCCCTGGTGTCGCCTCTGGTCGCCGTCGTCTTCATCTCCGGCGACCTCTGCTCTCTGTCTCCGCTAGAGAGGCTGTTTCCGACGCCGTCCGACCACCCCTAGCTACTCTACGGGTACGGGCAGGTGCGCCTCCGTCTCCTCTTTCGATCCATCCCTCTCGTTCTGGCCAAGAAGCTCTCCTCGCCGGTATGTGCTCCGGCGAAGCCGCGCCGTCCTCTGTTTCCTTCTCCCCTCCCTCTCACCTGACTAGCGGGGCCCGCTAGTCAGTCACTCAGTACGCGCGCGAAGCGGTACGAGTGGTGGCGCCCGCAAGGCTTTACGCCTTCGACGTCACCCCCCCTCAGTTCTGTTTTTATTTAAATTTAAATTTCATTTTTCCAGAGAGCTTCAAACAGCCAAAACTCTTTAACCATAAGTCCAAATGAGTTGATTCTTTTTGCATTGTGTTCTTTGTGAAGAAATCTAGCAGCTCACCAAAAATGAGATTTTTCTCTGATGTCTAGATTTTCTGGTGAATTTCAGAAGGGTTCTTGATATTTTCTTTTTGTGTTTATAAATATTTTCAGAAAGTGAAGCTTGTCTTGAGGATCACCAGGAGGCTTGTGAACCTCATCTGCACTAAGGCAAGCCACAACAACATTTTCATGGTGCCATTACAATATTTGTGATTTTTTTAACTTGAATGAATGATTTAATCCATGCATTTAAATCACTATCATATTATTTATATTCTGTTGGTTGCTTGTTTAAGTTAATATGCTTGGTTTACAGAAAGTTTGAAGCTAACTAAGTTGGTAAAGTAACTAGAAGTAACTTTTGTTATGAAGAAATAATATGGTTATGGATATAAGTAATTATTTGGAGTTAGTTTCTTGCATGAGAAAATTGATAAATTTTCTAAGAAAAGATTCTGTTTAAAGTGATGATTAATCATAACTAGAGAAGTGTTATGAGTTGTGATGCTTATGCTTAGTGTGGTTATAGTTGACCCAGTTATTTCCGATGATATATGATTCATATATTTGTGTTGCACTTGCATGGCATGTTATGACACCGGTTATTTTTCACGTTAAGTTGAACCTGCTAATAACTCAACTTGAATATATATCGTTGACCGGGTCATGGTGCCACTGAATCGAGTTTTTCCCAGTGCAACCACATTTGCCTTTATGAGAAGGCCTTTATTCGGTCCGTTGTCATGCCTCTGGTCGGTGCCTCCAAAACATAACCTTGTGTGCCCGTTGTTGAGATTATGGTACCTTGTCCCCGTGTGGGACGTTTATGTTTTGGCCACGACGATGTGACACCCCGATAGTTAAGCTACAGTAATTCCCTCCTAATGATGCCACGTCACCACGGTTACTGTTGTCGATCTCGCGATGGTTCAAAATCGATACAAATTTAAATTTAAAATAGAGGCAAACAATAAAAGTTTTCAAATAAAGAAAACTAAACTAAAAACTAAAAACTAAAATGTTCAAAATTTAGAAAATAAATCATGGATGATTGTGGTGGAGAAACCACATTTTGATAAAATGTTTAGATGCAAGAAATTAATTAAAACAGGGGCTAAACAATTACTTAAATGCTTTTAAAAAGAATAAACTATTACAAACCATTTTATTTTGAAGAGCTAAATTAATAGTGGCAAAGGCACAATTTGTAACACTAAGTTAGGTGCCACTTTTGTATTTTATTAAAACTAAAATAAATAGAAACTATAATAAATCGAAAAGGATAAATAAAAAGAAAACAAAGAAAAAGGAAAGAAAGAAAACCCCGGGCCTTCCCCCCTCCCCTTCGGCCGTTTGGCCCAACTGAGCATCCAACCCACCAGCCCACAGGCCTAGCCGCCCCCCATCGCTCCCTTAACCCCCTGGGTGACCGGAATCCTAGCAGGTTCCCTCCCCACTCATCCCCACTACCCAGTCGCCCCCCACGATCCCTTTCTCCCCTCCCCGCGCGATCTGGATCGGGCGCACGCCCCGCCGCTGACGCAGTCGCCCCTGCCCTCGCCCGGAGCCTCCGTCGGCGCTCACTGCCGCCACCTCGCCCTGTGTGACCCCGCCCAGGGCCACCTTGCCGCCGTGCCGCCGTCCCCAACGCCCCAGGACTGACTCGCCATCGATGTTCGTCGGAACCGCGTCCTCGACCTCCCCCTCGACGGACTCCGTCAACCCTCATCGCCCGTACCCCTGCATCGGGGGTGAGCTCTCCGCCGTTCCCCCCTCTCCTGCTCGCTCAACCCCGCGCACGCCCGCTGCTGGCTGCACCTGCGCCCGCGTCCCGTGCTCCAGCCCCGCGCTCACCGCGGCCGGGTCGCGCCAGGCTCCGTCCGGTCGTGCCCGTCGCCCCCGTGCCGACCGCACCCCCCTCGACCGGCCTGCCCGCGCATGCTGCGACCCCGTGCGGCCGTCGCCCTCGTGCCCGACCACCGGCGCGCGCGCCACCCAGCGCCCGGCTCCCGGCATCCGCTATAGCTGCTACTCCCCGCCCCCTCACTCGCTATCGCCCGCCACCTGCTGGTGGTGCTGCTGGTCGGCTACCCCGCTGCCGGCGTCGACCATGGACTCGCCGGAGCCCGGTTCGGCCACCGCGCCCCTGCCCCTTCCCTGTGCACGTTCGTGCACAGGAGGGAGGTGGCCTCAGCCACTTACAGGTGGGGCCCTCCCCCTTTAAATCAGATAAAAGGATAAGAGTAGAGAAAAACGAAAATGGAAAATAAAAGGAAATAGTAAAGTGAATTAATTAATTAGTAATATAATTAGTTTAATTAATTAACCTTGCTTAATTTGACCTAATTAACTAGCTTAGGTGTTTAAGCCTATTTTAATTAAATTGTGACAATGACATGTGGGTCTCACACGCACTATTCACACCATTGACTAGTCAACCGTTGACTTGGTCAACTGGGTCCCCTGGCCCCACAGGTCATAGGCTGTGGTGGCTTCTGATGTGTACACATAGCTTTTTACTACTTAAATTGAATTAAAATAATTTAGAAAATGAATTAAAACTATAGAAATTAATATAAAATAATTCGTAACTCGGACGAAAATACTTTGTACATGAAAGTTGCTCAGAATGATGAGATGAAACCAAATACGCAGTCCGTTCGTCCGCCACACATCCCTAGCATAGCGAACACGCAACTTTCCCCCTCCGGTTCATCTGCCCGAAAACGCGAAACACCGGGGATACTATCCCGGATGTTTCCCCCCTTCGTTGGTATCACATATCCCCGCGTTACGTCACCCCTAGCACAATGTATTGCCGCGTCTTGCTTTGTTTTACATTTGATTGCTCTGTTATTTATTGTGTCCCCCCTCCGTTACTTCTTTCCGGTAGGCTCCGAGACCGTTGCCGATACCCCTGTGATCGGCTACATCGACGACGACCCCTTCTTCTTGCCAGAGCAACCAGGCAAGCCCCCCCTTGATCACCAGATATCGCCTACTCTTCTCTATATTGCTTGCATTAGAATAGTGTAGCATGTTACTGCTTTCCGTTAATCCTATTCTGCTGCATAGCCTGTCATTGTTGCTACAGTTGTTACCCTTACCTGCTATCCTACTGCTTAGTATAAGATGCTAGTGTTCCATCAGTGGCCCTACTCTCTTGTCCGTCCGCCATGCTATACTACTGGGCCGTGATCACTAGGGAGGTGATCACGGGTATATACTATATACTTTATATACATGACACATGTGGTGACTAAAGTCGGGTCAGCTCGTTGAGTACCCGCAAGTGATTCTGATGAGGGGGCTGAAAGGACAGGTGGCTCCATCCCGGTAGAGGTGGGCCTAGGTTCCTGACGGCCCCCGACTGTTACTTTGTGGCGGAGCGACAGGGCGGGTTGAGACCACCTAGGAGAGAGGTGGGCCTGGCCCTGGTCGGCGTCCGCGGATACTTAAAAATAACACGCTTAACGAGTTCTTGGTATTTGATCCGAGTATGGCCATTTGGTCTATACGCACTAACCAACTACGTGGGAAAGTTATGGGCACTCGACGTCGTGGTATCAGCCGAAGCCTTCGTGACGTCAGCGACTGAGCGGCGCGCGCCGGATTGGAACGTAAGCCTGCTCTTGTATTAAGGGGGCTAGTTCTGCTTCCGGCCGCGTACGCAACGTGCAGGTGTACAATGGGCGATGGGCCCAGACCCCTGCGCCATAGGATTTAGACCGGCGTGCTGACCTCTGTGTTGTGCCTAGGTAGGGCTGCGACGTGTTGATCTTCCGCGGCCGGGCATGACCCAGAAAAGTGTGTCCGGCCAAATGGGATCGAGCATGTTGGGTTATATGGTGCACCACTGCAGGGAAGTTTATCTATTCGAATAGCCGTGTCCCTCGGTAAAAGGACGACCCGGAGTTGTACCTTGACCTTATGACAACTAGAACTGGATACTTAATAAAACACACCCTTCCAAGTGCCAGAGATAACCCGGTGATCGCTCTCTAACAGGGCGACGAGGAGGGGATCGCCGGGTAGGATTATGCTATACGATGCTACTTGGTGAACTTACCATCTACTCTCTCCTACATGCTGCAAGATGGAGGTGGCCAGAAGCGTAGTCTTCGACAGGATTAGCTATCCCCCTCTTATTCTGGCATTCTGCAGTTCAGTCCACCGATATTGCCCCATTTACACATATACCCATGCATATGTAGTGTAGCTCCTTGCTTGCGAGTACTTTGGATGAGTACTCACGGTTGCTTTTCTCCCTCTTTTCCCCCTTTCCTTCTACCTGGTTGTCGCAACCAGATGCTGGAGCCCAGGAGCCAGAAGCCACCGTCGATGACGACTCCTACTACACCGGAGGTGCCTACTGCTACGTGCAGCCCGCTGACGACGACCAGGAGTAGTTAGGAGGATCCCAGGCAGGAGGCCTGCGCCTCTTTCGATCTGTATCCCAGTTTGTGCTAGCCTTCTTAAGGCAAACTTGTTTAACTTATGTCTGTACTCAGATATTGTTGCTTCCGCTGACTCGTCTATGATCGAGCACTTGTATTCGAGCCCTCGAGGCCCCTGGCTTGTATTATGATGCTTGTATGACTTATTTATGTTTTAGAGTTGTGTTGTGATATCTTCCCGTGAGTCCCTGATCTTGATCGTACACGTTTGCGTGCATGATTAGTGTACGGTCAAATCGGGGGTGTCACAAGTTGGTATCAGAGCCAACTGCCTGTAGGAATCCCCCTTCCACACTCCTTGGCCGAAGTCGAGTCTAGACATTGCAAAAACTTTACTAACATGGCTGTGTGGCTTACGGGCCCACGTCGCCATTGGGTGGTACTAGGATCTTTTACTCCTCGAACTTTACTCTGGGACTCTGATCTCTCTCCTATTCGGGTTAAATGAATTTTTCTAAATCTAACATTAGGATCTCGTTATCACTTTCACCCAGAGAGCCC
Source organism: Aegilops tauschii subsp. strangulata (assembly GCF_002575655.3). Lineage (NCBI taxonomy): Eukaryota > Viridiplantae > Streptophyta > Magnoliopsida > Poales > Poaceae > Aegilops > Aegilops tauschii. The sequence continues at coordinate 112,704,674 of NC_053035.3, forward strand.
CTTATTACTGATGATCGTTTGCTGCACGTGAAGACCTTGAAGACACTCTCCACTGTTAACCCGAGAACTTGTGTTCATCGCTTTTGCAATTCCCTTCCATCGATAAACTCCTATGGATAACCACGTATACTCGCCATTCATACAATGTTTCCCAGTTGATCTTGTTATTACAAGATACCCAAAATTCTCTCTGTTGTTCCGAGAATCCTTTGAGCTTACTGCCTTGCTATTCTTTGTCACCTGAATACCCCTACGGATAATTCTCGCACTTACCGAGTATCCGCTCATTCCCAGTTGATTCAAGTATTTCAGAAAAGTGTTCAAAATACCATTCGATCTTCCGAAAATCCTCAGGAGCCTTTTTGCTCTTGAAATTCTTGCTTACTTGCATTATGATTAATCTTAAGTCTTGTAATCTTATTGGCATCTCTTGTCATTATCATTTTGAGTCCGTTGATTCAATTTGTTGCGAATGCTCGCAATCCTCAATCAGATCCTAGAATTCATCCTTCCGGCTCAGACATCATTTGAAACGTGAGCTGGTTCTCGCCAATCAAATTGTCGTCGATTGTGCCCCTATGTCTATTGAACTTATCCATCCTTAATCAGAGCGTCTGTTTCTGATCCTTCGCTTTGTAAATCATAATTCCTTTGCAATTGAGCTCTAAGTTACTTAGTTGTTTCTATAATCCAAGGTCTTTGCATTGATTCTTCCTCTGGTTGTGTGCCGATACTCACATCAGATCCTTTATGGACCATCAGAACCTTGTTGGATTTTATCCGACAACGTCCTTCATATTCAATCACTTTGGAAGTTCTTTCCCTGATACATAATGCCTTTGGTAAATCCTATTCCTTGATTTGGCCAACCATGCTCTGCTTTCGAGCTGGTGATATTTACTATTGAAGCTTGTGGTATATGTTTCCATGATGCCCCGATGGGTTGAACCTATGCCTTCCATAATATGTGTGAACTCGAAAGTTTTCATAGTCATACTCTTCTGGTATTTTGCCAGATAAAGTTTTCAACACTGCAACTTCATCAAACGCGAGAAGTGAATGAAAGGTTATGCATTGAAGAAGTGGGAGTCGACCTTGAACTTTGTGTTCATGCCCATGGATACGATGTAGATCTTATCATGGAAGCTTCTCACAAAATAGTTACCCCCTTGTTATAAGTGCTTGTATCTGTGGTTTGATCATTTACAAATGTGGTTCTGACCATATTGTTCCCCTTTGAATCAATTTCTCAGACAAGTTAAAACACTTGTCTTCTGCAGAGCAATACCCCAGTCCAACCTCTACTTTGATCTGTCGTCGAGTATTACCCCTTGGTATCTCGAGATTATCACGGAACTGCGTAACTTCTTATGAGCTCTTCATCAAGTACTACATTCTCACTGATTCCATTTTTTCACGGGCTCTGAGTTATTAAACACTCAAAGACACCGATAATTGAACCGAGTCCGCACTACGGTTCAACAACTCTTAGTAATCCTCTTTACATACGAGTTTGTACCCGATCACGTCATTCCTAGCCTGTTTGGCTATATCATTATCGTGCTAAATTTTAACTGTGCTACATGGTCCTTCTTCCCGGAGCACAATTTTTGACGATGAGATAAGCTTACATCAATCTTCCTCATCATATCATTTCGCTTTGGACAACAAGCTTTGTTTGGAGTCTGTGTCGTACCCTTGGTTCCATTAACCTGTCGCTTCATCATTCATTTGACTTGATGTCATCGCCGATCGATTACATCTTCATGAAATCTCTCGACACATGTGTCGTGATCATCATCAGCATTCTGAGCTCTTCCAGGATATCAATTTAATTCATGATGAGAAATACCATCCTTGCCTCGATGATTTGTGTTATCATCGACCACTTTATTGTCTTCCCTCCAACACAAACTTGCTCGTGTTTTGTGTTATACCTTGAGATCCGTGCTATCCAGCAATTATTCTTCTTTACCTTGCAGTATTACCATCTTTTATGTCAAGAATGTCGTGAGAATTTCACCACCCCTTAAGAAATTCTTGTTGCAGTGATGCTTCTCGCCATCACCATTCTTTTCTTGGCCCCGTGTTGAATGAACTCTGTTGTGAGAATTTAATATCTCTAGCAACCCTATTGTTTCGAAGTGAATGGCCGATAGTTTCGCTATCGAATCACCATTCTAACTTTGATCGTCCTACTTGTTCCATATTTCCAGGTGCTTTTTCGTTCAATATTTAATTGTGGATGTTCTCATCGAACATACCTCATTATATACTTCGGTGTGTCCGATGTTATCACCTCATTCATTTAATTGTGGAAATCCATCTTTTTTTTCTAAACCTTGATGAATTGCCGCTGTGTCCATCAGCCACCTCGTCATCCTCTCCATGGTTTACTGTTGAACTCTTGTTTTGGAACTCGTTTTCATAGTACATTTCCTGAGAATCTTACCATGTCGTCTCGTCAATTTGTTTTGCACCTTTTATTCTCAGGCATCCTGAGTCTGAGGTATCCTAACACTGATCAGATCTGAAACTTGGTCAGATAAGATGGTTGGAACATATTTCCAAGATTTATACCATTTGTCTTTATGTGACCCGGTAAGGTGATGTCGTGCCTAGCACACCTGGCCGGAGGCCCTATTGTTATAGTTTCCTTTTCAGCAAGGCTATCCTTTCTTCCATGAGGAAATTGTAAGACTTATTCTATAAGTTGTTCCTGATGGATCCTTTTTGTTTCCAAAGTCCGATCTTCACCTGTTGACCATGTCAATGCTATCTCGAAGCATGTCTATGGTACTCCGATTTTTCAACAAGAACATTTGAAGCCCAATGCTAAATGTTTCTTGCTCAATTATCCAAACACCGCTGTATGGATAATGTCATGAAAATTTCTCTCCCCTCACCTAGAGGCTTTTCTACTTAATATCATGTCATGGTTATCATGCTCTGCTTGTCCTTGGGAAGGATATACCCTTGAAATATGTGTTTAAACACATTTTCCTTTCCATTGTTCTGCTTAAACCTGATAATCATATTTTCCTTTCCATTGTTTGGTTTAACCTTTCTTGTGATCTATATGATCTAAGCAGTAATATTCCCCTGCTTTTGTAAACACCTCGGTGTACAATTCTGTCAGAAAGACCCTGTTACTTTTGTTCATGACATTCCGGTAACCACCGATGGACGAGAACTTTGCCTACTGGTCCGCGTTGTTCAACGAGCAGGAAAATGGTTCTCTTCGTCCCTCACCCTTAGTACCGACGTTGTTGCTGACATAACTGACAGGCTACCCTCTGACATGCTTTGCTTGCATGATCACGCAAGACGTCTCCGCCCTTCCTACTTTTAACCCACATGGTGGGCCCATAACCCAAAGTTCCACAGGATCAAAACCTGACTCTTTTGTATACCCCGGTCTACAAAGTTATTTCTCGAGCCTGGCTACGAATGTAATTGATGGGTCACCTTCCTAGTGATATATTCTGGTATTAGACGCAATACTTATTCTCGTTGCCCTGAAACCCATTCACCTTCTGATTAGGCATCGAACGATTGCCTATCCGTTTGAAACTTCTCATGGTACCTTCTTACTTTGCTCTCGATATCTTCTTAAGTTTCAATTCGAGAGATACTTATGCTTCTTCCCCTAAGTTAACCGTCTGATGCTTGATCTTGTTAGAATCCGTCCTTATAGAGTTTTCCCTTCTTACCGTTTCGTAAATACGGTGAAGATCCTGAAGGAAGGACGACAACTTCATCATGATGACCTGAAGCAGACAAATGAAGACATCAATGTAATGGATCGACCTCTTCGAGAAGAGCAACTAAGACCGAGAAGAATCGTTAGAATTTCGTAACCAGATCCCTTCCCCCTTACTCCCGGTCCTAAATCTCGGGACGAGATTTCTTGTAGTGGAGGAGATTTGTGACACCCCGATAGTTAAGCTACAGTAATTCCCTCCTAATGATGCCACGTCACCACGGTTACTGTTGTCGATCTCGCGATGGTTCAAAATCGATACAAATTTAAATTTAAAATAGAGGCAAACAATAAAAAATTTCAAATAAAGAAAACTAAACTAAAAACTGAAAACTAAAATGTTCAAAATTTAGAAAATAAATCATGGATGATTGTGGTGGAGAAACCACATTTTGATAAAATGTTTAGATGCAAGAAATTAATTAAAACAGGGGCTAAACAATTACTTAAATGCTTTTAAAAAGAATAAACTATTACAAACCATTTTATTTTGAAGAGCTAAATTAATAGTGGCAAAGGCACAATTTGTAACACTAAGTTAGGTGCCACTTTTGTATTTTATTAAAACTAAAATAAATAGAAACTATAATAAATCGAAAAGGATAAATAAAAAGAAAACAAAGAAAAAGGAAAGAAAGAAAACCCCGGGCCTTCCCCCCTCCCCTTCGGCCGTTTGGCCCAACTGGGCATCCAACCCACCAGCCCACAAGCCCAGCCGCCCCCATCGCTCCCTTAACCCCCAGGGTGACCGGAACCCTAGCAGGTTCCCTCCCCACTCGTCCCCACTACCCAGTCGCCCCCCACGATCCCTTTCTCCCCTCCCCGCGCGATCTGGATCGGGCGCACGCCCCGCCCCTGACGCAGTCGCCCCCGCCCTCGCCCGGAGCCTCCGCCGGCGCTCACTGCCGCCACCTCGCCCTGTGTGACCCCGCCCAGGGCCACCTTGCCACCGTCCCCAACGCCCCAGAACCGCCTCGCCGTCGCCGTTCGCCAGAACCGCGTCCTCGACCTCCCCCTCGACGGACTCCGTCCACCCTCATCGCCCGTACCCCTGCATTGGGGGTGAGCTCTCCGCCATTCCCCCCTCTCCTGCTCGCCCAACCCCGTGCACGCCCGCTGCTGGCTGCACCTGCGCCCGCCTCTCGCGCTCCGGCCCAGCGCTCACCGCGACCGGGTCGCGCCAGGCTCCGTCCGGTCGTGCCCGTCGCCCCCGTGCCGACTGCACCCCCCGGCCGGCCTGCCCGCGCATGCTGCAACCCCGTGCGGCCGTCGCCCTCGTGCCTGACCACCGGCGCCTGCCTCCGGCGCGCGCGCCACCCAGCGCCCGGCTCCCGGCATGCGCTACAGCTGCTACTCCCCGCCCCCTCGCTCGCTATCGGCCGCCACCTGCTGGTGGTGCTGCTGGTCGGCTACCCCGCTGCCGGCGTCGACCATGGCCTCGCCGGAGCCCGGTTCGGCCACCGCGCCCCTGCCCCTTCCCTGTGCGCGTTCGTGCACAGGAGGGAGGTGGCCTGAGCCACTTACAGGTGGGGCCCTCCCCCTGTAAATCAGATAAAAGGATAAGAGTAGAGAAAAACGAAAATGGAAAATAAAAGGAAATAGTCAAGTGAATTAATTAATTAGTAATATAATTAGTTTAATTAATTAACCTTTCTTAATTTGACCTAATTAACTAGCTTAGGTGTTTAAGCCTATTTTAATTAAATTGTGACAATGACATGTGGGTCTCACATGCACTATTCACACCATTGACCAGTCAATCGTTGACTTGGTCAACTGGGTCCCCTGGCCCCACAGGTCTTAGGCTGTGGCTGGCTTCTGATGTGTACATAGCTTTTTACTACTTAAATTGAATTAAAATAATTTAGAAAATGAATTAAAACTATAGAAATTAATATAAAATAATCCGTAACTCGGATGAAAATACTTTGTACATGAAAGTTGCTCAGAACGATGAGATGAATCCAAATACGCAGTCTGTTCGTCCGCCACACATCCCTAGCATAGCGAACACGCAACTTTCCCCCTCCGGTTCATCTGCCCGAAAATGCGAAACACCGGGGATACTTTCCCGGATGTTTCCCCCCTTCGCTCGTATCACATGTCCCTGCATTACGTCACCCCTAGCACAACGTATTGCCGCGTCTTGCTTTGTGTTACATTTGATTGCTCTGTTATTTATTGTGTTCCCCCTCCGTTACTTCTTTCCGGTAGGCTCCGAGACCGTTGCCGATACCCCTGTGATCGGCTACATCGACGACGACCCCTTCTTCTTGCCAGAGCAACCAGGCAAGCCCCCCCTGATCACCAGATATCGCCTACTCTTCTCTATACTGCTTGCATTAGAGTAGTGTAGCATGTTACTGCTTTCCTTTAATCCTATTCTGTTGCATAGCCTGTCATTGTTGCTACAGTTGTTACCCTTACCTGCTATCCTACTGCGTAGTATAAGATGCTAGTGTTCCATCAGTGGCCCTACTCTCTTGTCCGTCTGCCATGCTATACTACTGGGCCGTGATCACTAGGGAGGTGATCACGGGTATATACTATATACTTTATATACATGACACATGTGGTGACTAAAGTCGGGTCAGCTCGTTGAGTACCCGCAAGTGATTCTGATGAGGGGGCTAAAAGGACAGGTGGCTCCATCCCGGTAGAGGTGGGCCTGGGTTCCTGACGGCCCCCGACTGTTACTTTGTGGCGGAGCGACAGGGCGGGTTGAGACCACCTAGGAGAGAGGTGGGCCTGGCCCTGGTCGGCGTCCGCGGATACTTAAAAATAACACGCTTAACGAGTTCTTGGTATTTGATCCGAGTATGGCCATTTGGTCTATACGCACTAACCAACTACGTGGGAAAGTTATGGGCACTCGACGTCGTGGTATCAGCCGAAGCCTTCGTGACGTCAGCGACTGAGCGGCGCGCGTCGGATTGGAATGTAAGGCTGCTCTTTTATTAAGGGGGCTAGTTCTGCTTCCGGCCGCGTACGCAACGTGCAGGTGTACAATGGGCGATGGGCCCAGACCCCTGCGCCATAGGATTTAGACCGGCGTGCTGACCTCTGTGTTGTGCCTAGGTAGGGCTGCGACGTGTTGATCTTCCGCGGCCGGGCATGACCCAGAAAAGTGTGTCCGGCCAAATGGGATCGAGCGTGTTGGGTTATGTGGTGCACCCCTGCAGGGAAGTTTATCTATTCGAGTAGCCGTGTCCCTCGGTAAAAGGACGACTCGGAGTTGTACCTTGACCTTATGACAACTAGAACTGGATACTTAATAAAACACACCCTTCCAAGTGCCAGATATAACCCGGTGATCGCTCTCTAACAGGGCGACGAGGAGGGGATCGCTGGGTAGGATTATGCTATATGATGCTACTTGGTGAACTTACCATCTACTCTCTCCTACATGCTGCAAGATGGAGGTGGCGAGAAGCGTAGTCTTCGACATGATTAGCTATCCCCCTCTTATTCTGGCATTTTGCAGTTCAGTCCACCAATATTGCCCCTTTTACACATATACCCATGCATATGTAGTGTAGCTCCTTGCTTGCGAGTACTTTGGATGAGTACTCACGGTTGCTTTTCTCCCTCTTTTCCCCCTTTCCTTCTACCTGGTTGTCGCAACCAGATGCTGGAGCCCAGGAGCCAGACGCCACCGTCGACGACGACTCCTACTACACCGGAGGTGCCTACTGCTACGTGCAGCCCGCTGATGAGGACCAGGAGTAGTTAGGAGGATCCCAGGCAGGATGCCTGCGCCTCTTTCGATCTGTATCCCAGTTTGTGCTAGCCTTCTTAAGGCAAACTTGCTTAACTTATGTCTGTACTCAGATATTGTTGCTTCCGCTGACTCGTCTATGATCGAGCACTTGTATTCGAGCCCTCGAGGCCCGTGGCTTGTATTATGATGCTTGTATGACTTATTTATGTTATAGAGTTGTGTTGTGATATCTTCCCATGAGTCCCTGATCTTGATCGTACACGTTTGCGTGCATGATTAGTGTACGGTCAAATCGAGGGTGTCGCAGACGATGGCCGTTGGTGTCTTTGGTAGACACGGGGCCACCCAGGACTAGCCCGATGGGGAGTGAGTCGGAGTGGCCGAGAGAGTGTCATGGCAATGGAGGGGTTTCGTCGGAATGCCGTTGGTCCACCCGAATAGGAGTGTGAGGCCATGGGTTCCGTGGTGTGGGTACAATGCGCTACCTCTGCAGAGTGTATTAATCTATCGATAGCCGAGTCCACGGTTACGGACATGCTCGAAAGTAGGTCACACCATGGGTCAATGTCTAATAAATCTTGCACACTAAGTCATGAACTTTGCACTGTTGATGATGGCGGGAAGGCCATCTTGATGTTTGAGACCAAGTGTTGGTCGTGGTGGTGATCGCCGGAAACATCACGAGGTAACCCAAGTTAAGACCACGAGGTTGGTACGTTTGTGATCCAAGAGAGATCACCGTTGGTAAGCCAGTTCGAGGGACTTTTCTCACCAGAGCATGATCACAGCATGTTGGATATATTGTTGCATTATTAATAATAGGTTAATTATCATGATATTGTTTGCCATTATGTTTATGCTTGTTGTGAGCTTGCAAGTACATTCAATGTACTGACCTGGCGTGTCATGCCAGATTTCAGGAAAATCTCGTTGGAAAGGAGTGTTGTCCGAGTCTAGATCGTGTCCACATTGGTGTCCCTGTGCTATGGAGTTCCGCTACGACGTTGTTCCGCTGCCGCGTAGTTGTTATGATCGAGGCCCCTTTATGTTCACTAAATAATGTACATATTGTTCAGCTGCACCATGTGTGCCACTTGGCCTCGCCACCTGTTGTAATATAAACTATGATCCGCTAGCATCAATAAAGCGGTTGTTTTCTGTACCAAGATGTTGTGTGTTGCCAGAAGACATGGTCTCTGGGCTGGCAATGCAGGGTAAACCGGTTGCTCTGAGCCGAGGTGCCACAACGCTTGGTATCAGAGCCGCGCTGACTGTAGGCCATGCTAGACTACGACGTGTTAACTGGACATTAGATATGAGTTTAAGTTGAGTGCCGGTAGCATTTGTAGCTGGTTGTTGCATTGCATGCACTCATTTTATTTTTGTATGCTAACCTGCTAATGGTTGTGAGTGTAGATGGCTCCAGTACCGTATCCGTGCCAGTTGCAGCTGATGCCGTACACGTCGCCGCATCTCCTTCGTAACGTGTGGCGTCAGCTGTACCCCCTCGGTGACGACCCAGTCTATCGTGTGTACCGGGAGCGTCTAGCAGACTCAGTGTATGAGTATCATGCAGTGGTTACACTCCGCACCAGTTCCGATTCCAGCACTTACACTCATACTTCTCGGAGCGGTTTCGCTTCTACCGCTTCTCAGGCTGTCCAGTTTGCTGCATTCGAGGTCCTTGTCGAGCTTCGTTACAACGAGGTCCGGATGCAGAACCACCCAGGTTTCTACTACTATCCCTCCCTGCACGACAATGGTCGTGTCCGTTTCCCTATCATTGATTCGGAGTCTGATAGTGTTGCTAGCCACCTTTCCCGTTATATCACTGCTAGCTATCTTATGATCCACGAGCTGGCTCGAGAGCTGACTCGTGCTCGTACTGCTTTAGCCTCTACTAGATCTGTCACTGCTCCAGCATCTATGAGATTTACTCCTTATATTCCATCCAGTTCTAGTTCCCCTATTTCACCGGTTACTCCTCCGAGTAGCTAGGGCACCTCGACCGTGAATCCTCTCAGTACCCCTGCTTAGTGGGTTTCACTTTTCACTACTCCTGTAGCCCCGATGCTTCACCCTGCACCTGCCCCGGAGGGAGAGCCCTCGAGGCAGCGTCGTCGTGTTACCTTTAACCCGGAGGTTTCAGTTAACCTCGTCAGTTCAGGATCCGAGTCCGCTTCAGGAGAGGACCCCGCAGCACCAGCAGAGCAGTAGAGCTTCTGAGTATTTGTAGTCGTCAGGATGGTGTACGGATGTAGTCGTACGAGTCATGATGTTTCGTTTCCTGTATGAGAGTAGTTGAACCTGGCATGTTGTTTATCTTTCATGTATGAGTCTATGTATAATTATGTTGGAACTCTATTTTATTCGCCGTATTTTCTTCGTTATTTAAGTTTTCTCTCGGGCTTTGTTGCTGGCTTTTCCCCAATTTACTTTCCTTGAATGTTTCTCATCTCGGTTGCGTTGTCTTGGGAAAAAAATCCACAATTGGATGCCGCGGGGAGGCAGCAGTAGCAACACTCATGAGGATGCTCCTGTTCGTCGTTCCGCACGACAGGCAGGACACTCTCCCGAGCCGTACATACCACCACCGCCTCCACTGCCAAATCCGCCCTCCACCGAGCAAATTTTGCGTATGTTTGAGGAAAGGAGGAATAATGATCTGATTGAAATATTAAGAAGTGTGCAAGCTGTGGTTGGACAGAATGGAAATCAGAACGATCATCACTCCAAGCTGTCAGATTTTCAGAGGACCAAGCCTCCCAGTTTCAGTCAGGTTATTGATCCCTTGGATGCAAACCATTGAGAGGAAGCTTGAGATTGCTCGTACTGAAGAAGATGATAAAGTTCCATTTGCAACTCATTATCTTGAAAGCGCTGCTGCCATATGGTGGGAAAATGCAAAAGCCATGTGGCCTGCTGATGAGGAGATCACCTGGTCAAAATTCAAGGTTCAGTTCCGGAAATATCATATCCCTACTGGAATTATGAAGGCTAAGCAACGTGAATTTCTCGCGCTCCTCCAAGGAAATAACTCTGTAGGTGAATATTTGCAAAATTTCAATCATCTGGCCCGTTACTCCCTTTATGACGTGGCCACCGAAGATTGACAGATTTCTTGGGGGATTAAACCCGCAACTCCGGTGTGCCCTCAGTATGTTTGATTTCCCAGATTTCCAAACTCTGGTGAACAAAGCTTTCATTGCTAAAAGGGAGCACAAGCTCGTATCGGACAATAGGCCTGCTAATAACGATCACAAGCGCAAGTTTGTGCCAAGGAAGGAAGGGCAACCAGTGCAAAAGGCTCGTATCTGGCAGCAGAATCAGGTGGAATACAAGCCCAATTGGCAATAGAATGTTAACAAGACCACCACCCAAGTCAAGAATGTCGTGACCAACCCAGTGCACGAGGAGCGCCAGCGCAACAATTCTTGCGTCAGTTGTGGGCAAACTGGACATTATGCCAGACAGTGTCCCAAGAACGGCAAGGCAAGTGCAGTAATCAGTCCACAAGTCAACTTTATGGAGTCATGCCCGAACCAGCAAAACATCACTGGGCACGTTCATCACCTCTCCGCAGATGAAGCCCAAGAGAACCCCGAAGTCGTCATTGGTATGTTTTCTGTTAATAACATACGTGCTGTAATTTTATTTGACTCTGGGGCTTCCCACTCTTTTATTTCTCGGAGTTTTGTTGCCCAAAACAAATTTCCTTGTTCGCTTTTGGGCAAGAATATGCTGGTACAAACCCCGGGATCCTTAATCAAGAGCAATCTGGTCTGCCGTAATCTAGAAATCAATATCAACGGAGTCCGTTTTCCAACCTCCTTGATAATCATTGAGTTTGTAAAGTTGGATGTTATCTTGGGTATGAATTGGTTGACTCAATATCAAGTATGCATAAATTGCGCGACCCGAGAAGTCAGTTTGACCAGTCAGAAGGGGCAGACTACCAAATTCTATGCTCGCAGAAGCATACCCAAGAAAGAAATGGTCTTCACCGCTGTGGCTGGTGAGTTGGAATTAATTCCTGTGGTCAGTGAGTTTCCTGATGTATTTCCAGAAGAACTGCCAGGCATGCCACCGGATCGAGAGCTTGAGTTTGCAATAGATCTTGTGCCCGGAACCGCACCGTTATACAAGAAGTATTACCAGATGCCCTCATCAGAATTAGTGGAGCTAAAGAAACAGCTTGATGAAATGCTCCAGAAAGGATATATCCGCCCCAGCCCGTCACCATGGGGATCACCTGCTATCTTCGTGGACAAGAAGGATGGCAGCCTCCGCATGTGTGTGGATTACCGTCAGCTGAATGATGTCACCATCAAAAACAAATATCCACTGCCAAGGATTGATGAATTGTTTGATCAGCTCAGTGGGGCCAAGGTATTCTCCAAGATTGATCTAAGGACAGGATATCATCAACTCAAGATTAAAAAGAAAGATATTCCTAAGACTGCATTCACCACCCGATACGGTCTTTATGAATATACAGTTATGTCCTTTGGTCTCACCAATGCCCCTGCCTTCTTCATGCATATGATGAACAAAGTATTCATGGACTTCCTCGATGAGTTCGTGGTAGTCATCATCGATGACATACTTATATACTCAAAAAGTGAAGAAGATCACAAAGAACACCTCCGAGCAGTGCTACAACGACTCCGCGACCATCAGCTATACGCCAAATTCATTAAATGCGAGTTTTGGCTCAAGCAAGTTGGATTTATTGGACATGTGCTATCCGCCGAAGGTATAGCCGTGGACCGAGCAAAGTTAAGGATGTGCTCGATAGGTTACCACCCACAACCGTATCACAGATCCGGAGTTTTCTTGGATTAGCCGGATATTACCGTCGTTTCATTGAAGGGTTTTCCAAGATTGCTAAACCCATGTCGGAGCTGCTCAAAAAGGATAAGAAGTTTGAATGGACTGAGGGCTGTGTCTACCCTTTCGACGCAACAGCCAAATTACCTATCAACCTGAAGGCTTGAACCACATCACTGCCTGTCGGACTCGACACATCCAAGGGTCAAAGTTAATCTAGATGCCTTTGTCATTCTCACTTCTTTTGGCTGCAAGCTGTATCATTGACAATCAGGGGAGTTTGCTCCTGAACTCCTAGGGCTCGCCGTGTAGACACAGTTTTCCATAGCAAACAGAGCCTCTCTGCCATCAAGGTCCTTGCCAACGGTGATCTCCTGGTTAATCGGATAATTGAGTCCGAGAAACAGAGAGTGTGAACCAAGGCTATTTATCCTCCTCCAACTCAAAAATCCTGAAGGCCCCAACAAGCTGGTATCATGCTCATAGACGTAACATCCACTGTCCGAATACTCATGTATTTCACGGTGCTTGTATACAGTGGGTTTTTTGCAATATAACTTTTCCGGCTCATGTGTCCGAATGATCATCAGTCTTTTGCTGTCGTCTGATCGAGTGAGGAACCAGTTGTGCTTCCCTGTTTTTGGCAAAGGTGGTGTGATTACAAAGGGCGGTAACTGTAGGGTCACTACATCATATCAAAAAGGACATGCATTGTTAATGTAAGATCAACATTGTTCAGAGTATGAGTAGGATAATGCAAGAAACAACATTGATATGTCCCTGTTGGAACTGGGAGGAAAATACAGGGAAATGTATACTGGCTTCGAAAATGTAGAAGTTCCATGCATGGTTATACTCATGTTATCTCACAATCGATTCTTCACAGGAAACTACCATGTCATGCATGTTATGTAATCATGTTCTGTCCTCACAAACAAATTCTTCAAGTAAACTAACAGACCATGCATTGTTATATACTCATGTTCTGTGGGCAAAATTTTTATGAGCATATTATTCTAGCCATTGATTGCTGAAGGGCGAACATAGGTATGTACACATGGTAAGCATTACAGGATTTCACTACTTCCCAATATAGAGTTCTCCGTATGCACATTTACTTCCTTAATGTATGGTTAGATGAAACCAACAGTGTGATGCATGTTTCTACATCATGAAAATGAGGAAACTAACATGGCCATTGATACACACTCATATTTAGTATTATATAGATTACTATAAAATAAGGAGAATATCAATATCTTCCTAACCGTTTGATTATTCAGGGGTACAAATTGGCTGTAATGACATGGTCACAATCGCATGAATTAACTCATTCCAAATATAGCTGATTTACGGTGTCTCTAAAACATTGTCATAGTTCCACTCAAATTCTGCTCAAACAGGGACATGCCAATCATCACAAAAAGTTCAAACAGTGTCATGGCGTCATCATTAACATCAGACGAAAACAACTTACACGTGCTGTCCCAGCAATACGTGGTGCCATCTGCTTTGTCGATCGCGTAGATGATGCCATTGTGTTCAATAGCATCACAGAAGTGTGTATCAGCTTAGACGATGATCCACTGCGAGCTGAGTTGTCTCCAGCTAAAGAAGGCACCGGCGTAAAGATAGGCGAGTCCACGGTCGAACAAGGCAATTAGCTTGAAGTCTGCGTAATCCGCATGTCATGTGGGCACTTGGCAGTTTACAATCTTCTGCAAAACAAGGTCCGTCCAACTGACGTGGTAATCTAGATGACTTGGACCGCGATGGTAAAACTCTATATAATCCAACGGAGGAAGGATAATCTCATGGGAGGTCTGGAAGTTCACGAGCACCAACTTTTTCCCATCTTCTCTGACGGCAGCCATCCAGTGGGAGTTCATGTCGACCCAGTACATACCTGCCGAGAAGTTTTGGGAGATGGTGATCGGATCAAAGTCGAGGGAAATGATGTACGGCGACCCACTACATACCCACAAAGAAGTTTCGGCTAATGGAGATCGGATTGAAGTCGAGGGGCATCATGTACGCCTCCGTATCATGGTGAGAAAATCTCGCAAGACCAAATAGTAGCAAGCAGGGTGTCTTGAAAAGCTTAGGCCACGCTTCGACGATGGTCGTGTGCATGTCCCTCGAGCATGCAGCCAGCCGTAGGGCGCTCAACATATCCATACACGAACAACAGAGGTCGAGGATGTCACTGGGGAGATTGCTCCAATCGCGGCTCATATGGATGCTGCGCGGTTTGTGTTCGGCCATGGTGGAGTTTGGAAGGTGGGGTTTTGGGGGCTTGATTTACGGGGGAGAAGGCTCTCGGTGCTGGAGCGGCTAGCGAGGCAATAGTGGTACTGGGGGAGGCGAGCGAGGCGAGGGTACGCGGGGGCACAGTGAGATGATTAAGAGTGACCTTAGGATCTCCGGCGAGACGGAGATGGAGATGGAGTGGTGCTAGGGGAGAGGGAGACGAGGCAAGGCATGCTATACATCGGCGGTGACAGTGACTGCACAGTGCACAAGGTGAGGCTGACTTTGATAACCCGAACACACCGCCTGGACTGGTGTCACCTTGGGCGCAGGGTCTTGTTAGTTCACTGTGAGGACCGGATGAATGATATTTTGACCATCAAGTGTACCATAGTTGTACTACTACTACTAGTAGGAGTAGTAGGAACATGAGTAGTACAACCTCCGTCTCGGTGAATAAGTCATTCGCGTAGTTAGTCGATGATTGTACTACTCATGTAAATATGTATTATATGTGATAAAAATATATATTTAGAAACTACATCCGTGTAGAAATCTAGTGATATACTTTTCATGACATATAACACATATTTAATTTCTCAAATCGATGACCTAGAACAACGCGGGTGACTTATTCACCTAGACAGAGGTAGTACTGTATAGAGGAAATAGGTCTCCCGTGCTAGCATGCCTCTGGGTTAACTTCATCCTCCAGGTATCATCCATATTGCGAGCAGAACCAAATTCTCATGCATGCAGAAGCGCGAAGAAGGCCTCTTATTTTTTAGGATAACCGCATATTCCTTGACTAGAGAATGTTGTGTCTCCCACACATGTGCCAATATCCATCTAAACCGGCTACGACACATTTTTTATCCGTTTGCATAGGTCCCACCTGTCAGGAGGGGTGCAGAAATAAAAAGGAATCATAAAATGTCTCGCCACGATGATTCGAAAGAGTGACCTCAACTAGCCAGTGGCACATGTAGCGCTAGAAAGATGGGCACGTATAGGGACAGGTACCACTCCTCAGTCTACCCACATAGCCTTTTCATTTAGTCTACCTAGCCGTCTAATCAACTGCCCGCAGGCCACTTCTCCCATTTACTTCTCCATCGGGAACCGATTTTCCTCGGCTTCTTCACTACTCCTTCATCTTCATTTGCATCCAAACCACACTGCATTCACATTGTTTTAACCTCTTCACATCCTCCTGGAGTAATTCTGAAGCCCCTTTAAATAATCATCTTCTTCAGTTAGACTAGCCATCTAATCCTAATTCTCCAAACCATAGCCCTCCGGTCCAGCGGTTCCAAATGGCGAAAGAGATCCAAATGAAGGTTTTTAGCGTCCAACATGTCCTCGTCGAAGGCTCGTTGAGCATAGTTGCCACAGTCACCGACCACCCAAGGGTTGTTCGGAAGTGGATCAACAATGTATCCAACTCCCTCCAAAAGGTGGAGATGAAGGTCATCGGTCTCGACGTAGAGTACATGGAGCGTGCCACTGGGAAGATCCAACGCGCCGCCGTCCTTCAGCTGTGCCTCGAAGATGATGTTTTGGTGTACCACATCATACACGCGCCCTCCATACCAGGTGAGCTTCACGATTTCTTATCTCGGGAGGACATATACTTTTGTGGGGCAGCCATCGCAGGGGACAAACAGAAGTTGGAGCTGTACAACCTTGACTTGAAAAGCATCACTGACGTACAAACCAAAATAAAAATTCCTATAGAAGATTGTGATAAACCAACACCATCCCTATTCGACGTAGCAAATTTTATGCTCGGAACGGATCTTCAGAAGGGTGATGAGACGCTGGCATTAAGGTCGTCTGGATGGGAGAATTATCCCTTGACATACAAGCGGATAAAATATGCTGCCCTCGATACCCGTGTGAGTTTCGAGATAGCTACAAGGTCCAGAGAGCTTGTTGGGAAGCCGTCTCCCACAGAAAATGAGAACAAGAAGAAGAAGAATAAGAAGAAGAAGAAGAAGAAGCTGCACCAGTAGTAGGGCATTATGGATGGATGAACTATTTCCTCTCTTGTAAAAAAAATTATTCCCTCTTTGTGTATATTGATATAGATGGACTATTTCGATGGTGTGCATGTCTTTGAAACAAGTAGTAGCGTGGGCCCGCTTGACTATAAGGAACTATTTACCCCCTAGCTTTCTCGACTACTACCCCTTCAGTGATCGGTATGCAATGCATGTGTCCGTAGACATGACAGCTTGTCCATGGAAGTTCAACTACGGCGACCATCATGTTTCATCCACTGCCACTCGTGATTCCCATGACGCCGCTCCAACCACGACACCACGTCCCCCGACGTGCGCCTCACCCCTCTCGGCCGCACCGCCCCTCTGCCTTTGTGTGCTTGACATGTGGGCCACCTGAAATGCGGCGAGCATCAAGTTTCTACCACAGCCACACGTGATTCCCACGACGCCGCTCGAACCCATGACACCACACGTCCCCCGACCTGCAGCTCACCCCTCTCGGCCCCACTGCCCCTCTGCCTTCGGGAGCATTACATGTGGACCAGCCACCTATTGGGTCCACATGTTATTGACTCAAAGGCAGGTGTAGTAAGGCGCTGAAACTCAGTCCCGAGGGACCCGAGAGGGAAATGTAAATCCTGCGCCAGGCCTTGTGGTGCTACCGCTGCACGAACTCATGCCAAACTCGAGATTTGTTTCTTTACTATACATGCCCGCAATGATTTAATGGACATTGTAATCTCAACATGTGATGGGGAGCTCTAAATTTGAATTTGAAACTTATAAAACGAAAAAAATTCAAAACAAATAAACTGGGAGAGAGGGAGTATACCGTAGGATGTGTCCCATATGAAACAAGTCCCCTAGTTTGTCACCGCGAAGATGCGGTTAGAAAGGAGCACAACGTCTTCATACTCGTACGGCAACAAATCGGCTGCAGACAACATGGTCCACCTTTGAACGCCATGTGCAAGGTTCGTGCTATCTTCTTCAATCTCACCGTGGTTCCATCGTACAAATTCAGGTGGTGGCCCGTTGCATGGCTGATCCCAATGTTGGACAAAGGTTCTACGGGAATGGTGTCACCGTTGTAAATGTTGTGCAAATTGATGTTGGTACTCTCCCGTACATATGCAAGCCAATCTCCACTCGCACTGAGCCTAACATGTGAAATAGTGGGCAGCGGGAGAATTAGGAAATGGACACGGAAGTAGTCTTTAGAATGCATTTACTACGTGATCAAACTCATCTCACCTGCTCATCGGACAAAATCTGAGTGCCCCTCAACGTCGGCATCTCAAGGGGCGTCAACTTGCAACTACGGCCACGCACTACTGCATGATGCTACTAATGCGACACTACGATCAGAGACCCTTCGAGAAACTGTGTGCGATGCAATAATCACAAACGGTGGTGTATGAAAACCGTCAAAAAAGGTGAAAACATTTGTGATGGAGGATGCATCAAACACGGTTCAGATTTTGGTTGCGTGTGCGATGAAGGGCATACAGTTCAGTTCAATTAACTGTTTGCGGTGAGGAGGAACAAAAGAAACGGGCAGCCAGATGAAGGCGTGTGCGATACACAACATACGGTTCACTCGGATGAACTTTTTGTGATTAGGCAACACAAAAGAAACGGGAAGCTAGATGAAGGTGTGTGCGATATACAACATACAGTTCACTCGGATGAACTATTTGTGATTAGGCAACACAAAAGAAACAGTCAGCCAGATCAAGTGTGTGCGATATACGGCATGCGATTCACTCGAATGAACTGTTTGCGTTGACACAAGAGAACAGAAACGGTTCAAATTAACAAGACGTGTGTGTTGTGCGATGGGATTGCATGCGGTTCACTCGGCCCTTGTCGTCAGTGTGTGACCTCTGTGGCAATCGTTCGCTCCCCAGGCGCCTCTTCGTGTACCGTGGCAACTGTCCACCGACTCTTCGCCTTTCCCTCTCGATTTGGAACTGCTGTCGCACGCTAGCTCTTCCTCCCTCCTCCATTTGCCTTCACCCTTCCTTATGCCATTGTTTGATCGTCTTCTCCATGGAGGGAACAAGCCGGAAACGACCCCGTTATTCTTGCCCCAATCTGAATGATGACACGGTGGACGAACTCATTGATCGGTGCGACGTCATCACCTCGGCTAGCATGGCAGGTTCGTTCAAGACCATTCTCGACTCAACTAATAACATCATTACAAGGAACCCAAGGGTCCAGGAGCTGTTTGATCTCCCCTATCTTCTTCGACGTGACCCCGCTGACTGGCGCGGGGACGAGCGAAGCCTCGCCTTGTGTAAGTTGATGCCGCTTGATAATGATACGTATGATGTTAAGATGCCATCGCTTGAGGGCAAGGCTTGGGCAGGCGCAAATGGAGATTGGGTTGTTTATATTGGGTACAACTGCGAGTGGGAACTTGTGAATGTGTACACTCGTCACCGGGTTCCACTTAGAAAAATCTCAGACGACTGCCCAGAGGTTGAGTACATCGGTATTCTATGTGAGTTCAAATACGATGATGCTGACTGTCGTCTATGGAAGATAGCAATTTGTCGAGTTCCCAACCGCTCTTGGGGTTATAGGAATGCTTATGTTGTCGCTATCTTCGACAAGCTTGTTGTTCCTTCATGGTTCGACTTTATGGATATTTCTCAAAAATCAGTTTCTATACACGGATGAGTACTGTGATGCAATTCAATACGAGGGTCTTGTGTTTGCTGCCACCACTCGTGGCACTGTTTTTGCATGGAATCCTTATGATTTCGGTACGTTTGTCTTCCACCGTAATTATAATTGTTTCATCCACATGCATGCCGGTTAGCTAGTTTCCCTTTACTAATTAACCTTCTTGTGTTTCCAAGGTCCTGTGAACATTCCACCACCTATACTTGAAAATTTTATTCACGAGCATGAGGACGAGCAGGACCCATGTACTCAGTGGCGCCTGGCAACTTATTCCGATGGATCACCTCTTCTTGTCTATATACGGGGCACTGCTGATGTTACTAAGGAAGCAGGTGTTGTCTCGTATGGTTGCACTCTCCAGACCTATTCCAACATCCGTTGCAGGGTATTCGGGATGGATACTAGTATACTAGCGCCAACACCTTCTCCCTGGTTCAGTATTGAATGTCTTGGAGGAAACTCACTCTTCCTTGGACAAAACTGTCCAATGATGGTGGAAGGCGATCCAGCTGCTGTTGACACAACGCTACTAGCATTTATGAGAAGCAACTGTATCTATACCTCGGACATTACTATGCTTCCCTACCGTCCCAATATGGGTCCTGACATAGGCTGCTTCAGCCTCGATGATCACTCCTGTGTTGGTCTCAAGATTGACAGTAGCTGGCCCTTCCCAGAGAATCACTTCTGGTTCAAAGAAAGCGTTTCCAACGCCGATGAGTGGTTGACTTGAAGTTCATTTCATTGCTTTGTTATTTGTTGTGTGAGAATTTTTTTACTAGAATGTTTTGTTGGAAATGATCTATCATCCAACGTGTATCCTCGTTGTCGTTGTGGGTTGATGACTTGTTGTATGTAATCAATGGTACATTTGCATATGCGTCCATGAACTCACGCCTGCTAGTGGTGTCCATATGAACAGTGCTAGTGATTTTAGTTGCAAAAATTAGATAGTGCTAGTGATTTGTAGCTGCATATTTTGACAAATCGCAGTGTTACAAGGTTGACAAATGGCAATGTTACTAGATAAACAAAGGTCAATCTTTCCGGTTTGAGAAATGGCAACATACCCAAAATGACAGATATGCAAATCTTACCCAATTGTTTGTACGTGGTTGCACACGGGTCATGCAAAACAACCGTTTGCGTTGAAGGGATGCAGAAATCCTGCTCGGCACATTTTCGCTTGGCTTCCTGGGGAAGCTATCGGTTTGCATACGGGTGTTCTAACTAAAACATTTGCGATGAGTGTTTTATATTCAAAAACCGTTGACTTTTTTTAAAAGAAAATCGTTTGATAAGTCTGTACATTAAGAGAGAGAAACGCAAGTTCGTTCAAACCATATGTTTCATTCAGTCACACTGCGAATTTATATTCATATGATCGAGAATTCGAGATACAGTATTAAACCCCAAAAAAACTATTTCTGGCGGCGGCGGAGGCGGCGTGTTGTGCCGTCATTGTCGTTGTCGTCCTCCGAGACGCCGTTGTTGAAGTCTTCAAGGCAGCACAAAATGTTCTTCACTTGTAAATCAAACATCATGTTGTCGCGCGATCGATGGGTTGGGCGCGGGAGGATGGCAACTGGCGCCGCTGAGAGGTAGCGGTCGACGGCAGCGTCCCATGCCGCAGAGGGGGGGGGGGGCGCACGGGCATGGGCACGGGCGCGGCGGGTGCAGCCAAACGGATGGGGACCGGCACCACGGTGGGTGGAGGGGCGCGCACGGGCGCGACGGGTGTAGCCAAACGCACGGGGGCCGGCGCCACGGTGGGTGGAGGGGTGCGCACGGGTACGGGAGGGGCGCTGGTGCTAGCATGTACACGAGCTCGTGCGGGTCCGCGGAGACCTCGCTGGCGCATGTGACTTCCAGCTCTGCGATAGTGCTCGGCGACCAGCCCGTCAATGCTATGGGGATGGTCGCTGGCGTGGGCGCGGGGATGGGAGCTGGGAAGGGAGCGGGGGTAGCAACCGCCGCGGCCAGCTCGTTCTGGGCCATGTCCATGAGGCCCCATTCCTCCTTATTTTCTATCTCCTCCGGCTCAGAGTCGACTTCACTAAACGTGAAGACTAGTGGCAGATGATCATTCTGCGCCATGGCGGTGGAGGTCTGCGGGGGTGAGGGGAATGGGAGGAGAACAGTAAGGCCACCCGTATTAAACAGCGGCTCGGGCGCCATTAATGGAGAGGAAGGTGGGCTGCCATGGAAGTCAAAGGGCTCGCTTCCCAGTGAGCCTGTGTAGCGTACAGCTCGCACGCTTCCCGGTGAGCCTGCGCATTGGAGGACAACTTGCACGCCTCTCGGTCAGCCTGTGCACCGGACTGCGCTCGCACGCCTCCCGTTCAGTCAAGGTCAAGCAGCTGCCCGCACGGCACCTCCTACAGCCATTAAAACCAAGACATGTGGCGTCACGTGAATGGTTAACAAAACGCACACGTTTTGAATTATACAAACGTTTGAGATATCAAAGTGGCAGCTATTTTTTCAAAATGCCTTTATTGGCTGTCATTATTCGAGTGCGCCTTATCTCAAAATGGACACGAAAAATACCACATCATGTCGGGTGCCATTCCATGGTAGCATGCCAAGTTTCATGAATTTCAGACGATTTTTGGATTTACTAGAATTTAAAAACCAGGCATCTTAATGTTTTGTCGGCAATCAACGGTGCCCTGGTGTTTGAAATTCATTCCCATTTCTTGCATGGGACCTAAGCATGCACCCAAGGACACATATTTGATTTTTCAACCAATTTATATGCACTGGAGCATGTGCATGTAGTTCAAATTTGAATTATGCACATAAATGGATTGAAAACTCAGTTAATGCATAAAAATGTCGAAAAGAACCCCAAAAAATCAAAAAAAATTGACACAACACTCCTGTTGTTCTATGTTGACGCGAGAAAAAATTTGGAAGCAATAAGAGGCAGTGGATATCGTTTCGTCCCCAAAGGTGGGACTTTCCCTACCGAAACCATGATGCTTGTTGTGAGAAGCTCTGGTTTGTGAGAAGCATATACCCAAACCTGCCCCAAACGGGACAAAAAATTTACCACGGCATGTTGATGCTGCTCCATGAAAGCATGCCAAGTTTCATGAATTTCAGACGAGTTTTGGATTTACTAGAATTTAAAAACGAGGCATCTCAATGTTTTGCCGGCACTCAACGGTGCCCTGGTGTTTGAAATTCATTCCCATTTCTTGCATGGGACCTAAGCATGCACCCAAGGACACATATTTGATTTTTCAACCAATTTATATGCACTGGAGCATGTGCATGTAGTTCAAATTTGAATTATGCACATAAATGCATTGAAAACTCAGTTAATGCATAAAAATGTCCAAACGAACCCTGAAAACTCCCAAAAATTGACACAACACTCCTTTTGTTCTATGTTGACACGAGAAATTTTTTGAAAGCAATAAGAGGCAATGGATATCGTTTCATCCCCAAAGGTGGGAGGTTCCCTACCGAAACCATCATGCTTGTTGTGAGAAGCTCTGGTTTGTGAGAAGCATATACCCGAACCTGCCCCAACTATGACAAATTTTTTAACACGGCATGTTGCTGCCGCTCCATGATAGCATGCCAAGTTTCATGAATTTCAGATGAGTTCTGGATTTACTAGAATTTAAAAACCAGGCATCTCAACGTTTTGCCGGCAATCAACAGTGCCCTGGTGTTTGAATTTCATTCCCATCTCTTGCATGGGACCTAGAAATTCACCCAAGGACACATATTATATTTTTCAACCAACGTTAGTGCATTGGAGCATGTGCTTGTAGTTCAAATTTGAATTATGCACATAAAATGCCTAGAAAACCCAGTTAGTGCATAAAAATGTCCAAACGAACCCCGGATAATCACACAGATTGACACAACACTCCTATTGTTCTATGTTGACACTAGAAATTTTTTGAAAGAAATAAGAGGCAATGGATATCGTTTCGTCCCCAAAGGTGGGACGTTCCCTATCGAAAACATCATGCTTGTTGTGAGAAGCTCTGGTTTGTGAGAAGCTTATACCCGAACTTGCCCCAAATGGGACAAATTTTTTACCATGGCATGTTGATGCCGCTCCATGATAGCATGCCAAGTTTCATGAATTTCATACGAGTTTTGGATTTACTAGAATTTAAAAACCAAGCATCTCAACGTTTTGCTCGCAATCAACAATGCCCTGGGGTTTGAATTTTGTTCTCATCTCTTGCATGGGACCTAGAAATTCACCCAAGGACACACATGTGATTTTTCAACCAACTTTAGTGCATTGGAGCATGTGCTTGTAGTTCAAATTTCAATTATGCACATAAAATGCCTAGAAAACCTAGTTAATGTATAAAAAGGCCAAAGGAACCCCGAAAAATTCCAAGATTGAACACAACACTCCTGTTGTTCTATGTTGACACTAGAAATTTTTTGAAAGCAATAAGAGGCAACGGATATCGTTCCGTCACCAAAGGTGGTACGTTCCCTATCGAAACCATCATGCTTGTTGTGAGAAGCTTATACCCGAACGTGCCCCAAATGGGACAAAATTTTCACCACAGCATGTTGAAGCCGCTCCATGATAGCATGCCAAGTTTCATGAATTTCAGACGAGTTTTGGATTTACTAGAATTTAAAAACCAGGCATCTCAACATTTTGCCGGCAATCAACAGTGCCATGGTGTTTGAATTTCATTCCCATCTCTTGCATGGGACCTAGAAATTCACCCAAGGACACACATGTGATTTTTTAACCAACTTTGGTGCACTGGAGCATGTGCTTGTAGTTCCAATTTGAATTATGCACATAAAATGCCTAGAAAACCCAGTTAATGTATAAAAAAGGCCAAACGAACCCCAAAAAATCCAAGATTGAACACAACACTCCTGTTATTCTATGTTGACACTAGAAA
This sequence comes from Aegilops tauschii subsp. strangulata, assembly GCF_002575655.3. Classification (NCBI taxonomy): domain Eukaryota; kingdom Viridiplantae; phylum Streptophyta; class Magnoliopsida; order Poales; family Poaceae; genus Aegilops; species Aegilops tauschii. The sequence continues at coordinate 112,728,842 of NC_053035.3, forward strand.
TTTTTTGAAAGCAATAAGAGGCAACGGATATCGTCTCGTCCCCAAAGGTGGTACGTTCCCTATCGAAACCATCATGCTTGTTGTGACAAGCTCTGGTTTGTGAGAAGCTTATACCCAAACCTGCCCCAAATGGGACAAAATTTTCACCACGGCATGTTGATGCCGCTCCATGATAGCATGCCAAGTTTCATGAATTTCAGACGAGTTTTGGATTTACTAGAATTTAAAAACCAGGTATCTCAACGTTTTGCCGGCAATCAACAGTGCCTGGTGTTTGAAATTCATTCCCATCTCTTGCATGGGACCTAGAAATTCACCCAAGGACACACATGTGATTTTTCAACCAACTTTAGTGCATTGGAGCATGTGCTTGTAGTTCAAATTTGAATTATGCACATAAAATGCCTAGAAAAGCCAGCTAATGTATAAAAAAGGCCAAACGAACCTCGAAAAATTCATTTCCATTTCTTCCATGGGACCTAAGCATGCACTGAAGGACACATATTTGATTTTTCAACCAATTTGTATGCACCAGAGCATGTGCATGTAGTTTAATTTTGAATTGTGCACCTGAAATGGCTAGAAAACCAGTTAAATGTATGAAATGTCCAAACGAACCCTGAATAATTCCAATTCTTTTACGACACACATACAGTTGCATGTTCACTGCAGATAAAAGGTCTAGCAATTCAAACACCGTCCATTGCCGCTGTGACCCCATTTTGTAATTCAAATCAAGTAGATCCCACACAGTTTATTATCAGCAACCGTGTGAGATGTAGTACAAAATATCCTGGAGCACTGTCGGTGTATAGTACGCCTATGGCTTACGCGAGAAGGTGTGTCGGCTACAGTCCATAGCCGGCGTGTCAAGCACACTAGCTCGCTCCCCCAAAACACCCGCCTCTGCATCCCTCGCAATCTCAACAATATCTACCGCCTGGAAGGTTTTAATGTTTGATAGCACACGATTAGTATGTGCGGACCGTGTGCGATGTCTGTTACTCCCGCTCTACTTCAGTCCCTTCATTCAAATTTTCAGTAGCCCCGACATTTTACTCCCGCCTCTGCATCCCTCGCAATCTCAAAAATATCTGCTCGCCCTTGATCCAAATTTTCAGTAGCCCCGCCTTGTTACTCCCGCCTAGTAAAATTTTTAGTTGCCGCAGTATTTCCTCAAACACAACCTCCGCTCACACAGACACACAAAACCCTCGAAACCATTGGTAGGACGCCGCCATCGCTGGCGCCTCCATCCTCAACCTCTGGTTGTGTGCCAGGGAGCTCGAGTAGCCAATGGCCAAAAATAGGTTTATCGCAGCCTTTTTGCCCGACGCCGGCGTGGTGGCCGCCGAGGTGTCCCCGTCGTCCTCCGCGGGCCCGATCCGCTGTCGCCGGTCCCCCGATCTGCCCGCCGTCGTGCCCCTACGCCGGTTCGAGGACTTCCCCGTCCTCCCCCGGACCCGGCAGCCAACGACGTCCTACCTCGGGGTCCGGTAGCGGCGGTGGGGACGTGGGTCGCCGAGATTACAGATCGAGAGACCCACACCCGCCGGTGGCTCGGTAGCTTCAACACGGCCGAGCTCGCGGCCATGGAGTACGACCGCTGGCAGGTCCGCTACCACAGCGCAGCAGCTAGGCTCAATTTCCCCTTCGGCACACGTTCGGTCCACCTCGTTCCGCCGGAGCCAGGGGTGGTTAGCTCGGCTATGGTGTGGGAGGACCGTGAGGCGTCGGAGCGTCTCGAGGCCGAGGCCGCCGATGAGGCCTACATGCAAGAGCTCCGCCGGCAGCACCCAGAGCTTGTGGAGGCGGAGCGGGCAATCTTTGCCGGCGCGGAGGGCGGCGAGGTTATCGTGCTCTCCTCCGATGACGAGGTCGAAGGCGGCGAGGACGGCGGCGAGGTTATCGCACTCTCCTCTGATGACGAGGTCAAAGGCGGCGGCGATGGTGGCACGGAGGGCGTCGAGGTGGGCCCCGAGGACGAGGAGATCGACGTCGATGAGTGGAGGAGTGCCTTCCCCAATGACCCCGATGACGTTACTGGCTCGGACCCGGCTCGCGGCACACCGTACATGATGAGGAAGGATTGGCTCGACCTCTGCTTCGACTGAAAGTAGTTTAGCTTAGTTTAAATTTATGTTTTATGTTTGGTTATGCAAAAATATCTATGTTTATGTTTGAATGCATGCTACTTTCGGTTGAACCTGCTTTGAACTTGATCAAATTGAAGTTTACAACCTTAAGTTTAGGGGATCGACTAGAAAAGGCCAAAAATTGCTGGAGTATATATATATCCACTAAGGGTTTTAGTCCTTTAACTTTTTAAGGATCGTCTAGAGATGTCCTTATGACTTGTTTATTTCAGTTCTTCACAATGTGATGCTCTATATGTGCAACTATTTGCTGTGTAGTTCAATTTCATCAATAACAGTTTCAACAATACCACTATGAATTATGATATTTGGTTGTTGTTAAGGATATTGCAGTTAACATGCCTTTTCGTTTTTCAATTGTTGTTTAGCAACATGCATTATACTGAATGACTAAATATGCAATCCCAGACTACATAGCAACAAGGAAGAGTGTTACCTTAATGTTCTGATGATGTCTAGATATACATGTAATAAAATCTTATATAATGGGATGGATGGAGTGTTGTACTACATCATTTTTCAATTTTTGTTTAGCTTCTAATATTAACCTGGTGCTTTTAGGTACATATCATTGCCAAAGATCCACACTTCGACCCTTTCTGCGTATGGGGCAATGAGATATTCATGAACCAGCATCAAGTGAGGAAACTGATAAAGATTGTTACTAAAATGGGTCAAAAGATGTCAATCAAACTATTTGTTTACACTTTATGCAAGACAACAGTGAACTGCAGGATGGTAAATAAGAACCCTGTAGCCTTCTTTTTACTGCCCGTAATGAGTTGTGTTAGATGACAATATCTGAATCTTTTTTCTTTTGCAGTGGATCCTGAAGCAGTTTACTCAAGATTACCTCTCAAACTACATGATTGGCGACCAGCCATCACAAGGGGTTGGACTAGAGTCCTGCATGCCTTCTACATCCAGGAGAGCACAATAGGGCCATTCCGCTTCACCTTGTTCAGCAACTGGAATGTTTGTCGCCTCTTTCTTTACCATTTGTAATAGTACAAGTATAGAACCCTCGTACATCATTCTTTATTTGGTGCTTCTGTAATTCTTAAACATATGTACATGTGAATCGAATAGTGCATTGGTTGTTTGAACCTGATGGATATGAATAAAGCTATAGCCTACTTTCAAGTTTAAATTAGGTACAATTTTAAATAGCAGCATTAAATTAGGGCGAAATTACGTTGTGCAGGTCATTACAGCATACACGGTTGGTAAAACACAAACGTTTGCGATATACACCATAATCTAAGACGGTTCACAGAGAGGAAACGTGTAGAAGCATGCACACAGTTGTCGTTCGCAAAGCGTGTGTGATGTCAGACACTATCACATACAGTGCGGGAAAACTAAATGTGTGTGATTGTCTACCTATCGTACACGGTTTATAATCATGAACTGTTTGTGATGTGCCAGGCATCGTAAATCTCCCGTGCCTGGAATCTACCCGGAATCTGCCTGGAAAGCTCCCGTGCCTAGAATCTGCCTGGTTTTAGGCAGAACCACAAAACTCCGACTGCGATGGTAATGCGAGCACAAACGAGTAGCAAGGATGAAGCATTTGGGATATTCGAGATATCGGAAACGGTTATATAGGGACAACTGTATGCATCAAGGCTCCCTATCCCTGACAGTTTCTGGGTCGTGTGGGAAGGACCCCCCTATCGCCAACACTCACTTGGTGACGGTTCCAAATGCCATCGCGGAAAGGGGTAAAAAACCGTTTGTTTAGGACCGACGCGCACCAGTGACGCCGCGCTGGAGAGACCCCCAAGGAAACATCCCCGTGCGTTGCACGGAACATAAAGATGCATTTGTATGAGTAGTTTATCTTGTGAGAGAAAATGATGAATGAGGGAAGGCCTTATTTGCAAATGTGGAGAGGGGTGTAGGTATCTTTTTGCAAAATTGCCATAGTTTTCTTCCTATCCGTCAGATATAAATCGGACGGCCTATATTGCAGGATGACAGGCACACCATCATCACCAACTCTGTTTTTTATAAGACTAGCAAGATGCCCGTGCGTTGCACGGAACATCAAGATCTAGTGGGAGAAAAGGATGAACGAGGGAAGGCCTTTATCTGTAAATGTGGAGAGGAGTGCGGGTAAATTGTCATAGTTTCCTTCCTATCCGTTAGATATAGATTGGACGGCCTATATTGCAGGATGAGAGGCACACCATCATCACCAACTCTGCTTTTTATAAGAGTATAGACTAGTTTATCTTGTGAGAGAAAAGGATGAACGAGGGAAGGCCTTATTTGCAAATGTGGAGAGGTGTGTGGGTACCTTTTTGCAAAATTGCCATAGTTTCCTTCCTATCCGTCAGATATAAATTGGACGACCTATATTGCAGGATGGCAAGCACGCCATCATCACCAACTTTGTTTTTTATAAGAGTGTATACTAGCAAGATGCCCGTGCATTGCATGGAACATCAAGATCTTGTGGGAGAAAAGGATGAACGAGGAAAGGCCTTATCTGCAAATATGGAGAGGAGTGTAGGTAAATTGTCATCAGGGCTAGGCGTTCGGTATAAACCAAAAATTTGGTTTCTACCATTCGGTTTTTTCACAAATTCGGTTAGCAAAACCAATAACCAAAAATGGTATCTGAAAATTCAGTTAACCAATTATTCGGTGCGGTTTTCGGTTTTATACCGAAGTACAACGCTTTGAAGTATTTGTACGTGAATGGAAGCAACGACATCCTTTTATATAGGCAAAAGTATTTGGCTCATCTCCTGGGTCGAGCGAGGTGGGACTAAAGGAACTTGTGAGCAGTGTGCTCGCACGACAAGACACAGCATGACAGGACACCCTTCACCAAAAAAGCCGACGTGAGTTGGGCCTTGCATGCTCAGGTACTCAGGTAGGCCCACACACGAGACGGGCGCAGTGCGTTGGTCGTTTGTAGGCGATCATGGCCTCCTGGACGACTGGGCGAGTGCTAAAAAATAGAACGCTCGTGGCGTGACTCCCAGGAGACGTTTGTTGTGCCTAATTTTACTCGCGGGTGAGCTCCAAAAAAATGATCGTGATGTGACTCCGGGAGACGTTCGCTGTGCCTACTTTTGTGTTGTTCTTTATGCTGACTCATTTTTATTCAGTTTTTGCTCGGTTAACCGAGAAAAAAACCAAACCAACCGAATTATGTTCGGTTAGTAAACCTGAAAACCGAATTTTTCTGTGATAGTTGAAAAAAACGAATATTCGGTTTTGGCATCGGTTTGGTTTTCGGTTCGTCAGTTTTTATGCCCACCCCTAATTGTCATAGTTTCCTTCCTATCCGTTAGATATAGATCGGACGGCCTATATTGCAGGATGACAGGCACACCATCATCACCAACTCTGCTTTTTATATGAGTAGATATAAGAGAGTAGTAGACTAGCAAGATGCCCGTGCGTTGCACGGAACATCAAGATGCATCTGTATGAGTAGTTTATCTTGTGGGAGAAAAGGATGAACGAGGGAAGGCCTTATTTGTAAATGTGGAGTGGGGTGTGGGTATTTTTTGCAAAATTGTCATAGTTGCCTTCCTATCCGTCGGATATAAATCGGACAGCCTATACTGCAGGATGGAAGGCACACCATCATCAACAACTTTATTTTTTATAAGAGTAGAGTAGAGATAGAGATAGAGACTACTACTACCAATGTGCTGGCCCGTGCGTTGCAATGGATCCAAAGTAGTAGAATAATACTTGTTCACGAGCTTGAAATATAAACACTCTAGTTTTGATATACATATATCAGTAAAAATAAATCATGATTCACTCAAAATATATTCCTCGGGCTGTTTTGATGAGGTGAGGGACGGGTGTGGCTGGTTTGAAGATAACAGGTTTTAAAAATTGGAGCTGTTTTTTTTTCATTTTGTAGCGTGGCACGGCATCCGGTGCACCTAAGCATCTGAAAAAAATTGAGTTTGGGTCGGTGGCACACCCTGCGGCAAGATGCCCGTGTGGGCTTCTTCTATAACTAGCAAGATGCCTGTGCATTGCAGGGAACACCAAGATGCATTTTTTTACAAAACACCTGTTGTGATTGACCCTTGCAAGAGTAATCCCATGTGTAAAAACTAATGATATCTCGAGAATTTTATCGGAAAAATGGTATCTTTGGAACAAGTTTTCTCTACTCCTGCTCCTTGCAGTGAGCGGTATGCAATGCATGTGTCAGCAGACATGACAGCTTGTCCATGGAAGTTGAACCACGACGACCATCATGTTTCTTGTTTCTACCACTGCCACACCCACACGCGATTCCCACGACGCCGCTCCAACCCACGGCATGAAGTCCCCCGACGTGTGCCTCATCCCTCTCGGCCCCACCGCTCCTCTGCCTTTGTGTGCATGACATGCGGGCCAGCTGAACTGCGGCGACCATCAACTTTCTACCACAGCCACACCCGATTGGATGCGGTTTGTCTGCTCCGCTCCGGTGCTCCGATCTGTACTCCCGCACCATCGAATTTTCATCCAGCGGCTGTGACACATGTCGTCCCGGGCATCAATCCTCAGCTGGAGTACTTCTGTACTACAGGTAGTACCCGCCGGTGTGGCCATCTACGCCTCGTAACACCCCGACGCCTTGCTATGGCACCCTCGCCACGGCCACGCCTCCACCGGCCGGTTCATCTCGAATGAGTGAGTCGCGAACCACGCCACCACCATGAGAATGACATGTGGGCCAGCCGCATTTAAGGTCCGCATGTCATTGACTCATAGGCCGGTGCACTAAGCCACTGAAGCTCGGCCCGTGGGCCCCGAGAGGGAAATGTAACTCCTGCGGCAGGCCTTGTGGTGCTCCCGCAGTATGATCTCGTGCCAAACCCGGAATTTGTTTCTTACTACTACCAACTAGTAAGGTACACGTGCATTGCACGCATGAGATTTGGTAACCAAATTATGAATAAATAACACACTATAGCATGTAAGCTTTGAGTCATATATGCATGATGTAGATGTTCGTTTAATTCTTATAGTTCATCTAGTTCAAAATCAATTAGTTTTACAAAAAAAATCTATTTTAAGATTCATGGAATTGTGCATTGTAAAGCATAAAGTAAAAACAAAAAGTGAAAATTCATTTTGAAAAACAAAAAGTTGGGGCAATTAAGATATGGAAGATTCTAGAACAAAGGAGAAGTGCTTGTGTTTTGAGGTTTGTGCATTATGCTTAAGTTCAACCATGGAGTCTTCTAGATTCTACATGTGGCAGAATTTGGTGGAATGTAGATGATATCCAGCGGCCAGTAGTGCTCGGATTTTCCATCTTTGTACCGTCGGATTGGCTTCATCCAACGACCAACTGTCAAAGTTATTCACACACTATATAGGGGTATAGATGTGCCGGCCCGTGCGTTGCAATGGATCCAAAGTATATCTATTTAGTGGAGTGCACTCTAAACACATTATCTATTTATTTTCTCTAACCTTTCGTAGCCATGCAACCAAGCCACATAAGCTTCATGGGTGCCCCCCACGTCATATTATTCATACTACGTTGACTGAGAAAAAGATAAATCACCCAAAACAAGATCTTCCCCTTTTTTGTTCCTATGATGTTGTGCCGTGCACGTACCTAGTTGTATAGTGGTAGTACTAGTTGTAGTACAAACTTCGTACTAGTAGGAGTAGTAGTACGGAATGCTCCTACTCTATCAACGAGCCTCATCTGACACCAAATTTCTTGGCTTCCATGCTATAGCTGGATCTTCCCCTCGTTTCTGTTCTCAACTCAGCGGCGGGCGGGGTGCGGTTTGCCAATGGTCGGTTTGCTCAACGGCGGTCCCACATGAAAATGAAAATGCTAGGCAACAGGACTTCCCTAGCTATGTGGCGTGCCAGACGGGTCATGGGGTACTCCTGATTCCCGAGCGTGTGGGGGTGCGACGCGAACGCGGCAGGCCTTTTCCTTTTACTATCAATGTGCTCGTGCGTTGCGACGGATCCAAAGTAGTAGAATAGTATTACTTGTTCACAAACTTGAAAGAAATCACTCTTGTTTTGATATACTCCTAATATATTAATTTTCACTCAAAATATATTTCTCAGGATGTTTTTATGAGGTGAGGGAGGGATGTGGTTGCTTTCAAGATAATAAGGGGTTTTCTGCAAATTGGAGCAGAGAAGTGGGCTATTGTTGCAAAAATGCCACAACTTACCTCACAGCCATTAGATGCAGATCTAGTGGTCAGAAACGACGGATGGCAGACACACCACCATCACCAACTGAGTCTTTTATAGGAGTAGGAGTAGAGAAACATGTATAAATTGTAACATTTGGTTCTGCTCCTTGGCACGATCGATAGATAGAAATAACGATTGGAAACGCTAGCGCGGGGCTATTTCCACCAGATAAGCAGGGTATGTAGTAGCTAGGTTGGCGCATCATCAGTTTGGTCACATGCGGTCTGACATGTTCTAGTGTTTCTAGCAAGATCCCCGTGCGTTGCACGAAATTGATGGAAAAGGTAAGCAAACTTATAAATTTACGGATGGAGTACTAGTTACAGTGATGCATATAATTAAGCAAAGGGATCGCACATGTTGGTATTGACTGGAACAAGAATGCAATAGCACAATAAGAATTAAGGCCATGATGATGCGGTCGCAGTGGTGGTTACAGGAGGCAAGAAGAAAGATGCATCCATCAACGTACGACCTCCTCCTCCTCAACTTAGTGCGCCGGGCCACCGACCGGTGGCTAAGGAGCGGCGGCTTTTGTGGCGAGGTCAAGGTGCTTCTCAGCAAAGGCATCCAAGGCTTCCAGCCGGTTGAGGAAGCCCAACGTCGTAGCGTACTCACTGGCCTTGTAGATACCTATGTACATGATTTGCTCGTACACGTGGATGTGTAGGTCGACGAATTCTTGCAGGGCGAGGCGCCTAGCAGCGAGCGTGACCTCCAGGTGGACATTCTTCGTGGCATCGGCAGGCAGTCGCAGGGCCACCGGTGCTAGAAAGAGGTTCCGGTCATGGAGGCCGATTAGGGTGGCAGGCAATGAGGAGCCCGGGCTCGCGGGCTGGAGGAGTACGGCGATGTCGTCCGCGAGCTTCTTGAGGACGGTAAACTTGTTGGTGGTGGCAATGATCATCTGGTCCAACTGCGAGTCGTAGTTGGTGTTGACGGCAGCCATCCACCAGCCGATCGCCAACACCGTCTGGAGACGATCCTCGGCGCCATGCCGTAGGCCGGCATCATGGACCATCTGGCACAGCCACTGGCCACTCACACACATCGCCGCCATGGGTCTGGAGTGAGGACTTTTGCGCTTAGTGTAGGTGCTTAGGCAAATGCTTAGGTGCGTCGATCTGGTAGATGCATTGGAATGGAGGGGCGCCTTTATATGAGTGCAAACTGCGTTGCATTCACATCGTGCGGCCTCTTTTCCCGGTCCTCCTCCCATTACTTTCCTCATGCATTCACGATGCTAATTGAAGGAGGATGCATCATTGGCCGTTCAAGATTTCGGGAACCGCTACCCCCTCCCTCGTCTGCATTAAAGCCGTATCGGGAACTGCGCCGCCCGCTGTCAAATCGAATAGTACTGCGCCGCTCGCTGCACGCCTGGCTGAACACGCCTCCTCGCCTCCATCAAACCCCTCCATCAAATCCGCATGAAAACCGAGAAAACTACTCCGGCCACACGTCCGTTCATGAGCGGGCCGGAATTAAATGCAACACCGGCCGAGCTCCTCCCGTGTGCCCTCAGTTTAAACGAGGCCAGACACCGGCCAAGCTCCTACCGTCCGCCCTCTATTTAAACGAGGCCAGACAGACAGCGGGCAAGAATCACACCCCTCCGCCGCCCCCATCTGCTCCATCACCATTTTCTCCACTCTTCCGATGGCTTCCGAGGAGCCGTTCTCCGGCATACTACCCGGCTGGGTGGCCCGCCGAGCCCTCCGGATACGGGCGAGGCCGCTCGATGCTTCACCAACCTCGTTGGCCCGACGGAGCCAGTTACCGCCCTAAGCCGGCGCATGGTTCAGCAACTCGCCGCTCCAATTCAGCTCGATGAGGAGTGACGAGTTGCTCCACGCCAGCACGGCGGCGAGCACGCCGGTACGGGCGTCTTCGCTGCCGCGTCGTACCACACCACCAGTGTCTGCGGTGGCCGCGCCTCCCGTGTCTGTGGGCGCGCCTCCCGTGCCTGCGGCCGCGCCTCCCGTGCCTGCGGCAACACCATGCAGGCAGAGACAAAAGCCGTGTGCATGGAGAGCGATGAGTCGGTGGCCAGCTTCTCCATGTCTGCCGCCATCATCGAGGAGAACTAGAACACGAGAGGCCTCCGCCACTTGGGTCCCATGAAGGCCACCGCCGAGGCGACAACTGTGCATTCAGGTGGTTTCTTTGCTGCTTCATCTCTTCCGAGGACCTTCGTCAACCCCGCAAGTGTTTGCCGGACATGAGGAACACAAAAGGATCCGTGGGCGGCCATTTAGATTAGGTACTCCCTCTCCGGCTGGCGGGAAATATTTGTTCTAACAAAGGATAAATTGGATGTATCTATAACTAAAATAAGTGTAGATACATCCATTTCTAGGACAAGTATTTCTGTACGGAGGGAGTATTAATTATACCAAGAGAGTCGGATTAGCACCGCTTAGTTCATGTAAATGTAATGAAATCCATCATGTTTATATGAAGATCCGGCTTTTTTATACGAAATCCTTCATGCTTATATGAAACCAGTCCGTGTTTGCACGAATTTCATCTGGTTGGTTAGAGTTGTGAAAATGTATGCCGCTGGCGTTTGATGTCGTCCCCCATGGAAGGAAGCGGGAGGAAATTTGCCGGCTGCCGTTGGAGATGCTCTTATGCTGGAAATAATAGAGTCACATCCAATCTATTTGAGTTAATTGTGTGTATGATTCTCCCTCTATAAAAAGTTAATTGCATGTACAGTGTACACGTGACTTCCAGGGTGGCTACAGCTTCGTACAGAAAGTTAGAAAGAAACTAGCAAGATGCCCGTGCATTGCACGGAATATCAAGATGCATTTTTTTACAAAACACCTGTTGTGATTGACCCATGCAGGAGTAATCCCATGTGTAAAAACAAATGATATCTCGAGAATTTTATCGGAAAAATGGTATCTCAAAAAAATGAAAGATGAGAGATAAGGTGAGGAGGAGTGGAGCGTGGTGGTGACTGGTAGTCGGACTGGGCGGAGGCATGGGGATGGACGGCGCTGGCAGGTGGCAGCGGCCACCATGCTAGATTGTTCCGGACTTCCTTTTTTAATTGCTCATCAATGAGGTTGTGGGAGATAAGGATGAACGAGGCAAGGCCTTATCTGTAAATGTGGAAAGAGGTGCGGGTATCTTTTGTAAAATTGTCATAGTTTGCTTTCTATCCGTCAGATATAGATCGGACGGTTTATATTAAAAGATGGCAGTCACACCATCATCACCAACTCGGTTTTTTAAAAGATTAGAGACAAGTCCATCCTTAATCTTGTATTCTAAGTACTCTGTGGGTTCCACTATCAGTACAGTAGCGAAAGAAATATATATTAAGTAAGTAATATATAATATAAAAATCTAAAGTTAACGACAGAATTCGAACTCAGGTCATCGCGTTGTGAGCATCCGGCGCTAACCAGTCCAGCACATTTTTGTTGTGGACCATGCTGGTGATATATCTCCATGTCTACTCGTATACTCCATCCGTTCCTAAATATTTGTCTTTTTCAGATTTCAAATGACTACCACATACGGATGTGTATGTAGACATATTTTAGAGTGTAGATTCACTCATTTTGCTCCGTATGTACTCACTTTTAAAATCTCTAAAAAGACAAATATTTAGGAACGGAGGGAGTAGAAAACAGAGTTGGTGACGATGGTGTGCGTGCCATCCTGCAATATAGGCTGTCGGATTTATATCTAACGAATAGGAAAGAAACTATGGCAATTTTGCAAAAATATACCCACACCCTCGCCATGTTTGCAAATAAGTCCTTCGCTCATTCATCCTTTTCTCTCACAAGATAAACTACTCATACAAATGCATCTTGATGTTCCGCGGAACGCACGGGCATCTAGCTAGTTTCTTTTAAAATAGTTACTGCGATAATTGTGGTGAAGTGATATATTTTATGTCTGCCCCAAATGATTTCAGATTCACTAGTAGTAACAAAGAAAAGGTTGCCTTGTTAATTAACAGAAAACAGGGTGAAAACTATCACTTGAGGCCGGTAAAAACAAGGCACACTGGTTCAACGTCATCGTCACTACAGCTGTGCGCGCGCGAAGAAGCCTACATATCGAGGGGGTTACGGAGAAAAAGACGTATCGAGTGTGTCTGAGCGAGGCACAGAGACACAATGTTTGAGAGAGAAACCAATTGACAGATTAAGATCAGATCAAGTTGTCACCCTTCTGCTGTCATTGTTGGGGTGGGGAGGGGAGGGAGAGAAAGAAGTATCGAGAGTGTGCGCGGTAGGCACAGAGGCACAACTAGCGAGTGTGTATGTATGTGTGTGTGTTTGAAAGAGGAGTAGATAGATTACTATCAAGATCGAGGTGCCACCCTACTCCTTCGGTATCGGGTAGTGTGTATGTGTGTGTGTTTGAGAGAGAAGCCAGTCAATAGATTAGTATCAAGATCGAGGTGTCACCCTACTCCTTCGGTGTCGGGAAGTGTGTGTGAGGGTGTGGGGGGGGCAGTGACACTTACATATCTCTACTCTTATAAAAAACAGAGTTGGTGATGATGGTGTGCCTGCCATCCTGCAATATAGGCCATCCAATTTATATCCGACGGATAGGAAGGAAACTATGGCAATTTTGCAAAAAGATACCCACACCCCTCTCCACATTTGCAAATAAGGCATTCCCTCGTTCATCCTTTTCTCCCACAAGATAAACTACTCATACAAATGCATCTTGATGTTTTGTGCAACGCATGGGGATCTTGCTAGTAGGGAGAAGGAGTTTGTGTGACACATATTTATATTTAGGGATAGGTGGATAGCATGTGTGCGAGGCATACTTAAAGCATCACGGAGATAAACAAACGGTGTGCATGCAAGTGCCGAAAAAATGAAGCGAGAAACAATTTCTACGCACGCGCGCGTGTGTGAGAGAGAGAGAGAGAGAGAAAACTCAAAACAAAAGGTGCTCTGCTGGAATCCCATTGTATGTATTCATATGGTTCCGGAACTCGAGTTAACCTTAGGCATATGTGTGAGAGACATAATTATACTTTGAGACATTAGTGGCTGTGGGTGGGCGGAATTAAAGGGGTGCGCGTGTTTGACAGAGAGAGCGTGTGTGTTTCTGTGTGAGAGACTTGTAGGACGGGGTAGAAAGACGAATTCTAACCTTGACGGAGGGAGAGAAATACACGAAGTGCGCCTGTGTGATTCCGATGCCCACGGGGAAAAGAGATATGTATGCGTGTGAGAGCGATTGCACAATTCATTCACGTATCACTATCTAGCGATCGTGGACGTGCATCGCTTGAACATAAATCAATATCTACTTCGTATCATGGCCAAAGGTACAATATCGATTCAACGCTATAAAGATTGGACACTCACATATCACATTTTTTTCTATTTAAATAAACCTTTTAAATTGTGCATGCCAAAGTTACAGTGATGTTTCTTCAAACAACCAATGTAGCTATCATGTACATGCACCATTGTTAGTCTTGCATTCAAATTAATTAGTCTTGGATGATTTAAGGTTCTATTATGAAGTAATATATGTAATATTCATATATGAATTCAACGGGTACGCAATTTATGAAATGGAGGCTATGTAATCATATGAGGTAACACTTTTAAGTAGCGGACTACAATATCCATTTCTTTTGTGGGACTACAACATCCATTTCTTTTTGTGCGCCTCTACACTAACACGTCAATGCATTATGTTTAAAGTAAATAACCAATGGCACTAAATTATCTATTTACATGAGAAATACATAGGCTGAGCGTTTGATCCCTTTTTTGTGAACGCGCCTCTACACCCGTACGATTGGCCGCGCCCGTGTGAACGTCCAAGTTATCGGCGCATCATCCCGAGTTATTGTCTTTTTTTCTGGGGTGGACTTCACACCAGTTATTAACTGCTGACGCGTGTCCCGTGTACAGAGTCTCACATGACCTTCCCGCTAGCACGGTCCAAAATTAGTTGAAACTGGATACGAATGATCTCGTGGGTGACAAAATCTCCCGCCTCCTTCTAAAATTTCCGCCACCTAGTCTTTACATGCGAAATTCCCCTTTTGTCCTTGGTGCACAGAGAACAACAATTACAATACTACCGCCCTCATCTACATAATAGGTTGGGGCTGCTTTGGTAACTTCCGGTTCACCCCACCACACGGCACCCCCATTTCCTCTCCTCCTCCCGCAAAAATGACTAACTCCACAGCACCAGAGCATCTTACATCACGCCGTCCATAGTTCATCGGCCTTTCTACCCCTCCCCTCTCGAAACCCTAGATGCTCATCCACCAGCGTACCAGAGCCCATTCACTGCCAGCGGCGTCCACCTCGCCGGATCTGCTTTTGCGGCCGCATCTACCCCTCCCACCTCCCGTAGAAACAAGTAGACTGCTCATCCACCACCGTACCACAGCCCATTCAGTGTTGGCCTTGTCCACGGCGCCAGATCTGCTTTGTCGGTACTCTCGTCAACCACAGCGCATCTGCAGTGGCTCATTCATACTCCCCACCAGAGACGCTTCGTCCACACACCCCCCCGGAGCCGCCCCAAAGACGCCCTCATCGACGACCTCTGATCCTCTTCGCCGACACCTTCCTCAACCCTACTGGAGCCGCTTCGCTGACACCATCGTCAACCCTACCGGAGTAGCTTCGCCTATACCATTCTCAACCCTATCGGGGCCGCTTTGCCAACTCACAAGTCCACGGCCTCGGATCCGCTTCGTCGCACCCTCATCCAACCTACCGGAGCAGCTTCTGACGCCCCGTCCACGGCCGCAGATCCACATCGTCAATACCATCCTTAACCCAACCACCAGAGAAGCTTCACTGACACCCTCATCCACGGCCACAGATCCGCTTTGCCCACACCGTAGTCTACCCTACCGGAGCCGCTCCACAAACAACCTACTCGACGGTTCTAGATCTCCTTACAGGACCCCGACAGCCAGCGTAGCGTCATCACCCTTGACGTTTCTAACCTGATGCCCACCGTATGGCAAGATGCCAAGCACCCGCCACGGCCTAGGTACTTGTCACCTTTAAACCCGTCCAGCATCACCTGCCCGATGGACTTCAAATATACTAACAGGTTGCTGTTACCTATTATGCAACTGGTAAAAACTACAATGACAATGTTTCTTCTGGATCTAACAGCTTGGCCAACCAAGATCCTGGACCGAGGCATTGCTATGCTCTTGTAAGTGCATCTCTCTCTCTTGTATTGTTGTGTGCCTGCCAGCGTGCTTTGCTAGGATTTTTGACCAGTAATCCCTTTGTGCAGACAATGATTTCTACTACTGGCTGCTAAATTAGATATGTAGATGTCATACATGATACTACCTCGTACCTCCGTTCCTAAATATAAGTCTTTCTAGAGATTCCACTATAGGCTACATACAAAGCAAAATGAGTGAAGAACAGAGGTAGTACATTACACAAAATCGTAGGTGGCATGTAGGAATTCCAGTGCACTACATTAGGCTCCCTTAGAGTGCCTGCTAGTCCAACACACAGAGTCATGGCTAATTTATGCTACGCACATAATCGTTAGTTGGTGGTTTAAATATGCGCAAGGGATGTGCAATGTATTACCATGTAGAGATGTCTAAAATTAGCCGTGTCAACTTGCAGATAGGGTTACACAATGAAAAAGTACAAGATGTATGTGGCAATTTCATGGAACATCGCAAAAAAAGGAGAGGCAGCGGTGAGCCCATACAGTGTGCTATGGTAGGTCACTCCTCTATTGCAATCATCGTGACATGTTATTTGTATGTCAGTTCTATTAGCCAAGTTTCTTAGGGACAGTTATTACGAGTTATCCTAAGAAAATAAGCACCTGTGAATATAAGCTCCAGGTAATAAGCCAACCAGTTCTTTTCATTGACTTCCTTTTCAGCTTATCTTTGGTATGATCAATGAAAAGTCTAGATTGCATTATATTCTGTCATTTTGCTGCCCATATGAAAATTAATTTGACTTGCAAACATCACAAATTGAACCCAGTGCAGTAATTAATATGATAGGAAAACAGACCATCACTATTTGTTCAAAATGCAAATACAAAGATACCATCTACTTGGCACAATCTACTTTGGTCAATGTCTTCCATAGAGATCCTGTTGCCTAATTTAAACGAAGAACGCATGACCCACATTTAAATGAAGAACAATTATTTATTGAAATTCAATGGTCCAAGTGGCTGGTTATTATCATATAGCAGCACCACCTGAAAGCATCATATAGCAGCAGCAGCTCATAGCAACTCATCATACAGCAGCAGCAGCAGTAGTGTGCAATTCATCATATACCAGCAGTAGCTCATAGCAATTCATCATATAGCAGCAGCAAGAGCAGCTCATAGCAATTCATCATATAGCAGCAGTAGGAGCAGCTTATAGCAACTCATCATATAGCAGCAGCAGCAGCTCATAGCAATTCATCATATAGCAGCAGCTCATAGCAATTCATCATATAACAGTAGCAGGAGCAGCTCATAGCAATGCATCATATAGCAGCAGCAAAAGCAGCTCATAGCAATTCATCGTATAGTGGATCAGAATGAAAATTTGGCAAAAAATCATAGGAGATCCTCACCTTGTTGGATGAGCTCATCCTTCAACAGCACCTCAAGGCCACGACCTGGGAGGAGTGGAGGGGGAATAAGGTGCCTTCTGCCGTAGTATGGCATCAGCCGTAGTTGTGCGGCGCCCGCCGGAGTAGTGCGTTGGACGGACCACAGTGGAGCAGCTGCTGGAGACCAAGAGAATGAGGGGCGGTGCTAGAGGGAGGAGCAGCTGGGGAGATTTGGCCCTACCCGCCGGCCATGTAGCCTAGCTCGATAGAGCATCATCGAGGACCAGGCCAGATGGGACCAGTGGTGACGGCTGACTGGAGGAACCCTAGCGCTGCACGTAGGGGATCGAGGTAGAGGGAAAGGGGAGAGGAGATGCAAGCGGGCAGGGCAATGAACGCTTGCGTGTTTGTTTTTACTTGAGGGTCAGGTGTGACGCGGGCGTGAGCAGTTGCATTTTGAGTGTAATATAGGCAGACAACAGAGTCATTTCACTATTCCCCTTCCCTTCAATTTTTAGTTAGCTTCTACCCGGAACACCCCCCTCCAAAGCAAAATAAGTTAAGCCTAAGCCCATAACTCAAAAATGACTTCTTTACATCTTTTATGGCTTATTTTGACAAAGCTCTGAAAAGGCGGAATAGAATTGGCCCTTAACCTGCAATTCAATTGTGCGTGCAATGATGAATCACTCCTGCCTGCTATAGTGTACATTTAGGCATCATCATACATGGCATAACCTAATACATGTGCATTCCATTGTAGAATCTGGAATATGTAATGTTTATGTTAGTTCATACGTTGCACATGATGTTTAAATGCCCCTTAAATCTGGTCAGTCAAGTGATGGTCTTTAGCCTCCTTCTTTGCTTCTTTTCTTGATATGTAAGATTTGCCCACACATCTGTTCAATTGCTTGTTTGCATCAGCCAACCATACCAGGACTGTTTGCTTTGATTACTTGTTGTTCTTGACCTAACACTCCAACAGAACTTGTCAACGATTTAAACACTAAGGGCTGCTGTAGTGGGAGCTTGTCTAACTCATAGGTGACATAAAGGTTTGGCTGTACACTAAAGTAGGCTCTCCAAGAGTACCTGGAGATCCAGTTCGATGGTATGCCTAGTTTTTACATAGTGCACACATAGTAAATGCTCATTTCATTGTGTGCAAGTGCAAGAGATGTGGCATGTTTCATTATGTGGTGTTGTTTTGTTATAATCTCATCCTTTTGTGTTATTCACAGACTGGAAAGTATGCATATTTATCTTCCAAGGAGATGAGTAACTAGTTTGTGTCACCTTGCAGAGGGGGTGCAATGAAGATAAGATTGAGGATTTCCAAGTACAAGATGTTAGAAAGGAGCCTTGCAAGAGAAGTAGGAGCAGCGCTAAGCCTGTTCAACCAGTTAAGGTAAGTCACTGTATCCAACTCAACAGTTCAATTCCTTGTTTGTTTCAGGCATAGATAATTTTCTCTTTTCAATTGCTTTATTTGTCCTTAGTTAGTGAGATTCCCAAACAATGATGCCTGATGTTGGGTACTTGTATACCTATTAGTTGACATAATTAAAGGCCTTACCATTTAATTACTCCGGCGAAGTGTGCCTGAAGCTTTGAAGTCTATTAACCAACTATTACTGCATGAGGCTCACAATCTAGTTTTGCTTGCTGTAGTAGGTTTGTATGAATCCCTCTGCTGTTCATTATGCTCCCTAAGACTTTAATTGAGCTATAGAATGGCCAACTGCTTGCTTACTTATACGCAGCGTGCTGTCTAAATTTGTAACTTGTGTGTGTTTTGGATTTGCCCCCAACATCATGCTCCTCTGGTGAGCTAAGAGAGATTTCTGTATGCAGGCTGCACAGACTACCATTTTTATAATTTTTAAAATATCACCTCCTTATGCTTCATGACGTGTAACATTATTGTTAGTCTCGTTTTGCCATGTACAATATAGTCTGTCTTGCTCGCTTCACTCTTGTAACTATATTTTTGCCCTAGTCATGTGTACTTACAGAAACATTTCAGGATGAAGTGACATCAACACAAAGATCTGTGAGCAGTGCGGCATGGCCGTTACCGAATGATTATGGATTGGAATTGGAATGTGCTGATGTTCTCGAGCATCAACTAGAGGTGGCAAGACAACGTGTACATGATTCTCAACGTACAATCAACAAGTTGAGACTGGACATGCAGGTATTAGATGCAGGAATCAAAAAATGAAACAAGACACTGCGGTAACCACGAAGGAATTGGAGATTTTGCAGACTGAAATTTATGCTATCTGAATCCGGCCAATCCTATTTTCTGAAGAGATTATAGTTCAAATGGTAAGTTCTGTTCATGCGTGTCCATGCTGTATGAGCTTTATTTGTCCAGTGTATGTAATCTGCTGTTTGTGTATGCTTTATTATCACTGGTGCCGAACTATAATGCCGAGTGGGTATATTCGACTGTAATTTCTTTATTGTATAGTGTAGGATTATTCTATGTTTCTATGCCTTAGTCTTTTTATTGTATAGTGTATGTTTTTTAGAGGCGATAGTATAGAGTAGGATAATTCTTGAATATGCTATATCGTCGAAACGGGGGCCAACACGCCCAAACATTTCCTGGACGCCATACAAACGAACAAACATGTGTAGTCAAAGCGGGCCTTAATTGGGCTGGTCAAAATAATATTAAGTGGATCCCAAATGATGTGGCCCACCATAACAACGGCTCTTAGCAGGCCGTTAACAGTCCAAAAGCTCTGTAGGGCCGTATAAATGGAAATGGCCCACGGGCCTCTAGCAGGCCGAAATTCATGTCAATTTTGTCTCGGCCCTTTTACTTTATGGGCCACTAAGAGGCTGAAAGTGTTATGGGCCAGAGGACGCCCAATTTGCAAACTAGGCTTTTAACAGGCCAAAAGTCGCGTTGGGCTGAAATGATGCCCTACGGAACGTGGGCCCCTAATGTACCTAAAGTCAAAGGCCCAACTATTGTGCCAGCCCTTAACAGGTCGAGAGACAAAATGGGCTAGGAGTTGGCCCATTTACCGAATGGGCCGAGGACAGGCCTAAAGTCACAGCGGGCTAGAATTGGCCCAACTGCGGAATGGGCCGAGAAAAGGCTGAAAGACATTCCGGGCCGTTAATGGCTGGAACTGACGATGGGCTGCTAACAGGCCGAAAGAAGCTCGGGCCGCAATTGGGCCCAAAGACGTAGCGGGCCGTTAACGGGCTAAAACTGACGATGGGCTGGAAATTGTCAAATCTAGAATGGGCCTTTGATGGGCCGATTCTATGTAACTTGTATGGGCCATGCTTGTAAATGCGCCTGACTCAAGTAGGCAGCTAATGGGCCGGCCCGCTTATTTTGACAGGCCCGGCCTTTTCACCGGAATGGGCCTCTGTTGGGCCGTGCCATGTGTCGACGTATCATAGGCACCTCCTGTCCAATGAATGGATGAGATCTGTCCCAATGGTGAGCCAACACGTGTTTCCTCCGGCCAATGAGAATTTTACACGTGGAAAATCCTCATTGGTCTGGGCTGTTAGCGGGTTATCGGATCCAAAACCGGACCTGATAGCTTAACGGCGACCCATTATGGTGGATGCCACGTGTCGGTCACCCTTGACGAAAGCACTTCCATGACGCGCCATTTATCATCATGGAAGTGGACACTTCCGTGATGATAATTTTGGTAATGTCATGGAACACTTCTACGACAGCACAAGTATGACTATCTTGATTCTGTCATAAAATCGTCATGGATGTACATGCATGACAGAAAACATGACCTACTGTGACAAACACGTATCATCACGGAAGTGTATTTTTTTGTAGTGTGTGCAGCAGGCCACCATGCCGGGTATTACTCCTTTAAAAGTGGTTTTAGTGGGCTTGATCCTTGACGGATCGATACCGATTTTACGGACGGTGTCCTGATAAAGCAGGTTAAGACTGCTGCCGCCGTCCATGAGGACTCGCGTGAGATGGAATCCGTCGATGATTGGATCAAGGACCAAGGCTGCCAAACCTCCATGACGGATGCTGGTCGGATGGTCACTGCTCTCAAAGGTGATCGGACAAGCCGACCACGGGTTGAATTTTGGGGCAACTCGCTCTATGGCGTAGACGTCCCTTAGTGCGCGCTTGTGCTCCCGCTTGGGGCACTACAAAAAAATACACTTCCGTGATGATACGTGTTTGTCACAGTAGGTCGCGTTTTTTGTCATGCATGTACACCCATGATGATTTTATGACAGAATCAAGATAGTCATACCTGTGCTGTCGTAGAAGTGTTCCATGACATTACCAAAATTATCATCATGGAAGTGTCCACTTCCATGACGATAAATTGCGCGTCACAGAAGTGCTTTCGTCAAGGGTGACCGACACGTGGCATCCACCGTAACAGAACGCCGTTAAGCTATCGGGTCCGGTTTTGGATCTGATAACCCGTTAACAACCCAGACCAATGGGGATTTTCCACATGTAAAATCATCATTAGCCGGAGGAAACACGTGTTGCCTCACCGTTGGGACAGATGTCATCCGCTCATTGGACAGGAGGCGCCTATGATAGGTCGACACATGGCATGGCCCAATAGTGGCCCATTCCAGTGAAAAAGGCCGGCCCAGTAAAAATTAGCAGGCCGGCCCATATAAGGCCTACTTGTGTCAGGTCCATTTAAGCCCACGGCCCATACGAGATGTGCCAATTCGGCCCGTCAACGGTCCGTTCAAGATTTGACACCATTGCAGCCCATCGTCAGTTCGAGCCCATTAACCGCCCACTATATATTTGGGCTCAATATCGGCCCAATGAGATTTCGGCCTGTTAACGGCCCATTCAATGGATGGGCCAATTTTCACGATGTACATCTTTCGGCCTTTTAGCGACACATTTAAATTTTGGGCTAATTTCCGGCCCGGTGTGTGTCGATGTCAAAACCGACGGATCTCGGCTAGGGGATCCCGAACTGTGCCTAAGGCGGATGGTAACAGGAGGCGGGGGACACGATGTTTACCCAGGTTCGGGCCCTCTCGATGGAGGTAATACCCTACTTCCTGCTTGATTGATCTTGATGATATGAGTATTACAAGAGTTGATCTACCACGAGATCGTAGAGGCTAAACCCTAGAAGCTAGCCTATGGTATGATTGTTGTCGTCCTACGGACTAAACCCTCCGGTTTATATAGACACCGGAGAGGGCTAGGGTTACACAGAGTCGGTTACAAGGGAGGAGATCTACATATCCGTATTGCCAAGCTTGCCTTCCACGCCAAGGAGAGTCCCACCCGGACATGAGACGGAGTCTTCAATCTTGTATCTTCATAGTCCAACAGTCCGGCTAAAGTATATAGTCCGGCTGTCCGAGGACCCCTAATCCAGGACTCCCTCAGTAGCCCCTGAACCAGGCTTCAATGACGATGAGTCCGGCGTGCAGATTGTCTTCGGCATTGCAAGGCGGGTTCCTCCTCCGAATATTCCATAGAAGATTTTGAACACAAGGATAGTGTCCGGCTATGTAAAACAAATTCCACATACCACCGTAGAGAGAATAATATTTCCACAAATCTAATCTGCTGACAACTTTTCTTAACGTGACATTCAGCCGTGGTCTGGTCATGACGAACCGTTTTTTCGAGCCTGCCACAGCACGTGTTGCGAGGCGGTTTTGTTGGCACGTCTTGTCGAAGCAGAGATCGTTTCCCTCTTTTCACGGGATTCTCATCAATACGGGTGTGGGTAACCCAATCGTGCCCGCTGGTAAGACTCCTCGATTTTAGGCAAGTTCCAGAAGGTCGTGCGGAGGGCGCTTGATATTCACCCTGTTTATAAAGGGGTCAAGGCCTGTCCTTTTCTTCTTGCGCTCGATCTTTCCCTTCTCCCACCTCGAATTCCAACACCCAAGGCGGAGGCCAAGCGCTTTGGACCTTCAATCATGTCCGGATCCAACCTTCAAGGCCGGTGGGCGGCCTCCTCCGTCACAGAGGAGGACATCAAGAAGCTAAGAGAAGCCAGATATCTGACCGTCGAAATCTCGCACAGGCTGCCTGCTCAAGGGCAGGTCATCCCCACTCCCGAACCTAACGAGAGCGTCATATTTGTTTCCCACTTCCTCCGAGGGCTGGGCTTTAGTCTTGGTCCCTTTGTTAGAGGGCTTATGTTCTATTACGTGCTCGATTTCCATGATCTGGCTCCGGATTCCATCCTTCACATCTCGTCGTTTATCGTCGTGTGCGAGGCCTTCCTCCGCATCGCCCCACACTTCGGCTTATGGCTCAAGACCTTTAATGTGAAGCCGAAGATGATCGATGGGCAACACGCTGAGTGCGGAGGCGCCATAATAAGCAAAGGCATCGATGCTCCATGGCCAAAGGGATCCTTCCCCGAGATGTCCAACTTATGGCAGCGGGAGTGGTTTTACATCACGGCTCCCCGAAGTACTAAGTGGGTAGCAGCCCCTGCCTTCCGTTCGGGCCCCCCGCCACAACTGGCGTCATGGGTCAACAAGGGGCTGGACTGGGGGCCGGCTAATGATGTGCCGACATTGCAGAGTCGCATCCGGGATCTCCTCAAGAGAGATGTCAGCCTTGTCAAGGTAATGCAAGTCATGCTAGTTCGTCGGGTCCTGCCATGCCAACGTCGATCTCTCCGTATGTGGGAGTTCAAACCGGAAGGACCGCGAACCATTCAGTAATTCTTCGGCGTGACGCTCGAAGAGATGTACAGATTGTTCTTCGGATCACGAATAAAGTGTCCGGACACCACCGAGGATGCGGGCCTAAACTGCAATCGTCCAGACACCCAAGTAAGTAATTCTTCGGCCGAACATACTGCTCTTTATTTATCACAACGTCATTCTGAAAAGTCGGTCTTTGACCAGGACTGGATAAAAAAGGCGAAGATGATCAGGTGTTCGGCCCCCCTCCCCGAAGGCTCACCGGATCCTGTACTAGCCAGGATGCTTGAGCTTGTGCCTTATCAAGCGCCATCAGGGGAAGATAAAGGGAGGAATAAAGAAGCCGAAGGCGAGCCTCACTCATTGTTCATCCATACCGGGGGAATTCGTGCCTCCGCGAAGGAGGATAACCGGGGAGAAGAATCTAAAATTCCCTCTCCCCAAGGGAGGAAGAGGGCCGCCTCTGAAGACTTGGAAACAATGGTTTCCAAACGAGGGAAGAAACCTTTGTCAGGGGGCCCTACCCCGGAGGGCATCCTTACCGCACAGTGCCCGCAAGGGGACCAGTCCTCCACCGAGCTGTAAGTAAACGAAAGCACTTTATAGTAAATATATCTTACTTTATTTCCGAGGACAATAACCGAGACGTATGTCCTGTAGTTCGGATCGTAGCCCTTCTCGACAAAGTTCGTCTTCGAGGGATCTTCTTCCGGAGATGATGGAGAGCGAAATGCCTCCCCATGCCTCCCCGCCTCATGAGGCGGACAACCCAGAGGTGTCGTCACGAAGGATTTCTCCTGATCCACCAAGGCCAGAAGGTAACCCTTCGGCCTCCCGAGGTCCGGAGTATTCGGCTCCTAAGGGGAGCAACAGAAAGAGTCCGAAACTGTCCGGTGTGCGACCAGACGCACTGATGAATTTTCTGGAGCAAGCGGCTATCTCATAAGCGCATCGTACGTTAATGGGTACGGTGGTTGAGAGGATTTCATCCGCCGAAAGTGGGTTGCATGAAGCTTTTATGAGCCTGCTGAGAGGCTTTGAGGTACGCAAAGTAATATGTATATTTTTGACGGTACTGCACACACAAGGTGTGCCCTATGCAGATAGTAGCCCCTGAGACTCTGGTTGCTGTCGAAAAAGGCAGCAAACAGAGGATCATAGTCCCAGGTAATGATCATGCCACTTTCATGTGCAGGCGGCTGAGGGTCCAGTGGCTAGCTGGACTGGAGAGTTTGCCGAACTGAAGCGGCAACTTGATGCGGCGGATGCCGACATCGTGCTTGTAAACAGGCGGCTTGACGAGGCACAGGGTATGTATTCTCTGGTGGTCAACATATATTAAGAGGAGCATGATGCTAGTATCTATAATATGCTGTAACTGTAGATGGAGCTGCCGCCGTGGAGACCCTTCGGGCGGAACTTGCCCGAGCCAAGGAGCAAGCCAGGAGGAGTGATGCGGCCGCCCTAAAGGCGGTCGAAGAGTTAAGAGCCGAACAGGCTGCGCATTGCCAGACCAAAGAGAAAATAGCCAAGATGGCTGCTGAGTTGAAAGATGCCGCCGACCGTTATGAGCTTCTTGAAAGGGAAAGTCAAACGAAGACGGCGGACCTGGAGAAAGCCATGGTAGCAGCCAAGGAAACCCGCTCTAAAATCAGAGCGGCGAAGGAGGAGCTACGTCAAGCCGGAGATATCACGGCTGGGAAGCCCTTTTTGTTGCGAATGAAGTTCGGAGATCCTAAGTATGCCCCCTGGATCAATTATGGAGTTCTGCGGACGCATACTTGGATTTGGCAGCGAGTGCTGCTGATGCGACTAAGTTTTTAAAAGATCAAAAAGATCACGAAGTGGAAAATTTGTTCTGGTCGCAGTTCAATGCTCCAGCGCGTCCGCTGCTATTAAATGAGCAAATGGCCGAGTGGGCCGAGCTCCATAGGTTGTCCGGACTTGCCATGAGGTCTGTCGTGGATCGTCTTTGGCCGGAAGGACCAAGACCGAATAGTTATTTTGGTCTAGTGCAATGATTCCTTGGTGCTGTGCCACATATCGACGCTATAAAGAGGTCGGCGTGTATAGAAGGTGCGCGGATGGCTCTTGCCCGTGTGAAGACATACTGGGCAGGGATGGAGGCCACCGCTATTGCAACCCAGAATCCGGCCGTAAGCCAGGTTTTGGCCGAGCACTATTTTGAAGTAGTCCTAGAAGGTGCTCGTTTAATAGAGGCTCAGTGCTCGAAGAGTGTCATGTTCGAGTGACATGTATCCCGATTGTAAGAACAATGCTATTTGAATTATAAAGGCTGTGCTTATACTTTTGCCTGAAAGTATTATGATGCCTCCTGTGCGGCCGTTTATGTATATATATATAACCTAAAAGTTTGCAGTCGTCGGCTTCAGCCCCCACGCATATAATGCAGGGGTGTTCGCAAAAGCGCGTGTTCACACTTGATCCAATGTCTTGGTCCATTAAGGAGGTGGTAGCGCGGCGAACGAGGCAATCAGACTATATTGCTTTAACACTTTCACTTAACCATAGGAGTTTGACAGTGGGGCTACTATATAGCCCCTGGTACTTCCGCGCTCATCCGAGTACGGGGCGCGTACGTACATGACCAGGAAAACCGGCCCTTCGTTAATGCGGAGGAATCTCGAAGATTCTGCTAAGTCATCGAGTGGTTGACCAGTCTCGCGCTTTATCATGACAGTCAGTTTTTGGCTTTCTCTACTGAGGTGCTCATCCGGATGAACCAGGGCACAATCGCAGTAGTTCTCCCGGTGCCACCTTAGCCGATAGAGCGGAACATAAGGTAGCAAAACGCGGGAGCCGGGCAAACCCAACATTTGACCAAAGACATGATTCGGAGCTGGTGCATATAAGGCCAAACTCGCGACGCCGAACACTCCCTAAGGTGTTCGGTCCTTAAAACATGTACCAGGCTGAGTAACGCCCTTGATAATGGACCCTAAATTTCCAGGTACGTGCATTAGTCTGACGTGGCAAAATGCCAACAACGCCAGCATCCCTCACGGTTGTGTTAGGTATCCGGGGGTGTCAAGCAACAAGAGACAGTAAGAAAGGTTTACACAGGGTCTTAATCTAAAAAGAAGCCTTTGAGCGGGGCCCTGCTGCACGTCTGCGCCTGTGTCTCCGTTGTGCCGTATCCTGGAAGGGTGTAGCACGATTGTCATCTGTAAAAGAGAAAAACTTAGATGAAAGTCGTCATGCAAAAAACTGATTATTCTCATTAAAATTCAATCTAAATGAGGTAAAGCCGAACTGTAGTCCTTTTTACATGCGGGAAGCCCCTGGTACCGCCTATGGGGGTATATCCATCAAACCAATCTCAGGTTTATCTAAGCTGTTACAGCTAGTGGTGCGCCGGACTTGTCTAGCCGTGTCCGCGGTCTTGACGACCGACCATTTATTCTAGTTGGAGAGGCCGTTTAGTGTTCGGCTGCTAAAGCCGCCACACGTTCTTCCGCGCATAAGGAACGCTCAGTGTTTCCGCTAACTATGATGATGCCACGTTTACCGGGCATCTTAAGCTTAAGAGAAGCATAATGCGGTACTGCATTAAAACGAGCGAAGGCTGTTCTTCCGAGTAGTGCTTGATAGCTGCTTCGGAATGGAGCGATGTTGAAGGTTAACTTTTCACTTCAGAAGTTGTCGGGAGAACCGAATACAACCTCTAGTACTAGAGAGCCTGTACAATGGGCCTCTGGGCCTGGTATTACTCCTTTAAAGGTAGTATTGCTTTGGCTGATTCTTTTCGGGTCTATCCCCATTTTGCGGACTGTGTCCTGATATATCAGATTAAGACTACTGCCGCCGTCCATGAGGACTTGGGTGAGATGGTATCCGTCGATTATTGGGTCTAGCACCAAGGCAGCCAATCCTCCGTGCCGGATACTAGTCGGGTGATCCCTGCGATCAAAAGTGATCGGGCAGGCCGACCAAGGGTTGAACTTAGGGTGACGGGCTCTACGACGCATATGTCTCGGAGTGCGTGTTTGCTCCTCCTTTTTGTTACGTGAATCATGTTCACTGTTTTGACCTCTAGTGGGAATTTTTTTCTGTCCCCTAGTGTTTTGCTGGCGAGGCTCATCCTCGTCTTCACTTGGTGTCTCCCTCCCTTTGTGTTCGGCGTTTAGCTTGCCGGCCTGCTTGAAGACCCAGCATTCTATGTGGGTGTGATTTGCAGGTTTATCAGAGGTGCCATGAATCTGACATAATTTGTCTAGAATCTTTTTTAGGCTGGACGGTCCATCTCTGTTGCCTTTGAAAGGCTTTTCCCGTTGACCGGGTCGAGAGCCCCTAAATCCGGCGTTTACCATCGTGTTGTCTGGGCTGTCTTCGTTATTTCGACGCTTGCTTTTACTGCGTCATGGTTTTCCATTGCCATCCCTGACTTCAGATGTGCCTGGGTCGCTGGTGCTACTACGGGCCAGCCAGCTATCTTCGCCCGCGCAAAAGCGGGTCATAAGGCTTGTTAGGGCTGCCATTGTCCTCGTTTTTTCTTGGCCGAGGTGTCTGGCGAGCCATTCATCTCGGACGTTGTGTTTGAAAGCTGCTAAGGCTTCGGCGTCCGGGCAGTCGATGATTTGGTTCTTCTTGGTGAGAAATCTGTTCCAAAGCTTTCAGGCTGACTCTCTGGGCTGTTGAATTATATGACTTAAATCGTCTGCATCCGGAGGTCGGACATAGGTCCCTTGAAAGTTAGCCCTAAAAGCATCCTCGAGCTCCTCCCAACTTCCAATTGAATTTTCGGGGAGGCTCTTCAGCCAGTGTCGAGCTGGTCCTTTCAGCTTGAGGGGCAAGTACTTGATGGCGTGGAAATCGTCTCCGCGAGCCATATGGATATGGAGGATGAAGTCCTCAATCCAGACCCCAGGGTCTATTGTTCCGTCGTACGCCTCTATGTTCACGGGTTTGAATCCCTCTGGAAATTCATGATCCACCACCTCATCGGTGAAGCATAGGGGGTGCGCGGCACCCCTGTATTTGGATGTGTCATGGCGTTCTAACGGTTGTAGTGTTCGATTTTGATTCTGCGCTGTAGCGCGCTTCCTAGATCCGTAGATGGATCTGGTCAGGCCGGCTTTTTGATGCAAGTCCTCGCGTGAATCATGTGCTGACTTATGTGCGGCCTCGTTAGCCGCCCTATCGCGGCCACGAGGTGGTCGATCTGACCGGTCGGCCGTTTTATTTTTGGCTGTGTAGGCTCTAAGGCCTCATCATCAAATTCAGGCAACAGCTTGCGCTTTGGATAACTCTTTGTGTGGTGACTGCCACCGTACTTTTCTTCAGTGTCGAGCACTTTGTTCCATCTACTGTTGAGCGTATTCTGCGCGGCCTTAAGCCTTTGCTTCTGCTTCTTCAGACTCCTCACGGTGGCAATAATCCTTCTATGGAGGTTCTCTTGTTCCAAGTGCGTTTCCGGGATGATGTGTGCATCGTCGTCCGGACTGTTTTCCTCTCCGGAGAAAGGTTGATGAGCTTTATCCTCGGTGTCGCCGTGATTGGACAGCGGCTCCATACTATGTTCGCCGTCCGCTGGTTCATCTTGCTCTGTCGCTGGGTCCGTGTGGTCGTTGTTTCCTCTGGGGTCGACAGGGGTATTATTTTTTCTTGCGCTGTTATCGCTGTTTTTGCCGAGGTGGGATTTGGAGCGGCGCCTACGCCGTCGCTTTGGTTGCTTCTCGAGGGAACTATCCCTCGCCGCATCCTTCCGTTCCTCGTCATTGTTTTCTTTGGGTGTATCCACCATATATATATCGTGTGATGAAGTGGCCGTCCAGCGCCCTGTGGGCGGTGGTTCCTGTTCTTCTCCTGCAGTGTTGTCCATACCGTCGATGTCTTCGGAGTCGAAATCGAGCATGTTGGTTAAGTCATCGACAGTGGCTATTAAGTGGGTGGTGGGTGGGGAACGAATTTCTTCGTCGTCCGCCTCCGACTCGAGCCGGACAAAGTTCGGCCAAGGGCCTCCTGACAAGGAGAGAGACCTTAATGAATTTAGCACATCGCCAAAAGGCGAGTGCTGAAAGATATCCGCAGAGGTAAACTCCATGGTCGGCGCCTAATCAGATTCGATAGGCATGGACGCAGGCGGTTCGGGGCCTGTGGCCGGGGACGAATCCGAGGATCCGGCGACACAGGTCTCATAGGAGGTGAAATCAGTATTCGGCTCTATCGCCACTGAGTGTGTGGCCTCCGAGGCGGGGTCCATCCACCCGTCCTCGGACGGCGCAATCGACTCTGGATCTAGGGTCGGTGTAGCCATAGGTGTGATCTCCCGAACACCGTCCGACGGCAGAGCTAAGTCGTGCTCGTCATGACTGTGTGGCGCACCTGACATGGGCTCGAATCCGTCAAAGATCAAGTCTCCGCGGATGTCGGCAGTGTAGTTTAAATTTCCAAACCTGACCTGACGGCCAGGGGCGTAGCTCTCGATTTGCTCCAGATGGCCAAGCGAGTTGGCCCGCAGTACAAAGCCGCCGAATACGAAGATCTGTCCAGGGAGGAAAACCTCACCCTGGATCGCATCGTTGCCGATGATCGAAGGGGTCATCAAACCTTGTGGTGACGGCACAGTGGAACTCTCAATGAAAGCACCAATGTCGGTGTCAAAACCGGCGGATCTCGGGTAGGGGGTCCCGAACTGTGCGTCTAAGGCGGATGGTAACAGGAGGTGGGGGACATGATGTTTACCCAGGTTCGGGCCCTCTCGATGGAGGTAATACCCTACTTCCTACTTGATTGATCTTGATGATATGAGTATTACAAGATTTGATCTACCACGAGATCGTAGAGGCTAAACCCTAGAAGCTAGCCTATGGCATGATTGTTGTCATCCTACGGACTAAACCCTCCAGTTTATATAGACACCAGAGGGGGCTAGGGTTACACAGAGTCGGTTACCAGGGAGGAGACCTACATATCCGTATTGCCAAGCTTGCCTTCCACGCCAAGGAGAGTCCCACCCGGACACGGGACGGAGTATTCAATCTTGTATCTTCATAGTCCAACAGTCCGGCTAAAGTATATAGTCCGGCTGTTCGAGGACCCCCTAATCCAGGACTCCCTCAGTGTGTCTTTCAGCCTGTTGACGGCCCATAAATCAGTTGGGCCATTTGTAGTCGGACCTGAGTTTTGGCCTTTTAGCGACCCATTTAAGTGTTGGGCCAATTTCCGGC
This sequence comes from Aegilops tauschii subsp. strangulata, assembly GCF_002575655.3. Lineage (NCBI taxonomy): Eukaryota > Viridiplantae > Streptophyta > Magnoliopsida > Poales > Poaceae > Aegilops > Aegilops tauschii. The sequence continues at coordinate 112,759,652 of NC_053035.3, forward strand.
CCGGTGTGTCTTTCAGCCTGTTGATGGCCCATATATCAGTTGGGCCATTTGTAGTCGGACCTGAGTTTTGGCCTTTTAGTGACCCATTTAAGTGTTGGGCCAATTCCCGGCCCTGTGTGCCTTTCAGCCTGTTAACGAACCATAAACGAGTTGGGCCATTTGTAGTCGGACCTGATTTTTGGCCTTTTAACAGCCCATGCCCTTCATGGTCCAATACCAGCCCGGTTTCTCTTTCGGCCTGCTAAAGGCCCACAACACAGTTGGGCCATTACAATATGACCTGACTTTCAGCCTCTTAGTGGCCCATGCTCTTCATGGTCCAGTACAAGCCCGTTGTCTCTTTCGGCCTGCTAAAGGCCCACAGTAACTTAGTAAGGGCATGTTAACGGCCCGTGAAATCAATTGGTCCCACCTGTTGCCTACTTCGATGTCGGCCTGTTAACGACCCGGGAGTTAAGAGGGCCGACCATTAACTTTCGGCCTGGTAACGGTCCATTAACTTAATGGGCCCACTAAAGTTCATACATGTCTTTAGGCCAAATTAGATAATTTGAGCCCATTACGACGAGAAATTATGCACAGGACCAAAACCGATCAAGCAAAGGTACGGCATACAGGGAAAAACGTTGCACATCCAGCATATATTACAGGAAATTACATGCACTGGGCAATCAAAGATTGATGCCAGTGCAAATAAATGAACAGAACCTAATGATCTACAATGTCACAATCTGCAACCTCAGCACGGATGACGCCCATAAGCATGTGGGCAAGTTATTGCTGCTTTGCTACACTGTCTCTGAAACATTGATCAGTTGTTGTGTCGCACGACTCCGCACCTCTGATTCCTCCACCATTTCCATCATTGCTTCATCCATTAATTGGTTCACAAACATACATTTTTTCCGTTGCATTCGAGACAGAGGATACTGAACAGATTCAGATGGCGATTTTGGCAGGCTTGTATTATTGATAGTGGAGAGTGTCTCGACCACTGCATCATAACATAGATTAGGAGGGGAACCAAACAGATTAATCATGAGTTATTGCCATATTACCTAGCCTAGATTTATTGGAAAGAAACAATGGGGTTGCCTTGCTATTTTCAGAGTTTGTCTTCTTATCTTCAGCAGCCTGCACCAAATTAACACACTAGCATTGCTATCATTGGCCAAGTCAGATAATAGGAAAGCAACATTGGCACAACGAACGTTTGGGCAACTAGCCAACACCAAATTAACACAATATGGCACAGCTATCATCACCCAGGTAAGGTAATATGAAAGCAACATTGACACAATGAATGAATGGGCAACCAGAGCAGCACTACAATTCAGTAATGTGCATGATATGAGATAGTACACTCATGCAGCTCAGTATGCAAAACTACCAGGTAGTTTTCTTTACAAAAATCAACATCGGCGCCTTTAACATTTTGCTACAACTAATTTTAGATCAGACAAAGGTTGGATTCATGCCGATTAACAAAATACATGCTGGTGTAAAAATATAGTGATATACAATAGGTACTTACATCAGCATTGGAGCACAGAGAATTCCCGCAAGATATTTTCCTCGAATACAATCCCAATGAAGGAAGTCTTCTATCATTTAACCTTATTTTCTAAAAGAGAGATGGGTAAGAAACATGTAGAAAATATGATGAGAATGCTATAAAATTTCATGATGCGAGGATACGCACACGCTTCTTAGAATGGAGTGGACATTCTTTTGCTGGACTGGAGCGGACTAGTTCTTTGGCCACTGGAATCTGCTTATTATCAGTGGGAGTTGGGTTTCTCTGTGTTGGAGCAGTATCTATGAAAAATGGAGTTGGTTTATTATCTCCTGGCGTTTGGATCTTTTGCAAAGACCTGGTTTGTAACCCTTCAGATTCTAACATAATCGTCTTCCCCTTGCATGCCTTGTATAGAAGAATGGTGCTTCAATTATAAAACATGCTACAACAGATAGATGGAATAGGTACTGAAGAATAGAAAGGCATGACATATTGACATGTATTCCCTCCATCCGGAAAAAAATGGATGGGTCTAGGCGTATTTCAGTTCTAGATACATCCTTTTTTATCCATTTCGGCAACATGTAATCCGGACGGAAGGAGTATGGTGGAAGAGCTAGGGATAAGACAGGACAACACAGTAAAAAACACTAGTTGAATGTAAAACTGTATGCTAGCGGAATACATACAGAAAAAACTAAGGCAACATACACGTGTATGATTGGGAAACTAAGATGGCATTGCAACAGAGCACTAGAACAACACTTCAATGTAAAAAAAACATGGTATGGTAGACAGATGAAGTACATACTGATGAATAACAATGCATAAGTTATTCAGAAGCATGATGTCCAAATTAAGCAGATGGCATTGTGATAGAGTAGAATGACAGTACTTGAATTTGAAAACATGTTATCATGAATGGAATAGGTACTGAAAAACAGGAAGGCATGACATATTTACATGCATGATCGGCATGCTAAGAACATGGCATTGCAATAGAGTAGATACACTCCATGACATTATATGCATGTTGTACCCATATCACGGGCCAAGTTAGAGCAAGGACCTTGTGGGGTGAAGAGGATTCAACATCTTTTTGCAAGTCTTCTGAAGAACTGCCTTTACATGTTCCATCATATTGGGTATCATTGACATCAAGTTTATTGGCCTTTACATTGCTCCGTGAGGTTCTTGTGGATATATCAGTGTGTGCAATTATATCTGACATGCATGGAAGACAACTAGTAGTTAGATTTATGTAATGAGTGCCTGTAGGAGACGACATAAATAGTAGGACTGGGGTTAACTAGCAGCAACAGGTCTCAAAAACTAAAGGGAGAACACAGATAAAAGCTACAGAATATGTATCGTTTGTACTCGAGATTAACTAGATGGCACACAAAAGTATTAAAGAACAACATAGGTAATACTAGAAGTGGTATAATACTATAATCACCAGCCTGTGGGATAGCATTGGCTGATGGATGATAACTATGGAACAGTGTTACCTAAAGAACAAGTATCTTAGCTGAACTATGGAACATCGTTAACTCCTGAACAAGACCCGTAAGAGATCATCATGAATATACACTGAAATGTGATAATCTATTTTCCATGCTTAGATGAATAACAAAGCCATAAATGTTGCACACAAGTAAGATGAGGGTACAACCTATCTGGCCGCCATCCATAGGAGTGAGCATCATGTGCTGACTTATCGATGGCCCTGCAGTTGTTGTGGTTGTCCATGTCGGGCACGCGCATTCGATGTAGGGAACTGTTGAGTGGGGACTATAGCTCCCTTCTGGTTTATTTGGAGCAGCTGTGGTGAGTCGGGAAGACGGTGTGGCTGAAGATGCACTACAAAAAAATACACTTCCGTGATGATACGTGTTTGTCACAGTAGGTCGCATTTTTTGTCATGCATGTACATCCATGACAAATTTATGACAGAATCAAGATACTCATACGTGTGCTATCGTAGAAGTGTTCCATGACATTACCAAAATTATCATCACGAAAGTGTCCACTTCCATGACGATAAATCGCGCGTCACAGAAGTGCTTTCTTCAAGGGTGACCGACACGTGGCATCCACCGTAACGGAACGCCGTTAAGCTATCGGGTCCGGTTTTGGATCCGATGACCCGTTAACAGCCCCGACCAATGGGGATTTTCCTCGTGTAAAATCATCATTGGCTGGAGGAAAGACGTGTCGGCTCACTGTTGGGACAGATGTCATCCACTCATTGGACACAAGGTGCCTATGATACGTCGACACGTGGCACGGCCCAACAGAGGCCCATTCATGTGAAAAGGCCGGCCAGTTTGACTTGGTCAAAATGTGGCAGGCCGGCCCACGGCAAGCCTGTTAATGGCCTATTCGCATATGGCCCATTTATAGCCCGCTATCCCGGGGCCCTTTTACGGCCTATCCGAATTAGGCCCAGTAGCGTCATCTGGGCCATCCAATATAATTCCAGCCCGTTTTAACTTCCGGCCCATGTATGGCCCATGACGTCTTTCGGCCCATATGATGCCCTTAGTAACCCTCGGTCCCTTAACGGCCCGTGGTAAAACTGGCCCGTAATGAACAGTGTATCACTTTATACCCATTAACGGCCCATTATTCCATTGGGCCATTTCCAGCCCATGATATCTTTCGGCCTTCTCAGGGCCCATTTAATCTTGGGCGCATTTCCAGCATTCGGTTACTTACGACCCGTTACTGTCATTTTCTGCTTGTGGGCCAAATTCAGCCCGTGGTTACAGTCGGCCCATTTGCTCCCCGTTAATACGTTGGGCCGTTTTCATGTCGAAAAAAAACCCGTTGGGATGTTTTCATAGAGTTATCAAATACGGCCAATAAACGGCCCATTATTTTCCACGAATAGTACGGCCCATGATTGGCGAAATGATGATACGCCCCGTAGAAGGCCCATGGATCCTATGGCCCGTAAAAGGCCCATGGATCGTATGGCCCGTAGAAGGCCGATGGATCCTACGGCCCGTATAGAAGGCCAATGGATCCTACGACCCGTAGAAGGCCCATGGATCATACGGCCCGCAGGAGGCCCATGGTTACAACAGTCCGTGTGTTGCCATGATTATTAGAAAAACACAGAAAAAGAACTACAGTGACTAAAAGCAAACAACTAAACAAGACAATAAGGAAATAAATAAGCAAGCAATTAATGCTAGCCTATTACCGCTATTACACATATTACATCCACTGGGCATCAAAGTTCGCCACCAGTGCAAATATAGGGAACAAAGCAGCATATTACATACACTGGCCATCAAAATTGGCCACCAGTGCAAATAAACGCGGCAGCAAAACAAGAGCATAACTGAAACAACTTCATAAGAGCTCAAGAAATGTGGTATCCACCATGCTGGTAATAAGCTTAGCAAGCTTATTAGCTTTGTCCTGTTTGGCGCTAAAATCCTCCAACGCTTGCTGTTGCACCAGAAAGTATGCATCTGAATGCTCCAGGGACTTCCGCAGTCCTTCCGCTTCTTGTCGCAGCACAACTGATCGATGTCTTTCAGCTTGTAGTTGAGACTCAAGAAACCGAACTGATTCAGACAGTGAGTTTGAATAGCTTGTGCAAGCGGTAGTGGCCAGTAACTCCAACACTAAACCAAGACAGGACTTTGGGGTTGTCTCACTGTCTCCGAGATAGTCTTCCTTAGTTGTTTTATCAGCTTTGTTGGAGACCAACAAGGATGTGTCACTATCCTGAACCTTATCTGCATAACTTCTTTTACCATTGCTTAATAAGGCACTCTTCCCCAATATTCTGTCAGCATTCTAAAAGAAGAAACAAGCAGACACATAACAGTTTAGCATGTACTAGTATATGAAACTCATTTCGGTGAACTAGTTCATTAGTAAGGTGGACAGGATTAACTACCAAGTCTTCTATTGCCAAGTACTAGTACATAATAAAAGCATCAAACAAACATATATCTATGTCCTATGGTCACTGCATTGTCTTGCCAAATCAAAATAGAGACACGGTTCAAATCATATCAGTTCAAGACAAAGCAGTAGTGAAAGAATACAAAGCGTGGGAAACTACACAGCACAACAATATTTCAGATGGGTACCACGGGTCTACATGTACAACAACACTATTGGCTCTGTTGTGATGCTAGTAATGTGCATGATATGAGAAGTCAACTGTATACACAATTGAAATTGAAATCAGCAGAGCTATTGATAAGAGCAAGCCTATTAAAGAAACATGCGTGAACATACTTGCTGTGCCATTGCAGTTTCGATTGGATCCTTCAATTTAAAAATAAGTTTGTATGAGTAAATACAGTGATACAAGAGCAAAGCAGTATGCACAATAGCAACCATAGTTAAAAAAGGCGCGCCTAAGCGAGCGCGTAAGCGCGCCTAGGCTCTAGGCATTGGCGAAGCACATTGCGCATAACTACGCTTAATCTGTGCATAACTGCGCATAAGCATGCGCTTTGGTCAGTAAAGCGCAAGGCGGTGGCAAAACGCACAATTAACGCCTAGCGCTTTTTTGAACTATGATAGCAACGGAATCTTAAATTAGAACAGTTGTTCTTCATGTTTAGGCACTTGTTCTACATGAACAGAGTATAGTAAGACGCAAGAATATAGTACTTAAAAATAGAAAATGAGCTCATAGACCTTACCACATTCTTGGTTCGGGACCAGTACAGAACAAGGCGTTCCCAGTCATCGTCCAGTAAATGTGTCTCAGGAGAACGTAAGGGAATTTGATGAGTTTCTTTGCCGGTGAAGTACGTTTTCTTCAGGTAATTCCGATACTGCTACCAAGCATTCTTGAAGATAGTAGAGGTATTAGCATAGGTTACCTCATCCTGAGTTTCCAAATCGGTCCTTCTCTATAGAGAAAAATGGGAAAATTTGCTGTATTATAACCATCAAGGAGGTAGGATGTATGGGACAAAGCAAAGTAATTGCCATGAATAACATTACTTACCCATAACTCCTGGACAAACACCTGCAACTGGCATTTTCCTTCATCTTCAGTATAATATATCCAAGATGGGAAGATACGCACATACGATTTAACAACATCAAATGCGATAGATGCTAAACTACGACTAGCTGGTTGTGCTTCCTCCACAGTAATAGGCGTACTAACTGGTGGAGTTGGGGTTCGCCGTGGTAGTACTGTCCCTTTGGGCACTGGAGCTGCCTTACTAACTACTCTTGTTTGGGAGCTCTGTGGTGGAGATGGTGTTGTGTCAACAGGAACTGGGTTACTATCTGCTGGGGTTGGGGTTAGATTGGGTGAAGCTGGTTCTCTGTCCATCGCAGTAGGGGTACAATCTGCGAGAGTTTGGGTTATGTGTGGTAGGGCTGGTTCTCGTGCATGTACAACCGGGGTGCTATCTCCACCAAGAGGTAGCACTGTTTTATTTGAAGACCGTGTTTTTAGTCCGCTAGATGCTGGCATCACCCGCTCCAATTCAAATGGCTGATAAACAGGAAACATAGTTGAATGTACAGACATTGTATGAGAGACAGATGCAATAGATAGTGTGGAAAAAGAGGGCATAACATAATTGTTTAACAAAAACGGATAGCATGACATAATTTCACATATATGATGTCTATCTAAACTGGATAGCATAGCATAACATAATTCAAAGATATGATGAATAACTAAACAGGATCGCATGATCTAATTCACCTACATGTTATCTAATTAATCAGGATCGCATCATTTAATTCACATATGTGATTTATATGCTAAACAGAGGGCATTAGATATGATGTCTGAACTAAGAACATGGTGTTGAATATTGTGTATATGATGTCTAATCTATGCAATGCAAGACACCATATGCATGATATGAGTAGTATAACCGTGCCAAGTTAGAGCTTACACCTCGGTGGGGGAATAGGACTGGTCATCTGTCTCTAAATCCATCTCTGAGGAGCTATCGGGACCCAACAAGAGATCTCCTTTGACAGGTAGCACTGTCTGCTCAGAAGGCCTTGTTTTCACTCCAGATTTTTCAAACTCCCACCCAAATGGCTGATTCACAGGAAGAGTAGTTTAATGTACAAACATTGTCGACAAATGGAAATGTAATGAAGAAAAGGATGGGCAAGATATCATTCAAATATATGATGCCTGGTTAAACAGGATGGCATTGCACATTTCACATATATTATGGCTGGCTAAAAGATATGAGACCGCACAAGTCCCATATATGATATAGAAACTAAACAGGTGGCATTACAGAACATGTCTAAACTAAGCAGATGACATATATGATTTCAAAAGTATGCACTGCAAGGCAACATATGCATGATATGACTAACATCATCATGCCAAGGTAGAGCAAACACCTTGGGGGGTAAATAGGAGTGGTCAGCGGCGTCTGAATCCACCTCAGAACAGATAGCTTCCTCTGGATTACAATCTGGAGAGGGGTGGGGAGGGTTTGCCATTGAACCCACCATGGAGCGATGTCTGCATGACATTGTATTGCCGCGCAAAACTCTTCTCTTTTTATCTACATGTTCAGCATGACTGTGAACAATATCTGACATGCATACGAAAAAAATATGGTGAGATTGTGTAAGGAGAGCATGCAGAAATTTAGAGTGATGGTAACAACCAGTGGATGGATCCAAAAATAATGATAGCAGGCTGATGATTGCTTTAATTTAATAAAAAGATAGATGATGATTGCTTTACTATTTGTTTCCCACCCAAGATGAACAACATAGGCATACCCTAGGTGAACCAGATATTAGACAGAGATACTATTCATTGCTTCCTCGATATGTGCCCCATAACTAATTTAGAACTCAAGTTTGAACATCAATTTGGAATCTGAATGTTACTGTCGAAACTGAACACAATGGTAGCAGAGAGGCACTTGACATGTAGTTTAGGGAGGGCCTGCAGTTCATCTTCAACCTGCACCCCCCTGAGCCGCCAGCCACCACCGGCCGAACCGCCGGCCCCAGCGCCGCCTCGCCGCCCCGAAACAACTCCCCACCGCCGGTCCGCCGCCGCCTCGGCCAGCCCTATAGGCCCCCTGCCCCCCACCCTGAACCCTAAGATAGATAGTGGGGCACCTCTCCGGCGAGCCCCCGTCCCCGTTGCGGGTGGTTCTTCCTTAACTCCAACGAGCCCCCACCCCCTGAAAATTGACTGACCCAAAATTCGATTCAGTCGACTGAAGTGTAGCTAAATCGGAGCAGAGCAGCAGCACGAGTGAGGGGGAGAGCAGCAGCAGCGCGAGCGAGTGAGCGAGAGCTGGAGCAGCAGCAGCTGGGCGAGCGAGCGATCGAGTGAGAGCCGGAGTAGCAGCAGCAGCGCAAGCGAGCGAGCGAGAGCTGGAGCAGCAGCAGCTGGGCGAGCGAGCGATCGAGCGAGAGCCGGAGCAGCAGCAGCAGCGCGAGCGAGCGAGAGCCGGAGCAGCAGCAGCAGATCCGGCTGGTATGGACGCCGCCGCCGAAGGGGCCTCGCACTGGGGGAGAGCCGTCGTGGAGATGTCACCCGCGTCGCCGGCTTCAAGGTAGCTGCTCCATGGGGGTGCGGGATGGAGCACCGTCGGCGCCAGGAGGTCGAGCTAAGGAGAAGGTGCGATGCGATGAGTGTACAACCTCTTTGCACTACAGGAATCAGCTACTTTGCCGTCTGCCGCGGCGGACGGCAAAGGCATGAACGGCGGACGGCAAAGGCCTTTGCCGTCAGCCGCGGACGGCAAAAGGCTCCGGCAAAGTAGGCTACGGTAAAGACCTACTTTGCCGTCTGCTTTCGGCGGCTGACGGCAAAGGCGCCTTTGCCGTCTGCCGCGGACGGCAAAGAAGCGGACGACAAAGAAGCGGACGGCAAAATGAGTAGTGTTAGTGTCCGTTAGGTGGCTAATGGCAGCCTTTGCCGTCCGCCAGCTGACGGCAAAGGCTGCAGGCTCTTTGCCATCTGTTGGCAGATGGCAAAGAGACCAAATAGGCATTAATTCTGTTTCTTCTTATATCAATTCATTTTCACAGAAAATCAAACACACATATATATATATGACCAATATAGCATATCCAACACATATTACCAATACTCATGAACACATATATATCCAACACATGTTACCAATATATAGTCATGAACACATATATATCCAACACATATCCATGAACACATATCCAACAAATATTACAAGGAATGATCTAAAACTAAATATCTATTTTCCTAAAAGACTATCTTATTACTAAGATCTTCTCCGGATCTTCTTCTTTTCTTCCAACCTGCATAACAAAAACACTAAGAAAGAGAGAATGGGTTAGGAGTAGAAATGTAGCATTTCACTTGGTGAAATGCAATGCCCTAGGAGCCAGTACTTGAGATCAAGATAATCAGCCAACCAGACCAAGTCCCAACACATCCAACCACCAGCAGCTTAGAAGAGATAACTATTAAGGAGAGCTACAGAAGACCTCAAGGTATACTTGAGGGATTATGTGCTCAGACAGCCTGGAAGTGCCAGGGCTAGTTCATCACAGCACAGGGATAGTCACATGTAAATTAAGCCTAAGAGAGGGGGGCTCAGACAAGCATCACTGCCCAAATCAGATGTAGTATCTGTCTTATCAGTAGAAAACTAGGAAAGTAACAGCCAAAACCAAGTATAGCATCTGTTCATAGGCTATTAGAAAGAGACAAATAGGAATAGCCAAACCAAGTGGTATCTGTTCATATCAGTATTAGAAGTAAAATAACTAAGAACAAGTGAGTATCCGTTCATGAGTAAAGTAACTGACCAAAGTAACAACTCCAGGATCAACTAAACAAAACAGAGTAGTACAGGAGTATATATACTTCACAAATACACATAGATGGTCACTGACCAAAACCCTGACACAGCAAGAATCCATCACAGAGAGCTCCAATACAAGTTGATGCTCATCTACAGCAGATAACCACAGCTAATAGAGCCTCACATCCCACAAGATCAAGATCTAGAGCTATGCATTAGAGAGATCAGTAGGGGAGCAAGGAGAAGCTCACCAAAAGGAGTTGTAGCCGAAGTAGGATGCAGCCACACCATCAGTATGGTGTGACCAACATCACAACCAACACCACCACAACAAGCCGGAGCTTGCCAGAGAGCACCACAACGGCGGCACCAGTGAGAGCACGGGCACGAAGGCGCCAACCAGGGGCACCGCAGCACGGAGGCGCCACCCAGGGGCACCACCGCGCCACGGCACATCCAGCACCGCCGGCGACGTGGGCACATCCAGCACCACCGCGCCACGGCACATCCAGCACCGCCGGCGACGTGGGCACATCCAGCACCACCGCGCCACGGCACATCCCACAACCACAACCACGGCACATTCAAGTTGTGAAGTGCCATTCATGTGTCACTAACATGTGGCCCCAGGGCACTTTTTAGGTATACATCTTTCTGTGGTACCAAGTTAAAAAAAATCTTGGTACTAGTTGGCCCCAGACGCAGAGAGGTCAGGTTTCTGAATATAGCAATGAGCTGCTTCGGAGGTTCTGGCTGAATCCAAATCTGCAGCAAGAACATACATGCACAACTGAAACTGGTAGAGAAGACATGGTATGACGATGCAGAAGATTTATATTTAAGTGGTGCGCAGAAATTAAGTATACCATTTGGTACCCAAAACACAGAGTCAGTGTTGACAGGTTCCTGGCACCAACACTCGTTGACAGGCATTCGCTGAGCGCGAATGGCTCTTGCCATGCCTTGGCTTTAGAAGCGAGTACTAAACCGCGAAGCTCAGGAACGTAGCCAAAGCGCACTGGAGGGTTATTGAAGAGCCAACATTTGCACTCCACTTGTCTAAGCTTGGGGACAGAGACGAGCTCGATCTGTGTGCACAAAAGGCCGATGAACTCAAGCTCCTGGAGCTCAGAGCACGGCACATCGATCTTGAGCGTGGAGTGCAGATCAAGCAGTCTGCAGAATCTCAAGCTGAGGTGCCTGAGCCTACTGCTAATGAGGTCAGGTGAGGGGAAGACGTGTAGAAGCTGAGGACGAGCACCTTGAGGGCACCACTCTCGCACACTCCCTCGGCGGGAGGCACCCGAGTGAGCAAGGCCCGCGCCGCGCTCGTGAACGCGTCCATGACCTGGAGCGATGTGGCGCCGCGGAAGTGACCGGCGTCGAGGTGCACGAGCGAGAGGTGGCTGGGGAGGTGCCGCCACCGCGTGGAGAGCGCGCCGGCGCGGACCGCCTCGAGCAGGTGGAGGCGCTCGAGGATGTCGAGGAGGAGGTGGTCGGGGAGGGCGCTGATTCCGTCCTCGCCGACGTGGCCGGCGTTGCGCTTGGGCGGCGGCGACTCCATGGTCCCGACCGATTGACTGAAACCCTAGCTCGAATCAATGCGCCCCAGGCGGCGGCCTCCTGTTCGAGGTCGCGGCTCCCCCACCTTGTGCCTGCCGCGCGATCCGGTGGCGAGGCCCGCCGGGAGGTCGGTGGCGCCGCCCGCGGCATCCCCGGGGCGCCGGTCCCAGGCGACGGAGACGGAGAGCGGGTGCGAGGAGTCCGGGCAGCGGCCCCGCGGGGCCTCGGCGGGCGCCCGGGAGAGGGAGACCGCGGCGGCGAGGAACCCGGCGAGGCCGAAGAGGAGGCAGGCCATGGAGACGGCCGGCGAGGAGAGGAGGCGGCGGTGGGTGCGGATCTGGTGGGCCTCGGGGAGGGGAGAGAGGGAGAGAAGAGATAACGGTGGGGGGAGAGAGAGGGAGAGAAGAGATAACGTGCGGTGGGTGTGGATCTGGTTTGCCGTCCGCTGTTTTGTCTCTTTGCCGTCTGCTAGCAGACGGCAAAGTGGGGGCGTTTTTTTTCCGTAAACGGCTCGTTAGTGGGGGGCCACCTCTCACTTTGCCGTCCGCCAGCTGACGGCAAAGATTCTTTGCCGTCCGCCAGCTGATGGCAAAGATTCTTTGCCGTCCGCCAGCTGACGGCAAAGAACTGACTGATGGCAAAGGCCTATTTTGCTGTCTGCCATTTTCTTTGCCGTCTGCTTTTGGGTAGCTGATGGCAAAGACCTTCTTTGCCATCCGCTAGCAGACGGCAAAGAGCTGGCAGATGGCAAATTAGCTGATTCCAGTAGTGTTGGTGGCGCCGAGTAGGCCTCGGCTTCGTCCGAGGAGTCGGTGAGGATGCTGCGGTTCCGGTGGAGCAGGTTAAGGCGGCGCTGTGGGGATGGAGTAGCCGCGATAGACGAGGCGATCGTCGGAGCAGCTCCTTGGAGGTGGAGGACAAGGCGGCTGAACTGGCGGGACGATGAGGTGGACGACGGATCCTCATCCGGGGAGGTGGACGAGGGACGTCGAGCTGTTGCGGTGGACGACGTCGTCGGGGAAGAGGCTCCGGCTGGCAGCGGTGAGGTAGCGGACGGAGGAGGGTGGGGTTTCGCGGCTGGAGCGGAGAGGTTATGGCGGCCTGGGATTTCGAATGGCAAAAAGGAGGCGATGGGAGGGGGTGAACCATGACTTAGGGACGCGCTTGTCCAAAATGTAGGGTGTGTTACAAAAGTACCCCGCACCGATTTGAACTAGCGGCCCTTTTGGCTCAGGGTTAGAAGGGGGATTTCGCGTGTTGGGATTTGGCAGCTGGAGGGAGTTTTCGCACGCGTTGTAATTTCGGGATAGCAAGGCGCGGGTTGTGAAGGCGCCAGTTTGATATCCGAATTTTCGCGATATAACAAGGTGCGGGTTGAATTTTAGGGACAAGCCTAACGTTTAATATTGTACTTGTACGTACCAAATCAATTCGCACTTCCCTCAACCAAAAAGAAAACGAAAAAAAAATAAAACTATTCACACCACACAAAGAGAGAGTCTTGTCCCGTTTTACTATAAAAATGCCATTTAAAGCTACTCATACGAACAATTTAGTGCAATTAAATGCTATGCGGTAGTATGAATCCATGTTATGTCCAATTAAATTTTTTCGCTTGCTGTATAATGCATGTAACCTACTCATACCAACATTTTAGTGCATTCCAAATGTCTATACTACCGCTGTAATTCAAACTGAATTTGAATTCGTTTCTCTATTTCAATAACAAATCTACAATCATGATTGTTGCCAACTTCAACCATCATTCGTGTATTACCTTAATAACACACCACATGATTACTATAGAGATAGATATGAACTATGTGTACTACATGAACTCGAATTCTATTTTTTGAATACACTTTATGTTGATTCCAAATAATAGTACATTTGATGTACTAACTATATATTCATAATCTAAACCATGTTCCATACGTGTACACTGTGTTTATCACACATAGTATAGTGCCCTGCCCCCTACATTATGACAAGTATTTAGACCTGAGCTGCAAAAGCCACACATTAGCCCAAATTATGATCAATGTTCTATATGTTATACGTACTACTAGCAAGATGCCCATGCGTTCCACAGAACATCAACCTGATCAAGGGGAGGCCTAATTTGCAAATATGGAGAGGGGTGTGGGTATATTTTTTCAAAATTGCCATAGTTTCCTTCCTATCCGTCGGATATAAATCGGACGGCCTATATTGCAGGATGGCACCATCATCAACAACTCCGTTTTTATAAGAGTAGAGATAAAACATATTATATGTAGTATAACATGTTCATAACCACACCATGTGTATCACCGTTATATATATTCACACATGCGTCGGTTTAAAACACTATGATAAATTTTTCAAATATCTGAATTCACTTTTTATAATGAAGTATGATCTCTATTCGTCTTTTACACCCACACAATCCTCTTATCTTTGTAGCTAGCTAGCGCTAACTTTCTCTCGTGCATGCAGACGCCCGCATCCCTCTAACCCTCCCTCAGCATTCTCTAGCTCCATCGCACAAATTCGTCTTTTCACTTTAGGTCGTTCATCCATGGTGTGTGTAGGCCCCCCAGCTCCTTCTTTACGGCACACATCGATCGATATACCTCTCTAGCCAGGTGTGCCTAGCACAAAACACAAGCTTCCCCTCTTCTCTTATCACTGTCCATGCCTCACTCCCACCACTCTTCTCATCGATCTCGTACTCGCACACTTCTCCCCCTCGATATAGTATGACTCTCGCACCACCTCCTAGATGCATCCCTCTCTCTCTATCCTTCTCCCCGTGCCTCATTTGCTTCTAACACACACATGCATGTATACCGATCGATCTCCCAACATATACCTAGGTCGACTTTAACTATTCCCCCCATCGATCGACGTACCTCACAAGTTATGTCTCTCCTTTCTCCGACAAAGGACGATTGATCTTCCTATGTAGTTATGTCTGCTTACCACATCCATATCGCCCCCCATCATTCGTGCATGCCTCCTGACCCGTCTCTCACACGCACGTGCACAGACAGGCAGCCATCCCCTCTCTTATTGATATTGCAGGCGTGCCCTCCGGTTGTCTAGCAATCCTATCCCACCATTTGTTAGAAGCAACTCCACTACCACCCCCTCCAACACTCTAGCTCTGTCTCTCTCCCAACCTTATTCCTCTCCTGCACATATGCATGGATGCCAATCGATCTCCCTTAATACATGAGGTAGATCGATATCCCTTAATACATGAGGTAGGCCTCTCTCCTCCTCCACACATATACCAGCCATTGTGCCTCTATAGTTAATTAGGCCTCCCTCCCCCCCCCCCCACCACACACCGATAGTCGAGCACTGTAGGTAGGTATCCATGCCACAGAGACAAACCGCACCTGTCCCCTCTCTCGTTCTAGTAGGCCAGCCACTCTATATCTTTGACGTGGGCACACACAAATTCGATGGCACTCTTTATCGACCGCGCATGCACACACACACACACACATCATCCCTCTCTTCGATTCTATGGACACCCCAAGTCGATGATACCTCCACTCTCTTCTCGTGGATCGCCCCCTCTATATGTATGATATATCCAGGACTCTATTTCACACACATTGCATATGTTACATTTTTTTATTGACCCCCCCCCTAAAAAAACTCTCACGAACCCACACACTATATCTCTCTACGTTTGTATCTCTCTCACACAACCCCACGTAGGTGGTGTACGTATACAAGAAGAGAATAGGTGCACCGTGCATGTACTCACGCTTCGTGCCCAGCCACACCCGCGCAGGTACACGGTGGAGCTCATTTCTGTACAAAATGGCAGCCCACGTGCTAATTTGAACGCGTGTAGCGGTTGTTTACCTAAGGAGGTCGTGTACCACGCGTGCACGAAACAAAGTTCGACTTGATGCGTTGGCGCATTATTTTTAAATAAAGTTATATCGCTCAATGGCACGTACACAGAATATAAACCGATTTTTATGGAGAAAAGGGTAGTCCGCTCCACTATATACAATGGATCCTGCCTTCCTAGTTTGTCTCTCTTCAGAGTATCTCACACAAGGCTGCGGTGGCCTCTCTCTCTCTCACCGTTGGTCATTGATCCGGCCGCATCCCGTCCGCCGGCGGAAAGGGAAGACGTGCATTGTTTCTCCGTTCGACGGCGCCGAGGCAGCACGTCCCGATCTGCGGTGCACGCCGTTCTCTCTGACCAAGCTCCGGCACGGTAGGGCCTACGCCACCTGCTCGCTGCCGCAGTATGGGCAGATTGCGCCCGCTGCCGCTCACCTAGTTACATCCCGACGACCTCCAGGTATCCCCTCCGGCCTTGCTCTACTGCCCATCTTCCCACGTCGCTGCATGTGGATCTTCCATAGTTCTTTGCACAAAACTTAGCTCGTCTGACGTACTTTCCATATTGCAATCTCGTCCTCACACCGTTTTAGACAAACACAACCGTGTTGTTATCTTCCCTTAGGACAAGCAATATGCTTCTTTTTTGTCGTCACAACTGTCATCAACAATATTTGTCTTTTTACAAATTTCAAATGGGCATATTTTAGAGTGTAGATTCACTCATTTTGCTTTGTATGTGTACTCCCTCCGTTCCTAAATATTTGTCTTTCTAGAGATTTCAACAAGTGACTACATACAGAGCAAAATGAGTGAATCTACACTCTAAAATATGTCTATATACATCCGTATGTAGTAGTCCATTTGAATCTCTAAAAAGGCAAATATTTGAGTAGTCACTCGTTGAAATCTCTTGAAAGACAAATACTCCGGAGTATATTTAAGAACCGACGGGGTAGTTGAAAGAACATGCGGTGCCCCCATGTTTGGTTTTGGTAATTGATGACAATCTCTATGGACTAATGTCTGCCTTGAGTTATATTTGAAGGATTTGTCCATAGGCATTTCTTGAAGTCCATGTGTTGGTTTCAAGGAGTTTATGTGGTGACCAAGGTGTTATAAAGGAATTATCCAAAGATTGGTCATGTGAGAGTTGAGCTTATTGCAAGCATGTCTTGAAGAAGAAGATTGTGTGATCATTCATGTTTACCTTCAAGACATCATCCAAATGAAGAGAGTTGGAAAGAGTCAAGGTTGATCAAGACTAAGTCAAGAGTGAATCAAGTTGATCAACACACAAAGCGCACAAGATGTACCGAGAGGGATCAAGCGATCCCATGGTGTGGTGAGCATTGTCAATTACGCTTTGTGTACTAACCCATGATCTTCGTGAGAGTTCTTTGTGGGGTTAGGTTGCGGTGTGCAAGTTCAAGTGAAGCATCATGAAGAGATCAAATGCTTGAAGCTTGCCGTCCATTATGGTGACAATGGACTTGTGAAGATGTTGCGGTGTGCAAGTTCAAGTGAAGCATCATGAAGAGATCAAATGCTTGAAGCTTGCCATCCATTGTGGTGACAATGGACTTGTGAAGATGTGCGGAAGAGTGGCTCACCCATAGTGGAGCATGGGGGAGCAATCAACTAGTCTTCATCGAGCCAACGCAACCAAGAAAGGTGGTCCAACTTGAGGGAGTCAAGATCGTCATCATCTAGCTCAAGTGGACCATGTGCAAGGCAAAGGTTTGCTCTTGATAGGTTTTCTATTTTACCGGTCTCAAGATGGTAGGTGGGAGAGGGGTATAGGATCGATTGTCGTACTATCAAGGGGGGCTCTCGATGAGTAGCTTGATCATATCGTTCATAGAGAGCTCAAACCATTGCATCCTTGCATCATCTTTATTGGTTCTTGTTTGGTTCTTCTCTTTGTGAGTTTTGGAGCTTATGGTCATCTTGATGACAAGCTCGAGTTCATCGAAAACGGAGTTCACTCGCATCTTCTATGATGTTTTCGATGTTGGAGGTTATGCCGGTTCTTCTCGGTTGGAGGTTTCACTCCTCTATTTGTTGGCATACCTCCCCTATCGCTGTTTTGATGCTACTCGTCTTCCTCTATCCAACAAGCTTGAGTTTGCTCAATTCGGAGCTCATATGCAGAAGTTATGGCAGTTTTGGTTTCCTAGCGGTAGTACCGCGGGCCAGAGCGGTAGTACCGCTTGGGTGCTACAAGCGGTAGTACCGCTCTAGAGCGGTAGTACCGCTCCTGAGCGGTAGTACCGCTGGTAGCCCCCAGCCATAGTACCGCTGCGGTCTCGTGCTAGTACCGCCTCGATTCGAGTGGTCTTTTTTCGTGTCGGGTTTTACGGTACTAGCCACGGCAGTGGGGGCCGTTGTACCGCTCGTATGCGGTAGTACTGCCCTGCCACCGCGGTAGTACCGCTCTGGGCCCAGCGGCAGTACTGCGAGGGGGAGCGGTAGTACCGCTTATAGGGGCAAGCGGTAGTACCGCTGGCCAAGCGGTAGTACCGCTCTCTGCGGGGCTGAAGTGGGGGTAACGGTTGGATTGTTCCCCCCACTATATAAGGGGGTCTTCTTCCCCATTCTACTTCATCTCTTGAGCTCGTGTTCTTCCCCCATTGTTGACCTTCTTCGAGCTTGCTAACTCTCAATCCCTCCATGGATTCTTGCTAGTTTTTGAGGGAAAAGAGAGAGGAGATCTAGATCCACATTTCCACCAATCACTTTCTCCTCTATGTGAGGGGAACCCATTGGATCTAGATCTTGGAGTTCTTGGTGTTCTCCGTCTTGTTCTTCCTCTCACTTTCCTCCCTAGCATTAGTTGCTTCGGTGGGATTTGAGAGAGAAGGACTTGGGCACTCCGTGTGCCCTCGCCATTGCATTTGGTGCATCGGTTTGAGTTCTCCACGGTGATACGTGGAAGTTACAAGTTGAGAAGCTTATTACTCTTGGGTGCTTGGTGCCCTTGAGCTTGTTCCTCTTGGGTGCTTGGGCGCCCTAGACGGTTGGTGGTGTTCGGAGCTCAATCATTGTGGTGTAAAGCTCCGGGCAAGCGTCGGGGTCTCCAATTAGGTTGTGGAGATCGCCCCGAGCAATTTGACGGGTACCGGTGACCGCCCCCAAGGGTTGCCAAAGTGTACGGGTTCGGTGACCGCCCCCAAGGGTTACCATTTGTACGGGTTCGGTGACCGCCCTCAAGGGTCCCTTAGTGGAATCACGGCATCTTGCATTGTGCGAGGGAGTGAGGAGATTACGGTGGCCCTAGTGGCTTCTTGGGGAGCATTGTGCCTCCACACCGCTCCAAACGGAGATTAGCATCCGCAAGGGTGTGAACTTCGGAATACATCGTCGTCTCCGCGTGCCTCGGTTATCTCTTAACCGAACCCTTTACTTACGCACTTTACTTTGTGATAGCCATATTGTTTCTTGCCATATATCTTGCTATCACTTAGTTGTTTATCTTGCTTAGCATAAGTTGTTGGTGCACATAGGTGAGCCTAGTTGTTGTAGGTTTTGTGCTTGTCAAATTAACCGCTAGGTTTATTCCGCATTTGTTCAAGCCTAAATCGTAACTATTTTAAAGCGCCTATTCACCCCCCCCCCCTCTAGGCGACATCCACGATCTTTCAGTAGTGCACAGCCACATGGGAGACTCAGACCGGTCGTTGCACCGCATTAATAGTGAGTAATGAGCAGTCAAATCATAAGCCCCACCTTTCCCACTGTAAGTTGCTCGGAAGAAGCAACCATCAATACGCTCTTCTTTGAATCCGCTCATACTACTCCATCCGTCACTGTTTATAGAGCACGCTTCAGAAAAAGAGAAAATCTCTGGGACCAAGGCGACTAGCGATCGGCGTGAAAAATAGCATTGGTAGTTATAGCACGGCGTCTATTACTAGAGGAAATAATGCGTACACACATGCATGCAGTGCTTCCACCCCGGGTAGACACATGCATGCACTTACTCCACTCTGTAGTACTACATCGAGAGAAAATTGCGATTACCATGCCCTAATTAATTGAGCATTAAACCAAACGCGTCTAAAGTCTCTTTGGTGGTGGAAATGCATTGAGAGAAATGCATCATAATGAAGCGCGCCCTGTAAACTGTGTCGGAGGGAGTAGTAGTATGAAGGTGCAAAACCAAGTACGCGTATGGCCAGTCGGTCAACGCACCTCGTCTTGGCATATCACTGACATGTGGGACCGGAGTGTGAGAAAACCGATCTCAATTGATGGCAAAATGGCCAACCCGCCGTTCCTTGAGAGAGACGAGGAGCGAGAACACATAGACGGGCTCGCACGGAGGCCAAGATATATTCGAGCATGGTTGATCGGTATCATCATTACATGTTGGGCTGCTGTTTTCCGCCCTTCTCTGGAATAAATGTGTACTTTATCAAAGATTAAGAAAAATAAGAGTACATAGGCTCCACCATGCGGTTCTAGTAGTAGTACTACTCATACTACTAAACCTTAGGCTTGGCTCTTCGCCTCTTCGTGAAGTCGAACAATGATGGTACTCCGCATGTTCGGTACTACAGTGTATGCCTCTGGCAATCTGACACCGAATGAATCGATGCATGTCCACCGCCTGGGCGAGGTACGTTGCATTAGTCAAAAGGCGTAAGCGAGCTTCACCTTGTCCTGCAAGTTTCTCTTCGTTCTGCGAGTTGACGGGACACACCAACAAGTAGTGATAGTCCATACTCCCTCCTATCCGGTTAATATGGCTTAATCTTTTTTGCGGGTAAATGAGAGAGCTTTATTCATATATAAGCATTCTTAGGACGATCAGCCAAGACACTGGTCACTAGGAAGCAAGGTACCCCGCAAAAAAAGAAGTAGGAAGCGAGGTGTTTCATCAAGCCAGCTCTCGGCCACATTCAAAGTGCAGCAAGCACGGTTCGCACAAAGATGCGCCGCAAGGTTTGCTGACCTGTTTACATGCTAAATAACAAAAAAGAGAGGAAATATTACCGAGCGCTCCTATTTGTAACAGGATATGAGCCAGAATTAAGCGAGAATTGTGGCGAGTGTTCCATGCAATCAACTTCCATTATCACATGCGAGAACCCTCGAAGAAAACCAAATGTGTTGAAGATTGCTTTATCACATTTTAAAAATATAACAAGAGTGCAGACGCTCCTCCATCCGGTTCCTAGTACTAGTAAACTTTGCGCTTGGCTGTTCGCCTCTTCGGGAAGTGCAACAATAATAGTACTAGTATAGTGTATGCTTCTGGCAATCTGACACCGAATTAACTGTTGCACGTCCACCGCCTGAGGGAAGGACAGCTTGCATTAGTCAAAAGTTTCTCCTTCTCCTGTGAGCCACCGCGCGCAAGCTTGTCCCGTCTTGCAAGCTTCTCCTCATTCGGCAAGTTAACGGGACACAGCGAAGTAATGCTAGTCCATACTGCCTCCTTTCCGGTTAATATGGCTTAATTTCAAACGAGATAAATAAACTGTCTGTCACTGTATATTTGTAAAAATACGGTCAGTGGACTTCATAATACGCTCATTCCGCTCAATATATACATTTTCCGGTGTTTATACGGTCACTAGCTCACCCTGGCTGAGTATGTGTGTGCATGCACGTGTAGGTTGAGCACTTGAGCGTGGCCGTGTGTGTTCTGTCGTGTGCTCGGACATGCATGCATTAGGGCGTCACACGCGTTTTTGCGTCCATGTGTACGTGTGACTGTTGCATACACGTAGGGGGAGTACGTGTAGGGGCCACTAAAGGAGCAGTCAAATCACACAGTAAGTTAGTCGGAAGAAGCAACCATCATTTCACTCTTCAATGACACATACACAATATAAAATGGTTGATATGGAGAGAAAAAGAAGACCACTGTATATACACTAGCAGGAGCCTAAGATACAAGCCTGCTTCCTTGGGTTGCTCTCTTCACAAGCATCGAACGAAAGTGGCCACACCGCCGGTCACATATCCGGCCTGATCCCGCAGCTGGGGGAAGGGAACAATGTTCTGCGTAGACGCGGTCGACATCGGCGAGGGAGAAAATCCACAGTCGGTGCATCCCAATCAGGGGTCACCGCAGTATGGGTCGATGCCGCATCCCAACACCGCCCTTCTAGCTACAGCCCGACGTCCGTTTCAAAAATATTAGTGCATGTCAACAAAAATTATACTAGTATCGCTGTTCCGTTTCAAAAAAACATATAAGCTGTTACTTCTTACCCTAAGGATCTTTATATCCAACAGACACAAAATATCCATTCGACTGTTCGAAATTACTTTCACTGCTGATCTGATGTCGAGGTAATTGCTGCATCGCCACCAAAATCCACCATCTCTTAAGCTAAAGTAGACCGAGCTAACCCCTATATTAGCATATTACTAAGATAAACAGAAGGCACTGTAGAATCATTTAGGATGTGAGCTTGTCAATCTAAATGTGGAGGACACCAGCTTAGCCCCGGCCAGCAGCTTGGGCGGAACTGTGAAGAAGGTCAGCTCCTGCACGGCGACGTCGCCGGGATCCCTGCTGCTTGTCACCTCCATTTCCACCTTGACAGTGTCGGTCCTGCCTTTGGGCTCCCCCGGCGGGCCATTCGCCCATAGCTTGGCCACGTAGTGCGGCAGTGGGGACGCCCCCGCTCTGATGCAGACGACCGACACGACGATAGGCGCACCGATGTCGAGCACGCCGCCGACCAAGAAAAACGCGCGGCCGCCCTCCTCCGCGAACAGCAAGAGTCGTGGCTCCGACAGTGGCACTTGCAGCTGGAGTGCCTTGCCATACTAGATCCTGTGCACAGGCATGGGATGCACCGCGCTGATGTGGTGGGAGAGCCACGGCGGTGGGCCTTCGTAGCCGCAGACGGGCACGGGGCATTTGCAGGGCGCGAGCGGACACATGCTCTGGTGATCGGCGAGCTTTTGGTAAGTGACGTAGAGCCCACAGCCTTCGTGCGGGCACTCCACCCTCACCGAGGAGAGGACGGCGTCCACCGCCGTGTTCCGCACGTCGAAGCCACCACCGCGCTCGCACTGCCGCTGGTTCTCGGGGCGCTCGACGCGGCAGTCCGCGCAAGCCGGGTGCCCTCCCTTGCACTGCACAAATCAATCAAACAACACATCAATCAAGAAACCTGCACCTTGCTCGTTCAGTCGAACGGACGAGGTGTATTCGAACCTCAGACACTGGAGGCTTCAAGGGGTGGAGGTACAAGGGGCAGTGGAGCAAGGTGAGGTCCATCGAGACCATAGATAGCTCCATCGTCGGGTCCTGTTCCGTCTGCATGATCTCGCCCTCCTCGTGCACAACCATCTCTCGCTTTGTTAAGGCCGGAGCATTACAAAGCTTTACCGTCACATATTCATACTACTTCAAGGTGCATTAAATCAACACATGCAAGTATCAAAAGGAGAGTCACGGCATGCATGCATGCATGCGTTATAATTAATGCATCGGTAAACGCAAATTATTGAAGTATATCGAGTGCAGTGCTTTGATGTGTCGCGTCAACTCGTACAAGACCGAGAAGTTTGATTACTACAATGCCCTCTCGCCTTAACCGCACCTGCCTTTGGCTGCATGACAGGTGGGCCACCGACCTCTTGGGCCCACCGTAAGTCAATGAAGCAGTAAGTCAATGAAGCTGTGTCCCTCCGTCGCCCATGAGCGTGGTGGCTGGCAGGACTAGGAGAAGCTCTCGTTCGCTACACGCTCTCCCTCCCGTATGCGATGGACATGCAGCAGTTCAATCGGTGTCAGATGGCCAGAAGCATACTGTAGTACTCCTCCACTACAGTAGTACTCCATCATTTTGTTCGACTTCCCGAAGAGGCGAAGAGCCAAGCGTAGCCCGGACGCTCGTGTGGCAGTTTCATGTGTAGAGTAGTCTAGGATAGCGTGTACCATGCCTGTAAGATTAAAATCGTTGGGGTCGGCTCCATGCTATATTTTTTTTGATTAAAATTATCTTCTGGCCCTACCTGTCATCCTGGTGATTCTAGTTTGCACGCTCATCTGGTCAAGACAGGAATATATATTTTAATTTGTGGTGGGGTAAATGTTAGAGGTTGCAACAAATGGAGTATTGTACATTGCGGGTCTTTCAGCCAAGTTTAGAGGCAACCATGTGGGGCCAGTGCTATGATGTGTCGCGTCAACTCGTACAACGAGGAGAAGCTTGATTTCACTACTACACGCCTTCTCCCTCGCCCATGCGCGCGGTGGCTCGCAGACGAGGACAGGCTTTTGCTTATATAGTACTACAACAAGCTATCCCTCCCGCTCGCAGTGGACGAACATGCAGCAGTGGATTTGATATTGTAGAAGCAGTAGTAGTAACATCATTGTTCGTCTTCTCGAAGAGGCAAAGAGCCAAGTGCAACCCGAACGTGGCAGTTGCGAACCTTGGAGCACGCATATAGCCAGGCTCTTGCATGAGACAAAATTGCTATGTGAGCCCACTATTGTAGTAAGTACTTGCTAGTATAGCCCTGTAAACCAGAAAGGAGTATTTGCCTTTATTGAGATTTCAACAAGTGACTAGACTACACCGAGACGGAGTACATATGGAGCAAAATGAGTGAATCTACATCGTAAATAAACACGTAGTTCTCTCGTTTTCCTCTCGGCCTTGGTCGCGGTGCACAATATTGAGTATACTAGTACTATCATCTTGAAATTTACAAAGTCACCATAGGCACCTCGTCGTGGACGGGAATGTCTCCTGACACGCGATAGACACGAGCGGTAGTCGCCTCCATAGGTGCTTGAATGCCAAGGAGGGAGAGGGTAGCGGTTCCCGAGACGTTGAACGGTCAATGATGCATCCTCAAATTACTCTACATGCAGAGGGAATTAATTTTTTTTGAAGGAGCAGAGGGAATTAATTGGAGAAGCAGAATAGAGCCAGCACGATGTGAATGCAACAGAGTTTGGATTCTCATATAAAGGCGCCCCACCACTCCAATCCATCTACTCCTTAGTCTCTGCGCAACACTGCTCACTCCAATCCAAGACCAAGTGACAAGAATCCCGAAGCACCTATGGAGGCGATGGACGCGAGCGGCAGTCGGCTGTGCCAAATCATCCAAGGCGCCGACCTGCGGCCCCGCACCGTGCAGCGTTTCCAGACGGTGCTGGCGACCGCCGGCGTCGTAGCCCTCGTTGTCGGTGTCAAAACCGGCGGATCTCGGGTAGGGGGTCCCGAACCGTGCGTCTAAGGCGGATGGTAATAGGAGGCGGGGGACACGATGTTTACCCAGGTTCGGGCCCTCTCGATGGAGGTAATACCCTACTTCCTGCTTGATTGATCTTGATGATATGAGTATTACAAGAGTTGATCTACCACGAGATCATAGAGGCTAAACCCTAGAAGCTAGCCTATGGTATGATTGTTGTTGTCCTACGGACTAAAACCCTCCGGTTTATATAGACACCGGAGGGGGCTAGGGTTACACAGAGTCGGTTACAAGGGAGGAGATCTACGTATCCGTATTGCCAAGCTTGCCCTCCACGCCAAGGAGAGTCCCATCCGGACACGGGACGAAGTCTTCAATCTTGTATCTTCATAGTCCAACAGTCCGGCTAAAGTATATAGTCCGGCCGTCCGAGGACCCCCTAATCCAGGACTCCCTCAGTAGCCCCTGAACCAGGCTTCAATGACGATGAGTCCGGCGCTCAGATTGTCTTCGGCATTGCAAGGCGGGTTCCTCCTCCGAATACACCGTAGAAGATTTTGAACACAAGGATAGTGTCCGGCTCTGCAAAACAAATTCCACATACCACCGTAGAGAGAATCATTTCCACAAATCTAATCTGCTGACGCATTTTGTAGCATGACATCACACCATGGCCCGGTCATTATCCGAACCGCTTTTTACAACCAGCCACTGCACATATCGCGAGGCGGTTTCCTTGGCACGTCTTGTCGAAGCAGAGATCGTGTCCCCCTATCACGGGATTCTCATCAATATGGGCGTGGGTAACCCAACCGCGCCATCAATTACGACGCTTGGGGATTAAGCGGTTTTACCAGGCAAGTGGGGAGGTGTAGAATCCATGCTGCCTTTATAAGGGGATAAGGACTCCCTTTCGCACCCACGCTTTCTACTTCCCAATTCATTCCCCTCCGCCCAAGCTCCAGCGCCCAAGCGTTCAACTGCTCCGCCCACAAAAGGCCTTCTGAAGATGTCCGGATCCGGAGCAGGAAGCAAATGGATGGCCTCTACCGTTCGAGAGAAGGATGTCAAAAAGCTTCGGGAGGCCGGATACCTGGCCAAGGAAATCAGCCACCGTCTCCCGACGGCGGGACAGATCGTCCCTACTCCGGAACCCCATGAGAGGGTTGTATTCCTCCCTCACTTTTTCTGTGGGCTAGGGTTTCCCCTCCACCCGTTTGTTCGCGGCATCATGTATTACTATGGGATCGATCTTCACGATCTGTCCCCTAATTCCTTCCTCAACATCTCAACATTTATTGTCGTGTGCGAGGCTTTTCTCCGCATCTCGCCGCACTTTGGTTTATGGCTGAAGATTTTTAATGTGAAGCCCAAGGTGGTGGGCGGCGAGCACGCCGAGTGCGGGGGCGCCATGGTGAGCAAGATGCCCAACGTCATATGGCCAACGGGAACCTTTAATGATTCTGTCAAGGAGTGGTAACAACAGTGGTTTTATATCACTGAGCCGCGCGGCACGGAATGGGCCGCCTCTCCTGAGTTCCGTTCCGGTGCCCCCCTGCGGCTTACATCCTGGGTCAAGAAAGGCCTGGACTGGTCCTCGTCCGACGAACTTTCGGCGCTCCAGACACGCGTTAAAGATATGGGAGACAAGAACATTGAACTTGTCAATGTAGTCCAGGTGATGTTAGTTCGCCGGATCTTGCCTTGTCAGCACCGGACTTGCAATTTATGGGAATTCGATCCGGCCAGGCACCAGACCTTGCGAGAGCTTTTCGGCTCCACGCACAAGGACATTTGGAAGGTGCTTTTCAAGTCCAGCAAATCGTGACCGGACTCCGCCGAGGACCGCGGGTACCAACTATCCCGCCTTGCAAGTTCGGTAAGTCATCAAACTTTTCTATCCGCGTAACCCAAAGGAAGCGCTTAACGTTATACAACTCTCCCAGGGCTGGACGAAGAAGGTGGAGCGGATCCATTGTCCGGCCCCGCCGCCCAAAGAACCGGCCGTCCCACTTCTGACGAAGATGCTGCTCTTGGTGCCTTACAAGGTGCCGAAGATGACGGCCGAGAAGGAGGCCAAAAAGACCCGGGTCAGCCTTCGTCGCCGCGGCACTTCGGACACAATATCCGAAGGCTCTGATGCCCATTCCGCCTCTGAAGAGGACGAGGAGGAGAAGGAAGATGAATCCCCTGCGGAGGGAAGAAAGAAGAGGACGGCCTCCGTACACTTGGAGGCCGAGCTGCCCAAAAGGGGAAAGGCTCCTCTTCCGGAGGAGTCCACTGCCGTCGACAGCGGCCCGGCATGGGATCCCAGGGCCCAGCCCCTGGTGAACTCGTAAGTATATAAAATCCGAGTACGTTTTAGGCGTCCGGACTCATCGTGGCATAGTATTTTAACCTAAGCCATATTTTTTGTAGTCCGGCGAGGTCCCGTACCAAACAATCCTCATCAGAGGATTCGCTGAGCTCAGATGCTATGGAGAGCGGGACGCCCCCAAAGGACCTTTCCTCCAAACAGGTGCGTAACACCACAGCTTCGTCCCAGAAGGACCCCGGCCAAGGAGGAGAGGAAAAGACCGTGAAGGCGGCGCCTGGAGGTCAAACCTCAGGGGCCGGACACACGGGGGAAAAGATTCCCATGGGAGCTGACGGCGGGGGCCCTCCTGAGTTCGGCTCCCAGCCGGATACGATTCCGGAGATCTATACGGCTCCAGAATCAAGCAGGCAGCCTCCCTCGGCTGGAGGGGGCGTGCCTATTCCATCGGCAACCTCTGTCCAACCAGAGGTGTCGGATGCTTTGTTGGTGGCGCTGAAGAGCGCCTCCATCGTTGATGAACACCGTGCCCTTATGGGTGCGGTGATTGAGAAGATTCAGTCAGTTGAGAGTGGACTGAACGAAGCCTGTATCAGCCTTATAAGAGGCTTTGAGGTATGTTTTATAAGCTTTCGAAGAGTGTCATAGTATATATAGTAGCCCCTGATACACTGTTCGGTGGAAGAAAGAACCGGACAGAGGATCGAACATATGATCGCAGGAGGACTCATTGAATGACATCGATTGCTCTTCTGTTATAAGCAGGCATCTGTAGCGACTGCTGCCTCTCATACTGCGGAGATCTCCAGACTGAATCAAAGTTTGGAGCTGGCCAAAGAAGAACTTGGCCAGTTGAGAATGCAGTTGAGAGATAAACAAGGTATGCACAAGCCTTGCTCACGTTTATTGTAAATGAATTTTCAGTATGAAATAAGCTTCATGATTTGCGCTAGGGATTATGACCGAAGTCGAAGCCCTTAAGAAGGCTGTGGCCGAGGCCGAGAAAAAGGCAGCCACAGAGCAGGCTCTGCGTGAGAAGCACGAGGCTAGGGTTATTAAAGCTGATCAGGAGCTGCAAGAGGCCGTGAGGAAGTGCGAGACCTTGGAGCAGAGTTTAACGGAGAAAGAATCCGAACTCACCAAGGCGCATCAGGCCACAAGCGATGCCTGGGGGGAAACCCAAAGCGCCTTGCAGGGGATCCAAGAGGCGAGAAAGATCGCGGCGGGTAAGGCTTTTTCCATGTAAAGTAAGCATTTGAGGGGGAAAACTATGTTTCTAATTTTGAATCTGAATTTCTCAGGGGTATTTGCCGAGCTACCCCGCAGCATATCAGATGCCGCCCGATTCTACCGAGCCGAAGAAAGGAACACTGCAGATAAGCTCTTCTGGTCGCAGTACTTGGCGCCGAATTATCCGGTGCCTTTTGCCGATCAACTGAAACAGCTAATCGAACTGCATAAGGCGGCGGAACTAGCTATGAAAGATTTGGTTATCCGGCTATGGCCTGCCGAGCTGATTCCAAGCAGCTACTTCGGGCTCGTGAAGCGGCTTGTAAGTGTGTGCCCTCGACTTGACGTCATCAAGTGGTCGATCTGCATAGAAGGTGCGCGAATGGCCTTCGCCCGCGCAAAGGTGCACTGGGGGAAGATGGATGCTGAGAAGCTGATGACCGAAGGGCCGCAAGAGGGAAAGGAGCACCGCAAGCCCAAATTATATTATGAGAGTGTCCTGAAAGGATCCTACCTTGCAGCGGAGCTATGTACTAAGGACATTATATTTCCATAAATGCAAATCATGTTGTCCTTTGTAATGTTTGAACAAGGTCAATTATACTGTCCGTTATATAAAAGTTTACCCTCCTGTGCGGCCGTTTTATATGTTAAACCTGAGAGTTGGCCAGTCGTCGGCTTCTGCCCCCACGTAAGAAGTACGGGGGTGTTCGGGATAAACCTGAGCACTCCTTATCCCAGTTTTGGGTCCTTCGAGGGAGGTGCTCAGCACAACGAACCAGGCAATTGGACTATAGGGCTTTATCACACTCACTTAACCATAGGAGCTTTAGTATGGTGGGCGCAACCCCTGGTGTTCGGAATACTGCACTAGGGGCTTTATAAGCACCTGATCGGAGAAAAAACCGATCCATCGCACGCTGCATTGGTTATGGCA
Organism: Aegilops tauschii subsp. strangulata; assembly: GCF_002575655.3. NCBI lineage: Eukaryota > Viridiplantae > Streptophyta > Magnoliopsida > Poales > Poaceae > Aegilops > Aegilops tauschii. The sequence continues at coordinate 112,789,042 of NC_053035.3, forward strand.
TTATGCGGGAGAAATCCTTAAAGATTTTATGACCTCTCGAACAGCTGACCAGCTCTCGCCGTATCATGACAGTCAGTTTTTGGCTTTCTCTACTGAGGTGCTCCTCCGGAAGAACCGGGACACAATCGCAGTAGTTCTCCCAGTGCTACCTTAGCCGATATAGCGGAACGTAAGGTACCAAAACATGGGAGCCGGGCAAACCCAACTATTGACCCAAGACATGATTCGGAGCTGATGCATATAATGCTATAAGTTCGGGGTGCCGAACTTCCACGAAGGTGTTCAGACTTTATTGCCGTGTTATGGGTAAAACGAAGCCCCTGGCATATTTTAAGGCATATCGCTGTGTACGGATGCCACTTTGACAAAATAATTTCAATAAGAAATAACAGCAGGTAAGCGTCATATAAATCCACATGTTGTATTTGAATAGTACGTCTATGCGTATGAGTACAGGTAATGTGATAAAAAAGGAATATGATTTGCAAAACCTGCTGAGACCAGTGAAAGATCGTGGATGTCGCCTAGAGGGGGGGGGGTGGATAGGCGCTTTAAAATAATTACGGTATAGGCTTGAACAAATGCGGAATAAACCTAGCGGTTAATTTGACAAGCACAAAACCTACAACAACTAGGCTCACCTATGTGCACCAACAACTTATGCTAAGCAAGATAAACAACTAAGTGATAGCAAGATATATGACAAGAAACAATATGGCTATCACAAAGTAAGGTGCATAAGTAAAGGGTTCGGGTAAGAGATAACCAAGACACGCGGAGACGACGATGTATCCCGAAGTTCACACCCTTGCGGATGCTAATCTCCGTTTGGAGCGGTGTGGAGGCACAATGCTCCCCAAGAAGCCACTAGGGCCACCGTAATCTCCTCACGCCCTCACACAATGCAAGATGCCGTGATTCCACTAAGGGACCCTTGAGGGCGGTCACCGAACCCGTACAAATGGCAACCCTTGGGGGCGGTCACCGAACCCGTACACTTTGGCAACCCTTGGGGGCGGTCACCGGAACCCGTCAAATTGCTCGGGGCGATCTCCACAACCTAATTGGAGACCCCGACGCTTGCCCGGAGCTTTACAACACAATGATTGAGCTCCGAACACCACCAACCGTCTAGGGCACCCAAGCACCCAAGATGAACAAGCTCAAGGGCACCAAGCACCCAAGAGTAATAAGCTTCTCAACTTGTAACTTCCACGTATCACCGTGGAGAACTCAAACCGATGCACCAAATGCAATGGCAAGGGCACACGGAGTGCCCAAGTCCTTCTCTCTCAAATCCCACCGAAGCAACTAATGCTAGGGAGGAAAATGAGAGGAAGAACAAGAAGGAGAACACCAAGAACTCCAAGATCTAGATCCAATGGGTTCACCTCACATAGAGGAGAAAGTGATTGGTGGAAATGTGGATCTAGATCTCCTCTCTCTTTTCCCTCAAAAACTAGCAAGAATCCATGGAGGGATTGAGAGTTAGCAAGCACAAAGAAGGTCAACAATGGGGGAAGAACACGAGCTCAAGAGATAAGGTTCATTAGGGAAGAAGACCTCCTTATATAGTGGGGGAACAATCCAACCGTTACCCCCCCTTCAGCCCCGCAGAGAGCGGTACTACCGCTTGCCCCTATAAGCGGTACTACCGCTCCCCCTCGCGGTACTGCCGCTGGGCCCAGAGCGGTACTACCGCGGTGGCAGGGCGGTACTATCGCATACGAACGGTACAACGGCCCCCACTGCCGTGGCCAGTACCGTAAAACCCGACACGAAAAAAGACCACTCGAATCGAGGCGGTACTAGCACGAGACCGCAGCGGTACTATGACTGGGGGCTACTAGCGGTACTACCGCTCTGGAGCGGTACTACCGCTCCGGCCCGCGGTACTACCGCTAGGAAACCAAAACTGCCATAAATTCTGCATATGAGCTCCGAATTGAGCAAACTCAAGCTTGTTGGATAGAGGAAGACGAGTAGCATCAAAACAGAGGAGTGAAACCTCCAACCGAGAAGAACCGGCATAACCTCCAACATCAAAAACATCATAGAAGATGCGAGTGAACTCCGTTTTCGATGAACTCGAGCTTGTCATCAAGATGACCATAAGCTCCAAAACTCACAAAGAGAAGAACCAAACAAGAACCAATAAAGATGATGCAAGGATGCAATGGTTTGAGCTCTCTACGAATGATACGATCAAGCTACTCATCGAGAGCCCCCCTTGATAGTACGGCAATCGATCCTATAACCCGGTCTCCCAACTACCATCATGAGACCGGTAAAATAGAAAACCTATCAAGGGAAAACCTTTGCCTTGCACATGGTCCACTTGAGCTAGATGATGACGATCTTGACTCCCTCAAGTTGGACCACCTTTCTTGGTTGCGTTGGCTTGATGAAGACTAGTTGATTGCTCCCCCATACTCCACTATGGGTGAGCCACTCTTCCGCACATCTTCACAAGTCCATTGTCACCACAATGGATGACAAGCTTCAAGCATTTGATCTCTTCATGATGCTTCACTTGAACTTGCACACCGCAACATCTTCACAAGTCCATTGTCACCACAATGGACGGCAAGCTTCAAGCATTTGATCTCTTCATGATGCTTCACTTGAACTTGCACACCGCAACCTAACCCCACAAAGAACTCTCACGAAGATCATGGGTTAGTACAGAAAGCGTAATTGACAATGCTCACCACACCATGGGATCGCTTGATCCCTCTCGGTACATCTTCTACGCTTTGTGAGTTGATCAAGTTGATTCACTCTTGACTTAGTCTTGATCAACCATGAATCTTTTCAACTCTCTTCATTTGGATGATGTCTTGAAGATATACATGAATGATCACACAATCTTCTTCTCCAAGACATGCTTGCAATAAGCTCAACTCTCACATGACCAATCTTTGGATAATTCCTTAATAACACCTTGGTCACCACATAAACTCCTTGAAACCGACACATGAACTTCAAGAAATGCCTATGGAAAAATCCTTCAAATATAACTCAAGGCAACCATTAGTCCATAGAGATTGTCATCAATTACCAAAACCAAACATGGGGGCACCGCATGTTCTTTCAACCAGGGGGTAAGAAGCTGAGTGCAGATCCATAATATAGCCGGGTGGTCATTGCGGGGAATGTCTAAGGATTCCTTGCGCGTTCGAGCTGTCTCCGCATCGCCCGTCCTGGTCGGCGCAAAGGTGAACCTGCGAAGGAAATGTAAGAAATGTTTGCGTGCCGGAGAGCGGTTGAGCCGCTGAGTGCGACCTGTCCTGGCCTACGCCGGAGTGTTTAATCGAGCTCTGGACGAGCCGGGCTACCCTTCCATGAAGTAGTTCGGAGTCCCTTGATGGTGTCCGGGAGCTTGGCCGTCGACTCGAGGTTCGGCTGCAAGCTGCTGAGGGAAGGTTCGGCCTTGCCATTAACCATGATGATGCCGCGTGGACCGGGCATCTTGAGCTTACAGTAAGCATAATGCGGCACCGTGTTGAATCGAGCGAACGCGGTTCGTCCGAGCAGTGCCTGATAATCACTGCGGAAAGGGACGATTTCGAAGATTAACTCTTCGGTACGGTAATTTTCTGGTGATCCGAAGACTACCTCAAGGGCAATGGAGCCCGTACAGCTGGCTTCCACACCTGGTATAATGCTTCTGAAAGCAGCTTTAGTGGGTTTGATCACCGAATTATTGATGCCCATCTTGCGCACTGTGTCCTGGTAAAGCAGATTTAGACTGCTACCACCGTCCAGAAGGACTCGAGTGAGGTGGAACCCGTCAATTATTGGGTCGAGGACTAGTGCGGCTGGATTGCCCTGATTGGCGTTAACCAGACGATCCGTGCGGTTGAAGGTGACCGACCCTAGTTTATATTGTGGGACGACTAGTTCCGTTAAGTCGGCATCCCTAAGGGTGCATATCCGGTCCGAGTTGGTAATTTGGGTAGTATTTACCACATTCACCGATTGAATAAGCGGGGGAAATTTCTTTTGCCCTCCTGTGTTCGGTGATCTGGGCTCTTCGTCGCCATCATCGCTTTGAGGCCCCCCTTCTCTGTCTTTGGCACCTGCCCTGCCGGCTTGTTTGAAAACCCAGCATTCTCTGTTGGTATGGGTGGCTGGCGTTCCTGGGGTGCCATGAATTTGGCATTGGCGATCGAGTATGCGGTCCAGACTGGATGGACCCGGATTGTTATTTTTGGGTGGCCCTTTCCGCTGACCGAACTTTGAGCCCCTGAACCCGGCATTAACTGCCGTATTTTCGGTGTTTTCACCATATTTGCGGCGCTTGTGTTTGTTGTGTCGTGGTTTGCCGTTGCTGTCTTTGGCATGTGAAGTCCCAGGATTCCTTGATGTGTTGTTGTTGTGAGCCAGCCAGCTGTCCTCGCCCGCGCAAAAGTGGGTCATGAGTGTCGTGAGGGCTGCCATGGACTTCGGCTTCTCTTGGCCGAGGTGTCGGGCAAGCCACTCGTCCCGGATGTTATGTTTAAATGCCAGTAAGGCCTCGGCATCTGGACAGTCGACAATTTGGTTTTTCTTAGTTAGGAACCTGGTCCAGAATTTCCTGGCCGATTCCCCTGGCTGCTGAGTTATATGGCTCAAGTCATCAGCATCCGGTGGTCGCACATAAGTTCCCTGGAAGTTGTCAAGAAATGCATCTTCCAAATCCTCCCAACTACCGACGGAGTCTGCTGGCAAGCTATTTAGCCAATGCCGAGCTGGTCCTTTGAGTTTTAGTGGGAGGTACTTGATGGCATGTAGGTCATCGCCGCGAGCCATGTGGATGTGTAGGAGGAAATCCTCGATCCATACCGCGGGGTCTGTTGTCCCATCATATGATTCAATGTTTACGGGTTTAAAGCCCTCTGGGAATTCATGATCCATTACTTCATCAGTGAAGCATAGGGGTGTGCGGCGCCTCTGTGCCGGGCTATGTCACGACGCAGTTCATATGAGTCTTGTCTGCTGTATTCGGCCCCGCCGGATTTGCTTTTAGTATATCCGGCGTGACGGTCATCGTCCCGCGTTGGGGCGCGCCCCCGTGATCCGTAGATCGATCTTGCATGTTTTTCTTTGTTTTCCAATATGTCTTGCAGGTCCCGCGTGTTGCCCCGGGCCTTGGAATTTTTATTTGAATGGCGGCGGGGTGTGGGCTGGACTTCGGGCTGATATGCCTCTCTGTCTCGGCCGCGAGGTGGCCGATCCGCCGCATCATACGCTGGTGATGTAGGTTTCAATACTTCCTCCTCGAGTTGGGGTAGCAACCTGCGCTTTGGGTAACTCTTGGTTGGGCATTCGAGTTCGTATTCCTCAGCCGCAAGGACTTCAGTCCATCTATCCGCTAGCAGATCTTGATCAGCTCGAAGCTGTTGTTGCTTTTTCTTCAAGTTGTTTGCTGTGGCTATAAGCCGGTGCTTGAAGCGCTCCTGCTCGACAGGATCCTCAGGCACGATAAATTCTTCGTCGCCGAGGCTCACCTCGTCTTCGGAGAGAGGCATGTAATTGTCATCCTCTGATTCTCCGTTTGCTGCCTGTTCCGTAGGGCTAGCTGTAACGCCAACGATGCGGCTATATCTCCCACGTGTCGAGGCACGACTTAGAGGCATAACCGCATTGTGGTTTTGTCGCAAGAAGGGTCATCTTCACACAATCCCATGTAATGAACAAGAATGGGATAACGAGAGTTGGCTTACAATCGCCACTTCACACAATACATAAATATAATTCATACATCATCCAAAATACACATATAGACCGACTACGGTCAAGATCCAAATGAAAATAAGATAACCCCAAATGCTAGATCCCCGATCGTCCCAACTGGGCTCCACTACTGATCATCAGGAAAAGACACATAGTAATGGCCACGTTCCTCATCGAACTCCCACTTGAGGTCGATCCCATCATCTGCAATGGCATCGTCGGCACCTGCAACTGTTTTGGTAGAATCTGTGAGTCACGAGGACTCAGCAATCTCACACCCGCGAGATCAAGACTATTTAAGCTTATAGGAAAGGATGGTGAAATGGGGTGGAGCTGCAGCATGCACTAAGCATATATGGTGGCTAACATACGCAAAAGAGAGCGAGAAGAGAAGAAACGGAACGGTCGTCATCTAGTAATGACCAAGAAGTGATCCTGAACTCCTACTTACGTTCATGCATAACTCAAACCGTGTTCACTTCCCGGACTCCGCCGAGAAGAGACCATCACGGCTACACACACAGTTGATGTATTTTAATTGGGTTAAGTGACATATTCTCTACAACCGGACATTAACAAATTCCCATCTGCCTCATAACCGCGGGCACGGCTTTCGAAAGATAATACCCTGCAGGGGTGTCCCAACTTAGCCCATCATAAGCTCTCACGGTCAACGAAGGATAAACCTTCTCCCAGGAAGACCCGATCAGTCTCGGAATCCCGGTTTACAAGACATTTCGACAATGGTAAAGGAAGACCAGCAAAGCCGCCCGAATGTGCCGACAAATCCCGATAGGAGCTGCACATATCTCGTTCTCAGGGCACACCGGATGAGCAGTCCATACAACTAAAACCAATCCTCGAGTTTCCCCAAGGTGGCGTTGCAAAGGGCTCTAGTTTGGACCAGCACTCAGAGGAACACTGGCCCAGGGGTTTAAATAAAGATGACCCTCGGGCTCGCGAAAACCCGGGGGAAAAGGCTTAGGCGGCAAATGGTAAAACCAAGGTTGGGCCTTGCTGGAGGAGTTTTATTCAAGGCGAACTGTCAAGGGGGTCCCATAAATCACCCAACCGCATAAGGAACGCAAACTCAAGGAACATAATACCGGTATGACAGAAACTAGGGCGGCAAGAGTGGAACAAAATACCAGGCATAAGGCCGAGCCTTCCACCCTTTACCAAATATATAGATGCATTAATTAAATAAGAGATATTATGATATCCCAACATATCCATGTCCCCACATGGAACAAACTTCAACTTCACCTGCAACTAGCAACGCTATAAGAAGGGCTGAGCAAAAGCGGTAACTTAGCCAAACAACGGTTTGCTAGGAAAGGATGGTTAGAGGCTTGACATGGCAATATGGGAGGCATGATATAGCAAGTGGTAGGTAGCGCAGCATGGCAATAGAGCGAACAACTAGCAAAGCAAAGATAGAAGTGATTTCGAGGGTATGGTCATCTTGCCTGCAAGGTTCTCAGAGTTGTCGAAAGCTTGATCCTCGTAAGCGTACTCAACAGGTTCCTCGTTCACGAACTCGTCTCTCGGCTCTACCCAATACAAGAACACAAGCAACGGAAGCACAATCAATCACGGGGAATGCACAAGCAACATGATGCAAGATATGATATGCGATGCATATGCGTGCTCCGGACGAAAAATGATGAACAAGGCAGTAACTTGGCAAACCAAGCATGCCACTGGAAAGATGAGATGATTTCGGTTGAAATCGATATAAAGATCGCCGGAAACGGATGCACGGTTTGCAAATGGCAAGCAAAACAAGAATGACACGAATCTGCGATTAACAGCATGATAGCACTTAGAATGCATCAAGAAACTATGCTACAGCACCCCAACATAGCAAAAAAGCATATGGCAGTAATCTACAGGAAATGCTTGACAAAATATGAACACTGAGCTACGGCTAGATCACAACATAACAGGTTCAAACAACCATGGCAAAAGTGCAAAAGATAACAGGATCACAGACTTAGTGAAATTACTGGACATGGCTGAAACAGCATCAGGTAGCAATGTTCAGAGCATGAAATCAATATGCTACAAGAACTTAACATGGCAAAACAAGGGATTTCAGTATTCTACTAAATGCATATGACAAAAGTCCCTTACTGAACATAAGCCAAAAAGGGCCAGAAGATATGATGGCAACCATGTGAACATAGCAAGTTTCGTTAACAGGTTCCAGACTTGGCAGAAAACAGAGCATGGCAGAAATAATAATATGAAGGCCTCTTGGTGAGCTTGATGCACTCACCACAAAGCAATGCATGACAAAACAAGCATACCTACAGAAAGATGGCATGTTTATGAATCTATACATGGCAAGATCAAGTACATATCATGTATGAAACAACTACAACAAGCTTGGCAAAATTGAATAACACGTAAACAATCTGCCAGAAATATTTTATAGCAAACGTATAGCAAGATTGAGTCATGCTATGGCACTCCATAATTGCAAACAAGGGCAGTAATGGATCAATTAGAACAATATCTACAAAACATCCTTACTGAACACCTCCCAAATATGCATGGATCTCTCTGTAGCATCATGTTTACATGGCAACAAAATAACAGAAGACAAAGACTTAGAGAAAATACTAAGTCCCTGAAATCAGAAACATTACGGGGCCTAGTTTGCATGCTTGTGCTAGTCACCACAGAGATCACAAAAATACATGGCATACACTACTGGAAAGATGCCATGACATACAACAAAACACATGTAGAGCTCATGCCCATAAGATGCATAGAATAAATGCAACAAAAATAACAAATCACCAAGTTCTGATAAGTAATAGCAGATAACAGCAACTAGCACTCTTGCACCAGAGATTTGGGCATCAAGATGGACTCTAATGAACATGGTGCAATTGAATAAAATGAAGAGCATCATGAGATTAACAATTCGATATATTACACGCGTGAAACAGAGCTATATGCAGAGAGATACGATACGATGAACAGGTGCACATACGGTAAAATAAAATGACTTAGAAATATTTCGGAGAGGAGATGAAAAGTCAACCCGTGGATCGATTGGATCTGGCTGGAGGAGTTTGAGCTCGGGCCGCAGGAGTGCTCGCCGGCGAAGGGGAAGGAGGAGGGCGCGGCGACCGGCGCACTGCAGAGAGAGAGAGAGATCTGAGAGAGAGGGAGGCAAGAGGGAGAGGGAGAGGAAGGAGGAGGAGAGGCGCGGCGGCGCCCTGCTCACCGGCGGCGGGGTTCGGCGCGGCGGCGCGGAGGGCTGGAGGCGGCGACGAAGGAGCCGGCGGGCGGATGAAAGTAGAATTTTGGCGAGCTACAGGACCAAGATGAGCCAGTAAACTAGTTGGATGAAAGTAGTGGCCAAGTTGCTCAAACCTCCCTCGGCACGAGGCCACTATTTGAGGATAAACCTACAAGCAAAGTTCAGATTGGTTGTGTTGCCTCTTATGTACTCGAAAGATTACTCATACAAGCATTAATTTTAGCAAGAAGTACCTCCGACTGAACACCATTTACCAGTCTGTACCCTAGGTAATTGAAGTTCGTCCATGGATCATATTGGCTGTGATCTCAATCATTTGGATGCATAAACATACTGAACATGTGTATATCTGAACCTTTTTGTGAATTTCTATGAATATTGTTGTGTGATCTATCAATCATTTGGATCCATAGACATGCTGAACTTGTGTATATATGAATCTTTTGAGTTGTTGATAGTGAATGTTGGCTATGAATATGAACGTGTCCTGTGAACCTGAGTTTGATACGAATGTTTACCCTTTCTGTTGTGCTTGTGTGTGAACTTGTTAGTATGCCGACTGTGGGGTATGTGACGTGTGAGTGTCAACGGCACACCTTCTTCCCGAGAAGAATTGCACCTGCTTTGTTATGGTAGCAACGGCGCATCAGCTCTTTTTAATCTTTTTGCTCTGTCTTGCCCCCTCCCCCGCTCAACCCCTACCGTAATGTTTTCGGCCTCAAAACAAACATAGTATTGCATTGTTTTTGGGGCTTGATGAAAAATCAAGTGCTGGTTTCTGTAGGTTGGCCCGCCTAGCAAATGGGCTACTGGTCCACCACGGACTGGGAGGCTAAAAATACGAGTTGTATGGTGCAGAGGCAAGTAAAAAAACGACATCGAGAGCCATCCACTGAAGAAAAAAATCTCTCCTGATGTGCTTCTTCAGTCGTGCTGCCGGCCCCCTCTATAATCCAGTTCGCTCGGGGATCTGGTGTCATTTTTTTTCCAGAGGGCGAACAAGTATCAGCTAGGCCTAGGTTTTGTATTTTAACATGCGTAGCCCACGACATACGGGTAACAGTGGTTTAAACTTATTTTTTGAGGTCCATACCGGCCTATGAGCTTTTTCTTAAAGATCGGCAGCCCAATGTATTTTTTAACCACATTATATATATTTATATTATTACTATTATCGTATATTTTATAGAGACTTATATATACATTATGAAAACATCCCACATGTTATTAACTTATAAAAGTAAATGTTTAACAGAAGTTGGCAAGGAAAATCCTAGTTGTTTTTGACTCACAGGCAAGGAAAATCCTTGTGATTGCGTACAAAAGCTTGCGAAGATTTTAAGGACCAATGTAATAATAACGCGCTCATTTTTATTTTGAGCAATAACTCGCTAATTTGTTAATTATGTATAAAAAATGTGCCTCTCCGGTTTATTTTTGATATTAATTGCTCCTTCTAACATAACATTATATATATAACGAGCCCAGCTAATTCGTGTATTTGAAGGAAGTGCAAATGGGCTGGGATTTCTTAGATAATATAAATGGGCCGCATTGACATGGGTTAAATATATGCCACATTTTTGCAGGCTGACATGTGGGCCAATAGGTCGAAGCCTATGCAGGGCGTTGTCAACTTGGTCGGCATGCACCTTCAATCTCTCGTCTTCTTCCTCCAGCGTCACCGGGACCGCCTAGTCCGGCCTCCGGTGGCTAGCGGCTCTGCTTAGCACGCATCGCTGCGAAGCGCTACCCCACCGCCGGCCAGGCTATCCCTCCACCCCTCCACACATCCTGTTATTCTCCACCGACTGCAGCCCCACGCCGCACCAGAACCAGTTATAACCCTTCTCCTCCACTCAATCTGCGACACCACTGCCGCGTCTTCCCATCTCCGAGTCGTTCTCGTCCGGGGCCTCGCCGTCGTCCACCGCCTTGCTGCGCTCGGTGCAGCGTGGTCAACAAACGAGAGTCATCGGAAGAGGACTGTACGTGGAGAGCCTGACGGCTGGGACCCACGAGGTCCATGGTCGCACGCAAGGAAAGTTCCTCCTTATTAAGCTGAAAAAAATGTTTCCTCCACTTGACAGCTGGGACCCATCGGCTGTATCTTCGCACGGAAGGAAGTGCCTCCTTGTTATGCGAAAAAAATTATTCCTCCCGTTGACAGCTGGGACCCGTCAGATTTGGTGGCTGACTTGTGGGCCTACTAAGCGGACGTGTACGCAAGGCTTTGTCAACTTAATCAACAAATGATTCTAGCAGCTGGACCGTTGGATCTTAATCCAACAGCCGTGCTCCTTCTTCAACCTCTATTCTTGCTCCTGTCTCCCTTGGGTGGCACTGCGGCTGTGCTGCCGCGCACCCGAACCAGTCAAGTTTCCCACTCCTCTCCATCTGCGACTCCACTGCCCCGTCTTCCCCATCTCCGGGTCATTCCAGTCTGGGGCCTCGCCGTCGTCCACCGGCCTTTGGTGCGCTCGGCACGGTATGGTCAACGTGGCCAACAACCGAGAGTCATCGGAACATGAATGTACGTGAGAGCCTGACAGTGGGGACGCACCACGCCCACGGACGCATGCATGCAACGGAACGCGGCGTGGTCAATGTGGTCAAGGAACGACTTCCATCGGAAGTGTACTGTACGTGGAGAGGCTGACAGCTGGGTCCACAGCCGTAGCAAAGAAGTGCCTCCTTATTACGCGGAAAATAATGATTCCTCCACCTAACAGCAGGGACCCACCGGACGGGCTACCGTATTTTGCGAAAAAACGTTTCCCCCTGACTGCCGGGACCCACTGGACGGGTAACCGTATTTCGCGAAAAAAACGTTCACCCCGCTGTCAGCTCAGACCCACCGGATGTGCCTCCTTATTACGCAAAAAATGAATACTCCCCCTGCTAGTTGGGACCCACCTTGGTGGGTGGCTGACTTGTGGGCCTAGTTAGTTGACGGGGACGGAGTGCCTTGTCAACTTAGTCAATATGAACGATTCTAGCTCCAGTGACCGTACGATGTCCATCCAATGGCCGTAGTGCTTCTTCAACCTCTGGTCTTGTTGCTCCAGCCGCCCAAAGCAGCGCCGGTCGTGCTGCATGCTCCTGCCTCACCGCCCCCTACTATTCCCACCGCTGGCCAGGCCCTGCAGCGACGGCAGCCTCACACCGCAGCCGAACCAGTGAAGCCTCATACTCCTCTCCGCGCGGGCTTCCACTGCTGCGTCTTCCCCGGCTCCGCGGCGTCCCCTCCCTAGGCCTCGCTGTCGTCCACCGCCCTGGTGCTCTCGGCGCGGCGTGGTCAACGTGGTCAAGGAACGGCTTCCATCGGACGTGGACTGTACGTGGAGTGGCTGACAGCTGGGTCCACGGCCGCAGCAAGGAAGTGCCTCCTTATGACGCGCAAAATAATTATTCCTCCACCTGACAGCGGGGACCCACCGGACAGGCCACCGTATTTCGCGAAAAAACGTTTCCCCTGACTGCTGGGACCCACCAGCTACATCTTTGCACGCAAGGAAGTGCGTCTGGGCAAGAAAAAAACGATTCGCCCCCCTGACTGCTGGGACCCACCAACTACATCTTCGCAGGCAAGGAAGTGCCTGACAGTCGGGACCCACCTGGTCGAAGCGTACGTAGCGTTGTCATTCTGGTCGCGAACGTGTACGTACATACTGGTCGATGTAGAGGCACGCACGTGTCGTAGTAGAGGCGCGCACGTAGCATGTACACGTACGTACATCAGCCAGTGTGCAAGAAAGAAAATACGGCCATGTACGTACATACACGCAGGGTCTCGAACGCCTACTCGCGCATACGTACGGCCAGGGCTCGTGTACATGGATGGGTCGGAACGGAGAAACAACGTCGTCGTCGTGTTCATGGGAAGCCAACCGGCTGGGTCAGAACGGAACGCGTCGTCGTGTTCATCGGGAGGGCTTGGACGGAACAGCCGATGGAAACGAGGCCTGGCGTACTGCAGAATGGAGGAAACGGCCTTGTGTTCGACCGGCCACGTTCGAAACGGGATCCTGTTCATCAGGAGGGGTCTGGCGTACCGCAAAAGGGAGGAAACGGACCTCCTACGGTCGAAAAGGGGGTCCTGTTGATCGGGAGGGGTGTGGCGTACCGCAAAACGGAGGAAACGGACTTGTGTTGGAGCGCTACGGTCGAAACGGGGGTCCTGTTCATTGGGAGGGGTGTGGCGTACCGCAAAACAGGACTCCACGGGATACTGTTCATCTCCACCGTCGACCCCATCCAGCCTCCACGGGCTACTGTTCATCCACCGTCGACCTCCTCCAGCCTCCACCTGCGACTGTTCATCCACGGGCTCCTGTTCATCCAGCCTCCACCGCGCGCTACTCCACCGGCTACTGTTCAACCAGCCCTCTCCAGGGGCTCCTGTTCAACCACCCCTCCATGGGCTACTGTTCATCCAGCCCTCCACCGTCTACTGTTCATCCTACCCTCCACGGGGTGGTCCTGTTCATCCTGCCCTCCACGGGGTCCTGTTCATCCAGCCCCAACCGGCTCGAACGATCGGGGTCCTGTTCATCCACCCCCACCGGGAACAGTTCATCAAAACCTCCCAGCAACGCTCCCTGTTCATCCAGAGGCAACGCCACGGGGCACTCCCACCGGGAACAGTTCATCCAAACCTCCCAGCAACGCTCCCTGTTCATCCAGAGGCAACGCCACGGGGTCTGTTCATCCACCCCCACTGGGAACTGTTCATCCAAACCCCCCAGCAACACTCACTGTTCATCCAGAGGCAGCATCGATCGGCTTCAGTTAGCAGCAGTAGTGAAGGAATCGCTCGATCGGGTTCAGTTAACAGCCATTGATTGATCGCTCGGGTTCAGTAACGCGTAGCCTGCAGTGCAATCGCTCGGGTTCAATTAGAGCCCAACGCCTCGCTCGGGTTCAGTTAGAGCCCAATGCCTCGCACACACGCACGTACGTACGAGAGAAACACGCATCGCTCGGCCCCCGACCACCCACCGTAACCGGGGACTCCTCGATATTTTCCGCTCCCTCGCTTCTACCATGGTTTTTTCCGTCATGGACGGCCCAAAGAATGTCATGCAGTTGCGTCTCCGGCCCGCCCAGGACAAAAAGCCCATTTTCTGTCATGATTTTTTGTCATAGAAGTAGGACCCCACCACATCTATGATGATACTGGGTTTTGTCACAATTATCATCATAGAAGTGTCATAAGTATGACAGAAAATATTTTTGTTCGGCCCAAAATGTCACGGATGTGTCTTTTTTTTGTAGTGATGCAGATAACGCATAATGTTAAGAAGGACACATCTCTTTGATCTGAAGAAATACACTAAGAAATCAACAACAAGGTACGAGAGTGGTCACATGTCTGTTGACTGAAGACTAAATTGGGGTCACATGATTTTATTTTATTTTGGTACTGTCTGATCTACGCCGGATGGCTTGATGGCCGTCTTGTGCCTCCGGGCTGACACTGTTAGGAATCTTCCCCGAAGAGCCAGCGACCAACGGTAGAGCAGTCTGCCTCCGCCATCCGTCCCGCTCCCCGCCCCACCGCACTGCCGTGGTTGCGCCGCCCCCGGGCCAATCCACAAAGACTCCCCGTCATCCAGATCCGGCGGCGGCAGTACCTTCAACCCACGCAACTCTAAGATAGCCATCTAAGCGCTGCTCCCGCGACGAACTTGCGGCCCCTCACCCTTACGTTAGACACCAGCCAAACGGCAGCCTAGGAGCTCTGCCGCCTCGAGGGGTGTTGCTTCCCATTGGGAATAAATTGGGCCAGAATAAAAATTCAGACAACTTACGCCTAAATAAAGTGATTTGAGATGAGGGTGCGACCTATCTGGCGGCATGTCAAAGTAGGCGGGTCCATCTGCCGAGTCGGTGAGGCCGGCGCGGTTGCGGTGGCGACCGGCGACGGGGAAACAGCGATGTCGCGACGGTCGACGGCTACGGGGAAGCAGCGCCGGGACTCTGGACGGATCCGAAGTTGGAGCCGCTCCGGCACCGTGAACAACAGCGGGGGTGAATCGGCTCTGGTATGGTTCATGCAGCCGTCGTCGAGGCAGCTCCAGCAGCACGGAGTAAGAGGCACACGGCCCAGTGCACGACGACAAATGGACAGCGTCTCCGGCATTAGGGAGGAGGGCGGCTATGAAATTGGTGTGGTGGGGGCGCCATGGAGGAGGGGCTGAGGTTTCACAGCTCGGGAGAAGGGAGCTTCCGGGGAGAAGGTGATTTGGCGCCCACGAGGTATGAATGGGGGGATTGGGAGGGGAGTGGAACCATGTTTTACAGACGCATTTGTCTAAAATCTAAGGGGGAGTTATAGTTCTACCCCTGCCTTTAGGCTTCTCGGCTTGGGTCTGTGTACTGAGGGTCGGGGATAGTAGAGTAACTTTGCTCGTGTTTTGAAATATAGCGGGCGCGAGCGATTTCGGGCGAGGAGGGCGTGTTTTGAAATATAGCGGGCGCGAGCGATTTCGGGCGAGGAGAGCGTGTTTTGAAATAGTGGGCGCGAGCTATTTCGGGCGAGGAGAGCGTGTTTTGCCGACCATGGTTTATGAATTATTCGGCACATGTCATTTTGGCCGAGGAGAAGGAGCGCTTGGATGAAGTTACGAACCTACCCTCGATGTACAACGGGCCAATTGATGCGTTTCCCACATAGGAAGGTAATTTCGCGTCTCCCATTTATTTGCTCGGGCGAATTCCACCGAGCAGAGGATGTTTAACGGTTCGTTCAAAATTTTGGAGAACGAGCATCCACGTCTACCTTACCAAGTCAATTCGAATCAAATTTTGAAATATTAGCTTGCCACTTCTTTTTTAGATGGAGAGATGATGCTCGGGAGTAATGTGTTTTTACATGCTCGTTGCTAGCGATTTACTATATGACAAATAGTTGACCCACTCAAAAACGGGAATCAAACCCAAAATGAAATATCTCGATTCAATGAAATAGCTCGTTCACCAGGTCAAAATAGTGAACTAAATCCAAAATTGAACACCTCAATCGAGTAGCATGTTGTACACTATTATAGTACTCCATGAACATGTTGAAAGTCAAATTAATGAACTTGTTTGACATACGCATATATCCATTCATGTGTGGATTGCAGACAACATGTTCTCCACTTTAAATATTTGAATGCTATTTTATATCGAAACATGGTTTATAAAACACAACCTCCCCCTCTCCCGGACTCCTGCTCTCTCTCTCTCTCTCTCTCCGACAATCTTCAATTCTGTCGCACGCATCCAACACACAAACATTGTTGGTCCCTCTCGCTTTCTCTCCATCTCTCTCTCTCTCTTTGTGTGTGTGTGGGGGGGTCTTTCTAGTTCGCATGCATATATACTCCATCTATAGGTCTCTCTCGCACACTATGTATGATTCTCTAGTCCAAGCTAGATATCTTGGGTGCACTCATCGTGCACACACAAATTCCTTGGCTCGCTGCCCGTAACTCTCTCACGCACCACTCTATCGTCTCAGAGCTCTTCCCCCTCTCTCTCAAACTCTCCATCTACCTGGGTCACACATACACATGCATATCTCACTCACACTCGATAGGCCCATCTAAAACTCTATCTCTCTCCCTCATTCTCTCTCCATCTCACACGCACACACACACAATCTCATGCCTAGCTAGCCAAGTATGATGGTCTCCCACTCAATTGTAGGCACACGCAGTCCCCCCTATATGTATATGAATAGCTAATCTTAGTCTCCATCACAAACATGTGCATGGTCTATCTCGATTTCTCTCGGGGCATCTTTCTATCGCACACGCACCTCCCTCGATCTCCCACCCATATAGTCCCCTCACGATCTCGAGGGGATCTCTCTATCACAAACACACCCTCTCGCCCTCCCCATGTGTCCATGTTCTCCATGTGTCCCTCTCGACCTTTGTTCCTTGTTGGCCAGACCTCTATTGGACAGGTGTTATAGGGGTGTCTCTCTCCGTTGCAAACAATCACACACTAGCTATCTTCGTGTATCTCCTCGCCTCAGATTTCTATCTCGGAGATGCATGCGTGATATGTTCGCCTAAGAAATGAAAAAACACACACACTCTCTCTCTAATTTATCGTTTGTTGTCACTTTCTCTTTCACACACATACTCTTTTTGCACACTTAATCATTCTCCTTCAGACGCACTTGATCTCTCTCGACTTAGGCACTCTCCTCGGTCCATAGCATATTGATTTATTGAAAAGTCAAACATCACAAAGTTTGACCATGTACATGGAGAAAAACAATTACATCTAGAACGGCAAACATATACCATTAGATTCACCATGAGATGTAGTTTCGTATGATGTATCTTTGGTATTGTAGATATAAATAAAATTTGCATAAACCTGATCAAAGTTTCCAAAGTTTGACTTCTAAAAAATTTACATGCACTGCATTATCGAGCGGATGGAATATCTCTTTCCCCCTCTCAGCTATCTGACGCACCAATCAGCCTTATCGGGGCTCCTCAATCTCTCTCAAACTTTATATCTCCCTGGTTCACACATACACATGTCTCGCTCACGCTATACATATAGACCCATCCAACACTCTCCGGCCTTGTTCTCTCTCTGTGTGACACGCACCCCCCGAATAAGTACCATAATCCCTCACTCCATCATAGGCGCAAGCACTCCCCCCCTAAGTATGATTATCTCTCACTAGCCATCAGGAACACACGTATTGTCTCCTTCCATCCATACATGTATCTCGATATCTCTCGGGGTATCTTCTATCGCGCACACACCTTGTCACTCGATCTCCCACCCATTTAGTCCCATCACGATCTCCAGGGGATCTCTCTATGACAAACATACACTCTCTCGTCCCCATGTCTGCATTTTCTCCGTACGTCTCTCTCGACCTCTCTGCCTTGTTTGTCAGACCCCTCTTGGCCACGTGCTAGGGGTCTTGCTCTCTCGGTTGCAAACAACCACACACTATCTCCTCACCTTGCTTCCGTTGTCGAAGATGCATGTGTGATATGTTTGCATAAGACACACACGTTTTTTCTCGACTTTTATCGAGTGTTGTCCATGTCTCTTTCAAACACGCACACACACTTTTTTCACTCACTCTTTCTATTTCACTCTCTCTCTCTCTCTAGTTAGGGACTCTCTCACGTCCATAAGCATATGGATGTTTTGAAAAGTCAAACCTCAGAAAAGTTTGACTAGGTATATGTGGAGAAAAACATTTACATCTGGAACGATCATTAGATTCATCACAACATGTACTTACTTCATACTATCATTTATCTTTGGTATTGTAGATATAAGTAATTTCTTTATACACTTGGTCAAAGTTTCAAAAGTTTGACTCTTAAAAAAATGTTGGAACTACGTTATCGAACGGAGGGAGTAGCTCTTTCTCTCTCTCTCTGCTATCTCTCACGGGCCTCCCCTCTCACTTGAACACTCTACACCGACGGATTATACGCTCATTGTGTCAGCGTATAGCTCCGTATATTGTTCAGTTGACTGGTCAACCTGTCCACATGCTGCCTTGTCAGCTCGTGTTCTGTATCTTCGTGTGCTGGCCCATGTGGCAGTGGGTGAAAATAAGTAAACTAGAGGCACATCTGACACGCGATGAAGTAAACAAAGTTGAAACCACTCGGGGTAGCACCCCGCATGCTAGTAAATTGAGGGCGCATTGAGAACACACTTCTTCTGCGTGAAGGACGCACTCGCGCACAATTCACCACTGCGCGGCGGCATGCACAGAAGGACGCACTTGCGCACACCCAGCACACAACACACACCGGCACACATGTACACCGGCGTCGCCGCCGGTTGAGATGGACGGCGAGGCAGCCAACAAGCGGAGGCGGCTCAAGCCAAAACCGCATCCGGCGAGCCTGGACTTCATCAGCAGCCTCCCCGACGACATGCTGCTTGTCATCATCGGCCTCCTCCCCACCCAATCTGCCGTGCGGACCACCCTGCTCTCCCGGCGGTGGCGCCCCCTCTGGCGCCGCGTCCCCCTCAACCTCACCATCGACAGCTGCCTCTGCGACGGGGATTGCAAACGCATGGCCACAGTCTCCAAGATCCTTTCATCGCACCCTGGGCCAGCCAGACGCCTTGACATCCGCATGTTTAGTACCAACTGCAAGGTCAAACCCAAGTTCGACGAGTGGTTCTTATCCCCCACCCTAGATCAGCTCGAGGAGCTTAGCTTTCAAGCTGGACGATGCCGCTCTCTGCCGCCGTCCGTGCTCCGCCTCACGGCAACTCCGCGCCGCGCCAGCTTCAGCTCCTGCTATCTTCCCCAGATTAATGCCGCGCCCGCCCTTCTTCTCCCTCAACACAAGCAGCTCGACCTCTTTGACGTTGTCATCTCGAAGAAGGCTATGGAGCACCTGCTCCGCAGCTGTACTACGCTCGAGTACCTTCGTCTTGAGCAGATCCACGGGTTCATTAGCCTCCACATCGCCTCGACGAATCTTCGATGGATTTATGTGTCTTGCTGGCCCCGCAACAAGACATCATTTGGGAAGAGATCACTCCAGCTGTTCCACGTTATGGTCATTGAGAATGCGCCTTTCCTTGAGAGATTGCTTGTATCGGATCTAGAAGGTCCAACAAAAATCAGGGTCATTGACGCACCGAAATTGACAGCGTTGGTGCACTCGTCTACCAAATTCTCCGAACTCTTTATTGGATCCGTAATCGTTCAGGTACAGCACTCGTCTTCTTCTCCGTCTTCTTGAAATTCACATTTTTAAATTTCTTCTTGATGTATTTATGACCGTCTTCCAGAAAATGATTCCCACAAACTTGACCCAGTCTATGCGCACAGTGAAGATCTTGGCAATAAAATCTATCGGCCCTAATCTGGATCAAGTTGTTGGATTCCTTACATGTTTTTCATGCATGGAGAAGCTACTCATCGAGGTGAAACTTCTTTCCTATTAGTAAACGGCAATCACAATGTAGCTCAATTTTTTTCGTAATGATCCCAAATTACGATGACAAGTGTAGTGTTAAAAACTGCATCTACGCACTGCACCGAAAGAAATGTTTTTAGTATTTTTTTTCTCACGTGATCACTTGCATCGTTTTTTTGTTGTTGTACTACTATAGTAGCCTAGGCTAGTCATAGTGGAAGTAACTTAGACTACTCCAGTAACTCTATGGTTACCCTAAGAGCAAGTACTACCTCCGTCCTGGTTTACTCTTCCTATTTTGTAGTATCAAAATTTGACCATAGATTTAACTGACAAAATGTTAATGCATGTCACTAAGAACTATATCATTGGATTCGTATTTGAACATAATTTCAAATGGTGTAATTTTTAGTGACATGCATTGGCATTTTCTTACGTAAATCTATGGTCAAAATTTTATACTAAATAAGAGGTAGTACAAAAGTGGGCTATAACGGCCCTCCACTATGTAGGCCAAAACACATGCCAAATTCACTTGTGATGCATTTGGCATTGATGCCCCTCCATTGCTCACCTGGTGCCCCAATCTGGATCACCTACTTTGCTCCAATGCCAAATTAACTCACGCAATGAAAAAACACTTGCGTGGGAGAGAGAGAGGACTGAGGCAATAAAAAAACACTTGTTTGGGAGAGTGAGAGGCTGGTGTAGTTGGTTTGATTGATTTGTTTATACATGTGGGTCTGTGTGCACAGCGGTGCCAACTCTCTCACATCGCGAGAGCGGTGCCAAAATCTTTTGATTTGACATCGATGCGTATTATGTGGCATACTTTTGCGAAATATGGCATCGGCCACATAGTGGAAGGCAACAAATGCCCAAGCTCTTCACGTACTCCTAGGTAAATGAGAGGAAAGAGAAAGAGAGAGAGAGAGAGAGAGAGAGTGAAAAAATATCACTAGCCAGCCAACCCTATCGTATGAGCGAATGATATTGGTACCTCTTGATGACACGACAATCTTATACAGCCAGCTGCTCTAATATGTTCTCTTCTTTTGCAGATAAAAACAAACCCGAAAGTGAAAAATGTGATGCACTATAACAATCTCGTCGAATGCCTTGATCTCCATCTTACAGAAATTGATTTGATTGGCTACCGAGGCAGCACATCTGAGATTAAATTAGCCAGGTTCTTTGTCAGGTGGTTGGTGCGACATATGCCAACGGGTGGCTTATCATTGTGGGTGCCAATAAAACGTCGCCGGTGCCTGGAAATGGGATGAGGCGAAGACATGCACGCCGGCGGAGCTTACCCAGGTTCGGGGCTCTCCGAGGAGATAACACCCCTAGTCCTACTCTGCGGGGTCTCCGCATGATCACTAGATCAGGAAAGGTAGCTACAATCGCTCCTAGAGCTGTTTGGGGTCAAGGGAGAAGAAGAACAAGGCTAGCTCTAACTTCTCTCTCTCTATGGTGTGTGTGCTATGCTTAGAAGCCAACCCTTTGCATGGGTGCTCCGGGGGGTTTATATAGGCCTACCCCCGGGGGTACAATGGTAATCCGGCTGGGCACTGGTCCCAGCCGTCAGTGTCTATGCTCGCCGGCTTCTCCGCCGGCTGTTGGGTCCCGCCGACTGGTGGGTCCCGCCGGTTGCCGGCTTCTTGGTCGACAGGCCGGCCCAACCGCCTAGGGTCTTGTCGGCGGCTGCTTACTGTAGCCTCGCCCCTGATGATGAGGGCTTCGTTGAGGTAAGCGTGGCTATAGTGGGCCGCCTCGGGGGCTCTCACTTTAGCCTTACCTCGTCTTGTCTCCTTAATGTGGCGCATGCTTCGAGGGAGGGGGTAGCCGGCTTCTGGGGGCCGGCTACGCCCTTGGCCGACTGGGAAAGGCCGGGCCGCCTTCACGCCTCTCTCTGGCCAAAGGGGCCCGCCGCCCGTGGGCCGTACGGGAGTCTGTCGTGGATGACGTTGAGGCTAGCATGGCTACAGTGCCGAGCCGCATGGGAGACAGCCGTCCCGTACGGCCTCCTGTAGCCATGCCCGCCTCGGGCTTCGGGGGTAGTGGGCCGCACTGTGGCCACACCCCGTCTTGTCACCATTATGTGGGAGTAGCTTTGGTGGTTGTGGTCTCGGCCGGCTTCTTGGAGTCGGTGCCCTTTGAGGCCGGCTTCCTGGAGTCGGCCACCCCGCGGTTGTCTTGGGGAGGGAGGTTGCTTGAGGCTGGGCCGCCTTCCGTGAGTCACTTCAGAGGTAGCCGGCCAGGGAAGGGGGTCCAATGCTTGGAGCGCTTGGAGGCCCAAAAGCCTGATAATTTTTCTGAAGAACCAGGGGTAATCGGTTAGGCTACCCGTGGCCATTTACTCCGACAGTAGTCCCCGAAGCTGATTGGGCTTCGAGGTTGAGTGGGAGTTGAGAAGCTCGATCAGCTTCCCATCTTAGCAAGCCGGCAGCTGGGAGCTGGCTTTGGTTAGGCGTGCCGCCTTGGTCGAAAACTTCCGGAGTCGGAGGGCGGGAGCTCGCCAGTGCACGCACCGGGCCGCGGGCCGGCCACTGGCCGTCTGCGAACCACGTGGCCCCTCTTGGCCGGAAAGCCTGCCAGCCCACGCGCGCGACGGAACGTTGCCGCAGGGCGGGGGCCCGCCACGTCCGCGCCCAGGCCTAGGCGCGGATTGTCTGCATCCCGAAACCGCCCGCACGTCTCATTGCGGCAGTTTCGGCTCGCATTTATGCGCGATAATCGCGAGGCGTGGGGGGAGTGGGTGCAGTTAATCCCACGACTCCCCCCACGTTCGGCCTCCCCGGCCCTGCCTCGCGAAGCTATAAGTAGGGGGAGGTGGAGGGCGGCAGGCCCTCGCACGCTCCTCCTACTTCCACCATCTTCTTCGCTCGCCATTTCTTGCGTCAGCGCCTCGCCGCCGCGCTCTTCCACCACACGCTCCTCCGCCGCCGTGCTTGCTTTCGCCATGCCTCCCGCCACGGAGCAGTATGGCGGGGATTGGGACGGCTCCAACATCCACGACGACCACGTCGAGTTCCTCCGCAACACGCGGCGGCTGCCCAGCGCGGACAAGGTGCAGGTCCGCCTCGCGCCGGCGAAGGAAATCACGCCGGAGCCGCAGGAGGGCGAGCGGGTGGTCTTCCGCTCGCATTTCTTGCGCGGCATCGGCCTTCCAGCGAGCGCCTTCTTCCGCTCCTGGCTCGACTTCTACCAGCTCCAGCCGCACCACCTCACCCCAAACGCGGTGGTGCTGCTGTCGGCCTTCGTCACGCTGTGCGAGGGCTACCTCGGCGTCCTCCCCACCCTCGAGCTCTGGGGGGAGTTCTTCCAGTCCAAGCTGGGCATGCGCATGCGAGGCGTGCCGGCCCAGACTGGAGCCTTCATCGCGTCGCGGAGGTCGGTCGCCGACAACCCCTTCCCCGTCATCCCGCTGATCCAATCGGTGAAGAAGTGGCAGAAGTCGTACTTCTACGTGCGGAACATCACCCCACGGGGCGACTACATCAACCTGCCGGCTTACGTAGCCGGCCCACCGGCGGGCAGGCGGCCCCAGTGGTCCTTCCGGGCGGTGACTCTGACGCCGGCTGGGTCCGCAGCCGTCGCCCGAGTGCGAGTGATGACCCAGTCGGAGGGCCTGACGGGGCCCGACCTTCTGGCCGCCTTCGTCGCGCGCCGGGTTCTTCCGCTCCAGAGCCGTCCTCATCTGATCTGTCAGATGAGCGGCCAGCTCGATCCGAGCAGGATGTGCACCAAGAACATGCCGCACGCGGAGGTCGCCTATATGGTGAACTACCTCGCGAACTGCAAACTCTCCGAAGAGTGGCAGTCCGGCAAGGAGCCATACAGCCGAGCCAATCCACCGCCCACGGTATGCTCTCCTTGTTTCTTCTTTCTCTCTCAACTCTGTTGCCGGGTTCCTCTTGGCCGACTCTAACTTAGTCGGCTTGTTTTTCGACAGAGCCCTCTTCTTCGGCCGGCGGGCGGGTCAGACGTAGAGCGTCGATTCGTCCCCGACCGGACAGAGCACGATCTGGAGGACCCCGACTTGGGGGCGGCTGGTATGGACGACAACATCGAGCCGGGTGGTGGTCAAGCCGGCGGCGAAGCAGGCGGCTCCGGGCTCGGAGTCACCTTCGACGACTGGCCGGACGACGATGAGGCCGAAGTCGCCCCGCGCCGCCAGCCGGCATCTGGACGCGGCGCGGGATCCTCCGCTGCACCGCCTGCTCGGGGTGGAGGGCAGAAGCGTCGCGCCGCCCAGGGTCTGTTCGGCAGTCGGACGAAGAAACCCAGGGGCGGGGCGGCAGCAACCAGGCGGGAGGAGGCGGCCGCGAAGGCGGCTCGCTTCCGCAAGACGGTGAAGCAACCGCAGACCGTGTCGGCGTAAGTTCAAAGTTTTTTGTATACTCTTTTTTCTTTCTTTTCTCTGGTGGTTCTTGAGCCCTTGTCTTTTTCTCCGATGATCAGAGCTCCGCTGTCGCTTGAGCGGGCGGCTGCTGCCTCCGTCGTCGAGTCGCCGAGGGGGTCTGGGAGCACCACCCGCCGTGTGGATCCCCGCGCCGAGCTTCAGGCGGCGACGAAACGAAACGCGCAGGAGGCACGGGAGGAGCAGGAGGCACGGGAGGCGGAGGCACGGAAGGCGGCCGCCGCCCAGGCGGCACGGGAGGAGGAGGCGGCGAAGGTGCTCGCCGATGCCGCGGCCAGGGCCCAAGCGGAGGCTGCAGCTGCAGAAGCAGCGGGGGAGGTCTTGATGGTCACCCCTCTGCGCGTTACGGTGCCGGGGTCCATGGAGCCCTCGCCAGAAGGAGCCAGCGGCGACCAGCCAGGGCTGGGGAGACACGACGACGTCATTATCCTGGAGAGGGCGCCAGTGCTGACCCCGCCAACTGGGGCGGCTCAAGGCGGCCGGCCTGATCAGCCGCCTACACAGTCGGCGGGGGGCGAGCCGGCCGCGAGGACTGAGATGGCGGTCCGGATGCCGCCGAGCCGGCGCGCGGGGAAGGCTGCGTCGGAGCCACAGAAGGCCGCGTTGGAGCCACAGCCGGCCGTGGGCTCCAGCTCGTCGGCCCAGGATGCGGAGGCGGCCAGCGCAACCTCAGGGTGGACGCCAGGCGGAGGGACGCCCGTGATGAACGTGGCTACGCAGGACGTCCGGACCCGGCTCCAGAGCCAAGCTGCGGCGCTGAGGCAGTTCACCGACGAGTTCCTTGCGACGCGGGCGGCCATCCGGGTCAGTCTTCCCATCTTGCTTCTTCTTGGTCTTGATTTCTTCTTGATCTTGATTTCTTCCGTGGGGGCGTGTCAGCGCACCAACTGGGTGTAGTCCCCGAGTTCCGAGTCGGCTGCTGAGCAGGCGGCTTGGAACTTCTTGGTGGATTTGTCTTTGCTATTCTTGTTCTTACTCCGATCTTCTGTCTATCTTGCAGGACTACCACAATCTTCGTGCGGCCGCCTTCAACTCCCAGGCTCGGGAGCTGACCCAGAAGACCGCCGACCTTACTGAGAGCCGAGGTACGTGCTTAGTTCTTTATCTCATGTGGGGGCGCCTCAGCGCACCCACTGGGTGTAGTCCCCGAGATTCGGGCCGACTGCTGAGTAGTTGGGTCGGATCTTCCTTGATGACTTCCTCTTACTGTTCTTTCTTCTTCTGCCGTCTCTGCAGCGGCCAATGCCAGTCTGAGGGCACAGCTGGGGGAGTCCCAGACTGCCCTTCGTGCCAAGGACGCCGAGCTCGCCGCCTTGGTGCAGGAACGCGACCGCCTAGCCAAGAAGTTGGCCGACCAGGAGGAAGGCCACAAGGCGGCTCTGAAGGCGGTGCAGGATCGCGAAGCCGCCCTCCAGGCCGAGTACGAGACGGAGGCGGCTGGCTGGGCTGAAGCCAGGCAAACTTTGATCTCTGGCTACGGTCAGATCGAAGATCTGGTTGACGGTAAGCCGCCTACCTCTTCGTCCTTCCTTGCCATCTGCCACTTTTGGCTTGTTTTCTGATTTTGGTGTTCTTTTCTTCCTTTCTTCTTCTTTCTTGCGCAGAATATTTCCCTGGCTATTCTACTGCCGCCAACCAGACCATCGAGGCCCGTCGTCAAGCGCGAAGGCAGGCTGGCTTTGAGATCTCGCCAACCGCCGGCCGTTCGCTGGAGGAGCAGCTCTTGGCGATCCAGGCCCGCATCCAGCCGGCTCACCGACTCCTCCACCGTCTTCAGCGTGCCGGGGCGCAAGTCGTGGCCGCCCTCTGGCCCGGCCAAGTGGTTCCTCGCACCCCCAGTCGGACTGCCGACTGGCTGGAGGTGGCAGTCGGCCGCTTCGAAGCTTGGAAGGCCTCGGCGGCTCGCTCCGGTGCCAGGCGGGCGCTGGAGTTCGTCAAGGCCTAGTATCCCGGCCTGAGCCTGGATCAGCTGGCTACCTGGCGGCAGCAAGCCGACACAGAGCTGGAGCCGGCGCGGCCGGCCATCATCCGGCGGGCTTCGGCAATCGCCGACTACACCGACACCAGCGTCTTCGCCCCCGAGGTGGACGACAACCGTGTCGCCCAGCCGGAGGAGTGGTTCGGTCTGAACCCGGCGGATGGCAAAGACTCGGCGGAGGAGATCGACTCCAGCGACGAGGGTGGAGAAGAGGAGGAGGAGGGTGAAGACGCCGAGCCGGCTGGTGGAGCAGACGGCCAGCCTCAGCCTGACCGCACCTCCAGCACCACGTCGCGCGCGAGTGCGTAGCCTGCCGTAGGTGGTGATCAAGCCGAGACCCGCTAGGCGGCCACTCCTTCAGCCGGCGATGCCGCCTTCACCGACCAGCTCGGCCTCCGCACGGCGCCTTAGTCTACCGTCTTTTGTTTTCCTGTCTTGTTGCTTTTGGAACAATGTTTGGTTAAGTCTGCACAATTCCACCCACTGGGTGTATTCGAACTTATGTCTGTTGCCAGCCTGTTGGGGGCTTTATATGTATATATAACTTATGCATGCATTTGGCCTTTCCTTGTACTTTGCTTTTTATCCTTCCGCTGTTTCCTTTGCCGCCCTCCCTTGGTTGCCGCCTCCCCAGTCCAACAGTTGCTCTGCAATCTGTAGCTGGAGGAGTGCTTGGCCAATTGGGGGGAAAGTACTTTAGCTTTGCTGGACTAAAGCTAAGTGCTTAGGAAGCCGGCCAGCCGGCTGTTTTGACAGCCGGCAGGCATGTTTGGAGGCCGTCTCTTTGCTATATAGGTTCGTTGTTCCTCAGCCATTTTTCGTGTGGGTATCCTTTCTGCCGTGCCTCTTGCTAGTCGGACAGTCAGTTCTTCAAGCTGCGACTTTCAACAAGAGGGGACTCGGGAGCCGGCACACTACTTTTCTGACTTCAGGTAGAACTTTCAATATAGCTCGAGGCGGCCAGTCCCCGGGCCGACTAGTCGAACCCGGTGCCAGACAAGAATTCAAATGTAATAATACATTCATGGATATGACACTTGTCATTCATAGATAAACAAAGGCAGTCCCCGAGTACTGTTCGGGGGGCCTGTTGGTTTGTACTTAATACAAAAGGGTAGCATGATACATACTACTTTTAACTGTAAAATCGTCTCAGGAGGTTTGCATTCCATGGTCGCTCCGACTCCTTGCCGGAGTCGTCTCTCTTGTGTGCTCTTGGTTTTTGCGCGTCGATCGAGTAGTAGGAGTCGTTGCCGAGTGCCTTGCTGACGACGAAGGGGCCTTCCCAAGGGGCCGAGAGCTTGTGCTGGCCGGCTGTTCGCTGGATCAGCCGGAGCACAAGGTCGCCCTCTTGGAAAGATCTTGGCTTGACCTTGCGGTTGTAGTAGCGGCGCAGCCCTTGCTGGTAGATGGCGGACCGGCTGAGTGCTAACAGCCGGCCTTCTTCCAGTAGGTCGACGCCGTCTTCTCTTGCTTCCGTGGCCTCCTCCTCCGTGTACATGGTGATCCGAGGTGAGTCGAACTCGATGTCTGTTGGGATGACAGCCTCGGCACCATACACGAGGAAGAATGGAGTGAAGCTGGTTGACTTGTTGGGTGTAGTGCGCAGACTCCAGAGGACAGCCGGCAGCTCCTCGAGCCAGCAGCCGGCCGATCGCTCCAGTGGTACAACCAGTCGGGGCTTGATGCCGGAGAGGATGAGTCCATTTGCTCGCTCGACCTGGCCGTTTGACTGCGTGTGGGAAACGGACGCTAAGTCCAGTCGGATGCCCTGCGTCACGCAGAAACGTGCCAGTGCTCCTTTGGCGAAGTTCGTGCCGTTGTCGGTGATGATGCTGTGCGGCACGCCGTACCGAGTAGTGATGCCGCTGATGAATGTCACGGCAGTCGGCCCGTTCAGCTTCTTGATCGGCTTTGCTTCGATCCACTTTGTGAACTTGTCCACGGTGACCAGTAGATGTGTCAAGCCGCCGCGGGCTGTCTTGAAAGGGCCCACCATGTCCAGTCCCCAGACGGCAAAAGGCCAGGTGAGGGGAATGGTCTTGAGTGCAGAAGCCGGCAGGTGTTGCTTGGAACTAAAAACTTGGCATCCTCTGTAGCTCTTGACTATTTCTTTAGCATCCTCCAAGGCAGTCGGCCAGAAGAAACCGTGGCGGAAAGCCTTGGCCACAAGTGATCTTGAGGCTGCGTGGTGGCCGCATTCGCCTTGGTGGATGTCTTTGAGGATTGCCACTCCTTTTTCTGGCTCGACACAACGCTGGAAGACTCCAGTGACGCTGCGCTTCACAAGCTCTCTGTTGATTATTGTGTATGCTGCGGCTCGTCGTTGCACTAGTCTTGCTGAGATCTCATCAGCCGGCAGCTCTCTGCTGACTAGGAACTTGAGGATGGGCTGGGCCCATGACGGAGCTGTGACTTCTTCTTCTGTTAATGTGGCCACCATGACTTGGGTGGGTGGGTTGGGTGGCGTTGAATTGGAGTCGGCCACCACTTCTTGTGTCGTAGCAGTCCCCGGGCCGGGTTCTGAAGTCCCCGGGCCGGGTGCGACTACGGCAGTCCCTGGGCCAGTTGTCGAAGTCCCCGTGCCGCCTGCGGGGTTTCTCCAGTTGGATCCGGCTGTATCTGACGCAGGCGGTACGAAGATGGAATCCGACTCTGGAGACGGCTTGATGGACGGCTTGAGGAGGCGTTGGAGGGAGACGCCAGTCGGTATGGCTTGTCGGGTGGAGCCGATCCATGCTAGGGCATCTGCTTGGTCGTTGTCGGCCCTTGGCATGTGAAGGAACTCGCACCCTTCGAAGTATCTGCTTATCTGCTGGACGAGGAATCGATAGCTCGCCATGTTCGCGTCCTTGGCATCCCAGTCGCCAGACGATTGCTGGACCACCAAGTCTGAGTCGCCGTAGCACAGGATCCGGCGTATGCCAAGTTCTTTGGCTAGCCGGAGCCCATGTACGAGCGCCTCGTACTCGGCCACGTTGTTGGAGGTAGCGAAGTGGATCTGCAGCGTGTACTTGAGCTTGTCGCCTTTGGGAGAGGTGAGGACGATGCCGGCTCCCAAGCCGGTGCGCATTTTGGACCCGTCAAAATGCATCCGCCAATGGGTAGAGTCGGGAGCCGGCGGTAGGTACTGGGTCTCGGCCCAGTCGACGAGGAAGTCGGCCAATGCTTGCGACTTGATGGCGGTGCGGGGTTGGTAGAAGATTGTGTAGGGTGCCAAAGCAATGGCCCATTTGGCCACCCGGCCGGATGCATCCCGGCTGCCTATGATCTCGGCGAGCGGGGCAGTGCATACGACCGTGATGGGGTGCTCTTGGAAGTAGGGCTTCAGTTTCTTGGCAGCGAAGTACACCCCATAGCACATCTTCTGGTAGTGCGGGTAGTTTTGCTTAGAGCTGGATAGCACTTCGCTGAGATAGTACACCGGCCTCTGGACTAGCTGGGCTCGGCCTTCCTCCGGGCGCTGGACCACAAAAACAGTGCTGATGACTCGGCTAGTCGCGGCGATGTAGAGGAGCATGGGCTCCTTCTCAGTCGGCGCTGCCAGGACAGGCGGAGTGGTCAGCATTTTCTTCAACTCATGGAAGGCTTGGTCGGCTTGGTCGTTCCACTCGAAGTGAGTGGACTTCTTCATGAGTCGGTACAGGGGGAGAGCCTTCTCTCCTAGTCGGCTGATGAAACGATTCAGGGAGGCTAAGCAGCCAGTGAACTTCTGCACATCTCGCAGTTTGGTTGGAATCTCCATCCTCTCGATGGCCTTGATCTTGACGGGGTTGCATTCGATGCCGCGCTCGAAGACCAGGAAGCCCAGCAGCTGGCCGGCTGGCACTCCGAACACGCACTTCTCAGGATTGAGCTTGATTTGGAATCGGCGCAAGTTGGCGAATGTTTCTTTCAGGTCTTCCAGCAAGGTACCGCGCTTCTCTGTCTTCACCACAATGTCGTCTACATAGACGTGGGCATTTCTGCCGAGTTGTTTCAAGAGGCATTTCTGCATGCAACGCTGAAAAGTGGCACCGGCATTCCTGAGGCCGAATGTCATAGTCAGGTAGCAGAAAGCTCCAAAGGGTGTGATGAAGGCAGTTTTCAGGCGGTCAGCTGGGTCCAACTTGATCTGATGGTACCCTGAGTACGCATCCAAAAAACTTAACAGCTCACATCCGGCTATGGAGTCTATTACTTGGTCAATCCGTGGCAGAGCAAACGGATCCTTTGGGCAGGCCTTGTTCAAACTGGTGTAGTCTATACACATGCGCCACTTGTTATTCTTCTTCAGAACCAGAACTGGGTTGGCAAGCCATTCTGGAAAGAACACTTCCATGATAAAGCCAGCGGCAAGGAGCCGGGCTATCTCTTCTCCCACGATTCTTCGCTTCTCTTCAGACAGTCGGCGGAGGGGTTGCTTGACCGGCTTCGCGTCGGCTCGGACATGTAATTTGTGCTCGGCGAAATCCTTCGGGACACCCGCCATGTCCTTTGGGGACCATGCAAAGATGTCTCGATTCTCACGGAGGAAGTCGACGAGCTCGCCTTCCTATTTACTATCCAAGTTCGCCCCAATGACAGCGAACCTCTCCGGGTTCTCCGGGTCCAGAGGTATCTTCTTTGTCTGTTTGGCAGGCTGGAAGGAGCCCTGCGCGTCACAATCCTTGGGGTTAGGGGACAGGGCCGGCTGCTTGCCGGCCATGGCCACAACCCGTTCCAACATCTTCTTCTCTTCTGCCACCACGAGGGACTCGGCCAGCCGGTTGCTGGCCATGGCGCACTTGATGGACTTCTTGTAATCGCCGGCTATCGTGATGATCCCCTTCGAGCTGTGCCCCACTACGCCTACCTGAAGATGATCACCACGAGGGACTCGGCCAGCCGGCTGCTGATCATCTTCAGGTAGGCGTAGTGGGGCACAGCCATGAACTTGGCCAGAGCAGGTCGGCCAAGCAGAGCATGATAGGGGCTCTCCAAATCCACTACCTCGAACCAGATTGCTTCTCGGCGAAAATGATCTTTGTCTCCGAAGAGAACATCCATTTTAATCTTGCCGATTGGGGAGCAAGACAAGCCGGGGACGATACCTTGGAAGACGGTGCGGCTCGGCATGAGCTGCTTTGCTTTGATGTTCAGCTTCTCCATGGTATCGCGGTACAGTATGTTGATACTGCTACCGCCATCTATCAGGACGCGGGAGAACCGGGCAGCTCGCCTCTCCGTCGCGAGGGTGACATCCAAGACCATTGCATAGGAGCCAGGCGAAGGCATCACCTCTGGGTGGTCGGCCTGGCTCCAGCTGATTGGCTTTTCTGACCAGTGCATGAACTCGGGGGTGCTGGAGGCGACTGCATTCACTTCTTGATGCTGTCGGCATCGGCTGCGCTTGTCGTCGGCTTGACTGGTGAAGACGACGTAGGCGGCATGCTCTTCGGGGAATTCGTCTTGGATGGCGCCGACTGCCGGCCGAGCTGCCGGCTGCTGGGGCGCTGGAGGCGGCGGGCCGGGAGGCGGAGGCGGCAGCATCCCCTCGCCCTTGGTGATGCGGGTGAGCCAGTGGCATTTCCGAGTTGTGTGGTTGGATGGCTTCGCGCCGCTGTGGAATTTGCAGGGGGCATCAAGAGCCTGCTCGTAGGAGAAAGCCGGCTGCCAAGGCGGCCTGCCACCCTTCTTCTTGGGAGTGGGCCGTTCTTTGGGCTGCTCATCTTCAACGGTGGCCACCTGCCGACTGGAGGAAGTCGGCATGGGGGCCTTTCGCTTGTGGTCGTTCTGGTAGGGGCGCCGATTAGGGTCGCCAGCCGGCATCTTAGGAGCCGGAGCAATCACCTTCCCCGAGGCATCTACTCGGAGCTCGGTCTTCATTGAGGAGTCGGCTGTGGCGTACTTGTCAGCGATGACCAGTAACTCGTCGAGGGTAGCCGGCTCGTCGCAGAGGAGTCGGTGCTTGAGGAGGGTGCCCTCTTGGCACCCGACGGTGAAGTAATCGATGGCCTGGACCTCATGCACCCCCTCGCAGGAGTTGCGGAGCTCGGCCCACCGCGTGAGGTAGTCGCGGGCCGACTTGTTGGGCCCTTGGACGCAGAGGGAGAGCTGGCGAGGCTTGGGAGGCCGCTTGTAGGTGCTGGTTAAGTTGCGGACGAAGACTTCCGTGAAGTCTAGCCAACTGTTGATGCTGTAGGGCTTGAGGCTGTTGAGCCATGTGCGCGCCGTGCCTTGCAGCATGAGGGGGACGTACTTCACGGCAACGCGCCGATTGCCGTTGGCTATGCTGACGGCCGTGAAGTAGTCGATGAGCCAATCTTCCGGCTTCACTGAGCCGTTGTACTTGGGCGTGTCTCTGGGGAGCGAGAACCCTTTGGGGAAGGGCTCATCGCGGATGCGGGGGCCAAAGCATGGCGGGCCGACATCGTCTTCTTCTTCTAACGCCAAGGATCGAGCAAGGCGGTCGATCCTGTGGCGGGCGTCGTTCTCGCCGACTCCTTCTCGGCGGCCGAGTCGGTCACCAAGAGTCGGGTGCGTGATAGGCGGCGGAGTGAGGCGTCTTTCTCTTCGAGGCGGGGGAGGAGGCAGATTTCCTTGGTGCTCTACTGCTCGAGGGCGGCCTTCCGCGTCGCGCTCGATGGTGATGCGAGTCCGGCTGCGGCTGCCAGCCGGCTCCTTGTCTTTCTTCTGGCGTGCGCCGCTCGCAGTCGGCGAGCGGGACGTCGCGGCGTGCTCCCGGCGCGGGGGATGACTATCAGCACGGGCGCCGGCTTCATGCCGTTCTGCAGCCGCGTCGATCAGCTGCTGAGTCCGTCTTGTCATGTAAGGGAGCTCATCAGCTCCCAGCCCATTGAGCTCTTCTGCAGCCGCCTGAGCGGCTCGCAGATTCTCGAGCAGGGTGGCGTAGACGGGGCGATCTGCCCCCAGCATGTTGGCGACGGCCGCGCCGCGCTTTTGGACGAAGGCGGCGCGGTCGACTTCGCGCTGGTGGGCCTCGGTGAGGCGTCTCATGGAGGCTATCTTCTGGCCCTCCGCGATGAGGGCGAGGCGGCGTGCCTCCAAGGTCTCGGCATCGGCATCGGCCGGGATGGGGACGGAGAGGTCGTGCATCGCCGCTTGCAGGGCGTCGTGGGCGTTCTCGCCCGAGTTGGCGACGTGGCTGATGACCAGCACTTCGGTGACAGCGCTGCTGCCGCTGTCAGCTCGAGGGAGGGGGTCGTCGAAGACCACCACGTCGGAGGGGTAGGCGTCAAGCGATGCTGTGTCGAAGTCGACAAGCATCGGGTCGGTGGAGCCGACCGACTCCACATCTGCAGCAGGCTCGCTGGAGACGTGAAGCTGGTCGAGGAGGCTGACGAGGCGGTTCTCGGGGTAGTCCGTGCCTGCATCGGACGCAGGCTCGTCGGAGATGCGAGTCTCGCCGAGCAGATCGGCGAGGCAGCTCGCTGCGCAGGCGTCATCGACGCCTTGCAGCGCGTCGTGGCAAACGCCATCGGACGCAGCAGGCTGGCTGCGCTCGCGGGGGAGGAAGAGGGTTCCCGTCCAGAACAGGTCTCCGGACGACGGTGCACCTGGCCCCACGGTGGGCGCCAAATGTCGGGTGGTTGGTGCGACATATGCCAACGGGTGGCTTATCATTGTGGGTGCCAATAAAACGTCGCCAGTGCCTGGAAACGGGATGAGGCGAAGACATGCACGCCGGCGGATCTTACCCAGGTTCGGGGCTCTCCGAGAAGATAACACCCCTAGTCCTGCTCTGCGAGGTCTCTGCATGATCACTAGATCAGGAAAGGTAGCTACAATCGCTCCTAGAGCTGTTTGGGGTCAAGGGAGAAGAAGAACAAGGCTAGCTCTAACTTCTCTCTCTCTATGGTGTGTGTGCTATGCTTAGAAGCCAACCCTTTGCATGGGTGCTCCGGGCGGTTTATATAGGCCTACCCCCCGGGGGTACAATGGTAATCCGGCTGGGCACTGGTCCCAACCGTCAGTGTCTACGCTCGGCGGCTTCTCTGCCGGCTGTTGGGTCCCGCTGACTGGTGGGTCCCGCCGGCTGGCGGCTTCTTGGTCGACAGGCCGGCCCCACCACCTAGGGTCTTGTCGGCGGCTGCTTACTGTAGCCTCGCCCCTGATGATGAGGGCTTCGTTGAGGTAAGCGTGGCTACAGTGGGCCGCCTCGGGGGCTCTCACTGTAGCCTTACCTCGTCTTGTCTCCTTAATGTGGCGCATGCTTTGAGGGAGGGGGTAGCCGGCTTCTGGGGGCCGGCTACGCCCTTGGCCGACTGGGAAAGGCCGGGCCGCCTTCACGCCTCTCTTTGGCCAAAGGGGCCCGCCGCCCGTGGGCCGTACGGGAGTCTGTCGTGGATGACGTTGAGGCTAGCATGGCTACAGTGCCGAGCCGCACGGGAGACGGCCGTCCCGTACGGCCTCCTGTAGCCATGCCCGCCTCGGGCTTCGGGGGTAGTGGGCCGCACTATGGCCACACCCCGTCTTGTCACCGTTATGTGGGAGTAGCTTTGGTGGTTGTGGTCTCGGCCGGCTTCTTGGAGTCGGTGCCCTTTGAGGCCGGCTTCCTGGAGTCGGCCACCCCGTGGTTGTCTTGGGGAGGGAGGTTGCTTGAGGCTGGGCCGCCTTCCATGAGTCGGCTTCAGAGGTAGCCGGCCAGGGAAGGGGGTCCAATGCTTGGAGCGCTTGGAGGCCCAAAGGCCTGATAATTTTTCTAAAGAACCAGGGGTAGTCGGTTAGGCTACCCGTGGCCATTTACTCCGACATTCTTTGTCCTGGAGGCAAGTGTGCTCAAGGTAATGAAGTTTGGCGTTCTCTGGCACAACAATGAATGGTGTGCTGATCACCGCAAGCGTCTAAGCCTAAATGACAAAGTCTCCGCAGAAGCAGAGGCAGGGGCGCGCCTACCCCCCCCTGGGCGCGCCCTCCGCCCTCATGGGCCCCTCGTGGCTCCACCGACCTACTTCTTCCTCCTATATATACCTACGTACCCCCAAACCATCGAGGAGCACCACGAAAACCTAATTCCACCGCCGCAACCTTCTGTACCTGTGAGATCCCATCTTGGGGCCTTTTCTGGCATCCTGCCAGAGGGGGCATTGATCACGGAGGGCTTCTACATCAACACCATAGCCTCTCCGATGATGTGTGAGTAGTTTACCTCAGACCTTCGGGTCCATAGTTATTAGCTAGATGGCTTCTCCTCTCTCTTTGGATCTCAATACAAAGTTCTCCTCGATTCTCTTGGAGATCTATTTGATGTAACTCTCTTATGCGGTGTGTTTGTTGGGATCCGATGAATTGTGGGTTTATGATCCAGATTATCTATGAACAATATTTGAATCTTCTCTGAATTCTTTATGTATGATTGGTTATCTTTGCGTGTCTCTTCGAATTATCAGTTTGGTTTGGCCTACTAGATTGATCTTTCTTGCAATGGGAGAAGTGCTTAGCTTTGGGTTCAATCTTGAGGTGTCCTTTCCCAGTGACAGCAGGGGCAGCAAGGCACGTATTGTATTGTTGCCATCGAGGATAAAAAGATGGGGTTTATATCATATTGCATGAGTTTATCCCTCTACATCATGTCGTCTTGCTTAAAGCGTTACTCTGTTCTTATGAACTTAATACTCTAGATGCATGCTGGATAGCGGTCGATGTGTGGAGTAATAGTAGTAGATGCAGAATCGTTTCGGTCTACTTGTCACGGACGTGATGCCTATATACATGATCATACCTAGATATTCTCATAACTATGCTCAATTCTATCAATTGTTCGACAGTAATTTTTTTACCCACCGTAATACTTATGCTATCTTGAGAGAAGCCACTAGTGAAACCTATGGCCCCCGGGTCTATCTTCCATCATATTAATCTCCCGACAACAAGCTATTCCTGGCGCCGTTTATTTTGCTTTCTTTACTTTTAGTCTTCATCATAAAAATACCAAAAATATTATCTTATCATCTCTATCAGATCTCACTCTCGTAAGTGACCATGAAGGGATTGACAACCCCTTTATCGCGTTGGTTGCGAGGTTCTTATTTGTTTGTGTAGGTTCGAGGGACTTGAGCATGGTCTCCTACTGGATTGATACCTTGGTTCTCAAAAATTGAGGGAAATACTTACACTACTTTACTGCATCACCCTTTCCTCTTCAAGGGAAAACCAACGCAGTGCTCAAGAGGTAGCAATCCTCACTGCAGTAGCAAGACAAGCCAGGTATAAGATCAACGGTATATTTGCAGTCAAAGGTATGGATCATATACAAAATTTTGGCTCAGTAATGCATGATTGTTGAAATATGTTATCATCCGAAATAAAGTCAGAATGTGATATGCTCAAGGAAGACAGTCCAACAAATTTTCTCATGCAAATAATCAGCCACAGAATATTATGGGCGTGTGAGTAGATTTCAGTCTGCATATTAGTATGAAGCTTTGGATGTAAGAAACTCAGTCTTCTACCACACGTTATCGGAAAAAATTTATGATGCAAGGCTCCTGAAATTTCCTCGGCATGATATGTGAACAATTTCCGATCCAAGATACCCGGTCTTTCTCAGCAAGATACCTCAGTAAAAGCTTCTGACAGGCGGAAATGAATTTTCTCAACAAGCAAACTCGAGGAGAAGCTTCTCAAGTACGGAACTCGGGCTTCTCCAGCACAATAATCAGACCAAGTTTCAGGTGTAAGCTATAGAGCCTTCCTCTGCCCGATACCCAAACAAAAGATTTGAGAAGAAGTTAACAAGTCTTCCTCAACAAGCTACTCAGATGGCTTCTCTCGTAAGCCACTCAGCCCCGTCAGTACAACACTATGTACCGTCCTCGGAGGGTATATGATGAGTTGCCAATGTATGGCAGTACCGCTCAAGAACTAGACTCACAACATTTTGTCTTCTTTAGTAAGCCAGTGTTTGGTCGCATATGGTTCTTATATATGGTGAGTATGCATCCCCAGTCATATCAGTCACTCATACGAGATGCGGTAAGGATCCAGCAGATATACCTATGGAAAGTGAGGATCCCACAACCTCGCGAGTCAGGCAAAGGAAAATAAGCAGAGATACATCTCATGAATCGATAAGATCTGGAGATGACATCACCAAATCAACAGTCTTGAAAATGGTCATCAAGGTCATTATTCCCGCAACTGACAAGGAGATGTCCTAAAACCTTGCCACCTTCTTGTATGATTGGCCTCAGCAATGAGCTCCGTACAGCTACAAACCCCGGTATATGTCATATGTGTGCGGACCCAG
Organism: Aegilops tauschii subsp. strangulata; assembly: GCF_002575655.3. NCBI lineage: Eukaryota > Viridiplantae > Streptophyta > Magnoliopsida > Poales > Poaceae > Aegilops > Aegilops tauschii. The sequence goes on from NC_053035.3 coordinate 112,826,593, forward strand.
GTCAGAAAATAGGCACAAGGAATAATGTCAAAAATATTGCACTAGTGACGTCCCTGGTCATACGAAGAATCAAGGACAGGTGTGGCCAAGTTATTTCAGCAAGGCATCCTAACAAAGAAAATCATGACGGTTAAAGGGTAAGACTGACAGCAAAGGTATGATGATTTTTACACGACCATCAGGGTCCGGATACCCAAATCAGTTGAAAGCCGTAATTCCATCCACAAAGGCATACTCTCAACGGCCTACTCTATTTTACATGGATTTCATATCCCGCTGACCCGCTTGGAATGGTTAATGGGCAAAATCCCAATGGGTACACCGACAAAATGAGAAAATCAAAATCCGAACAATCAGCTCAGACCCGGTATACTCACCGATGGAATCAAGTACACGGTTAGTCTGTCAGGAAAAGCATTTATCTATCGGCCCCTGTCGGGCCAATCTCAAGATGTAAATATTTGAGGTATGACACAGCTATAACTCCATACCCTGTTATATTGCTCACGAGAAAAGGCAGTCGAATCGTTGGTACATGTCTCATGCTTGAGCCAAAGGAATATATCAAAATGAATCAGTACCACATATGAGCCGTCAGATCCCGTCAGAAGATGGCCATGATTAATTCTCAGCATTTATTGAAACCAGAAGGCCTGCATTTATTTGAAGCAACCCCATGACAGAAGTAAAAAGGCTTTTAGGACCAAAAGAAGATTTATGCTCAGCTCCATTCGATATCACCACAGGTATGGAGAATCAACGTCAGTAAAAAGGAAATGGGATATGAGCAAAGACCCGTCCGATCTGGGGAAAGGTGAAGCAAGCCACACCAGAGCTAGGTAAGTTGATCATCTGAAATTCTTGGGGGAACAATAACTAATGGAAAAAAGGATACCCGAGCTGGAAACGGTGTCCACAAGCCATACTTGTTCCCGAGCAACCAAATCTCGAGGACGAGATTTCTTTAAGGGGGTAAGAGTTGTAACAGCCTGGTTTTTGGCCCGTTTCTTTTTCTTTTTGATTTATTGGTTTTTGCTCTGTTTTCTTTTTGGAGTGGTTTTGTGGCCTTGCCACCTGGGAAATCACCCTCATTTCTCCTCCCAAGTGGCTCATCATTCTCAAAACCTTGCCAAGATCATGTCACTTCACTCCTTGACCAAACCCTAAAATCTTTTTCTAGGGAATATTCCTTTTTCTATTAAAGGAATAACCCTGTCTGCCCTAGGTTGTGAAGCAACCTATATTTCTGTCCACCCAAAAATTCCCAAATAATTCTCATAATTCTTTTGGGTCATATGTTGCTCAAATATGCCCAAACTTTCATGTCCTAGCCCAAGAATAATTCTCCAAAAATTATTCTTCTATTTTGCCCTGAATGGCACTTTGTGAAGGAAGTGTCATTTATAATTTCCTGAGTGCTCCCAAATCTTTTGGGAATTTTCTTATGTCCAAATAATTGCTCCATGCCAAAATTCAACTATATTTGCCTAGTCAATCTTCCTTTGTGATTTTTCAAAGTTTCTGTTCAAATAGAAGCTTTGTGAAGGAAGTGCTATCTAGGGTTATCCAAATGATTTGAAATTTTGCATACTCCTTCATGTGCTCATATCATGACCCTCCTCCAAATTTCAGCCCCATCCAATCATCTATGTGAGCACAGGACCAAATCTTTGATTCTGGCAATATTTTCAGGTTGTGAAGCAAGTGCATTTTATATTGCTTCAAAAATCCTGATAAATTACCATATTGTGATCCTACCCAAATAACATGTCTCCACCAAATTTGGAACCATTTCACATAGCCAATATTTCTCTAAAATTATTGCACGTTTCTGGTCAGCAAGGATGTTTATGAAGCAAGTACCATTTTGGCTTGTCCATGTGGTATGAAATGTTTACGGAATCTTCTTATGGCCAAATAACTCAGCCTTGCCCAATTTAAGCTCAAGTGGCTTCACCATATGAGTGCATCATCCAAATCTCTAATTCTGGCCATTATGGTGGTTTCTACAGCAACCCTCATCTAAACTCCTCCTCTTAAGCTGATTTTTGGTGATCAACATCACCTTAGTGTGTGATCATCACCAGACAAAGTTTTTACCACGTTACCAAGCTGGTGTCACCACAACAAGTTACAAACACCTTCTTACTGATTTACTTTGGAGCTAAGTGCAAATCTTTTCTTTGCCCCTGGACCGATTTATTTCCTCATTTTGCCTCAGGGCACGACGGTCTATCCACTAGACATGGTCGGCCGGGCCAAAACCCGGAGTTTTCTCCAGTGCGTGTCGTGATCATGCTGATGTCATGCCTAATTGCATGCTCTGGCTTGTTCTTGCCCCTGTGCTCGTCTCCTCCCTCCTCGTCTTGACGTCCAACCATGTCTTGGAGCTTCCCCGTGATCAACTGCATCTCCCTGCGTCGCTGCCTCGTCATGGTTCGCCTTAAATGCGTCGCAAATGGCATGCCTGTGCGATGCCCAGCCAGTGTCCACCATTAGAGCACTACTCGAGCTCGCTAGCGATGCTCTAGAGCCCTCCCCGCGGCTATTTAAGGACCCCCGAACCCCTCCGTAGCTCATTCATCCCTCCCCCGCCTCATTTGCCCTTTGGAGTCGCCACATCTCGCCGGAGTGCGTTGTTCTCGCCTCAGCCATCGCCGGAGTTCGCTCCTCCCCGGTGCGCCTAGTCCACCTCTCCTTCTCCCGAGCTGTCCACCGAGGCCCCCTCATCCCCGAGTTTCGCCGCACCCCCTTTTCCCTCCCCGGAGTCCACCCTGGCCGCGTGCCTCACACACGGCCGTCGTCTCCACCTCTCGGCCGTCTCCTCGTCCGGCCTCCCCGAGCTCCCTCGCGCCCTACCGACCACCTCACCATCTTCCCCACCCCTCAGCCCTCGCCGGAGCAGCCCGCATCGCCGGCAACCACCACCTCCTGCCCGCCTTCTGTCTCCTCCGGGCGCCGCCGTTTGCCACCTCCCGAGGCCGCCCCGATGCCCATGCTGTCTCTGAACGGGGCCGCCACGTCGCCCTATGCCCACCAGTGGCCTCGGCTCGGCCGAAGCTGGCCGGAGCCGGCCGGCCCCATCGCCTCCTCCCGCCCTGCCTCGCCTCGTCTCTGTCTCGCTCGGCGTAGAGCGAGCAGGGAAGAAGACGAGCGCCAGCCTGGCCCCAAGCCACCGGGTCCCACCTGTAAGCCTCTCCCGCCCCGGGCCCAGGTACGTTAAGTGGAGACGGTTTCCTGAAATGCACTTTCATAACTTTGAAAGCGTAGTCATGTACTTCTTTGCTGATTGTGTTTTCCCTTCCGGAAGACGTATTTCCCTCTACTGCGGCCAAGAGTGCGCTTTCACTATTCCGAAAGCGTATTTTCTGAAATCCGTTTCTGTCTTATCCACTCAGGGACCCGTTGGTGATGAAAATTTGCACAAATTAGTCCCTGATCTTCTACACCTCATAACTCCGCGACCTTAACTCCGATTGAGGTGATTCCAAAGCCCACTTCTTCGTTTCATCGAGCCCGTTCTGTTGGTATCATTTTCACTATGGTTTGACATACTGGAAATGACCACTTTGCCCTTGCCCGTAAACAGCCCCTCCGAGACAGAACTGTTTCCGGCGATTCTTTCCGCAAGCTTCTCGCACTTTGTCCTAGTGATTTCTTCCACCCCAGGCAAGCCACAACCACCATTTGCATGATAGCCATGCAGTAGCCTTGGTTTTCAACTTGAATCTTTAATAACTGTATGTTTGTTTTGCTGCTGCTGTCGTTATTTCGGTTATGCTTATGGATCGGTGACTACCGTCATGCTATGTTTTCTTGCACTCTGTTATCATGTCCTACCTGCTAGTATTACTTTCATATTGGTCATGCTTTATAGTAGTACATGTTGGGTTGGTCATGTTCTTCGGTGCATGACTAACGTCGGTTACCGAGTACCGTTTAATATGCATGGTTCCTTTGTTGTTAGTTTGATAAGTATTTACTCGGTAATGTTATTGATGTGTTCTTGCATGGTATTCAGCGTTGATGCTAGTGATCATGTTATGCTATGAGTAGTGTTATACTTGTGATATTCATGCTCGTCATTATGCCATGATCAGTTGGATATGATTCATTGTTGATATGGAGGATAGTTATGTTGCACTCCATGCTTATGTTGACATCATACTCATGCATTGTAATTGCATCATGTTATTTTATCATGGCTCAGCATATTTGCATCCAAGTTTAACCGGATTAAATTGAACTTGAACAACTGTTGGCTGAGTCATGGTGCCACCATATCGAGCTGACCAGTGCAACCACGCTTACCTTTATGGGAAGGTCCTAACTGGGTCTATTGTCGTGCCTCTCGCCGGTGCCTCCAACGAGGGAAGGTTATGGGCGCGCGCTACCCTGATCAGGTAGGCGGACATAAGCCTTGTGTGCCCGTTGTTGTTGTTGTTATGGATCCTTGTCCCCGTTTGGGACCGTTTATGTTTTGCCACGACGGTGGCCGTTGGTGCCTTTGGTAGGCATAGGGCCACCCAGGACTTATCCCATAGGGGAGTTTATCGGAGTGGCCGGGAGGGTGTCATGGCAGTAGGACGGTTTTGTCGGAACGTCGTTGGTCCACCCGAATGGGGGTGCGAGGCCATGGGTTCCGTGGTGTGGGTACAGTGTACTAACCTCTGCAGAGGGTATATTAAATCTATCGATAGCCGCGCCCGCGGATAAGGGCCCAGTTCGTAGTTGGTCACTGTGGGTCAACAGTATTAATAATAACTTGATTAATAACAACCCTGGTTCGATGATGAGATAAGTTGGTTATGTGATCCGTGAATGATCACCGTTTGGTTACAAGGTAACCCGTTGAGCCCAGAGTGGTTCCGTTTGTGATCCGTGGATGATCACTGTGGTATCGAGGATACCGAGTTTTTGGATATTCGTGATGTTGTACGAGAATCGTAGGAAAAGATCAAGCTCCTTGTGATCATTTAATGATTACTACGGTATTGTTTATACCAAGCTTGATTTGATCCTGAGATGACCGTGTGATGTCCGAGGTTGGTAAGTGATGCATGTGATGGTTACGGAGGTAACCTGAACAGAGTAAGTTGGTGCATGATAACGTCATCATGTTGCATGCTAGTGTCATCATGTTTATAGGTTCATGTCATGCTCATATTGTTCTAGTTGTATCATGTTGTTCAGGCCATGTTGTTCGGATAATCACATGTTAATACGTGCTTAACCTGTAATTGTCATGCTGTTGTTTGTCTTGAATGCTTCTGGTTATTGTGAGCTTGCAAGTACATTCAATGTACTGACCTGGCGTGTCATGCCAGTTAGCAGGTCATGCCAAATTGCTTGATTCCTTGTCGTGGTTTCTGTTCGTGCGACCTAGGATAAGTGTTCCAGCCAGAGTCCCTGCGGAGTGAAGTTCACCACCGTCGTTGTTGTTCCGCTGCTTCGAGTTGTTCTGCTGTTTGCATAGAGCAACAGTGGCAGGCGTAGTGGCGTCGTGCCGATGTAATTCCTCGTTATATCGGGAACCTTTGTACCCACTATAGATTGTAATAAAGAGCTGGTTTGTTCTATGCTAAGCAATGCCGTATTCCAGAAGACTTCTCCTCGATCTCTGGGCTGGAATACGGGGCGTTCCGGTTTCTCTGAGCCGGGGTGCCACAGGCTTGGTAACAGAGCAGGTCTGGCTGTAGGACGCCCTAGTCAGCGTGAGTGGTAGAAACCGGTAGAAATCAGTAGTTTAAAGTCCGGCTTGTTTATTGCATTTGGTTGCTGCAATTGTTTGTTGTATAGCATGTATATAGCCTTAGTATTTGTTGCTAACGATTTATCTGGTGAGTATAGCTGGCATCGGTTCGGATCCACTACAACTCAACCTTTGCATTTCTCCAGTTTTCTTTTCTTGCTCGTTCTTCGGTGTTTGGTATCATTTCTGTCCCAGCAGAGTGATGCCAAGTGATCCCGACGCTGTTTGCAAAAATGGTGCTCAGGTATCTCGCTGATATCCTCCTTTCAGCCCCGCCTATCGTTTTGGTGATGGACATGTTTCTATCCTGAATCGCTCTTTCAGTTTGTCATGTTGGCAACCCTTAATGATCTTAGTTATCAAGAAAGGGCAATGTCAGCAGCCTCAGTTTTTCTCCCCGCTATCCTATTTCTTGGACGAGGACGAATCTTTTTCCGTCCGCTTGATAATAATGTGGTTGCGACCTTCGTGTCCCACTACATGATTACCAAGTGCGTCCTCGCCTCCGAGCTAGTCTAGGATTGCTACCTGGCTAAGCTAGCACTTGGTGTAACGACATTTACACCAATTCTTCCACACATTTATTCGTCCTCGTGCACATCGTCACAGCATGCTAGATCGTAGAACCGGAGATCCCGCGAGATTTGTGTGCTTAAGTAGGCACGCATATTGTGTGACTAGCAGTAATATGTGACATTGATTGTGTGTGAATTGATTGTTGTTGTGTGCTTTTGTTTAGTTGAGTTTTCTTTTGCTTCTTTCTTTTTGGGCCCCGGTGTTACATTATTTTTCCCCTATAAAGAGTTGCTCATCAACCAACACCAGACTTGAAGAAGTAATAAGGATTTCAAAGTATTTGGAAACTCAGCTAAACAGAATGGAATTCTCAACCGACTGCAGTAAACTGGGGAATATCTGATTTTGAGGTTGATAATCAATTTTGCATTAGTGTGCACTCCTCACAACAGTACTGATAACTCAAGACTACATCAGTACAAAATCCTCACGGCAGTAATGATCAAAACAAGTCAGGTACAAGATCAACGGTATATTTTCAGTCAAAGGTATGGATCATATACAAAATTTTGGCTCAGTAATGCATGATGCTTGAAATATGTTATCATCCGAAATAAAGTCAGAATGTGATATGCTCAAGGAAGACAGTCAAACAAATTTTCTCACGCAAATAATCAGCTACAGAATATTATGGGCGTGTGAGTAGATTTCAGTCTGCATATTAGTATGAAGCTTTGGATGTAAGAAACTCAGCCTTCTTCCACATGTTATCGAAAGAAATTTATGATGCAAGGCTCCTCAAATTTCCTTAGCATGATATGTGAACAATTTCCGGTCCAAGATACCCGGTCTTTCTCAGCAAGATACCTCGGTAAAAGCTTCTGACAGACGGAAATGATTTTCTCAACAAGCAAACCCGAGGAGAAGCTTCTCAAGTACAGAACTCAGGCTTCTCCAGCACAATAATCAGACCAAGTTTCGGGTGTAAGCTATAGAGCCTTCCTCTGCCCGATACCCAGACAAAATATTTGAGCAGAAGTTAACAAGTCTTCCTCAGCAAGCTACTCGGATGGATTCTCTCGTAAGCCACTTAGCCCCGTCAGTACAACACTATGTACCGTCCTCAGAGGGTATATGATGAGTTGCCAATGTATGGCAGTACCGCTCAAGAACCAGACTCACAACATTTTGTCGAAAGCACAAATCCGTCAGGGAACATGTCTTCTTCAGAAAGCCAGTGTTTGGTCGCATATGGTTCTTATGTATGGTGAGTATGCATCCCCAGTCATATCAGTCACTCATACGAGATGCGGTAAGGATCCAGCAGATATGTCGGGGGTTGGGTGCGACATATGCAAATGGATGGCTTATCATGGTGGGAGCGAGTAGAACGTCGCCGGTGCCCGGAAGCGGGATGAGGCGTAGACACGAACACCGTCGAACTTTACCCAGGTTTGGGGATCTCCTTGGAGATAAAACCCCTAGTCCTGCTCTGCGGGGTCTCCGCAAGATCACTAAGGCACTAGTGAGTACAAGGGCGCTCCTCGAGCTATATGCTAGAGGTAGGAGAAGGCAGGGCCAGCTTCCTCCTCTCTCTACGTGTGTGGCTAGGTCTAATGGGTTGGAACCCTTTGCATGGGTGCCCTGGGGGGTTTATATAGGCCTACCCCCTAGGGGTACAATGGTAATATGGCCGGGTGTAGGACCCGGCTGTCAGTGTCTCTGGTCGCCGGCTGCTGGGGCCCGCCGCCTGGTGGGCCCCGCCGACTGGTCTGGTATGAAGCCGACAATTCGCCTCCGCCGCCTGCGGGTCCGACCGTCTGCTTGTTACTGTAGCTGTAGCGCTGATGACGCATGCTTGGTCGGGGGAGGCGTGGCTACAGCCCCGCCGCCTGGCGGGAGATCACTGTAGCCACACCGTGTCTCGTCTGGTTAATGGTGCACGGACCTCGAGGGGGGAGGAGGCCCCCTGCCGGGGGCCGACCTTCATCGGGTCCGACTGGTCTGGCCTCCGCCGACTTCCGGGCTCTCGCTGCCTGGTAGGGCCCTCCGCCTGCGCGCCGTACCGACAGGCCGTCATGGGAACAGGGGTTCGCCTGTCAGGACTGACGTCAAGGGTGGAGTGGCAACAGTGCCGCGTCGTGTGGAGATCTCCGCCTGTAGTGCACACTGTGGACGCGCCTTGCCCGGGATACGGGGGAGATGGGCTACACTGTAGCCACACCATGTCTTGTCTTCTTAATGGGGGCGCAGACTTTGAGGGCGCCGTGGGCCGCCTGCTAGGAGCCGGCCTCTCTGGAGGCCGCCTGCTAGGAGTCGGCCCGTCTTGATGCCGCCTTCCAGAGCTTGGCCGTCTTCTGGCAGCTGGCCGTTTGGGCCAGCCGGCCATCAGAAGGTGGCGCTTCATCCTGGACGCTTGCGGGGCGCGGCCGGCCCTTTGTCTTGAAAGGTTCAGGGACTCAGGTTAGGCTACCCATGGCCCATTACTCCGATAGTAGTCCCCGAAGCTGGTGAGGCGCCACGGCTGAGGAGCCGAGGAGCCTCAACAGTTTCCTTCCCCGGGTGCTCTGGACGGAAGCTTCATCCGACTCCCGGCTTGCCGCCTGGATGGAATCGGCCACGTCTAGACGAATTTGTCTGAAACTTCGAACGCAACGGCGGGAAGTAGGTGGCGTGCTAGCTAAGCCTCCAGGCCCGCTGCCCATCATGGGCATGCCACATGGCGTCAGCCAGCCGGGCCAGCCTGCTAGCCCACGCGCGCGATGGGACGCGACAGCAGGCTGGGCCCGCCACTACCGGGCCTCGGCACGCGAGCGGATCCGCTGCGGTCGAGGCGGCCAGTTGAGCTTCTCCCCGGAGTTACTGCATGCAGTAACTCGTGCGATAAACGTGGGGACGTGGGGTCGTGGGCACAGTTAATCCCACGATCCCACGCCCCGCCTCCTCGGCTTCATCGCCCACCGGCTATAAGTAGGGGGAGGAGGGGGAGCGGCGGAGCACGCGCGCCCTCCTGTCCCCTTCTCATCTCCTTCTTCCTCCTCTCGCCGCGGCGCCCCCGAGCCACGCCGGAGCGCAGCCGCGGCTCGTCTTCGTCGAGCCCCTCCGCTCCGAGCCCCCTTGGCCCTGCACTGATCCCCAGTTCTCTCGCCGCGCCATTTCCTCGTCGAGCTCTCCATGGCGCGCGAGCGGGGAGGAGACTGGGATGGGTCGAATGTCAACGAGGACCACATCGCCTTTCTTCGCGACACACGGCGCCTTCCTAGCGCGGGCTTCGTGAAAGCGCGCGTGCCTCCTGCTGGGGATATTTCGCCGGCGCCGGGGGAGGGCGAGCGGGTCGTTTCCGCTCGCACTTCATCCGTGGCTTCAGCCTGCTGGCGAGCGGCTTTCTCCGCTAGTTCCTCGAATTCTATCATCTCCAACCGCATCACATCATGCCCAACACTGTGATGCTTCTGTCCGCCTTCGTCATGGCGTGCGAGGGCTACCTCGGCATCCTCCCCACCATCGAGTTGTGGGGAGCCTTCTTCTACACCAAACTGGGCACCTCCGCTAAGGAGAAGGCGGCCCAGTGCGGTGCCTTCGTCGTTGTGCGCCGGCCGTCGGTGAAGAACGCCTTCCCCGCCATCAAGCTGCCACAGTCGGTCAAGATCTGGCAGCAATCTTACTTCTATGTGGAGAATGTCGACCCGGCCGTTGACTTCATCAACCTGCCGGCCTATGAAGCCGGCCCACCGGCTGAGCCTCGGGCCAACTTGGGCTACAAACCGAAGGCTATGTCAGCAGACGGCGCCGCCGCCATCAACCGACTCCAGGTGCTGACCAAAGCCGAAGGCCTCAAGGCGTCCGACTTGCTGTTCGCATTTGTCGCGCGCCGGGTTCTCCCGCTCCAAGGCCGGCCTCACTTGATCAGCCGGATGAGCGGGCATCACGACCCGTGCCGGCTGAGCACCAAGGAGATGTCGGCTGCTGAACTGGCGAACTTGGTGAACGAGATCTCCGACCTCAAGCTGGAGGGGTCCTGGCAGTTCGGCAAGCAGCCGTACTCCCGTGCGGACCCGCCGCCTGCCGTAAGTTCTTCAATCTTTTCTCCCTTCAGAACTTCATCTTGATTCTGTCTTGTTGTATCGAACAGTCGGCCTCCTGCTTTTTGAAACAGATCTATATGTTTGAGGTGACGGCCGCCATTGTGGGGGCGAGTGGTCCCTACGAACCGGACCAAGCTGTGAGCGACATGGACGACCCCGACTTGGGGGCGGCCGCCTTAGCAGATGACGCCACAGGCGGCGTCTACGGAGCAGGCGGCGTCGAGACGTGGCCGGACGACTTCGAGGAGGAGGAGGACGACGAGCCGCGCCCTTCACGAGGCACCGGCAAGGCGGACGTGGGCCCCTCCACCGAGCCGACTGCTCGAGGCGGCACGCGAAAGCGTAAACAGGGCGCCGCCTGATACGTTTCCAACGTATCAATAATTTTTTATTGCTCCGTGCTATATTATCTTTTGTTTTGGACATTATTGGGCTTTATTATCCACATTTATATTATTTTTGGGACTAACCTACTAACCGGTGGCCCAGCCCAGAATTGTTATTTTTTGCCTATTTCAGAGTTTCGCAGAAAAAGAATATCAAACGGAGTCCAAACGGAATGAAACCTTCGGGAACGTGATTTTTGGAACGAACAAGATCCAGGAGACTTGGACCCTACTTCAAGCAACCAACAGGGAAGCCACGAGGTAGGGGGCGCGCCTACCCCCCCAGGGCGTACCCTCCACCCTCGTGGGCCCCCTGTTGCTCCACCGACGTACTTCTTCCTCCTATATATACCTACGTACCCCCAAACGATCAGATACGGAGCTAAAAACCTAATTCCATCGCTGCAACCTTCTGTACCCACAAGATCCCATCTTGGGGCCTGTTCCGGAGCTCCGCCGGAGGGGGCATCGATCACGGAGGGCTTCTACATCAACACCATAGCCCCTCCGATGAAGTGTGAGTAGTTTACCTCAGACCTTCGGGTCCATAGTTATTAGCTAGATGGCTTCCTCTCTCTTTTTGGATCTCAATACAATGTTCTCCCCCTCTCTCGTGGAGATCTATTCGATGTAATCTTCTTTTGCGGTGTGTTTGTTGAGACCGATGAATTGTGGGTTTATGATCAAGTTTATCTATGAACAATATTTGAATCTTCTGAATTCTTTTATGTATGATTGGTTATCTTTGCAAGTCTCTTCGAATTATCAGTTTGGTTTGGCCTACTAGATTGATCTTTCTTGCAATGGGAGAAGTGCTTAGCTTTGGGTTCAATCTTGCGGTGTCCTTTCCCAGTGACAGTAGGGGCAGCAAGGCACGTATTGTATTGTTGCCATCGAGGATAACAAGATGGTTTTTTTATCATATTGCATGAGTTTATCCCTCTACATCATGTCATCTTGCTTAAGGCGTTACTCTGTTCTTATGAACTTAATACTCTAGATGCATGCTGGATAGCGGTCGATGTGTGGAGTAATAGTAGTAGATGCAGGCAGGAGTCGGTCTACTTGTCTCGGACGTGATGCCTATATACATGATCATACCTAGATATTCTCATAACTATGCTCAATTCTGTCAATTGCTCAACAGTAATTTGTTCACCCACTGTAAAATACTTATGCTCTCGAGAGAAGCCACTAGTGAAACCTATGGCCCCCGGGTCTATCTTCATCATATTAATCTTCCAACACTTAGTTATTTCCGTTGCTTTTGACTTTATTTTTATTTTACTTTGCATCTTTATCACAAAAATACCAAAAATATTATCCTATCATATCTATCAGATCTCATTCTCGTAAGTGGCCGTGTAGGGATTGACAACCCCTTACCGCGTTGGTTGCGAGGATTTATTTGTTTTGTGTAGGTGCGAGGGACTCGCGCGTAGCCTCCTACTGGATTGATACCTTGGTTCTCAAAATCTGAGGGAAATACTTACGCTACTTTGCTGCATCCTCTTCAAGGGAATACCAACGCAGTGCTCAATAGGTAGCACCGCCTTGTTCGGTAGCGCGCCGAAGAAGGCCAAGCTCCGAGCTGAGGCCGACGCTCTCAAGCATTGCAACAAGGCGTTCTTGGACTCGCGAGCGGCCATCCGGGTATGTTTCTTACTTCTTTATTTCTGATTCTAGTACTTCTCTGTGGGGGCGCGCCAGCGCACCCACTGGGTGTAGTCCCCGAGTTTCGGGCCGGCTGCTGAGCAGGCGGCTCGGAACTTTAATTGGCAAGCTCCAAGTACTAACATTGTTTGATATCTTCACTGTAGGATTATCAGAACCTTCGCGTGGCCACCTTCAACTCCAACATCCGAGAGCTGGACCAGCAGACCGCCGACTTGATGGAGAGCCGGAGTAAGTCTTCGTCTTCTTTCTCTACGGGGGCGCGCTGGCGCACCCGCAGGCTGTAGTCCCCGAGATTCGGGCCGACTGCTGAGCAGTCGGGTCGGATCTCTTCGGCAACTGCACTTTCTCTTTGTTGATATTGACAACTTTCTTCTCTGCTGGGGCGCGATAGCGCGCTTGCGGGCTGTAGTCCCCGAGATTCGGGCCGACTGCTAAGCAGTCGGGCCGGATCTCCCCGGCGACTGTACTTCTTCTCTGTTGGTTGCTGACGTCTTTTCTTTCTGTGTTCTTGCAGAGGCCAATGCTACTTTGCAGCAGCAACTGGGCGAAGCCAATACCGCGTTGTGCGCCGAGGAGGCGGAGTGCAACGAGTTGGCCCAGGAGCGTGACCGGCTGGTCAAGCAGCTGACGGAGCAGGCGGAACTTCTCAAGAAGGCCCAGAAGGAGGCGGAGGTCAAGGAGTCAAATCTCCTTGCCGATTTCGAGACCGAACGCTCTGCCTGGACTGACAAGGAGGCGTTGCTGACTGCCGGCTTCGGCAAGATTGAAGACATGGTTGACGGTAAGCTTCCTTCTTTCTTCTTTCTTTGGACTGCCGGCTGCTGATCGGGCCGGGTTCTAGCCTCTGACTTCTGGCTCTTTTGCTTTCTATTTGAGCAGACTTCTTCCCCGGTCACTTTGGTGCTGCCAATCAGGCCCTTGAGGCTGACCGCGAAGAGCGGAGGGCGGAAGGTGCGCAGATTGCTGCCAATGCCCCCCGGACCCTCAGCGAACAGCTTCTCAGCATCCAGGCCTGTCTTCGGTCGGCTCATCGGATGTTGCGCCGTCTTCAGCGCGTCGGGGCGCAGGCCATCTCTGCCCTGTGGCCAGACATGCCGGCTCCGCGCACTCCCAGTCGGACTGCCGACTGGCTGGAGGTGGCGGCCGGCCGTCTTGAGGCCTGGAAGGGCTCCTCGGCCCGGGCTGGAGCACGCCGGGCCTTGGAGTTCGTCAAGGTGTGGTACCCTGGGCTAAACCTAGCCCAGTTGGCCACGTTTCGGCAGGAGGCCCAGGAGGAGCTGGCGATGGTGGAGGAGGATCTTGTCAAGCGTGCCGTGGCGATCACCGAGTACACCAACACCAGCGTCTTCGTTCCCGATCTGGCCGAGAACGGTGCCGAAGCGCCACCAGAGTGGTTTGGGCTGGTCCCGGAGGACGACGAGGACTCGGCCGAAGTGATTGATTCCAGCGACGAGGGAGAAAGCGAGGAGGACAAGGAAGGTGAAGAGGAAGCGCTAGAGGTTGAAGCGGATGGCCAGCCTCAGCTCGACCGCGCCTCCAACAACGAGCCACGCACGAGCGAGCCGAGTGCTTCTGAAGGCGACCAAGCGGAGACTGGCCAGCCGGCCGCTCCACCAACCGGCACCCCCGACTCCACCGTTCCGCTGGACCCGTCTGCTGCTCCCTAGGCTGCCAATCTATCTTTTGTTTCTACCTGCTTATCAGTCTCGACAAACTTCGTTAACTTTGCGCAATTCCACCCACTGGGTGTATTTCAAACTTCTGTTGAATGCTGGCCAAGGGCCTTTTGATATGTAATTTTTTTTGCCGAGTCCTATCTTTCCCTGCTTTCTGCTCCTTGGCTTTTTCCTTTGCCGCCCTCCCTGGGCTGCTGTCTTGCCAGCCAAACAGCCGCTCTGCGGACTGCGGCTGGGTCAAGTACTTGACTGCTTTGGGAGGGTAAGGTCTTAGCCGATTAGAGTATTTTAGCAAGTTAGGTAGAAGCCGGCCGACCGGCTGCTCAGCAGCCGGTCGGCGAAGCGGGAAGCCGGCTTGAACTATGTGCATGCTTTGGGTCCTTAGCCATTTTTCATGCGGAAACCCTTTCTGCCTTTAAGTCCCGCCCACCGGACAGTCGCTCTGCGAGCTGTGGCTTCTGGCACGGGAAGGCTTGGATGCCAACACACTACTTGTCCGGCTACAAGAAGCACCACATAGTACAAGGCGGCGAGCCCCCGGGCCGACTAGTCGGACCCGGTGCCAGGCGGAATAATGAAATAACACATTCATAGGCATAATACTTATCATATAGATAAAGGAGGGTAGTCCCCGAGCTCTTCTCAGGGGAGCCGGAGTCTTCGTACTTAGTACAAAAGGTAGCGTGGTACATACTGCATCAACTATAAAACCTTCGAAGGAGGTTTGCATTCCATGGTCGCTCCGTCTCCTTGCCGGAGTCGTCTCTTTTTCACGCTCGAGGCTTCTAAGCATCGATCAGGTAGTAGGAGTCATTGCCCAACACCTTGCTGATGATGAAGGGGCCTTCCCAAAGTACCGAGAGCTTGTGCTGGCCGGCTGTTTGCTGGATCAGCCGGAGCACAAGGTCTCCCTCTTGGAAGGATCTTGGCTTGACCTTCTGATTGTAGTATCGGCGTAAGCTCTGCTGGTAGATGGTGGACCGACTGAGTGCCAACAGCCGGCCCTCTTCCAGCAGATCGACGCCGTCATCTCGTGCTTCTTTTGCCTCCTCCTTGGTGTACATGGTGACTCAGGGGGAGTCGAATTCTATGTCCGTCGGGATGACGGCTTCGGCGCCGTAGACGAGGAAGAAAGGCGTGAAGCCGGTTGACTTGTTCGGAGTTGTGCGCACACTCCAGAGGACGGCCGGCAGCTCGTCGAGCCAACAGCCGGCCGAACGCTCCAGAGGCTCGACCAGTCGGGGCTTGATGCCGGACAAAATGATGCCGTTTGCTCGCTCGACTTGGCTGTTTTGACTGCGGATGGGCAACGGACGCTAAGTCTAGTCGGATGGCCTGCGTCGCGCAGAAACGAGCCAAGGCGCCTTTGGCAAAGTTTGTGCCGTTGTCGGTGATGATGTTGTGTGGTATGCCATACTGGATGGTGATGTCGGAGATGAAAGTCACAGCAGTCGGACCATTCAACTTCTGAATTGGCTTTGCCTCTATCCACTTGGTGAACTTGTCCACCGTGACAAGCAGATGAGTCATGCCGCCACGTGCTGTCTTGAATGGTCCCACCATGTCCAGCCCCCAGACGGCAAAGGGCCAGGTGATGGGGATAGTCTTGAGTGCAGAAGCCGGCAGATGTGGCTTCGAGTGGAACTTCTGGCACCCTTTGCATTTCTGGACCAAGTCTTTGGCGTCTTCTAGAGCAGTCGGCCAGAAAAACCCATGGCGGAAAGCTCTGGCAACAAGTGCTCTTGAAGCTGCGTGGTGACCGCACTCGCCTTGGTGGATGTCTTTGAGGATTGCTTGGCCTTGCTCCGGCTCCACGCAGTGCTGGTACACACCAGTGACGCAGCCCCTCACAAGTTCTCTGTTGACGATGGTGCATGCTGCCGCCCGAGGTTGCACTTGTCGGGCCGAGATCTCGTCAGTCGGCAGCTCTTTATTCACCAGAAAGTTGAGGATGGGCTGAGCCCAGGAAGGTGCCGCTATTTCTTCGACTGCTAGGACTGCTACATGCACGAGGGCGGTTGGGCCGGGAGGCGGCGGGTTGGAGTCGGCTGCCGCTTGCTGAGTCGATGAAGTCCCCGGGCCGACTGATGCAGTCCCCGGGCCGGGTGCAGCTGTTGCAGTCCCCGGACCGCCTGCCGAATTCCCCGCGCCGGCTGCTGGGGTCCTCAAGTCGGAATTGACTGCTTCAGGAGGAGCCGGCACGAAGATGGAATCTGACTCTGGCGATGGCTTGACAGACGGTTTGAGGAGGCGTTGCAGGGCGACGCCGGCTGGTATTGCTTGCCGGGTAGAGCCAATCCGTGCCAAAGCATCGACTAGCTCGTTGTCGTTTCGTGGCACGTGGAGGAACTCGCACCCTTCAAAGTATCCACTGAGTTGCTGGACGAGGAAGCGGTAGCTTGCCATATTTGCATCCTTGGCGTCCCAGTCGCCTGACGACTGCTGGACCACCAAGTCAGAATCACCATAGCACAGGATCCGGCGAATGCCGAGCTCCTTGGCAAGCTGGAGCCAGTGTATGAGTGCTTCGTATTCAGCTACGTTGTTGGAGGCGGCAAAATGGGCTTGCAACACATATTTCAGCTTGTCGCCTTTGGGAGAGGTGAGGACGACGCCGGCTCCTAGACCGGTACGCATCTTGGAACCATCAAAGTGCATCTGCCAATGGGTGGAGTCCGGCGCTGGTGGCAGGTACTGGGTCTCGGCCCAGTCGGCGAGGAAGTCGGCCAGTGCTTGGGACTTGATGGCGGTGCGAGGCTGGTAGTAGATGGTATAGGGGGCCAAATCTATGGCCCATTTGGCCACTCAGCCCGAAGCATCTCGGCTTCCAATGATCTCGGCGAGTGGAGCAGTGCAGACAACAGTGATTGGGTGCTCTTGAAAGTACGGCTTCAGCTTCTTGGCGGCGAAATGCACGCCGTAGCACATCTTCTGGTAGTGGGGGTAGTTCTGCTTGGAGGCGGACAATACTTCACTCAGGTAATACACCGGTCTCTGGACTGGTAGTGCTTTGCTGTCCTCCTTGCGCTCCACAACTATGACCGTGCTGACCACCCGGCTGGTGGCGGCGATGTAGAGGAGCATGGGCTCCTTAGCAGCCGGAGCCGCCAGGACAGGCGGAGTGGTCAACATCTTCTTGAGCTGGAGAAAAGCTTCATCCGCCTTGTCGTTCCACTTGAAAAAAGTGGTCTTCTTCATAAGCTGGTACAGGGGAAGAGCCTTCTCGCCCAGCCGACTGATGAAACGACTGATGGACTCCAAGCAGCTGGTGAATTTTTGCACATCTAGCAGTCGGGTGGGTACCTCCATCCTCTCGATGGCCTTGATCTTCACAGGGTTGCACTCTATGCCGTGCTCTGAAACCAGGAAGCCAAGGAGCTGGTCGGCTGGTACTCCAAAGACACATCTCTCCGGGTTGAGCTTGATCTGAAAACGGCGCAAATTCTCAAAGGTCTCCTTAAGGTCTTCTAGTAGCGTGCCGCGCTTCTCCGTCTTCACCACAACATCATCCACGTAGACGTGGGCGTTTCTGCCAAGTTGCTTGAGGAGACACTTCTGCATGCAACGCTGAAACATGGTGCCAGCATTCCTCAAGCCGAACATCATGGTCAGGTAGCAGAAGGCTCCAAATGGCGTGATGAAGGCGGTCTTCAGCCTGTCGGCCGGGTTCAGCTTGATCTGATGATACCCTGAGTATGCATCCAAAAAGCTCAACAGCTCGCATCCGGCTGTGGAGTCTATCACTTGGTCGATTCTTGGCAAGGCAAATGGATCTTTGGGGCAACCTTTGTTGAGGCTGGTATAATCAATACACATGCGCCACTGCTTGTTTTTCTTCAGTACAAGGACTGGGTTGGCTAACCATTCTGGGAAGAACACTTCCATGATGAAGCCGGCTGCTAGAAGTCGGGCTATCTCTTCTCCAACAACTCTTCTATTCTCTTCTGACAGACGGTGCAAGGGCTGCCTGACCGGCTTGGCATCTGATCGGACATGTAGCTTGTGCTCGGCGAAATCTGTCGGAACACCCGGCATGTCCTTAGGAGACCATGCAAAGATGTCCTGATTCTCATGGAGGAAATCGACAAGCTCACTTTCCTATTTGCTGTCAAGGTTTGCACCTATGACAGCGTGCCTCTCCGGGTGCTCCGGGTCCAAGGGTATCTTCTTTGTTTCTTTTGCCGGCTTGAATGGGCCCTCAGCTTCTGACTCCTTGGGGTTTGGCGACATTTTCGGCTACTTGCCTGCCATTCCCACAACCCGGTCAAGGAGCCGCTTCTCTGCCGCAATCACGAGGGACTCGGCTAGCCGGCTGCTGTCGGCTGCACAGGCGGACGACTTCTTGTAGTCCCCTGCTATGGTCAGGATTCCCTTGGAGCTCGGCATCTTCATCTTGAGGTAAGCGTAGTGGGGGACCGCCACGAACTTGGCCAGAGCAGGCCGGCCAAGCAGTGCGTGATAGGGGCTTTCAAGGTCCACCACCTCAAACCAGACTGGCTCTCGGCGAAACTGATCTTTGTCTCCTAAGAGAACATCTATCTGAATCTTTCCGATTGGTGAGCAGGCGAGGCCAGGGACTATGCCATGGAATACAGTCCGACTGGGCTGAAGTTGTCTCTGTTTGATTCCCAACTTCTCCATAGTATCTCGGGACAGGATGTTGATGTTGTTGCCGCCATCTATCAGAACTCGGGAGAACCGAGCAGCCCGCCTCTCCGTAGCGAAGGTGGCATCCAAAACTAGAGCATAAGAACCGGGAGAGGGCATCACCTCCAGGTGGTTAGCTCTGCTCCAGCTGATGGGCTTTTCAGACCAATGCATGAACTCGGGGGTCTCTGATGCTACTGCATTTACTTCTTGTTGCCGCTGCCGTCTGCTGCGCTTATCGTCGGCCACGCTGGTGAACACGACATAAGCTCCATGCTCTTCAGGATACTCATCTTGTATGGCGCCGACTGGCCGAACCGCCGGCTGATGGGGAGGAGGAGGCAGCGGGCCAGCAGGCGGAGGAGGCTGGAGTCCGTCGCCCTTGGCGATCCTGGTGAGCCAGTGGCATTTCCGAGTGGTGTGGTTGGACGGCTTCGCGCCGCTGTGGAACTTGCAGGGCGCATCTAGAGTCTGCTCGTATGAGAAGGCGGGCAGCTAGTTGGGCTTGCCGCCCTTCTGGCGTTTGGGAGGAGGTTGCCCTTCTGGCTGCTGATCTTCAACTGCTGCCATTTGCCGGCTTGTGGAAGCTGGCTGCGTGGCCTTGCGCTTATGGTCATTCTGTTGATGACGCCGACTGGTGTCGTCAGCTGGGGTCCGAGGAGCCTGGGGAGCCACCTTGCCAGATGCGTCAACTTGGATCTCCGCCTTCATGGAGGAGTCCGCCGTGGCGTACTTGTCTGCTATGATCAGCAGTTCGTCGAGGGTCGCCGGCTCGTCGCTGAGGAGCCGGTGCTTGAGGTTGCCCTCTCGGCACCCGGCAGTGAAGTACTCGATGGCCTGCACCTCGTGCACGCCCTCGCAAGAGTTGCGCAGCTCGGCCCAACGCGTAAGGTAATCGCGAGTTGATTCGTTGGGGCCTGGGACGCACAAGGAGAGCTGGCGAGGCTTGGGCGGCCGCTTGTATTTGCTGGTGAAGTTGTAGATGAAGGCCTCGATGAAATCAACCCAGCTGTTGATGATGTTGGGCTTTAGGCTGCTCAGCCATGTCCGGGCTGTGCCCTGGAGCATGAGCGGAACATACTTCACGGCAACTCGCTTGTTACCGTTAGCTATGCTGACGGCCGTGGAGTAGTCGACCAGCCAGTCCTCTGGCTTCACGGAGCCGGTGTATTTGGGCGTATCTCTGGGGAGCGTGAAGCCTTTGGGGAAGGGCTCATCTCGGATGCGGGGGCCAAAGAAAGGTGGACCCAATGCGTCTTCTTCTTCTAGCGCCAGGGATCGGTTGAGGCGGTCGATCCGGTGGTGGGCATCGTTCTCTCCGACTCCTTCTCGGCGGCCAGGGCGGTCGCCGAGTGTCGGGTGGTCAACAGGCGGCAGGGAAATGCGCCTCTCCCTTCGGGGGGGAGGAGGCGGGCAGTCATCCCGTCGTTCCACTGCTCTTGGGCGGCCGTCTTGGTCGCGCTCGATGGTGATGCGAGTCCGGCTGCGGCTAGCAGCCGGCTCCTTGTATCTTCTACCGCGGAAGCCACCAGTCGGCGTCCGAGATGTCGCGCCTTGATCTCAGCGAGGAGACGGGTCGTCTTTCCACTGGTTGGGCGCTTCGATGCGGCAGTTGGCCTCTTGCTGCTCGGCAGCCGCGTCAAGGAGCTGCTGGACGTGCTCCGTCATGTGGCGACGCTCGTCGCCCTCGAGCGTGTCTAGCTCGTCTTTAGCCGCCTGGGCTGCTCGTATGTTTTCTGCGGGCCTGGCGTAGATGGGGCGATCCGCCCCGAACATGCTGGCAATGGCCGCGCCGCGCTGCTTGATCGTGCCAATGCGGCTAGGCCCACTAGGAGCTGGTGTGCCACCAACGGCACGGTCCATCTCAGGCTGGTAGGCCTCCGAAAAGCGTCTCATGCTGGCCAGCTTGTTGGCGCTATCGACGAGCTGGATGCGGCGCGCTTCTAGCGTCTCTGCGTCGGCGTTTTCGGGTATGGGCGCGGCCAGGTTTTGCAGTGCCGCCTGCAACGGATCCTGGCCACCTCCGCCGGAGTGCTCGCCGTGGCTGATGATGAGCACCTCCGTGACGGTGCTGCCGCCGCTGTCCGGGCAAGGAAGCGGTGCGTCGTAGACCACCACGTTGGTGGGGAACGCGTCAAGCGACGCCATGTCGGAGTCGACCAACATTGGGTCGGTGGAGCCAACTGACTCCTAGTCCGCAGCAGGCTCGCTGGCGACGTGGAGCTGATCGAGGAGGCTGACGAGACGGCTCTCCAGGCCTTCCGTGGCCGCGTCAGATGCGGGCTCGTCGGAGAAGCAGATCTCGCCAACAAGATCGGTGAGGCAGCTCGCCGCGCAAATGACCTCCGCGCCGTGCAGCGCGTCGGCGCTGACACCGTCTGGCGTGCCGGGCTGGCTGCGCTCGCCAGGAAGGAACGGGGTTCCTGTCCAGAACAGATCTCCAGACGACGGTGCACCTCGCCCCACGGTGGGCGCCAAACGTTTGGGGTTGGGTGCGACATATGCCAATGGATGGCTTATCATGGTGGGAGCGAGTAGAACGTCGCCGGTGCCCGGAAGCGGGATGAGGCGTAGACACGAACGCCGTCGAACTTTACCTAGGTTTGGGCCTCTCCTTGGAGATAACACCCCTAGTCCTACTCTGTGGGGTCCCCGCATGATCACTAAGGCACTAGTGAGTACAAGGGCGCTCCTTGAGCTGTATGCTAGAGGTAGGAGAAGGCAGGGCCAGCTTCCTCCTCTCTCTACGTGTGTGGCTAGGTCCAATGGGTTGGAACCCTTTGCATGGGTGCCCTGGGGGGTTTATATAGGCCTACCCCTAGGGGTACAATGGTAATCTGGCCGGGTGTAGGACCCCGGCTGTCAGTGTCTCTGGTCGCCGGCTTCTCCGCCGGCTGCTGGGGCCCGCCGCCTGGTGGGCCCCGCCGACTGGTCTGGTACGGAGCCGACAGGCTGCCTCCGCCGCCTGCGGGTCCGACCGGCTGCTTGTTACTGTAGCCGTAGCGTTGATGATGCATGCTTGGTCGGGGGAGGCGTGGCTACAATCCCGCCGCCTGGCGGGAGATCACTGTAGCCACACCGTGTCTCGTCTGGTTAATGGTGCACGGACCTCGAGGGGGGAGGAGGCCGCCTGCCGGAGGCCGGCCTTCATTGGGTCGGACTGGTTTGGCCTCCACTGACTTCCAGGCTCTCGCTGCCTGGTAGGGCCCGCTGCCTGCGGGCCGTACCGACAGGCCGTCGTGGGAACAGGGGTCCGCCTGTCAGGAGTGACGTCAAGGGTGGAGTGGCAACAGTGCCGCGTCGTGCGGAGATCTCCGCCTGTACGGCACACTGTGGGCGCGCCTTGCCCGGGATACGGGGGAGATGGGCTACACTGTAGCCACACCATGTCTTGTCTTCTTAATGGGGGCGCAGACTTTGAGGGCGCCGTGGGCCGCCTGCTAGGAGTCGGCCCGTCTTGATGCCGCCTTCCGGAGCTTGGCCGTCTTCTGGCAGCCGGCCATCAGAAGGCGGCGCTTCATCCTGGACGCTTGCGGGGCGCGGCCGGCCCTTTGTCTTGAAAGGTTCAGGGACTCGGGTTAGGCTACCCGTGGCCCATTACTCTGACAAGATATACCTAAGGAAAGTGAGGATACCACAATCTCACGAGTCAGGCAAAGGAAAATAAGAAGAGATACATCTCATGAATCGACAAGATCTGGAGATGACATCACCGAATCAACAGTCTTGAAAATGGTCATCAAGGTCATTATTCTTGCAACTGACAAGGAGATGTCCTAAAACCTTGTCACCTTCTTGGATGATTGGCCTCAGCAATGAGCTCCTTACAGCTACAAACCCCGGTATATGTCATACGTGTGCGGACCCAGGTCAGAAAACAGGCACAAGGAATAATGTCAAAAATATTGCACTAATCACGTCCCTGGTCATACGAACAATCAAGGACAGGTGTGGCCAAGTTATTTCAGCAAGGTATCCTAACAAAGAAAATTATGACCGTTAAAGGGTAAGACTGACAGCAAAGGTATGATGATTTTTGCACGACCATCAGGGTCCAAATACCCAAATCAGTTGAAGGTCGTAATTCCATCCACAAAGGCATACTCTCAGCGGCCTACTCTGTTTTACAAGGATTTCATATTCCGCTGACCCGCTTGGAATGGTTAATGGGCAAAATCCCAATGGGTACACCGACAAAATGAGAAAATCAAAATCCAAACAATCAGCTCAGACCCGGTATACTCACCGACGGAATCAAGTACACGGTTAGTCTGTCAGGAAAAGCATTTGTCCGTCAGCCCCTGTCGGGCCAGTCTCAAGATGTAAATATTTGAGTTATGACACAGCTATAACTCCATACCCTGTTATATTGCTCACGAGAAAAGGCAGTCGAATCGTTGGTACATGTCTCATGCTCGAGCCAAAGCAATATATCAAAATGAATCAGTACCACTAATGAGCCGTCAGATCCCGTCAGAAGATGGCCATGATTAATTCTTAGCATTTATTGAAACCAGAAGGCCTGCATTTATTTGAAGCAACCCCACGACAGAAGTAAAAAGGTTTTCAAGACCAAAAGAAAATGTATGCTCAGCTCCATTGGATATCACCACAGGTATGGAGAATCAACGTCAGTAAAAAGGAATTGGGATATGAGCAAAGACCCGTCTGAATCTGGGGAAAGGTGAAGCAAGCCACCCCAGAGCTAGGTAAGTTGATCATCTGAAATTCTTGGGGGGACAATAACTAAGGGAAAAAGGATACCCGAGCTGGAAACGGTGTCCACAAGCCATACTTGTTCCCTGAGCAACCAAATCTCGAGGACGAGATTTCTTTAAGGGGGTAAGAGTTGTAACAGCCTGGTTTTTGGCCCGTTTCTTTTTCTTTTTGATTTATTGGTTTTTGCTCTGTTTTTCTTTTTGGAGTGGTTCTGTGGCCTTGCCACCTGGGAAATCACCCTCATTTCTCCTCCCAAGTGGCTCATCATTCTCAAAACCTTGCCAAGATCATGTCACTTCACTCCTTGACCAAACCCTAAAATCTTTTTCTAGGGAATATTCCTTTTTCTATTAAAGGAATAACCCTGTCTGCCCTAGGTTGTGAAGCAACCTATATTTCTGTCCACCCAAAAATTCCAAAATAATTCTCATAATTCCTTTGGGTCATATGTTGCTCAAATATGCCCTAAATTTCATGTCCTAGCTCAAGAATAATTCTCCAAAAATTATTCTTATATTCTGCCCTAAATGGCACTTTGTGAAGGAAGTGTCATTTATAATTTCCTAATTGCTCCCAAATCTTTTGGGAATTTTCTTATGTCCAAATAATTGCTCCATGCCAAAATTCAACTATATTTGCCTAGTCAATCTTCCTTTGTGATTTTTCAAAGTTTCTGTCCAAATAGAAGTTTTGTGAAGGAAGTGCTATCTAGGGTTATCCAAATGATTTGAAATTTTGCAGAATCCTTCATGTGCTCATATCATGACCCTCCTCCAAATTTCAGCCCCATCCAATCATCTATGTGAGCACAGGACCAAATCTTAGATTCTGGCAATATTTTCAGGTTGTGAAGCAAGTGCATTTTATATTGCTTCAAAAAACCTGATAAATTACCATATTGTGATCCTACCAAATAACGTCTCTCCACCAAATTTGGCACCATTTCACTTAGCCAATATTTCTCTAAAATTATTGCATGTTTCTGGTCAGCAAGGATGTTTGTGAAGCAAGTACCATTTTGGCTTGTCCATGTGGTATGAAATGTTTACATAATCATCTTGTGGCCAAATAACTCAGCCTTGCCCAATTTAAGCTCAAGTGGCTTCACCATATGAGTGCATCATCCAAATCTCTAATTCTGGCCATTATGGTGGTTTCTACAGCAACCCTCATCTAAACTCCTCCTCTTAAGCTGATTTTTGGTGATCAACATCACCTTAGTGTGTGATCATCACCAGACAAAGTTTTTACCACGTTACCAAGCTGGTGTCACCACAACAAGGTACAAACACCTTCTTACTGATTTACTTTGGAGCTAAGTGCAAATCTTTTCTTTGCCCGTGGACCGATTTATTTCCTCATTTTGCCTAAGGGCACGACGGTCTATCTACTAGACATGGTCGGCCGGGCCAAAACCCGGAGTTTTCTCCAGTGCGTGTGGTGATCACGCTGATGTCATGCCTAATTGCATGCTCTGGCTTGTTCTTGCCCCTGTGCTCGTCTCCTCCCTCCTCGTCTCGACGTCCAACCATGTCCTGGAGCTTCCCCGTGATCAACTGCATCTCCCTGCGTCGCTGCCTCGTCATGGTTCGCCTTAAATCCGTCGCAAAAGGCATGCCCGTGCGATGCCCAGCCACTGTCCACCATTAGAGCACTGCTCGAGCTCGCTAGCGATGCTCTAGAGCCCTCCCCCGCGGCTATTTAAGGACCCCTGAACCCCTCCGCAGCTCATTCATCCCTCTCCCGCCTCATTTGCCCTCTGGAGTCGCCACATCTTGCCAGAGTGCGTCGTTCTTGCCTCAGCCATCGCCGGAGTTTGCTCCTCCCCGGTGCGCCTAGTCCACCTCTCCATCTCTCGAGTTGTCCACCGAGGTGAAGGAAATATGCCCTAGAGGAAATAATAAAGTATTATTTATTTCCTTATATCATGATAAATGTTTATTATTCATGCTAGAATTGTATTAACCGGAAACATAATACATGTGTGAATACATAGACAAACAGTGTGTCACTAGTATGCCTCTACTTGACTAGCTCGTTAATCAAAGATGGTTATGTTTCCTAGCCATAGACATGAGTTGTCATTTGATTAACGGGATCACCTCATTAGGAGAATGACGTGATTGACTTGACCCATTCCGTTAGCTTAGCACTCGATCGTTTAGTATGTTGCTATTGCTTTCTTCATGACTTATACATGTTCCTATGACTATGTGATTATGCAACTCCCGTTTACCAGGGGAACACTTTGTGTGCTACCAAACGTCACAACATAACTGGGTGATTATAAAGGTGCTCTACATGTGTCTCCAAAGGTACTTGTTGGGTTGGCGTATTTCGAGATTAGGATTTGTCACTCCGATTGTCGGAGAGGTATCACTGGGCCCACTCGGTAATGCACATCACTATAAGCCTTGCAAGCATTGTGACTATTGAGTTAGTTGAGGGATGATGTATTACGGAACGAGTAAAGAGACTTGCCGGTAACGAGATTGAACTAGGTATCGAGATACCGACGATCGAATCTCGGGCAAGTAACATACCGATGACAAAGGGAACAACGTATGTTGTTATGCGGTCTGACCGATAAAGATCTTCGTAGAATATGTAGGAACCAATATGAGCATCCAGGTTCCGCTATTGGTTATTGACCGGAGAGGTGTCTCGGTCATGTCTACATAGTTCTCGAACCCGTAGGGTCCGCACGCTTAGCGTTACGATGACAGTTATATTATGAGTTTATATGTTTTGATGTACCGAAGGTTGTTCGGAGTCCCGGATGTGATCACGGACATGATGAGGAGTCTCGAAATGGTCGAGACATAAAGATTGATATATTGGACGACTATATTCGGACACCAGAAGTGTTCCGGAGAAGTTTAGGATAAAACCGGAGTGCCGGAGGGGTTACCGGTACCCCCGGGGAAGTATTGGGCCTTAGTGGGCCTGAGGGGAGAGAGAGGGCAGCAGCCCAGGAGGTGGCGCGCCCCCTCCCATGAGGAGTCCGAATTGGACTAGGGGAGGGGGGCGCGGCCCCTCTTTCCCTCTCCCTCTCCCTCTCTTTCCTTCCCCCTTCTCTCTTCCTAGTTGGACTAGGAAAGGGGAGTCCTACTCCTACTAGGAGGAGGACTCCCCACCCTCCTTGGCGCGCCCCAAGGGCCGGCCAGCCTCCCCCCTTGCTCCTTTATATACGGGGGCAGGGGGCACCTCTAGACACACAATTGATCTACGATCTTTTAGCCGTGTGCGGTGCCCCCCTCCACCATATTACACCTCGATAATATCGTTGCGGAGCTTAGGCGAAGCCCTGTGTCGGTAGAACATCATCATCGTCACCAGGCCGTCGTGCTAACGAAACTCTCCCTCAACACTCGGCTGGATCGGAGTTCGAGGGACGTCATCGAGCTGAACGTGTGCTGAACTCGGAGGTGCCGTGCGTTCGGTACTTGATCGGTCGGATCGTGAAGACGTATGACTACATCAACCGCGTTGTGATAACGCTTCCGCTTTCGGTCTACGAGGGTACGTGGACAACACTCTCCACTCTCGTTGCTATGCATCACCATGATCTTGCGTGTGCGTAGGAATTTTTTTGAAATTACTACGTTCCCCATCAGTGGCATCCGAGCCTGGTTTTATGCGTTGATGCTATGCACGAGTAGAACACAAGTGAGTTGTGGGCGATATAAGTCATACTGCTTACCAGCATGTCATACTTTGGTTCAGCGGTATTGTGAGATGAAGCGGCCCGGACCGACATTACGCGTACGCTTACGCGAGACTGGTTTCACCGTTGCGAGCACTCGTTGCTTAAAGGTGACTGGCGGGTGTCTGTCTCTCTCACTTTAGTTGAATCGAGTGTGGCTACGCCCGGTCCTTGCGAAGGTTAAAACAGCACCAACTTGACAAACTATCGTTGTGGTTTTGATGCGTAGGTAAGAACGGTTCTTGCTAAGCCCGTAGCAGCGACGTAAAACTTGCAACAACAAAGTAGAGGACGTCTAACTTGTTTTTGCAGGGCATGTTGTGATGTGATATGGTCAAGACATGATGCTATATTTTATTGTATGAGATGATCATGTTTTGTAACCGAGTTATCGGCAACTGGCAGGAGCCATATGGTTGTCGCTTTATTGTATGCAATGCAATCGCCATGTAATTGTTTTACTTTATCACTAAGCGGTAGCGATAGTCGTAAAAGCAATAAGTTGGCAAGACGACAACGATACTACGATGGAGATCAAGGTGTTGCGCCGGTGACGACGGTGATCATGACGGTGCTTCGGAGATGGAGATCACAAGCACAAGATGATGATGGCCATATCATATCACTTATATTGATTGCATGTGATGTTAATATTTTATGCATCTTATCTTGCTTTGATTGACGGTAGCATTATAAGATGATCTCTCACTAAAATTTCAAGATAAAAGTGTTCTCCCTGAGTATGCACCGTTGCGAAAGTTCTTCGTGCTGAGACACCACGTGATGATCGGGTGTGATAGGCTCTACGTTCAAATACAATGGGTGCAAAACAGTTGCACACGCGGAATACTCAGGTTAAACTCGACGAGCCTAGCATATGCAGATATGGCCTCGGAACACGGAGACCGAAAGGTCGAGCATGAATCATATAGTAGATATGATCAACACAGTGATGTTCACCATTGAAACTACTCCATCTCACGTGATGATCGGACATGGTTTAGTTGATTTGGATCACGTAATCACTTAGATGATTAGAGGGATGTCTATCTAAGTGGGAGTTCTTAAAAAATATGATTAATTGAACTTGAATTTATCATGAACTTAGTACCTCATAGTATCTTGCTTGTCTATGTTAATTGTAGACAAATGGCCCGTGCTGTTGTTCCGTTGAATTTTAATGCGTTCCTTGAGAAAGCAAAGTTGAAAGATGATGGTAGCAATTACACGGACTGGGTCCGTAACTTGAGGATTATCCTCATTGCTGCACAGAAGAATTACGTCCTGGAAGCACCGCTAGGTGCCAGACCTCCTGCAAGAGCAACACCAGAAGTTATGAACGTCTGGCAGAGCAAAGCTGATGACTACTCGATAGTTCAGTGTGCCATGCTTTACGGCTTAGAACCGGGTCTTCAACGACGTTTTGAACGTCATGGAGCATATGAGATGTTCCAGGAGTTGAAGTTAATATTTCAAGCAAATGCCCGGATTGAGAGATATGAAGTCTCCAATAAGTTCTACAGCTGCAAGATGGAAGAGAATAGTTCTGTCAGTGAGCATATACTCAAAATGTCTGGGTATAATAATCACTTGATTCAACTGGGAGTTAATCTTCTGGATGATAGCGTCATTGACAGAATTCTTCAATCACTGCCACCAAGCTACAAGAGCTTCGTGATGAACTATAACATGCAAGGGATGGATAAGACAATTCCCGAGCTCTTCGCAATGCTAAAGGCAGCGGAGGTAGAAATCAAAAAGGAGCATCAAGTGTTGATGGTCAGTAAAACCACTAGTTTCAAGAAAAAGGGCAAAGGGAAGAAGAAGGGGAACTTCAAGAAGAACAGCAAGCAAGTTGCTGTTCAGGAGAAGAAATCCAAGTCTGGACCTAAGCCTGAAACTGAGTGCTTCTACTGCAAGCAGACTGGTCACTGGAAGCGGAACTGCCCCAAGTATTTGGCGGATAAGAAGGATGGCAAGGTTAACAAAGGTATATGTGATATACATGTTATTGAGGTGTACCTTACTAATGCTAGCAGTAGCACCTGGGTATCTGATACTGGTTCTGTTGCTAATATTTGCAACTTGAAACAAGGGCTACGGATTAAGCGAAGATTGGCTAAGGACGAGGTGACGATGCGCGTGGGAAGTGGTTCCAAAGTCGATGTGATCGCCGTCGGCACGCTACCTCTATATCTACCTTCAGGATTAGTATTAGACCTAAATAATTGTTATTTGGTGCCAACGTTGAGCATGAACATTATATCTGGATCTTGTTTGATGCGAGACGGTTATTCATTTAAATCAGAGAATAATGGTTGTTCTATTTATATGAATAATATCTTTTATGGTCATGCACCCTTGAAGAGTGGTCTATTTTTAATGAATCTCGATAGTAGTGACACACATATTCATAATGTCGAAACCAAAAGATGCAGAGTTGATAATGACAGTGCAACTTATTTGTGGCACTGCCGTTTAGGTCATATCGGTGTAAAGCGCATGAAGAAACTCCATACTGATGGACTTTTGGCATCACTTGATTATGAATCACTTGGTACTTGCGAACCGTGCCTCATGGGCAAGATGACTAAAACACCGTTCTCCGGAACTATGGAGAGAGCAACAGATTTATTGGAAATCATACATACAGATGTATGTGGTTCGATGAATATTGAGGCTCGTGGTGGATATCGTTATTTTCTCACCTTCACAGATGACTTGAGCAGATATGGGTATATCTACTTAATGAAACATAAGTCTGAAACATTTGAAAAGTTCAAAGAATTTCAGAGTGAAGTTGAAAATCATCGTAACAAGAAAATAAAGTTTCTACGATCAGATCGTGGAGGAGAATATTTGAGTTACGAGTTTGGCCTACATTTGAAACAATGCGGAATAGTTTCGCAACTCACGCCACCCGGAACACCATAGCGTAATGGTGTGTCCGAACGTCGTAATCGTACTTTATTAGATATGGTGCAATCTATGATGTCTCTTACTGATTTACCGCTATCGTTTTGGGGTTATGCTTTAGAGACGGCTGCATTCACTCTAAATATGACACCATCGAAATCCGTTGAGACGACGCCTTATGAACTATGGTTTGGCAAGAAACCAAAGTTGTCGTATCTTAAAGTTTGGGGTTGCAATGCTTATGTGAAGAAACTTCAACCTGATAAGCTCGAACCTAAATCGGAGAAATGTGTCTTCATAGGATACCCAAAGGAGACTGTTGGGTACACCTTCTATCACAGATCCGAAGGCAAGATATTCGTTGCTAAGAATGGATCCTTTCTAGAGAAGGAGTTTCTCTCGAAAGAAGTGAGTGGGAGGAAAGTAGAACTTGATGAGGTAACTGTACCTGCTCCCTTATTGGAAAGTAGATCATCACAGAAATCAATTTCTGCGACACCTACACCAATTATTGAGGAAGTTAATGATAGTGATCATGAAACTTCAGATCAAGTTATTACTGAACCTCGTAGGTCAACTAGATCAAGATCCGCACCAGAGTGGTACGGTAATCATGTTCTGGAGGTTATGCTGATAGACCATGACGAACCTACGAACTATGAAGAAGCGATGGTGAGCCCAAATTCCGCAAAATGGCTCGAAGCCATGAAATCCGAGATGGGATCCATGTATGAGAACAAAGTATGGACTTTGGTTGACTTGCCCGATGGTCGGCAAGCCATTGAAAATAAATGGATCTTCAAGAAGAAGATTGACGCTGATGGTAATGTTACTGTCTATAAAGCTCGACTTGTTGCGAAAGGTTTTCGACAAGTTCAAGGGATTGACTACGATGAGACCTTCTCACCCGTAGCGATGCTTAAGTCTGTCCGAATCATGTTAGAAATTGCCGCATTTTATGATTATGAAATTTGGAAAATGGATGTCAAAACTGCATTCCTGAATGGATTTCTGGAAGAAGAGTTGTATATGATGCAACCGGGAGGTTTTGTCGATCCAAAGGGAGCTAACAAAGTGTGCAAGCTCCAGCGATCCATTTATGGACTGGTGCAAGCCTCTCGGAGTTGGAATAAACGCTTTGATAGTGTGATCAAAGCATTTGGTTTTATACAGACTTTTGGAGAAGCCTGTATTTACAAGAAAGTGAGTGGGAGCTCAGTAGCATTTCTGATATTATATGTGGATGCCATATTGCTGATTGGAAATGATATAGAATTTCTGGATAGCATAAAGGGATACTTGAATAAGAGTTTTTCAATGAAAGACCTCGGTGAAGCTGCATATATATTAGGCATTAAGATCTATAGAGATAGATCAAGACGCTTAATTGGACTTTCACAAAGCACATACCTTGACAAAGTTTTGAAGAAGTTCAAAATGGATCAAGCAAAGAAAGGGTTCTTGCCTGTACTACAAGGTGTGAGATTGAGTAAGACTCAATGCCCGACCACTGCAGAAGATAGAGAGAAGATGAAAGATGTTCCCTATGCTTCAGCCATAGGCTCTATCATGTATGCAATGCTGTGTACTAGACCTGATGTGTGCCTTGCTATAAGTTTAGCAGGGAGGTACCAAAGTAATCCAGGAGTGGATCACTGGACATCGGTCAAGAACATCCTGAAATACCTGAAAAGGACTAAGGATATGTTTCTCGTTTATGGAGGTGACAAAGAGCTCATCGTAAGTGGTTACGTTGATGCAAGCTTTGACACTGATCCGGACGATTCTAAATCGCAAACCGGATACGTATTTACATTGAACGGTGGAGCTGTCAGTTGGTGCAGTTCTAAGCAAAGTGTCATGGCGGGATCTACGTGTGAAGCGGAGTACATAGCTGCTTCGGAAGCAGCAAATGAAGGAGTCTGGATGAAGGAGTTCATATCCGATCTAGGTGTCATACCTAGTGCATCAGGACCAATGAAAATCTTTTGTGACAATACTGGTGCAATTGCCTTAGCAAAGGAATCCAGATTTCACAAGAGAACCAAGCGCATCAAAAGACGCTTCAATTCCATCCGGGATTTAGTCCAGGTGGGAGACATAGAAATTTGCAAGATACATACGGATCTGAATGTTGCAGACCCGTTGACTAAGCCTCTTCCACGAGCAAAACATGATCAGCACCAAGACTCCATGGGTGTAAGAATCATTACTGTGTAATCTAGATTATTGACTCTAGTGCAAGTGGGAGACTGAAGGAAATATGCCCTAGAGGCAATAATAAAGTATTATTTATTTCCTTATATCATGATAAATGTTTATTATTCATGCTAGAATTGTATTAACCGGAAACATAATACATGTGTGAATACATAGACAAACAGTGTGTCACTAGTATGCCTCTACTTGACTAGCTCGTTAATCAAAGATGGTTATGTTTCCTAGCCATAGACATGAGTTGTCATTTGATTAACGGGATCACCTCATTAGGAGAATGACGTGATTGACTTGACCCATTCCGTTAGCTTAGCACTCGATCGTTTAGTATGTTGCTATTGATTTCTTCATGACTTATACATGTTCCATTGACTATGAGATTATGCAACTCCTGTTTACCGGAGGAACACTTTGTGTGCTAACAAACGTCACAACGTAACTGGGTGATTATAAAGGTGCTCTACAGGTGTCTCCAAAGGTACTTGTTGGGTTGGCGTATTTCGAGATTAGGATTTGTCACTCCGATTGTCGGAGAGGTATCTCTGGGCCCACTCGGTAATGCACATCACTATAAGCCTTGCAAGCATTGTGACTAATGAGTTGATTGCGGGATGATGTATTACGGAACGAGTAAAGAGAATTGCCGGTAACGATATTGAACTAGGTATCGAGATACCGACGATCGAATCTCGGGCAAGTAACATACCGATGACAAAGGGAACAACGTATGTTGTTATGCGGTCTGACCGATAAAGATCTTCGTAGAATATGTAGGAACCAATATGATCATCCAGGTTCCGCTATTGGTTATTGACCGGAGAGGTGTCTCGGTCATGTCTACATAGTTCTCGAACCCGTAGGGTCCGCACGCTTAACGTTACGATGACAGTTATATTATGAGTTTATATGTTTTGATGTACCGAAGGTTGTTCGGAGTCCCGGATGTGATCACGGACATGACGAGGAGTCTCGAAATGGTCGAGACATAAAGATTGATATATTGGACGACTATATTCGGACACCGGAAGTGTTCCGGAGAAGTTTCGGATAAAACCGGAGTGCCGGAGGGGTTACCGGAACCCCCCGGGGAAGTATTGGGCCTTAGTGGGCCTGAGGGGAGAGAGAGGGAAGCAGCCCAGGAGGTGGTGCGCCCCCTCCCATGAGGAGTCCGAATTGGACTAGGGGAGGGGGGCGCGGCCCCTCTTTCCCTCTCCCTCTCCCTCTCTTTCCTTCCCCCTTCTCTCTTCCTAGTTGGACTAGGAAAGGGGAGTCCTACTCCTACTAGGAGGAGGACTCCCCCCCCTCCTTGGCGCGCCCCAAGGGCCGGCCGGCCTCCCCCCTTGCTCCTTTATATACGGGGGCAGGGGGCACCTCTAGACACACAATTGATCTACGATCTTTTAGCCGTGTGCGGTGCCCCCCTCCACCATATTACACCTCGATAATATCGTTGCGGAGCTTAGGCGAAGCCCTGCGTCGGTAGAACATCATCATCGTCACCATGCCGTCGTGCTGACGAAACTCTCCCTCAACACTCGGCTGGATCGGAGTTCGAGGGACGTCATCGAGCTGAACGTGTGCTGAACTCGGAGGTGTCGTGCGTTCGGTACTTGATCGGTCGGATCGTGAAGACGTACGACTACATCAACCGCGTTGTGATAACGCTTCCGCTTTCGGTCTACGAGGGTACGTGGACAACACTCTCCCCTCTCGTTGCTATGCATCACCATGATCTTGCGTGTGCGTAGGAAATTTTTTGAAATTACTACGTTCCCCATCACGAGGCCCCCTCATCCCCGAGTTTCGGCCCACCCCCTTTTCCCTCGCCGGAGTCCACCCAGGCCGCGTGCCTCACGCACGGCCATCGTCTCCGCCTCTCGGCCGTCTCCTCGTCCGGCCTTCCCGAGCTCCCTCGCGCCCTACCGACCACCTCACCGTCTTCCCCACGTCCCGGTGAACCTCCCCACCCCCTCAGCCCTCGCCGGAGCAGCACGCATCACCGACAACCACCACCTCCCGCCCGCCTTCTGTCTCCTCCGGGCGACGCCGTGTGCCACCTCCCCAGGCTGCCCCGACGCCCCTGCTGTCTCTGAACGGGGCCGCCATGTCGCCCTACGCCCACCGGTGGCCTCGGCTCGGCTGAAGCTGGCCGGAGCCGGCTGGCCCCATCGCCTCCTCCCGCCCTGCCTCGCCTCGTCTCTGTCTCGCTCAGGGCAAAGCGAGGGGGGAAGAAGACGAGCGCCAGCCTGGCCCCTGGCCACTGGGTCCCACCTGTAAGCCTCTCCCGCCCTGGGCCCAGGTACGTTAAGTGGAGACGGTTTCTTGAAATGCGCTTTCATAACTTTGAAAGCGTAGTCATGTACTTCTTAGCTGAATGTGTTTTCCCTTCCGGAAGATGTATTTCCCTCTACTGCGGCCAAGAGTGCGCTTTCACTATTCTGAAAGCGTATTTTCTGAAATCCGTTTCTGTCTTATCCACTCAGGGACCCGTTGGTGATGAAAATTTTCACATATTAGTCCCTGATCTTCTACACCTCATAACTCCGCGACCGTAACTCCGATCGAGGTGATTCCAAAGCTCGCTTCTTCGTTTCGTTGAGCTCGTTCTGTTGGTATCATTTCCACTATGGTTTGACATACTGGAAATGACCACTTTGCCCTTGCCCGTAAACAGCCCCTCCGAGAGAGAACTGTTTCCGGCGATTCTTTCCGCAAGCTTCTCGCACTTTGTCCCGGTGATTTCTTCCACCCCAGGCAAGCCACAACCACCATTTGCATGATAGCCATGCAGTAGCATTGGTTTTCAACTTGAATCTTTAATAACTGTGTGTTTGTTTTGCTGCTGCTGTCGTTATTTCGGTTATGCTTATGGATCGGTGACTACCGTCATGCTATGTTTTCTTGCACTCTGTTATCATGTTCTACCTGCTAGTATTACTTTCATATTGGTCATGCTTGGTAGTAGTACATGTTGGGTTGGTCATGTTCTTCGGTGCATGACTAACGTCGGCTACCGAGTATTGTTTAATAAGCATGGTTCCTTTGCTGTTAGTTGGATAAGTATTTACTCGGTAATGTTATTGATGTGTTCTTGCATGGTATTCAGTGTTGATGCTAGTGATCATGTTATGCTATGAGTAGTGTTATACTTGTGATATTCATGCTCGTCATCATGCCATGCTCAGCTGGATATGATTCATTGTTGATATGGAGGATAGTTATGTTGCACTCCATGCTTATGTTGACATCATACTCATGCATTGTAATTGCATCATGTTATTTTATCATGGCTCAGCATATTTGCATCCAAGTTTAACCGGATTAAATTGAACTTGAACAACTGTTGGCTGAGCCATGGTGCCACCATATCGAGCTGACCAGTGCAACCACGCTTACCTTTATGGGAAGGTCCTAATTGGGTCTATTGTCGTGCCTCTCGCCGGTGCCTCCAACGAGGGAAGGTTATGGGCGCGCGCTACCCTGATCAGGTAGGCGGACACAAGCCTTATGTGCCTGTTGTTGTTGTTGTTATGGATCCTTGTCCCCGTTTGGGACCGTTTATGTTTTGCCACGACGGTGGCCGTTGGTGCCTTTGGTAGGCACGGGGCCACCCAGGACTTATCCCATAGGGGAGTTCGTCGGAGTGGCCGGGAGGGTCTCTTGCCAGTAGGACGGTTTTGTCAGAACGCCGTTGGTCCACCCGAATGGGAGTGCGAGGCCATGGGTTCCGTGGTGTGGGTACAGTGTACTAACCTCTGCAGAGTGTATATTAAATCTATCGATAGCCGCGCCCGCGGATAAGGGCCCAGTTCATAGTTGATCACACTATGGGTCAACCGTATTAATAATAACTTGATTAATAACAGCCCTGGTTCGATGATGAGATAAGTTGGTTATGTGATCCGCGAATGATCACCGTTTGGTTACAAGGTAACCCGTTGAGCCTAGAGTGGTTCCGTTTGTGATCCGTGGATGATCACCGTGGTATCGAGGATACCGACTTGTTGGATATTCATGATGCTGTACGAGAATCATGGGAAAAGATCAAGCTCCTTGTGATCATTTAATGATTACTATGGTATTGTTTATACCAAGCTTGATTTGATCCTGAGATGACCGTGTGATGTCCGAGGTTGGTAAGTGATGCATGTGATGGTTACGGAGGGAACCCGAACAGAGTAAGTTGGTGCATGATAACGTCATCATGTTGCATGCTAGTGTCGTCATGTTTATAGGTTCATGTCATGCTCGTATTGTTCTAGTTGTATCATGTTGTTCAGGCCATGTTGTTCGGATAATCACATGTTAATCCGTGCTTAACCTGTAATTGCCATGTTGTTGTTTGTCTTGAATGCTTCTAGTTATTGTGAGCTTGCAAGTACATTCAATGTACTGACCTGGCGTGTCATGCCAGTTTGCAGGTCATGCCATGATTGCTTGATTGCTTGTCGTGGTTTCCGTTCGTGCCAACTAGGATAAGTGTTCCAGCCAGAGTCCCTGCGGAGTGGAGTTCACCACCATCGTCCACTGCTTCGAGTTGTTCTGCTGCTTGCATAGAGCAACAGTGGCAGGCGTAGTGGTGCCGTGCCGATGTAATTCCTCGTTATATCGGGAACACATGTACCCACTATAGATTGTAATAAGAGTTGGTTTGTTCTATGCCAAGCAGTGTCGTATTCTAGAAGACTTCTCCTCGATCTCTGGGCTGGAATATGGGGCGTTCCGGTTTCTTTGAGCCAGGGTGCCACATAAAGATGGGACTGGAGATGAGTCAACTTTAGTTAGAAGGCATCCCAATGACTCAGAGTTTTTAGATCTTGATGCAAAAATTGATAAAAGTGGGATTGGAGAGGTCAAAACTTTAAGTAGCAATGAACCCACTCTTTTGGATTTCAAGGAATTTAATTGTGATAATTGTTCTTTAATAGATTGTATTCCCTTATTGCAATCCATTTTGAATTCTCCTCATGCTTATAATCAAAACAAAGCTTTTACTAAATATATTGTTGATGCTATGATGCAATCTTTTGAAGAAAAGCTTGAATTGGAAGTTTCTATCCCTAGAAAACTTTATGATGAGTGGGAACCTACTATTAAGATTAAGATTAAAGATTATGAGTGCCATGCTATGTGTGATTTGGGTGCTAGTTTCTATCCACGATTCCAAAAACTTTATGTGATACGCTAGGTTTCCGTGAATTTGATGATTGTTCTTTAAATTTGCATCTTGCGGATTCCTCTATTAAGAAACCTATGGGAAGGATTGATGATGTTCTTATTGTTGCAAATAGGAGTTATGTGCCCGTAGATTTCATTGTTCTTTATATATATTGCAATCCTACATGTCCTATTATTCTTGGGAGACCTTTCCTTAGAACGATTGGTGCAATTATTGATATGAAAGAAGGAAACATTAGATTTCAATTTCCGTTAAGCAAGGGCATGGAACACTTTCCAAGAAATAAAATTAAATTGCCTTATGAATCTATTATGAGAGCTACTTATGGATTGCATACCAAAGATGGCAATACCTAGATCTATTTGCGCTTTTATGCCTAACTAAGGGCGTTAAACAATAGCGCTTGTTGGGAGGCAACCCAATTTTATTTTTGTTTTTGCTTTCTAGGTTCTGTTTTGCAATAAATAATTCATCTAGCCTCTGGTTAGATGTGGTTTTGTGTGTTTGTGCCAAGTAATACCTTTGGGATAGCTTACGGTGATAGTTGATTTGATCTTGCTGAAAAACGGAAACTTTTGCGCCCAGTTCCAGAATTTTTAAAAAACATAGAAACGTGATGAAATTCTGATTTTTTTTACATCAGATTGATATACAAATTGCCTCTATTGTCCTAATTTTTTAGAATTTTTGAAGTTACAGAAGTGTTCGAGAGTTACAAATTACTACTTAAAGGATCGAGATGGACCTAAAGGGGGGGTCAATAGGTAAAATTACAAACTTAATTATTACTTAGCATTTTTTGGCAATAATGCGGAATATGAAAGTGAGCCTGACAATTGCAAGTATGATGCTAAGAGCTAAGCAAGGTAAAAAAGTAACACAAATAAGTGAGTAAGCAAGCACAATATGGTATAAGTAAGTGCTAAGAGACAAGTAACACAAGTAGAGAGTTAGGGTTAGGAATAACCGCAACTCCGAGAGACGAGGATGTATGCCGATGTTCACTTCCTTGGAGGGAAGCTATGTCACCGTTTGGAGAGGTGGATGTTACCACAAAGGCACACCAACGCCACGAAGGCTCACCCTATTCTCTCTTTGAGACAACACCACGAAGGCGTTTCCCAACCACTAGTGGTAGACCTTGGGCTGGTCTCCAAACCCTCACAAACTTTCTAGGGGTAATCACAATGATCGATTCCTCACCGAAGAACTCCTACCGCCTAGGAGTCTCCAACCTCCAAGAGTAATAAGATCCGAGGGGAAAAAGCTCAAGACTTGCTCAAATCACAATTTGCATCGGTCACAAGAAGGAGAGGGAGAAGATCTTTCTTTTGATTGGAACAACTCTTTCAAACTCTCAAGAATCAAACCGGGATCTAGGATTTTGTGGACGAGCAAGAGAGAGGGAGCACAGGTGTTCTTGGGGCGTGTTGGAGTGGAGTGTTCCACCTTATCTCGAAGACATAAACCGCCATATGATATGTAACTTGTGTTGTAAGATAGGAAATGGTAGAAACCGAGCCGGACACGTTTATGAGCCGGCCGGGATTCTGTGAACCGCTGGGCGTCAACCTGTGTATATAAAGGGACGACCCGGTGGCGGTTTAGGGACAACAAACAACAACTCGAGAGCCAGGTCAAGCAGATTAGCTCCCTGGTCATCGAAAACCTAGCAATTCCACATCAACTGGATTAGGCCTTTACCTTCACCGCAAGGGGCCGAACCAGTATAAACTCCCTGCGTCCTTTGTCCCGCTTTAACCCCTTTAAGCTAACCCGTCGTGATGGCTCCATGACTAAGTCCTCACACTAGGACATCTGCCGTGACAAAACCACGACACCATCATTTTCACGAAAGACATTAAAAAGATGAAGCATATGAGGCACCCTTAATTCCATTTTTTTGTACTTTTCTTTTGTAGACTAAACTAGTGACAAAACAAGAAACTAAAAGATTCGATTGCAAGATCTAAAGATATACCTTCAAGCACTCACCTCCCCGGCAACGGCGCCAGAAAAGAGCTTGATGTCTACTACACAACCTTTGTCTTGTAGACGTTGTTGGGCCTCGAAGTGCAGAGGTTTGTAGGACAGTAGCAAATTTCCCTCAAGTGGGTGACCTAAGGTTTATCAATCCGTGGGAGGCATAGGATGAAGATGGTCTCTCTCAAGTAACCCTGCAACCAAATAACAAAGAGTCTCTTGTGTCCCCAACACACCCAATACAATGGTAAATTGTATAGGTGCACTAGTTCGGCGAAGAGATGGTGATACAAGTGCAATACGGATGGTAGATATAGGTTTTTGTAATCTGAAAATATAAAAACAGCAAGGTAGAAAGCGATAAAAGTGAGCGTAAACGGTATTGCAATGCTAGGAAACAAGGCCTAGGGTTCATACTTTCACTAGTGCAAGTTCTCTCAACAATAATAACATAACTGGATCATATAACTATCCCTCAACATGCAACAAAGAGTCACTCCAAAGTCACTAATAGCGGAGAACAAACGAAGAGATTATTGTAGGGTACGAAACCACCTCAAAGTTATCCTTTCTGATCGATCTATTCAAGAGTCCGTAGTAAAATAACACGAAGCTATTCTTTCCGTTCAATCTATCATATAGTTCGTACTAGAATAACACCTTAAGATACAAATCAACCAAAACCCTAATGTCACCTAGATACTCCAATGTCACCTCAAGTATCCGTGGGTATGATTATACGATATGCATCACACAATCTCAGATTCATCTATTCAACCAACACAAAGAACTTCAAAGAGTGCCCCAAAGTTTCTACCGGAGAGTCAAGACGAAAACGTGTGCCAACCCCTATGCATAAGTTCACAAGGTCACTGAACCCGCAAGTTGATCACCAAAACATACATCAAGTAGATCACGTGAATATCCCATTGTCACTACAGATAAGCACATGCAAGACATACATCAAGTGTTCTCAAATCCTTAAAGACTCAATCCGATAAGATAAATTCAAAGGGAAAACTCAATCCATTACAAGAGAGTAGAGGGGGAGAAACATCATAAGATCCAACTATAATATCAAAGCTCGCGATACATCAAGATCGTGCCGAATCAAGAACACGAGAGAGAGAGAGAGAGAGAGAGAGAGATCAAACACATAGCTACTGGTACATACCCTCAGCCCCGAGGGTGAACTACTCCCTCCTCGTCATGGAGAGCGTCGGGATGATGAAGATGGCCATCGGTGAGGGTTCCCCCCTCCGGCAGGGTGCCGAAACAGGGTCCCGATTGGTTTTTGGTGGCTACAGAGGCTTGCGGCGGCGGAACTCCCGATCTAGGTTATGTTCTGGGGGTTTCTGTATATATAAGAGGTTATGGCATTGGGAACAAGTGAGGGGGGTCTCCGTGCTGTCCACGAGGTAGGGAGGCGCGCCCAGGGGGTGGGCGCGCCCCCCACCCTCGTGGGCAGCCCGGGA
Organism: Aegilops tauschii subsp. strangulata; assembly: GCF_002575655.3. Lineage (NCBI taxonomy): Eukaryota > Viridiplantae > Streptophyta > Magnoliopsida > Poales > Poaceae > Aegilops > Aegilops tauschii. Next base: position 112,867,527 of record NC_053035.3, read on the forward strand.
CTCTTCTGGCCCAACTCTTTTACCCCATGGCCTTCTTCTGGTCTAAAAATAAGCTCCGTGAAATTTCAGGTCAATTGGACTCCGTTTGATTTTCCTTCTTTGTACAACTCAAAAACAAGGAAAAAACAGAAACTGGCACTGGGCTCTAGGTTAATAGGTTAGTCCCAAAAATCATATGAAATAGCATATAAATGCATATAAAACATCCAAGATGGATAATATAATAGCATGAATACTCATAAATTGTAGATACGTTGGAGACGTATCAGCATCCCCAAGCTTAATTCCTGCTCGTCCTCGAGTAGGTAAATGATAAAAGAAATAATTTATGAAGTGTGAATGCTAGCAAGTGCACAAGTTTGATCAATGATAATTTCAATCACCTTTTCTAACATCATTATATGTCATAACAGTAGCTCAACTCATAAAACTTTTCATGATCAAGTAACAAGCTATTCACATGTTAAAGCATAGACCATAAACTTTCTTGAAAACTAACAAATTATGTTCTCAGTCATCAAACAATTGCAATTCATCTTATTTTCAGGAAGGGTCTATGTAAGAGCTTTGATTTAGCAAATCCCACATACTCAACTATCATATAGTCTTCCATGATTGCTACCGCTCAAAGCATATTTTTAGAACAAATAGCATTCATCGAACACAGAGAAAGATAGGGGCTTAATGTTTTGCCTCCCAACCTTTTGCCTCAAGGGTAATGTCAACAATAATAATTTATGATCAAATATATTTGAATAGCCATATATGCTTAGATCTTTCCCCATCACATAATGCTTGCCAACTAAAGAGTAGGTTGGAATGAGAATACTACTGACTCTTGCATAAAAGTAAAAGATAGACCCTTCGCAGAGGGAAGCAGGGATTTGCAGAGGTGCCAGAGCTCGAAGCTTTAAAACAGAGATGAAAATAATTTTGAGAGGTATGCTTTCATTGTCAACATAACGACCAAGAGTTCCCAATATCTTCCATACTAGATACATTATAGGCGGTTCCCAAACAGAAAGGTAAAGATTTTACTCCCCTCCACTAACAATCACACTCCACGGCTTGTCCTAAACAACGGGTGCCGTCCAACTATCAACAATCCTGAGGGAGTTTTGTTTAAATTATTTGCGATTTTATTTTTGATCTTTTGATCATAGGACTGGGCATCCCAGTTACCAGCCATTTTCTCATGAATGATGAGCGGAGTCCACTCATCGTGAGAATAACCCACCTAGCATGGAAGATACTGACAGCCCCTAGTCGCTACATGAGCGATTCGGGCATACAAAACAGATTATTATTTGAAGGTTTAGAGTTTGGCACATGAAAATTTACTTGGAACGGCAGGTAAATACCGCATATAGGTAGATATGGTGGACACTCATGGAATAAACTTGGTTCAAGGAATTTGGATGCACAAGCAGTATTCCCACTTAGTACAGATATTTTGGCTAGCAAAGGATTCTAAATAGCAAGCACCACATGTTAGGGGATCCATAACAATATAACTTCTATATAAATATACCCAAGCATAACTCATTATGTTGTCTTCCTTGTCCAACTTCAACTAATTTGCTCAGGTTTGAAAATAATTAATGGGGCTCACAATCATAGAAGATGTCCAAGATAGTATATTTATATGTGAAATCTCTCTTCCTTCAATATTCTTTCAAGAATTGTTCAAGCGACCAATACAATGTTTGCTAACCTTCAATAAATTTACCACCTCTACTTCTTATATGTGAAGTCATTACTCCCCATGGGATAAGCATATGAAACATATATAATTTCAGATTTATGATATTCAAATCATTCAACCATTTACTCATAGGATATAAGTGAAGCACATGAGTAAATGACAAACTACTCCAAAAAGATATAAGTGAAGATCAATGAGTAGTTAAATAATTATGTAGCTATGTGAAGACTCTCTCTCATTTAAGAATTTCAGATATTGGGATATTATTCAAACAGCAAGCAAAACAAAATAAAATGACATTTCAAGGATAGCACTCATCATGTGAAGAAGCAAAAACTTAGACTCAACCGATACTAACCGATAATTGTTGAAGAAGAAAGGTGGGATGCCTACCGGGGCATCCCCAAGCTTAGATGCTTGAGACTTCTTGAAATATTATCTTGGGGTGCCTTGGGCATCCCCAAGCTTGAGCTTTTGTGTCTCCTTAATTCCTCTCATATCACGGTTTCCTAAATCTCGAAAGCTTCATCCACACCAAACTCAACAAGAACTCGTGAGATAAGTTAGTATAAACCATTGCAAAAACCTTATCATTTTCTACTGTAACAAATCACTAAAATTATTATTCAACATTGCAAAATAAATGCCTCTGCATATTTAATACTCCTATCCTCAAATAGAATCATTAAACAAGCAAACATATGCAAACATAATAGTAATCTGCCAAAACAATACAGTCTGTAAAGAATGCAAGATTCATCATACTTCCCTAACTCCAAACATTATGAAATTCTACCACACTGTAGAAAATTTATCAGAGCATATTATGCAAAAGGTTTCAACATTTTATCATAATCTGACTTTTCTAGGGAATTTTTGCAACAGAGATAAACTTTCTGTTTTGAAACAGCAACATGTAAACTTGCAAAATAAGCATGGTAAAGGCTATCCTTGACATTTTTATTGAAAATAGAGATGCAAAACATTATTCTAAATAACATCAAGCAAATACTAACAAAATAAAATGACTCTCCAAGCAAAACGCATATCATGTGGTGAATAAAAATATAGCTCCAAGTAAAGTTACCGATGAACGAAGACGAAAGAGGGGATGCCATCCAGGGCATCCCCAAGCTTAGGCTTTTGGTTGTCCTTGAATATTACCTTGGGGTGCCTTGGGCATCCTCAAGCTTAGGCTCTTTCCACTCCTTATTCCATAGTCCATCGAATCTTTACCCAAAACTTGATAACTTCACAACACAAAACTTAACAGAAAACTCGTAAGCTCCGTTAGTATAAGAAAATAAATCACCACTTAGGTACTGTTGTGAACTCATTCTAAATTCATATTGGTGTAATATCTACTGTATTACAACTTCTCTATGGTTCATACCCTCCGATACTACTCATAGATTCATCAAAATAAGCAACCAACACATAGAAAACAGAATCTGTCAAAAACAGAACAGTCTGTAGTAATCTGTATCAAACGCAGACTTCTGGAACTCAGAAAAATCTGCCAAAATAGGACGACCTAGATAATTTGATTATTGATCTACTGCAACTGGAATCAGTATTTTATCACTTTCTGGTGATTTTTAACAATTGTTTTCCTGAGCAGAAAGTTTCTGTCTTTTTCAGCAAGATCAAATAATTATCATCCAAGAAGATCCTATAGGTCTTACTTGGCACAAACACTAATTAAAACATAAAACCACATCTAACCAGAGGCTAGATGATTTGTTTATTACTAAACAGGAACAAAAAGCAAGGAACAAAAATAAAATTGGGTTGCCTCCCAACAAGCGCTTACGTTTAACGCCCCTAGCTAAGGCATGATGATTTCAATGATGCTCATATAAAAGATAAGAGTTGAAACATAGCGGGAGCATCATGAAGAATATGACTAGCACATTTAAGTCTAACCCACTTCCTATGCATAGGGATTTCATGAACAAACAACTTATTGGAGCAAGAATCATCTAGCATAGGAAGGAAAACCAAGCATAGCTTCAAGATTTTCAACACATAGAGAGGAAACATGATATTATTGCAATATGTAGAAGCATATGATCCTCTATCATAATAATTTTCAGTAGAAGCATGAATAAATTCAACAATATAATCATCACATAAAGCATTCTTTTCATGATCTACAAGCATAGAAAATTTATTACTCTCCACATAAGCAAAATTCTTCTCATTCGGAATAGTGGGAGCAAACTCAACAAAATAACTATCATGTGAAGCATAATCCAATTGAAAATTAAAATCATGATGACAAGTTCCATGGTTATCATTATTCTTTATAGAATACATATCATCACAATAATGATCATAAATAGTAGGCATGCTATCATCATAATAAATTTGCTCATCGAAACTTGGGGGACAAAACATATCATCTTCATCAAACATAGCATCCCCAAGCTTGTGGTTTTGCATATCATTAGCATCATGGGTATTCAAAGCATTCATACTAAAAACATTTCAATCATTGATGACCCATAAGTATAGGGGATCTATCGTAGTCCTTTCGATAAGTAAGAGTGTCGAACCCAACGAGGAGCAGAAGGAAATGACAAGCGGTTTTCAGTAAGGTATTCTCTGCTAGCACTGAAACTATAGGTAACAGATAGTTTTGTGATAAGATAATTTGTAACGGGTAGCAAGTGACAAGTGTAAATAAAATGCAGCAACATGGCCCAATCCTTTTTGTAGCAAAGGACAAGCCTGGACAATTTCTTATATGAAGGAAAACGCTCCCGAGGACACATGGGAATTATCGTCAAGCTAGTTTTCATCACGTTCATATGATTCGCGTTCGGTACTTTGATAATTTGATATGTGGGTGGACCGGTGCTTGGGTGCTGTCCTTACTTGGACAAGCATCCCACTTATGATTAACTCCTATTGCAAGCATCCGCAACTACAAAAGAAGTATTAACGTAAACCTAACCATAGCATGAAACATATGGATCCAAATCAGCCCCTTACGAAGCAACGCATAAACTATGGTTTAAGCTTATGTCACTCTAGCAACCCATCATCTACTTATTACTTCCCAATGCCTTCCTCTAGGCCCAAACAATGGTGAAGTGTCATGTAGTCGACGTTCACATAACACCACTAGAGGAAAGACAACATACATCTCATCAAAATATCGAACGAATACCAAATTCACATGACTACTAATAGCGAGACTTCTCCCATGTCCTCAGGAACAAACGTAACTACTCACAAAGCATATTCATGTTCATAATCAGAGGGGTATTAATATGCATAATGGATCTGAACATATGATCTTCCACCAAATAAACCAACTAGCATCAACTACAAGGAGTAATCAACACTACTAGCAAGCCACATGTACCAATATGAGGCTTCGGGACAAAGATTGGATACAAGAGATGAACTAGGGTTTGAGAGGAGATGGTGCTGGTGAAGATGTTGATGAAGATTGACCCCCTCCCGATGAGAGGATTGTTGGTGATGACGATGGCAATGATTTCCCCCTCCCGGAGGGAAGTTTCCCCGGCAAAACAGCTCTGCCGGAGCCCTAGATTGGTTCCGCCAAGGTTCCGCCTCGTGGCGGCGGAGTTTCTTCCCGAAAGCTTTCTTATGATTTTTTATCGGACGAAGGACTTCATATAGCAGAAGATGGGCACCGGAGGCCTGCCAGGGGGCCCACGAGGCAGGGGCGCGCCCAGGGGGTAGGGTGCGCCCCCCACCCTCGTGGCCAGGGTGTGGGCCCCCTCTGGTATTTTCTTCGCTCAGTATTTTTTATTATTTCCAAAAATGGCTTCCGTGGAGTTTCAGGACTTTTGGCGTTGCGCAGAATAGGTCTCTAATATTTGCTCCTTTTCCAGCCCAGAATTCCAGCTGTCGGCATTCTCCCACTTCATGTAAACCTTGTAAAATAAGAGAGAATAGACATAAGTATTGTGACATAATGTGTAATAACATCCCATAATGCAATAAATATCGATATAAAAGCATGATGCAAAATGGACGTATCAACTCCCCCAAGCTTAGACCTCGCTTGTCCTCAAGCGGAAGCCGATAACGATAAATATGTCCACATGTTTAGAATAAAATACGGACATGAGGGCATCATGATCATTCTTATAACAGCAACATATATGTATATTGTCATATGATTTCTTATGCTCAAGTAATAATCTATTCACAATATCAAGTATGAATCAAAAACTTCATTGAGAACCAATAAACTATAATCTCAGTCATTGAAGCAATTGCAATTTATCATAACATCGGAAAGAGTCTATGTAAGAGCTTTTCAGCAAGTCCACATACTCAACTATCATTTAGTCTTTCAAAATTGCTAACACTCATGCAATACTTGTGGTTACGAGTTTTAATCGGACACAGAGAAAGATAGGGGCTTATAGTTTCGCCTCCCAACCTTTTACCTCAAGGGTAATGTCAACAATAATAGTTCATGCCAACTTAGATCCAATTGGATATATATATATCAGGATCTTTCCAACACAATGTGCTTGCCAAAGGATAAAATGTAAAAAGGAAAGGTGAAGATCACCATGACTCTTGCATAAGGGTAAGAGATAAAAGTAAAAGATAGGCCCTTCGCAGAGGGAAGCAGAGGTTGTCACGCGCTTTCATGGTTGGATGCACGAAATCTTAATGCAAAAGAACATCACTTTATATTGCCACTTGTGATATGGACCTTTATTATGCAGTCCGTCGCTTTTATTTCTTCCACATCACAAGACCGTATAAAGCTTATTTTCTCCACACTAATAAATCATACATATTTAGAGAGCAATTTTTATTGCTTGCACCGATGACAACTTACTTGAAGGATCTTACTCAATCCATAGGTAGATATAGTGGACTCTCATGGCAGAAACTGGGTTTAAGGATATTTGGAAGCACAAGTAGTATCTCTACTTGGTGCAAAGAATTTGGCTAGCATGAGGGAGAAAGGCAAGCTCAACATGTTGGATGATCCATGACAATATACTTTATTTCAGATGTAAGAAAACATAACCCATTACGTTGTCTTCCTTGTCCAACATCAACTCTTTAGCATGTCATATTTTAATGAGTGCTCACAATCATAAAAGATTTCCAAGATAGTATATTTATATGTGAAACCTCTCTTTCTTTATTACTTCCTATTAATTGCAACGATGACCAAAACTATGCTTATCAACTCTCAACAACTTTTAATCATCATACTCTTTATATGTGAAGTCATTACTCTCCATAAGATCAATATGTTCTCTTTGTTTCTTTTTATTCTTTCTTTTTATTTTATTCACTCAAGATCATAGCAAAATAATCAAGCCCTTGACTCAACACTAATCTTTATTATATATAGCTCACGGACTCGATTACATAGAGAGATCATAAAGCAAAACTCAAAGCTAGATCATACTAAAACTTTATTCTACTAGATCAAGATATTACTAAAAGGATTGAACTAAGAAAAATGGTAAAGATAGGAGTGTGATGGTGATACGATACCGGGGCACCTCCCCCAAGCTTGGCAATTGCCAAGGGGAGTGCCCATACCCATGTGATTATGTTTCCTTCTTTGGAGGTGGTGATGGGGATAATTGTGCCTTCATCTTCTTCATATTATAATTGAGAAGAGCAATTTCCTCCTTTAAATCATCAACCTCCGACTCCAGCTTCAAGATCTTGTCACATAAATCTCCTTTGCTTTTCTGCCGAAAACGAGAAGGAATAGATCGATTGTTAGATAGTTTAGCCCTCTTAGGGAGACTAGACTTCTTGAACTCCACGTGCATATCCCCAGGTTGAGGTAGAGGGACATCCTCCTCCTCCGAGCTTGAATCATTGATCCTCATTAGATGAGCATCCTCCTCCTCATCCGTAGTTTGACCACAAGGAGATAGATCCCCATAGGTCTTTGGGTCAGCAATAAGGTGTGAGACATAGCTCTCTCCATCGGAGTCCTGAGATGAAATCTTGCTCCAAGTCTGCTGCAAAAACCGCTCGAAACAAAAACAGAGGATATTTGCGTGATACGAGGGTCAAAACCTTCGAGAGATTATATAATGAATTTTTACCAACCGAAAGAAGTATCGTACAAGAAAACGGAGTCCGGAGAGTGCACGAGGTGCCCACAAGGCAGGGGACGCGCCCAGGGGGTAGGGCGCGCCTCCCACCCTCATGGAAGCCTCGTGTCCTTCCCGGACTGCTTCTTATTTTCTTATTTTCTTAAATATTCCAAAACAGAGAAAAATTGCCATTAGAACTGTCTTGGAGTCGGTTTACTTACCGTACCACATACCTATTCCTCTTCGGAGTCTGAAGCGTTCTGGAAAGTGTCTCTTATATATTCCTCCGGTGTTACGGATTCAATAATATTGGTTTCAACATTTATGGGATTACCTGAGATATAATGTTTGATTCTTTGACCATTCACCACCTTCGGATTTGTGCCTTCAAAGTTGTTGATTTTTATGGCACCGGAACGATAGACCTCCTCGATAATGTAAGGAGCTTCCCATTTAGAGAGAAGTTTTCCTGCAAAAAATCTTAAACGAGAGTTGAATAGTAACACATAATCACCTGCATTAAACTCATGCTTTTGTATCCTTTTGTCATGCCATCTTTTAACCTTTTCTTTAAACAACTTGGCATTCTCATAGGCTTGGGTTCTCCATTCATCAAGTGAGCTAATGTCAAATAGCCTCTTCTCACCGTCAAGTTTGAAATCATAATTGAGCTCTTTAATAGCCCAATATGCCTTGTGTTCTAGTTCGAGAGGTAAGTGACATGCTTTCCCATAAACCATTTTATACGGAGACATACCCATAGGATTTTTATATGCAGCTCTATAGGCCCATAATGCATCATCAAGTTTCTTGGACCAATTCTTTCTAGATCTATTAACAGTCTTTTGCAAAATTAATTTGAGCTCTTTATTGCTCGATTATACTTGACCACTAGACTGTGGGTGATAAGGAGATGCCATTCTATGATTAACATCATACTTAGCAAGCATTTTACGAAAAGCACCATGAATAAAATGCGAACCACCATCAGTCATTAAATATCTAGGGACTCCAAACCTCGGAAAAATAACTTCTTTAAGCATCTTGATAGAAGTGTTATGATCAGCACTACTAGTTGGAATAGCTTCTACCCACTTAGTAACGTAATCAACAGCAACTAAAATATGTGTATACCCATTAGAGGAAGGAAACGGTCCCATGTAATCAAAGCCCCAAACATCAAATGGTTCAATAACAAGTGAATAATTCATAGGCATTTATTGACGTCTACTAATATTACCAATTCTTTGACATTCATCACAAGACAAGACAAACTTACTGGCATCATTGAAGAGAGTAGGCCAATAAAAACCGGACTGCAATACCTTATGTGCAGCTCTATCTCTAGCGTGGTGCCCTCCATAAGCCTCGGAGTGACACTTGCGTAGGATCTGTTCCTGTTCATGCTCAGGTACACAATGTCTAATAACACGATTTACTCCTTCTTTATAAAGAAGTGGGTCATCCTAGAAGTATTGTCTCAAATCATAGAAAAACTTTTTCTTTTGCTGGTATATGAAACTAGGTGGTATAAATTTAGCAACAATGTAATTAGCATAATCAGCATACCATGGAGCAGTACGAGAAGCATTTATGACAGCTAATTGTTCATCAGGAAAGCTATCATCATTAGGTAGTGGGTCATCAAGAACATTCTCTAACCTAGACAAGTTGTCTACAACGGGGTTCTCAGCTCCCTTTCTATCAATAATATGTAAATCAAATTCTTGTAGCAAGAGAACCCATCTAATAAGTCTAGGTTTAGCATCTTTCTTTTCCATAAGGTATTTAATAGCAGCATGATCAGTGTGAATAGTTACTTTAGAATCAACAATATAAGGTCTAAACTTATCACAGGCAAAAACAACTGCTAAAAATTCCTTTTCAGTAGTAGCATAATTTCTCTGGGCATTGTCTAGAGTTTTACTAGCATATTGAATAACATTTAATTTCTTATCAACTCTTTGCCCTAGAACAGCACCTACAGCATAATCACTAGCATCGCACATAATTTCAAAGGGTAAATTCCAATCAGGTGGCTGAACAATAGGTGCAAAAATTAATGCTTTCTTAAGTATTTCAAATGCTTCTACACAATCATCATCAAAGACAAAAGGAATATCTTTTTGTAATAGATTAGTCAGAGGCCGAGAAATTTTTGAGAAGTCCTTAATGAACCTCCTATAAAAACCGGCATGACCTAGGAAACTTCTTATACCCTTGATGTCCTTAGGACACGGCATCTTTTCAATAGCATCAACTTTAGCTTTATCAACTTCAATACCTCTTTCAGAAATTTTATGCCCCAAGACAATGCCTTCATTAACCATAAAGTGGCACTTCTCCCAATTCAAGACAAGATTAGTTTCCTCACATCTCTGCAAAACTCGATCAAGGTTGCTCAAGCAATCATCAAAAGAGGATCCATAGACGGAGAAATCATCCATGATAACCTCACAAATCTTTTCACAAAACTCAGAGAATATAGCCATCATACATCTTTGAAAGGTAGCAGGTGCATTACATAAACCAAAAGGCATATGTCTATAAGCAAACGTACTGAAAGGGCAAGTAAAAGTGGTCTTTGCTTGATCATCAGCTGACACAGGTATTTGAGAGAAACCAGAGTAACCATCTAGAAAGCAAAAGTGTGTATGTTTGGATAGTCTCTCTAACATTTGATCAATAAAAGGCAAATGGTAATGATCCTTTTTAGTAGCTTTATTTAATTTACGAAAATCAATTACCATCCTATAACCTCTAACAATTCTTTGTGGGATCAACTCATCTTTATCATTAGGAACAACAGTAATACCTCCCTTCTTAGGGACACAATGGACAAGACTTACCCACTGACTATCAGCAACAGGATAAATTATACCTGCCTCAAGGAGCTTTAGTATTTCCTTTCTTACCACTTCTTTCATCTTAGGATTTAGCCGTCGTTGGTGATTAATAACTGGTTTGGCGTCTTTCTCCAAATTTATTTTGTGTTGACATAGAGTGGGACTAATGCCCTTAAGATCATCAAGAGTATATCCAATAGCAGCACGGTGCTTCTTCAGAGTTTTCAATAATTTTTCTTCCTCCTTCTCTGAAAGTTTAGCACTAATAATAACAAGATATATCTTCTTTTCATCAAGATAAGCATATTTAAGAGTATCAGGCAATGGTTTAAGATCAAACACGGGATCACCCTTGGGTGGAGGAGGATCCCCCAGGATTTCAACAGGCAAGTTGTGTTTCAGAATAGGTCCCTGTTTAAAGAATACTTCATCTATTTCCCTTCTTTCATTCATAAACATATCATTTTCATGGTCAAGCAAATATTGTTCTAAAGGATCATTAGGAGGCATAGCAATAGAAGCAAGACCAATTATTTCATCTTTACTAGGCAATTCTTCATGACGGGGTTGTCTATGAAATTTAGAGAAATTAAACTCATGAGACATCTCACCCAAACCAATAGTAACAACATCCTTTTCGCAGTCTATCTTAGCATTGACAGTATTCAAGAAGGGTCTACCAAATATGATGGGACAAAAGCTATCTTGTGGGGAACCAAGAACAAGAAAATCAGCAGAATATTTAACTTTCCCACACAAGACTTCAACATCTCTAACAATCCCAATCTGTGATATCGTGTCTCTATTGGCAAGCTTAATGGTAACATCGATATCTTCTATCTCAGCAGGTGCAATGTCATGCATAATTTCTTCGTATAAAGAATGAGGTATTGCACTAGCACTAGCACCCATATCACACAAGTCGTGAAAACAATGATCTCCTATTTTAACAGAAATAACAAGCATGCCTACCACAGGTCTATGTTTATCTTTAGCACCAGGTTTAGCAATTCTAGCAGTCTCTTCACAGAAGTAAATAACATGCCCATCAATATTATCAGCCAAGAGATCTTTAACCATAGCAATATTAGGTTCAACTTTAACTTGCTCAGGAGGTGTATATGTTCTAGTATTACTTTTACGAACCACAGTTGAAGCTTTAGCATGATTCTTTATCCTAACAGGGAAAGGCGGTTTCTCAACATAAGCAGTAGGAACAATAGGATCATATAACTGATAGTCTTTTCTTCAACTTTAATAGGTTCAACTACTTTTACTTCTATGGGATGATGACATTTAAATCACTTCTCCTTAGGGAGATCAACATGAGTAGAAAATGATTCACAGAAAGAAGCTACTATCTCAAAGTCAAGTCCATATTTAGTGCTAAATTCACGGAAAACATCGGTGTCCATAAAAGATTTAACACAATCAAACTTAGGCGTTATACCTGACTCCTTACCTTTGTCGAGATCCCAATCTTCAGAGTTGCGTTTAATTATTTCCAATAAATCCCATTTGAATTCAATAGTCTTCATCATAAAAGAACCAGTACAAGAAGTATCGAGCATGGAGCGATTGTTGTCAGAAAGCCGAGCATAAAAATTTTGAATAATCATTTCTCTTGAGAGCTCATGATTGGGGCATGAATATAACATTGACTTAAGCCTCCCCCAAGCTTGAGCGATGCTTTCTCCTTCGCGAGGCTAAAAATTATATATATAATTACGATCACGATGAACAAGATGCATAGGATAAAGCTTTTGGTGAAATTCCAATTTCAATCGTTTTAGTCCCATGATCCCATATCATCACATAGCCTATACCATGTCAATGCCTCTCCCTTCAAAGATAAAGGGAAGACCTTCTTCTTGATAACATCATCGGGCATACCTGCAAGCTTAAATAATCCACAAACTTCATCCACATAGATTAGGTGCAAATCGGGATGCAATGTTTCATCTCCTGCAAAAGGATTAGCTAGCAGTTTCTCTATCATACCCGAAGGATTTCAAAGTAAACATTTTCAGTAGGTTCAGGAGCAACTATTTGCTCTACTGGTCGGGGTGAAGATACCCCGAACAAGTCCCTCAAAGGATTACTTTCCATAGTAACAAGTGACAGTAAATTTCAGCACAATATATAAATTTTTCCTTACCAAATTCCACCTACCAAAGGCGCTTCACTCCCCGGCAACGGCACCAGAAAAGAGTCTTGATGACCAACAAGTATAGGGGATCTCCGTTCGATAAGTAAGAGTGTCGAACCCAACAAGGAGCAGAAGGAAATGACAAGTGGTTTTCAGTAAGGTATTCTCTGCTAGCACTGAAATTATAGGTAACAGATAGTTTTGTGATAAGATAATTTGTAACGGGTAGCAAGTGACAAGTGTAAATAAAGTGCAGCAAGATGGCCCAATCCTTTTTGTAGCAAAGGACAAGCCTGAATAATTTCTTATATGAAGGAAAACGCTCCCGAGGACACATGGGAATTATCGTCAAGCTAGTTTTCATCACGTTCATATGATTCGCGTTCGGTACTTTGATAATTTGATATGTGGGTGGACCGGTGCTTGGGTGCTGTCCTTACTTGGACAAGCATCCCACTTATGATTAACTCCTATTGCAAGCATCCGCAATTACAAAAGAAGTATTAAGGTAAACCTAACCATAGCATGAAACATATGGATCCAAATCAGCCCCTTACGAAGCAACGCATAAACTAGGGTTTAAGCTTCTGTCACTCTAGCAACCCATCATCTACTTATTACTTCCCAATGCCTTCCTCTAGGCCCAAACAATGGTGAAGTGTCATGTAGTCGACGTTCACATAACACCACTAGAGGAAAGACAACATACATCTCATCAAAATATCGTACCAAATTCACATGACTACTAATAGCGAGACTTCTCCCATGTCCTCAGGAACAAACATAACTACTCACAAAGCATATTCATGTTCATAATCAGAGGGGTATTAATATGCATAATGGATCTGAACATATGATCTTCCACCAAATAAACCAACTAGCATCAACTACAAGGAGTAATCAACACTACTAGCAACCCACAGGTACCAATGTGAGGCTTCGGGACAAAGATTGGATACAAGAGATGAACTAGGGTTTGAGAGGAGATGGTGCTGGTGAAGATGTTGATGAAGATTGACCCCCTCCCGATGAGAGGATTGTTGGTGATGATGATGGCAATGATTTTCCCCTCCCGGAGGGAAGTTTCCCCGGCAGAACAGCTCTGCCGGAGCCCTAGATTGGTTCCGCCAAGGTTCCGCCTCGTGGCGGCGGAGTTTCTTCCCGAAAGTTGTCTTATGATTTTTTCTCAGACGAAAGACTTCATATAGCAGAAGATAGGCACCGGAGGCCTGCCAGGGGGCCCACGAGGCAGGGGGCGTGCCCCCCACCCTCGGGGCCAGGGTGTGGGCCCCCTCTGGTATTTCCTTCGCTCGGTATTTTTTATTATTTCCAAAAATGACTTCCGTGGAGTTTCAGGACTTTTGGAGTTGTGCAGAATAGGTCTCTAATATTTGCTCCTTTTCCAGCCCAGAATTCCAGCTGTCGGCATTCTCCCTCTTCATGTAAACCTTGTAAAATAAGAGAGAATAGACATAAGTATTGTGACATAATGTGTAATAAGAGCCCATAATGCAATAAATATCGATATAAAAGCATGATGCAAAATGGACGTATCAATCATGCTCATCATTCACATATTTTATGCCAAGCATTCTATGTAATTCTTCTTCTAGTACTTGAGCACAATTGTCCTTCCCATCTGTTGGGGATATTACCACTAAGTATAAACTGGCCAGGAGGGGCCGGGTTATACCCATAATGAGTTATTCATATTGAAGCCTATGAAGATAAGGAGTATGGCGCTTTACGGAGGAGATCTACACGAAGGCCCAGGGCCAAAGGCAGATTAGGGTCCATAGACATAAACCGCCATATGATATGTTACTTGTGTTGTAAGATAGGAAAGGGTAGAAACCGAGCCGGACACGTTTATGAGCCGGCCGGGATTCTGTGAACCGCCGGGCGTCAACCTGTGTATATAAATGGACGACCCAGTGGCGGTTTAGGGACAACAAACAACAACTCAAGAGCCAGGTCAAGCGAATTCGCTCCCTGGTCATCGAAACCCTAGCAATTCCACATCAACTAGATTGGGCCTTTACCTTCACCACAAGGGGCCGAACCAGTATAAACTCCCTGCGTCCTTTATCCCGCTTTAACCCCTTTAAGCTAACCCGTCGCAATGGCTCCACGACTAAGTCCTCACACTAGGACATCTGCCGTGACAAAACCACGATAGTTGGCGCCCACCGTGGGGCTATCGCATGATGGTTTCAAGTTCTTAGAGGGCAGCTTCGAAGGGCTCAAGGGATACGCTGTGGGCCGGATGACCAAGAGTCGTTGCAGCAAGCTCTACATCGACGACACAGGCTGGGGCCCCGAGGCCGGATCAAGTGAGTACGGGTACCGGGTCCCCTTCGGCGGCATTCACGTCTTCATTGGCAAGATTGGCGAACCGGGCCCTGAGCCGGACATCTGCACCGACATCGTCGAAACGGCTCAGCGTGCGAGACCCGCCCGGGTTCGGCCTACTATGAAGCGTGCCTTCGTGGGGGTTGTCCATGGAGCGGAATCTGAGGATAGATCGGCATCTGGTGGTGAAACCGTCATTTACTCTGATGACGAGTCATCTACCGGGGAGACCGGGTCATTGTACCAACTGCAAGATGGCCGGTTTGGGGGCTGTTCCGATGGCGACAGTATTCCGGACCCCTTCGATCCGTCGAGCCGGGTTGCGATCTTCATGGCCGGTACACAGCCTGCGCAGCACCCTTCGACTACAGCAGTGATGATCTCCGGGTCAGCAGCGGCGACAGCAGCCGGGGCAGGAGGCCCTGCGCGACCATTGGCTTAGGTTTTGTCCGACTTATTTGACACTTTGGCAACGCTACTAGCGGCAGAAGTTAACCCGGCGAATCAGGATGAGCATAACGCGGAAGTCGCGAAAGTGAAGGATCAGATAGCTCAGGCCAAGGTAGACCTGGCAGCTGAGGACACCAGGATGGCTGCAGAGCGGGCCAAGTTGGATGCACAGGCTTACCGGCTTATGTTGGATCAGAGCGCGTCAAACGATGTCATGAGGAGAAGGTACCGGTCTCACCTGCCTACGGTTTATGAGGCAAGGAATCTCTTTAACACGCCAGGAGCAGGAACCAGTAACCAGCCAGTGGTAAACCAGGTGGAGGCATCTGGAACGGGGGCGCCGGATCAGCCGCGCCTGATGGATCCGCCTCGTCAGAACAATGTCCTGTCGCAGCATGTCTCAACGCCTCCGGGTCATTACTCTAACCCGTTGGATAACATAGTCGCCGCCGCTTCACGATTGGCGGCTCTCCCGATCGAAGGCGAGTCCCCAGTAGCAGTTGAGACACGATGGGCCAGAGAGCTCCTTCAGACAGCCTTAACTCAGCAGCAGGCTTATTCATACAGCCGCGAGAGGATTCATTCCACTCCCCGCCCAAGCCGGAGTTACAGCAGGCATATTGATGAACCGGCTGTGTCAAGCAGTGCGCGGAACCGTAACCCGCCTCGAGGGCATAACCCGGCGGGCGGTGGTGCTAATGCTCAGGATGTGGTGGATCATGGTAGGGCACGTCGAGAAGCCGAGTTAGCGGCGCAGTACACGGCCCGTCAGCTTACTCCAGTTCGTCCAACAACTTCGGTGGAACCAGGAGTTACCTCCAGTTCTTTGGGGGTGCCGTGTCTCACCCCGGCTTTACGTAATGTACGGCTGCCCAAGGATTTCAAGGGTCCACGTAAAGTGATCAATTACATTGCCGATTTACCCCCCGAGTCATGGATCGAAAGCTATGAGATGGCAATGGAGATGCTGGATGTGGATGATGTGGCGTGTGCTAAATACTTCACCATGATGTTGGAAGGAACAGCTCGCACTTGGCTGAAAATTTGCCAACTAACTCCATTGGGTCATGGGCCGAGTTAAAGAGCCGGTTTATCCAGAATTTCAAGGACACGTGCAAGCAGCCCATGTCAATTATGGATTTCTGCCTGTGTCCAAGAGGAAGGAGAATCGATAACCCATTGGGTGCGCCGGGTTTCAGAAATTTTGCATTCATCGGACCGCATCAATGCTGATACAGCAGTGTTAACGTTGGAAGGCAATTGCCGATTCGCGCCTCTGAAGCTGAAGTTGGGACGGCTCAAGCGTCACTGCAATGACATGGGGACGCTTATGGCAGCTCTGGTCAAGTATGCCGACTCTAATAGTACCAAGGACCCTGAGTCTAAAGATGAAAAGCCGGGAAAGGGAAAGAAGAGCGGTAGCACCAAAGGGCAGCAGCATAACCCGGCGGGCCATTGAAACAATGGTAAGCGTAAAGCGGATAACAGTTTAGATTTTATGGCTAACACCAACATGCAGAATAATGGTCAGCGTCGTAAGGGTAAACATCCCCCGCAGGGTGGAGGATCAGGTGTCAATCATGAGCGCCTGTTAAATCAGCCTTGCCCAAGGCACGGGACGAAAGAGTGGCCAGCTACGCACCTCTGGAAGGATTGCTTTATTATGCGGGAGTTCAAAAATTCGGATCTTTTCCAATATGATCATGGACCGCCCGGCAGTTCAGGACCCGGATCTCATGGGCCGGGTTATGGTGGAGGCAGTTCTGGCTCAGGATTTCAAGGTAATCAAAGCGGGTATGGCAATCAGGGCAGTCAGGGCAACCAGGGTGGTTATAATCATCAGGGGAGTCAGCAGCAGCAACAGTCGGGTTACCAGAGCAACCCGAAGCAGTTGAATAGTGGGCAGTATCATGTCTTCACCACTAGCCTATGCAACCGCGATCAGAAGCTTCATAAAAGGGCAGTGAACTCCGTTGAACCAGCGGTGCCCCGTTACTTGCGCTGGTCTGAACAGCCCATTGTGTGGAGTCGAGAGGATCATCCGCTCCGGGTTGATAATCCGGGTCATCTGGCATTGGTGGTGGCGCCTCAGGTTGGAGGGTATAAGTTTACCAAGGTGCTCATGGATGGGGGGAGCAGTATCAACATCCTTTATTATGAAACCTTCCGTCGCATGGGCTTAACAGATAAAAATCTTAAACCGTCAAACACCGTTTTCCATGGTGTGGTGCCTGGTAAATTTGGTAAGATAGCTCTGGAGGTTGCTTTTGGAGATGAGCATGATTCAAGATCAGAGACCTTGACTTTTGAAGTGGTAAAAATCAAGAGCCCGTATCATGCCCTGTTTGGGCGGCCGGCTTATGCTAAGTTCATGGCAAGGCCCTGTTATGTTTATCTGCAGCTCAAAATGCCGGGTCATAAGGGGACCATCACAGTACATGGGAGCCGTAAGATCGCTTTGGAATGTGAAGAAGGTGATGCGACCTATGCTGAGTCAGTTTGTGCAACAGAGGAGTTGAAGTTCTACAAGGACAATGTTGACCCGACGGATATGACCTCTTTGAAAAAGCCAACTACAGAGCATGATCCGGCCTTGAAGTTTAAATCAGCTGATGATACTAAGCTGGTTGGTTTTGTTCCTGGCAATTCATCCAAGCAGTTCAGCATCAGCGCTAACTTGGATCCGAAATAGGAAAGCGCGCTCATCGAGTTCATCCGTGAGAACCGGGACATCTTTGCATGGAAACCTTCTGACATGCCAGGTGTACCGAGGGAACTCGCTGAGCACACTCTTAATGTCAATCCCAAGTTTAAACCGGTCAAGCAGTTTCTCCGCCGCTTCAATGAAGAAAGGCGCAAGGCCATTGGTGAGGAGGTAGCCAGGCTCTTGGAGGCTGGGTTTATCATTGAAGTATTTCATCCTGAGTGGTTGGCTAACCCGGTGCTGGTACTTAAGAAGAACGGCACTTGGTGTATGTGTGTGGATTACACATATTTGAATAAGGCTTGTCTAGTTGACCCCTTTGCTCTCCCTCGTATTGATCAAATTATTGATGCTACGGCAGGTTGTGAGCGTTTGAGTTTTCTGGATGCTTATTCCGGTTATCATCAGATCAAAATGGCAGTTAAGGACCAGGAGAAGACAACTTTTATAACTCCCTTTGGAGTCTTCTGCTATGTATCTATGCCTTTTGGACTCAAGAGTGCCCAGGCGACTTATCAGCGCTGTGTGCAGAATTGTCTTCATAATCAGATAGGGCGCAATGTTCATGCTTATGTGGATGATATTGTGGTGAAGTCCAGAAAGGCGGAGACGTTGATAGATGATTTGAAGGAAACTTTTGATAATCTCCGGGTTTGTAAGATGATGCTTAACTCGGCTAAGTGTGTCTTTGGTGTACCGGCAGGCAAGCTCTTGGGTTTTCTGGTGTCTCACAGGGGCATTGAAGCTAATCCGGAAAAGATCAAAGCTATTACGTCTCTGGCTAAACCGGCGTGTATCAATGATGTTCAGCGTCTGGCGGGTCGTATTGCAGCGCTGAGCCAGTTTATCAGCCGATTGGGAGAGAAAGCTATCCCTTTATATCAGATGATGAAAAAGATAGACAATTTTGTCTGGAGTGATGCTGCTAATGCGACATTTGAGGACTTGAAGAAACAGATAGTTGAGCCACCTGTCCTTGCTGCTCTGGTCGATAAAGAGCCGCTATTGTTATATGTGGCTGCTAATGTCCGGGCTGTCAGTGTGGCCATTGTGGTGGAGCGCAAGGAGGCTGGGAAGGAATATCCGGTTCAACGGCCAGTTTATTATATCAGTGAGGTGCTTATTGAGTCCAAACAGAGGTACCCACATTGGCAGAAACTGGTGTATGGAGTTTTCATGGCAAGCTGGAAACTTAAGCAGTATCTTCAGGGTCATCCCATCACTGTGGTCAGTTTTGCCCCTTTGGGAGATATAATCCAAAACAGGGAAGCAACTGGCCGGGTTCCCAAGTGGGCCATTGAGCTTGGACCTCACGGGTTAAAATATGTGCCTCGTACGGCAATCAAGTCCCAAGCGCTTGTGGATTTCATCAATGACTGGTCAGAGTTACAAGCGCTGGAAGAAAAGCTGGATCATACTTATTGGACTATTCATTTCGATGGATCCAGGCAATTGGAGGGCTCGGGGGCTGGAGTCGTGTTAACTTCCCCACAAGGTGATAAGTTTTGTTATGTTCTCTGTTTAATGTTCCCTTGCACTAACAATGCAGCTGAATATGATGCTTTACTCCACGGTCTTCGAATGGCTAAGGAGATGAATTTAAGCCTGGTTAAATGCTTTGGTGACTCGGATCTTGTGGCTCAACAAGTGTCTGGTACTTGGGATTCCAAGGACCCGCTCATGGGAGCATATCGTCGAGAGGTGGATATTGTTGGTGGTCACTTCAAAGGTTATCAGGTTGACCGTGTGGACCGGCGAAAGAACGAAGCGGCAGACGCTTTAAGCTGTTTGGGTTCCCAACGTAAACCGGTTCCACCCAATGTTTTTCTGGATGTTTTGCATAACCCGTCGGTCAAGCTATCTACAGAGGAGGATTTGGTTGTTCCTGATCCGGAGGCTCAGTTGGTGGCGGCTCTTCATGTCATCCCAGATTGGACGGTCCCATATTTGGCGTATATGAACCGGGGCGAGCTACCGGAGGATGAAACTTTGGCCAGGCAGATAATCCAGCGGTCCAAGTCAATGACTATTGTCAATGGAGAATTGCATCATTGCAGTGTGACAGGGGCGTTTCAGCGTTGCGTATCTCCTGAAGAAGGCCGTGAGATTTTGCATGAGATCCACGAAGGAGATTGTGGTCACCACGCCGGTCCAAAGTCCTTGGTAGCTAAAGCTTTTCGTCACGGCTTCTATTGGCTGACGGCTCATGCTGATGCTGAGGACTTGGTGAAAAAGTGTGATGGTTGTCAGAAGTTCTCACGGCGTGCTCATGTACCGGCTCAAGAATTGGGGATGATTCCAATCACTTGGCTGTTTGCAACTTGGGGGCTGGATATGGTTGGGTCCTTTAAGAGATCCAGGGATAAGAAGACCCGCCTTTTGGTGGTGGTTGATAAGTTCACCAAGTGGGTGGAAGCAGAGCCAGTCAGTAAGTGTGATGCAGCCACGGCGGTTCAATTCATCAAGAAGGTGATTTTTCGGTTTGGTTTTCCACACAGCATTATAACTGATAATGGCACTAATCTGTCCAAGGGTGCTATGAAAGACTTTTTTCAACGTGAGCACATCCGGCTTGACGTGTCATCGGTGGCTCATCCTCAATCTAATGGTGAGGCTGAGAGAGCCAATCGAGAGATCCTGAGAGGCATTAAGCCCCGGCTTATGGTTCCCCTGCAGAGGACGCCGGGTTGTTGGGTAGAAGATTTACCTTCTATGTTATGGAGCATCAATACCACGCCCAACAAATCTACGGGTTACACACTTTTTTCATGGTTTACGGAGCAGAGGCGGTTCTCCCTAGTGACATCCTTCATGACTCGCCTCGTGTGGCGGCTTATGTCGAAGCTGACAATCAGAAGGCACGACAGGAAGCACTTGACCTGTTAGATGAGGAGCGTGACATTGCAGCAACTCATTCGGCGATTTACCAGCAAGATCCGCGTCGTTATCACAGCCGCCTGGTTAGAACCAGAACTTTTCAAGAAGGCGATCTGGTGCTCCAACTCATCCAAGATCAGACTGATATGCACAAGTTATCCCCGCCTTGGGAAGGACCCTTTGTGGTCAGCAAGAATCTGCATAACGGGTCATACTACCTTATCGATGTTCGAGGGCACAAAGACTCACATAAATAGGAGGAGGAGACCCACCGGCCGTGGAATATTGCTCATCTTCGGCCTTATTACACCTGAGCCATAGGCTCCTCTTATGTACATATTTTTGACAATGTATATATTATGATCAATACAATAAACCGGCATCCCTGCTAAAGCGGGGCCTCTGCTATTTTTCCCTTAAGAGTTTTTGGTTACATGGGGGCTTCTGTTTATAAAGCGGAGTTCTGACTACCCAGTGATCCGGCTTATAAAACCACAAAAAAAAGATAACAACTTGGGGGCTTGTCACCCAAAGTTAAAAAGGGGCCAAAGAGAGTGTTGCAAAAGCACAGCTCAAACATAGGCACCCACTGAGCACAGCTCAAAATATTACCTGGGGGCTCTATTGTTGCACAGCAACAAAGAGTTTTAACCCTTGTAATAGGCTATCAAGCCAGGCTTGGAAGCCAGGTGTATTCACCTAAAACCCCGGGTTATCATGCCTTCTTTAAGTAAGTCACTCCGCCCAGGTAATCCTGGTATGACCCGCCGAATGTTTGGCAAGTCAATCTTATACAGACCCTGAACTTGTCAAAGTTAAAACGACGATTGGTTAATGTGAGGTCCATCTTAAAAGGCTTTGTAAAATGGTTTAACTCAGTGGCCTGGCAGACCATGAAAAGCCTCGATTTTGGGCCTAGCAGCCCATGAAAAGCCTCGCGCCTTCCCATGATTTTATTCGACAAATTTTCTCTTTTTGAGGTTTACAACATTTTATGATAAACCAGTGTTTATTGACTCAGTCTGGTTTTGACTATAAGTCACCACTATAAAATAATCCGGTGTTTATTAACCGGTTTGGTTTCGACTACAAGTCGCCAGTATCATATACGGATAATCCGGTGTTTATTACAACCCGGTACGGTTTTATTATAAACCGGCAAAATATGGGAGGAGTTATCAAAACTCAAGATTGGGGTTATCACCCTTACTACAAAAAGTTGGTGAAACCAACGATGTGATTCAATGTCACAGGTATGACATATTTCATATTTAATTATTTTTAAATGCAGCCTTGGTTATAAACCCGGGTTATGTGTTGGGCATTATGACCCGTCCGGCGGTAAACCGCCAGGACACTTTAAGCTTGTTGTATGCAGAAACAGGTTGAATAAAGTTGCTAAGAATGATAAGCAGACATAGTATACTGATGGCGGATTAACAGTGTCATGCAAAATGAGTATGCACGATGGCATAGCAGACCAAGTGTTTCAACTAGCCTATTACAAGGCGCTTTAATGCCCAAAAGAGTAATTGTTTTCAGCAAGTGTTGCGGTATGCAGAAGGCTAAACCGGCCTCCGGATCATGACTCCTCGCCGGGCTTACTCGACGGTTGTGGATCATCCTGTGCCGGTTCATCCTCCTCCTCTCCACCCAGTGGCTGGAAGTCAATGGTTGCCCAATCGATCCCAGTTAGGGCTTGGAATACAGCTTCATCGCTTATAAGCGTGGAGGGTTCAACATCAGGGGCATAAGTATGCTTACAGATTGACGGGATAAGATTTTGCACATCATAAGTTGGCGCGTTAACCCGCTTGTTGTCGGCGTCGTAAATTGACTGATAATGAGAAAGATCGGTTTCTTCAGCCAACTTGCTAGCCAAGGGGCGCATTTCCCTCGTCAAAGCTCGGAGATCATCATTATCAAAATCTGATCTGTCCTCCCTTAAGCTTGGAAAGCCATCCCACACGTCAGCCGGATCAAGATCAGGTACCCATGCTTTCGCCCGGATTAGTGCGGTCAGAGCACCTGCCCTTGCAGCTGATCTTTTTAACTCTTCAAACCGGGCAGGCAGCATTGACAACCTTTCTAAGGTTTCCTTGATTAAAGTTGGGGGCGGCTTGTTATGAGAGGCAGTACATATGATCCGTTGCGCGCCGGTATATAATTGCTCTATAAGAGTATAGGCAGCCTTCAATTTCTTCTGCATGTCAGAGCCCATATGGGTAATGCGAGTTCCTGCATCATTACGAACATCGATAAATTGGCAGCTTATGGGATAATACATGTTGAAAGCTTATAGTAAGGCTAATTACCAAACACAGCAGTGGTCATGGCATTTATCTGCCGCTTCAAACCAGTCAGCTCTTCTACCACCGGTTTAATGGCTGCTTCTGCATCCTCGGCCCTTTTCTGCAATGTGGATTTCTCTATGTCCCAATCCGCCCGCTCCTTATTGAAATTCTCCTTCAGCTTCTCCATGGCTGCTAAGGCACTAGTCAGCTCATCTTTGGCTTTAGAGGTTTCTGCTTGTTGGGACTTGATGTTTTCTTGAAGATCAGCAGTTTGGGATTCCTTTTTGCTCAGCTCAGCCTATAAGAGACATACATATCATGAGTTGGCAGCACATATTTGAAGTACCAAGCACATAACAAGTTATACACTTGATACTTGGGGGCTAATGCCTATTTGATTGTTATTAGAAATTTTTACAAGTCCCAAGCACAATACAAGTATTATTCCTGGCACTTGGGGGCTACACAGGCGAAAGTTGCAAGACTAATATTCTAAAGTCCCAGTTCATCTTGAAAAGATAAACCGGCCCTTGGGGGCTACGCAAACACAGCTGAGGTATTACAAAGTCCCGGTTTATATTGATATCATAAACCGGCCCTTGGGGGCTACTGGAGTTGATATTAGAAATTGGACACAAGAGAGAAATAGTTATGCAAAGTTAAGCAGCAGTTTCCTCATATCGCTCTTTCATCAGGTTCACTAAACCGGCTTCATAGTCGCGGCTTGTGTACAGACGGTTCAAAAAGCCAGAATGAATGTCCTGGGCGTTGAGGTGGGCATAGCTTGACAAATCTGCATTCCATTTTCCTTTGTCCATGGCAGAAAATTCTTCCTTGGCACTATGTTTTGATAAAGCAACAGGATTGCCAGGTGGTGTGGCCGAAGCCAGTAATCATAATGTCATCCGCCTTGTCATCAGCAAGCTTGACTGGACTTGACGGTTTATCAGCAGCTCGGACCTGGCTTGTTAGTTTATCAGCATGGCCCGTTGGATCAACTTCCACTTGCTCAACAAAAAGGTCATGATCTTGCGGTGGAGGATCATTAAGCATGGCGTCAGCATTGGCTTCTTCCGGTTCTGGAGTCTTTTCCGGTTCAGTGACCACATTGTCATCCATCAGTTTATTTAATTTGACCTTCTTGCTGGGTCTAGGTTTGGCACTGAGAACAAACATAAAGGTCAGTGCATCAGGCAAACATAAGGTATTAAAGGTAAATTTAAAGCATAACTCACCCAAGAACCGTCTCGAGGGTTGGAAGTTGTGTGGCCGTTGACTCGCCAGATGATGAATGAGGTGTTCCCTGATAGTTTGAGTCAGACGAATTAAGAGGTTGTCAGAAATAACCCGCCTTGGGATAGGAAGTATCAGAAATATAAGAGACCTCTGATCAACGTTTCCGGACTGGAGTGTTCGGTAAACCGGCTGAGGTAACTACCTGGCCACTGTGCCGGGTTGTGCGGTGAGCTTCATGTTGCCGCTTCTTCAAAAGAAAGTTTGGGTCCAAGTGAGCTAGGGGGTGAGAAAATCTTACTTTTCGGTTTGCTTGACGGATTTTCTGTGTTGGCAGAGGATCTAAACCGGAGGAAAGAATAATTACCTCTACATCATCAGCATGGCTAGCTTCAGCGTCATCCTGATAATAGTCATTGTCAATGAGGTGTATGAAAAAGGAGCCAAGAGAATTAAGTTCTACCTCTGATTCCGGGTTATCCAGATCATCATCAATGTTTAACTCGGAGGATTCAGCGGTTTTCTTCTTGGCAGGTTTTTTGATAACCTTGGTCTTGGGGCGAGGTGTCTTGGCCGGTTTGTCCTGTGGTTTCTTCTTCCAGAACGGATCATCACCCTGTCAAAGATTGACAAAATTTTGAGAGGATATTTAAAAGGATCGGATTAAAGCAATAGTTATAGGATCCTTACAGCTGGCGGTTTATTGGAAGCACAGAAGGGATTCAGCCCTGTTTTGTTGGAGATAGCCACCGATTTATCCAGTATCTTCTTAATAGCTTCAGTAACTTCATCTTCTGTTAGCTGAATGTTAATATGTCGTTGAGGATCTTTCAAGTCCCATGTGTACTCGCACATTAAACCGGGGCGTCGGCTTAAAGGCACAATGCTCTAGGAGATCTAGCAACGAACAAAATTGACGCCTGTTAAACCGTTTGCAACGAAGGCTCGAAGCTTTGAAAGCTGTGGTGCATACTTGGATCGTTCCTTGGCGCTAAGTGCTACCTCTTGAGCACTGCATTGGTTTTCCCTTGAAGAGGAAAGGGTGATGCAGCAAAGTAGCGTCAGTATTTCCCTCGGTTTTTGAGAACCAAGGTATCAATCCAGTAGGAGTCCACGCCAAAGTCCCTCGCTACACAAACAAATAAAAACCTCGCAACCAACGCAATAAAGGGGTTGTCAATCCCTTCACGGTCACTTAAGAACGTGAGATATGATAAGATAATATTTTTGGTATTTTTATAGTAAAGATGCAAAGTAAAATAAAAGGCAATAAAAATAGCTAAGTGTTGGAAGATTAATATGATGGAAAATAGACCCGGGGGGCATAGGTTTAACTAGTGGCTTCTCTCAAGAGCATAAGTATTACGGTGGGTGAACAAATTACTGTTGAGCAATTGATAGAATTGAGCATAGTTATGAGAATATCTAGGTATGATCATGTATATAGGCATCACGTCCGTGACAAGTAGACCGACTCCTGCCTGCATCTACTACTATTACTCCACACATCGACCACTATCCAGCATGCATCTAGAGTATTAAGTTCAAAAAAACAGAGTAACACTTTAAGTAGGATGGCATGATGTAGAGGGATAAACTCATGCAATATGATATAAACCCCATCTTGTTATCCTTGATGGCAACAATACAATACGTGCCTTGCTGCCCCTGCTGTCTCTGGGAAAGGACACCGCAAGATTGATCCCAAAGCTAAGCACTTCTCCCATTGCAAGAAAGATCAATCTAGTAGGCCAAACCAAACTGATAATTCGAAGAGACTTGCAAAGATAACCAATCATACATAAAAGAATTCAGAGAAGATTCAAATATTGTTCATAGATAAACTTGATCATAGACCCACAATTCATTGGTCTCAACAAACACACCGCAAAAGAAGATTACATCGAATAGATCTCCGTGAGAATCGTGGAGAACTTTGTATTGAGATCCAAAGAGAGAGAAGAAGCCATCTAGCTAATAACTATGGACCCGAAGGTCTGAGGTAAACTACTCACACATCATCGGAGAGGCTATGGTGTTGATGTAGAAGCCCTCCGTGATCAATGCCCCCTCCGGCAGGACGCCGGAAAAGGCCCCAAGATGGGATCTCACGGGTACAGAAGGTTGCGGCGGTGGAATTAGGTTTTCGTGGATGCTTCTGTTGGTTTGGGGGTACGTAGGTATATATAGGAGGAAGAAGTACGTCGGTGGAGCAACGTGGGCCCCACGAGGGTGGAGGGCGCGCCCAGGGGGTAGGCGCGCCCCTAGCTCGTTCCCTCCTGGTTGCTTTCTTGACGTAGGGTCCAAGTCCTCTAGATCACGTTTGTTCCGAAAATCACGTTCCCGAAGGTTTCATTCCGTTTGGACTGCGTTTGATATTCTTTTTCTGCGAAACTCTGAAATAGGCAAAAAACAGCAATTTGGGCCGGGCCTCCGGTTTATAGGTTAGTCCCAAAAATAATATAAAAGTGTATAACAAAGCCCATTAACCATCCAAAACAGAATATAATATAGCATGAAGCAATCAAAAATTGTAGATACGTTGGATACGTATCAAGCATCCCCAAGCTTAATTCCTGCTCGTCCTCGAGTAGGTAAATGATAAAAACAGAATTTTTGATGTGGAATGCTACTTAGCATAATTTTCAATGTAATTCTCTTATTTGTGGTATGAATATTCAGATCCGAAAGGTTCAAGATAAAAGTTTAATATTGACATAAAATTAATAATACTTCAAGCATACTAACTAAGCAATTATGTCTTCTCAAAATAACATGGCCAAAGAAAGCTCATCCCTACAAAATCATATAGTTTGGTCATGCTCCATTTTCGTCACACAAGAATGCTCTCATCATGCACAACCCCGATGACAAGCCAAGCAATTGTTTCATACTTTAGTAATCTCAAACTTTTTCAACCTTCACGCAATACATGAGCGTGAGCCATGGATATAGCACTATGGGTGGAATAGAATATAATGATGGGGGTTATGTGGAGAAGACAAAAAAGGAGAAAGTCTCACATCAACGCGGCTAATCAACGGGCTATGGAGATGCCCATCGATTGATGTTAATGCAAGGAGTAGGGATTGCCATGCAACGGATGCACTAGAGCTATAAATGCATGAAAGCTCAACAAAAGAAACTAAGTGGGTGTGCATCCAACTTGCTTGCTCACGAAGACCTAGGGCATTTGAGGAAGCCCATTGTTGGAATATACAAGCCAAGTTCTATAATGAAAATTTTCCACTAGTATATGAAAGTGAAAAAACAAGAGACTCTCTATCATGAAAATCATGGTGCTACTTTGAAGCACAAGTGTGGGAAAAAAAGGATAGTAGCATTGTCCCTTTTTATTTTCTTTTTTTTTGGGCCTTCCTTTCTTTGGCCGTTCTTCTCTTTTTATTGGGACAATGCTCTATGAATGATGATCATCACACTTCTATTTATTTACAACTCAATGATTACAACTCGATACTAGAACAAAGTATGACTCTATATGAATGCCTCCGGTGGTATACCGGGATAGCAATGAATCAAGAGTGACATGTATGAAAAATTATGAACGGTGGCTTTGCCACAAATACGATGTCAACTACATGATCATGCAAAGCAATATGACAATGGTGAACGTGTCATGATAAACGGAACGGTGGAAAGTTGCATGGCAATATATCTCGGAATGGCTATGGAAATGCCATAATAGGTAGGTATGGTGGCTGTTTTGAGGAAGATATAAGGAGGTTTATGTGTGAAAGAGCATATCATATCACGGGGTTTGGATGCACCGGCGAAGTTTGTACCAACTCTCAATGTGAGAAAGGGCAATGCACGGTACCGAAGAGGCTAGCAATGATGGAAGGGTAAGAGTGCGTATAATCCATGGACTCAACATTAGTCATAAAGAACTCACATACTTATTGCAAAAATCTACAAGTCATCAAAAACCAAGCACTACGCGCATGCTCCTAGGGGGATAGATTGGTAGGAAAAGACCATCGCTCGTCCCCGACCGCCACTCATAAGGAAGACAATCAAAGAACACCTCATGTTTCAAATTTGTTACATAACGTTTACCATACATGCATGCTATGGGACTTGCAAACTTCAACACAAGTATTTCTCAATTTCACAACTACTCAACTAACACAACTTTAATATCACTACCTCCATATCTCAAAACAATCATCAATCATCAAACTTCTCTTAGTATTCAGCACACTCATAAGAAAGTTTTTTTACTAGTCTTGAATACCTAGCATATTAGGATTAATTTTCCTACTTAAGCAAATTACCATGCTGTTTAAGACTCTCAAAATAATATAAGTGAAGCATGAGAGAATAATAGTTTCTATAAAACAAATCCACCGCCGTGCTCTAAAAGATATAAGTAAAGCACTAGAGCAAAAACTATATAGCTCAAAAGATATAAGCGAAGCGCATAGAGTATTCTAATAAATTCCGAATCATGTGTGTGTCTCTAAAAAGGTGTGTACAGAAAAGATGATTGTGGTAAACTAAAAAGCAAAGACTCAAATCATACAAGACACTCCAAGCAAAACACTTATCATGTGGTGAATAAAAATATAGCTCCAAGTAAAGTTACCGATGGAAGTAGACGAAAGAGGGGATGCCTTCCGGGGCATCCCCAAGCTTTGGCTTTTTGGTGTACTTAGATTATCTTGGGGTGCCATGGGCATCCCCAAGCTTAGGCTCTTGCCACTCCTTGTTCCATAATCCATCAAATCTTTTACCCAAAACTTGAAAACTTCACAACACAAAACTCAACAGAAAATCTCGTGAGCTTCGTTAGCGAAAGAAAACAAAACACTACTTCAAGGTACTGTAATGAACTCATTCTTTATTTATATTGGTGTTAAACCTACTGTATTCCAACTTCTCTATGGTTTATAAACTATTTTACTAGCCATAGATTCATCAAAATAAGCAAACAACACACGAAAAACAGAATCTGTCAAAAACAGAACAGTCTGTAGTAATCTGTAACTAACGCAAACTTCTGGAACTCCAAAAATTCAGAAAAATAGGACGATCTAGACAATTTGTTTATTGATCAGCAGCAATTGGAATCAATATTTTATCACGTTCTGGTGATTTTTAACAATTATTTTCGTGAACAGAAAGTTTCTGGAATTTTCAGCAAGATCAAATAACTATCATCCAAGAAGATCTTATAGGTTTAACTTGGCACAAACACTAATTAAAACATAAAAATATGTCTAACCAGAGGTTAGATCAAATATTTATTCCTAAACAGAAGCAAAAAGCAAAAAAAAAAACTAAAAAAAAAATTGGGTTGCCTCCCAACAAGCGCTACCGTTTAACGCCTCTGGATCATGTTCGTTCCGAAAATCACGTTCCCGAAGGTTTCATTCCGTTTGGACTCCGTTTGATATTCTTTTTCTGCGAAACTCTGAAATAGGCAAAAAACAGCAATTTGGGCTGGGCCTCCGGTTAATAGGTTAGTCCCAAAAATAATATAGAAGTGTATAACAAAGCCCATTAACCATCCAAAACAGAATATAATATAGCATGAAGCAATCAAAAACTATAGATACATTGGAGACGTATCACTGAGCCGTTGGGGAAATGGATGTGTATTGGTAAGCCGGTGAGGATGATAACCCGGCAGAGGATTCTCGTTAGTTGGAGACGTATCTCTCCAGTAAAACCAAGTCTGATTCCAGTCCTTGGGGTGACTATGATGCTTGGCATGAGGGAAGCTGACATCTTTTCTCTTCTGGATTGCCATCCCACCAAGTTCAGTATTGGGTCCGTCTGTAAATTCGGTACGGCGGTTCAAATAGAAGAAATCCCTAAACAGTTCAACTGTGGGCTCCTCTTGCAGATAAGCCTCGCAAAATACTTGGAAGTTGCAAACATTGGACATAGAGTTTGGTCCAATATCTTGAGGATGGAGTTGGAAGCTAGCAAGCACATCACGGAAATTTTTTGATCTGGGGGGCGAAACCCTCGACCTAGATGATCAACGAACACAATCACTTCTCCATCCTTAGGTTCAGGAGGATTTTTAGAACCAGGGACTCTCCAGTGGATGACAACCTTTTTTGCTAAAGCGCCAGTGTTGACTAACCCGTTCAGTTGTTCCTCGGTAACCCGGGACGAAACCCAATTGCAGGAATAAAATTGTTTGGCCATTTCAATGAAAAGCTGAAAGAATAAGATAAAATGCCGGTTTAAGATTCATGACTGACAAGTATAAAGCGTCGCAAGATCAGAAGGAGAAGATGTTGAAGCATATATACATGTTAAACCGGATTCTGACATTGGCAGGGTTACAAAAATGACGAATCGGCGGTTTAATAGAGGGCTAATGGTACCTGGCGTATTATAAGTTTCTAAAAGTTAAACCGCCTACTTCGGGATGGAAGGTACAGATCTGAAAAAACTAAGTGATGGAAAAACAGGTTTCACAGATTGATATGACAATTTCAGATCTGTAGCGTGTCAGCAAATCAAAATATATTCAGACCTAAAATACAGGTGCTTAAGTAGTTCATTAGGTCCAGATGAGATTTTTCTATACGAAGAGGATGCTCTAATGAGGAAAAGGGGACTATAAACTATGACTGCATAGGAAAATATTAGATCTGAACTCGCCATTTACGCTACGGAGAAGAACAGGGAAGAACGGCACTAAGCTTCGACGAACTCGCAGAAACCCTAAACGGGATCTATGGGAAAGAGCAAGGAAAGACTCACCACGGCTGTTGAATGCGGAGGCATGCAGACGAAAATCTGGTCGAATCAGGTTCATGCAGCGGCCGTTGTTGGGGCAGAGGCGAAGGTCGACGGTGGCGGCAGCTCTCGAGTACTGAGGCGACGCGAGGTGGAAGAAAGGCGAAGAGGCAAGGGGAGAAACGGAAAAGGGACCCTCGGCCCTATTTATAAGACGAAGGGATAAGCGATAGGCGCGGGAATCGAAGAGCCCAAAAACTGGATATGTGACCGAGCTGTTGCCTCGATTTTCGGAGGCTCATTAATGAAAGTAAGGTATATGCAGTTTTTAATGAACAGGTGACGTCATGACGGTTTACTATAATCTTGGAAGATGACGTCATGGCGAATTACAAGGTTTACGCGAAGATGCTGAAGGAGGAATTTTTCTTAAGTATTGAAGATTGACATGAACAGGTTCAAATCAATCTGGGGCTAATGCTAGGGATATTACCACTGAGTATAAACCGGCCAGGAGGGGCCGGGTTATACCCATAATGAGTTATTCATATTGAAGCCTATCAAGATAAGGAGTATGGCGCTTTACGGAGGAGATCTACACGAAGGCCCAGGGCCCAAAGGCGGATTAGGGTCCATAGACATAAACCACCATATGATATGTAACTTGTGTTGTAAGATAGGAAAGGGTAGAAACCGAGCCGGACACGTTTATGAGCCGGCCGGGATTCTGTGAACCGCCAGGCGTCAACCTGTGTATATAAAGGGACGACCCGGCGGCGGTTTAGGGACAACAAACAACAACTCGAGAGCCAGGTCAAGCGGATTCGCTCCCTGGTCATCGAAACCCTAGCAATTCCACATCAACTGGATTAGGCCTTTACCTTCACCGCAAGGGGCTGAACCAGTATAAACTCCCTGCGTCCTTTGTCCCGCTTTAACCCCTTTAAGCTAACCCGTCGCGATGGCTCCACGACTAAGTCCTCCCACTAGGACATCTGCCGTGACAAAACCACGACACCATCATTTTCACGAAAGACATTAAAAACATGAAGCATATGAGGCACCCTTAATTCCATTTTGTGTAGTTTTCTTTTGTAGACTAAACTAGTGATAAAACAAGAAACTAAAAGATTCGATTGCAAGATCTAAAGATATACCTTCAAGCACTCACCTCCCCGGCAACGGCGCCAGAAAAGAGCTTGATGTCTACTACACAACCTTCTTCTTGTAGACGTTGTTGGGCCTCCAAGTGCAGAGGTTTGTAGGACAGTAGGAAATTTCCCTCAAGTGGATGACCTAAGGTTTATCAATCCGCGGGAGGCGTAGTATGAAGATGGTCTCTCTCAAGCAACCCTGCAACCAAATAACAAAGAGTCTCTTATGTCCCCAACACACCCAATACAATGGTAAATTGTATAGGTGCACTAGTTCGGCGAAGAGATGGTGATACAAGTGCAATACGGATGGTAGATATAGGTTTTTGTAATCTGAAAATATAAAAACAGCAAGGTAGCAAGTGATAAAAGTGAGCGTAAACGGTATTGCAATGCTAGGAAACAAGGCCTAGGGTTCATACTTTCACTAGTGCAAGTTCTCTCAACAATAATAACATAACTGGATCATATAACTATCCCTCAACATGCAACAAAGAGTCACTCCAAAGTCACTAATAGCGGAGAACAAACGAAGAGATTACTGTAGGGTACGACACCACCTCAAAGTTATCCTTTCTGATCGATCTATTCAAGAGTCCGTAGTAAAATAACACGAAGCTATTCTTTCCGTTCAATCTATCATATAGTTCGTACTAGAATAACACCTTAAGATAAAAATCAACCAAAACCCTAATGTCACCTAGATACTCCAATGTCACCTCAAGTATCCGTGGGTATGATTATACGATATGCATCACACAATCTCAGATTCATCTATTCAACTAGCACAAAGAACTTCAAAGAGTGCCCCAAATTTTCTACCAGAGAGTCAAGACGAAAACGTGTGCCAACCCCTATGCATAAGTTCACAAGGTCACTGAACCCGCAAGTTGATCACCAAAACATACATCAAGTAGATCACGTGAATATCCCATTGTCACCACAGATAAGCACATGCAAGACATACATCAAGTGTTCTCAAATCCTTAAAGACTCAATCCGATAAGATAACTTCAAAGGGAAAACTCAATCCATTACAAGAGAGTAGAGGGGGAGAAACATCATAAGATCCAACTATAATAGCAAAGCTCGCGATACATCAAGATCGTGCCGAATCAAGAACACGAGAGAGAGAGAGAGATCAAACACATAGCTACTGGTACTTACCCTCAGCCCCGAGGGTGAACTACTCCCTCCTCGTCATGGAGAGCGCCGGGATGATGAAGATGGCCACCGGTGAGGGTTCCCCCCTCCGGCAGGGTGCCGGAATACGGTCCCGATTTGTTTTTGGTGGCTACAGAGGCTTGCGGCGGCGGAACTCCCGATCTAGGTTATGTTCTGGGGGTTTCTGTATATATAAGAGGTTTTGGCGTCGGGAACAAGTCAGGGGGGTCTCCGGGCTGTCCACGAGGTAGGGAGGCGCGCCCGGGGGGTGGGCGCGCCCCCCACCCTCGTGGGCAGCTCGGGACTCTTCTGGCCCAGCTCTTTTACTCCATGGCCTTCTTCTGGTCCAAAAATAAGTTCCGTGAAATTTTAGGTCAATTGGACTCCGTTTGATTTTCCTTTTCTGTAAAACTCAAAAACAAGGAAAAAGCAGAAACAGGCACTGGGCTCTAGGTTAATAGGTTAGTCCCAAAAATCATATAAAATAGCATATAAATGCATATAAAACATCCAAGATGGATAATATAATAGCATGAATACTTCATAAATTATAGATACGTTGGAGACGTATCACCCCGGGAGAAACCGCGTGAGAAGGGAGTGGATCGAGGCGAAGGCAGTGCGTGGGAGCGAGATCTAGGCAGTTGGCCGGCCGGACTGACGGAGCAGCCCGCAAGCAGCCGGCAGCGGCGGGGGCGAGCGGATTGGGCCGTGGGGGGAGAAGAACTGAGGAATAACCCTCTGCTCCCTCTCGGCCCGGTATTTTAGTGTCTAGGACGAGGACCCACCCGGATGTCCGGAAGTAGACCTGGATGAGCCGAATAGGTCCGGATGACCGTATAGGGGCCCAGATATCCGAGCATACAGGGTAGAGCGACCCTGTCGTCCGGATGGACATCCAGATGATCCGGCCAGCAAGAGAGCTGGTAGCCAGAACAGATGTTTGAAGTATTGATGATGTGATGATGTTTATATATAAATATATAGATATATGAGTGTATCAAGACAAGAACATCGTTATGTATTATAATTTTTGAATATATCAAGTAGATTTTATAGATCGTATAAGTGTGGGAATGAACATTATCCAAGACATAGCACAAACCCACATAAACAACTAAGAAGAGTTGTAGCCTAAGCCACCATGTTTGAGTATACATAACTTGGGATACCAAAGATTTGAACTTTGGACCCAAGATTACGACTCCATCATTTTAAAGTACTATGGGCACAAAATATGTGTCATAGTGACTTTGAGAGTGTTGGTTTTATTTACGCATTATATAGGGGGAAGAGGATTCATGGATTGAAGTTCTCCCCCTAAATATATGCCTACATCAAGACAAGACATGATGTACATGCATGGATGAGTACTAGATTTCACATAATGTTGTCAAGCCCCAAGATACCAAGTTCACGCCTAAGTTGACAAAACCTTGCTTCATCTAATGGCTTGGCGAAAATGTCTGCAAGTTGCATATCTGTACCAACATGAGTAATATCAACGTCACCCTTTTCCACATGATCTCTCAAGAAATGATACCTAATATCAATGTGCTTGGTGCGGGTATGATCTTTGGGATTCTCAGCAATGTTGATGGCACTTTCATTATCACATAGAAGAGGCACATGTCTATAGGTGATACCGTAATCCTTCAAAGTTTGCCTCATCCATAGTAATTGAGTTGCACAACTGGCAGTTGCAATATATTCGGCTTCGGCGGTGGGAGGGCCACATAATTTTGTTTCTTCGAGGACCAACTTACCAGCGTCCAAGAAATTGACATGCACCGAAGGTGGACTTACGATCCACTTTGTCCCCAGCCCAATCCGCATTCGTGTACCCAATGAGATAAAACTTAGCATCCTTGGGGTACCATAGACCCAACTTTGGGGTGTGAACAAGGTATCTAAGAATATGCTTAACCGCCTTATGATGACTTTCCCTAGGGGAAGCTTGAAATCTAGCACACATGCATACACTAAACATGATGCCTGGTCTATATGCACAAAGATAAAGCAATGAACCAATCATAGAGCGGTAAATAGATGGGTCGAAAGGGATACCATTTGTGTCTTCAGTGAGTACAATTTTGGTTGGCATGGGTGTCTTACATGGACTAGCATCAGACATGCCAAACTTCTCTAGGATATCTTGAGGTATTTTGCTTGAGACAAGAAAATTCCTCATTCAAATTGTTGAATTTGAAATCTGAGAAAGAACTTCAAATCCGCATTGAGTGACATTTCAAAATTCTTGGTCATGGAGGCCGCAAACTTCTTGCACAAATGAATGTTAGGAGAACCAAAAATGATATCATCTACATAGATTTGGCATAAAATCAAATCACCCTTGTCCCTCTTAGTAAAAAGAGTGGGATCGATCACCCCTCTCACAAAACCATCATCGAGTAAAAACTTCTTAAGATGATCATACCAAGCACGAGGTGCTTGTTTGAGGCCATACAAAGCCTTATGAAGTTTATACACATAGTCTTTGTGATCGGGATCAACGAACCCAGGTGGTTGTGATACATATACTTCTTCTTGTGAAGGACCGTTAAGGAAAGCACTCTTCACATCCATTTGATGTAATGTAAAACCATTGAAAGCAGCATAAGCAAGTAAGAAGCGAATAGATTCAAGACGGGCAACGGGGGCAAAGGTCTCACCAAAGTCCAAACCTTCAACTTGTGAGTACCCTTGTGCCACTAACCTTGCCTTGTTACGGATGATTACACCATTATCATCTTGCTTGTTCTTGAAAATCCATTTTGTTCCAATGACATTGTGCTCCGTAGTTGGCCTCTTGACTAATGACCACACTTGGTTGCGTTCAAAACTGTTCAACTCTTCTTGCATAGCAATGAGCCAATCGTTGCCCATCAATGCATCTTGTACCTTGAGTGGCTCAACACTAGACACAAACGAGAAGTGAGCACAAAAGTTTGTCAAATGTTTACGAGTGACTCTACCTTCCGATATGCCGATGAGAATTTTGTCAATATCAACACGACCGGCCACTCGAGGCATGATGGAGGTTAAGGTTTCGCGAGGTTCAACTTCATGTCCATCATCCATGTCCTCAACATATGGATCATTAATGTGTGGTGGAAGATCTTCTTCTTAATATAGCATTTGTTGAGGTACGTTATAAATGATTGCACTTTCTTGTTCTTGCCCTTGATGTTGATCTTGTTCTTGAAGATTATCATGAAGATGAACTTGATCATCTTCTTGTACTTGGACTAAGGGCATTGGTTGAGCACTAGGGGCTTGTGGTGGTATGGGTGTTGAAGTGGTTTGATGATGGGTGAAGCTTCCATCTTCTTCTTCATCATCATGAGGTTCTTGTTCCATCGGAAGAAGTGCACCAACACCCATGGTCAAAATATCTTGAGAAGAATCTTCTTCACCTACATCACTTAGATCAACTTGCTCCCCATGGGAGCTATTATATTCATCAAACACCACGTCACAAGTTTCTACAACACATCCTTTGGATTTGTTGTAGACCCTATAGGCGTGAGAGTTTGATCCATAGCCAACAAATATGCCCTCAATGGTTTTGGATTGAAATTTTCCTAACCGTTCTATTTTGTTGAGGGTGAAACATTTGCACCCAAATACACGGAAGTACTTGACATTTGGCTTGTTCCCAGTTAGGAGCTCATATGGAATATTTTCCAATGTTGTGTGGAGGAAGAGCCGTTTTGATGCATGGCATGCGCTATTGACAGCCTCGGCCCAAAAACTATGTGGCGACTTGTATTCATCCAACATGGACCTTGCCATCTCCACAAGTGTACGGTTCTTCCGTTCAGCTACACCGTTTGTTGAGGAGTGTACGGAGCTGAATATTGATGTTCAAGCATCACTAAGAAATTCTTCCAAGGTGTAGTTCTTGAACTCAGAGCCATTATCACTTCTTATTGCCAAGATTTCTTTGTCAAACTTGCGTTGTGCTTGCTTGGCAAAATCAATGAAGGTGATCTTCGTCTCGTCCTTGGACTTGAGGAAGAACACCCATGTATATCTTGAGTAATCATCAACAATGACAAGCCCATACTTTTTCCCACCAAGACTATCCCATGAAGGAGGCCCAAAAAGATCCACATGAAGGAGCTCAAAAGGCCTTGAAGTAGACACAATATTATTGGGGTGGTGCTTTGATTGATGTTGCTTCCCAGCTATGCATGCACTACACACACAATCTTTCTCAAAAGAGACATTGGTTAGTCCAAGGATGTGATTACCCTTTAAGAGATCTTGAAGGTTTCTCATGCCAACATGGGCTAGCCGGCGATGCCAAAGCCACCCCTTGTCGGCCTTGGCCATTAGACAAGTTGCATGGAATGTGCTCTCTTTCGAGAAATCAACTGTGTAAAGGTTGCCATCCAACTCTCCAACAAATGCCACTTCGAGAGTATCTCTCTTAAAGACTTTCACATCCATTAGTCCAAAGAGTGTATCATAACCAACAGAAGCCAATTGGCGAACGGAAAGAAAATGGTATTTAAGGGATTGGACAAGCATGACATTTGCAAGAGACATGTCATTTGTGATAGCCACCTTGCCCAACCCGAGTACATGTCCTTTTGATCCTCCACCAAACATAATGCTCACAAATGGTTGAATAGCTTCCATGAAATCATAGAGCAATTTTCCATCTCCGGTCATATGATTGGTACATCCACTATCGATCATCCATTTTACTCCACCAGAGAAAGCAACCTACACACAATTATGACTTGGTTAGAGGCACCCATTTTGCAATGGGACCTCTCAAGTTAGTCACAAGGGTCATAGGGACCCAAATAGCATAAAAGCGGAATGCATTTCGAGGACCAACAAACTTTGCACTTCTCCATCCTTAGTTTTACGGAGTACATAGGATGGAGGCATGAACTCTTTTGGATTGTTGATAGTGGACATGCCCCTTGTGGCCTTCCCACTAACAACCTCACCTTTCTCCTTGTGCCCTTCTCGTACAAATGTTTCTTTTAGAGGAGTGGTGCACTTTTGAGAAGACGTCTTCTTCTTGCTTGTGCTTGGGTCAAATCCGAGCCTCTCTTTGGCAAACACCTCATTGTGTTGGCTCAATACCTCATTTAGGTTCTTTTGTCCTTGAGCACATGTCATGAGACCTTTCTATATTTAAGCCTTGAGAAATTCTCCTCAATAATAGATGCTAGGTCACTACTAGAGTTAGTAGTACAAGCATCAACATTAATAATAGGAGAAGAGTAAGCCTTGGATAGAGTTTCAAGATAAGTAAGCTTGAGCGTCTCAAAACTCTTTGTAAGAAGGGTGAGATCTTCTTCCTTAGTCTTGAGAGACATGGAAAGGAACTCACAATCCTTAGGGAGAGAAGAATGAGACTTAGCAAGCTTACTTTTATCATTCATCAACTCTTCGCAAGAGTCCTTAGCCTTTTTCAAGGAGGCAAGATCTTTAGCATGAACATCAATGTTTGCACCAATTTCCAAATAGTTCATCATTTCGTGCTTCCTCATATTGGACTTTCCGCTCAAGGATTTCATATTTTTCCTTTTTCTCAGTGACGAGGGTTTCGAGTTCCTTAATGGTGATGGTGTGCTTACTCACCATCTCCATAAGCTTAGGAAACATAGTGAGCTTCTTCCCTTTGAGAGAGCACATGAACTTATTTAGTTTAGCAAGCATAGGA
This sequence comes from Aegilops tauschii subsp. strangulata, assembly GCF_002575655.3. Classification (NCBI taxonomy): domain Eukaryota; kingdom Viridiplantae; phylum Streptophyta; class Magnoliopsida; order Poales; family Poaceae; genus Aegilops; species Aegilops tauschii. Next base: position 112,906,935 of record NC_053035.3, read on the forward strand.
TCATCTATATCATCATCCTCATAACTATCCTCCGCATCAAGATACTCATCACTAGGAGTAGAAGGAGTGAAAAGAGGAGGATTTTATCGTGGGGTTACCTTGACCTTGTCAGGAGAGCTTTGGTCTTCTCCATCTTCTACCACGGCCTTTGCCATTAGGCACTTGTGAGCGTTGCCCTTGTAGTCTTTCATACAGTTGTAGGTGACCACATCACCACTCTTGTTGACTAGCCTCAAAGTGTTTTGAGAATCTTGAGCAACTCCGGCAACACCACTAACATCATCCGGATCGGATTCTTCATGAGCAACCATTGCTTTCCCATCTCTCTTCTTGAGCTTGGAGTTCAAAGGATTTGGCAACTTCTTCTTGGGAAAAGTCTTGGGAAACCTTAGTTTATCTTCTCTCTTCTCATAAAGGCACTCGTTGGATAAGTGGTTGGTTTCTTCACAGTTGTAGCGTTTTCTCACTTTCTTCTTCTGGAATCTTCCCTTGAATTTTCCAGCGCTAAACTTCTTGCCAAAGAGAGCAATGTCTTCATATGACGGGCTCTCGTCAGAGTCAATCTCATCACCATCCTCATCATCATCATCGTCTTCTTCTTCACTTTTCTCTTCTTCACATACATGCTTGGCCTTCAATGCAAGGTTGATCTTTGATGTTGAGGTACGTACCATGCATGGCAAGATGTTTTGTGGCATTTGCCTTTGACTCTTCAAATAGTTGGAAAGTGGATATGATGACATCTGGAGTCATTTCCTTGAATCCATGGTGTTGTCTTATGTCCCACACCATTTGGTGATGATATGGAGCAAGAGCATGAAGCAACTTGTCCACGAGAAATCGCTTAGTTAAGTTGAATCCATCTTGTGTCTTGTCACATTCACATGACTCAATGTCAGCGGTGAGTGTCATGAGATGCTCAATTAGTTGCTTGGGAGATTCACCTTTCTTCATACAAAAGTTTTGCAATTGACCCTTGGCAATTTCATATTGAGCAAGCCGGAGAGTGGAGGTACCAGTCTTGGTCCTCACAATGTTGTCCCATAATTCCCTGTCACTTCTGATATGTATGTATGGTCTCCTTTGCTTGTCAGTCATACCTCTCCTTATGCACATGGTTGCTGTGTCATTGAGATTCTTATCATATACCTCTCTTGGAGTAAGATTCTTCAGATCAATAGCTTGGTAGCCATACTCCAAGATCTCCAACATCTCATCATTTCCATATCGAAGATGATCCTGCATAGCAACCCTCCACAAAGCAAAATCGGTAGTGTCATCAAGTAAAGGAGGTTTGCCTTGAGGGTTATACTTTGGTTTCTGTATTTGAGGTCTTGCATAAAGCCAAGGAACACTGGAGTGTTCATTACTAGGAGGTTGTTTTCCAAGTGAAGGAGTAGGCACAGCTGGCCTCGAGGCCGCACCACCAGACAGTGGTGCAAGCATCGTGGTTAGTGTGGATATTCTCATTTGGACCAAGGCCTCAAGAGAAGCATCATGCTCCTCCTTTTGCTTAGCAAGAGCTCGTTCCAGATCCTCAGAAGTGAATGACTTGGCTTCCGTGGAAGCCGCACCCGTATTCTTTGGATCTGCAACAAGGGGAGTCCCATCGGGGTTCATCTCGCTCTAGGGCGGTTAAGCCACAAGAATAGAGCACGAGGCTCTGATACCAAATGAAAGGATCAAGATGGACCTAGAGGGGGGTGAATAGGTACAATTACAAATTTTAATTATTACTTTACAATTTTTGGCAATAATGCGGAATATGAAAGTGAGCCTGACAATTGCAAGTATGATGCTAAGAGCTAAGCAAGGTAAACAAGTAACACAAATAAGTGAGTAAGCAAGCACAATATGATATAAGTAAGTGCTAAGAGACAAGTAACCACAAGTAGAGAGTTAGGGTTAGGAATAACCGCAACTCCGAGAGACGAGGATGTATGCCGATGTTCACTTCCTTGGAGGGAAGCTACGTCACCGTTTAGAGAGGTGGATGTTACCACAAAGGCACACCAACGCCACGAAGGCTCACCCTATTCTCTCTTTGAGACAACACCACGAAGGCGTTTCCCAACCACTAGTGGTAGACCTTGGGGTGGTCTCCAAACCCTCACAAACTTTCCAGGGGTAATCACAATGATTGATTCCTCACCGAAGAACTCCTACCGCCTAGGAGTCTCCAACCTCCAAGAGTAATAAGATCCGAGGGGGAAAAAGCTCAAGACTTGCTCAAATCACAATTTGCTTTGGTCACAAGAAGGAGAGGGAGAAGATCTTTCTTTTGATTGGAACAACTCTTTCAAACTCTCAAGAATCAAACTGGGATCTAGGATTTTGTGGATGAGCAAGAGAGAGGGAGCACAGGTGTTCTTGGGGCGTGTTGGAGTGGAGTGTTCCACCTTATCTTGAAGAGGTAAAGGGCTATTTATACCCACAACAGAATAGAGCCATTTTGAGCAGAGGTTGACATGCCCGGATGATCTCAAGGACCATCCGGATGATCTGGACAGCGTCTGGAAGATCTGGCTAAAGGCCCGGATGAGAGTGGTAGCAGCAGAGCTGCGTGAAGGCCAGACAGCCCGGATGATCTGGTCACAAGCCCGGATGATCCGGATGAACACCCGGACGATCCGGCTTCATCCACCAAACTTCTGTGATGGAAGGGATGATATTATCCGGACGATCCGGGAGAGGGTCCGGATGAGCCGGCTGTCAGTGTCAAAACCGGCAGATCTCGGGTAGGGGGTCCCGAACTATGCATCTAAGGATTGATGGTAATAGGAGGCAGGGAACACGATGTTTACCCAGGTTTGGAGCCTCTTGATGGAGGTAATACCCTACTTCTTGCTTGATTGACTTTGATGAGTATATGGGTTACAAGAGTTGATCTACCTCGAGATCGTAATGGCTAAACCCTAGATGTCTAGCATGTATGATTATGATTGCCTCTATGGTCTAAACCCTCCGGTTTATATAGACACCGGAGGGGGCTAGGGTTATACAGAGTCAGTTTACAGAGAAAGGAATCTTCATATCCGCACGCCAAGCTTGCCTTCCACGCCAAGGAGAGTCCCATCCGGACACGGGGGAAAGTTTTCCGTCTTGTATCTTCACGGCCCATTAGTCCGGCCCATGTCACGTAGCCCGGACGCCCGAGGACCCCGTAATCCAGGACTCCCTCAGTAGCCCCCGAACCAGTCTTCAATGACGACATGTCCGGCACGTCGATTTTCTTCGGCAGTGCAAGGCGGGTTCCTCCACCGAATACTTCAAAGCATCTGAATCGAAGGGCTATATTCGGCCCTTACATCTTCGGTCTTGGTAAGGTGAATTCTTCGAACAGCTCGGCTTCACATTAAATGTCATACCCTTCAGCTTCTGTGCTTCCGTCGCCTCAGCTTCGACGTGGCAAACGGGTCCAAGCGCTTTTACAGATAACCCCTCGACAGCGTACGGAAGGTGTCTATTTAAGGAGATTAGATCTCAGACACCATTCCATACCAGGCGAAAATCCTTCGAACTTGCCCCAAGAAACCACACAATCATGGCCAGCACTCCTAGTTCTTCCTAGCTCCCGCCCCCACTGCCCTCAAAAAGGCGATTGGGAGAGCTGCTCTGTATCACATGCCTAGCTGATCAAGCTCTAGGTGCAGGGCTATCTCCCCCTGCGGATCTAGTCCCCGTTCGGGCGGGATTTGCTTCTTTTACTGGCGAAGCCCTTTCAGAAAGTTTCCCGAATCCTTCAGAAGGGGAGCGAGTGTGCTTCGTTTCCTTTCTCTTAAGAGGCGTTGGATTTCCAATCCATCCTTTCCTCCGAGGTCTCCTGGAGTACTATGGTCTCCAACTGCACAATCTCACGTTGGGCTCCATTCTGCACATCGGTGGCTTCGTCGCTCTTTGCGAGCTGTTCCTAGGCTGTGAGGCCCATTTCGAGCTATGGAGGAAGCTTTTCTGCCTCGTCCCTCACTCCCAAAAGGGATCCATATTTGAGGTGAGAGGTGCCGAGTATGGCGCATAGCCGAGACAGGATACCTATCCGGCACTCCGAAGAAGGCATCCGAAGAGCGGCCCTCGGAATGGTTTTATATTGAAGACGTTGTTCTCTTGGACCCAATCCGACGAGGCCTTCCCGAGTTTTCCAATGCCCCATTAAGAAAGTGCCACCGCTGGCGTCCCCGAAGCCACAAGGTGGCAGATAGTACGGAGGTCAAGATGTAAATGGACAAGATAAAAATACTCACCCAATCCGTACTGTCCATAATTGAGGTCATGGCGATCTCCATAACGCGAGGTGTTCAGCCACTCCAATCCAGAGGACTCCCCATGTGGAACTACAACGGGGAGGATGATACATCTCGCTACGGGCGCAAGGGTCCGGACAATTTCGCCGGCCTGGCCGCCATGTTGTCTGATCTTTATAAAGGGGAGAAAGAAGAATTCACTTGCCTTAAGTGCCGAGAGGGCTTTTCCATGTACAACCCCCCTAGCTGGGTAAGTTTTCAATCAGAACCTCACTCAATCCTCTTCCTGAGTTGCAACTAGTCGAACTTAACCCGACCACTTTTAACAGGAATGGAGGAAGGCCACCGCGGGGATCTATAGCCCCGCTCCACAGAGGAGGACCATATTCGGGACCTGGATCCCGGATTTGAGGAGGATCCGGACATATTCGTGGAGCTCAAGGAGGGGGTCTTCTATCAGGCGAGCTATGACAGCACAGAAGTGGCCATTGTAGCCGACTACCCCAGCCTTCTCCCTTCTTCCCATGTAAGTGCCCAGGGAGGATCTCCTCCAAAAGAGTTTTCCCATCGCGCCTCACCCACTGCATTGTCTCGTGCTTCAAAGGGGCGGCGCTCGTCTCGCCACGCCGTATCGGGATTGTCCCTAAAGAAGGGGCGCCGACACAAGGCGGGCCTTCGAAAAGAAAGGCAGACGGCGATACTTCCAAGCCCTGGCCTTCATAAAAATGGTACGGTTTTCACTGTACCCTACGGCAAACAGGCCGAACTGTGACATTTTCTGATGTGCCATATTTCAGGAAGAGCATTCACCGGACTATATCCGGAGACCTTGCCGGACATGTGTCCACCAATCCGACCCCGGACCCTGCCTCTAGGGCTAGAGTTGATACGGGTGCAATGCTGGATTGTCCTCTCTCCAATGATTCGGATAATGTATCCGTCACCAACTCCGAAGTGGAGAGTGCAATGAACCATCGGCGCCGTAGGGCAGCTATGCCGACCCTAACTTTACTGAATAGGCGTTTAATGCCTTCAGCTCAGCGGATGCATACATCCGAGCTACTCAGGATGGGCTTGCTGGAGCCACTTACCAGCTTTCAAAGGATATGCGGGTAAGATCATTTTGTGTAGATTTAATAGTAAGATACCAGTAGCCCCCGAGACTTGAAAACAGTTGAAGCAACTGATTTTAAGGATTGATGTATAATCAGGTACTCACGGAGAAGAACAATATGCTATCCTGGGAGCTAGAACAGTGTCGGGCCTAGCTAACCGCTGTTACCGCCGAACTGGAGAAGTCCAAGGAGGCACCAACTGGTAATGTCTCCTTCTATCCGGGAAATATAATCATGTGCCAGTCATGTTTATGCAAATAAACACTGTTGCGTTTTACAATGGCAGGATCTTCGGATCAACTAGAAGAGAAACTCAAGGCCATGCAGGCGGACAAAGAACATGCCGAAAGGCAAGAAGCCGCTGGTCAACGTGTACTGACACGGACCAGGGCCGAGAAGAACAAGCTGCAGGATGCCAACACCCAGCTCGGTGAAGAGCTGAAAGACGTGCGAGCCCAACTGGCAGACACCCTAAAGGAGAACAGAAAGCTGAGATGCGGCATATTTAGTATGCCTTTTAACTTACTGTCATACAGTTCGCTGATGTGAATCCTAACCAGTTTATTTTTGTAGGTGTGTTGACTGGGCGGCCTGAAGAAGAGGTGTCCGGATTTCAAGGTGACCTGCTACAAGAGCTGTCCAAGGTGCATGAGCGAGCGTGAAAGGCAATGAGAAACATTGCTAAGGCTTTATGGCACCGATTCTCCTCCAGGAAGTATGGAGGAACTCGTGAATTTATTCAAGGGAGCTCGGTGCCGTTTTGGGCTGTGGAAGATATCAGCATGCCGAGAAGGTGCTAAGGAAGCTTGGGCTATGGTAAAAACACGTTACACTGGACTTGATCCAAATCATATGGCGCGGGTCGGACCTCGAGGATCCAATGGACAGGAAATTCCGGTCAGCCTCGTGTACGACCAAGTGAAGGTGGCCGCCAAGTTTTCCCAACAAGATTGTAAACTAGACAACCTGTTCGAGGGTCTAGAGGAAGAAGAAGTTTTTGAGTCCAAGTAGCAATGTACTTTTGTCAAAAAACTTGTCTCCAGCCGAATTTGTAAAATGATTGTCATGGCAGACTTTCTGCTTCGACCTCCGAAAACCTTAGGTTTGGAGTGTTTTCGAATACTATACCGTAGGTAAACACCAAAGTATGTTCGAAAACCGGGTAGTTCGGTCATAGTTGCTTGATCAGACAAGTTGTATTCGGGGAGTTATGTTATATTACATTTGATTGTAAGAAGCATCTTCCAGAGAGAATAGTTCCGTTAAGGGTTCCTCTCCCTGGGCCATTATGCGGTTTTTTGTGCATGCCAAAGCTGTGATTCGAAAAAAGGTCACTGTACGCGTTTATAGTCTGGGGTTTTTGTATTTCAACGAAGGCAGTTCGTCTTTTGCTCACCGACCAATCATTCTTTTAAAAACGCTAGCTTTCGGCTTCACCCGTCTGAGGGACATGTCCGGATAACCCGGCTGTAACAATCGCAGAGGTGCTCCCTTTATGCCCTAGCCGAACAAGCGGGAACGTAGGGTATAAGCACAGGAGCCAGGCAACCCGGCTTGGCAAAAACTTAAGTCATAAAGGTGCATATAATGGCGAAGAAAAGACATATATGAATAGATGACACATATATACGGTGAGCTTGATGCTCAATAATAATAATAATAATAATAAGCTTCTTGTGAAAAGAAGCCCCCAGGTATTGTGGGGTATGTACATTTAAGGATGTATACCCCTCAGGTGTGCGGTTTATCTGAACACGAGCTAGAAGTCGTATAGAAATGAGAAAAAGGGAAAACTGTAAAAGGGAGAAAAGAAGGAAAAAAGGGTATATGTGCGGACTTAGGCGTAGAACTTCGGAGCCTTGCAGCGTTCCATGGGTTTGGCTCCAAGCGATTGTCCGAAGCATTGCGAAGGCGATAGGCTCCTCCAGTGAGAACTTCATCGATAATGAAGGGACCCTCGCATTTGGGCTTGAGCTTATCCTTTTTCTTCTCTGGTAGGCGTAAAACAAGTTCGCCGACATTGTAAGTCTTTGCCCGTACTTCTCTGCTTTGATATCGCCGAGCCTGCTGTTGATAGAATGCGGAACGGGCTTTCGACATCGTGCTCCTCCTCCAGGCCGTCCAAGTCGTCCTGCCAATCGAGCTTGGCTTCTCTCTCTTCATACATGCGCACTCGAGGTGAGTCATGAATAATGTCGCAAGGCAAGACTGCCTCTGCCCCGTACACCATGAAAAAAGGTGTATATCTGGTCGTGCGATTGGGCGTGGTCCGCAGCCCCCAGAGTACGGAATCGAGTTCCTCAACCCAGTGTTTGTCTGATTCTTGCAGAGATCGCACTAGTCTGGGTTTAATGCCGCTCATTATCATGCCATTAGCCCGTTCAACCTGACCATTTGTCTGAGGGTGATATACGGAGGCGTAATCGAGCTTGATGCCCAAATTGGCACACCAAGTTTTCACTTCATCGGCTGTAAAGTTAGAGCCATTGTCAGTAATAATACTGTGCGGGACACCGTAACGGTGTACTACGTCGGATATAAAGTCTATCACCGGTCCGGTTTCAGCTGTTTTAACTGGTTTTGCTTCTATCCACTTAGTGAACTTATCGACCATAACCAATAAGTATTCCTTCTTATGGCTTCCCCCTTTAAGAGGTCTAACCATATCGAGCCCCCAGACCGCAAAGGGCCAAGTGATGGGGATTGTTCAAAGGGCAGTGGGGGGCATATGGCTTTGATTAGCGAAGAGCTGGCATCCAACGCAGCGCTGTATGAGGTCACGTGCATCTGCCCGGGCCGTAGGCCAAAAGAAACCCGTACAGAAGGCCTTACTTACAAGGGCCCGAGCTGCGGCATGATGGCCACCAAGACCAGCGTGTATTTCGGCCAAGAGTTGTCGTCCCTCTTCTTCGAAGATACATCTCTGAAGGACTCCAGTAGTTCTTTTCTTGTACAATTCTCCTTCATGAACTTTGTAGGCCTTCGAGCGTCGCATGATGCAACAGGCCTCAGCCGGATCCCCAGGGAGCTCATTCCTAGTAAGGTAGGCAAGAAAAGGCTCGGTCCACGGGGCAATTACAGCCATGATTTCGTGGGCCGAGGGTGTTATTTCGGTGCCTGAGCCCCCGACGATATCGGGAGTGTGTTCGGAATCTGGTGTATGATCGGCTCCGGACTAATGTTGCCGCTCTCGTCCTGCCAAAACACGGATGGCTTGAAGAGCCTTTCCACAAAGGTGTTAGGCGGAATGGGGTCGCGTTTAGCGCCCATGCGATCGAGGATGTTCGCGGCTTGATTACTCTCTCGAGCCACGTGATGAAACTCGAGCCCCTCGAACTGAGCTAATATTTTGAGTACGGCGTTGCGGTAAGCCGCCATCTTCGGATCCTTTGCATCGAAGTCTCCGTTTATTTGGGATATTGCGAGGTTGGAATCCCCGCGCACCTCAAGGCGTTGTATGCCCATGGAGACAGCCATTCAGAGACCATGTAATAAGGCCTCGTATTCGGCTGCATTATTAGAGTCTGTATACAGTATTTGAAGCACATAACGGACTGTGTCTCCTGTGGGGGATGTCAAGACGACACCAGTGTTGGGGAACGTAGTAATTTCAAAAAAATTCTACGCACACGCAAGATCATGGTGATGCATAGCAACAAGAGGGGAGAGTGTTGTCCACGTACCCTCGTAGACCGATAGCGGAAGCGTTAACACAACGCGGTTGATGTAGTCGTACGTCTTCACGATCCGACCGATCAAGTACCGAACGCAAGGCACCTCCGAGTTCAGCACACGTTCAGCTCGATGACGTCCCTCGAACTCCGATCCAGCCGAGTGTTGAGGGAGAGTTTCGTCAGCACGACGGCGTGGTGACGATGATGATGTTCTACCGACGCAGGGCTTCGCCTAAGCACCGCTACGATATTATCGAGGTGTAATATGGTGGAGGGGGGCACCGCACACGGCTAAGAGATCAATGATCAATTGTGTGTCTATGGGGTGCCCCCCTGCCCCCGTATATAAAGGAGCAAGGGGGGAAGCCGCCGGCCTAGGAGGAGGGTGTGCCAAGGGGGGAGTCCTACTCCCACCGGGAGTAGGACTCCTCCTGTCCTTGTTGGAGTAGGAAAAGGGAAGGGAGAAGGAGAAAGAAGGAAGGGGGCGCCCCCCCTCCCTAGTCCAATTCGGACTAGTCCATGGGGAGGGGTGCGGCCACCCTTTGGGGCCTTTCTCTCCTTTCCCGTATGGCCCATTAAGGCCCAATACGAATTCCCGTAACTCTCCGGTACTCCGAAAAATACCCGAATCACTCGGAACCTTTCCGAAGTCCGAATATAGTCGTCCAATATATCGATCTTTACGTCTCGGCCATTTCGAGACTCCTCGTCATGTCCCCGATCTCATCCGGGACTCCGAACTCCTTCGGTACATCAAAATACATAAACTCATAATATAACCGTCATCGTAACGTTAAGCGTGCGGACCCTACGGGTTCGAGAACTATGTAGACATGATCGAGACACCTCTCCGGTCAATAATCAATAGCGGAACCTGGATGCTCATATTGGTTCCCACATATTCTACGAAGATCTTTATCGGTCAGACCGCATAACAACATACGTTGTTCCCTTTGTCATCGGTATGTTACTTGCCCGAGATTCGATTGTCGGTATCTCAATACCTAGTTCAATCTCGTTACCGGCAAGTCTCTTTACTCGTTCCGTAATACATCATCCCGCAACTAGCTCATTAGTTGCAATGCTTGCAAGGCTTATAGTGATGTGCATTACCGAGTGGGCCCAGAGATACCTCTCCGACAATCGGAGTGACAAATCCTAATCTCGAAATACGCCAACCCAACAAGTACCTTCGGAGACACCTGTAGAGCACCTTTATAATCACCCAGTTACATTGTGATGTTTGGTAGCAGACAATCACCCAGTTACGTTGTGATGTTTGGTAGCACACAAAGTGTTCCTCTGGTAAACGGGAGTTGCATAATCTCATAGTCATAGGAACATGTATAAGTCATGAAGAAAGCAATAGCAACATACTAAACGATCGAGTGCTAAGCTAACGGAATGGGTCAAGTCAATCACATCATTCTCCTAATGATGTGATCCCGTTAATCAAATGACAACTCATGTCTATGGCTAGGAAACATAACCATCTTTGATCAACGAGCTAGTCAAGTAGAGGCATACTAGTGATACTCTGTTTGTCTATGTATTCATACATGTATCATGTTTCCGGTTAATACAATTCTAGCATGAATAATAAAGATTTATCATGATATAAGGAAATAAATAATAACTTTATTATTGCCTCTAGGGCATATTTCCTTCAGTCTCCCACTTGCACTAGAGTCAATAATCTAGTTCACATCGCCATGTGATTTAACATCAATAGTTCACATCACCATGTGATTAACACCCATAGTTCACATCGTCATGTGACCAACACCCAAAGGGTTTACTAGAGTGAGTAATCTAGTTCACATCGCTATGTGATTAACAACCAAAGAGTACTAAGGTGTGATCATGTTTTGCTTGTGAGATAATTTTAGTCAACGGGTCTGTCACATTCAGATTCGTAAGTATTTTGCAACTTTCTATGTCTACAATGCTCTGCATGGAGCTACTCTAGCTAATTGCTCCCACTTTCAATATGTATCTAGACCGAGACTTAGAGTCATCTAGATTAGTGTCAAAACTTGCATCGACGTAACCCTTTACGACGAACCTTTTGTCACTTCCATAATCGAGAAACATATCCTTATTCCAGTAAGGATAATTTTGACCGCTGTCCAGTGATCTACTCATAGATCACTATTGTACTCCCTTGCAAAAAACAGTGTCGGGTATACAATAGATCTGGTACACAGCATGGCATACTTTATAGAACCTATGGCCAAGGCATAGGGAATGACTTTCATTCTCTTTCTATCTTCTGCCGTGGTCGGGCTTTCAGTCTTACTCAATTTCACACCTTGTAACACAGGCAAGAAACTCTTTCTTTGACTGTTCCATTTTGAACCACTTCAAAATCTTGTTAAGGTATGTACTCATTGAAAAAACTTATCAAGCGTTTTGATCTATCTCTATAGATCTTGATGCTCAATATGTAAGCAGCTTCACCGAGGTCTTTCTTTGAAAAACTCCTTTCAAACACTCCTTTATGCTTTGCAGAATAATTCTACATTATTTCCGATCAACAATATGTCATTCACATATACTTATCAGAAATGTTGTAGTGCTCCCACTCACTTTCTTGTAAATACAGGCTTCACCGCAAGTCTGTATAAAACTATATCCTTTGATCAACTTATCAAAGCGTATATTCCAACTCCGAGATACTTGCACCAGTCCATAGATGGATCGCTGGAGCTTGCATATTTTGTTAGCACCTTTAGGATTGACAAAACCTTCTGGTTGCATCATATACAACTCTTCTTTAATAAATCCATTAAGGAATGCAGTTTTGTTTATCCATTTGCCAGATTTTATAAAATGCGGCAATTGCTAACATGATTCGGACAGACTTAAGCATAGATATGAGTGAGAAACTCTCATCATAATCAACACCTTAAACTTGTCGAAAACCTTTTGCGACAATTCTAGCTTTGTAGATAGTAACACTACTATCAGCGTCCGTCTTCCTCTTGAAGATCCATTTAATCTCAATGGCTCGCCGATCATTGGGCAAGTCAATCAAAGTCCATACTTTGTTCTCATACATGGATCTCATCTCAGATTTCATGGCCTCAAGCCATTTTGCGGATCTGGGCTCACCATCGCTTCTTCATAGTTCGTAGGTTCGTCATGGTCTAGTAACATAACCTCCAGAACAGGATTACCGTACCACTCTGGTGCAGATCTTAATCTGGTTGACCTACGAGGTTCAGTAATAACTTGATCTGAAGTTTCATGATCATTATCATTAACTTCCCCACTAATTGGCGTAGGTGTCGCAGAAACTGGTTTCTGTGATGATCTACTTTCCAATAAGGGAGCAGGTACAGTTACCTCATCAAGTTCTACTTTCCTCCCACTCACTTCTTTCGAGAGAAACTCCTTCTCTAGAAAGGATCCATTCTTAGCAATGAATGTCTTGCCTTCGGATCTGTGATAGAAGGTGTACCCAACTGTCTCCTTTGGGTATCCTATGAAGACACATTTCTCCGATTTGGGTTTGATCTTATCAGGATGAAACTTTTTCACATAAGCATCGCAACCCCAAACTTTAAGAAACGACAACTTTGGTTCCTTGCCAAACCACAGTTCATAAGATGTCGTCTCAACGGATTTAGATGGTACCCTATTTAACGTGAATGCAGCTGTCTCTAATGCATAACCCCAAAACGATAGTGGTAGATCGGTAAGAGACATCATATATCGCACCATATCTAATAAAGTACGGTTACGATGTTCGGACACACCATTACACCGTGGTGTTCCAGGTGGCGTGAGTAGTGAAACTATTTCACATTGTTTTAACTGAAGGCCAAACTCGTAACTCAAATACTCTTCTCCATGATCAGATCGTAGAAACTTTATTTTCTTGTTATGATGATTTTCCGCTTCACTCTGAAATTATATGAACTTTTCAAATGTTTCAGACTTCTGTTTCATTAAGTAGATATACCCATATCTGCTCAAATCATCTGTGAAGGTCAGAAAATAATGATACCTGCTACGAGCCTCAATATTCATTGGACCACATACATCTGTATGTATGATTTCCAACAAATCTGTTGCTCTCTCCATAGTTCCGGAGAACGTCGTATTAGTCATCTTGCCCATGAGGCACGGTTCGCAAGCATCAAGTGATTCCAAAATCCCATCAGTATGGAGTTTCTTCATGCGCTTTACACCAATATGACCTAAACGGCAGTGCCACAAATAAGTTGCATTATCATTATTAACTTTGCATCTTTTGGCTTCATTATTATGAATATGTGTATCACTACGATCGAGATCCAACAAACCATTTTATTGGGTGTATGACCATAGAAGGTTTTATTCATGTAAACAGAACAACAATTATTCTCTAATTTAAATGAATAACCGTATTGCAACAAACATGATCAAATCATATTCATGCTCAACGCAAACACCAAATAACACTTATTTAGTTTCAACACTAATCCCAAAAGTATAGGGAGTGTGCGATGATGATCATATCAAATCTTGGAACTACTTCCAACACACATCGTCACCTCGCCTTTTACTAGTCTCTGTTTATTCTGCAACTCCCGTTTCGAGTTACTACTCTTAGCAACTGAACCAGTGTCAAATACCGAGGGCTTGCTATAAACACTAGTAAAGTACACATCAATAACATGTATATCCAATATACCTTTGTTCACTTTGCCATCCTTCTTATCCACCAAATTGTTGGGGTAGTTCCGCTTCCAGTGACCAGTCCCTTTGCAGTAGAAGCACTTAGTCTCAGGCTTAGGTACAGACTTGGGCTTCTTCACTTGAGTAGCAACTTGCTTGCCGTTCTTTTTGAAGTTCCCCTTCTATCCCTTTGCCCTTTTCTTGAAACTAGTGGTCTTGTTAACCATCAGCACTTGATGCTCTTTCTTGATTTCTACCTTCGTCGATTTCAGCATCACGAAGAGCTCAGGAATTACTTTCGTCATCCCTTACATACTATAGTTCATCACGAAGTTCTACTAACTTTGGTGATGGTGACTAGAGAATTCTGTCAATCACTATTTTATCTGGAAGATTAACTCCCACTTGATTCAAGCGATTGTAGTACCCAGACAATCTGAGCACATGCTCACTGCTTGAGCTATTCTCCTCCATCTTTTAGCTATAGAACTTGTTGGAGACTTCATATCTCTCAACTCGGGTATTTGCTTGAAATATTAACTTCAACTCCTGGAACATCTCATATGGTCCATGACGTTCAAAATGTCTTTGAAGTCCCGATTATAAGCCGTTAAGTATGGTGCACTAAACTATCAAGTAGTCATCATATTGAGCTAGCCAAACGTTCATAACGTCTGCATCTGCTCCTGCAATAGGTCTGTCACCTAGCGGTGCATCAAGGACATAATTCTTCTATGCAGCAATGAGGATAATCCTCAGATCACGGATCCAATCCGCATCTTTGCTACTAAAATTTTTCAACATAATTTTTCTCTAGGAACATATCAAAAATAAACACAGGGAAGCAACAACGCGAGCTATTGATCTACAACATAATTTGCAAAATACTATCAAGACTAAGTTCATGATAAATTCAAGTTCAATTAATCATATTACTTTAAGAACTCCCACTTAGATAGACATCCCTCTAATCCTCTAAGTGATCACGTGATCCATATCAACTAAACCATGTCCGATCATCATGTGAGATGGAGTAGTTCCAATGGTGAACATCACTATGTTGATCATATCTACTATATGATTCACGCTCGACCTTTCGGTCTCCGTGTTCCGAGGCCATATCTGCATATGCTAGGCTCGTCAAGTTTAACCTGAGTATTCCGCGTGTGCAACTGTTTTGCACCCGTTGTATTTGAACGTAGAGCCTATCACACCCGATCATCACGTGGTGTCTCAGCACGAAGAACTTTCGCAACGGTGCATACTCAGGGAGAACACTTTTATCTTGAAATTTTAGTGAGATATCATCTTATAATGCTACCGTCAATCAAAGCAAGATAAGATGCATAAAAGATAAACATCACATGCAATCAATATAAGTGATATGATATGGCCATCATCATTCTGTGCTTGTGATCTCCATCTCCGAAGCACCGTCATGATCACCATCGTCACCGGCGCGACACCTTGATCTCCATCGTAGCATCGTTGTCGTCTCGCCAACTATTGCTTTTACGACTATCGCTACCGCTTAGTGATAAAGTAAAACAATTACATGGCGATTGCATTGCATACAATAAAGCGACAACCATATGGCTCCTGCCAGTTGCCGATAACTCGGTTACAAAACATGATCATCTCATACAATAAAATATAGCATCATGTCTTGACCATATCACATCACAACATGCCCTGCAAAAACAAGTTAGACGTCCTCTACTTTGTTGTTGCAAGTTTTACGTGGCTGCTACGGGCTTAGCAAGAACCGTTCTTACCTTGCATCAAAAACCACAACGATAGTTTGTCAAGTTGGTGCTGTTTTAACCTTCGCAAGGACCGGGCGTAGCCACACTCGGTTCAACTAAAGTGAGAGAGACAGACACCCGCCGGTCACCTTTAAGCAACGAGTGCTCGCAACGGTGAAACCAGTCTCGCGTAAGCGTACGCGTAATGTCGGTCCGGGCCGCTTCATCTCACAATACCGCCGAACCAAAGTATGACATGCTGGTAAGCAGTATGACTTATATCGCCCACAACTCACTTGTGTTCTACTCGTGCATAACATCAACGCATAAAACCAGGCTCGGATGCCACTGTTGGGGAACATAGTAATTTCAAAAAAATTCTACGCACACGCAAGATCATGGTGATGCATAGCAACAAGAGGGGAGAGTGTTGTCCACGTACCCTCGTAGACCGATAGCGGAAGCGTTAACACAACGCGGTTGATGTAGTCGTACGTCTTCACGATCCGACCAATTAAGTACCGAACGCATGGCACCTCCGAGTTCAGCACACGTTCAGCTCGATGACGTCCGTCGAACTCCGATCCAGCCAAGTGTTGAGGGAGAGTTTCATCAGCACGACGGCGTGGTGACGATGATGATGTTCTACCGACGCAGGGCTTCGCCTGAGCACCGCTACGATATTATCGAGGTGTAATATGGTGGAGGGGGGCACCGCACACGGCTAAAAGATCAATGATCAATTGTGTGTCTATGGGGTGCCCCCCTGCCCCGTATATAAAGGAGCAAGGGGGGAGGCCGCCGGCCTAGGAGGAGGGCGCGCCAAGGGGGGAGTCCTACTCCCACCGGGAGTAGGACTACTCCTTTCCTTGTTGGAGTAGGAAAAGGGAAGGGAGAAGGAGAAAGAAGGAAGGGGGCGCCCCCCCTCCCTAGTCCAATTCGGACTAGTCCATGGGGAGGGGTGCGGCCACCCTTTGGGTCCTTTCTCTCCCTTCCCGTATGGCCCATTAAGGCCCAATACGAATTCCCGTAACTCTCCGGTACTCCGAAAAATACCCGAATCACTCGGAACCTTTCCGAAGTCCGAATATAGTCGTCCAATATATCGATCTTTACGTCTCGGCCATTTCGAGACTCCTCGTCATGTCCCCGATCTCATCCGGGACTCCGAACTCCTTCGGTACATCAAAATACATAAACTCATAATATAACCGTCATCGTAACGTTAAGCGTGCGGACCCTACGGGTTCGAGAACTATGTAGACATGATCGAGACACCTCTCCGGTCAATAACCAATAGCGGAACCTGGATGCTCATATTGGTTCCCACATATTCTACGAAGATCTTTATCGGTCAGACCGCATAACAACATACGTTGTTCCCTTTGTCATCGGTATGTTACTTGCCCGAGATTCGATCGTCGGTATCTCAATACCTAGTTCAATCTCGTTACCGGCAAGTCTCTTTACTCGTTCCGTAATACATCATCCCGCAACTAGCTCATTAGTCGCAATGCTTGCAAGGCTTATAGTGATGTGCATTACCGAGTGGGCCCAGAGATACCTCTCCGACAATCGGAGTGACAAATCCTAATCTCGAAATACGCCAACCCAACAAGTACCTTCAGAGACACCTGTAGAGCACCTTTATAATCACCCAGTTACGTTGTGACGTTTGGTAGCACACAAAGTGTTCCTCCGGTAAACGGGAGTTGCATAATCTCATAGTCATAGGAACATGTATAAGTCATGAAGAAAGCAATAGCAACATACTAAACGATCGAGTGCTAAGCTAACGGAATGGGTCAAGTCAATCACATCATTCTCCTAATGATGTGATCTCGTTAATCAAATGACAACTCATGTCTATGGCTAGGAAACATAACCATCTTTGATCAACGAGCTAGTCAAGTAGAGGCATACTAGTGACACTCTGTTTGTCTATGTATTCACACATGTATCATGTTTCCGGTTAATACAATTCTAGCATGAATAATAAAGATTTATCATGATATAAGGAAATAAATAATAACTTTATTATTGCCTCTAGGGCATATTTCCTTCAACCAGCCCCAAGTCCGGCTAGCATTTTAAAGCCATCGAAGTGCGTCACCCAGTTGGAATATGTGTCGTACTCTTTAGGGAGTTCGGCCTCTATCCATTCGGCGACGAAGTCAGCCAACACCTGAGATTTAATGGCTCGGCGTGGATTGTACGTTATTTCAAATGGTAGGAGCTCAATGGCCCATTTGGCGATCCGGCCGGTGGCATCTCGATTATTTATAATATCATTGAGTGGTACTTCTGAAGCCACCGTGGTCGAGCACTCTTGAAAGTAGTGCCGCAGCTTGCGGGATGCCATAAAGACCGCATATGCTATCTTCTGATAATGCGGGTATCAGGATTTGCATGGTGTAAGGACCGTCGATACGTAGTATACTGGTTTTTGGAGTGGGAATTTATGCCCCTCCTCTTCTCGTTCGAGCACCGCACTCACCACCTGATGAGTTGCAGATATGTAGAGCAACATTGGTTCGCCGACGTTTGGTGCAGCCAGGATGGGGTTGCTTGCTAGCAAAGTTTTTATTTCCTCCAATCCGGCTGTTGCAGCGTCCGTCCATGCAAAGTGGTCGGTGCGTCGGAGTAGGCGATACAATGGCAATGCCTTTTCTCCTAATTGGGAGATAAAACGGCTCAAAGCTGCCACGCACCCGGCTAGTTTTTGGACCTGCTTGAGGTCAGTTGGTGTTGCCAATTGTGACAGGGCTCGGATTTTGGCTGGGTTTGCTTCAATTCCTCTATTGGAGACAATAAACCCGAGCGGTTTGCCAGCGGGGACGCCGAAAACACACTTTTCCGGATTGAGCTTTATGTCATATGTTCGGAGCTTGTCGAATGTAAGGCATAAGTCGTCCACCAATGATTCAACATGCTTGGATTTGATGACTACGTCATCTACATATGCCTCCACAGTCTTGCCGATTTGCTTTTCCAGGCACGTTTGAATCATGCGTTGGTAAGTGGCGCCGGCGTTCTTGAGCCCGAAAGGCATGGTGTTGAAGCAGAAAGGCCCATACGGGGTGATGAATGCCGTTGCAGCCTAGTCGGATTCCCTCATCTTGATTTGATGGTATCCGGAGTATGCGTCGAGGAAACACAGTGAATTGTGTCCCGCAGTTGCATCAATAATCTGGTCAATGCGAGGTAGTGGGAAGCGGTCCTTGGGGCAGGCCTTATTGAGGTCTTTGAAGTCGACACACAGGCGCCATGATTTATCCTTCTTTGGTACCATGACCAGGTTGGCTAGCCAGTCCAGATGTTTGATCTCTCTGATAAACCCGGCTTCAAGTAACTTGGCTAGCTCCTCCCCCATAGCCTGTCATTTGGGTTCGGAAAATCGCCGCAGCGCTTGCTTGACTGGCTTGTATCCCTTCAGTATATTGAGGCTATGTTCAGCCAGTCCGCGCGGGATTCCTGGCATATCAGAAGGGTGCCAGGCGAAGATGTCCCAGTTCTCGCGCAAGAATGCGCGTAATGCGGCATCGACCATCGGGTCTAGTTGTGCCCCAATGGAAGCTATTTTCTTAGGATCCGTCGGGTGGACTTGAAATTTGACTATCTCGTCATCTGGCTTGAAATAGGTGGATTTAGGCCTTTTATCAAGAATTACGTCGTCCCTAACCACTGTGGAGCGCAGAGCAGTGAGTTCCTCGGCCGCTAGGGCTTCGGACAGTGCCTCAAGGGCAAGGGATGCGGTTTTATTTTCGGCACGGAGTTCTATGTCCGGATCACTTGAGATAGTGATAACGCCATTGGGCCCGGGCATTTTGAGCTTCATATACCTGTAATGAGGTATGGCTTGAAAGCGTGTGAATGCGTCTCGTCCTAGCAGGGCGTGATATCCGCTGTTGATGGGAGCCACCTAGAAGATTATCTCTTCGGACCTATAGTTTTCTGGTGTGCCGAATACCACATCTAGTTTAATTTTCCCGGAGCATCTTGCTTCCCTGCTAGGGATGATTCCTCTAAAGGATGTATTGCTCTACTCAATGCGACTCCTGTCCATTTGCATTTCATTGAGCGTGTCCTCATAGATGAGGTTCAGTCCGCTGCCACCGTCCATTAGCACTTTAGTGAGCCGAAAGCCATCCACGATTGGGTTTAGGACCAGAGCGGCTGGTGCCCGGACTAAGCGAGATCTTGGTTCGTCATCGGCATTAAAAGTAATCGCCGTATCGTTCCAAGGGTTTATTGCTGCTACTTGGCAGACTTCGGCAAGGTCGCGGAGCGCCTGTTTGCACCGATTATTTGATGAGAAGGTCTCAAAGACTGTGAGTACTTCGGGATCGTCGTTCTCCGAAGAGTACCTTTCTGGGGTAGTGTTGGTGAGGATACCATAACCGCTCTTGGCCACTTGCTGGAGTGTCCAACATGCCTGTAGGTTGTGCATTGGTTCAGTATTTTTGGCGTCATGTGTATTAGACATGGCCTATCGAGCCATTCCTCGAAGACAGTTCTATGTCCCGTAAAGGGCTTAATTATCTTGTCCACGGCATGATGATCAGGTGCTCCGCGAGGGTGCATCCTTTTTGCCCGACCTGGAGATGGTTTAAAGGCCTTTGGTTCCCAGCGGGCTGTCTGAGTTTTCCAGGGGCTTTCCATTGCGCAGTATTTCTGTACTATTTCTGTACTATGTATGCGACGGCGGTTGAGAGCATTAAGGATTCTCTCATCTGTACAGTTGTTGCGGAATACTGAAATTGCATCGTTGTCGCAGCAGTATTTTATCTTGTTTTTAACAAGGAGGAATCTGGCCCAAAAGTGATGGAGTGTCTCCCGAGGCTGTTGCCGCACGTACATTAGGTCGCATATGACCGGAGGGCCGGAATTGCTTGGAGAATATTGCTTGTGGTGGGTGGGCGGGCTTAAATCCGCACTCTAACCCACTGTGGAATCCGGAGTTTGAAGAATTTCCGAGGTTGCCAGCCCAGGCTCCGGAGTGTTCGGTGAATTCTCAGGCTTAACGTCTGATTCTGTGTTCAGAGGACAGGGAGCGTCCTCTCAAGGATGGGTATCCGGTTCCCCTGGTTCGGAAATCCGAACATAGTTTGTTCTCAACGTGGGAGAAGAGTTATTATCACCTTGTTCCTACACAACCGCTACCTGATGGGTGATCAGTGGAGATTTAATTTCTCTCTGATCGGGTTTAAGCCCGGCCCGGTCATACTCAGTTTAGACCCCCAGGGCGGTGATGCAATCTAGCAGCTCGTTCAAAGACGATAGGTCTGCCGGATCCATCTTGTCGGAGTATTCGGGGCTGATAAGAAGAGGGTTTTCGGTGATTTGGGGGTTTGCCTTCGGCTTAACGGCCGAACAGGCACCCACGGTGAAGCTGCCGAACCGGAGGGTTTGCCCTGGAACTAGGGCTCCTCCGGATGTGATGCTGTCCTTGACGACAAGGCGAGCCATCGATCCTTCTATCGACGCCACAGAGGAACTATCAATGAAAGCACCAATGTCGGTGTCAAAACCGGCAGATCTCGGGTAGGGGGTCCCGAACTGTGTGTCTAAGGATTGATGGTAGCAGGAGGCAGGGGACACGATGTTTACCCAGGTTCGGGCCCTCTTGATGGAGGTAAGACCCTACTTCCTGCTTGATTGACTTTGATGAGTATAGGGGTTACAAGAGTTGATCTACCTCGAGATCGTAATGCCTAAACCCTAGATGTCTAGCCTGTATGATTATGATTGCCTCTACGGTCTAAACCCTCCGGTTTATATAGACATCGGAGGGGCTAGGGTTATACAGAGTCGGTTTACAGAGAAAGGAATATTCATATCCGCACGCCAAGCTTGCCTTCCACGCCAAGGATAGTCCCATCTGGACACGGGGGGAAGTTTTCCGTCTTGTATCTTCACGGCCCATTAGTCCGGCCCACGTCACGTAGCCCGGATGCCCGAGGACCCCGTAATCCAGGACTCCCTAACCTGCCACAACCTGGATGATCCGGGACAGGTCCGGATGATCCGGCTATAATTAGTGCCAAATGATGCTCCCTGGATGCATTATCCGGACGATCCAGATCCAGCACCGAACGATCCGGGGACAAGCCCAGATGATCCGGGGCCAAGTCTGGATGATCCGGCTATGGAGACAGCTTATGGAGAGAGTGAAGAGAAGAAGTTGTAGGTTTTGGCTAAGGGGTTTTGCTTCGGATTTTGGTCTTTTGTGAAAAACTACTTGTGAGGTAGAATGTGAGCAAGCCTTGAGCCTACACCTTGGTTCCCCTCTTAATAGTGTTGGATCCCTATTACTCAAGAAATATATAAAAAAGCATGATGCTTCGTCTTTGTTTGTTCCTTTCCTCATTGATTAATTGCTTGAGTAATATCTCATATGATGTGATCATAATGCACAATACAAAATTAGAGGACTGATGACCTGTGTATATACTTAGCAAACAAGGTTAGTCCCCTATATGTAAATTTGTCATCAACATCGAAAATATTCTTAAGAGCAAGATTGCACTTTCAACTACAGACTGTTCTGTTTTTGACACATTCTGTTTTCTATGTGTTGTTTGCTTATTTTGATGATTCTATGGGTAGTATCGGGGGGTATGAACCATGGTAAGTTGGAATACAGTAGATATTACACCAATATAAATAAAGAATGAGTTCACAATAGTACCAAAAGTGGTGATTTATTTTCTTATACTAACGGAGTTTATGAGATTTTCTGTTGAGTTTTGTGCTGTGAAGTTTTCAAGTTTTGGGTAAGGATTTGATGGACTATGGAATAAGAGTGGCAAGAGCCTAAGCTTAGGGATTCCCAAGGCACCCCAAGGTAATATTCAAGGACAACCAAGAGCCTAAGCTTCCGGGGCATCCCTTCTTTCGTCTTTGTCTATCGGTAACTTTACTTGAGGCTATATTTTTATTCACCACATGATATGTGTTTTGCTTGGAGCGTCTTGTATGATTTGAGTCTTTGCTTTTTAGTTTGCCACAATCATCCTTTCTGTACACACCTTTTGAGAGGGACACGCATGAATCGTGATTTATTAGAATAATCTATGTCCTTCACTTATATCTTTTAAGCTAGGCAATTTTGCTCTAGTGCTTCACTTATATCTTTTTAGAGCATGGCGGTGGTTTTATTTTATAGAAAGTATTGAACTCTCATGCTTCACTTATATTATTTTTAGAGTCTTTAAACAACATGTTAATTTGCTTTGGTTATAAATTTAGTCCTATATGATAGGCATCCAAGAGGGATATAATAAAAACTTTCATATAAAGTGCATTGAATACTATGAGAAGTTTGATTCCTTATGATTGTTTTGAGATATAAAGATGGTGATATTAGAGTCATGCTAGTGAGTAATTGTGAATTTGAGAAATACTTGTGTTAAAGTTTGTGATTCCCGTAGCATGCACGTATGGTGAACCGTTATGTGATGAAGTCGGGGCATGATTTATTTATTGATTGTCTTCCTTACGAGTGGCGGTCGGGGACGAGCGATGGTCTTTTCCTACCAATATATCTCCCTAGGAGCATACGCGTAGTACTTCGTTTCGATAACTAATAGACTTTTGCAATAAGTATTGGTTCTTTATGACTAATGTTGAGTCCATGGATTATACGCACTCTCACCCTTCCACCATTGCTAGCCTCTCTAGTGCCACGCAACTTTCGCCGGTACCATAAACCCACCATATACCTTCCTCAAAACAGCCACCATACGTACCTATTATGGCATTTCCATAGCCATTCTGAGATATATTGCCATGAAACTTTCCATTGTTCTGTTTATTATGACACGCATCATCATCGTCATATTGCTTTGCATGATCATGTAGTTGACATCGTATTTGTGGCAAAGCCACCGTTCATAATTCTTTCATACATGTCACTCTTGATTCATTGCACATCCGGGTACACCGCCGGAGGCATTCATATAGAGTCATATTTTGTTCTAAGAATTGAGTTGTAATTGTTGAGTTGTAAGTAAATAAAAGTTTGATGATCTTCATTATTAGAGCATTGTCCCGTGTGAGGAAAGGATGATGGAGACTATGATTCCCCCACAAGTCGGGATGAGACTCCGGACAAAAAAGAGGCCAAAAAAATGAGAGAAGGCCCAAATAAAAATGAGAGAAAAGAGAGAAGGGAAAATGTTACTATCCTTTTACCACACTTGTGCTTCAAAGTAGCACCATGATCTTCATAATAGAGAGTCTCATATGTTATCACTTTCATATACTAGTGGAAATTTTTCATTATAGAAGCTTGTATATTCCAATGATGGGCTTCCTCAAATTGCCCTAGGTCTTCGTGAGCAAGCGAGTTGGATGCACACCCACTTAGTTTCTTTTTGAGCTTTCATAAACTTATAGCTCTAGTGCATCTGTTGCATGGCAATCCCTACCCACTCACATTGAAATCTATTGATGGGCATCTCCATAGCCCGTTGATACGCCTAGTTGATGTGAGACTATCTCCTTCTTTTTGTCTTATCCACAACCACCTTCTATTTCACCTATAGTGCTATGTCCATGGCTCACGCTCATGTATTGCGTGAAAGTTGAAAAAGTTTGAGAACATCAAAAGTATGAAACAATTTCTTGGCTTGTCATCGGGGTTGTGCATGATTTGAATATTTTGTGTGATGAAGATAGAGCATAGCCAGACTATATGATTTTGTAGGGATAAGCTTTCTTTGGCCATGTTATTTTGAGACGACATAATTGTCTTGTTAGATGCTTGAACTATTATTGTTTTTATGTCAATATTAAACTTTTTTTTGAATCTTATGGATCTGAACATTCATGCCACAATAAACAAAATTACACGAATAAATATGTTAGGTAGCGTTCCACATCAAAAATTCTGTTTTTATCATTTACCTACTCGAGGACGAGCGGGAATTAAGCTTGGGGATGCTTGGTACGTCTCCAACGTATCTATAATTTTTGGTTGTTCCATCCTATTATATTATCTATTTTGGATGGTTTATATGCATTAATATGCTATTTTATATTATTTTTGGGACTAACCTATTAACCTAGAGCCCAGTGCCAGTTTCTGTTTTTTCCTTGTTTTTGAGTTTCGCGGAAAAGGAATACCAAACGGAGTCCAAACGGAATAAAACCTTCGCGATGATTTTTCTTGGACCAGAAGACACCCGGGAGACTTGGAGATAAAGTCGGAGGAAACACGAGGCGGCCACAAGGGTGGAGGGCGCGCCCTGGGCGCGTCCCCTGTCTTGTGGGCCCCAGTGACCATCCTGACCTAATTCTTTCGCCTATATATTCACATATATTCCCAAACCACCAGAGGCATCCATGAAAACACTTTTCCACCGCAGCAACCTTCTGTACCCGTGAGATCCCATCTAGGGACCTTTTCTGGCACCCTGTCGGAGGGGGATTCGATCACGGATGGCTTCTACATCAACTCTATTGCCCTTCCGATGAAGCGTGAGTAGTTTACCACAGACCTACGGGTCCATAGCTAGTAGCTAGATGGCTTCTTCTCTCTCTTTGTTTCTCAATACCATGTTCTCCTCGATGTCCTTGGAGATCTATTCGATGTAATACCTTTTCACGGTCTGTTTGCCGAGATCAGATGAATTGTGGATTTATGATCAACTTATCTATGAATATTATTTGAATCTTCTCTGAATTCTTTTATGCATGATTTGATATCTTTGTAATTCTCTTTGAACTATCAGTTTGGTTTGGCCAACTAGATTGGTTTTTCTTGCAATGGGAGAAGTGCTTAGCTTTTGGTTCAATCTTGTGGTGTCCTTTCCCAGTGACTGCAGGGGCAGCAAGGCACATATTGTATTGTTGCCATCGAGGATAAAAAGATGGGGTTTTCATCATATTGCTTGAGTTAATTCCTCTACATCATGTCATCTTACTTAATGCGTTACTCCGTTCTTTATGAACTTAATACTCTAGATGCATGCTGGATAGCGGTCGATGTGTGGAGTAATAGTAGTAGATGCAGAATCGTTTTGGTCTACTTGACACTGACGTGATGCCTATATTCATGATCATTGCCTTAGATATCATCATAAATTTGCACTTTTTTATCAATTGCATGGCAGTAATTTGTTCACCCACCGTATTATTTGCTACCTTGAGAGAAGCCTCTAGTGAAACCAATGGCCCCCGGGTCTATTTTCCATCATATAAGCTTCCGATCTACTATTTTGCAAACTTTTACTTTTCGATCTATAAACCAAAAATATTTACTTTACCATTTGTTTACTTTCATCTGTCTCTATCAGATCTCACTTTTGCAAGTAACCATGAAGGGATTGACAACCCCTTTATCGCGTTGGGTGCAAGTTGTTTAATTGTTTGTGCAGGTATTAGTGATTTGTGTGTCGTCTCCTACTGGATTGACACCTTGGTTCTCAAACTAAGGGAAATACTTATCTCTACTTTGCTGCATCACCCTTTCCTCTTCAAGGGAAAAACCAACGCAAGCTCAAGAAGTAGCAACCATGTCGGGTAAGAGGGGAAACCTTCATTCTGATTCCAACGAGAAGTCTGAAAGTGCATTATATCCTTAATGGTTTTTTGGTGTTGACGACAATAGGGCTAGTGAGGACTAATGTCGACTATCATGTTTACATTAGCACATTAGCCTCTCAGAGTTTGTCTATGGATGGAGTTGACCCCCTAATTCAAAAATGAAAAAAAGCGTCGGTTCTCCAAAGACTCAAAGGTTTTTTGGTTTATTATGAGTCTTAGTACAACCGCATTAGAGGGGCCTCTTAGGGACGTATGGTGGAACTCATTTATGTTTGGATCATCCTATCTCCATCATATATACTCCTAACATAGAAAAAATATTCACTTCCCGATATTCTTTTGGGCTTTCTTTTCCACTCTCGTGAAGTAGTTGTCGAAAGTTTTGGGATGAAATTTTGGGAACTTCCAAAAATGGGTGCTTACTCCGATGATGACTCTACTGACTAATAGAAGCCTCTGTGTCAGCTAGAGTACACCTCGGAGTCATGTTGACTCCCATAGGAGTTGTTGGGATTCCCCCAAAGAGGAAAGGTGATGTAGAACAACAACAAAGTATTTCCCCCGGCTAGAGAACAACAACTGCACACAAACAAGATACAAACTTGCACCCGACATGGCAAGTGGGTTGTCGAGCCCCTTGTCTTGCTAGTTACAAGATCAAAAGCAAATATTAGAGATAGATAGTGGTAAAATAGCACGACAGATAAAAAGACAAATTGTGTAGAAGAATTTCTTAATGGAGAATAGACCTGGGGCCACAGTTTCCCTAGTGGCACCTCTCTGGAAAACAACAAGTAGCATGGTAAACAAACTATAGTTGGGCAATTGACCGAATTGCAGTATTCATGACTATGGTCATTTATAGTATAATCTAACCTATGCATTGTGGCTGTGATAAGTGAATCGTTAATCCAACTGCATCTACTACTAATACTCCAACCCAAAACTGTTATTCAACATGCATCTCAAGGTATTAAGTTTGCAAGAAACGTAGTATCACAATAAGCAAGATGGCATAATGTAGACAGGAAGAAGTCGATCAATATGACAAAACTTCGTCGTTTTATCCTTAGTGACAATAATACAGCATGTGTCTTGAGCCTTATTGTCACTGGTTGTAACATCCCAAAATTTCTAAATTTGGAATGTTAATAGAATCATTTATGCATATCATGATTTATTGCATTTTTGGGTTTTTCCAGAATATTCAAATACTTTCCACTCAAGAAAGAAATTTATGAGAAAAAGATAAAATGACTTCTTCAATATAAAAAGAGTAGGAAAACATTTTAATATTATTTGGGATTTATTTATAATCCACAATTTGACTTGATTGCAAAAATAATTATTTTAAAAAACCGCATTAGGCTAGAATAAAAAGTTCATATGACTCCATGTGATCAGGGAATTATGTGAATTTTTCTAGAATTTTTTAGATTTTTTGTATTTATTTTAAGCCCTAAACCATTTCTGGTTTTAAATAAAAGAAAAAGCTTTTTCCTGTGGACCTAAGCAGTGCTCAGGCCTGAGCGCTACATAATGTCTACTACACAAATTTTCTTCTTGTAGACTCTATTGGGCCTCCAAGCGCAGACTTTTGTAGGGCAGTAACAAATTTCCCTCAAGTGGATGACCTACCATTTATCAATCCGTCAGAGGTGTAGGATGGTCTCTCTCAAACAACCCTGCAATCAAATACAAGAAATCTCTTGTGTCCCCAACACACCCAATACAGTTGTCAATTGTATAGGTGCACTAGTTTGGCAAAGAGATGGTGATACAAGTGTAGTATTGATAGTAGATATATGTTTTTGTAATCTGAAATAATAAAAATAGTAAGGTAGCAAGTCAGTTTGCAAAGATGTCAGAGGCTAGTGACAGCCAGAACAGGTCAGAGGAGCAGGTCAACCTCAGTGAGGGTACAAGCCCAAGTAGTAGCTATGATGAGGGTAGTAGAAGCACTCCAAGCAACTTGCCTAAAGCTGCTACCAGACAGAGAAAGAAGAGGAACTCTGATAGTGAGGATGAAGACTTTGTTGTTGAGGAAGAAGTGACCTCATCAAAGAAAGTGCTAAGGAAAGAATATGGCACTCCTGTTGCCACAAAAGCCAGGCCTTCAGAAGAAAGCTCCTGCCAAGAGAGCTCTCATGTCCAAAGTCACAAAGTCTACTACTGCACATGGGACCATGGAGTTCACTCTTGAGCCAAGAGAGGAAGATGAAGTTGCTGATGGAAATAAAAAGAGGAAAGAGAGAGTTAAGAAGACCATTGCTAGAGTCATTGGAAGACCATCCATGATGAGGGATGTTGATGAGGAAGATGAGGAGGAGGAATAGCAAGCTGAAGACCCTGCTGATACGTCCATTTTGCATCATGCTTCTATGTTGATATTTATTGCATTATGGGCCGTTATTACACATTATGGTACAATACTTATGCCTTTTATCTCTTATTTTACAAGATTTACATGAAGAGGGAGAATGCCGGTAGCTGGAATTCTCGACCGGAAAGGAGCAAATCTGAGAGACCTATTCTGCACAACTCCAAAAGTCCTAAAAATTTATGGAGAATTATTTTGCAATATATAAAAAATATTGGGCGAAGATATACCAGAGGGGGACCCACCAGGTGACCATAAGCCTAGGGGCGCGTCCTACCCCCCTGGGCGCACCCCTAGGGCTCGTGGGCCCCCTGGCAGGTCCTCGGTGCCCATGTTCTGCTATATGGAGGCTTTTGACTGGAAAAAATCAGAAGGAAGCTTTCGGGACGAAGCGCCGCCGTCTCAAGGCAGAACCTGGGCAGAAGCAATCTAGGGCTCCGGTGGAGTTGTTCTGCCCGCGAAACTTCCCTCCGGGAGGGGGAAACCGAAGCCATCGTCATCACCAACAAATCTCTCATCGAGAGGGGGTCAATCGCCATCTACATCTTCACCAGCACCATCTCCTCTCAAACCCTAGTTCATCTCTTGTATCCGATCTTTGTCTCAAAACCTCAGATTGGTACCTGTGGGTTGCTAGTAGTGTTCATTACTCCTTGTAGTTGATGCTAGTTGGTTTATTCGGTGGAAGATCATATGTTCAGATCCTTAATGATATTCAATACCCCTCTAATTATGAACATGAATATGCTTTATGAGTAGTTACATTTGTTCCTGGGGACATGGGAGAAGTCTTGTTATAAGTAATCATGTGAATTTGGTATTCGTCCGATATTTTGATGAGATGTATGTTGTCTTTCCTCTAGTGGTGTTATGTGAACGTCGACTACATGACACTTCACCATGATTTGGGCCCTAGGGGAAGGCATTTGGAAGTAATAAGTAGATGATGGGTTGCTAGAGTGACATAAGCTTAAACCCTAGTTTATCTGTTGCTTCGTAAGGGGCCGATTTGGGTCCACATGTTTCATGTTATGGTTAGATTTATCTTAATTCTTATTTCATAGTTGGGGATGCTTGCGAGAGGGGTTAATCATAGGTGGGATGCTTTTCCAAGTAAGGACAGCACCCAAGCACCGGTCCACCCACATATCAAATTATCAAAGTAATGAACGTGAATCATATGAGCATGATGAAAACTAACTTGACAGTAATTCCCATGTGTCCTCGGGAGCGCTTTCCTTTATGTAAGAGTTCGTCCAGGCTTATCCTTTGCTACAAAAAGGATTGGCCACCTTGCTGCACCTTTTATACATTTGTTACTTGTTACCCATTATGAATTATCTTATCACAAAACTATCTGTTACCGATAATTTCAATGCTTGCAGAGAATACCTTACTGAAAACCGCTTGTCATTCCCTTCTGCTCCTCGTTGGGTTCGACACTCTTACTTAATGAAAGGACTACGATAGATCCCCTATACTTGTGGGTCATCAAGACTCTTTTCTGGCGCCGTTGTCGGGGAGTGAAGCGCCTTTGGTGAGTGGAATTTGGTAAGGAAAAATTTATATTACATGCTGAAATTTAGTGTCACTTGTTACTATGGAGAATCATCCTTTGAGGGGTTTGTTCGGGGTATCTTCACCCCGACCGGAAGAGTAGAGAGTTGCCCCTCAACCGACTGAACCTACTGAAAATATTTATTATGAAATTCCTTCGGGTATGATAAAGAAACTGCTAGCTAATCCTTATGTAGGAGATGGAACACTACATCCTGATATGCATCTAATCTATGTGGATGAAGTTTGTGGATTATTTAAGCTTGCAGGTTTACCCAAGGATGATGTCTAGAAGAAGGTCTTCCCTTTATCTTTGAAGGGAAAGGCATTGACATGGTATAGGCTATGTGATGATATTGGAGCTTGGAACTACAGCCGGTTGAAATTGGAATTTCATCAGAAGTTTTATCCTATGCATCTGGTTCATCGTGATCGGAGTTATATATATATATAATTTTTAGCCTTGTGAAGGAGAAAGTATCGCTCAAGCTTGGGGGAGGCTTAAGTCAATGTTATATTCGTGCAACAATCATGAGCTCTCAAGAGAAATAATTATTCAGAATTTTTATGCTCGGCTTTCTCGTAATGATCAATCCATGCTCGATACTTCTTGTACTCGTTCTTTTATGAAGAAGAATATTGAATTCAAACGGGATTTGTTGGAAAGAATTAAATGCAAATCTGGAGATTGGCAGCTCGACGAAGGTAAGGAGTCAGGTATAAACCTTAAGTTTGATTGTGTTAAATCTTTTATGGATACCGATGCTTTTCGTGAATTTAGCACTAAATATGGACTTGACTCTGAGATAGTAGCTTCTTTATGTGAATCATTTGCTACTCATGTTGATCTCCCCAAGGAGAAGTGGTTTAAATATCATCCTCCCATTGAAGTAAAAGTAGTAGAACCTATTAAAGTTTAAGAAGAAACTATTACTTATAATGTTGATCCAGTTATTCCTACTGCTTATATTGAGAAACCACCTTTTCCTGTTAGGATACAAGAACATGCTAAAGCTTCAACTGTGGTTCGTAAGAGTTATACTAGAACACCTACGCCCACTGTGGTGGGTCCCAGCTGGCAGGGGGTATTCATTTTTTTGTGCGCAATAAGGAGGCACTTCCTTGCGTGCGAAGATATAGTTGGTGGGTCTGACCTGTCAGCGGAGGGAATGTTTTTTTCACGAAATACAGAGGCCCTTCCGGCGGGTCCTAGATGTCAGGTGGAGGAATCATTATTTTGCGCGTAATAAGGAGGCATTTCCTTGTGTGGGGCCGTGGACCCAGCTGTCAGCCTCTCCACGTACAGTCCACTTCCGATGGATGTCGTTCGTTGACCACGTTGACCACGCCGCGCCGAGAGCACCAGGGCAGTGGACGACGGCGATGCCTATGAAGGGAACGACACGGAGCCGGGGAAGACACGGCAGTGGCTGCCCACGCGGTGGAGAGTACGAGGGTTGACTGGTTCGGCTGCCGTCGCCAGAAAATAACAGGAGGTGTGGGTGAGTAGAGGGATAGACAGGCCAGGGATGCAAGTATATGATGGGGCCGTGAGGCCTGCCCGGCAGCACAGCCGGCCACGGGAGGCGGGAGCAGGCGGTTCCGACGGTGCTGGTTTGGGCAGCTGGGGCAGCAAGATCAGAGACTGAAGAAGCACGATTGCCGTTAGATTGACATCTAACGGTCTGACGCTGGTAGAGTCGATTGTTGACTAAGTTTCTTTTTTGATAAACCTTGTGTACGCATGAACTTAGAAGGCCCACAAGTCAGCCTCCAAATCTGTGGCATACAACATAGAGCCCATTTGCTATTTTTAATAATTTGTAGCCCATTTGCTAATTCTTAAGTAATTTATTACAGCCCATTTTCTGCCCAGGATCACGGTCAAAAAGTTCAACCTTATTTTGCATATTTTGGTGGAGCCCGAACTTTTGTAATCCCGAAATGATAAACATTTTTTAAGAACTTATTGATTTGCCAAAAAATCGTTTTGTTTTTGTAAGCAAATAAGACGTGGGACAATTGAGTTGGTTTAAGGGAAAACCAGTGGTAAAAAATCAGCGCTGGGAGGGAAAACAACAACAAAAATAAGGATGTAAATATGAAAAGTGAATTTTATGTATTTTCAATATAATGATACGTGTATATGAACTAGTAAAACTATAGGTAGAGATTAGAAAACGGATGTAGGACATGCGTTTCAAGAGAAAAATAGAAATGGGCTGTGTGTTTGATTCAGTAAAAAAAGTGCCTGCGGATGTTGTAAGACAAAATATAACTAACGCTGGCGGGCCAGAGGCCAGTAGATACCTGCTGGATCTTTGTGCCCCGTTGTCGTCATGGGCTGGGCCTGTTAAAAACAAAACCAAGCCTGGGCAGTCTACAGCCCAGTTGAAACTTGCTTGACCTGAAAAAACAATATACGTGCTCAATAAACGAGAGAACTCTGCAAGTACAGACTAATAACTGGGATGCAGCAGGGATATTATTTTTTCATCGTGATAATAAGAGCATGCACTTGTTTCGAAAAATTTGGAGAACTGGGAATTCGAACGGCAGGTGCTTATGCTACCCATCAAATAAAAATCAGGTGCCTGAAAATTTGTTTCGAAACAAATGAATCAGCTTTATATCCACGTCGACCCTCGGCATGATGGTTGGAAGCAAATGCCAAGTTCGTACCAAAAGATCGTTAACAACAATACCAACTTGCGGACGACAAGGTAGTACAAGTACCAATACCAAACTAACTTATAATCTTTTTACTCCTGGCCCTAGTGTTCGTCTGGTAGAAAATCTTGCAGAGGACCAGCTCCCGCTCCTTCTCTTGCTCCAGGTCCCCGAGGTGGTACTGGTGCATCACCCAGTTGGTCCTCTGCTGGTCGAAGTTCTTGTTGGTGTGCAGCACCAGAACCTTTTTGTTGCCCGTCTGCCGGCCGTTGACCATCACCGGCAAGGTATTGCCGGTGTTGTGCCACATCGCGTGCATGCCGCACTCCGACTGTATCTTGCGACGCGTCCACGTGCCCCTTTTGAATGCCCTGGAATTGCGCTGGAAGAAATGCTTGCTTAGGCCACTCAATATGATACCTGCAGTATTGTCGAATACATGTTTTAGTGTACGTAGTTGGCATTTTCATAACATCTTTGGCGTGTTGCAGTCTCTTGTTTCACTTTTTATTAATTGTCAAATTGTAATTGCTTCACCAGGTCTGCGTCTAAAAAGAAAAATAGAGCTATAAACAAAGGAATATGTTTGTGCAAGTAGACGGCCGATCGGTGTCTTACCTAGAAATTTCTCAGGATGGGTGTAGCATATGCCGTGCTCGCTGTCGATGGTTGGTATGAACAAATCGATGAGAGGGTGAGATCTCGCGCTGTCAGCACTCACTTTGGCCTCAAGGTGCTCGATCAGCTCCTGATCCGTGGGATCGAATTTGACGCCAGCCGGCAGCACCGGCCAATCCTTCTTCGACTTGCATGGGTTAATTCCAGTTATATGGTACTCAATGTATGATCAATCGACTGTTTTAAGTGAATGATGAAAGATTTTGACAGATAAGTGGTACTCCAAATCTGAAGTCCAGAATACCCGAACACGCCACCGGGATTCTTGTGTCACCTCATGCGCAGCGTGTTGTCACGTCAATTCAATGTGTGGACATGATGAATAATTTGACCGACGTATACTAGTACGGCTATTGTACTACTTACTAGTCGTATTTAGTGTCACATTTTAACCATAGGTTAAACTAACAAGTACGCACTTGAAGCCTAAGTGATATATATATATATACTACGCAACATCTCCATCATCATTATCTGTACATCCTGCGCAGGTGAGTTAGGATGCACTTGGTCCCAGAAAGTTATCTATCCTTCAAACCAGAGGAGTGCTTCAAACTAACAACAGTACATAATATCCAACAAAAGAGGGTCGTGCTACATCAGCAGAATACATGGCTTAGTCTACATATCAGTACGAATCAAGTTGTGCATATTTGCTGTTGGCATGAACCACATCGCTGCATGTCGGGTTTGCAAAAGCCATCCATCGCATGGAAGCTTGATGCCTTTCACACACTGAAGATTATCTCGCAACAAGCTGTGTCGACGAATCTCTGGATATGGTGATTCATGAAACCCATGGTATGATGTGTAAACACAGTCCCCCCTGGCGAATGGAAGTTTCATAGCACGGTAATCATCGCCGGTGATATGATCGATGATTGGTTGGATGATCGAATAATTGAGCCCGAGGAACATTGAGTGGTTGCCGAGGCTGTAACCCGCCTCCAATTGAATACGCCTGGCCCAACGGAGCTGGGATCTTTCTCGAACACGAAGCAGCCATAGCCATCAATGTCATGAACGCCCCAGGCATTGTACTGCATGTGGTTTGATGAAATGGTTTGGTCAATTTGGTATGTGCAAATGAGCATCAAACGACCACCGTCAGCTGAACGAGCGATAAACCATCACCCATCGGCTGGTATGATTCCAGGTCCTGGAATCATGAAGGCCAGCGCATTTGCGTCTGCTGCAACAATTCAAATTGGAGACCAAAAGGACCAAAATAAACAATCATGTTCAGATTATGTGTGGAATTAAGATTATTATAACAGTGACACATATCATAGACAGAGAATTGCAATACCGTGGTCATAGTCATACCCCAAGTTAAAAAAAATAAGCCAATGGCTTTCATATTCTAGCAATATATCATGGTTCAAACATCATGTAACAATGAGAGGAAAACAGATATGACAGGGCCTACTCATATTCTACCATAGCACTTACTACAATTATCATATCAACTCTACGCAATAACATGCGTTGTTATAAAAATCCTGGAAAATGAGAGTAACATATAGCAATCATGAGGTTATACTCATAATATCTATTCTAACAATCATTAGATACCAGTTTGTAACATCCCAAATTTTCAATTTGGAATGTTATACATTAGATCATCATTGCATAGCATATTTTATTGCATTTTGGCAAAATCCTCGAAAATCCTAAGCAACTCAAGGACCCTCGGAGAGAGTTGGGGATTTCTCGCGGTTTTCATATTTGACTTTTATCAAATAATGAAACGAGGATTTTTGGTTTTAATTATTTTTCTCTCCGAAAAATATTTCGTATTAAAATAAATGAGAGGAGAAAATATGACTTCTCCAAAATAATTGAAATATTGGAGGAAAAATATTAAAATCAAATATTTGATTTTATTCGGATTTTATTTGCAATTTTATTTGCATTAGAAAAAAATTGCACGTTTTCAAAACTGCATTTTTGGGCCAAGAAAATGTTCATCTCGTCCTAATTATTTTAATTAGACGGTGAAAATTTGTTTTGGCTTTTTTGCATTTATATTTATTTTTCTATGATTGTTTTAGGTTCGGCGACACCCCGCGAGCCATCTCCCTCCTGGAGACCGCCGCCGCCGAGTCCCGATCAGGGACGACTCCCGCCGCCGCCCGTCGCCCCCTCCCCCACGGCACCCCCTCCCCCTCTTAAATACCGCACCCCGCCGCCCCTCTCCTCACCCCGCCCCCGACCCGAAGCCGCCGCCGCCGAGAGGAGCCGCACCGGAGCCGCCCGACCCCGCCGCCGAAGGAGCCCGACGCCGCCGCCACGGGAAGCCGCCGTCCCGCCGCCCCTAGACGCCCCTCGCCTCCCCGACGACGCCCGCACCCCGCCGCCCCTCGCCGCACCCCTACGACCCCGCCGGAGCCCCGTCCCGAGCCTCACCGGAGGTTAGCCGCCGCCGCCATTCGCCGTCCGGTTTTTTTCAAAAACCGCCTCGGTTTATTTTATTTTTTTTCCGAACCCTAGGTTTATTTTTTTTTAGATCGGTTTATTTTTTCTGTCGGTTTAGTTAGTTAGTGAGCGTTCGCCCGATCCTTTCGTTTTAACGAACGTGTTCGTCGGTTAGTCGCAGTTAACGAACGTCCATTCGTTTAACTGTTCGTCAGTTTTCTTTTTCGTCGGATTATCCGTGATTTTCCCAGATCGCGATTTCTGATCTGTTTTTTGTTTTAGTTTATCTTTTCGCTCGTTTATCGGAATCAGGCGATTCAAGGGCCTAGAGTTTCGTCTCGAAATTCTCTTTCCGTTTAACCAACTCAAACAAGTTTATGCTACTGTAAAATTTGACCTAGATCCATATTAGTAAACGAAGCTTGTTTCTTTCACCGTTTGACTTTCATTGCTTCGTTTGATTTGATTCTTTTTGCAAACCGGAGTTCTTAAGTTGAACTTTCTGGTTGGATATTTTATTTGAGTTTTACCTGTGCATTAGTGAGTGCTTATTGTATGCTTGTTTGTTTGCAATAGAGTACCCGGAGTGCGCCGCTTGCTACTTCGAATCTCTAGGTTTCACGGATCATCAGCAAGGCAAGTAACACTTTGATCATACTTCTTTTACTATCCAGTTTTATTGCATTAGACCAATCCTCAAACATTGCATGATTAGGATCTAATTAAATTGTGGGTATTGGGAAGTAGTTGAGGTAGTACCTATTGCCCTGTTTATTATCAAACCTTTGGGAGTTACTTCTACGTTTGCTCATATTGCTATGCTATGCTAGTAGACGTGGATTGGGTTTGAGTGTTACCATGACAGATGTGAGATTGTTAATTAATGGTTAACCTTAAGGTGGCAACTAAAACTCACATCTGGGTGAATTGAGGTACCTGGGTATTCCAGGATTGCCTGTTTTTCTTTTGGACCGCCACCTGGGAGCAAGAGGAAGATCTACGAAAAAACCACTCTTACCTATTTTCTAGCCAACCCGAATCTCGAGGGCGAGATTCATCTTAAGGGGGGTAGGTTTGTAACATCCCAAATTTTCAATTTGGAATGTTATACATTAGATCATCATTGCATAGCATATTTTATTGCATTTTGGCAAAATCCTCGAAAATCCTAAGCAACTCAAGGACCCTCGGAGAGAGTTGGGAATTTTTCGCGGTTTTCATATTTGACTTTTATCAAATAATGGAACGAGGATTTTTGGTTTTAATTATTTTTCTCTCCGAAAAATATTTCATATTAAAATAAATGAGAGGAGAAAATATGACTTCTCCAAAAAAATTGAAATATTGGAGGAAAATATTAAAATCAAATATTTGATTTTATTCGAATTTTATTTGCATTAGAAAAAATTGCACGTTTTCAAAACTGCATTTTTGGGCCAAGAAAATGTTCATCTCATCCTAATTATTTTAATTAGACGGTGAAAATTTGTTTTGGCATTTTTGGATTTTTATTTATTTTTCTACGATTTTTTTAGGTTCGGCGAAATTATTTAAAAAAACGCGCGAGCGCCAACTGGGCCGAAGCCCAGCCGCGCGGCCCAGCCCAGCCCGCGAGCCGTCTCCCTCCTGGAGACCGCCGCCGCCGAGTCCCGATCGGGGACGACTCCCGCCGCCGCCCGTCGCCCCCTCCCCCACGGCACCCCCTCCCCCTCTTAAATACCGCATCCCGCCGCCCCTCTCCTCACCCCGCCCCCGACCCGAAGCCGCCGCCGCCGAGAGGAGCCGCACCGGAGCCGCCCGACCCCGCCGCCGAAGGAGCCCGACGCCGCCGCCACGGGAAGCCGCCGTCCCGCCTCCCCGACGACGCCCGCACCCCGCCGCCCCTCGCCGCACCCCTACGACCCCGCCGGAGCCCTGTCCCGAGCCTCGCCGGAGGTTAGCCGCCGCCACCGTTCGCCGTCCGGTTTTTTTAAAAAACTGCCTCGGTTTATTTTATTTTTTTCCGAACCCTAGGTTTATTTTTTTAGATCGGTTTATTTTTTTCTGTCGTTTAGTTAGTTAGTGAGTGTTCGCCCGATCCGTTTGTTTTAATGAACGTGTTCGTCGGTTAGTCGCAGTTAACGAACGTCCGTTCGTTTAACTGTTCGTCAGTTTTCTTTTTCGTCAGATTATCCGCGATTTTGCCAGATCGCGATTTCTGATCTGTTTTTCGTTTTAGTTTATCTTTTCGCTCGTTTATCGGAATCAGGCGATTCAAGCGCCTAGAGTTTCGTCTCGAAATTCTCTTTCCGTTTAACCAACTCAAACAAGTTTATGCTACTGTAAAATTTGACCTAGATCCAGATTAGTAAACGAAGCTTGTTTCTTTCACCGTTTGACTTTCGTTGCTTCGTTTGATTTGATTCTTTTTGCAAACCGGAGTTCTTAAGTTGAACTTTCTGGTTGGATATTTTATTTGAGTTTTACCTATGCATTAGTGAGTGCTTATTGTATGCTTGTTTGTTTGCAATAGAGTACCCGGAGTGCGCCGCTTGCTACTTCGAATCTCTAGGTTTCACGGATCATCAGCAAGGCAAGTAACACTTTGATCATACTTCTTTTACTACCCAGTTTTATTGCATTAGACCAATCCTCAAACATTGCATGATTAGGATCTAATTAAATTGTGGGTATTGGGAAGTAGTTGAGGTAGTACCTATTGCCCTTTTATTATCAAACCTTTGGGAGTTACTTCTACGTTTGCTCATATTGCTATGCTATGCTAGTAGACGTGGATTGGGTTTGAGTGTTACCATGACAGATGTGAGATTGTTAATTAATGGTTAACCTTAAGGTGGCAACTAAAACTCACATCTGGGTGGATTGAGGTACCTGGGTATTCCAGGATTGCCTGTTTTTCTTTTGGACCGCCACCCAGGTTCAAAGGGATCATGAGATTATTCATGCTAGAAACTTCCGTGTGCAGCCACAAGCTATTATGGGCTCTAGCATAGTTGAGTAGGTTACATGATCTCTTGAAGAGGTGGGCTAGCAGATGTAGGGGAAAGTAGGTGTAACTGTCCACCCGGAGTAAAGAGTTATTGTTTCTGAAAGACTGTGTCTCGGTCATCCGTTTCTCAAACATCATGTAGTGCGAGAATCAAGCGGAGGCGATCGAGTCTTGTGGGGAAAAGTGCACAAACCTCTGCAGAGTGTATAAACTAATCATGGTTAGCCGTGTCCCTGGTTATGGACATCTTGAGTATCTAGTACTTGGATTATCATGTGAATCTCATCATGTTACTTTAATTAATTTTGTTGGGTTTGATGATGATACTTAATTGGGATTGAGAATGCTGTCAACCATTCTCAATGTTTAACAACCACCATGATAGTTAAATAAAATTTATTCCTTTGCAGTAGGGAAAAATTGGCTTTTCGCAAAACTGTAACCATAGAGCCTTCTACCAGCCATATATGCATGTAGAATAGCATTATTATGTTCATTACTCTCTATGTGTTACATTGCCAGCATATTCCATGTGCTGACCCGTTTTCGGGCTGCAACGTTTCATGTTGCAGACTTTCCAGACGACGAGTAAGGTGCCTTAGGTCGTGGTCTTATACTCAGTGATGCCGTTGGAGTTGATGGACTCACTTATCTTCCAAGTCTTCCGCTGTTATCATTTTAGATGGCCTTAAGCCATATTTGTCATACTTATTTCTCTCTTGAGATACTCAAAGTAATAAGTGTGTGATTGCTACTCTATTATAAATCCTCCAAGTACTGTGCGTGTCAGCATTACTGATCCAGGGATGACACTGGTGCACAGAAGCACAGACTGTTTGAGGTCTGGTCGCTACAAAGGTGGTATCAGAGCACACGCTGACTGTAGGACACGACCACTAAGCTTAAACCCTAGAACACTACTCTCTTCTCATTTCTGACTCCTCTCCACTTTCTACTCATTTAGGAATGGTGGATGCAAGGAACAAGTTCATGCAACCGGATGAAGATACACCTTTTGGACGACACTTGAAGGAAGTCACTAAGTACCTGAACATCGGAATACCAAGCTTTACCGGGACTTACAAAGCCACACTACCAGAAGAGGAGCGCTGGAAGATTCAAGTTCAAGTTCCAGGCAGGACGTTTACGCCAGTCACTGAGCCTATAGAGTTTTCCTTTGATGCACCAACCTGGAGTTTAGGGAAGAGCATGGCAGCCCACATCTCTATGGGACGCATTGGAGAAGTCTACCACAGGGAGCTTAAGGATACTATTTATCATATTTGTGGACGCCGAGATGAGCAATGGGAGATGATCAGCACCAAGAAGGATGGATCAATTGCAGCTTTCATCCAGGAGCAAAACCAACACATTCGTCGCCAGGAGAACCAGATGTGCGCAGACATGATAGATCTGAAGAAGGCATTGACCAAGATCACGGAGTTGGAGGAAGAACTCAAGTCTACGCGCGATGGATATGAGGAGGAGATCGCCACGTTGTTGGAGAAGAATGACGACCTGACACAGAAGATCGGAGTATTCATGGGAGACCCAGCACCCGGAGGAGAAGATGACGATTCTACTTGCCCGGATAACTACATCATCATCGACGACACCGACTCGGACCCCAGTGTAGTATAGCATTATTATGTTCATTACTCTCTATGTGTTACATTGCCAGCATATTCCATGTGCTGGCCCATTTTCGGGCTGCAACGTTTCATGTTGCAGACTTTTCAGACGACGAGTAAGGTGCCTTAGGTCGTGGTCTTATACTCAGTGATGCCGTTGGAGTTGATGGACTCACTTATCTTCCAAGTCTTCCGCTGTTATCGTTTTAGATGGCCTTAAGCCATATTTGTCATACTTATTTCTCTCTTGAGATACTCGATGTAATAAGTGTGTGATTGCTACTCTGTTATAAATCCTCCAAGTATTGTGCGTGTCAGCATTACTGATCCAGGGATGACACTGGTGCACAGAAGCACAAACTGTTTGAGGTCTGGTCGCTACACAATTGTTCTCATATCAACTCTAACAATAACATGTGTGGTCATAAAAATCTAGGAAATGAGAGGAACATATAGCAATGATGTGGTTATAGACATACTATATATTCTAAATTTGTAACAATGAACAGGCAGTCGTATTCTTAAGGTAAAGATGAGATGAGATAGAACAATTACACGGCGACAGATTCCACCAGTATAAGCAGCCAATCTGTGCGTCGATCGCATAAACGATGCCATCATGCACTATAGCATCAGACAGAAGTGTTGGGTGAAGAGGATCGACGATGAGCCATAACCATGTATGGCGACCGGATTCCAGATAGACTAATCCCATGTTGAACACGGCAATGAGCTTGTAATCCATGTAGTCTTCTGATGGTGTGGGCACTTCGCATATTACAACCTTCAGCAAACAGAGGTCGAGCCAAAAGCTCGACGCGTCTTGTGCATAGTAGGCAGGAGTGTCCGGCGGGCCGCGAGGCTCGATGGCGGTGGTATCCAAAGATGGAAGGGTGATCTCTCGCTGGGCGTAGATATCCACGAGACGCCACGGACTACCGGATTGGTGGATGAGGACGATCCAGTTGGCCTCCATGCCCGCCCAGTAGTGGCCGCGCATGAAGGGCGGGTGGACGGGTAGTTGTAGCATGTCGAGGGGCACCACAG
The DNA here is from genome assembly GCF_002575655.3 of Aegilops tauschii subsp. strangulata. Lineage (NCBI taxonomy): Eukaryota > Viridiplantae > Streptophyta > Magnoliopsida > Poales > Poaceae > Aegilops > Aegilops tauschii. The sequence continues at coordinate 112,948,296 of NC_053035.3, forward strand.
CAACCTCCGTAGGATCGTCAAGTCGGTGTCTGGGCCACCTGCAAGGATCGGCCATCAGCAAGCAGGGTGTCTTGAAAAGAGCCGGCCGGTTGCAGACGAGTAGACGGTACAAAGACACCGAGCATGCGGCCAGACGGACGGTGCTGAGTAGGTCCATACGATTACAGATCTGTTCCAAGAGAACATCGGGGAGGGAATTCCAATCGCGGCTCTGAGTGTCAGTCGGTTCTGCCATTGGGGTTTTCGGTGCCTGCGAGCCAGCGGGGAAGTGGATTCGGGCGGGCGAGCGAAGAAGCTTCTCCTTGTGTGGCCGAGCAGTGAGCGGGGGGATATGGTACGCCTGAGCTACCAAGGAAGATAGCGCGGGCGGGCGAGCAGTGAGCGGGGGGAAATGGTGTGCGACCGACGATGGGGAAGAGAGGAGGAAGAAGAAGAGAGGAGGAAGAAGAGTGGAAGATGGGGAAGAAAGTGCATTAAATCTCAATTCTACTACTACTACCAGGATATGTCATCCTTCGGATTGTAAATAGTTACACCGATGACATGTGGGTCTACAACAAGAGGGCCCATATGTCAGTTAATGGAGGACAGAAGCGTGCTCTACTGGCAAACATGATGGCAGTACTGGGTAAGGCTGATTTAGTAACACCAACACGCTGGTTCAGCTTATTAATTAAGTGTCCCATCTGCTGCAGCGTGTATTGTCACTTCACTGCGAAGACTAGTTGAATAGTTCTCTCTGACCGAGATGGGGAATAATGGATCGCGAAGACTTCCTTTCTACATTATCCCTATGCCTCTACGCTCACTTCACTCATTTTGCTCCGTACGTAGTCACTTGTTGAAATCTCTAGAAAGACAAATACTCCGTATTTGGGAACAGAGGGAGGATTTTACTCCGTATTTGGGAACAGAGGAAGGATTTTACTCCGTATTTGGGAACAGAGGGAGTATCACCATATGGAGGGAACAGAGGAAGCTTGAAATATGAACATGTCAATGGGAGGGAGTAAGCCCCATGCATGCATGCATGCAACATGCAACACTCACACATACACATGGACGCACGCAACACTCACGCACCCATGCGGCACATAGCACACGACGCAACACACACGCTCATGCTCAAGTGCTCAACCTACTCCCTACGTCCGTGAAAGACTGTACATTTAGAGATTTACACATTGACCAGGGCATAATTAACGCCCAAAAGTTATGTGTGCATGCGACCATTGAGAGAAGAAGATTAAATGAAGGTTGTTGCATGCTGTAATTAAGGATAGACATGTAGCCTATACCTAGAGCACAAGTTGGTGCATTAGTCAATCAATATCGATTCAGATTAAAGGCTAAATGCATTGGAAGTGTAGATGTACTACACTCTTTGTTTTTTAGCTGATTTCTTTGCTCTGCCAACTGACAGGTGGGACCCAGAAACCAGGTGACAATTTAACCAATCAACAAAGTGCCACATCGACTATGAGGCTGGTCAGTAGGGTGCAAGACGGTGCTCTACGATGAGCTAGTGATCGTATAATCACCGCAAAACTATATATAGTGACCGTAAAGAGCGTATTGTTACATACGTTGACCGCCAGTGTATTTTTCTCGTTTCAAATTAAGCCATATTAACCGGAAAGGACGCAGTATGGACTAGTACTAGTACTGCTTTGATGTGTCCCGTCAACTCGCCGAACGAGGAGAAGCTTGCTTACTACGCCTCTCCCTCGCCCATGCGCGTGGTGGTTCGCAGGACGAGGAGAGGGTTTTGACTACAGCGCGCCCTCTCCCTCTCCCTCGCCCTCGCGGTGGACGTGCAGCAGTTGAATCGGTGTCAGATTGCCAGAAGCATAATGTGTACTGTAGTATCATCATTGTTGGACCTTCCGAAGAGGCGAAGAGCCAAGTGCAAGGTTCACACGAGTACGAACTGTTGAACCTCCCAAAGAGGCAAAGAGCCAAGCGCAAGGTTTTATAGGAGTTGTCGTCCTAGTAGGAGCGTACTACAACTATAGCGAATGATGCTACTGTATGATGCCGCCACGTCACGTACATCCAAAGATGTGCCACCTTTTTTTCTCAAAGAGCGTGTTGGAGCCCGTGCAACAACCACACAAGTTGCGCGTACACATAACACATTTACTAGTAATAAATTCTAAAGGACAAATGCCAGTATGCCACACAAGTTCATCTCCAATTCATGTGATAAATTTGTGCACGACTAGTCTACATATATTCACAGCGCTACCGTTCACAATTTACCATACTCCACTTACACGTTATAGATGGGCTACATGTCCTCCTCCAGGTTCTAGTCCCAGGTGTTCTTCATGGATGGCACGATCCATAGCGGTGGGCAACGGGAATCATTGTCGTAGCTTTCTAGTCCGGTTCCACACGATGGAGACTCATCCAAGCTGAAGCGGCATAAATCAGGGATAGCGTGTCCCAGCATGTCGTTCATCCGGCGGTGTGCACGGAAGACACAACCATGCTTCATGAACGGCAGGCCTTCCGTGTCGTGCACGGAAGGCGGCATCCGCTTCACAATGGGGTAGCTGTCCCCAATGAAAAGCGAGTACTCTCCAAGAGTGTTCCTCGGCACCCACGTAGCATCACGGGGGTCGAACTCGGCGTCGTTCATCTGGTACACGCGGCATCTCATATCTGGACACATGGTGACATACATAGTCAAGGTCCATGCATAATAATGTTGTGCTCAAATATGGCGGTCAGTAATACTGTGCAGCAAATAGTACTACTCCGGTATAGAGGAAGTAAAATAACCGGCTTACTATATATAGCCACTGTTGGCTACATGGATGAGATAGTAAGACATGGAAAAACAAAAATGGTGGCAGCTAGTGGGTTCAAGTCTTCAAGGGCCTAGCTAGCTATACGCGTCCTCCAAGGTAAAAAGTACTCCTACTAGTACGTAAGTAGAGTACTAGTACAACAATGAAAGAGAAGGCGAGAGGGTTAAAAAATGGAATACCTGGGTAGATGGTGACGGTCCGATCGTGGTAGATTGTGTGACCATGTTGCACATCAGTGGTACCATGGGTAACGACTGCTAAGATAGTTGATCCCAATATGCCAAAGTCAGCTACAAGGTTCCAGGTTAGACCGAATCGCGGATGCAAATGCACATCCAGGATCGGCGATCTTATTATGATCGCGGGATGACTGGTCCCTGCAAAATAATGGATACCGTTAGGGATGCAAATGATGGTTTGTACATTTCGTTTGTAATCTCCCGTACCGTAGGATGGCAACCAGATGAAACAAGTCCCCTGGCTTGTCACCGCGAAGATGCGGCCTAGATGGCACACGGCGTCTTCGAACGTGTAGGGGTACAAATCTACCGCCGCCAACATGCGCCAGCCTCTGCCGTTACTGCCTCTTGCATTGATGGCAATCCTTATGTCGAACACCGTGATGAGATAGTAATCGTCGTAGCCGCGTCGCTTCATCGGTGGGTCCGCAATTGCTATCTTCTTCAATCTCATGTAGGCATCATCATACATATTCAAGCCCAGCCAGTCCGGAAGGCCGATCCCAATGGTGGAGAAGGGGTCTACCGGAACGGCCGCACTGCTGTGGATGTTGTGCAAAATGATGGTGGTATACGGCTGGAGGTATGCAAGCCAATCTTTGTTGGCACCGACCCAGACCTATATATAAGACGGTGGGCAGCGGAGAAATTACGGGATGGAAATGGAATAACTAAGTACTACCTGATCAAACTCCATTACTGACATGCTCATCGGACAAAATCCGACTACCTCTCAACGTCGGCAACTCTAGCGGAGTCAACGTGCAACCATGGCCAGGGAGCGGTGGACTGTTCGAAGGATTGTCCCATAGAAGAACCTTCTCCTCAAGGACGCATGGAAGACCAACAAGCATGGCCCTTTCCCAAGCCATTTTAAGCACCATCTTGAAATAGTTGGTGTAGGAAGCACCGAGTCTTGCGGCGGTGAGGACGTCGGAGTGGCGTGCGATTTCTCCTAGAGGATCGTCATCCAAGGTCTCCCAGCCCCGACAAGGAGGAGAACCGCCTGGCGAATCCATGGGAGCAGCGACGAACTGCCTTCTCTTCGGGGGGAGGGGAACTGGCGAAGAGGAGATAAGAGCGTAGTAACCGCAGGGCCTCGTCCCTTCCAACTGTAGATCGTTCCTTCCAACTGTAGCGAAGGGGTGAGGCTATTATTGACTACTAGTACTAGCATTATGGGACGTTATGGGATTGCATTATACTGTAAATAATAGCACTAGTAAGAAATTGTTGGCACTAGCTAGTAGTTTTTGGCGTGGATTAAGAAATTTTGGGTATGTTTTGCTATTTTTTGTACACGCCAACTAGTGTCAAAAAACGTCTTACATTATGTGACGGAGGAGTACGTACTCGTACTGTAGCAGTACTAGTACTACTTTCTCAACTAGTAGTGCGAGGGTACTACTAGTGCTATGTACTGTACTTCTAGTATAGTGCACCAGTTTTGAACTCTTGAATCTCAGGGCCAAGGAGCTACTGTTGGAAGTGGAGGGTACTACTGTTCTCTAGAACCATCGCTGTACTATCAATGCAGGGAAAGTACACCTGCATAGTGGCCTAGTGGGTACTCTCGGTGCTCTATTCAGCCGCTCCTCTCACGTAGCTGGCCTACTCAGCCGCTCCTCTCACGCACACACTAGCAGCCTGTTTATCAGCGACGGTTACTACGGGGGCAGAACATTTGAGTTATTTGATACAGCCAGACTAGGCTTTTTGCTTCCATTTGTGGAGGTGTAATGGATCTCGTCAAACTTTGTTAGTAGTTCCTTCTTTATGAATGAGATGAAGCAAAGCTTTTGCCTCCGTTTAAAAAAACACGTCAAGAGGAATTTCTTTTATAGTAGAGCCGATAATGGAGTGAAGTCACTACAGGAAACAGCTACTTTGCCGTCTGCCACGGCGGACGGCAAAGGCTCGAAAGGCGGACGGCAAAGACCTTTGTCGTCAGCCGCGGACGGCAAAAGGCTCCGGCAAAGAAGGCTACGGTAAACAGCTGCTTTGCCGTCTGCTTCCTGGCGGCGGACGGCAAAGAGCCTTTGCCGTCTGCGGCGGACGGCAAAGAGGGTGGACGGCAATAATTGCGCTGTCAGTCCGTTAAGTGGCTAACGGCAGACCTTTGCCGTCCGCCGCGGACGGCAAAATTTCTCTGGTCTTTGCCGTCCGCCTTATGATGTCATCTACACGTCACTAGATGGCAGGTTCTTTGCCGTCTGCCACTGATGGCAAAGTGCAGGTTCTTTGCCGTCTGCCACGGACGGCAAAGTCTTTGTCGTCTGCCACTGTAGGCAAACTGACCAAATGGGTCATCTCCCAGGAAGCACAGTTGGCTGCCACGTGGCTTCTTTGCCGTCTGCGGCAGACGGCAAAGAGCCTGCATATTGTCTGTTTTTTCTGTTTTTTGTTAAATCCCACAATTTGCACAGAAAATATATATGACATATAGATATATTTCACAGGCATTCATCACATAAACAAGTTCATACATCATTTCATACATAAACAAGTTCCATCCATCATTTCATACATAAACAAGTTCCATCCATCATTTCATACATAAAGAAGTTCCATCCATACATAAAGAAGCACTCCATAGCTAAGGTGACTAGAATGAGAAGACAAGAATGAGAAGACAAGAAGAAGAAGAGTAGAACAAGCACTCCATCCAGCACATAATGAAATCTGCAAAATGGCAAAATAAGAAAGTTAGAAATGGATCGTTTTTGAGGTAACTAAGGTGAAATGGATCGTTTTTGAGGTAACTAAGGTGAAATGGATCGTTTTTTAGCTCACTTAGGTCAAATGGATCGTTTTTGAGCTAACTTTGTTGAAATGGATCGGTTTTGAGCTAACTTTGTTGAAATGGATCATTTTTGAGCTAATTTAGTTGAAATGGATCTTTTTCAGCTAACTTAGGTGAAATGGATCATTTAAGAGCTAATTTAGGTGAAATGGATCGTTTTTTAGCTCACTTAGGTCAAATGGATCGTTTATGAGCTAAATTAGTTGAAATGGATCGTTTATGAGATAACCTAGGTAAGATGGGTCATTTTGGAGTTAACGTAGGTGAAATGGACCATTTTAAAGCTAACGTAGGTAAAATGGATCATTTAGGAGCTAATCTACGTAAAAGGGGTCATTTTTTAGCTAACTTGGATGAACTGCATCATTTATAAGCTAACCTAGGTAAAATGGGTCATTTTGGAGGAAAATAAGCTAACTCTAGGTCATTATGGTAAGCATATAGGAGGAAATAAAGCTAAGTCTAGGTCTTTATGCATTTGTTAAGCAAAACACTAGAGAAACTTACCGTGATCAGGGAGGTGTAGGAGCGGGGTGGCTAGTGCCGCTACCTGGAGAAGGATCGTGCGATGCGTTTCTGGAGTTAAGCTGCACCAAAGATCATTTCCAATGTCTCGTTAGCATTACGACACTCAAATGTTAAGACTACCAAGTAATGTCCATTCAAACTAAACTCACCGTGCTCCCAGGAGCAATCACTGGCATCGGCGGAGCAGGCTGACCGGACTTCTCGCACACAGACTGCACATTTGGTTTTCAGAACAGAGTCATACTAGTTAGTAATGAGACTCAAATGTTAAGACTAGCAAGTAATCTGCAGAAGAAACTTACCACAAGGAGCTCGTACATGGCCCTTGCCTGCATGTCATTCCGTGCCCTCTCCTCCTCCATCATCTTTCTCGTCCTCTCCTCCATCTCCCGCTGCCTCTCCGCCGCCTCCGCCAGAAGTTTCTCCGTTCTATCTCTCTCAGTCTGTATAGCAGCCTGCAACACCACTCACATGACCATTTGTAATCATTGATGGAAGCGCACACAATGTAATGGAGAAAGATAACTGAGTACGTATCACTAACCTTGATGGCGAGTTGCACTGGCCGTTCACGAGGCCTTATCTCAGGAGCGGAGCTCGACTGGCGCGCCTTGATCTCCGGGAGAGTGCTAGGACAACGGATAAGTCCATCTCCAATGGCTATGGAGCCATGGGACCTCCCGCCACCAGATATCATCACCAGCTCTGGATCAATGGGACCCTGGCTCGGGTTAAAGTCCTCCCCTTTCCTCGCCTTCCCCTCATCTCTATATCTCACGAGCTTGTTGTGGGAGGAGATGTTGGTGAAGTTGTTTGCATCATCGAGGTCAGACTGAGAGAAAGCCTTGACTTTCTTGAAAGAGCCAGTGTGGGCCATGGCATACAGGTCGTACACCTCTGGCACCTTATCCGCCTTATTGTGGCGTGCCTGAAAGAGAGAAACAATGAAAATTAGTAATTAAAGGGCTAAAGCTAGCATGATGAATGAATTGCATGAATCATATAGCAAACCACATACCCAGTTGCGCCCGAACTGATATAAGTTGGAGCTGCCTTGATGGTGTGGCACACCTTCCATTTGGGCACGTTTGTCCTTGGCCTGGTTGTGGAGGGCTAGCCATTCTTGTGAGCACCACTCATCGACCAACACCTCCCAACAATCCATCCGATCCGCACACCATCTCGGAGGCGCCTAAGTTAGCAAATAGAAACTTGAGCGCTACGGCTAAGAATTACTAAATGAAGGAACTTAAGTAGAAGGCCTTAAGAATTACCTTCATGTACTACTCCTTACTCAGGAACTTATCGCGGCACGCTGGCTTGGTCTTCTTGATACCACGCAAGGCGTAGTAGTCTCGAACAGCCTGCACCTGAGCCTCGTGCCGTAAGTTCTGGAGTAGGCGCTTGCAGACGTTCTGGATAACATTTGCGCTGTCCTCCTCGTATCCCTCCTCACACCTGTAGAATGTCTGCAATCAAATGAGACAATATTGATTAGTACAATTAATAACTAGCTAGTTGAAGATTTTGAAATGTGTAAAGGAGAAATTACCCAGAACGTCCTGATCACCATGTCTGCCCTCGTGTCGCACAAGACACCGTCGATAATGACATCCGGCGGGGCCGGGGCAGCCACGTAGTGCTCCCAGCTCAACCCAAGCTCTGGAAGCCGACCCTCACCAGGCAACGTGACAAACCCCGGGAAGTTTTGCCGGCAAAGAACTCCAAGGACGGAGTTGGGCCGGCGGACACTATGATGGTGGTCCCAACCCCTGCAGCATGACAAGGCCAACGCATTAGTTATTTGAAGAAACGTGAATGCAGAAGGTACAAAAATATTAAATGCACTTACGTACCTCTCCCCATCAGGGAAGATCAACCACCTCTGCTCGCGGGTCGCCGGCACGGACGGGGGCCGTGTAGCACCACGCTGGTACACGGTGCCACCCTCCTCCTCAAGATCAGTCGGCTCCCCGCCATCACCAGCATGGCCACTCGGCTCCTCGGGCTGATCCGGCCAGGTACCCCATCCGGACGTGTGCTCCTCCGGGGTCTCGTGGGCCGAACTCTCGTGGGCCGAAGGCCAGTCGACCCGAGGCTCGTGGGCCCAAGACCCGTGGACCGGAGGCTCGTGGACCGGAGTCCGTGTAGCCTCCTCCTCAGACGAGTCCACCCTAGCAGTCACGTGCTCGGGTGAAACAGCTAGGGGTGGCGGCGAGGAAGGTGCCCTAGCAGTCACCCTACCTCCTCTCCCGGGACCACGTGCCCCACCTCCTCTCTTCCTACCTCGTCCCCTGCTGGGCACCGCGGTCGACGAAGAAGGGCCCAGCGGTGTGGACATACTGTCCAGCAACGCTCGGCGGAGAGGTACGTCTGGAATCGAAGACCTCAGACCACGCGCCGACGAAGAAGGGGCCTTGGCGCGCTCCCGGCCAGCGCCCACCATCTTTCAACACCTGCCATGACAAACAGTAAACGAAATTAGTACAACATAAAAAAAAGACCGACATGAATAATAATATGTGTATCACTTAAGTGTATCATCATCAAGTACAACATTAAAAAATTTAATACCTGACACTACTAATAATCTCGATCAGTATCATCAATAAATGCATAATCATCATCATCACTATAATCAATGACGGGCTCAAAGGGTTCAGTGGCATCAACATGTGCAAGGCCACCTTGACGTAATCGGTGAAGCAATGACAGGTCATCCGCAACAGTAACCTCTTCTTGTTCCGGCTCTTCTTGTTCCTCCTCTGGGGTGATGTCGGATTCACTGTCGCTGTCTACTTCAATGTTTTGGGGTGAAGTATAGCGGTTCTTGAAACGCTTTTTGGAAAGACGTGTCTCTTGGAAGAATTCTCCTTCATATGTGTCTGGGTTAATGTGAGGTTCATAATCCTCTTCCTTTGGGGGAGATAGTCTAGCACGTGGCGGCACTTCATAAACGACATCCCAACCTTTCAGATTTGGATTAGTTTGGCAGGCCCACGGTAGATAGAATACTTGGGTCGCCTGTTGAGCCGTAATATAGACATCAGGAACATCTAAATGGGTGCTTTGGTTGATTTCAACTAGCCCTATATGTTCATGAGTCCTTCTAGTCTCCGTCGGATGAAACCAATAACATTTGAAGACTACGACATTCGGTGGGTTTTCACCATAGAATAGAAGTTCATAAATTGCTTCAACTCTCCCATAATACTCGGTACCTCCTTCGCCGATAGCAGATACACAACAATTTGTAGACTTTCGGTCGGCCATAGATAGCTCTTTGCCATAGGTACGAAAGCGATACCCGTTGATGTCGTATTTGTCAAATGAACGGACCTTATAGTCAAAACCATTAGCGACTTGTCTCAATTCGGCGTCCATAGACTCTGAATTAGCCTACAAGTTTAATATGAAAGGATTGTTGCATTACGCACAAATTAGCGAATGAAACCGGGATAGCCACCTACAAATTAGCCTACAAGTCTAATAGAAATTACCGTTTGTTTGAACCAAGAGATGAAACCGGGATAGCCGCCTCCTTGCTTTGCGAGAAGCTCATACTCTTCGACAGAATCCTTTTGGATCACCGCTCCATACGAGAATAAGGCGACGTATCGACTGTATGAAATATCCAGGAATAAGAGCAGTTCAAAGGAAATAGAAGTTGCGAAACTATGTACCGAGAACTTACTCGATGTACGGCCGCACTTCTATCAGGTTGTTGAAGATATACAACGAAATGGTCCGCCATTGTTCGTTATCCAAGGATACTGGATTTGAAACACTGGCTGGTGCAAGATTCCCTTTGAATAGGCTGAGGTTGGATCCACCCTTTTTAGGGTCGTCAGCATTGTACCGAGGCTTCGGATTATGCAAATGATGATTGTTGGCTTCGTAGTGTGCTGTCATGAAGTTTGCCGCCTCCTCAGTGATGAATGCCTCAGCCATCGATGCTTCAATTCTATGTTTATTTTTACATTTTTGTCGAAGCGTCTTCTGCATCCTCTCAGTTGGGTAGCACCAACGATTTTGCACGGGCCCCCCCAATCTTGCCTCGGTCGGGAGATGCAAAATCAAATGTTGCATTGGATTAAAGAAGCCCGGTGGAAAGATCTTCTCTAACTTGCAGATCAACTCCGGCGCCAACTCTTCCATTTCTTCTAGCACGCCAGGCGATAGTTCTTTCGCACAAAGAACACGGAAGAAATAGCTGAGTTCTGCCAGTACTAGCCATTCATCCTCAGGGATGAAGCCACGCAACATCACCGGCATTACCCGCTCAATCCATATGTGCCAATCATGACTCTTGAGACCAAATATCTTCAATTTATCAAGACTGGCTCCCCTCTGTAGATTCGCTGCATACCCATCGGGGAACATCAACTGCATTTTCACCCACAAGATAACTTCCCTCATAGCTGGCCTTCCAAGATTGAACCATGCCTTTGGCTTCGTCCAGTTCTGCTTTCCTTTCGGTTCTTTCATGTTTTGTAACGGCCTATCACATAGCGCCTCCAGATCGACTCTAGCCTTAGTATTATCCTTTGACTTCCCATCTATGCCGAACAATGTACCAAAAAGTGCCTCGGCGATATTCTTCTCAGTGTGCATCACGTCGATGTTGTGTGGGCAAAGGAGGTCTTTGAAGTAAGGCAGATCCCATAAGCATGTTTTGTGAGTCCAGGCGTGCTTAGAATTATACCCCTTGAAGTACCCTGGACGCTCTGGATCTGGCTCGAGAGCGTTTAACTGATCCAGGGTCTGTTGGCCTGTCAATGCATGTGGTGCAGAGTTTTTGACAACTCTACCTCTGATGAAGTTCTTCTTGTCTTTCCTGAACTTATGGCGAGGATTCAGGAACTGTCTATGCATGTCGAAGCAAGAAAACTTGCGACCGGCCTGAAGCCAACGAAACTCAAGAGCTCCCTTGCATGTGGGGCACGGGAACCTTCCATGCACACACCAGCCAACGAATAGCGCATACGCCGGCAAGTCATGCGTCGAGTACATGTACCAGACACGCATTATGAAGTTCCGTTTGCTATAGGCATCGTATGTCTTGAACCCATTATCCCAGGCTTCTTGCAATTCGTCCTTAAGCGGTTGCATGTACACATTCATATTTTTCCCCGGATAGTTGGGCCCTGGAATTATCAACGTCAGGAAAATGTTCTTTCTTTGCATAATCTGTCCGGGGGGGGAGATTGAGTGGAAAGACAAATACGGGCCCTTGTCCGTCCCTTCGCTGGCCCTTCATACAAGCCCTCGTCCGCCGCAACAGATCCGCCTCACCGAAAGCACTGTACAACGCGCCCGCCGAAGCCTTCGTCCACTGCATCGGACCCGCTCCACGGACGCCATATTCAACTCCACCGGCCCTGCTTTACCGACGTCGCAGCCTCATCAGGTTATTTCGATCTGTACTCCTTCGGTTTTTCTCTTTATAGTGCAACTGTTCACTTACCACAGATGAGCTTTCTTGTATGTCGACAGGCGCCGCAACCATAGCACTGGAGCCACTTCAGCGACGGCGACAGCCGGCCCAAACTCAACTGCAACACGAGCACCATCGACGATCCTTAGCTATCAAATATGCCAATGATACCCATACGCCGCCGAGAATCAGGTACTATTATCCAACAGCCGGCGCCTACGTTCACTTTCTTAGCATAAGCACCGCACCTTTGAATTTCTTCAGGGCATCATTCAGTTTTTCATGAGTCGCGTTATTCTGCTTGCACCTGTAGGGCTATACTTCTGGCAGTGAACATGTTACATGTGCTAAATTACATACCAGTGCACATATAGTTAATATGCTTTAGTTTTGTCCTAAGTATTACTGTACTTCCTAGATATCACTGCCTACTATTTTACTTCTTGCATGCTATATTTATGATAATGGTGTTGTTCTGATGCCACCTGTTGGTTCCATCAGACTACTTCATGTTCTTTATGCTTAATTACACATCAGCAAACTAGCATGTGGTTCCGCTGGTTTTTGTTCGTTTTACCCTACATTTTCTGATGCTAGCTATTACATCACTGCTACGAGCCTCTGATCATTACTTTTTTGTGTGTTCTTGATCTTCCCAAGTTGCATGACTAATTTGATGCTTCTATTAATTATGGAGCCGCCAACCCCATCAAGCAAAATATTTGTTCTTTTGGGGCTGGCACCTCGAACAAGTATAAAAATAGAGGGAAGCAGATATATTGTCGTGTATGCACACACCCTTCTTTCATTAGTTTAGATGAACCATTGATGATCAATTCGAACCAGTGCATGCGATTAAAATTAATTTTACCTAAATAGAGGGTGCAGAATAAACTACAACAAGTAGATTTGCAACCACGGGATGCTGACGATATCTTCAAAGAACATTGCAACAGCAGCGAGGCTTCACAGCAACATATGGTAAGCCAGTGTGTTTTAGTACATGTGAAATGTAATGCGTGTGGGCTGCTTTCTTGGCTTGTGCCCTCAACCTGTAATCCTACAGAATAACAAATAGTTCAGTTGTCTGCTTTGCTGTATTGCTTGATTCGAATGCTTGTTTGTTACTTGTTACGCTACACCTGAGTTGGCCAATATGTCAGCAGTGCCTACTGTACTATTGTCAAGAAATGCATGTCTAGTTCATTTGAGTCCTTAACTTTTCCTCTGAACTTCATCACAAGACTGTCTTCGTAGTTTATATGAGGCCACACTATTAAGTGCTTTCTCAGATTATTTCAACTGCTTAGATGCCTTGGCAACTTAGCGGTGGTACACTCCCTTTCAACTAGGGATGTCAACTGGGTCCCGTTTAATCCCGATTAAAGTCCACTAGTGGTATGATAGTTCAAAAGAGTTTTTTTTTGAGGAAAATGAACTAGGGAGCTAGCAAAAACTAACTAGATGGGACTGGCGGATGTCGTTTATTTGCCACTTACATCCCTAGTTTCATCTTATCATTTTAATTTCTTTTCGGCTGATGTTGCTTCGAACCATTTAAATATAGCTTGCCATGCCCGGCAATAATTCGTATGTCGTTTACCATGTAAGCTTACTGCCTGGATCATGCGATAACTATCTCTTACTTATGTCCAGCGGAAACCTTTCAGGATGCTGTTCACACTAGGACACAATGTACAACCCCAGAATCTATTTGTGGAAGTAGTGCGCCATCCATGTTACCAAATGGTAGCAGTTCAGAGGCAACACCGCCGGAGAGCAGTCTGAGCACATATATTATAGTTCTTGAGGCTCTAGTAGAGGCAGAAAGAGATGGTGTGGCTGCCATGAATGAGGTAATCTCGATCTTGAAGCTGGAAATTATGCAATTAGCTGCACGCATTATGCAAGCAACCCAAGAATTGGAGGAAGTAAGAATGTTGCATTTGAAGACGGAGGAGGTCCTGCTGCTTCTGCTATCTGAAGCCCAAGGTAGTCCCGGTTTTTCTTTAGATAGTAGTTGAAGTTGTCACTAGATTATTGTACTTGCATGTTGTGTCATGTCTCTGAATGGATTATGTTGTAAGACCCCCTATGTTGTCCATGTGTTGTAATGATCCGAATTTTTTAGGCGAGGTAATCCTCAGTACTTGTATGATTGACATAAGGTGAACTGTTTTTCGTGTGAGCATATTGTATTGGATGAAATAACTGTTTGACTCAAAGTGTATCCAACCTACTGAATTCGAAGATCACGACATTTCTAAATCATAATCATATATAAAGGTGGAGTAAATCTTTGTTGTGGTTTTGAAGAAATAAATAACAAAACGTAGAATTATCTGTGGATATTCGTAATCGGATAAAAATTGGATTTGGATTTAGTTGCCAGGGCCCAGGGCAAACGTGAATGCTAATTCTCCCAAGTTTTGAACGAAGCGGCTAAACACCCACTATCATTTGTGGGCTGCCCGAAGCAAGTGTTTGCGAGATGGAAATTACTGTCTACCCCTGACACTTGACATCCTTATCGACCGGATTTACACTGCTATCGATAGGGGTAGACTAGTAACTTCAATCAGACGTGACACAACGACCTCTGAGCCCATTCAGACACGGTGGGCGCCAAACGTGGGCGGCAAAACACATTTGATTCAAGCTCGTCCGAAAGACATGTGTCTCTCCCTCCATTTCCCGTTCATCCACGGTGGGCGGCAAAACAAACTCTCCTCGTCCGAAATTGATGTAGGCTAATATTTTAAATAGGGGCAGATGTGTAACTTCCCTCAGACGTGACACAACCGCCCTACCTGTCAGCCCCGTTCATACACCGTGGGCACCAACCGTGGGCGGCAAAACACCCTCTCCTCGCCCGAAATCGTTACCAGCAAATATTTGGGAGATGCGAGATTACCGTCCTATCCCCAACCGACGTGATGTCCGAAATTTTAAACGGGGGATAAGTTCGTAACTTTCCCACATTTCAGACAAGCGCGTCCCAAAGTTTGAGATCCCCCTCCCCCTCCATTTCCCCATTCATACACCATCGGCGCCACGACAACCTCCCCACTACGGCCAGCCTCCTCCGTCCGCCACCCCATCCTCCACCTTGCTGGAGCCGCTACCCCTACCCCGTCGTCCACTGCAAGAGATGGACGTCTCTCATCCACGGCGCCGGACCAGGATCCTTTCATCGCGTCGTCTCGCTTCATCAGCGCCGTCGTCCACTTTGCCGTTGCCGCTCCTACAACCGCCTCGTCCACGGCAACAGGATTTATCCCCCAGCCCGGTCGTCTGCCATCTAAAGTCTTCTTCCCCGCCGCTGACAGCCATCGCACCCGCAGCACCCTCAACGTATCAGCAGGGGCCTACACGGCGTCACAAGAGAGGTGGTACTCTTCCATATGTGCTTAAGTTATTGATCTCACCCGGAAAATAGATCTTAAATTGTTTACTGTACTTTTCTTGTCCGTACCAAATCGTAGTGGCTAGTTGAATGCAAACATTGGTTGCGAAGTAGCTTTGTCTGGTTACACCTTCAGATCCGTCGTGTCACGGTCACTATACTCGTAAAGCTTATGGTTTCCCCCCTTTATATTCACTACCATCATCGTAGGTGCTTCCCTGCTTCGTGTCGTGCTAGCACTGCTCCTCAAGACCTCAACCCATCAAGCGAAACAACATGCCACTCATAATTCCAAAGCTTACGTGTTGAAATATGAATCTGATATGATGCTCATATTACTAAAACAGAGAACATTTAATTGGTCACCTAATGTTCCTATATTCGTTTTGAAAAGCATGTGCACCACCCACTAGTCCAGCTAGTTCCACTTTCCTGATTTTACTCTTGATGCTTAGGGTTTTCCCCTTTTATCTACTCTACTATGATCTGCGTAGGTGCTTTCTGTCATACTAGCATTACTCCACCCTTCAAGCTAAACAACACAACACTCAAAATTCCAAAGCTTAGTTGTTCAAATATGATTGTGATATGATACTGATATTAGTTAACAGACACATTTAATTGGTTAGCTAAAGGTCCCACTTGAGTTTCCAAATGCATGTCGTGACATATAGAGAGACAGCAGAATTGCATTTCTTTGTCACTTGTTGAATGTACTTTCTTGTTCATACCAAATCTTAGTTGTTATTTCAAAGCAAATATCGGTTGCTAACTACCCTTTGCGCGGTTTGCAGCTTCAGATCTGCCATCCCACTGCCACGGTCAACACTATACTCATCATGCTTACGGTTTCCCCATTTTATGATGACCACGATCAGCCTACGTGGTTCGTGTCGTAATAGCACTGCTCCACCCATCGAGCTAAACAAGCTTAGTTGTACAAATTCAAATCTGATATTATGCTGATATTAGTAAAACTGAGAGATGTTTAATTGGTCAGCTAAATGTTCCTACTTTAGTTTCGAAATGCATGTGAGCCACATATGGAGAGACCGGAAGGAATAGTATTTCTCTGTGCGCTCTGGTTCATCATGGGTGGCCAACCGACATTGTATAGAAAGACTTGTAATATCTTCAATCTGCTTGCTCTTCTGCTCTTCTTTAAGATGATCCTCTTCTCTTGCGGTCGACTGGTCAGGTCGAGTTATTCTCCCTTAGTATATTTTGAATCTGTCAGGTCAGGTCGACTTGTTCTTCTTTACTATATGTTGAAGTTGTCATATGCAAAGTATCATCACTTCTGGAGCTCTCATATTTTGAGTAGTAGGCCACATTATATTAATGCACACACCAAATTACAGCATGCATGGCACCTCTTAGAAGTTGCATAGATAGCACAAAGGGGTTTACAGGGAGGAAGTATTGGATTAGAATAACTTCTGCATTACAAAGATAATCTCACTTGTTTTTATGTTTTCATGCATGTCAGGTATTGAACATTATCAAAATGAATATGAGAATGGGCGCACGAGAGGAATATTGCGGAACGATCCACTGGCTAACAAACTTGGCATAGTGGAGGATGACCTATCTTATTCACCCATCAAGGTGCATGCTCTAACTTGGCAAGGTTGTATTGGTCGCACATATTTTGCATCTGACCTCTTGCATTACTTCTACTTTGTTACACCATCTGCTTATTTTAAGCATCATATATGAGTATATGCCATACCTATCCATTTTCTGTACCTATTCCATGTGTCGTCATACTATGTTTTTCCAGTCAAATGTTGTTCTTTCGTAATAGATGTCCAAAAGGAAGAGGGTGATTGCAGATCCTCAAGGAGTACAAACTAGGTATTTGGAAAAGGTAGTGATACCTGTTAAATCAGATAGATCAGCAGCCACAGAAAACACAGGCCCAACTATAACAGACTTTACCCCTACTCCAGTGGCCAAACCCCTATTAGAACTGCTGACAGCCCAGCGTCAGGTACTGTCTATGATATCAATTCAAAATTTGAACTCCTAAATTTCTGCATGTGCCTTACCTTCTCTCTTGTATGAAAACTAATTTCAGATGAATCTCCTTGCTCAAAGGATCATAGGATCTCACGACAATACTGGGCTCTGCATTGCTCTTGTCAGTACCTCTTGCCCTTTGTCAGCATACTTACACTCATTGCTGTTTGATTATGTAGCATCACTGTAAATGTTCGCTTCTTTATCCTTCCTTTGCTTGAAATTATAAGATCTATATTTAATCTTAGATAAATGTAGAATTAACACAATGGTTATGAAGTTTTGGATTGCTCATGTAAGTACCTGTTGTCATGTACTCCCTCTGTATCGAATTAATTGTTGATCAATTGGATGTATTTAGAACTTAATAGTGCTAGATACATCCATTTGAGCGACAACTAATAACGGACGGTGGTGGTATTACTGTACATGCATCGCGAGATAGTTGATTGTCTAGCATTAGTCTGCATCTTATCTGCCCTGCCCTCCACTTTCTCCAAATTATCATATCTACATTTACTCTTACCAAAATGTTGAATAAAGCCAATGCCACTTCACACGTTGATGTCTGCATTCCTCTTGTCAGTACCTTTTGCCTTGTAATGTTGTACTTAATTAATTGCTATTTGATTATGTATCATCAGTCTGCACCTGAGCTTCATTATCCTCTATTTCTTCCAATATTATTTGATCTATATTTACTCTTTGCAAAATGTAGAATAATGGCAATGCTTATAAAGAATTTTCTTTGGGGAATTTATTGAATTATCTTTCCATCAACATGGAGAAGGGCTTTGTCCAGCCCGTGTTAACATGTAATGTAAGTTCATCCTTCTCAAGCCTTCAAACTTTATTCTAGTATAGATTTGGATAGGCATCATTTCCTCCACTGCTGTTTACATCTGATTGGATGTTTGCAACAACTACCAGTTTTAAATTGTAGTTGTAAAAACATGTTCCTTATGCAGAACAGAACCATTTATTTGCTTATATAATTGTGAAACCTGTTACGTGTCTCCTTGTTTCTCTTTCAGAGTCCTATCTCTTATGCCAGGCAGAACTTTAGGAAAGATAGTGAGCCAAACCATCTTGAGGACAGCGAGATGACCCCAAGGTCCTGTCTTGATGAAGAGAGTGAGTTGAAGCTACTCACCAGCAGGTGTGAGATAACCTCTGTGCAGTCGCTGCCTCAATTAGTTCGACTTCTTCAGTCTCAACTTAAAGCGGAAAGGCTTGCTTCAGCTCAGCTCCGACTTGAAGTCAAAGATGTAATGAAGATGTCAGGGGACTGCCTTGCGCACTATGGTGCCATACAGCTAGGGATGAAGCATCTATCGTTGACACAACTGAGGTCTAATCAGCTTGTTCGGCTGCTTGCGGGGGCCCGAGCTTGCCAGGTCTAGTGCCTTCTGAAGTGCTCTCAGTTTTGTATATTCTTTTGTCGGCGCATTTATATGCACTGGTGGCGACCTTTGATGCCCAGTGTATGTAATCCGCGGTCATGTTGCGCTTTATTATCACCGGGTAGCGAACTTTGATTCCTAATATGCCGTAATTTCTTTGTTGTATAGTCTAGGTTTATTCTTTGGTCGGTATGCTGTAATTTAGGCCGGAAGGTTCAGTGGATCTCAGTGTTGTCGGTCTTCAGGCTGGCTCGTTACTCATATGGGCCAAAACGTGGGCCTATAATCAGCTTGGGCCATTAGCAGGTCTAAACCTATAGTAGTTTCCCGCCTTTAACAGGCCATGGGCTACATATTTACTGTAGTGACACTGGGCTTCCTACGGGTCGTAGAAACAATGGGCCTTCTACGGGCCATAGAAACAATGGGCCTTCTACGGGTCGTATCATCAATGGGCATTAGACGGGTCGTATGATCGATTGGCCAAACATGGGCCAAAAACAGACCGCATATAGAGTTGGAGTCGTCCGTTCATGGGCCGACCATAACGGGCCGTCGTTAATAGGCCGTATTTGATGACGCTATGAAAACGGCCCAATGTATTAACGGGCCACAAACAGGCCGACTGTAACCACGTGCTGAATTTGGCCCACAAGCAGAAAATGGCAGTAACGGGTCGTATGTAACTGAATGCTGGAAATGAGTCCAAGAATAAATGGGCCCTGAGAAGGCTGAAAGATAACATGGGCTGCGAACGGCCCAATGGATTAATGGGTATAAAGTGATACACTGTTCATTACGGGCCAGTTTCACCACGGGCCGTTAATGGGCCAAGAGTTACAAAGGGCCTCATCTGGGCCGAAAGACGTCATGGGCCATACATGTGCCGGAACTTAAAATGGGCTGGAATCATATTGGATGGCCCAGGTGACGCTACTGGGCCTAATCCGGATAGGTCGTAACGGGCCCTGGGTTAGCGGGCTGTAAATGGGCTATATGCGAACAGGCCGTTAACAGGCTTTCCGTGGGCCGGCCCGCCACATCTTGAACAAGTCAAACGGGGCGGCCTTTTCACAGGGATGGGCCTCTGTTGGGCCATGCCATGTGTCAACGTATCATAGGCGCCTTCTGTCCAATGAGTGGATGACATCTGTCCCAACGATGAGCTGACACGTGTTTCCTCCAGCCAATGATGATTTTACACGTGGAAAATCCCCATTGGTCGGGGTTGTTAGCGGGTTATCGGATCCAAAACCGGACCCGATAGCTTAACGACGTTCCGTTACGGTGGATGCCATGTGTCGGTCACCCTTGACGAAAGCACTTTTGTGACGCGCGATTTATCGTCATGGAAGTGGACACTTCCGTGATGATAATTTTGGTAATGTCATGGAACACTTCTACGACAGCACAGGTATGACTATCTTGATTCTGTCATAAAATTGTCATGGATGTACATGCATGACAAAAAATGCGACCTACTGTGACAAACACATATCATCACGGAAGTGTATTTTTTTGTAGTGCACACTAAGTGTTCCTCCGGTATTCGGGAGTTGCATAATCTCATAGTCATAGGAACATGTATAAGTCATGAAGAAAGCAATGGAAACATACTAAACGATCAAGTACTAAGCTAACGAAATGGGTCAAGTCAATCACATCATTCTCTAATGATGTGATCCCGTTAATCAAATGACAACTCATGTCTATGGCCAGGAAACTTAACCATCTTTGATTCAATGAGCTAGTTAAGTAGAGGCATACTAGTGACACTCTGTTTGTCTATGTATTCACACATGTACTAAGTTTCCGGTTAATACAATTCTAGCATGAATAATAAACATTTATCATGATATAAGGAAATATAAATAACAACTTTATTATTGCCTCTAGGGCATATTTCCTTCAGTCCGGAAAGTGCACGAGGAGGCGACAAGCCTTGAGGCACGCCCTACCCCCTGGGCGCGCCTCCCTGGTTTGTGGCCACCTTGTGTGCCCTCCAGACTCCGTTTTCTTGTAGAATACTTCTTTTGGTTGGTAAAAAATCATTATATAATCTCCCGAAGGTTTTGACCACCGTACCACGGCAAAATCCTCTGTTCGTGTTTCGTGCTGTTTTCCTGGCAGATCTGAAAATATGTCGTCACAAGATTCAGAGGGAGAAAGCTATGTAGCTTATTATATCGCAAACTCAAAGGTATATGGGGAACTGGATCATTATGGTTGGACCACAGAAGAGGAGGAAGACTTTGACACGGATAAAACAAGGGACGACATCTCTGATGAAGATGAACATCCACTACCTCAACCTGCGGACATGCACATGGAATTCAAGAAGTCAAGTCCCCCTAATAAAGCAAAGAAACCTAAGATCCAATTTATCCCTTTTCATCTCCTGCAAGAAAACAAGCAGGAACTATGCCAAGAGATATTAAGGCAAGGACACTACTTCATCACCATCATCAACTCCATCACCACCACCCCCGAAGAAGGAAAATTGAGTACATGTGTATGGGCACTCCCCTTGGCTTGTGCCAAGCTTGGGGGAGGTGCCCCGGTATCGTATCACCATCACATATTTACCATTATCGTTTTTCTTAGTTCGATCCTTTTGGTTATATTTTGATCTAGTAGAATAAATTTTTTCGTATGATCTAGCTTTGAGTTTTGCTTTGCGATCTATCTATGTAATCGAGTCCGTGAGTTATATAATAAAGAGTAGTTTTGAGTTGAGGGCTTTGCTTTCTTGCTTTGATCTTGAGAAAAAGAAAAAGAATAAAAGAAGTAAAAAGATTATATAATGATCTTATGGAGAGTGATGACTTCACATATAAGAAGTATGATGAATAAAATTTGTTGGGAGTTGACAAACATAGTTTTGGTCATTGTTGCAATTAATATGAAGTAATAAAGAAAGAGAGGTCTTACATATAAATATACTATCTTGGACATCTTTTGTGATTGTGAGCACTCATTAAAATATGACATGCTAACAGGTTGATGTTGGACAAGGAAGACAACATAATGGGTTATGTTTTCTTATATCCAAATAGAAGTTATATTGTCATGGATCCTCCAACATGTTGAACTTGCTTCCCATCCTATGCTAGCCAAATATTTTGCACTAAGTAGAGATACTACTTGTGCATCCAACCCTCCCTTAAACCAGTTTTGCCATGAGAATCCACAATACCTACCTATGGATTGAGTAAGATCCTTCAAGTAAGTTGTCATCGGTGCAAGCAATAAAAATTGCTCTCTAAGTATGTGTAATCTTTTAGTGTGAAGAAAATAAGCTTTATACGAACTTGTGATATGGAAGAAATAAAAGCGACATACTGCATAATAAAGTTCTTTATCACAAGCGGCAATAAAAAGTGATGTTCTTTTGCATTAAGAATTTGTGCATCCAACCATAAAAGCGCATGACAACCTCTGCTTCCCTCTGCGAAGGGCCTATCTTTTACTTATACCTTCTACCCTTACAAGAGTCATGGTGATCTTCACCTTTCCCTTTTACACATTTTGTTTTTGGGCAAGCACTATGTGTTGGAGAAAGATCCATACACACACACACACACATATATATATATATATATATATATATCCACTCGGATGTAGGTTATCATAAAGTATTATTGTTGACATTACCCTTGAGGTAAAAGGTTGGGAGGCGAAACTATAAGCCCCTATCTTTCTCTGTGTCCGATTGAGGCTTTGATCTCATAAGTATCGTGTGAGTGTTAGCAATTGTGAAAGACTAAAAGATGGTTGAGTATGTGGACTTGCTATACAAAAGCTCTTACATTGACTCTTTTCGATATTATGATAAATTGCAATTGCTTCAATGATTGAGATCACAGTTTGTTGGTTTTCAATGAAGTTTCTTATTCATACTTTACCTTGTGAATGAATTGTCACTTTAGCATGAGAAATTATATGTCAATATAGGTGGCTGCTCTAAAGATGATCATGATGCCCTCATGTCTGTATTTTATTTTATCGACACCTCTATCTCTAAACATGTGAACATATTTTTCGATTTCGGTTTCCGCTTGAGGACAAGCGAGGTCTAAGCTTGGGGGAATTGATACGTCCATTTTGCATCATGCTTTTATGTTGATATTTATTGCATTATGGGCTGTTATTACACATTATGGTACAATACTTATGCCTTTTCTCTCTTATTTTACAAGATTTACATGAAGAGGGAGAAGGCCGACAGCTGGAATTCTGGACCGAAAAGGAGCAAATATGAGAGACCTATTCTGCACAACTCCAAAAGTCCTGAAAATTTACGAAGAATTATTTTGGAATAAAAAAATATTGGGCGAAGAAATACCAGAGGGGGACCCACCAGGTGACCACAAGCCTGGGGGCGCGCCCTACCCCCTAGGAGCGCCCTTAGGGCTTGTAGGCCCCCTGGTAGGTCCCCGGTGCCCATCTTCTGCTATATGTAGGTTTTTGACCTGGAAAAAATTAGAATGAAGCTTTCGGGACGAGGCGCCGCCGTCTCGAGGCGGAACCTGGGCAGAAGCAATCTAGGGCTCCGGCGGAGCTATTCTGCCAGGGAAACTTCCCTCCGAGAGGGGGAAATCAAAGCCATCGTCATCACCAACGATCCTCTCATGGAGAGGGGGGTGAATATCCATCAACATCTTCACCGGCACCATCTCCTCTTAAATCCTAGTTCATCTCTTGTATCTGATCTTTGTCTCAAAACCTCATATTGGTATTTGTGGGTTGCTAGTAGTGTTGATTACTCCTTGTAGTTGATGCTAGTTGGTTTATTCAGTGGAAGATCATATGTTCAGATCTTTAATGATATTCAATACCCCTCTGATTATGAACATGAATATGCTTTGTGAGTAGTTACGTTTGTTCCTGAGGACATGGGAGAAGTCTTGTTATAAGTAATCTTGTGAATTTGATATTCATTCGATATTTTGATGAGATGTATGTTGTCTTTCCTCTAGTGGTGTTATGTCAACGTCGACTACATGACACTTCACCATTATTTGGGCCTAGGGAAAGGCATTGGAAAGTAATAAGTAGATGATGGGTTGCTAGAGTGACAGAAGCTTAAACCCTAGTATATGCATTGCTTCGTAAGGGGCTGATTTGGATCCACATGTTTCATGCTATGGTTAGATTTATCTTAATTCTTATTTTGTAGTTGCGGATGTTTGAGAGAGGGGTTAATCATAGGTGGGAGGCTTGTCCAAGTAAGTACAACACCCAAGCACTGGTCCATCCACATATCAAATTATCAAAGTAACGAACGTGAATCATATGAGCATGATGAAAACTAACTTGACAGTAATTCCCATGTGTCCTCGGGAGCTCTTTTCTTTATATAAGAGTTCATCCAGGCTTATCCTTTGCTACAAAAAGGATTGGGCCACCTTGCTGCACCTTTGTTACTTGTTACCCGTTACGAATTATCTTATCACAAAACTATCTGTTACCGATAATTTCAGTGCTTGAAGAGAATACCTTACTGAAAACCGCTTGTCATTTCCTTGTGCTCCTCGTTGGGTTTGACACTCTTACTTATCAAAAGGACTACGATAGGTCCCCTATACTTGTGGGTCATCACCCGCCAAGTCTCAGAAGCTAATGGCAGATGCCATTAGGACTGGTGCTGCTCCCTCCAAGCCCAAGCCCAAAACTCCAGCTCAAGCACCCAAGTCCACTGCTGCAAAGAGATCCACCAGAAACATATCAGCTGCTGAGAAGAACAAGGCCCCAGTGCGAGAGGTTCAAGAGGATGATGAGCCCCAAGTGCTCAGAAAATTAAAGCTAAAGATTCCAGACCACAATGATGATCATCCAGTGGCTGAGAACATGAAACTAAGAAAGGATGCAGGTCTGAGATAGTGGATGAAAACTGATCCATATGCCACAAGGAGGAGGACTGTTGTTGATTACCGTTTCCACACTAGAGAACAACAGGACTTCTATGAGACAATATTGCTTGACAAGAAGCCCATTGTGTGTGACATTAGGTGGGTTGACTGGAAGTACATTGATGACAATGAAGATTACTTTCCCCATGTTCATGAGTGCTTCAGGCTGAATGGAGTTGGTGATTTTGTTCGACAGAAGCTAACCAAGTGGAATGATGAGATGATAATGCAATTTTACTCCACTACACACTTTTATCCTAATGGGAAGATTGTCTGGATGACTGAGGGCACTAGATACCAGTCATCAATCTCTGAATGGGCTGCTCTTATCAATGCCCTAAAAGAAGAAGGAGATGATGTTGATGTATATGGCAAACCCAAGAAGGACCATAACACTATGGCTCATATATATAAGCCTATTCCTGATGCAGCTCTAGAGACTCACAAATTTGGTTCCATCTACTATCTACTTGCTAGGTTGACTACGACAAACACCATACTAAGGCATACCCTATTGCCTAAGTCTCGAGATCATAGGATGATACGTGGTCACTCCATCAACCTGTTGCACCTGTTTGATGTTCCCCAAAAGTTCAAGGTTATGAGTCTGATAGTAGAGACTATCAAGAGGACAGCCGCTGACCAAAAGAGTTCATGTGGATATGCTCCACATATTCACATGTTGATCAATTCCAAGGTTGGAACTGAGACATGTCTACTTGACAAGGAGCATCTACCTCTTAGGCCAGAGTTTGAGGATAGTGAAGTTGTCATGGATGCTACACCTCCTACATCTGTTGAGGCCCAGGAGGAGATTAAGAAGGTAAAGGCTACTAAAGCAGCAAAGGCATCAAGTTCTCCAGATGCATCTATTGTGAATCTCAAGACTAAACAAGATCAGCTGACATATCTGCTAGAAGCTACCCTGAGGATTGCGAAGAGTTTGGCCAACTTGACCAAGAATCAGGAGAGCTTAGAGAGGATTGTTGAGGATAAGATGTACAACCTTGATGTGAAGGTCATTGAGATTCATACTATTGTTGAGAAGCTGAGAGATGATGCTGAGGACAAAGATGCCAGGACTACTACAGATAGATTCCAGACAGTGCCAAGGGCACAGAGGTCTGCTACCGAGCCAGTTGCAGACTTGAGGCCTGCTCATTCTGCTCCTGCCACCACATCCATAATTACTCCTCTAGTATCTACTCCACCAGCACCACAGACATCAGCTGAAGCATTTCCATATGGACTCCTCTCAACGCCGTCTACGCACACCGGAGCTACAAGCCAGAAGACCCCTTCAGGAGCTCCCGAAGATCGTGCCTAGAGCGCCATATAGCACTATATGTTTTCAAACTTTTTGGTAACTTGTTGCCAAGGGGGAGAAAGTGTATAGATCATAGGCTGAGAGAGAGAGAGAGAGAGAGAGAGTTTCTTGCTTTTTTTGGTTTTTTGTTTGCCTTGCTACTTTGGTTGGTTGTAGCTACTTGATGCTACATTTGTGTTATGCTCGTGAGATACCTTGTGTGATCATGTGTTTGATCATACTATGCTTAACGTGTGCTTGCATGACTATCTCTATGAATGTTTGTGTATGATCAATCACTTTGTATCTTTGGTGATGAGTGCATGTTATTTAACTCTTATCAGTTTGTGCGCTCCACCAAGATGTATGTGACATGGAAGAGTGACCCATGATCCCAATCGATCGTGCATTTGCATTCAAACGCAAATTTTTAAACAATGCACAAATTTAGGGGGAGCTCTTGCTTACCACATACTTCTCAAAGCGACAATGTATTTCATTCATATTATCATTTGTCGAAGCTTTGATCTATATGTTGTCATCAATTACCAAAAGGGGGGAGATTGAAAGTGCAACTAATCCCCGGGTGGTTTTGGTAATTTATAACAACATATAGCTCATTGAACTAATATCCATTCAAGATTAATATTTGAGAATGTTCAATGAATGGCATGGCATGGGCTAGAGATGTGGACGCCTCAAAATGTTAAGGACACATATTGGCTAAAGCTCAAGACTCTTCATTTTATTTCAAGTGATCCAAGATCACATTGAGTCCATAGGAAAGCCAATACTATTAAAAGGGGATGAGGTGTTGCTTAATGGCTTGCTTGCTCAAATGCTTAGTGATATTGCTCCAAATACCCTCAACCACTTTTTCCATCCAAATATGTCAAAACCCTAGACTCCAACTCGGCCCCACCGATTCATCCTATCCGGAGCCACCGAGTTCATATGACATAGTCACAACCAGAAACCCTAACAATTCGGTCACACCGATATGGATCTCGGTCTCACCGAGATGGCCTTGCCAACTCTCTGTTGTTGTTGCAATTATTTCGGTCTCACCAAAATAGCAATCGGTCTCACCGAGATGGCTTGACCAATTCTCTGTTGCCCTATTGCTTCACTTCGGTCTCACCGAGTTGATGCAATCAGCGCCACTGAGATGAGGTTTGCCCTAAGCCCTAGCACATCGGTCCCATCGAGTTGTTTCAGTCGGTCCCACCAAGATTCCTAACATTCACATTTCGAACTAAATCGGTCTCACCGAGTTCATCTATTCTGTCTGACCGAGTTGGGTCAAATGTATGTAACGGTTGGATTTTGTGTGGAGGCTATATATACCCCCACCCCCTTCTCCATTTGTGAGAGAGCCATCAGAACGTGCCTACACTTCCAGCATACATTTTCTGAGAGAGAAGCACCTACTCATGTGTTGAGATCAAGATATTCCAATCCTACCACAAGATTCATGATTTCTAGCTTTCCCCAAGTTGTTTTCTAGTCAAATCATCTTTCCACCATATCCAAATATGTGTGAGAGAGAGTTGAGTGTTGGGGAAACTATCATTTGAACCACAAGAGCAAGGAGTTCATCATCAACACACCATCTATTACCTTTTGGAGAGTGGTGTCTCCTAGATTGGTTAGGTGTCGTCTGGGAGCCTCTGACAAGTTGTGGAGTTGAACCAAGAAGTTTGTAAGGGCAAAGAGATCGCCTAATTTGTGAAGATCTACCTGAGTGAGGCAAGTCCTTCGTGGGCGATGGCCATGGTAGGATAGACAAGGTTGCTTCTTCGTGGACTCGCGCAACCGTTACCCTTCGTGGGTTGAAGTTTCCATCAACGTGGATGTACGATAGCACCACCTATCGGAACCACACAAAAAATCTCCGTGTCCCCATCGCATTTGCACTCTCCAAACCCTTCCCTTTACCTTCATATGCATTGTTTTACTTTCCGTTGCTACACTCTTAGAATTGCATGTTGATTGCTTGACTTGTGTTAGTTGCTAAAATCTGCCCAACTAAAATTGAGAAAATGTTAGATTTTTATTTGGTCAAGTAGTCTAATCACCCCCTCTAGACCTACTTTCAATCCTATACATATCCACACCTAAAAAACACACTACAAGACAAAACACATAGATGTCACAATGTCTTTGTTCCCGACAAAGAATGTTAAAAATTGGATGTCAGATTTTTAACCATGTCAAATCAAATGTTTTTATATGGCATATGACGTCAAATTTAGATTCCTATTTATTCTTGAGGACCAGGCTTTCCTGATACTTACGCATTTATCGCTGAGGACTAGGCTCGGTGCGTAATTGAGATTAAAAATCCTAGTACTCATACTTAAAAGGTAGTATGCATCCCTAGTTGGTGCAGAGGCCGAAGAAGTGAAATTCTCCCCCAATTTTATAAGAACAACCAAGGCTGCCCCCCGCGTCGCCCCCCGCTAGGGCGACGCCCAAAAACCTAGCCGTCGTTGGCGCACACTCCCTTCTCCCCCCCTCCGCCACCGCCGGGGGACGCCAGCGGCCTAAGCCCGGGGGCCGACGGCGGTGGCGGAGGACATCGCCTCTCTCCCGCGTCTCTAGGGTTGTGCGGGCCCCCGAATCGTATGGAGGCGCACCCTATCCGATCGACACGATGGTGATGGCTGCAACGCGGCGGCGTCGGAGGCGGCGCGGGCTGCGGGTGTGGCAGCCAGCCATGTTTGGGCGGCGGCGGCACACCATCTGCCTTTGGATTGGCGGCGGCATGGAGGGTCTGGTGGTCGCGTCGGCGGCACCTCCGGTCATCTCTTTCGCTAGAGGTGGCCGGCCTACGGCTGGGTGTCGGATCTTGAGATTCGTCATCTAGTTCCGGCTACGAGTCAGGGAGACATAATTGCCGATGAAAACCGAGTCGTTGGCGGGTGACGGCGGCGTTTTGCGCCGTTACCTTGATGAGGCATCGTTGTGTAAATGTTGTCAACCCACTCGTGCTGCTTCGGGGGAAACCCTAGGATCTGGTCTTTTAGATCGGACGATGGCGGTACTACGATGCCGTTTCTCTCTTGTGAGTATCGTTTGTGGAGCAGCGCTGGAAGACAGAGGCAAGAGGTGGAGCGGCTTCGTCTTGTACGGAGCTTCGGTGGAGCTGTCAAGTCATGCCTGACCGACAGGTGCTATGCTGAGTCATGCCTAATTGGCAGGTGCTATGCACGACGGATCTTCCAGAGTCTTCACGTCTGGACGGACGAGCGCAGGGCGGTGGCGCCGTTGGGCGCCATGGTGGCGTCGACGGATGTTCGGACTGGCAACAATGATGTGGATCTCTCTTCTGAATATGGGTCAATGGTCCGATGATGACGGCGGTTCCTAAAAACGTGTGCATGTGGTGTGCGCTTTAGGTAGGCTGCACCGGCTGTTGGTCCCGATACGTTATGTGGATGAATCGATGAAGATACCGGTTTTAGATATGGAGAGTGAGAGCATTCCATATTATCGAGTTTGTAGGTGTGATTGGTGGCTTCGGGTGAATTGATACATGTTTTTTCAGACCTTTATAAAATAATTAATAAAGATGGCTACATGCATTAATTGTGTAGAAGCAGTAGGTTTAACCTCCTTTCTAAAAAAATACGACGTCAGATTTTTAGAAATCTGTTAAAAAATCTTAACCTGTTTGGCATATCCACACATAATAAGCCCCAAAGACTTGAAATTTATAAAAGTAAAAACTAAGCAAATTTCGAGCGGAAACTGTGTTTGGCTCCATATCCACGCCCAAAGAGGTCGAGACTTGACGGGCCCGATAAGGCGCAGCGAAAACCCTCGCCTAGCCTTTCCCTGCACGCGGCGTGGGAGCGTATTTATTCGCGAACGAGGTCGAGATGCGGGCACTCGCGGCCGCAGCAGCAACTGCAGTAGTGGCGGCGCCTACCCCCGCGCGACTCCTCCTCGTCTCCGCCCGCCGCGCTGCTCCGCGATTCGGTGAGTCCTCGCTTCTCCCGCGACTTCTTCTCCTCCTCCCCCAACCCCATCCGGTTCCACCCCGCTCCGGCCGTTCATAGCGCCGCGCGGTCCCCGCGTCGCCCGGAGTTGCGAGGTCTGATTTGGCAGCAGAAATCCGAGGGGTCATGGGTTTGAGTTTGGTGCGGTTTTTGGTTTAGGGTCCGCGCCTGCGAGCTCCGAAGGTTTACAGGGAATGGCGGATTGTCTAGTGGACCTTTTGCGGGGTTTAGAGTGTACGGTGCTTGAGATGCTTGATTTGAATTTAGTTTCCCATGGTTCCGGTTTATAGCACTCTAAAGTAAATTTGTTGTGCACGAATCTGCTGGTCGGCGTATTGGGGTCATGCGAACTTACCCCACAGCTTTTGGAATTGGGGATGAAAAAGGCTGTGGTTCATTCTGCACTTCGCTCAAGTTAACTTATAACATGCTAGGTCTAAATTGTAGCTTGGGGATTCGTGGCTGACGATATAACAAGTTTCACTTCATAGTTCCTTCTTTTTGGGGCCTAATTTCGGCCTTGTTGCTTATCTTTGTGCTGCCTGTCTAGCCTAGGTCATTGTAGAGCATCTCCCTTCGCAAGGTTACCGAGGAGCGCCTGCTACGCTTCCACCACCATGGGAGACGAGACCTCCACTTCTGCCTCAGGCTCGGCCCAGGAACCTGCAGCACCGGTGAGTATTGGATTGCTGGTTCTGGAGATGATTGTGTTGTGTGTTTGTTAGCCCGTATCTACTTAATTGAGATGGTGATGACCCAAACTGCCAGGCTGTGCAGGGAGCTGGGAGTGTCAAGCAGCAGATCTCCAATTTGGTGGCCCTGTCACTCCGTGCGACAGTGCCTGAAGTGGATGTAGAACCGATAGTTGAAGTTTGCACGGGAAAGTTTGGTGACTACCAGTGGTATGTCCCCTATGTGTCTGTTTTATTTGATGATCTGGACATGTGCGACTCCTGTTCATGTTAGCATCCCATCAATGTGCTCATCAAGAAACTTTATCTAAACCGTATGCAGCAACAATGCAATGGGATTGTGGTCAAAAGGAAAGGGATCCGGGACAAGCTTCAAAAACCCCAATGCAATCGGACAGGTTAGAACGACCCTAACTCTCTGGATGCTGGTGGTTTACTTCAAGATCTCATGGAGTAGGAGGGTTCTTTCGTAGGTGCCACTACCATTATTTCCTTGTTTATTCATTTCAACCTTTTCATACGTGCTGATTTTTTCACAGGCGATTGCTAAGAACCTGCCTGCCTGTGACGTAATTGAATCAGCCTCTGTTGCTGGTCCTGGTTTTGTGAATATTGTCTTATCCAAGAGCTGGGTTGCTAAGGTCTGCCTGAGATTGTTTTACCTGCAAGCTTTGCATGCATTCATTGATACTACAATTCCTTTATGCTAAGCACCAATGAACTACATTGTTGCAGAGAATACAAGATATGCTTGTGAATGGTATCAAAACTTGGGCACCAATTCTGCCAGTTAAGAGGGTAGTACTTGATTTCTCATCTCCTAATATTGCAAAGGAAATGCATGTTGGGCATCTAAGGTCAACAATCATCGGAGACACCTTAGCACGCATGTTTGAATTCTCAAATGTTGAAGTTCTCCGACGCAATCATGTGGGGGACTGGGGTACACAGGTAATAGATTTGGTGCTATGACCTTTAGGTACTTTGTTAGTACTTGCTTTTTTTCTGGTGAAAAATACGGGTACAAACATATGACCCCTTAATCTGTTGAACCCTTTTGGTTCATATATAATGTTGTTATACACATAAATTCATCCTTATTTTTTCCTGGGTGAGGTTATGATTTTTGGGCCTGCATCCATTTCCAGTTTCATGTACCTTTGACACATTGATGCATTAAAATGTTCATTTGGTGCGGTTCTTCTGTGCCACCAAATATTTGACAGGTTCTGTTGGTGGTGTTTTCCATGAGATCTACTTACTACCTATTACACTATGATGTACTCTATTCATTGCTGCAATGTGCACCACTTTCTGTACTTTGGTAGTTTGATAAACTAGAGCTTGTTTCCACTTCACAATCTAATTTGATTTAATTTATCTATCCAAATGTTACCGTGTTTTCCTTAGCTCTTCGATTGCTCTTTGATTACATTTGATAACCTTGTAATTATTAGATGTACCATTAATATCTAAGCTTCGTTATCTACTACCTCCGTCCAGAATTAGTTGACGCTCAAGCGGATGTATCTAGCACTGAAATACGTCTAGATACATCTGTTTTAGCGTCAACTAATTCTGGACGGAGGGAGTATTTTGTAATATACTAACAGTTGAAATTATACTTGATCGAACCATTTTGTGTCGTGCTGGAGAAATTGGAGTCTTGGTATATTGCATTGGCAGAGATATCTACCTCTGCTTGTTCTGTAGGCACTAGTAACTGAAAAATTTGCTTGCTTATATGGAAGCCTTCTAAGTTAAATGAATTTCTGCTTCGTGTACTAAACTATGTTGGTCTTTGTTCATGCAGTTTGGAATGCTCATAGAATTTCTATTTGAAAAGTTTCCGAATTGGGAGGAACTTGGCAGCCAGGCTATTGGTGACCTTCAGGTAAGGTGTTGTTCCATGCATTGTGCTTATTTTGCCAGTCAAAAGAAGTGCTTATTTTACATTGTGTTAGAATTTCTGATTCATTAAACAAATAGTCATATATTAATTTGGTTATTGCTGCAGGTTTTCTATAAAGCATCCAAACAAAGATTTGATGAAGATGCAGAATTTAAAGATAGGGCCCAACAAGCTGTTGTTCGGTTACAGGTAAGTTCACCTTCTTGCATGTGGAGTCTGGGAAGAGTGTTTTTTTTTCTTCTAACCTCAGCAATAACACATTGTAGGGAGGGGAGGAGAAGTATCGTGCTGCTTGGAAAAAGATATGTGAAATCAGCAGGAACGAATTTGACCAGGTTTACAAGCTCTTAGATGTACAACTTGAAGAAAAGGTAATGTTGCTTTTTTTACTGATCTATAAAGTTTGCTCAATAAAGTATCGATGGAATGTAGCTGCAACCTGATTGTTTTAATGTTGAAATCAACGCATCTGTTTCTTGAATGTTTGCCCTCATAATATCCTTACTTGTTGTATGCAAATTGCAACATGAACTATTGTACTTTCTTGAACTGAAACTTGTGCAATGTTTGTTGATTAGCAGTTTTGCTCAAAGGTGTTTATTTTCTTTCTCCCACTTGAATCATAATGAAGAACATGCTGGTAGTCAAATATTGAATCTTAGTTTACTCACCCTGGCATATTTTCTCATTGTGATAGAATCCTCGCAGGTCCAAAATTTACAATTCCTGCCAATTATTACAATCTGGCTTCATTTATTTGTTGTTATGGATCCTTTTAATTTAGAAATTTAAATAAACCCCTGTCTTTTTTGGCCATTTCTTCCGCTTATCATATTGCCAGCCAATATTTCTTGAGATATTTTCAAGACTTAAGAAATCCCTTTTTGTTGTGTATTTGTTGATGCCATTTGCAACACTTTATACTTTACTTTATCATCCAAAATCATTCTGATCAAAGCATCTGTGTCCCTTTGTGTTCAATCGCTTGAATGT
Source organism: Aegilops tauschii subsp. strangulata (assembly GCF_002575655.3). Taxonomy (NCBI): domain Eukaryota; kingdom Viridiplantae; phylum Streptophyta; class Magnoliopsida; order Poales; family Poaceae; genus Aegilops; species Aegilops tauschii. The sequence goes on from NC_053035.3 coordinate 112,981,769, forward strand.
TTATATACATGCCGTCTGTCTCTTCCCTGGAAGCAACCAAAAGGTTGATTTATGTTGAATTGGAGAGAAACGAAGTTAATCTGCTCACTTTTCAGGGGGAGAGCTTTTATAATCCCTATATTCCGCAAGTCTTGGAGAAATTGAGTAGCCAAGGTTTGATCGAGGAAAGTGAGGGTGCTCGTGTAATATTCATTCAAGGTCATCAAATTCCTTTGATAGTGGTTAAAAGAGATGGTGGCTTCAACTATGCCTCGACAGACTTGGCTGCTCTTTGGTTAGTAGCTAAATAATACATGTTTTTTCCTTCATATCTTTCTGAGTGCCTATTTAGCTCTTTTCTGTAGAAGCAAAGTGGATATATTTTCATAGTTGATGCAGTCTAGTTTGTGCAGTGATGGATTCTATGAACTTACACCTTTTCTTGGTCCTTGCTTTTATGAAGGTACCGGCTTAATGTTGAGAAGGCGGAATGGATAATATATGTAACAGATGTTGGTCAGCAGCAGCATTTTGATATGTTTTTCAAGGCATGTACAAAGTGCCATTTATTTTTACCAGAGATGCTAGTAATTCTTCAGATCAAGAGAACCATTTTTATCTTCATTCCATAATCTGCATGGGATTTCGTTTTACATATTGTTTTTGTCTCAGGCTGCCAGGATGGCTGGTTGGCTTCCAGATCCAAAGGAAAAGAAGTTCCCAAAAACGAGTCATGTTGGGTTTGGCCTTGTTCTTGGAGCAGATGGCAAGCGCTTCCGAACTCGTAGTACTGAGGTTGTTCGGTTGGGCGACCTACTTGATGAGGCTAAATCTCGAAGTAAATCAGAACTTCTCCAGCGTCTTACTGAAAATGGTAAGCAGTACGCTTATACAACTTCGTTTTGTTTTCTTAATAGTCTTATATGATCATGGTTTTGTTCAGGTAAAATTGTTGACTGGACTGATGAGGAACTAGAGCAAACTTCAAAGGCAGTAGGATATGGAGCTGTCAAGTATGTACCGGTTTTTCTTCTTTTATGAGGACAAACTTGTTGGACTGAAGTTAAATAATTAAACGTTTTTAATCCTAAATCGATTTGTATACTCATGTTTTCTATCTTCAATGCAGGTATGCGGATCTGAAGAACAACCGACTGACTAATTACACGTTCAGCTTTGATCAGATGCTAAGTGACAAGGTATTTTCAAACTCCACCGTTTTGTGGACGGATCAATGGCTTTACTCTATGGCTCTATGCTCTGCACCAAGTCTTGTACTGTATTTATTTTGTGTGTTTCTGTTGCTGGCATTACTGTATCGTCTTTCTTTTGCATGAACTGAACTTTTATTCTGACCTCATCATCTTTTTGCTCACTCTCCCTAATTTTTATTTACATCCTTATTCCCTTTGTGAACAGGGAAATACCGCTGTCTATCTTCAGTATGCTCATGCTCGTATCTGCTCCATTATTCGAAAATCCAACATGGATGTAGAAGAGCTAAAAGTGGTAAACACTTGTTAGCTTTTCGTGTTTATGCTGTCAATTATATAAATCACCATGAAATTCTTTCGGCCATTGGAAATGGATTAAATTGTTGACTTTTTGTTCTCAGAGTGGGAACATTTCTCTTGCCCATCCAGATGAGCGTGTCTTGGGACTGTATCTTATCCGTTATGCAGAGGTATGCTTGTCGCGGCAACTAAATCTATTCATTTGATCCAGCGCCACAACTGTAGTCTGGTAATATTGTTGAACTGTGAGCAGGCACAGTGATTAGTAAACATTTGATTGTGCTATTTTTTTTGAGGAATTTTGATCTAGTTGTTTTGGGCTCAAATAAAGTGTGTTGCACACAATGTGATCAATACATTTTACTTCAACCCCTTTTGCCCTAGGCCATGAGAAGGTAGTTTGCTGTATCATATGACTGAAGTGCCAATTATGTGTAGACGCATGGGCAACTGTTTGGATGACTTGGCTGTGAGTGAACAAAAAGTTGTACATCTTCTTTTCTCCCCTTATTTTTTGTCCTTTCTCCCATTCCTGATGGACCCCTCCCAGGCTAGGTCTCTGCCATAGTTTTAAAAACGGGACTGGGTAGTGAACTGGTCAAAGCCGGTTTGCCCGTCTAACCACTGGCTTAACCAGTTCGATGTGGTTATATTCTGTAGATTCTTAAGTACTCCTTCCGTATCAAACAGTGTCAAAAAACGTCTTATATTTTGATACAGAGGGAGTATGTTTGAAGGAAGTCTGACTTGATATGCGTTAGGAAACTGGTTTTTATAGATAATACTCCCTCCGTCCCATAATATAAGAGCGTTTTTGACACTAGTGTAGTGTCAAAAACTCTCTTGTATTATGGGACAGAGGGAGTACTTGCCAAATTCGACATGAAATCAGAACAACTCGGTTTATGGCCCATTGTGCTCTTGTGGGGTGGTTTTAGTAGGAGGTCATGAGTTAGAATCAAGGAGAAATACTAGGCTCCTCGCACTGGCATGGTGTCTGCCATGTAAAGCTGTAAATCCCCTTGAGCTCCACGTTTGCCTACCTCCCCATTCCTGTCCGTGCTAAAAAATTACTCCCTCCGTTCCTAAATATAAGTCCTTCAAAGATTTCAATACGGACTACATATGGAGCAAAATGAGTAAATCTACGCTCTAAAATGTGTCTATATACATCCGTATGTAGTCTGTGTTGAAATCTCTAAAAGGACTTATATTTAGAAATGGAGGGAGTAGATTGGTGGTTAAGTGGCGACTGAGCCACGTGCGCTGGTGAAGGCATCTATGATAAGGATGGTACTGTCTGCACGATGCGCCTCCACATCAAGTGCGTAGAGTGCCGCACCAAGTATGTTGCTCGCTGGTGTGCGGCTTGTCCTGACCAGTCACCTAGTAAAGCATTGTGGCACTTCTATTTTCAAGTTATTCCTGTATGTTACTATGCATCAACAACTAATACCATTAATGAGTATGGCTTAATTAAGTGTGATCTTGTCCTCTTGTATTGATTTGTTACGTGCTTCTATCTGTCAGATTGTTGAAGAGGCATGCACCAATCTCCTTCCCAGTGTTCTGTGTGAATACCTATACAACTTATCCGAAATGTTCACAAGGTTCTACACAAACTGCCAGGTATACTTCTATCTATTTCCATGGTTTAATTTATTCCAAGTGAAAAAATGGCAGCAGCTTCCACCTAGGTGCTAAAAGCGCCAGCCTCCCATTTTTTAGCACATGAGATGTAACCGTTATCTTTGTCAACACACAGGTTGTTGGGTCACCGGAGGAGCCAAGCCGGCTGCTGCTTTGCGAAGCGACGGCGGTCGTCATGAGACAATGCTTCCAGCTGCTTGGGATCACACCGGTTTACAAGCTGTGATTGGCCAGTGTCTGATCTTTTACATCATACATTTGTTTCCACACAAGCCCTTCTCCATGGTTACAGTTTTCGTCCTTGTAACCTATTACCTCAGCTCCGAAATATAGGTCGCTGGGGGAGTTCAGTTTATACTCCCCCAACGACATATATTTAGGTACGGGTTGGCACCACTAACATACTGTGAGTCTGATTGCCCCATTTGAGAATTGAAGCATCTGGTATTCTGGTTGAAACTACTATGTAGCAAAGGATAGTGGAAACATGTTTGTTTTTTGCCCTGTCCTTTTTGTGACTGCGCCCAACCAGGCTTTGATTGAGTTGAGCGCAACACGGGTTGTGTTGCAGCCCCCCATTAGCTCGGACGGGGCCAGTAGCGTGTCGATGCAGTGAGAAACAGAGGTTTCACAAGCATGGGTGTTGCTAAGCCCCCCTCCATGTCATCGTCTTTCATGACTTGCCGGGCTTTCCTGCAGAGACGCCTGACAGCTGACTACAGCGGCGCAGCACAGCTACTACCCCTGGCATGGCCTACGTGGGCAGTGGGTCAGCTGTCGCGTGGCGATGCTGCTACAAGAGACTGCCTCCATTCCATAATGTAGTGCACACACTTTTTGAGATTTAAGTTTGATCATAAGTAGATCAATATAATACATAAATCAAGTTACCGAAAAATTATACCATTGGAAACTTTTTTTTTTTGAAACAGAGGCAAAAGACTTGCCTCATTCATTAATAAAGGAGGAGAGTTTTAGAGTACAAATTAGTGGCTCCACAACATAGCCCGTCCGTCAATAAAAGGAAAATAACAACTACTCTCTTGGCATGATAATGCTCAGGTGCCTAGCTCCTGCCCTGACCCAAAGTTTGGCTTCATCTTGGATTAGTTCTAGAATGTAGAAAGCAGTGGGATGGAAAGCAGCTCATGATTCGGTGGTTAACCAAAATTATACCATTGAAAACTTTTTTTGAATACGAATTCAATGATTCGGTGGGTTAACCAGCTCATGCTCCCAGATGGAAAGCAGTGGGATGTGCTGCTAATTAATCAAATTTTTCACCGGTTCGATGCGGAGGAAATTTGTAAACTGAGAATACCAGTAAATGTGGTGGAGGATACTATTGCTTGGCATTATGAGAAAACTGGCCGGTTTACTCAAGAGTGCTTACAAGCTTGCGGACTTGATAAAGAGAGAGATCATTGCGGCTGCTTCATCTTCCGAAGCCGAGGCTAGGGACAGAAGCATATGGGATATCATTTGGAAAGCAAAGATACCAGAGAAAATCAAGATCTTCGGCTGGCGCGTTGCGACCCAGTCACTAGCCACAAAGCATAATGCTTGTAAGAGGACTATCACCATTGATGGTGTATGTAACCTGTGTGGATGTGAAGAAGAGGATGAATTCCATGCATGCACTAGAAGCATAGCTCTAAGATTTGCTATGAGGGCAGTTTGGGATCTCCCAAAAGAAGTAGAATTCAGATTCTCTTAAGAGGATTGGCTGCAAATCCCGTTGAGCTGGCAAAATGAGACCACAAGGAGAAGAATTCTACTCCTGTTCTGGCAGTGTTGAAACCTGAGAAATAATGCCATTCATGGAGATGGAAAAGATACGGTTCAAGGATCTGCAATGTTCCTGACCAATATGATGAGGATGTCACTATTGCACAGCGTCCAGCAGGAATAAACAACGAGAAAAATGTCTGTCAAGTTAGCCACCCAGCGGCATTTGTACCACAGGAGAGCAATTGACTGGCCCTGAGGTAGGATGGGTGAAACTGAATACTGATGCATCCTACTTGGACTTCTCAGGCGACAGTTGGGGGAGGCGCAGTGGCTAGGGACTCCTGCGGCTGGGTGCTCTTGTCTGCATGCTTGTCCACTGGCAAGTGCAGCTCCCCTACTGAGTCGGAAGCAGCTGCCGTGCTGGGTGGCCTATTGGAACTGGCCAAGATTTTCAGAGGGAAAGTGATTATTGAAACTGACAGCTCGTTTGTGGGATAGTTTCTGAAAAACACCAGGATGAACCATTCAGTTTGTTATCCATTGGTGGCGGATATTAGTCACACCCTGCGACTCTTCCGGAACCATAAAATCAGAGTTATCATCCGGAAGAGCTACTGTCTTGCGCACGAGTTTGCAGCGTTGTCCAGAACTTCTGGGAGTCAAGTTTTGATAGCTAGAGTTCCGGGCAACCTTGTCCGCCTGATGCAGTTTGACTGTAATCAAACCAGGGAGTAACTTACTCCTTGGATCTAAAAAAAAGAAAAAGAAAAAACAATACGAATTCAATGGTATCATTTTTATGATACATACTTTGCGTTTCATTGGTTAAATTTTTGGTCAAACCTAAATCTCAAAAGCACGCACGCATTACATTGTGGAATGGAGGGAGTAGAAAAGTGGAGATCCAGATGACTCGCAACGACAAGATAGACGTCCCTGCCTCGGCAAGGAGGTGTTTGCAACGCGAGCTGAACATGGATGTTGCAATTGCAAATGTGGGGCAGCTCCTTTGTCGATGCTGGTTAGCGAAGCAGCAGTCTTTTTTTCTGTTTGAACAACGAAGCAGCAGTCTTGACTCTTGAGTTGACGTGTGTGGTACCCGCGGTCGTGCGGCTATTTTTGTGATGCATCTGCTCTGTTGGGTTCCGCCTGCTGGGTTGCTTCGAGGCAACGAGCTGCTGTGTGCTCATGTTCGGCCTAGTTAGGCGCCCTCGGTCGGCGTAACCACGGCTGCCGAGCTGCGAGACAGGCATACCGGAAGGGAAGGCGAGCTGGAACCATCTAGGCCGTGTCCTTCTTTCGGACACGTGCGGCTAATCCCCGACGTGCCACATTGGGCACGTGTGTTCTTGCTGTGGCCTGGTCGAAAGACATGACGCATGCACGTGCCCCACGCCTCACACGGCTTGGGTTCTCGCCTGTCCGGTGCTCGACGGACCAGTACATATACGCGAGCGCTCCTGGCCACCTCGGTTCATCACACTTCACTGCAGTCCAAGGCCTCGGCTCTCGAGATACCCCTCACTGCGGCTTCTGCTAGTGAAAAGAGAGATTCTCAGCGCCCCTCCTGAAAGAGAGATAGAAAGAAGAAGACGATGGCAACAATGGTGAGGGGCGCCAGGATGCCTGCTGCTGCACGGTCGTCGGCGTCGGGGAGGAACAAGAAGCTCCGGAAGCCGTACACGATCACGAGGCCGCGGGAGAGGTGGACCGACGAGGAGCACCAACGGTTCGTCCACGCCCTGCACATGTGAGTCGCCGTTCTCTCCCTCGATCAGCTGCTCTTTCCTCTCTGCCCGTACTTGGAGCTCTGAACTGACGAGAAGCTTTCCATTTTGTTTTCCTCTTGGCGGGACTGCAGATTCGGCCGTGACTGGAAGAGCATCGAGGCCTTGGTGGCGACCAAGACGAGCGTGCAGATCCGCAGCCACGCGCAGAAGCACTTTCTCAAGGCCCAGAAGCTCGGCCTCGGGTCGTGCCTGCCGCCGCCGCTTCACCCTCGCCGCGCCGCGGCCCTCCGCCAGCAGCCGCCGGCCCACCCTGACGCCGACATGCTGGCGCCGAGCATGGACTGGGCATGCGCCGCGCCTGGATCCCGCTGGCCGGACCTCGATGCGCCGGGCGCCGGAGAGTGTCCGTCCGCCGATGCCCTGGCCCTGCACCTGCAGGACGAAACCGTTCAGCTCCCACTGTCTCCCCACGACCCGCGCTTCGCTCTGGTCTACCGGTTCGTCGGCGACGTCTTCGCCGCCGACGCAGCTGTCCCGGTCGATGCGCAACTCCAGAGGCTTCAGCTGCAGGGCGTCGACCCCGTCGTCGTGGACACGGTGAGCACTTCACATGCACATTGCCATATTCTATCATCACCTCGCTGGCCCAATGTGTCCCATCTCCTCTAACTTATCCTTTCTCGTGCCTAATTTGAGCAGATCTTGGTGCTGCTAAGGAATCTGGAAGCGAACCTGTGTGCCTAGGACTCTGCGAACGGCATGGTTTCTTTCTTATCGTCAGAGAATCCGGAGCACGTTCGGTCACATGGATGGACGGACGGTTTTAGTTTCATGAAGTTAGTTAATTTTATGCAGAAAACTAATTGATGTGTAGAAAGAGAAACATGTTCATGTGAAAAAAGAGTTCGTTTGAATTAGCCTTATCCGCTCACTTAGGCTATGTACAGTGTTTGATACGATATGTTTTCTTATTCATAGGGTTTAAATAAGACTTCACTCTATTTCATAGGAGTACCATGCAGAGAAGATACAAAAACATGTTATACGATAGATTATCTCTTGCATTATCTGCATCATCCTGACAATCATTCAATTGAACTTTTTTTGCGAATGATCAAAATTAAATTAAGAAACATGTGCTAAGGAAAATAAATCTCTTTTCACAAAAAATGGAAAAGAAATCTCGCACAATGGTTAAAAATGCAGTTTTGCTAAAGCACATCTAGATGTGCTCTAAGTATTGCACATCTAAATCCTATGTCATTGATTTTGTGCTAAGATTCGTGCAAGCATTTTTTTTGTCTTTTTTTATTTTTAAATTGATTGAGTCACTTAGATGTGCAATAACTAGAGCACATCTAGATGAGCCTTAAAAATGCCATTTTTCATATCAAGAGATCGTCTCTTCACTAAGCAACACCAATTTTTCTTTCTCTTCCAACTCAAACATTATGCAACTGTTTCGTCTCCTTTTTCGTCCCTAATCCTAGGCGGCTAGGGCAAACCTTCCCCCCAGACTTCATCGGTGAGTCCGTGATTCACCTCCCCTCTGCTTGCTGCTCCGGCGGCTGGTGGCGGGAAGGAGAATGTCAGGGCCCTAACTGAAGAATTCGACACTTCAAACACTTCGCGAGTTAAGCACCAGCCCCATATTGGTTCAAGAGAATTCAAATGCATCTGCAAGATCTTCATCCGATGGCCAGGACACTCACTTACCGCTTCGCGCCAGGAGGAGCTTGTGTCCGACGTCTTCATCATGTCACTATTTACTTTCCGGTAAGGGAACTATTCATTTTCTTCTTTCTTTTTTTACCTCCGGTAAGTTGTAATGGCTTATAAGAAAGAGATCAGCCACGAGAAGGCAGCTAATCTGTAATAGGGTTGAACCCTAGGCCGTCGTGTTCTGGCTGGCTCTGTATAGCCCGCCTTCGCGGCACAAAACCTAATACAAATCCCCCAAGTTCTTCCCTCGAATTTGCTCTTGTGTGATTGGAGAAGTGCTTAAACCTTAGGCAGTAGTTCGGGCTTAATAAAGTGGTATCTAGAGCGATCGGTTCTTGGAGGCGCACGAGATCTGGAGGCGAGCAAGGTTGGGGTTTTCCCTGGTAAAATTCCTCCTTCGTCTAGATATCCGGCGGCGGTGCAGTTCGGGAGGTGCTGGTGGCATTAGACAGTTCAGGTGTTAGAAGTGGTCGGGTTATGATTGTTGGAGAACATTTCTCCAGTCTAAAATCCCACCCACCCTCCCTTCTCGAGCACCAGGGCGGTGCGACGCAGGCGGCTGTGTTGGCGGATGTAGGACCAACCCACAAAGCTCGGGTTGCAGCTTTGGCTGTGGTAAAAATTCATCGCTTCAGTGTGTTTATTCTTGTTCTACTAATCAATGGGTGAAAAATCTCCCTGCTTGTGTAAACCCTTACTGATTGGATGGTGCAAGTCTCAGACATCATGGCTGATTTATAAATGGATTCTCTTCACTTGGATACAAGAACTTACAACATGATAGAGACAGTGACAGGAAGGAGTTTTAGGAGTTTCAGACAACTGTTCACAAAAAAATTCTCAGATGTCCAAAAAAGACATATATTCCAAAAAAATCTCCATAAAATTTTATCGTGTATGGACTTCGTTTGATATGAATTTTCTATGAAACAAAAAACATGCAAAAAATAGGAACTGACACTAGACACTGGATCAATATGTTAGTCTCAAAAATAATATAAATTTGTTGCCAAAAGTATGTGAAAGTTGTAAAATAATGTCAAGAAACAATAAAAAAATATAGATACGACAGAGACGTATCAGCATCCCCAGACTTAATTCATGCTCGTCCTCTAGTAGGTAAATGATAAACAAAAATAATTTTTGATGTGGAATGCTACCAAGCATAACTTTGATCAAATAATCTAATCATGGCGTGAATATTAGGATACGATTGATTCACGGCAATAGTCTAACATTTGATATAAAGACATTAATACTCAGATATACCAACAAACAATCGTGCCCTTCAAAATAAAGAATGCTAAAGAACGCTATCCCTACAAAATCATATAGCTTTGCATGCTTAGTCTTTCCTAGCACCCCGGTGTTAAACCAAGCAATTGTATCATACCTTTTCAGGCACTTCGTCATTTTCAACTACACTCAATACATAAGTGTGGGCCATGGACTTACCACTTCGGGTGGAAACGAGAATGATGATGGGGATTTATGAGAAGACAAAAGTTGGAGAAAGTCTCGCATCAACTCGGTGGATCGTGAGGCAATGGAGAGGCCTTACAATCGATATTGATGCGAGGAGTAGCAATTGCCATGCAACAGATGCATCGAAGCTATAAGTGTATGAAAGCTCCCTGTGAAACTAAGTGGGTGTGCATCCAACTTGCTTGCTCATGAAGACCTCAAGCATTTGAGGTAGCTCGTCATCAGAATATACAAACCAAGTTCTATAATGTAAAATTCCCACTAGTAAATGAAAGTGACAACTCATGAAGACTCTCCATACGAAGAACATGGTACTACTTTGAAGCACAAGTGTGACAAAAGGATAGTAGCATGCCCCTTCTCTTTTTTTTCTGTCATTTTTTCTTTTTTATGGGCTCATTTTTTGCCTCTTTTTTCTTTTTTCTTTTTTAGAACAGTCTAATGGACCTCATCCCCACCTTTTCGAGGACTCATTAGTCTCCATCATTCTTTTCCTCACTGGGGCAATGCTCTAATAATGATGATCATCATACTTCTATTTACTTACAACTCGATAAACTAAAAACATCAGGGCGTGTCCTACCCACCCAGGGCACGCCTGCTACTTTTGAGCTATGTTGGGATTTTACCCAAAGAGGAGGGGAGATGTAATACAGTAGAGATAAGTATTTCCCTCAGTAAGAACCAAGGTTTATCGAGCCAATAGGAGAACCATGCAAAGCCTCATGAACAACACCTGCTCACACAAAAGCAAATACTTGCACCCAACGCAGGCAAGGGTTGCAATCCCCTTGAACTCGTTACTTGCAAGGATCAAATCTTGTATAGGTAGATGGATAAATTGCGAAACAAAATAAAATAAATAAAATTGCAGCGAAGGTATTTTTGTTTTATAATATGATTAAGGTAGACTCGGGGGCCATAGTTTTCACTAGAGGCTTCTCTCTCGAACACATAGCATACGGTGGGTGAAAAAATTACTGTTGGGCAATTGATAGAAAAGCGCATAGTTATGACGATATCCAAGGCAATGATCATGTATATAGGCATCATGTCCGAGACAAATAGACCGACTCCTGCCTGCATCTACTACTATTACTCCATCGACCGCCATCCAGCATGCATCTATGCTATTAAGTTCATGAAAAACGGAGTAACGCCTTAAGCAAGATGACATGATGTACACAAAGTAAACCCAATCAATGTGAATAAACCCCATCGTTTTACTCTTAAGGTATCAATACAAATACGTGTCTTGTCCATAGTTGCCGGGAACGCGGAACGGTGCCGCGTCCCTCGACCCGGGATCGTCGACCCGGATCGAGGGTCGGGATCGAGGTGTGGGACGACACGATTCGGTCGTGGGAACGTGAACCAAAACACTAGGGAGCGACAGTCTTGATTCGCAGAGAGTTTGAAGGCTTACCGGACTTCTGCGGCGTCCGGCCTCCGCCGTCGAGGAAGAAATCGAGAACTCGGACGGCCTTCTCAGGATGCATCACGTGCGCGCATGGATCGCCGGAATCCTGTTGTGCGGTGGCGCCACCCCACGGCGGCCTCCACAATCTGCACCTTGCGGGGCGAGTACATGGTGGCTGGGCCGCGCCATCCAGCCGCCGCATCGGTTATTTTCGTCGAGCACACACGAATGCGGCGGCGTGGTCTTTGTGTTGTGGGCTAGGTAGATCTCCTTAATTTCTGGGCCAGCATCAATCAAGCACTAATACACGGCAAATAATAAAGCCTATATTACCGTCCAAATAAAAAGGTTGTATTACATACGTGATCGCTGTCACAAGCTTAGACATGTGTATCGCTCCTCAACCCATTGCATCGTTCCCGTCATCGTTCCCAAATTATTTGGATCGCGTTCCTCTTGTCGATCGGTCGTTCTAGAGATGTATAGCCCTACCGTTCCCTACTTTGGTCACTGAGCGATCCTCGACCCTCGTTCCCGTACCTCGACCCCCATCGACCCGGGAACTTGGCAACTATGGTCTTGTCCCCTTACGTCACTGGGATACAGAGCACCACAAGATTGAACCATCACAAAGCACCACTCCCATTGAAGATAAATCAATCTAGTTGCCCAAACCAAACAGATAGATCAGAGAGAAATACAAAGCTATAAAAATCATGCATAATAAAGTTCAAAAAAGACTTAATTACTTCTCATGAATATTCAGATCATAAACCCACAATGCATCGAGTCCCAACAAACACATCGCAAAAGAAGATTACATCGGATATAACTCCAAGAACATCGAGGAGAACATTGTATTGAACATCAAAGAGAGAGAGAGAGAGAGAGAGAGAGAGAGAGAATAAGCCATCTAGATAGTAGCTATGGACCCGTAGGTCTGTGGTGAACTACTCACGCATCATCGAAAGGCAGCAAGGATGATGTAGAAGCCCTCCGTGATCGATTCCCCCTCTGGCAGAGTACCGGAAAAGGCCTCCAGATGGGATCGCGGAAGGACATAAGCTAGCGGCGGCAGAAAAAGTGTTTCAGGTGGCTCTCTCTTGGTTTGGGAATATTTCTTCAAACGGAGCTGTGTGGGGCCCACAAGCTCAGGGGAGCGCCCCTCAAGATTGTGGCTCTCTTGTATCTCGTCTGGTCACCTCCCGAAGCTTCTACGGTCCTTCCTAGTCCAGAAAAAAATTTCAAAGATTTTTTCTGTTTGGACTTCGTTTGATATTGATTTTGAAAAGCCAAAAACAAGCAAAAAAACAACAACTGGCACTGGGCACTAGGTTAATAGATTGGTCCCAAATAGTGATATAAAATAGCATATAAAACATCCAAGATTAATAATATAATAGCATTGAACAATAAAAAATTATAGATACGTTGGAGATGTATCAACATCCCCATGCTTAATTCCTGCTCGTCCTCGAGTAGGTAAATGATAAAAACAGAATTTTTGATGTGGAAGGCTACCTAACATGTTTACCATGCAATCTCTTTTTACGGTATGAATATTATGAATCGAGTGATTCAAAGCAATAGTCTATAATTTGATATGAAGATAATAATACTCAGGCATACCAACAAACAATCATGCCTTTCAGAATAAAAATGCTAAAGCACGCTATTCCTGCCGAATCATATAATCTTGTCATGCTTGGTCTTCCTAACACAAAGTATTAATCATGAACTACCCCGATGACAAGCCGAGCAATTGCATCATTCTTCTTAAGGCGTTTCAGTTTTTTCAACCCCACGCAATACATGAGTGTGAGCCGTGGACATATCACTATGGGTGGAATAGAATGCGGAGATAGAGATCAATAAGGGGAAGTCAAAAAAGGAAGATAGTCTCACATGGACACGGTTAATCAACGGGCTATGGAGATGCCCATCAATTGATGTCAATGCGAGGAGTAGGGATTGCCATGAAACAGATGGGCTAAGAGCTATAAGTGTATGAAAGCTCAACTGAAAACTAAGTGAGCGTGCATCCAACTTGCTTGCTCATGAAGACCTCGGGCATTTGAGGAAGCCCATTGATATGTCTCCAACGTATCTATAATTTTTTATTGCTCCATGCTATTGTAGTATCAATCTTGGATGTTTTATATGCCATCATATATCATTTGGGACTAACCTATTAACTTAGTGCCAAGTGTTAGTTGCTATTTTTTGCATGTTTTTGGTCTTCTAGGAAATCAGTACGAAACGAAGTCCAAATGCCACAGAACTTTTTGATGATTTTTTTCTGGACATAAGAGACATTAGAAGCTCCAGGAGGAAGTCAAAAGACGAAGGGGGTGGTCACGAGCCACTAGGGCACGCCCTGGTGCCTCACGGGGCCCCTGTTGCTCCATTTGACCTAATTCCGCCTCTATAAATTCTCTAAAATTGGGAAACCAGCTGAGAGCCACCCAAAATCACCATTTCCGCCACCGCAAGTTTCTGTTCTCGCAAGATCCCATCTGGAGGCCTTTTCGAGTACTATACCGGAGGGGGAATCGACCATGGAGGGCTTCTACATCAACCTTGCTGCCCCTCTGATGATGTGTGAGTAGTTTACCACAGACCTATGGGTCCATATTTAGTAGCTATATGGCTTCTTCTTCTCTCTTTGATCTTCAATACAATGTTCTCTTTGATGTTCTTGGAGATGTATTTGATGTAATTCTTTTTGCGGTGTATTTATTGGGATCCAAAGAATTGTGGTTTATGATCAGATTATCCATGTATATTATTTGAGTCTTCTCTGAAATCTTTTATGCATGATTGTATAGCTTTGTATTTCTCTCTGATCTATCTGTTTGGTTTGGCCAACTAGATTGATTTATCTTGCAACGGGAGAGGTGTTTTGTGATGGGTTCGATCTTGCGGTGCTCAATCCAAGTGACAGAAGGGGGCATGACACATATTTGTGTCGTTGCCATTAAGGATAAAACAGTGGGGTTTATACATATTAATTGGATTTACTTTGTCTACATCATGTCATCTTTCTTAAGGTGTTACTCCGTTCTTTATGAACTTAATACTCTAGATGCATGCTGGATAGCGGTCGATGTGTGGAGTAATAGTATTAGATGCAGGCAGGAGTCAGCCTACTTGTTTCGGACGTGGTGCCTATATACATGATCATTGCCTTGGATATCGTCATGATTATTCGCTTTTCTATCAATTTCCCAACAGTAATTTGTTTACCCACCGTATGCTATGTTCAAGAGAGAAGCCTCTAGTGAAAACTATGGCCCTCGGGTCTATCTTTATCATATATTAAAATCCAAAAACACCTTGCTTCAATTTTATTTACTTTATTTTATTTTGTGTTTATCTATCTATCACTACGAGATTTGATCCTTACAATTAACCGCCAAGGGATTGACAACCCCTTGTTTGCATTGGGTGCAAATATTTGTTATTTTGTGTGTTGGTACTGCTAACGAGGTGTTGCGTGGTTCTCCTACTAGATTTATAACCTTGGTTCTTAACTGAGGGAAATACTTATATCTACTGTACTGCATCATCCTCTCCTCTTCGGGGAAATCCCAACGCAGCTCACAAGTAGCAGGAAGAATTTCTGCACCGTTGCCGGGGAGATATCACCAACATCTATCAAGTACCATCGCATAAACTTTCATCTCCTTGCATTTACTTTTATTTGCCTCTTGTTTCCATCTGCCCCACTTCTAAAACGTTTTCACAAAAAAAACACAAAAATATTTTCGCTTGCCCTTTTTTGCTTGCTTGCTTGCTTTTATTGCCTTCATGTGAACACACCAAAAACAGAAAAGAAAAAGGAAAAGTAAAGACATATAGATCCACTTAAAGTTTTCTACTTGAATCATCTTCGATCCATTTGTGCTCGTGCTAAAACCCCTACTAGTTTAGTTGTGGGAAAATCATTAGATGAGCATGCTCATTTTGTGCATCACCGTTTGTCTCAAAAAGGGAGACTCTTATGGAATCAAATAAATTGTTTGTTATGCTATGCTTGGAATCTATGTGAAATTCACGATTTTAGTTGTTGCTTTGAAAACCCTAAAAAACACCTTCCCTACCTACGTGAGTTCGCTGCCAGCGAGAAGAAGCTCCGCCCGATCCTGAATAGGATTGCCCGGCTGCGGGATGCCCGTCTGAACATAGAGATGGTCGGAGCTGACTTCCTGCGATGCCGCATCGCCCCACTGCAATAGAGAGAGAGAGGCCAACTTGGTTGTACCAGAATGTCGGGGACAAGATGCGGCTGTATCCAGGCCATGGCTGCAACTTGATGGTGCTGGGCCACTCCTAGCTCTGCCAGCAGTTGTTCCACTATTTGGGCACTTTTCACTTGCCGGAGACGGTTGTGCTGCTGCACATCAACTCAGAGAGGAGTGCCATCTTGGCGTGGATGTCGGACCGCTCCACCGCAGGGGTCAAGGAAAGCTGAAGGCTATCCAAACTGGCAGATGAGGCAAAATGGGCCTCCGAGCTAAAGGAAAAGGCCGAGCGAGAAGAGGACGACCTCGTCAAGGCCACCATGACAGAAGAAGCGGCGTACATAGCCAGCAGGGTTGCCGAGGCCCGGAGGCATGCGGCTGCCAGGGCTGCGAGTGCTAAAGATATCAGTGAAGAAGAGGAAGGAAATGAAGAGGATGACGACGACGACGATGAAGAGCCTGCCGAAGAAGGGCAAGAGGGGCTTGCCGGGGATGAGGTTGCTGGGACGGAGACGACCGGAAACCTCGAAGAGGAGGAGTTCCAGGTCCCGGAGCCACCGCGACGCCTTCGTAGCAGGAGCAGCCAAGAACGAGCGGGTACTCCTCTGCCCCGATCTGCTCCCGTGACAAGGAAGTCCACCACCAAGACTGGGAAGCAGGAGGTAATACGCCGGCAGCCTGCACGACAGGTCAAGCTCAAGCCTCCGTCCTCCCGGGAAGAATTTTCCGGGGAGGATGCGATCTTGCTCCCGCCAAGCTCGGCGTCACCAGCTATCAAGAGAGCTAGGGAGTCTCCACCGCCGTCCCAGTACAAAATGAGCATCCTCCTTGAATCTGATGATGAAGAATAAGCGATTTTCTGCCTCTTTCCATCATGTCTCAATTCATCCTTTTTGTTGATTTTGATCTGGTTCTTCTGTTGTTTCAGGGAGGAAGAGT
The DNA here is from genome assembly GCF_002575655.3 of Aegilops tauschii subsp. strangulata. Classification (NCBI taxonomy): domain Eukaryota; kingdom Viridiplantae; phylum Streptophyta; class Magnoliopsida; order Poales; family Poaceae; genus Aegilops; species Aegilops tauschii. The sequence goes on from NC_053035.3 coordinate 112,998,183, forward strand.
CGCTCGTCCAGCGAGCGAAGCGGGCCAAGCCATTGGCGGGTCATGGTTCACCGTTAAGGGCCGAGCAGGAAATGCCACCGGTAGATACAACAGCCAATGGAGGAGTCACATACCAAGTAGCAATCCCCCAAAACAGTTTCGGAAATGGAGCTTCGAGCAAAGAGATCGAAATCCGCGGGTTTGAGAGCAAGAACACGGGAGAGAGAGCAATGGTGATTTTTTCTGGAGGTAGGTGATGACATGGGCTAAAGAGATAAGTGAGGGGGCCCACATGGGGATCACAACCACCAGGGCGCGCCTGGGGCTGCTGGCGTGCCCAGGTGGGTTGTGCCCACCTGGTGCACCCCCTCTGTTGTTATTTGCACTAAATATTCAAAAAAATCATATTAAATTTTCAGGGCATTCTGAGAACTTATATTTTTGGGTCATTTTTTATTGCACGGGAAATTCAGAAAACAAGATAAACATGGCATTTTATTTTATTTAACTAAGAAAAATAGAAAACAATAGGTAAGGATAGAAGGTAGTGACTAATAAATTCATCAACTTCATACCTCTCAAAAATGATCCATTAATAAGGTTGATCAAGTCTTATTAACAACCACTTTCGATTAGCATGAAACCGAAGAATTTTCGTAAAACACTAAGTTACCTCAACGGGGATATGCATGTCCCCAACAATAAACATTTCATATTTCTTTTTGGTAATAGGTAGAGGTAGTTTAAAACTTCCAATAGTGATTGTCGGAGATTTTTCAATAACATTAATACCATTCACTTGGAATTGTTTCTTCGGAAAGTGCACTGTATGCTCATTACCATTGATATAAAAAGTGACCTTGCTTTTATTGCAATCAATAACAGCCCCTGCAGTATTCAAGAAGGGTCTACCAAGGATAATCTACATGTTGTCGTCCTCGGGCATCTCAAGTATAACAAAGTCAGTTAAAATAGTAACATTTGCAACAACAACGGGCACATCCTCACAAATACCGATAGGTATGCCAGTTGATTTGTCAGTGATGACCCACAAGTATAGGGGATCAATTGTAGCTCTTTTCGATAAGTAAGAGTGTCGAACCCAACGAGGAGCAGAAGGAAATGACAAGTAGTTTTCAGTAAGGTATTGTCTGCAAGTGCTGAAATTGTAAGTAGCGAGTAGTTTGATAGCAAGATAATTTGTAACGAGCAAATAACGATAATTGTAACAAGTATGCAGCAAGGTAGTACAATCCTTTTGAGGCAAAGGACAGGCCAAAACGGTCTCTTATGATAAGCAAAGCGTTCTTGAGGGTACACGGGAATTTCATCTAGTCACTTTCATCATGTTGGTTCGATTTGTGTTCGCTACTTTGATACTTTGATATGTGGGTGGACCGGTGATTAGGTGCTGTTCTTACTTGAACAAACCTCCTACTTATGATTAACCCTCCCGCAAGCATCCGCAACTACGAGAAAAGTATTAAGAATAAATTCTAACCATAGCATTAAACTTTTGGATCCAATCAGTCCCTTACGGAATAGTACATAAACTGGGGTTTAAGTTGCTGTCACTCTCGCAACCCACCATCTAATTGCTACTCCACAATGCATTCCCTTAGGCCCAAATATGGTGAAGTGTCATGTAGTCGACGTTCACATGACACCACTAAGGGAATAACAACATACATACTATCAAAATATCGAACACATATCAAGTTCACATGATTACTTGCAACATGATTTCTCCCATGACCTCAAGAACAAAAGTAACTACTCACAAATGATAAACATGTTCATGATCAGAGGATTATTAAATAGCATAATGGATCTGAACATATAATCTTCCACCAAATAAACCATATAGTAATCAACTACAAGATGTAATCAACACTACTAGTCACCCCCTAGCACCAATCTATAGTTCCGGTAACAAGATTGAATACAAGAGATGAACTAGGGTTTGAGATGAGATGGTGCTGGTGAAGATTTTGATGGAGATTGCCCTCCCCAAGATGGGAGAGTTGTTGGTGATGATGATGATGATGATTTCCCCCTCCGCGAGGGAAGTTCCCCTGGCAGAATCGCTCCACCGGAGGGCAAAAGTGCTCCTGCCCAAGTTCCGCCTCGAGATGGCGGCGTTCCGTCCCGAAAACCTCTCCTTATTTTTTCTAGGTAAAAATGACTTATATACCAAAAGATGGGCACCGGAGGTGGGCCGAGGAGGCCACAACCCACCAGGGCGCGCCTGGGGGTCCTGGCGCGCCCACGTGGGTTGTGCCCACCTGGTAGCCCCCTCTGGTGTTTATTGGCTCCAATATTTCTTAAATAATCCATAAAAAATCTTCGTGAAGTTTCAGCTTATTTGGAGTTGTGCAGAATAGGTGGCCTGACGTAGCTTTTCCAGGTCCAGATTTCCAGCTGCTGGAATTGTCCCTCTTGGTGTGTTCCTTGCAAATTATGAGAGAAAAGACATTAGAGTTACTCCAAAAAGCATTATTATGGATAAAAACATTATAAATAACAGTAAGAAAACATGATGCAAAATGGACGTATCAGTCAGCCATTTGCAAAGATATTTCAGTAGGTGTGATTTTATTCAAATCAAGTCTTTTATATAAAGAGAAAGGCATAACACTAACACCAGCTCCTAAATCACATAAGGCAGTTTTAACATAGTTTCTTTTGATGGAGCAAGGTATAGTTGGTATTCCTGGATCTCCAAGTTTTTTAGGCAATCCAACCTTAAAAGAATAATTAGCAGGCATGGTGGAGAATTCAGATTCAGTTATCTTTCTTTTATTAGAGATGATGTCATTCATGTATTTTGCATAAGGGGTCATCTTTAAAATATCAGTCAAGCGAGTGCGCAAAAAGACTGGCCTAAGCATTTCAGCAAAGCGTTCAAATTCTTCATCATATTTTTTCTTAGTTGGTTTAGGTGGAAAGGGCATGGGTTTTTGAACCCATGGTTCTCTTTCTTTACCATGTTTTATTGCCATGAAATCCCTTTTATCATATCTTTTATTTTTAGGTTGTGGGTTATCAAGATCAACAGCTGGTTCTATCTCAACATCATTATCTGGTTCTTTATCACTGTTTGGTTGAGTGTCTTCATGAACATCCTCATTATCTTTTTTCATTATCACTAGATGAATGTTCATTACCAGATTGAGTTTCATCATCAGAGATAGAAACATCATTATTATCTTCAGGAGATTTTTCTAGTATGCAAAGTCCCATCATTGTTCTTTTTCTTTTTCTTTTTAGAAGGACTAGGTGCATCAGTGTTATTTCTTTGAGAGTATTGTTCAATTCTTTTAGGGTGTCCCTCAAGATAAAGTGGTTCCTGAGTCATTCTACCTCCTCTAGTTACTACTCTAATAGCATGATCATTGATATTATTATTCATTTCCTCAAGCAACTCTCTGTGAGATTTAGCAACTTGTTCTAACTGAGTGTGAACCATAGATGCATGTTTTCCTACGCCTCTAACATCATTAGAGATTCTAAATAACAAGTCACTCAAACGAGCAATCATATCAGAGTTTTATTTCAATTGTTTCATAACATTTTCATTGAAGTGATCTTGTTTTCTAATGTAATTGTCAAACTCATAAAGGCATTGACTAGGATGCATATTATAAGGATTGTCCCTTTCATCAGATTTCATTAAGGAGTTTACCTTTACCACCTTGGGTGGTGATGTATCAAGTCCACGTATTCTTAAATAGGTGGTAAATTTTTAACATCCTCTGCTTTAATACCTTTTTCCTTCATACATTTCTTTGCCTCTTGCATATCTTCAAAACTTAGATATAAGATACCGCTCTTCTTCGGAGTGGTTTTATGCGGTGGTTCAGGAAGAGTCCAATCATCATAGTTTTTCAATATGTTATTCAATAATTCCTTAGCTTGTTCAACAGTTCATTCCCTGAAAACACAACCAACACAACTACCTAGGAAGTCCCCAGAAGCATCGGTTAGTCCATTATAGAAGATATCAAGTATTTCATTTTTCTTAATTGGATGATCAGGCAAAGCATTAAGCAATTGGAGAAGCCTCCCCCAAGCTTGTGGGAGACTCTCTTCTTCAATTTGCACAAAATTAAATATTTCCTGTAAGGCAACTTGTTTCTTATGAGCAGGAAAATATTTTTCAGAGAAGTAATAAAGCATATCCTGGGGACTATGCACACAATCAGGAGCAAGAGTATTATACCATATCTTAGCATCACCCTTTAATGAGAACGAAAATAATTTGAGGATATAGTAGTAGCGAATCTTCTCATCATGAGCAAATAGGGTGGCTATATCATTTAATTTAGTAAGGTGTGCCACAACAGTTTTAGTTTCATAACCATGGAAGTGATCAGATTCAACCAAAGTAATTAACTCTGGGTAGATAGAGAATTCATAATCCTTATCATCAACAAAGATAGGTGAAGTAGCAAACTTAGGATCACATTTCATTCTAGCATTCAAAGATTTTTCTTTCAGTTTGCAATAATTTCTTAAGATCATCCCTATCATTGCAAGCAAGAAAATCTCTAGTGTTCTCCTCATCCATAACATAACCTTCATCAGTTTCAATAATTTCATCAGTTTCAGTAATTTCATTCTCTTTGGCTCTAGCAATTTGTTCATCAAGAAAATCACCCAGTGGCACACCATCATCAAGCAAGGTGCTAGCATCATCATGAGTAGCATTCATAGAAGTAGCATCATCAATAACTTGCGACATATCAGGATTAATAGCATGTGGTGGTGTCGCGGATATACCCCGCGGTGTAACCCGCCGGATGTATGACCCAGCTGGAGCTTGCTGACTCACTGGTGACCCGCCCGGACCTGGCGGTTTACAGGCAACCCGCGTGAACATTGCAACTCACTGATGACCCGGCGGGCGGGTTAGATGGACGACAAGGCCCAAGGCCCAGTTGGCCGGTTCATGTGATGGTGGGTCGACTTAAGAAGAAAGGCGTGAGGATTATTTCCCTTACAAGGAATCAAGACCCGGACTTGTATCCGGCTTGTATTACAAGATAGACTATTCCTAATCCTGGTAGGACTCCACATGTAACCCGCCCCTCTAACTTATATAAGGAGGGGCAGGGCACCCCAAGAGGGACAGGCTGAATAATCTTGAAGGCTAGACACAACTAGAGGAGAGCCGGTTTATGCGGCAACTCCCTCATGAGCATAATGAGACCTAGCCACAAACAACATGTAGGGTTATTACCGGATGATGTTTCCCGGGGCCCGAAGCTGTCTAAACGCTTGTCTTGTGTGTTCGCCCGCTTCACATCTCTCGATTCCGATCAACCCCGTTCAGGCTACTACCTAATTGCGTTGGCCACACGACAAGTCCTCACACTAGGACATCTGCCATGACAAATCCACAACAGTTGGCGCCCACTGTGGGGCCAGCGCATGGTAGTTTTGAGTTCTTACATGGCAGCTTCGAAGGGATCAATGGATACGCTGTGGGCCGGATGACCAAGAGTCATCGCGGCAAGCTCTACATCAACGATGCAGGCTGGGGCCTCGAGGCCGGCTCAATCGAGTACGGGTACCGGGTCCCCTTCGGCGGAATCCACGTCTTCATCGGCAAGATCGGCGAACCGGGCCCTGAGCCGGACATCTGCACCGACATCCTCGAGACGGCTCAGCGTGCATGACCCGCCCGAGTTCAACCCACCGTGAAGCGTGCCTTTGTTGGTTTCATCCATGGGGCAGAAATTGAAGACGGATCTGTGTCTTGCGGTGATATGGCCATCTATTCTGATGGTGAGTCGTCCATGGGCGAGACCAATTCATTAAATAAACTGCAAGACGGCCGGCTTGGGGGCTATTCTGATGGTGACAGTATTCCGGACCCCTACGATCCGCCGAACAGGGTTGCGATCTTCATGGCCGGCACACAACGAGCGCTTGGTTCAACAACCGCCGCGGCTATGACCTCTAGTTCAATGGCTGCTGCGGCGGCTGGTGCTAGCGGCTCTGCGCGCCCGCCGACTCAACTTCTCACATAATTGTTAGAGGCTTTGGTGACTCTGATGGGGGTGGAAGTAACCCCGGACAACCAGGAACAACACAAGGTGGATGTGGCTAAGCTGCGAGATGAGATAGCTCTAACCAAGGAAGAGCTGGCGGCTGAGAATGCTAGGATGGCTGTAGAACGGGCTGTCTTGGATGCTCAGGCACAGCGGATCCAAGTGGATTCCTTCCGGCTCACGTTGGATCAGAACGCTTCAAATGAGGTCATGAGGAGGAGACACCGGAGTCATCTACTCCCAGTTTATGAGCCGAGGAACCTCTTCAACACGCCTGGAGCAGGGACCAGTGACCCGCCTGAAGGAAATATGCCCTAGAGGCAATAATAAAGTTATTATTTATTTCCTTATATCATGATAAATGTTTATTATTCATGCTAGAATTGTATTAACCGGAAACATAATACTTGTGTAAATACATAGACAAACAGAGTGTCACTAGTATGCCTCTACTTTACTAGCTCATTGATCAAAGATGGTTATGTTTCCTAGCCATAGACATGAGTTGTCATTTGATTAACGGGATCACATCATTAGGAGAATGATGTGATTGACTTGACCCATTCCGTTAGCTTAGCACTCGATCGTTTAGTATGTCGCTATTGCTTTCTTCATGACTTATACATGTTCCTATGACTATGAGATTATGCAACTCCCGTTTACCGGAGGAACACTTTGTGTGCTACCAAACGTCACAACATAACTGGGTGATTATAAAGGTGCTCTACAGGTGTCTCCGAAGGTACTTGTTGGGTTGGCGTATTTCGAGATTAGGATTTGTCACTCCGATTGTCGGAGAGGTATCTCTGGGCCCACTCGGTAATGCACATCACTTAAGCCTTGCAAGGATTGCAACTAATGAGTTAGCTGCGGGATGATGTATTACGGAACGAGTAAAGAGACTTGCCGGTAACGAGATTGAACTAGGTATTGAGATACCGACGATCGAATCTCGGGCAAGTAAGATACCGATGACAAAGGGAACAACGTATGTTGTTATGCGGTCTGACCGATAAAGATCTTCGTAGAATATGTGGGAGCCAATATGAGCATCCAGGTTCCGCTATTGGTTATTGACCGGAGACGTGTCTCGGTCATGTCTACATAGTTCTCGAACCCGTAGGGTCCGCATGCTTAACGTTTCGATGACAGTTATATTATGAGTTTATATGTTTTATGTACCGAAGGTTGTTCGGAGTCCCGGATGTGATCACGGACATGATGAGGAGTCTCGAAATAGTCAAGACATGAATATTGATATATTGGAAGCCTATATTTGGATATCAGAAGTGTTCCGGGTGAAATCGGGATTTTACCAGAGTACCGGAGGGGTTACCGGAACCCCCCGGGGGTTAATGGGCCATAGTGGGCCTTAGTGGAGAAGAGGAGAGGTGGCCAGGGCAAGGGCCGTGCGCCCCTCCCCCCTAGTCCGAATAGGACAAGGAGAGGGGGGCGCCCCCCCTTTCCTTCTTCTCCTCCACCTCTTTCCCCCTCTTCTCCTAATCCAACAAGGAAAAGGGAGGGAGTCCTACTCCCGGTGGGAGTAGGACTTCTCCTGGCGCGCCCCCTCCTGGCCGGCCGCACCTCCCCCCTTGCTCCTTTATATACGGGGGCAAGGGGGCACCCTAGAGACACAATAATTGATCGTTTGATCTTTTAGCCGTGTGCGGTGCCCCCCTCCACCATAGTCCACCTCGATAATACTGTAGCGGTGCTTAGGCGAAGCCCTGCGTCGGTAGAACATCATCATCGTCACCACGCCATCGTGCTGATGAAACTCTCCCTCAACACTCGGCTGGATCGGAGTTCGAGGGACGTCATTGGGCTGAACGTGTGCTGAACTCGGAGGTGCCGTGCGTTCGGTACTTGATCGGTCGGATCGTGAAGACGTACGACTACATCAACCGCGTTGTGCTAACGCTTCCGCTTTCGGTCTACGAGGGTACATAGACAACACTCTCCCCTCTTGTTGCTATGCATCACCATGATCTTGCGTGTGCGTAGGAATTTTTTTGAAATTACTACGTTCCCCAACAGTGGTATCAGAGCCAGGTTTTATGCGTTGATGTTATATGCACGAGTAGAACACAAGTGAGTTGTGGGCGATATAAGTCATATTGCTTACCATCATGCCATACTTTGGTTCGGCGCTATTTTTGGATGAAGCGGCCCGGACCGACATTACGTGTACGCTTACGCGAGACTGGTTCTATCGACGTGCTTTGCACACAGGTGGCTGGCGGGTGTCAGTTTCTCCAACTTTAGTTGAACCAAGTGTGGCTACGCTCGGTCCTTGCGAAGGTTAAAACAGCACCAACTTGACAAACTATTGTTGTGGTTTTGATGCGTAGGTAAGAACGGTTCTTGATAAGCCCGTAGCAGCCACGTAAAATTTGCAACAACAAAGTAGAGGACGTCTAACTTGTTTCTGCAGGGCATGTTGTGATGTGATATGGTCAAGACATGATGCTAAATTTTATTGTATGAGATGATCATGTTTTGTAACCGAGTTATCGGCAACTGGCAGGAGCCATATGGTTGTCGCTTTATTGTATGCAATGCAAATCGCCCTGTAATGCTTTACTTTATCACTAAGCGGTAGTGATAGTCGTAGAAGCATAAGATTGGCGAGACGACAACGATGCTACGATGAAGATCAAGGTGTCGCGCCGGTGACGATGGTAATCATGACGGTGCTTCGGAGATGGAGATCACAAGCACAAGATGATGATGGCCATATCATATCACTTATATTGATTGCATGTGATGTTTATCTTTTATGCATCTTATCTTGCTTTGATTGACGGTAGCATTATAAGATGATCCCTCACTAAATTATCAAAGTATAAGTGTTCTCCCTGAGTATGCACCGTTGCGAAAGTTCTTCGTGCTGAGACACCACGTGATGATCGGGTGTGATAGGCTCTACGTTCAAATACAACGGGTGCAAAACAGTTGCACACGCGGAATACTCAGGTTAAGCTTGACGAGCCTAGCATATAACAGATATGGCCTCGGAACACAGAGACCGAAAGGTCGAGCGTGAATCATATAGTAGATATGATCAACATAGTGATGTTTACCGTTGAAACTACTCCATCTCAAGTGATGATCGGACATGGTTTAGTTGATATGGATCACGTGATCACTTAGAGGATTAGAGGGATGTCTATCTAAGTGGGAGTTCTTAAGTAATATGATTAATTGAACTTAAATTTATCATGAACTTAGTACCTGATAGTATCTTGCTTGTCTATGTTGATTGTAGATAGATGGCCCGTGCTGTTGTTCCGTTGAATTTTAATGCATTCCTTGAGAAAGCAAAGTTGAAAGATGATGGTAGCAATTACACGGACTGGGTCCGTAACTTGAGGATTATCCTCATTGCTGCACAGAAGAATTACATCCTGGAAGCACCGCTGGGTGCCAGGCCTGCTGCTGATGCAACTGACGACATTAAGAACGTCTGGCAGAGCAAAGCTGATGACTACTCGATAGTTCAATGTGCCATGTTTACGGCTTAGAACCGGGACTTCAACGACTTTTTGAACGTCATGGAGCATATGAGATGTTCCAGGAGTTGAAGTTAATATTTCAAGCAAATGCCCGGATTGAGAGATATGAAGTCTCCAATAAGTTTTACAGCTGCAAGATGGAGGAGAATAGTTCTGTCAGTGAGCATATACTCAAAATGTCTGGGTATAATAATCACTTGATTCAACTGGGAGTTAATCTTCCGGGTGATAGCGTCATTGATAGAATTCTCCAATCACTGCCACCAAGCTACAAGAGCTTCGTGATGAACTATAACATCCAAGGGATGGATAAGACGATTCCCGAGCTCTTCGCAATGCTAAAGGCTGCGGAGGTAGAAATCAAAAAGGAGCATCAAGTGTTGATGGTCAATAAGACCACCAGTTTCAAGAAAAAGGGCAAAGGGAAGAAGAAGGGGAACTTCAAGAAGAACAGCAAGCAAGTTGTTGTTCAGGAGAAGAAACCCAAGTCTGGACCTAAGCCTGAGACTGAGTGCTTCTACTGCAAGCAGACTGGTCACTGGAAGCGGAACTGCCCCAAGTATTTGGCGGATAAGAAGGATGGCAAGGTGAACAAAGGTATATGTGATATACATGTTATTGATGTGTACCTTACTAATGCTCGCAGTAGCACCTGGGTATTTGATACTGGTTCTGTTGCTAATATTTGCAACTCAAAACAGGGGCTACGGATTAAGCGAAGATTGGCTAAAGGACGAGGTGACGATGCGCGTGGGAAATGGTTCCAAAGTCGATGTGATCGCGGTCGGCACGCTACCTCTACATCTACCTTCGGGATTAGTTTTAGACCTAAATAATTGTTATTTGGTGCCAGCGTTAAGCATGAACATTATATCTGGATCTTGTTTGATGCGAGACGGTTATTCATTTAAATCAGAGAATAATGGTTGTTCTATTTATATGAGTAATATCTTTTATGGTCATGCACCCTTGAAGAGTGGTCTATTTTTGTTGAATCTCGATAGTAGTGATACACATATTCATAATATTGAAGCCAAAAGATGCAGAGTTGATAATGATAGTGCAACTTATTTGTGGCACTGCCGTTTAGGTCATATCGGTGTAAAGCGCATGAAGAAACTCCATAATGATGGACTTTTGGAACCACTTGATTATGAATCACTTGGTACTTGCGAACCGTGCCTCATGGGTAAGATGACTAAAACGCCGTTCTCCGGAACTATGGGGAGAGCAACAGATTTGTTGGAAATCATACATACAGATGTATGTGGTCCGATGAATATTGAGGCTCGTGGCGGATATCGTTATTTTCTCACCTTCACAGATGATTTGAGCAGATATGGGTATATCTGCTTAATGAAACATAAGTCTGAAACATTTGAAAAGTTCAAAGAATTTCAGAGTGAAGTAGAAAATCATCGTAACAAGAAAATAAAGTTTCTACGATCTGATCGTGGAGGAGAATATTTGAGTTATGAGTTTGGTCTTCATTTGAAACAATGCGGAATAGTTTCGCAACTCACGCCACCCGGAACACCACAGCGTAATGGTGTGTCCGAATGTCGTAATCGTACTCTACTAGATATGGTGCGATCTATGATGTCTCTTACTGATTTACCGCTACCGTTTTGGGGTTATGCTTTAGAGACGGCCGCATTCACGTTAAATAGGGCACCATCAAAATGCGTTGAGACGACGCCTTATGAACTGTGGTTTGGCAAGAACCCAAAGTTGTTGTTTCTTAAAGTTTGGGGCTGCGATGCTTATGTGAAAAAGCTTCAACCTGATAAGCTCGAACCCAAATCGGAGAAATGTGTCTTCATAGGATACCCAAAGGAGACTGTTGGGTACACCTTCTATCACAGATCCGAAGGCAATACTTTTATTGCTAAATTCAGAATCTTTCTGGAGAAGGAGTTTCTCTCGAAAGAAGTGAGTGAGAGGAAAGTAGAACTTGATGAGGTAATTGTACCTGCTCCCTTATTGGAAAGTAGTTCAACACACAAACCGGTTTCTGCGACGCCTACACCAATTAGTGAGGAAGTTAATGATGATGATCATGGAACTTCAGATCAAGTTGTTACTGAACCTCGTAGGTCAACCAGATTAAGATCCGCACCAGAGTGGTACGGTAATCCTGTTCTGGAGGTTATGCTACTAGACCATGACGAACCTACGAACTATGAAGAAGCGATGGTGAGCCCAGATTCCGCAAAATGGCTTGAGGCCATGAAATCTGAGATGGGATCCATGTATGAGAACAAAGTGTGGACTTTGGTTGACTTGCCCGATGATCGGCAAGCAATTGAGAATAAATGGATCTTCAAGAAGAAGACTGACGCTGACAGTAATGTTACTGTCTATAAAGCTCGACTTGTTGCAAAAGGTTTTCGACAAGTTCAAGGAATTGACTACGATGAGACCTTCTCACCCGTAGCGATGCTTAAGTCTGTCCGAATCATGTTAGAAATTACCGCATTTTATGATTATGAAATTTGGCAAATGGATGTCAAAACTGCATTCCTGAATGGATTTCTGGAAGAAGAGTTGTATATGATGCAACCGGAAGGTTTTGTCGATCCAAAGGGAGCTAACAAAGTGTGCAAGCTCCAGCGATCCATTTATGGACTGGTGCAAGCCTCTCGGAGTTGGAATAAACGCTTTGATAGTGTGATCAAAGCATTTGGTTTTATGCAGACTTTTGGAGAAGCCTGTATTTACAAGAAAGTGAGTGGGAGCTCTGTAGCATTTCTAATATTATATGTGGATGACATATTGCTGATTGGAAATGATATAGAATTTCTGAATAGCATAAAGGGATACTTGAATAAGAGTTTTTCAATGAAAGACCTCGGTGAAGCTGCATATATATTGGGCATCAAGATCTATAGAGATAGATCAAGACGCTTAATTGGACTTTCACAAAGCACATACCTTGACAAAGTTTTGAAGAAGTTCAAAATGGATCAAGCAAAGAAAGAGTTCTTGCCTGTGTTACAAGGTGTGAAGTTGAGTAAGACTCAATCCCCGACCACTGCAGAAGATAGAGAGAAGATGAAAGATGTTCCCTATGCTTCAGCCATAGGCTCTATCATGTATGAAATGCCGTGTACCAGACCTGATGTGTGCCTTGCTATAAGTTTAGCAGGGAGGTACGAAAGTAATCCAGGAGTGGATCACTGGACAGCGGTCAAGAACATCCTGAAATACCTGAAAAGGACTAAGGATATGTTTCTCGTTTATGGAGGTGACAAAGAGCTCATCGTAAATGGTTACGTTGATGCAAGCTTTGACACTGATCCGGACGATTCTAAATCGCAAACCGGATACGTGTTTACATTGAACGGTGGAGCTGTCAATTGGTGCAGTTCTAAACAAAGCGTCGTGGCGGGATCTACGTGTGAAGCGGAGTACATAGCTGCTTCAGAAGCAGCAAATGAAGGAGTCTGGATGAAGGAGTTCATATCCGATCTAGGTGTCATACCTAGTGCATCGGGTCCAATGAAAATCTTTTGTGACAATACTGGTGCAATTGCCTTGGCGAAGGAATCCAGATCTCACAAGAGAACCAAGCACATCAAGAGACGCTTCAATTCCATCCGGGATTTAGTCCAGGTGGGAGACATAGAAATTTGCAAGATACATACGGATCTGAATGTTGCAGACCCGTTGACTAAGCCTCTTCCACGAGCAAAACATGATCAGCACCAAGGCTCTATGGGTGTTAGAATCATTACTGTGTAATCTAGATTATTGACTCTAGTGCAAGTGGGAGACTGAAGGAAATATGCCCTAGAGGCAATAATAAAGTTATTATTTATTTCCTTATATCATGATAAATGTTTATTATTCATGCTAGAATTGTATTAACCGGAAACATAATACTTGTGTGAATACATAGACATAGTGTCACTAGTATGCCTCTACTTGACTAGCTCGTTGATCAAAGATGGTTATGTTTCCTAGCCATAGACATGAGTTGTCATTTGATTAACGGGATCACATCATTAGGAGAATGATGTGATTGACTTGATCCATTCCGTTAGCTTAGCACTCGATTGTTTAGTATGTTGCTATTGCTTTCTTCATGACTTATACATGTTCCTATGACTATGAGATTATGCAACTCCCGTTTACCGGAGGAACACTTTGTGTGCTACCAAACGTCACAATGTAACTGGGTGATTATAAAGGTGCTCTACAGGTGTCTCCGAAGGTACTTGTTGGGTTGGCGTATTTCGAGATTAGGATTTGTCACTCCGATTGTCGGAGAGGTATCTCTGGGCCCACTCGGTAATGCACATCACTTAAGCCTTGCAAGCATTGCAACTAATGAGTTAGTTGCGGGATGATGTATTACGGAACGAGTAAAGAGACTTGCCGGTAACGAGATTGAACTAGGTATTGAGATACCGACGATCGAATCTCGGGCAAGTAACATACCGATGACAAAGGGAACAACGTATGTTGTTATGCGGTCTGACCGATAAAGATCTTCGTAGAATATGTGGGAGCCAATATGAGCATCCAGGTTCCGCTATTGGTTATTGACCGGAGACGTGTCTCGGTCATGTCTACATAGTTCTCGAACCCGTAGGGTCCGCACGCTTAACGTTTCGATGACAGTTATATTATGAGTTTATATGTTTTGATGTAGCGAAGGTTGTTCGGAGTCCCGGATGTGATCACGGACATGACGAGGAGTCTCGAAATAGTCGAGACATGAAGATTGATATATTGGAAGCCTATATTTGGATATCGGAAGTGTTCCGGGTGAAATCGGGATTTTACCGGAGTACCGGAGGGGTTACCGGAACCCCCCGGGGGTTAATGGGCCATAGTGGGCCTTAGTGGAGAAGAGGAGAGGTGGCCAGGGCAAGGGCCGCGTGCCCCTCCCCCCTGTCCGAATAGGACAAGGAGAGGGGGGCGGCGCCCCCCCTTTTCTTCTTCTCCTCCACCTCTTTCCCCCTCTTCTCCTAATCCAACAAGGAAAAGGGAGGGAGTCCTACCCCGGTGGGAGTAGGACTCCTCGTGGCGCGCCCCCTCCTGGCCGGCCGCACCTCCCCCCTTGCTCCTTTATATACGGGGGCAGGGGGCACCCTAGAGACACAACAATTGATCGTTTGATCTTTTAGCTGTGTGCGGTGCCCCCCTCCACCATAGTCCACCTCGATAATACTGTAGCGGTGCTTAGACGAAGCCCTGCGTCGATAGAACATCATCATCGTCACCACGCCGTCGTGCTGACGAAACTCTCCCTCAACACTCGGCTGGATCGGAGTTCGAGGGACGTCATCGGGCTGAACGTGTGCTGAACTCGGAGGTGCCGTGCGTTCGGTACTTGATCGGTCGGATCGTGAAGATGTACGACTACATCAACCGCGTTGTGCTAACGCTTCCGCTTTCGGTCTACGAGGGTATGTAGACAACACTCTCCCCTCTCGTTGCTATGCATCACCATGATCTTGCGTGTGCGTAGGATTTTTTTTGAAATTACTACGTTCCCCAACACCTTCGGTGGTAAACCGGGCGGTTGAAGCGCGTGGGGCTGGAGTGCCGGTTTAGCCACGCACGATTGGCTCTCCATATGTGAATAATACCCCGCCTCAGCATGTTTTGACGCCACCGGGTCATTATTCTAACCCTTTGGACAATATGATTGCTGCGGCAATGCGATTGGCGGCTCTACCAGTTGAAGGCGAGTCTCCAACGGCAATAGAGACACGACGGGCCAGGGAACTTCTTCAGACAGCCGTGGCTCAGCAGGTGGCTTATTCTTATAGTCGCGAGCGAGTTCACTCAACCCCTCGTCCAAGCCAGAGTTACAGTAGGCACATTGATTCACCGGTAGTTTCAAGCAGTGAACGGCATCGCAACCAGCCTCGTGGGTATGACCCGGCGCGTGGTGTTGCCAACGCATAGACTTTGGTGGATCAGGGCAGAGCGCGTCGGGAGGCCGAGCTGGCGGCTCAACAAACGGCTCATCAGGGTTCTCCGGTTTATCCCTCAACTTCAGTGGAGGCAGGCGTGACCTCTAGAACCTTGGGTGTGCCATGTTTAGTGCCGGCTATACGTAATGAGCGTTTGCCCAAAGATTTTAAGGGTCCTCGTAAGGTGCCTAATTACACAGCAGATCAACCCCCTGAAGCTTGGGTTGAAATTTACGAGATGGCAATGGAGCTGTTGGATGTTTGCGATGCCGCGTGCGCTAAGTATTTCACCATGATGTTGGACGGAACGGCTCGTACTTGGTTGAAAGGTTTGCCGCCCAACTCCATTGGATCATGGGCCGAGTTAAAAGCCCGTTTTATCCAGAACTTTAAAGACACGTGCAAGCAGCCTATGTCTATCATGGATTTGGACTCCTGTGTCCAAGAAGAGGGCGAGTTAACAACCCATTGGGTGCGCCGGGTCTCAGCCATCCTGCACTCATCGGATCGTATCAATGCCGGTTTAGCAGTTCTAATGTTGGAGAAAAACTGCCGTTTTATGCCTCTTAAGCAGAAGCTGGGGCGGCTTAAATGCCACTGCAACGCATGGGGGAGCTGATGGCGGCTCTTGTCAAGTACGCCGACTCTGATAGTACCAAGGACCCCGAGTCTGATGACGAAAGGCTAGGTAAGGGAAAAAAGAGCAGCAGCACGAAAGGGCAGCAGCATAACCCAGCGAGTTAGGGTGGCAGTGGTAAGCGCAAAGCTGATGGCAATTTGGATTTTGTGGCTAACACCAATGCGCAGGATAATAATCAGCGCTGCAAGGGAAAGCCGCCCCCTCGGTTTGGAGGGCCAAGATTCAATCTTGAGGAAATAATGAATCGACCCTTCCCGAAGCATGGTACGCGAGAAAAGCCGACCACTCACCTCTGGAAGGATTGCTTTATTATGAGGGAGTACAGAAATTCCAACTTTTTCAGAATAATCATGGGCCGGACGGCGGCTCAGGATCCGGTTTTCATGGTCTGGGTCACGGTGGTGGCGGTTCTAATTCCGGTTTCTAGAGCCAAGGCAATCAGTGTGGTTTTAATCAACAGTCTGGTCAAGGGAATCAGTAGCAACGGTCTGGTTATCAGAGTAATCCGAAGCAGTTGAATAGTGGACAGTATCATGTCTTCACCACGAGCTTGTGTAAGCGAGATCAGAAACTCCATAGGTTGGCAGTAAATGCGGTTGAACCGGCGATTCCCCATTATTTACGGTGGTCTGAACACCCTATTCTTTGGAGTCGTGAGGATCACCCACCCTGGGTTGATAATCCAGGCCACTTAGCTCTAGTGGTAGCACCACAGGTTGGAGGGTGCAAGTTCACTAAGGTGCTCATGGATGGAGGCAGTAGCATCAATATCCTTTATTATGATACTTCCCGTCGTATGGGATTGATTGACAAAAATCTTAAGCCATCCAATACCATTTTCCATGGAGTGGTGCCTGGTATAAGTCGGCGTATCCTATGGGAAAGATCGCTTTGGAAGTGGCCTTTGGGGATGAACATGATTCCGGAGCGGAGACTTTGACCTTTGAAGTTGTCAAGATCCAGAGCCTGTATCATGCTCTGTTCGGACGGCCGACTTAGGCTAAGTTCATGGCAAGGCCGTGTTATGTTTATCCGCAGCTTAAGATGCCGGGTCATAAGGGCACCATCATGGTACATGGGAGGCGGAAGATAGCCTTGGAGTGTGAAGAAGGCGATGCTGCTTATGCTGAGTATGTCTGTGCAACAGAGGAGTTGAAATTTTACAAGGATAATGTTGAACCGGCGGATATGACATCTTTGAAGAAGCCAACCACGGAGCATGACCCCTTGTTGTAGTTTAAGTCAGCGGATGACACTAAGCTAGTTGACTTTGTTCCTGGCGATTCATCCAAACAGTTCAGCATCAGTGCTAACCTGGATCCGAAATAGGAAAGCGCGCTCATCGAGTTCATCCGTGAGAACCGGGACATCTTTGCATGGAAACCTTCTGACATGCCAGGTGTACCGAGGAAACTCGCTAAGCACACTATCAACATTGATCCAAAGTTTAACCGGTCAAGCAATTCCTTCACCGTTACAATGAAGAAAGGCGCAAGGCCATTGGTGAAGAAGTGGCCCGGCTCTTGGCGGCTGGGTTTATTATTGAAGTGTTTCATCCTGAGTGGTTGGCTAACCCGGTGCTGGTACTTAAGAAAATTGGTACCTAGCGCATGTGTGTGGATTACACGGACTTAAACAAAGCTTGTCCGACTGATCCCTTTGCTCTCCCTCGTATTGATCAGATTATTGATGCTACGACGGGTTGTGAGCGTTTGAGTTTTTTTGATGCTTATTCTGGTTATCATCAGATCAAGATGGCAGTTAAGGACCAGGAGAAGACGACTTTTATCACTCCCTTTGGAGCCTTCTGCTATGCGTCTATGCCTTTTGGCCTCAAGAGTGCCCAGGCGACTTACCAGCGGTGTGTACAGAATTGCCTTCATAGTCAAATCGGGCGTAATGTTAATGCTTATGTGGATGATATTGTGGTGAAATCTAGGAAGAAGGAGACCTTAATATATGATTTGAAGGAGACCTTTGACAATCTCCGGGTCTACAAGATGATGCTTAACCCGACCAAGTGTGTCTTTGGTGTGCCAGCAGGCAAGCTCTTGGGCTTTCTGGTTTCTGAACAGGGTATTGAAGCTAACCCGGAGAAAATTAAGGCTATCACTTCCCTGGCTAAGACGACGTGTATTAATGATGTTCAGCGTCTGGCGGGTCGAATTGTGGCCTTAAGCCGGTTGGGTGAAAAGGCTATTCCTCTTTACCAGATGATGAAGAAGACAGATCACTTTGTTTGGAGTGATGCCGCTAATCAGGCGTTTGAGGCCTTGAAGAAACAATTGGCTGAGCCGCCGGTTCTTGATGCTCCCATTGATAAAGAGCCTTTGTTATTATATGTGGCTGCCAACAGCCGAGCTGTCAGCGTGGCGATTGTAGTGGAAAGAAAGGAGTCAGACAAGGAATATCCGGTTCAGCGGCCGATTTACTACATTAGTGAGGTGCTTATTGAGTCCAAGCAGAGGTATCCGCATTGGTAGAAGCTTGTATATGGGGTGTTCATGGCTAGTCGAAAGTTCAAGCAATATTTTCTGGGTCATCCCGTCACTATGGTTAGTTCTGCTCCTTTAGGGGATATTATTCAAAACAGAGAAGCCACCGGTCGGGTAGCCAAGTGGGCCATTGAGCTTGGACCTCATGGTTTGAAGTATATGCCTCGCACAGCCATCAAGTCTCAAGCACTTGTGGATTTCATCAACGATTGGATAGAGCTGCAGATGCCCGAGGAGAAGCCGGATAGCACATATTGGACTATTCACTTTGATGGATCCAGGCAATTGGAGGGCTCGGGGGCTGGAGTTATCTTGACTTCCCCATGAGGTGATAAATTTTGTTACGTTCTCCGGTTGATGTTCCCTTGTACTAACAATGCAGCTGAGTATGAGGCCTTTATACATGGTCTTAGGATGGCTAAGGAGATGAACTTAAGTCGGGTGAGGTGTTTCGGTGACTCAGATTTGGTAGCTCAGCAAGTTTCTGGCACTTGATTCTAAGGATCCACTCATGGCGGCTTATCGCCGAGAGGTTGATGCTATCGCTGGTCACTTCAAAGGTTATCAAGTTGAACATGTTGATCGCAGGAAAAATGAGGTGATTGATGCTTTGAGCCGGTTAGGGTCCCAGCGTAAGCCGGTGCCACCTAACACTTTCCTGGATATCCTGCATAACCTTCAGTCAAATTGCCTACAGAGGAAGATCTGGCTATTCCTGACCCGGAAGCACAATTGGTGGCGGCTCTTCATGCCATTCCTGATTGGAAAGTTCCATATTTGGTTTGTATGACCCGGGGCGAGTTACCTGAGGATGAAACTTTGGCCAGGCAGATAACCCGGCGATCTAAGTCAATGACTATTGTCAATGGAGAGTTGCATCATCGTAGTATTACAGGGCGTTTCAATGTTGTGTTTCTCCTGAAGAAGGTCGTGAGATCCTATGAGAGATTCATGAGGGAGATTGTGGTCATCATGCCGGCTCTAAGTCTCTCGTGGCCAAGGCTTTCCATCATGGATTTTATTGGCTGACGGCTCATGCTGATGCTGAGGATTTGGTCAGTAAATGTGATGGTTGTCAGAAATTTTCAAGACGAGCTCATGTGCCGGCTCAAGAATTAAGGATGATTCCAATTACTTGGCCATTTGCAGTCTGGGGGCTTGATATGGTTGGGCCTTTCAAAAGATCCAAGGATAAAAAGACTCACCTTTTGGTGGCGGTTGACAAATTCACAAAGTGGGTTGAAGCAGAGCCGGTTAGTAAGTGTGATGCGGCAACAGCGGTGCAATTCATCAAAAAGGTGATTTTCCGTTTTGGCTTTCCCCACAGAATTATAACTAATAATGGCACTAATCTCTCCAAGGGTGCTATGAAAGAGTTTTGTCAACGAGAGCATATTCGGCTTGATGTATCATCAGTGGGTCACCCCCAGTCCAATGGTCAAGCAGAGCGGGCCAATCAAGAAATCTTGAAAGGCATCAAGCCCCGGCTTATGGTCCTTTGCAGAGGACGCCGGGTTGTTGGGTGGAGGAGTTACCTTCCATGTTACGGAGCATCAGTACCACCCCCAACAGATCTATGGGTTACACGCCTTTCTTCATGGTTTACAGATCAGAGGCGGTTCTCCCCAGTGACATCCGTCACGATTCGCCTCGTGTGGCAGCTTATGTTGAAGCTGATAATGAAAAAGCACGTCAGGATGCACTTGACCTGTTAGATGAGGAGCGTGACCTTGCGGCGGCTCGTTCGGCGATTTACCAGCAAGATCTGCACCGTTATCACGGCCGCCGGGTTAAAACTAGAACCTTTCAAGAAGGTGATTTGGTGCTCTGGCTTATCCAGGATCAAACTGATATGCACAAGCTATCCCCACCTTGGGAAGGGCCCTTTGTGGTCAGCAAAAATCTGAACAATGTGTCATACTACCTTATCAATGTTCGAGACCGCAAAGACTCACGCACGTCGGAGGAGGAGACCCGCCGACCTTGGAATATTTCTCATCTTCGGCCTTACTATCCTTGAGCCACTGGCTCTTGTGATGTACATATTTTGACAATGTATATATTATGATGGATATAATAAAGCAGGCATCCCTGATAATTCAGGGCCTCGTTTCATTTTTAAGAATAATGAGTCTTTATTGTCACTTCATATGATCACTTGGGGGCTTCCTGCTCATTGAGCATAGCTATGACTACCCTCTTGATCCGGCTTGTACGCCATGATTACTAAATACTTGGGGGCTTCCTGCTCATTGAGCATAGCTATGATTACCCTATTGATCCGGCTTGTACGCCTGGAATGAAATACTACTCGGGGGCTCTCTGTTCAATGGACAAGAGTTTTTATGACCCTTGTAGTAGGCTTGGAAGCCAGGTGTATTCACCTAAAAACCCGGGTTATCCTGCCTTTTAAGTCTGCCACTCCGCCCAGATTGACTGGAATGACTCGCCGTACTTTTGACGAGTCAATCTTATACAGACCCTGAACTTTTCAAAGTTAAAACGACGATTGGTCATGTGAGGCCCAGCTTATAAGGTTGAATGAAGGTTTAACTCAGTGGCTGTGTGGCCCTTGAAAAGCACTTGACTTGAAGCTTGGCAGCCTGTGAACAGCTTTGTTTTTTGCTTTTTATTCGATTTGAACATTTTTGAGCTTTATTTTTTGTGATATATTTGAAAACCAATGAAGGATATGTTTCCTTATGGTTCATATATGAATTTATCCGGCGTTTGTTAACTCGGTCTGGCTTTGGACTATAAGTCGCCGGTGTATGATGATTTTATATACTTGGAAGCGTTGTGCTCTAAGTTTTGGGATATCACCCCTTGCTGCATATGGTGTTGTAAGCCGGCGGTATAAGTCAATTAAACAGGGCATTATGCGCTCAATCTTTTGGGTTGTGTCGGGGATATACCCCGCGGTGTAACCCGGTCGGAGGTATGACCCGGCTGGATCTTGGCGACTCACTGGCGACCCGCCCGATCTTGGCGACTCATTAGTAACCCGGCGGGCGGGTCAGATAAAGGACTAGGCCCAAGGCCCAGAAGGCCGGCTCATGTTATGGTGGGCCGGCTTAAGAGGAAAGGCATAAGGAATATTCTCCTACAAAGGAAGCAAGACTAGGATTCCACTTGTAATAGGGTCATCCTAATCCTACTAGGACTAGTCATGTAACCCGCCCCTTCAAACATATATAAGGAGGGGCAGGGCACCCCAAGAGGGACAGAAGAAAAATAATCACTAAGGCTAGACACAACTAAAGGGGAGCCGGCTTATGCGGCAACTCCCTCATGATCACAATGAGTCCTAGCCACAAACAACATGTAGGGCTATTACCGGATGATGTTTCCCGGGGCCCGAAGCTGTCTAAATCCTTGTCTTGTGTGTTGATCCACCTCGCGTCTCTCATCCCGATCAACCCCTCTCAAGCTACCACATAGACGCGTTGGCCTCACGACTAAGTCCTCACACTAGGACATCTGCCGTGACAATTCCATGACAGTTGGCGCCCACCGTGGGGCTGCGCATGGTGGTGTTGAGTTCTTGGACGGATTTCTTCCAGGGATCAAGAAGTTTGCAATTTACCGAATGAAGATGAGCCGGTTTGGAAGGATCTGCATCAAGTGCAAGTTTACCAGATTGAGATGAAAATAATTAGGGTTTGATGTTCTGTGCGTCGCCGGCGACGCGACACGATCCGTCGACAGGAGATTGATTTTTGTTTCTACACCGAGTCCTACAAGCTGTCAAATCATACTTTCGATTGAGTCCGACAAAAGAAATCTGCTGTCCGATCAGCCGAGTTCCGCAAGTTCCGGTTGCTGGATTATAGGCTCAAGTCCCGAGGAAATCAGACACTACTACTCGCTAAGTACTGGAGTACTAGTCTTATTTCTATACACTACGTCCGGTGCTTTTGACTCTACTTTTTCTACTCTACGTGAGATTTACTCAAGGCCGGCCAGAATATTAGTACATACATGCTCACGGAGATTTGATGGATAAAATTGATTGTTATATCAAGAGCCACTACCACCCGGACGTGGAGACGACGACGACGACGACTCGGGAATGGATACGGCCGTGGTCTGACTGGCGGGCCACCTGCTACTGCCGTACCACGAGCTCACAAGCCACCTTGAGTCGCCACCACAGTTGTGAGCCGCCCGGCCGGATCTGCCTGTACAAAACCGCCGCCTCGTCTACATGGAAAGTCGCCGTCGGGTCTCACCGCTCCTGCGTCCAAGCCGCCATGGCCCTCTACTCCAAGCTGGCCTCGACCTTGCCACGATTCGGCTTTGCCGCTGCACTAGCCGCGTTCGGGCCGCCCAATCCCCGGTTGCTCTGTGGCCCCGCCTTGGACGCTTCCGAGTCGCCTTCAAAGTCACCACTCCCGATGCTGATGTTTATGTGGTGTTTTCCTAAGCCGCCGCTATCTCTCGCTGGCCCACGGTATCGACCTACTGCGCCGTGGTTGCGAGACACGTTAACCTTGCTTTGAGCTGCTGCCATGGCCGCAAGCCCCGTTGAGCCGCCACCGCATGCCCGGACTAAGTTGCCCTCCGGCCGGCTCCGGTGAGCTCCACTCGGCGATGGAGATGGCGACTTAAGGCCACTGATCCGCTTGATGGTTCGGTTTGGCTTGTGTACCAAGGTCTGTGAGTCCCAAAGCAACAAAGACCCACAACACTGTTACTACCACTACTTCACGTCAATTGATCCAAGCAATAGTGCTTCTTGCTGTGACTCCCATGTGAAGACAAGTACATGATTATTAGTTGGGTTTGATGACTATTGTTTACATGGAGGGTTGAAGACCAGGGCTAGATGAGCACTGGATCGGATTTGTTTAAACTACTAGTACATCCGGCCAAAACATTGTTGGGGATCGTAGCAGAATTTTAAAATTTTCTACGCATCACCAAGATCCATCTATGGAGTATACTAGCAACGAGGGAAAGGAGTGCATCTACATACCCTTGTAGATCGCGAGCGGAAGCGTTCAAGTGAACGGGGTTGATGGAGTCGTACTCGTCGTGATCCAAATCACCGATGACCGAGCGCCGAACGGACGGCACCTCCGCGTTCAACACACGTCCGGAGCAGCGACGTCTCCTCCTTCTTGATCCAGCAAGGGGGAAGGAGAGGTTGATGGAGATCCAGCAGCACGACGGCGTGGTGGTGGAAGTAGCGGGGATCCCGGCAGGGCTTCGCCAAGCACAAGCGGGAGGGAGAGGTGTTGCAGGGGGAGAGGGAGGCGCCAGGGGCTGTGGTGCTGCTGCCCTCCCTCTCCCCCACTATTTATAGGGGCCCTGGGGGGCGCCGGCCCCCTGGAGATCCCATTTGAGGGGGGGGGGGGCGGCCAAGGGGGGTGGCTTGCCCCCCAAGCCAAGTGGGGCGCCCCCGCCCCTAGGGTTTCCAACCCTAGGCGCAGGGGGAGGCCCAAGGGGGGTGCCCAGCCCACTAGGGGCTGGTTCCCCTCCCACTTCAGCCCATGGGGCCCTCCGGGACAGGTGGATCCACCCGGTGGACCCCCGGGACCCTTCCGGTGGTCCCGGTACAATACCGATAACCCCCGAAACTTTCCCGGTGGCCGAAACTGGACTTCCTATATATAATTCTTCACCTCCGGACCATTCCGGAACTCCTCGTGACGTCCGGGATCTCATCCGGGACTCCGAACAACTTTTGGGTTTCCGCATACTAATATCTCTACAACCCCAGCGTCACCGAACCTTAAGTGTGTAGACCCTACGGGTTCGGGAGACATGCAGACATGACCGAGACGCCTCTCCGGTCAATAACCAACAACAGGATCTGGATACCCATGTTGGCTCCCACATGTTCCACGATGATCTCATCGGATGAACCACGATGTCGAGGATTCAATCAATCCCGTATACAATTCCCTTTGTCAATCGGTACGTTACTTGCCCGAGATTTGATCGTCGGTATCCCAATACCTTGTTCAATCTCGTTACCGGCAAGTCACTTTACTCGTACCGTAATGCATGATCCCGTGGCTAACTCCTTAGTCACATTGAGCTCATTATGATGATGCATTACCGAGTGGGCCCAGAGATACCTCTCCGTCATACGGAGTGACAAATCCCAGTCTCGATCCGTGCCAACTCAACAGACACTTTCGGAGATACCCGTAGTGTACCTTTATCGTCACCCAGTTACGTTGTGATGTTTGGCACACCCAAAGCACTCCTACGGCATCCGGGAGTTGCACGATCTCATGGTCTAAGGAAATGATACTTGACATTGGAAAAGCTCTAGCAAACGAACTACACGATCTTTTGTGCTATGCTTAGGATTGAGTCTTGTCCATCACATCATTCTCCTAATGATGTGATCCCGTTATCAATGACATCCAATGTCCATAGTCAGGAAACCATGACTATCTGTTGATCAACGAGCTAGTCAACTAGAGGCTTACTAGGGACACGTTGTGGTCTATCTATTCACACATGTATTACGATTTCCGGATAACACAATTATAGTATGAACAATAGACAATTATCATGAACAAGGAAATATAATAATAACCATTTATTATTGCCTCTAGGGCATATTTCCAACAAACATATGGCCACTTCAGCTGCGCTTTATCACAAGTCGCCCTGCGGTTTTGCTTGAAGCCGACACTGCCGCAACGCGCTGAGCCGCCGCAGCTGAGGCCTGCCGCGTCGCTTTCATCTTCTGCTATGGGCTATGCTGAGTCGCATTTGGCCGAGCGGCCTCACTTCCATCTCTCCGAGCCGCCTTTGCCACGTCACTATTACTGGTTCATCTCCGTCGAGCAGCCCGTCTTGGCCTGCTCTCGAGTGGTCTCGTCACCGCAACATCTGAGCCACCGCCATGGTTGCCTCCGTTTTGCTGCTGTGTTGAGCCGCCAGGGTTATATTAAGTCGCCGGTCTGTCTGAGCCACCTCTGTTGTGTTGAACGGATCATCCGTCGTTCGAATGACTCAGGTGATATCCATCCAAATTTGTTTTATTAACATATATTGTTTTTGTCAAAGAGCAGTTTATCTTTGCCTTGGTCTGCAATATTATTTATGCAGGACAATTGTTCACTGCAAGAGCGATGGTCGTGTCATGGATGTATAGCTCGCGCCACCATTATAATGCGCTAGCATCTAACTGTGACATCAAGCTTGACGAATATATAAGGCGCCGTTCTGCAGACCGGTTTACATCAACTCACTCGTCCGTGCGTCTTACATCACATGCGATTGATTCGCCCATCCGCCCGACTTACCATGCCTACGATTGACTCGCCTGTCTGCACCGGCTTACAACACCGTGGCCGACTCATCTGTCCATATCGCCTCTGATGATGCGGTCGTCTTTACCGTCCGTCTCTCGTGGCCTGGTCTACATCAACACACCAGGCCGCACCTGTCCGCATGAGCTGTGTATTGAGTATAAGCAAGTCACTGCTCGGGTAGCCCGGTTTTTCTTTTCCAAACAATTTAGAGGCAAATTATCATATATTATCTGCACTGGATGGCTCAATGGGCAGGCACACAAGTCGCCGCCACTACAGTTTGGTTAACTTCAAACAGCCAGTTGGAGTGAACCATTGGCCGAGTTGCTGACACGGCTTATACGGGATCATTTATAACCCGCCGCAGTCACCTCAACCTTCTGTGGATTCACATCGCGCTATCAACACCAATGATATACATCTTATGCTATGGTCAAATCTGGAGAATCTCAAGCCAACTCCACGAGTCGTCTTAAGACTCGGGGGCTACAACGATATGACTCAGCAAGTCTTGCCAGTTTAAGCAAATTCAAGAACCCCAGGACATTGGAGGGAAAAAATAACCCGGCCCCGGAGATTACTGCTATATCAATGAAAATTTAAGGGCCGTCAGAAAGTTTCCGGCTCAAGGGAAATCTGTCTCCCACAAAGCTCTGAAGCTCTCAAATCCGGTTTAAAATTCCGGCCCAAGAGGAATATCCATTTCTCGCAAGTTCAAGTTCTCAGAAAAATTACAGGGACCAAAGAGAGTTGGATGCACAGCACAACTCGAACATAGGTACCCGGCGAGCACAACTTGTAAGTATGTCACTTGGGGGCTTCCTGTTCAAATATAGGCGTATTCGACCAAAGAGAACATAGCGTGACTACCCTCTTGACCAGGTCATCTTGTTCAAACATAGGCGTATTCGACCAAAGAGAACATAACCTTTTCGGGTCATCCTACCTGTAGCCAGCTGCTTCAACTCCATCGGGTAATCCCGATTGACCCGTCGAACTCTTAACAATCAATCTTTTACGGTGTATTCACCAAAGATCCTGAGCTTGTTAAGGTTAAAACATCGGTTTGTCATGTGAGAGCACGGCTTACAAATAGTTAGGATAGATCCAGGCTTCATAAGCCGCCTTCCTTGAAACTTGGATAAATCGGCCCGTGAGGCATGATGCTACTCTGACCCCGCGTACTCCTGATAAGTCTATCTTTAAATAAGAGCTGAACTTATCTGGGTTCAAATGTCGATTGGGTATTGTGAGTGCCGGCTCACGAAAAGCATGTACCTTCCAGTGGCTCAGGCTAGTTTCATTGAAAAAGAAACTTTGGCTTGGCGGCCTGCAAAAGCCTCGAATTTTTTGATTTCTTATTTCTTTTCTTTATATGATCTCCTTTTTGCCATCTGGTTTTTACAAATCAGGCCAAGCTGCCCTACTTATGGCTCATATTTGAAGCATCTTTTGGGTCTCTACAACCCGCCAGGATGGCAGACTCTAAGTCGCCAGAGCATCATCATCTTATGTTCGGAGTTATAGCTCTAAAATTTTTAACTGTATGAAACGGATAAGCCGGCAGTGTGAGCAAATATCACAGGTATGATATTTTGTTATGATTATATAAGGTTGTGATTAAACCGACCCTGGTTTTGGATGTTAAGTCGCCAGTATATTTTGAATTGCGCCATCGGAATCATGCGCTTATGAATCATTGGATTATTACCTTCACTGGGTATGGCAATGTAAGCCAGCAGTATAAATCAATCCTACAGGTATGTTTTCCTGGTTATATGAATATGTGAGGTTTGATAACCCGCCCTAGCTTTTAACTTTAAGTTTTCCCGGATTACAATGGATGCGCATTAAGTCGTCATCGGCCAAAAGCCACTGAGTATTTAAAACTCCGGATTTACTTGTCAACCGATAAGGTATTCAAATCTTTAATAGCCAAACTTGACTGGATTGTCATGATGATATTGAATGATTGAGGTTTTCATACCGAAATATATTATTCAAATCTTGAATAGCCAACATGGCTGGATTTTTATTATGGTTATCAATAATCAATATTATGATTGAGGTTTTCAAAGTCGCTTTAGCGCAATGGCTATTATTTTATCAATGGATATGATTTATTCTACAATGGAAGGAATAGTCCCGAGTCGCTACAGGCTTACGACCCGGCACTTGGGGGCTACATTACTCAAGTTGAGATTACATCAAATATGCAAGTCCCATGTCACTACCAGCATGCACCATGGCACTTGGGGGCTAATGCAAAGTCATTTTTTGCTCACCTTATTGAAGACCCGACTCATCACATCATAATGAGCCGGCCCTTGGGGGCTACCAATTGCTCCTGTCAAAAATTTAAGGTACACAAGCTTTCATCCATTATATTGAATGGTTTATTGCTTAGTTGGTAGAGTACAAAGCTCTTAACCTTGTGGACGTGGGTTCGAGCCCCATGGTGGGGGTTACGTCATATGAAGTTATTTTCAATCAAGTATATATAAAAGTCCCAGCTCAGTATTATCTTACTGAGCCGGCCCTTGGGGGCTACACGTTGCTGTTCAAGTTTACATGATCATATCTACAAAGTCCCTGCTCATTATTGCATAATGACCTGACCCTTGGGGGCTACACTGGTTGAAGTTTTTATGAACATAAGGCAATTGCAAGTCCCAGGTTGCTGCAAGCATGACAACCCGGCACTTGGGAGCCTCATATGTGGAATATTCAGTTTTGACTAGTGACTGAGATGAACAACTTGGATTTCTTCAAGGTTGCAACATTTATATTGAAGCAAGTCTTAAGCTGTTACTACGCTCCCTTCTTAAGACTTGGGGGCTACAGGTGATATGAATATAATGGAGGAACATCTTCAAATTCTCAGTTTTGAGCAAACCAGGAAGATCAATTGTGTGACCCGGCGTTGGCAACAATCATGACCCGGCGTCTATAATAGTCATGACCCGGAATCATCCGTTTTTATAACCTGACGATTTTGGAAATCATAGCTCGACAAGTTCTACATTTTCAAGCCGGCTGAATATCAGTTGAATATTTGAAGACCAATATTTTTGTCAAGTCAGAGCATTGAAGGCCGAATCAAATGGATTCTTTATTTAAAATATTTCTTCTACAAGCAAATTGATTATGAAGCTGGTCTATTGACCCGGATTTTCTAGAAGGAAATGACAAGGACTTAAGGATGATCAGGTGCCGGCTTACAAGAATATTTAACTCGGAGCACAACCTGTCAAATTTGTTCTTGAGTTATTTTGCAGGATCAGTTTAATACGGATAAATCCAAATTAAACTGGGGGCTAATGTCGGGGATATACCCCGCAGTGTAACCCGGCTGGAGGTATGACCCGGCTGGATCTTGGCGACTCACTGGTGACCCGCCCGATCTTGGTGACTCACGGGTGACCCGCCCGATCTTGGCGACTCATTAGTAACCTGGCGGGCGGGTCAGATAAAGGATTAGGCCCAAGGCCCAGAAGGCCAGCTCATGCTATGGTGGGCCGGCTTAAGAGGAAAGGCATAAGGAATATTCTCCTACAAAGGAAGCAAGACTAGGACTCCACTTGTAATAGAGTAATCCTAATCCTACTAGGACTAGTCATGTAACCTGCCCCTTCAAACATATATAAGGAGGGGCAGGGCACCCCAAGAGGGACATAAAAAAATCGCTAAGGCTATACACAACTAAAGGGGAGCCGGCTTATGCGGCGACTCCCTCATGATCATAATGAGACCTAGCCACAAACAACATGTAGGGCTATTACTGGATGATGTTTCCCGGGGCCCGAAGCTATCTAAATCCTTGTCTTGTGTGTTGATCCACCTCGCGTCTCTCATCCTGATCAACCCCTCTCAAGCTACCACATAGACGTGTTGGCCTCACGACTAAGTCCTCACACTAGGACATCTGTTGTGACAATTCCACGACAGGTTGTAACCCTTACTGCACAGGTATGATAAGCCGGCAGTGTGAGCAAATATCACAGGTATGATATTTTTTTATGATTATAAAAGGTTATGATTAAACTGGTCCTGGTTACATTACAAAAAAAATGCACTCCCGTGATGATACGTGTTTGTCACAGTAGGTCGCGTTTTTTTTCATGCATGTACATCCATGGCGATTTTATGACAGAATCAAGATAGTCATACTGTAACATCCCAAATTTTCAATTTGGAATGTTATACATAGATCATCATTTGCATATCATGTTTTGTTGCATTTTGACAAATCCTCGATAAATCCTAAGCAACTCAAGGACCCTCGAAGAGAGTTGGGGATTTTCTCGAATTTTCTTATTTGATTTTTCAAACGAGGATTGGGATTTTTAATTATTTTTCTCTCCGGAAAAATATTTCAATTTTAAACAAACGAGGGGAGAAAATATGACTTCTCCAAAATATTGAAATACTGGAGGAAAAATGTTAAAATCATTATTTGGAATTTATTTGGATTTTATTCGCAATTTTTATTGCATTTAAAAATATGCATGTTTTCAAAATATTTATTTTTGATTTTAAAAATGTTCACCCTATTCTAGATTTTCTAACAAGACGGGGAAAATTTATTTCATATTTTTCTGTTTTTTATTTATTTTTCTACGCAATATTCTCCGCGGAACTATTTAAAAAAAAATTGCGCCCGCGCCGACTGGGCCAAAGGCCCAGCCGACGGCCCGCCCCGTCGCCTTCCTCCTCCCGCACGCCGACCGCCCGCCGGAGTCCGCTCGCCGCACGCCGCCTCGCCCGCCCCCTTCCCCAAGTAGCTGCCCCCCCCTCCTATATATATAGCCGCACCCCCCCCTTTCCTCACCCCGCCGCCGCCGCCTTTTGCCTCGCCGCCGCAGCCGGGAAGCCGCCGCCGCCGCCCCCTCGCGCCCCTCCCCGAGCCCGAGCCCGCCGCCTAGCCCCGCGCCCGCTGGAGCCCCGCCGTCGAGGTACCGCCGCTGCCTCATCTCGTGGTGACCGGTTTTCTGAAGAAGAAAAAACCTTTTGTTTTAAAAAAAACCCTAGATCGGTTTTTTTTCGGTTTTCTTATTTCACGAGCGTTCACCGAACTGTTCGTTTTAACGAACGCGTTCGTTGGTTTTTCCCTGTTAACGAACGTCCGTTATTTAACCGTTCGTCCATTTTTCTTTTTCGTCGTATTTTCTCGTTATTTTCACAGATTCGATTTCTGATCAAATTTTCGAATCTGTTTAACTTCTCGCTCGTTTATCGGAATCAGGTGATTCAAGCGCCTAGAGTTTCGTCTCGAAATTCTCTTTCCGTTTAACCTACTCAAACAAGTTTTTGCTACAGTAAAATTTGACCTAGATCCAGATTAGCAAACGAAGTTTCTTTCTTTCGCCGTTTGACTTTCGTTGCTTCTTTCGAGTTGATTCTTTTTGCAAACCGGAGTTCTTAAGTTGAACTTTCTGGTTGGATCTTTCTTTCGAGTTTTACCTGTGCATTAGTTGAGTACTGATTGTATGCTTGTTTGTTTGCGATAGAATACCCGGAGTGTGCCGCTTGTTACTTCGACTCGCTAGGTTTTGCGGATCATCAGCAAGGCAAGTAACACTTTGATCATGTACCTTCCATACCCAGTTTTATTGCATTAGATCTATTTTCTCAAACACATTGCATTATTAGGATCTAATTAAACTGTGGGTATTGGGAAGTAGTTGAGGTAGTACCTATTACCTGTTTCATTATCAAACCCTTGGGAGTTACTTCTACGTTGCTATTATATTGCCGTGCTATGCTCGTAGACGTGGATTGGGTTTGAGAGATATTCATGACAGATGTGAGTTGTTTAATAATGGTTCAACTTAAGGTGGCAACTAAAACTCACATCTGGGTGGATTGAGGCACCTGGAGAACCCAGTGTTGTCTGTATGTATAAGGTCCGCCACCCAGGCTCAAAGGGATCATAAGATTATTCATGCTAGAAACTTCCGTGTGCAGCCACAAGCTATTATGGGCTCTAGCATAGCTGAGTAGGTTACAGGATCTCTTGAAGAGGTGGACTAGCAGATGTAGGGGAAAGTAGGTGTACCGGTCCATCCAGAGTAGAGAGTGACTGTTTCTGAAAGACTGTGTCTCGGTCATCCGTTTCTCAAACAACATGCAGTGCGAGAATCAAGCGGAGGCGATCGAGTCTTGTGGGGAAAAGTGCACAAACCTCTGCAGAGTGTACAAACTGATCATGATTAGCCGTGTCCCCGGTTATGGACAACTTGAGTATCTAGTACCTGGATTATCATTTGAATCTCATCACCGTGATACTTTTAATTAATTTTGTTGGGTTAATGATGACACTTAATTGGGATTGAGTTGGAGGTACCTTCTCAATGTTTCAACCACCATGATAGTTAAATAAAAAAATTATTCCTTTGCAGTAGGATAAAATTGGCTTTTCGCAAAAACTGTAACCATAGAGCCTTTCCACCAGCCATATATGCATGTAGTATAGCCTTATCATTGTTCATTGCTCTCTATGTGTTGCTTTGCCAGCATATTCTATGTGCTGACCCGTTTCCGGGCTGCAACGTTTCATGTTGCAGACTTTTCAGACGACGAGTAAGGTGCTTTAGGTCGTGGTCTTATACTCAGTGATGCCGCTGGAGTTGATGGACTCACTATTCTTCCAAGTCTTCCGCTGTTATCGTTATTAGATGGCCTTAAGCCATGTTTTTTTACTTAATCTCTTTGGAGATATTCGATGTAATAAGTGTGTGATTGCTACTCTGTTATAAATCCTCCATTTGTACTGTGCGTGTCAACATTACTGATCCAGGGATGACACTGGTGCACAGCAGCACAGGCCATTTGAGGTCTGGTCGCTACACATACCTATGTGTCGTAGAAGTGTTCCATGACATTACCAAAATTATCATCACGGAAGTGTCCACTTCCATGACGATAAATCGCGCGTCACAGAAGTGCTTTCGTCAAGGGTGACCAACACGTGGCATCCACCGTAACGGAACGCCGTTAAGCTATCGGGTCGGGTTTTGGATCCGATAACCTGTTAACAGCCCCGACCAATGGGACATTTCCACGTGTAAAATTCTTATTGGCCGGACGAAACACGTGTCAGCTCGTCAGTGGGTCAGATAGGCGCCTATGATATGTCGACACGTGCCACGGCCCACCACTGGCCCATTTAGCTTACAAAGCCGGCCCGTTTGACTTGGTCAAAAGTTAAAGGGCTGGCCCATGAAAAGCCTGTTAACGGTCTCTTCGCAAATAGCCCATTTTACGGCCCGTTAGGCCCTAAACGAAATCGGCCCAACAACGTCATGTGGGCCGTCGAATATAACACCAGCCCATTTCACTTTCGGCCCATGTATGGCCCACGACGTCTTTCGGCCCATATGAGGCCTTCGTATCTTTCGGCCCTTTACAGGCCCACGGTGACTCTAGCCCATAATGAACAGTAATTTTCTTTATACCCGTTAACAGCCCGTGATTTACATGGGCCGTTTCGAGCCCGTGTTAGCTTTCGGCCTATTGATGGCCCATACGTTCTTGGGCTCCTTTTCGGCCCTCGATTACTTCCGGCCCGTTACTGGCCTCTTCCCCTAATGGGCCAAATTCGGCCCATGGCAAGAGTCGGCCCGTTACTGGCCCGTTCCCCTAATGGGCCAAATTCGGCCCATGGCAAGAGTCGGCCCGTTACTGGCCTGTTAACCCGTTGCGCCGTTTCCAGCCCGTCCTATATTCTGGCCCATTAACAACCCGTTATGCCTGTGACAGAATTAAGCCTTTGCTGTCCTACGGCCTGTTAACGGCATGTTACCGTGCTGGGCTGATACCAATTACGCCCGATTACGGCCCATGTAGACCCATTTATCCGACGGCCCGAGGCCCACCGATTACAGGCCCATTTATCGACGGCCCGTAGGAGACCCATGGATCCTACGGCCCGTATGTGGCCCATGGTAGTTGCGGCCACTAGCAAACCAGGGAAAAAGAAGACTAGGAAATAAATAAGGCCGAAACTAACGCTAGGCTATTAAGGCGATTGCACAGTTTACATCCACTCGGCATCAAAGATCGCCACCAGTGCAAATATAGGGAACACCCTACACTATACAAAAATGGCTTGCTGTTTTCTTCAGCCGGTGGCTGCACGTTAAGAATAAATTTTGTATCGCACCAAAACAAATTACAACTATATAACAAAAGGAAGGTTGGCATAAAACTTAACAGTCTAGCAGATAAATGCACCACCAGAAGTTCAGAAGCTCAGTTCATTTGACCTGACTATTACGTTTCCATGCTGTATTGTCCGATGGAGCACCATAACCCTCGCCTTCATTTCCCCTAGGCCCCTGAACAACATAGCAAATGTCTGATAGTCTGGTTTAACCATGCATATCTTGACGACATTGAGCAATGTTTCTCCTTGTTTCACAAAGGGTCTCTGTTAGGGAATGGACTTGTGTCTGGAGCGCAGATACAACATTGCTTTGAGCTTGCATATCTTGATCATGAGGAAGTTTGGATGATATTGCCTTAACAACCAACCCAGTATTACGCAGGAACGTGCTTTTGGCACTGTTAGTGGACAGGTACTGACCCACTGCAGCAAGAGCTGACATTGCGGTTATAGTTGCCTCGCCACCTTCAGAAGGTGGCGGTTCCACCATTTTTTCCATAGCTCGCTAAAAAGTTGAGGTTTTACATTAGTAGTACCAGAACAGAAGATATTAAGGAGGCAGCAAAACCAAACAAAATAGCTTTGGTCTATATACAGAACTTATTCTGGTGAACCCATGTAAAATATTAGTTGTATTTTATTGCAAAGTACATAATAAAACCAGGTTCCAAACATATGACCATGTACCATCGCTAATGTATTGTCTATTTCTTCACATTGTATTGAGGGCGAAGGATAAAGAGACGAAGTTTATAATACGGCAAGCATAGTATGACATGATTCATATCACAAAACAACTGAGAACAGACAAACAGGCAATTGTAATGTTGTGTGGGCAAGTCCAGCACGGAACTAGATTACGGGTCAAGATCAAAGGAACATCACTCCTCTCTTTTAAACCTTGTAAGGTGCAATGATACGCTAAGACAATTGTGTATAAAATTGAAAAGAGTAATAGACATTGGCTGCAAACCATGCAGTTCAAGGCACAAATCAGAGTAAGTAGTAGTTAAAAGGCATGAGGATTAAGGACTTACAACAGCGGCTTTGACTGGTGTAGTCATGCCCTTCTTCTTGCTGGTGTGACAGTCCTTGAAGATTTCCACAGCATTTGGTTCAGGTACTTTTTGGTCCTTGGGGGCTTTCCTCTGCATTTCGAACAAGTCAATATAGATCTGATAATATGGTACAGCGAAAAGAGTGAAACAGCAGCTAATTACAAGAGCCTCGCAGTGTGCAATATAGCTACGAGATCCTGTCGTCTGTTGGAATTTCACTTTCGTACGGTTGGCCTTGTTCTTTGAACAGTTCACCTACAAGAAGATAGATTTGTGTGGCACATGCATAAATAGGACTTCAACATGTGATCTGATCGCATATATATAATGTACCTGATACTTCAGATCAGACCAGTGTTTAACAAGGCCCCTCCAGTCTTCATCCGATATATTTTCCACTGGAGATGTTTGGGAAAGTTCACTGTTAGCCTTGCCTTCAAAGTGAGTTTTCCTCAAGTTATACCAATACTGTCGCAGAGCAGACTTGAAAACATGGGTGCAAGCTTGTCTGGTTGCATCATCTTGGCTATCCAACTTGAACCTCATCTGTTGAAAATTATGGGAGTCTCATTATCAGCAACCTAGAAAGTATGGGACAGAGCAAGACGATATTACTAGTTTCCATACATAACCATACTTACAGATAAATGGTCGAGGAAGGTGTTGAACTGGGTTTCGTCTTTGTCATTCCTGTATTGAATCCATGTTGGGAGGAAACGTACATGACACCTAATGGCAACCGCTACCTCTGCTGACTCTGTAGCATCACGTGGCCTTTTTAAACCTGCCTCAAAACGGATCTCCATTCTTCCTCCTCTAGATTTAGTTAACCTATCAAGCATTATCCCTGATGTTTGTTTCCTCTTGCGCCTAGGTGCTAGTCCAACAACGAACATAGGAAGTGTTAATGTACATCAAACTGTGAGACTACATATAAAGAAGTATGCAACTGTAACTTGACTCCAGCAACTACCTTCTTGTTGTTGAAGCTCACAAGGTACATCAAGGGAGCTTGGGAACGTGCTGCTAGCTCAGTTGACGCACGAGTAAGTCGTGCAGCTGGTAGTACTGTGGTAGGTGTTGCAAGAACTAGGGCTGTCTCTGCTTGTTTGGTGGCAGCTATTTGTTTCTGTTTGGCTTTTTTTGCAACTCGTGTAGCATGGGATGCCGTGTTTGTAGAATTTTCCGCTGGACTTTGACCTTCTATTGCACCATCAGTACCAGCAGAATCTGCAGGATTCATCCGCTTCTCATTCCCTGCCATTTTGTGTTTCTTCCTCTTTCTCTGTGCCATGTTAAGTCAAGCCGACAAGAAAAACGAATAACAATTTAGTTCTTCAGAACAAATTGATGCATGATGCAGACGAACTGCTTTGATGTTAGACAACCACATGATAGGAGGATGTAATATGTATGAAAAACAGGACGGAAGAGATAACCAGAACTATGATGTGTAAACTAAGAAGAAGACATTTCACCAAATTAGAAGCAATGCAATGGAAGGTAGACACCATATCAAAGATGCTACAAATATCGCTCTGCCAAGTTAACAGTGTCTCATCATAAATGGCGTTTAAACAAATGTGAAGTAGTACAATAAATAAATCATATGCAAGATGCAAACAACATCACACTACCATGTTAGAGGTCTCTCATCATTAGTGCCATTGCATATTCACAGCATTGCATATTCACAGCTTATGATGTGTAAACTAAGGAGAAGGCATTTCAACAAATTAGAAGCAATGAAAGCTAGACACCATATGAAAGATGCAACGAATATCACTCTACCAAATTAAAACTGTCTCGTCATAAGTGCCATTTCAACAAATTAGTAGTACAAGCTAGAAAAGAACGTGAGATGTAACCTATATCACACTCCGAAGTCAAACGTGTCTTATGATAAGTGATTGTTGCAGGTTACACAACAGTAGTAATTTGATGTAAGAACATGGTGTGATAGACAGATATTGTATGTTCTAGAAACAGGAACACGTGTCTTATTCAAGTATAATGTGTAAAGTAAGAAGATGGAATTCAACAAAATTAGAAGCAATACAAGCTAGACATCACACATAACATGCAACCACATATAATATTGCCAAGTTAGAGGGAGCACCGGTGATGCTGCACTAGGGGAGACGTGCTCATCATAAACACAGCTTTGTTGAGTGTATATGCATGTGTTGTCTTGGAAATCATCTTGGGGGTGTGGAGGAGTAGAAACTGTAGAGGCCCTCCATTCGGAAGGAGCACCTTTATCCGCTGCCTTGCTAACTTCCTTCCGCTTTATTGATTTTGAATTGTCAAGTAAAACTGACAAGAAAAAGCAATAGAATTCTCTCTTCAGAACTCATTCATGCATGATACTGACAATCACTACTTTGATGTAAGGCAAACACATGATACCATGATGGAATATGTACGAAAAACAGGACGACATGGCATGTTCACAACTGTTTGTGTAAACTAAGCAGAAACCATTCCAGCAAATAAGAAGCAATGCAAGCTAGACACCACATGAAAGATGCAACCAATATGACTCTGCCAAGTTAAAAGCGTCCCATCATAAATGGAATTTCAACAAATTAGAAGCAGCGCATGCTATAAATCATATGAAAGATGCAACTAATATCGCACTGCATATACTAAAGGTGTCTCGTCATGTTGATTGATGCGGGATACAAAAAAACAATAGTTTTATGTAAGGACATGCTTAATAGACAGATGTACTATGTACTAAATACAGGAAGGCATGTCACATTAACTGGTATAATGTATAAGCTAAGCAGACTAGCACATGCAGTTTAACCAGATTGGAAGAATTACAATCTAGACACCATATGCAACATGCAACCACATATCACGCTGCCAAGTTAGAGCAAGCACCTGCGATGCTATTGTAGGGGAAATGCTGTAATCAACTACAGAGCTACGTTCACTATCTTCATCTAGCATTTCTGTTTCTTGAGAATCATGTCGGGAGGTTGACGCTGCATTCTTTAAATGAGGAGTAGTCCCCTTGCCTGCCTGCCTCGTCATAAGTGATTGATGAGGGATACACAAGAACATTAGTTTGATGTAAGAACATGGTTAATACACAGATGTACTAGTATGTATCAAAAACAGAAAGGCATGTCATATTCAAAGGTATAATGTGTAAGCTAAGCAGATGCAATATAACCAAATTGGAAGCAATACAAGCTAGACATCCGGCTGGAGTGGTGAGCATGATCATCTAGGACCTGAGAGCCTGGTGGGAGGCGGGCTGCTTCGCCACCATCACAGCTTTTTAGTTGGCTTCCAGGTGATGCCTATCTTTGCTGGGCTTGTCACTGGCTCGGCCAGTGCCTTGACTAGCTATTTGTCTTCTGGTGCTCACGGGGTGGTGGTTCATGTAAAAAAATATCTTTCCTTATCTTACCGACTTTGGCCTTTCGAATACAAGCTAGACACCATATGGAACATGCAACCACATATGACACCGCGAAGTTAAAGCAAGCACCTGGGATGGTGGTTCATTGCGAGCGAGGTCATCAACTCCAGAGCTACGTTTACCGTCTCCATCTGCTGACACTGCACCCTTTATAGCGTTGTAACGTGTCTTGCCTACCCGCATACGAAGCTGGAGCGACTTCTCTCTTTTCTTTTTGGCTTCTCTCATGGCAGCAGAGTCTGAAATACCCTTGCATAAAAACACAATAGTGAGAGTAAGGGTGAAGTGTGTGCAGAACTAGTGCACTGTAAAAGTAGCAGATAGCAGGTGGCTGAAAAATAAATGACAGGAGACATATGATAGCTCTACAACATTGCATGGCAAACAAAATTAGATTCTACTCCGTATGATTTTGTAATATATGAGCACAGGAAATGCAGGTACTCCTCCAGCACACCACCACATGTGGTCATATCTAAGATAACAGTCGACTGAAAATAAATAGGTCAGTCGATTTTTTTAATGAACTGTCTGATCTATAAGGAATGGGCAGATGGCCTTCGTCTACCTCCCGCCAGTCACTGTTGACGATCTTTCTCGAACCGCCAGCGACCACCGGCCCAGACCCCTGCCTCCGCCGCCCCGCCCTCCCATCGACCTCACACCACCGCCGTGCTTGGCAGCGCCCCCAGGCCATCCCTTTAATCCCGTCCGACCTCCAGATCGGGCGCCAGTAGCTCTAGGCCGCACACGCCCCTAAGATAAACACCAAGGCGCTGCTTCCCCAGCGTAATAGGCGTACTAGCGCCTGTTACGCCGGGGAATGCTTCCGTTAATTGGGAATCAACTGGCCAGAAATTGAAATTCAGGGGGGCGACGGACCTCTAGCTAAGGTGAAATAGTATATGAGGAGAAACCTTGTGCATCGCGAGTTACTAGGAACATCTAGTATCAAGAAGAAGTGGTCAACTAGTGTCTTCTATGGGATGAATACCGTGCAAGCAGACGTAAGATTTGCACGAATAAGGGAAGAGGAGTACCTTTTTCGGTTGCCGGTGTGGTCACCTCCACATGTCGCGCCGATCTTCTTCTTTTTACCGGGGAAACCGATGTTCTGGAGGGTGCAGGCTTGGACGAACCCATGGACAAATTGTTGACTGGGTTGTCGTGGCCGTATGTCGGCGGAGGGGAAGCAGATCCGAGGCGGCGAAGGACGGCGTAGCAGGAACAGCTCCGGTGCGGTGGAGGGTGGCGAAGTTGGAGCGGCAGCGGTGAGGCGCAGGATGGCGTGGTTGAACTGGCTCGGGTACGGACGGCTCGGCCTCGACTTCAACTACTAGCCGTGGAGGGCGTTGCGGTTGAGGTTGCGGTGGACGACGACGGCGGGCTATCGGCTCCGGCGTGATGGAGGAGGGCGGCGGTTGATGGGTGGGATGGGGTGGCGGACGGAGGACGCCGGGGTTTCACGGCTGGTGGAGAGGTAGTTTTGGTGCCCACGGAGTACGAATGGGGAATTGGACGGGTGGGGGGGAACCATGTTTCGGTCTGGGACGCGCTTGTTTTTGGCTTTTTTGAACAGAAGATGGGACGCGCTTGTTTGAAATTTGGGAAAAGTACAAACTTTGCCCCCCTCTTAAATTTCGGACCTACTGCGGGTCGGGGGTAGGATGGTAATCCCAGGTGTCCCAAATAGTGGGCCGGAGCGATTTCGGCCGCGCGCATGTGTGCTTAGGCGGCCATTGTGTATGAATGTTTTTCGGATGCGGTTGTGTGGCGTCTAGAAGAAGCTACAAACCTACCCCGGTTTAGACCTTTGGATGTCGGGCCGGTAGGTTTCACGGGTCGGAGTTATTAGAAAAGTAATTTCCTTGTACTACCAAACATTGGTCTCACGCGGTTTCGGGCGAGTAGAGGCTCTTTTGGCGCTTCGTTCGAAATTTTGGAACACAAGCATTCACGTTTAGAGTACTCTTGAACTATGAGGATTGACCTAAATAGACAACGTTATATTTGACCTTGTATGTTTGAAAACCTCATTAAATTATCTGCTTCTTTTTGAAATTTTGACACTTGAAAATCCTATAACTACGATTATTTTGGAATGGAGGAGCTAAATTTGAATCTATTTTGTACACGACTACATATGCTATTATGTACAAAATCAGAGCAAAGATTGGTGCCCCCATAATTTAGGTATGGTTTACAAATGCCATGATATAAAATTCAAATAATTGAATGGACTTCATGTTGAATTCGATTTTTTTAAACCACCTTAAGTTGAATTCAAATGTATGCTAGTTCATAGGTAGCTATTTATAATGTCCATTTTGTAACTTTTGTATGTATAATGTGCTTTACACACACAACATGAACTATACTCACGTTTATATTCGATTGCTAAAGCGATGCATTGTCTGGAGTTCAAAATACTAACTATGTGGATCAATTGTGTCGAATAATAACATAGACATGCTCAAATTCGATAGAATCTAGATGTCTGATGGATTGCAAATATCATGATCCCATCCTAATATTTGGATACAATTTATATCTTTAATCAATGTGTAGAGCAGTCTTTTACGTGTAGTTTCACTCTCCATCGGTGGTCTCTCACACATGCTCACACACTCTCTCTCGAGGTGTCTTTCTCACACACATGCTCTAGATATAACCCTCCCTCCCTCTCGTAACCATTTACAATTGTTTTCACTAACCTTTATCACAAGCACTCTTCCTCTCGCAAACATACACACGCACAATCCTCATCGACCCTTTCTATATACATGGACCTGCCTACGTGTCTCATGTACGCACATTATCTTTACGCCTGTCTCTCATGCATTGTCTAACACCTCTCTTCCTAATCGACGAGTATGATTCTAGCAGAGCATTCTGTAGGATGCCCCTTAAAGTTAGGTTGGATGAATAGTAATATCAGAGATAAAGGGGTTACCTTAGTCCGAGAACCTAGGGTTACAAATCCTAGCCGGCTTTGTCAGTGGACACAGAGTCCTTCACAATTCTGCTATCTTTGTCTTGTACGACTAGTCATCCATGGGTCTTCCTAAATGCGTCACGGGCCGACCAATGTGGCGCAGGACGGAACCGGACGAAGGGCCTCACCTCGACCCACCGGACCTCACGCGGTGACACACCCTCTGCCCCCACGTCTCATTATCTTCTCACACCCACACATACCAACACAAACACCACACACACAGAAAATTTCTCCTGGTGCCTCTATTCCCTCCCCCCTTGCATATACACACTCAAGGGAATGGAATCTCTTGTCGTGACGTCATATT
This sequence comes from Aegilops tauschii subsp. strangulata, assembly GCF_002575655.3. Taxonomy (NCBI): domain Eukaryota; kingdom Viridiplantae; phylum Streptophyta; class Magnoliopsida; order Poales; family Poaceae; genus Aegilops; species Aegilops tauschii. The sequence continues at coordinate 113,040,044 of NC_053035.3, forward strand.
CGTCTCTCTCTCTCTAGACCACTCTCATTTCTCATGCTATCTCTCCCACGCCCCCCCCCCCCCCGTCAGCCCCTCTATCCATGCCTCTCTCGAATACGTAATACACACACATACCTCTCTAGGCCCCGCCAAATGCATCAACTACACATTCACACATGTTACATCATGTACCCCATTGATCTAAAAAGCCCTCTCTTCACGTTTATTTCGCATACAACATTCCTTTTGAATAAAGTGTGGCCAAAAAATTATTTTAGAGTTTCTACATATATACAACATTACAAAGTTATATGGAGGAGTACGAACGCTAATTTGCATTGCATGGTGCCCACAATGATATTTATTCCGCACTGTGAATTTGTATATTTTTATACTATATACAAAGTTAGTCATAATAAAGAGAAACGAAGAGCATCTCTCTCTCCATCGCATACCCCCCCTGTACGCCCCTTTCACGTATGCACACAAAACTATCTCCAGGTCCTCTAAAAGTAAGCCCCCAGAAAATTCACGCATGTTTCATCTTTCTCTCGCGATATATGCAATGACGATCATTGTATTTGAAGCGAAAGCACGATACGTACATTGGACTTCAAAATCCACTCATTACGGTCACCATTTACGTTTAGTGGTTATTATACAGTCACGGGCTCACCTTACAACTCTGTATTTGCTCATGACACGACTAGTTGACCAGTTAAACGCTCCACGTGGCACCTCTAGTGTTGCATCACATTTTCTCACTACCATCGTGCCCACCTGTCGACTTGTATATACTCTACATCTACACTCTTATAAAATACATAAAATACACTCTTATAAAAAACAGAGTTGGTGATGATGGTGTGCCTGCCATCCTGCAATATAGGGCGTCCGATTTATATCTGACGGATAGGAAAGAAACTATGGCAATTTTGCAAAAAGGTACCCACACACCTCTCCACATTTACAAATAAGGCCTTCCCTCGTTCATCCTTTTCTCTCACAAGATAAACAAGTCATACAAATGCATCTTGATGTTACGTGCAATGCACGGGCATCTTGCTAGTAAGAATGAAAACAAACGACAAAAAAAATATTTGGACAGTGGTTCGAAGTCATGACCGCGGGCACAACGGACAAGGTGGCCTTGTATTGGTAAGCTGAGCCGTCTGTTTTAACACACACGAGCTGGTGTGGTGATTATACACACACGCACGCATGCACACGAACTGCATCCACGCAACACTCACACAAACACATGCACCCACGCACGCACGCAACACTCACACGTACACACACAGCCACGCACGCACGCAACACTCACACGCACGCACGCAACACTCACACGCGCACACGCACACATGCACACACCAGTACACCACACGACCAACACACACTCTCACGCTCAAGTGCTCAACCTACACGTGCATGCGCACACATCAGGCCCTGACAGACACATACACAACCATGTGATTCCCGCGCACGGGTTGGAGCCTTGTCGCGCCTGCGTAAATTTGTGTTTATCTGACCTTTTGCCTATGCGAACTAACAGGTGGGACCCACAAGGAACGTGGTCAATTTAACTAGTCAACATGGCGCCACGCAGACTATTTGGCCGGTCAACAGAGTGCAATCCGATGCTGAACTGTGAGCAATGACCGTATAATCACCGCAAAACGTATATAGTGACCGTAATCAGCTTATTCTGAAGTTCGGTGACCGTATTACGCTTTTCTCTCTGTAGGCCCTCCAAAACTACATCTCTACACGTTCTCGCATGTTACATCTAACAACTATGCAATACAGCACTACTACTACACTCTAACATAATAAATCATATGTGTTTTTAGTTTTACTAGATATCATATTGTTACTTATATTTATTCAGTTTGCATACATTAAAATTGCCTTTGAAATGTATGGCCAGTATCATCTACCGCGCGGGAAAAATCCAGCCCTTTCCTGTTTAATCGGGTTTGTATCGATGGATCGTGCGAAACAGCAAAACTATAGTACTATACAGTACTACAAGTGACAGTTCACTGGGCCATCGTGTCGTCTACTCCTCCGTCGTAAGAGTGGAGCGCTCGCTTTCATAAATCTTCTAGTCCCTTTCGCCAACATGTGGGACATCAAACTACCGGGTCCACGTGCCATACCGGAATACAGTGCAGAGCAGCCGGGGTGAAGCACCCCAGTCATTGCGCCGGCGTAGTAATGAGCAATGAGGCGTCAAATCACAAAGCTGCACCTTTCCCGCAGTTAAGTTGGAGGGACGAAGCAACCATCATTTCACTCGTTGCTGAATCCGCTTCTCCCTCATCTTCTTCAACTTAACCACGTGTTGCTTCTGCCGTTGTTCTGCCTCATGTGGGACGCGGATCGGCTTGGTAAAGCACTGACACGTGGGACCGCATGTTAGCAAACCGCCAGGACAACGTCCTCCGAAAATAAGAAGCCTAATCCTAGACTTACAAAGGGTTACGTAGCTGCTACATATACTTTCCATCTAATCTATATATGCCCCCCTGATTTTCAGGTGGGGTGGGCCTAATCCTCTCCTTTAATCCAATCAAATAGTCCCACATCACATCAGTTCGTAACTTTACGTAAACCATTACGTGGATGTAGCATTGCTCAAATAAGAAACCTCCCCCGCCATCCGCGCGGCAAAATCACCTCCTTTTTACTAATCTTGATTCTATAATTTTTTAGATCAATATAATTGAGATTTGTATAGATAGCACACAGGAGCAAAACCAAGTGGTACAGTTAAGGGCATCCACAATGTGTAGCCAAATGTGAAAATAGCTTTTGGCATCGTGGGAACCATTCTGGACGGTGTTGCCAAAGCCAAAAAGATGGAACCGAAGCTCCCTGATTGAATGATTGAAGGAATAGAAAAATACAATGTCTCTCCTCTTTCTCCCATGCTTGGACGCATGTAGTACAGTATAGAGCACAGAGTCTACTCCCCTGTCCCTTCTATCACAAATCACAAAGCAGTGAGGCGTCAAATCACAAAAGCACGGATGAAGCAACCATCATTTCACTCTTCGCTGACTCCGCTTCTCCATCGTCTTCTTCGAGAAACCATCTCACCGCACTAGTACTCCTAGTAGTACTAGTAAAGGACTTCCTAGTAGTACTAGTAAAGGACTTCCTAGATGCAAATAAGACTTCCTGCCGCATTAGTTATCGACCTTTATTTTTTAACATACAATCTGAGTGGATAGATCATGTGGTCATCACATGTGAGCGGATATATAGGTGGGCTAGGTGGGCAGGCGTCAACAATCTAAGTGCTAAAAGAGTTGATCTGGAAAAAAGAGTTGATCCAATGCTTGGTTTTGTTTGGATTTTCCAACTATGACCATTGGATAGAGTGGATCAATGGCTTACGTTCAAAGTTATTCCATTCTATAGAATGGTATAGGAACATGGAGAGATTTGGTTGATTTTATATCGCTGAATAATATAAAATATTATGAGTGCACACGCTCCACGCCGAGGTTTGTAGCTCCTTCTCGGCCGTCGGGAATCTATGTTCTTCCACTCTTTCGTTTAAGACATGAGCTTTGTTCATCCTGTTGCCGACACGCGGGACATCTATATGCCTCCATTTTACAAAATCATACTATATGACTCCATGACACGCGGGACATCTAGCATCAAGGTGGCGTGTCATGCAAGAAAATGGAGATATGCAGTGCATAAGTGAGTCGTGGACTTCGATGGCACCTAGTACTACGCAATATTTTTTCTCCTCGATGGCACGTGAATAGTGCACATACTCAATGACATAGCACGGGATGGTAGCCATGGACATGGTCGTCCCTTTTTGAAGAGAGTACTAATAAATAACTTTGATGTATCCCGTCAACTCGCAGAACGACGAGAAGCTTGCTTACTACGCCTTCTCCCTCGCCAACGCGTGCACGGTGGCTCGCAGCACGAGGAGAAACTTTTGCTTACAAGCGGTGGACGTGCAGCAGTTCATTTGGTGTCAGATTGCCAAAAGTATTACTGTAGTACTATAATTATTGTTCGACTTCCGGAAGAGGAGAAGAGCCAAGCGCAAGGTCACCTACTAACCAAGTACAGTACTACTATAGCCAAAGCTGGTCCACCTTTTTAGAGCATGGTTAATTAATATAGGCGGCTCTTGCAGCGGCACATCATTTAGAGCAAGTACTCTCTTCGTAGGAACAAAGGAAGTGAAACAAAAGTTGGAGTGGATGCTAAATTGCCAAATTAAACATGATTACATAGGGAAAATCCTATAGCATTCTATCCTATGAATCAAACGACCAATGTAGGAAAATTATGAGGGGGGTCTCTCCAACAGTGTTCCTTGGCTCGCACCTAGCATCACGGTGGTCGAACTTGGAGTCATTCATCTGGTACACGTGGAATCTCAGATCTGGACACAAGGTGATGCGAAGGAGGTACACTTGCGCACGGCTGTCGCGGTCGCACTGCACCCTCACACGGTCGCTCCTGCACGCCGCGGTCGCACCGCACCCTCACACAGTCGCTCCTGCACGCCGCAAACCCAACCAAGGGAACGCACCCTCACTGACACGTGATGTCGCATGTGAACAAACCAAACTCAGCCATCCTATCGCTGACACATAATTTTCGTTCATAGAGTATGTTTATCCAACCGCATGTTGGGGAGTATCCGTACGGCCCGTGCGGTGGTCTGTTGGGGAAGAAGAAGAGGTGAGGAAGAAGGAAAGAAGGGTTAGGAGATGTAGGATATTCATCCAACCGCCTGAAATGGTAGACTGACCCAAGTCAGGCGACTTGCATAACAAATATATGTTTTTACACAGCAAAAGATCCATAAAAACAACAACATAAAGAAAAACTACCACTGCTCGCGGAAAGAGACGGCCTCGTCGTCTTTGGCTGCCGGCGCGAACCAGCCGTCGCTGCCAACATGTGTCTCCGCACCGTGGTTGTCCTCGGACTCCAGCTACTCGTTCAAGTGGAGCGTGCGGGCGCTCTGCACGGACGAGAGCACAGCCCGGTTCAAGTCGAGGACGTCCAGCTTCGCCTGCAGGAGGGCCTCGATGGCAGCGGCATCCGCGCGCTCCGCGTCGAGTCGAGCCTCCGCCGCCCGGTTCAAGTCCAGGACGTCCGGTTCCGCCTGCAGGAGGGCGTCGATGAGAGCGGCATCCGCGCGCTCTGCGTCGAGTCGAGCCTCTCTGCCGCCCGGTTCAAGTCCAGGACGTCCGGTTCTGCCTGCAGGAGGGCCTCGATGGCAGCGGCATCCGCGCGCTCCGCCTCAAGTTGAGCCTCCGCCGCCCGGTTCACATCCACGACATCTGGTTCCGCCTGCAGGAGAGCCTTGATGGCAGCGGCATGCGCGCGCTCCGCGTTGAGTTGAGCCTCTACCTCCCGGTCCTCATTTAGTATCGCCATGTTGAACCGCTGGTCCGCCTGCACCATGGGGGACTCGGACGCCGGCACGAAGTCGACGTCCATCGTCTCATACCCAACGGGAGCCTTCTGCGCCGCGACCTCCGCCATGAACATTGGATCGGCTTCCTCCTCCTCGTAGCTTGGCTCCAGAGAACTCGGGGATTGGCCCGCCGCAAAGCGAGCTTGGGAACAGAGGTCTGTGGTGCCGACCGCCGCCGCGATTTCTGCGCGGCGCTCCGGCGTCAGCATCTTGTAGTAAGTGATCTTGCGGCGCACCATGGCTTTCCGGCGAACTAGGGGACGCTTGATGTGGGCTAGGGGATCGAAAGGTGGGGGAATGGGCTGGAGATTTGGTGTGGTTTTAGGGCAGTGGCTGGCGTAGGCCGAGCAGCGAAGGTTCTGGTGTGAATAGTGGTTCCGGTGACGACCGGTCAATCGGTTTTGACTGTACATCGCTCTTGTCGCGTTCGCGTTGCAGCCCGGCACGCTAGACCCTCCACGTCGCTCACCGAATGGAACACGCTTCGTCTTGCGTTTTCGCTCGCTTGTGGGACCGCAGTTGAGAGCAAACCGACGTCCCTCCCCCTCCCCCGCTCGCGTCATTTATTATACCACCACTCCCTCCGTTTTATGCGGAGTAAATAAAAGCAGAGGGAGTATACTACGGATGAGGATCCCCTGACGTGGCCGAACCCATTGAGTAACTGACATGCGGGGCCTAGCAAGCATGGCGTTCGCCAGTAAGTGACTGAAAGGGAGGGTAAGGCAGGGATACCTACGTCAGAGGATCCACTTCCACTATACTACTTTGACCAAATGTTAGAGTAATAATATATGACATGCAACTTACACAAATGTTAGAGTAATAATATATGACATGCAACTTACACAAAGCATACAGGGTCTAATGCGTTTTTCAAGGCTAACTTTGACCAAATGTTAGAGTAATAATATATGACATGCAACTTACAGAAAGCATACGGTCAAATTCGTGTGTGAAAGGAGTTTCCAATGATATAATTTTCACATTATACATCTCATGTACTATTAATCTTGTCAATAGTCAAATTGGAAACCATCTCGAGTACAAATCTAGGAGTACGTACGGATCTAACAATATTGATTGGGCGTTGTTGAATGTTGATACCTTTTTGATCAAAGTAGAGATACTTTGACTACACATAAAACTTATATGTAAACTAGAAAGGATAGGGGGAGTATATTGTACGTTAAAAAACGAAACGAACATTGAATACCCTTTATATATGATTTGCGGATGCTATGATCACCGGTTCAAAATTTGAAATCCGCCTTAGGTATCACGTGCCCCCACTCGTTCCCTCTCGGTTTCATCTCGGGGTCCGGAGATCTATTGAAAGAGGACTAGGGTGGGTACATGCGAATGATACTCGGCGGAATGTTCAAATGAGGCATGCGGGAGGATGGACTCGACTGGAGGGCGACATGATCGATGGAGAAGAGGGTTGGAGAGGAATGAGAAATAAGCAAACGCCACATGATTATACTTGAACGGCTCAAATAAACAATAAGTTGTCTCGCTTGGCCTACATAGTGAAAGGCCTAATGCGCAACGCGGAGCACTGACACTCGAATATGGCCGGGAAAACAGGGAAACCGACATGTGGGGCACACCCGTCGGGACGACGTAGCGCAGACTAGTCCAATGGAGGAGCTGGCCCACGACCTCCTCGCCACCGACAACCGTTCATGTGGGTCGTTGGGGCCAACAACGGGGCGCAGCTCCAGCACCGCCTCTGGACACGGCGACCGCGGTGAGCGACACGCTCATATCGTCGCTAGACACGGTCGGTTTCAGTGTGCCGAGGGTGGCGTTAGTGTTGTGGCACGACCAACGGTATGTTTGGTTTGTGCCCAAGGTTGCCCCATCAAAGCATTGGGTAGCCAAAATTTTGGTTGAGGTATTGGTTGCCCATGATTTGGCCGACATTGGCAAGAACTAGAGTTGGCTAGAGTTCATTGGCATGCCAAAGAAATGGCAACCATCCAAACAAAGACCAATCTTTGGGTCATGACCAAAATTTTGGTTGAGGTATTGGTTGCCCAGGATTTGGCCGACATTGGCAAGAAAAATGAACTAGAGTTGGCTAGAGTTCATTGGCATGCCAAAAATGGCAACCATCCAAACAAAGACCAATCTTTGGGTCATGACCAAAATTTTGGTAAGGTGCTTTTTGTCCACAATCCAAACACACCCCAACACCCGGCTCGTCGAGGATGCACGGGGCGCCGCGACGCGTCCCCGGAGTGGTGTAGCGCGGCCAACTGCATCCTCTGGACCTGAGACCATGCCGGGTCGTCTTGCTTTTTCAATGACATGCGGGGATCGCATGTGAGCAAAGGGCATCTCCAACGTTGCCACGACCGCAGCGGACTACCCTGGCACACCAAAACCCTCGTCCCTCGCGCCGTCGCGCGGTGCGTTCCCAGCCGGCGCCAGCTGCCCCCATTCATGCCGTCCGTTCGTATGTCGTCGTTAAGAGGCTCGGTGCCCGAGGAACCAACTCCGGCGACTTAATGACGCACCCGGACGCTTGGCCTCACCGGAATGCGCTACTTAAAGCGGCAACGCCCAGCTAACCTCCACACCATAGCGCATCGTCCTCCTACCTGGCACCACATCCGCCATGACCGCAAGTGCGAACGCTCTGCGGGAGAGCTTGTCTTCGGGGATGAAGCTCGAGGTCGCCGCCCTCGCTCAAGTCGCCTCTCGCGACGCAATAGCGGCGTAGCCGGACGCGGACGCGACCGCACAAGCGGTGGCCACGCTGGCGGCCGACGACGGGAGCACCGTCAGCCACGCGTCCTACTTGCCGCCGTCCAACGTCCGGCACTGCCGAGGTCGGGGACTCCTCCGAGGATGAGTAGGGCATGGGAGGCGGCAGGGCATGGTGTGCCAACTGGCCGGTCCGTATCCCGTGTTCTACTCTTCCTCGCCGGAGACCGCACCTTCACTTCATGGGTCTTGAACCCCGCCCCCGTACATAGAGAACGCAGATGGAGGACGTCGGTCGCCGCCGTAGAATAGGTTTAGGGTCGGGTTTCTTTTATTTTTCTGTCCTATAAAAGTTCGAAATGTAATGAAAATCTGCCGTGTTTGCATTAATCTCGGCCGGTGTATATGAACTTTCACAATAATATACATATTGTAGGAGTACTAGCAAGATGCCCGTGCGTTGCACGGAAGATCAAGATCTTGTGGGAGAAAAGGATGAACGAGGGAAAGCCTTATCTGCAAATGTGGAGAGGAGTGCGGGTAAATTGTCATAGTTTCCTTCCTATCCGTTAGATATAGATCGGACGGCCTATATTGCAGGATGACAGGCACACCATCATCACCAACTCTGCTTTTTATTGAACCGAGAAATCTAACATGCGAAGTAAAATAAACACATAGGGTTTATACATAAACAAATTATCTTAGGCACTCCAATAGTACGTCCACTACACATTCACGCATTTCACATCTTTCTACATCTACGGGAACCTACGAAAGGGTTAACGTAAATTGCCTCTCTCTCTCCTCCCCTGATTTTCATGGTGGTGGGCCCCTCCCTCCCCCAAATCTACAATCAACAGCTCACACGTTTCACATTACGTTAATTACGTAACTGGGATTACGTAGGTGTAGCATTACTCGTCCTAAAAAACCCAAGTAAACTAACCTCCCAGCATATCGCGCGGGAAAAGACCCGGCCGCGCCGTTTTAGTCGGGATTACCGGATTACTAGTAGTAGTATCGATGGATCGCGCGAAGCAACAAATTTTTTTTTAGGGGGGCGAATCACCTAGTTTAAAAGGAAAAAAGGCGGTACACTCACAGCACTCCTGTCGCGGTCGCATTGCACCCCACACACGTTCGGTCCTGCACATGGCTCACGCAAACGGAACGCGCTTCGGCTTGCCTCTTCACTGACACGTGGGACTGCACTTGGAGAAACCGACCATGCGCCAAACTCCCCCCGCCCACCGCGCGAAAATCCTCCCCCCCCCCCCACACCCAAAAATTCCCCCCAAATCCGATTCAACCGCCCTTGGCCAACTAGCCAATAATATTCCCCAAACCCCCCTCCCCCTGTCCCCTCCACTCCATTCGCTCCGCCAAAGCTGCCCTCCCCGCCGCGCCGATACGTCGGCGCCGCGGTTCGGCGATCCTCTCGCTCCCACAGTACGCTCTCGTAGACTGTCGTCCTCTAGCCGTGCTGCCACCTCTGGATACGTTCTTGTGGAGGCGCACGGCGGTCAGCGCCGCCACCGCTGGCGACGTTCATGTGGAGACGCACGGCGGTCAGCTTCTCCCACGGTACGCGCATTCTAGACTGAGGCCCCGTTCATGTCGGTGTAGCGCTGAATGTTAGCTGATAGACGCTGTTAATCTCACTGTTTGCCGAAGTAGTTTACTGTCAATATGCTCTGCTTAAGAAGCTTCCTTGCCCTGTTCTGCACTCAATCTGCTTAGCTGAGATGGCATGCCAAGGCCGATTAGTTGCTAAAATATCCTGCCATATATTTATTGTGACGTAGATTGCCATGGTCTAGTAGCCAATCTGTTAGGTGAAATAGCTCTACACCGTTTTATACTCGATCTTTGTTGCTGCGATGGCCTTCGATAGTTTGATGGCTGTGTGCTCGGCCTCATTGACTGCTGAAACAGCCTGCCATAATTTGGCACTCAAATCTGTTTGCTGAATTAGCTTTACATATATTTCGTTACTTAGATCTGCTCGTCCAAATATCTTGCCATAGCTTTAGACATCGACCTAGGTATTTTTTTTCTAGACTTCATAAAAAAGCATATATGTTTTTCCTGTAATATCTAGTAGAAGAACTAATTTGTATGTCTAACAGATGGACAGGACTTGGATAACTTCTGCTCGAAGATTCTCCGCTGCATATGTCGAGGGGGTTGAAAACTTCATGAACTTTATCAGAGCTGAGTACGGTGGTCTGAAATCAGATGTGCTCTGCCCGTGTAGCAGTTGTATGAATTCAGTTACAAGACCCCAGTCAACTGTGCAAAATCATCTACACTTGTATGGTATGTTGGTCACATATACTAGGTGGGTTCATCATGGTGAAGCTGTGAACATCAATGTTATTGACTACGTGGAAGCAGCAGATCACCATCTTGATCTGCCTGATGCTCAGGTGGAAGAGGAGGAGGAGGAGGTGGTGGTGGCGGAGCCAGTGAGTTTGACCAACATTGAAACAATGCTACGAAATGCTCGTGCATTCTGTGAACTTTCACCTGCAGAAGAAAAACGGTGGGCCCGCATGTTGGAACAATGCAACGTTGCTGTCACCCCAGGAAATAAGCTGTCAGTATTCTCAGCTATGGTCACCTTTCTTTAGGTGAAGACATCTGAGCGGATGCCCAACAAATCATTCGATGCGATGTTGGCTGCTTTCCGCAAATCTTTCCCAGATGCGTCTGAGCTGCCACACACCTACAGTAAAATGAAGAATTTCCTTCATGCAGTTGGAATTGGATATGATATGATCCATGTTTGTAAGAATAATTGTGTTCTGTTCCGGAAGGATTATGCCAACTTAAGTGAATGCCCGAAATGCAAATCATCAAGATGGAAAGATGGCGATGCTGTGAAGAGGATTCCTCATAATGTTCTGAGACATTTTCCAATTACACCAAGATTGCAGAGGTTGTTTCATGATGCTGAAACAAGAGAGGATGTACTGTGGCATTCTAGGAACCAGGAGTACAGAGATCAGAATGTAATGAGCCATCCATCTCATGGTAGTGAGTGGAAAAGCTTCAATGATAAACACAAAGAGTTTGCTGCTGACCCGAGAAACATTAGACTTGGCTTAGCTTCAGATGGATTTAACCCATTTGGCCACCAGAGCGCCACATATAGCATGTGGCCAGTGCTTGTTATCCCTTACAACATGCCTCCAAATGTCTGCACCAAAGAATCAAACTACATGATGGCCTTGCTCATCCCAGGTCCAAAAAGTCCTGGAAAGGATTTTGATTTGTTCATGGAGCCTCTTGTGGAGGAACTTCAACAGCTATGGAAGGGTGTTCTCACTCGAGACCTATATAGCAGCCCACCAGCTGATTTCTTTCTGCGTGCTATTATAATTTGGTGCATCCATGATTATCCAGCTTTGGGCACTATGTCAGGGTGAACGACACATGGTTACAATGCATGTGTTCGTTGTGACAGGAATCCGCTGTCATACGCAATACTTAGCAAGATCTGTTACATTGGACACCGTCGTTTCCTTGCCAAGGACAAGCCGCATCCTAGAAAATACCGAAGACATGTGTTCAATGCAAAGCATGAAAACCGTGATGCGCCAAAGAGGCTCACCGCCAATGAGTTGCAAGTGGAATTAGAGAAGGTCAGGCATATTACACCAGGAAACCATCCTGGTAATGGTAGCGGGAAAAGGAAGCGTGGCAGGGTAGAAGAGAGATTATTGTTTACCCGCAGGTCCACTTTGTGGGACTTGGAGTATTGGAAAGATTTGGATCTGCGGCATAATCTTGATGTGATGCACATCGAGAAAAATATATGTGACAACATTATCGGCACACTTCTTAATATTGAAGGCAAGACGAAAGATACCTTAAAATCTAGGATTGATTTGACACACCTGGGTATCAGAAAGGATTTGCAGGTGCAAGATGAAGGTAAACCACGGGATATGGCACCAGCTGTGTACGTCTTGGACAAGGTAAAAAGAAAAGAATTCTGCGAGGTCCTGTCACGTGTGAGATTCCCTCATGGATTTGCTTCCAACCCTGAAAGGAGAGTCAGTGCAGATGGAAACAAGGTACAAGGGTTGAAAACTCATGACTGCCACGTCCTACTTCAGAGGGTTTTACCTGTTATCCTTAGAGGATTGGGCCGCCCTGACTTATACAGAGCAGTTGCAGAGTTGGGACAATTCTTCAGGGAACTCTGCAGTAGGAATATCAGGATAGATGCTTTGGAGCGTCTTAGAGACAAGATACCAACTATCCTATGCGACCTTGAGAAGATATATCCTCCAGCCTTCTTTGATGTGATGGTGCATTTGGCTGTTCATCTACCTGATGAGGCACTACTTAGAGGTCCAGTACAATATGGCTGGATGTACCCTATTGAAAGGCTGCTAGGCACTTTCAAGGGCTATGTTAGGAACAGAGTTAGACCCGAGGGTTCCATTGCAGAGGCCTACATTGCTACAGAAGCGTTGACATTCTGCTCAAAATACATTGAAACAGCTGATCAGCTTAGCAAAGAGGTGGGTGAAGACAATTCCGAGCTCAATGTTTTCGATTATTCTGTTCGAGTTACAGGGAAGAGTCGACAAGAGGACAAACCTAAAGATTTGGACAAAATGGTTTGGTGTGCGTTGAATAACTGTCCTGAGATACTACCTTATATCAAGTAAGTGCAGTACTGCAGCTTATACATCGTAATCTACTAAACTTGCAGCACATTCTTATATATTTAGATGTTTGACGCGATCACTATGTTGTGCAGCATCTACAAAGAGGAGTTACTGCCGCAAAATCCAAGAAACATTGACAAACTGGTTATCGCAGGATTTGCGAAATGGTTCAAGAACCATGTAAGCTTTTGAAGTGCACTGTCAGTTTTTTTAATATATTGAGTACATAAGATGACCAACTTGTCTATTTTCTAACCATAGGTTAAGAAGATGCGGGAGGATGGGCAGGCAGTTGATGATGCCCTTTACTCACTAGCAATGGGTCCTGATACTCGGGTAAGACATTATGAATCTTGCGTTGTTGGAGATGTGCGCTACAACACCCTTGCACGAGACGAAGGCAGGAAGACACAAAACAGTGCCATCATGAGCACGGATACGTATGACAAAGAGACAACTGAAATGTATGCTAACATAACAGACATTGTTCAGTTGCAGTATATCTCCAGTTTCGAGGATCATCGGTGTGTGGTTCTGTTGTGCTGTCGTTGGTATAACCTGTTTTCCAGGATCGCAAAACCCAGAGCTGATGATTATTTCAAATCCATCAATGTCAAGGCGGCGTACCAGACCAACGAGCCTTTTATTTTGGCAAATCAAGCAACACAGATATTTTTCTTGGAAGACACATTTGCACGTAGCGATGACTGGAGAGTATTGCAAAGGTTTGAGCAGAGGAATTCGTTTAATGAAGTTGCACAACAAGATGATGCTTATACTGCTCCTGATGTACGATAACACGGATGTTCCTAATATCTTTGAGAACCATCACGTCAATGACGCCGGCGAAAAGATTGCCTGTCGTGCTGTGGACATACAAGAGTTGATCAAGAAGAAGCCAACGTTCGAGGACGTTGAGGACGAAGAAGAAGATGACACCGTGGGGAATTACGATTCAGACTGATACACATGGCGAAGATGTTGACGCTGCTGCTGCGGATGATGATTACATTGCTTTTGTCGTATTTGCCTGTCAGAAGACGTTTTTTATCTACTATGTGAAATTGTGTTTACTATGACAACTGAAACCTGATGAACATGTTGTTTAGTATTTTGCTGTGAGAACATCACTTGTTATGTATGCTGATTTGTGTTTGGTGATTGTATGACAACTAAAACATGATGACATTGTTGTTTAGTTGTACTCATATTTGGCTGTGAAACTTGAATTTGATGACATAGTTTGCTGTTGGACTGCAATTTGCTCGACGTCTTCGAATGAGAACAAAGCTGACCCGACAGGGCCTCTGCTATTTATTTATTTATATGAGCAAAAGGGGATACCCCCTGATTTCCGTTAATAGAAATCATTAGATGTTCACAACACTACGCCCAGCCTGCTACACAGGTTTCATTCATTACTAGTTTCAGCAAAGTGCTCATGTCGTAGCCACTGAATACATCACGAGTGCTACATACACTGCAAATAAGGAGACAATCATCCTACAGAGCACATTGATTTTGCCCATTATCTTCACAAGCTCTTTCATCTCCTCATTGCTGTCAAGGCCGTTCAGCAGCTGTTGCTTGGCCATGATCAGAGGAACTGCATCTTTAACCTTCTGCTCTGCATCTTCCTCTTCTGTCGTTCCTTTAGTTACTTGTCCAACACCCCAACCTGCTGGTATTGGGATTCCTCGGCTAACCAAATAATCAGCGTAGTTGCATTCCCCCACATCAGCAACTTCCCAGAAATACAAATCACACGAATCTTCCCTTTTCTGCACGAATCAAATTGGAAGATCATCAACCAAACTATTAAAAAATCAGCAACTGAAAGCAGCAGAATAACACTTAAACATATTATTACCCCATGATTCGGGCATTTGTAGAAGACTCGGCCAGGGTTGCGGATTGTGGTTGAGACGCGACGGATGACTCTGCGTGATTTGCAGCAGTTGCACCACACCAACGGCAGCGGGTTGCGATGAGCAATCGGCTGCGGTGCGCGTGCCGGCGGGGGTGTGATGAGACCCACAGGCGATGGTACGGGTGGCGACTTGGCGCATATCTGGTTGTTGCCTGCTGAAGAGCAGGTGGACGAGCAGCCAGCGGACATGGTTGCTACGGCCAGAGCTTCTGATGCTAGGCAGAGTAAGTAGAGAAGAGGAGAAGCGAACGTTGGATATGTCAGTTTCATTACTTGCATAGTAGCATAGCACCATATATAGTCATAGTCTAGGTTTGGATTTGAACCAACTACAGGAGCACGTCTTTCTTTTTTCTAAAACTCGGCAACGTCTCTTTACTGGTACACTAGCTTGTTTTGTACGCCTTCCCAAGTCTTTGATTTTCTTTCCCTTTTTTTGCGAGGAAGGAAGGAGGACAAAATTGAGAGTTCCTGGGACTCGAACCCAAGACCTCTCGGTTGAAAACCAAGGGTGCTAGTCACTTATGTGGCGAACGTTCCCTGTGAGGAGGATGGCAGACGAACGCATTTTCCTCGCAGTTTTCTTCCTATATATAAAAAAGTATGCTACTTGGTGTCCGCTTAGTCAACAAACGATTGTGCCAACCTTGACCGTTGGATTGACATTCAACGTCTGTCGCGTTTCTTCAGTCTCTTCTTCCTCGAGCCGCCAAAGCCAAACCAGCGCCGGCGGGACCGCCTGCTCCCGCCTCCCACGGCTGGCTGTGATCTTCCCCGGCTCCTGTTCGTTCCCGTCCGAGGCCTCACCATCGTCCTCCGCCTTGGTTCGCTCGCCGCGACGCCGCCCTCCGGTGTTGTCAACATGGTCAACAACCGAGAGGAATAAGGAGATGACTGTACATGGTGAGGATGACAGTAGGGACCCAGCAGCGCGCGCAGTAATTTTGTTTTTTGGGACGGAGAAGGGTATCAACTGGGTTGTGCGGGACCCGTGGCCCGTATAGCCCAGGCTTTTATTTCATATGTTTAGCACATGACCAGCCCAGTTTGTTTTTTTCCTTTCTGAAAATGGCTAGCCAGCTATTTTGTTTTTTTGCAGAATAACCAACGTAGGCCTACTTGCTTTTCTATGCCCTGCTGGGCCGGAAATCTTTCAAGACGAGGAGGGATGCATTTTGCCCAGAAAATGGGCTATAAGTAATAAGAAATGGGCTATAAGTAATAATAAATGGGCCGTAAAATGAAAAAATACAGCAAACAGGCAATTAGTTCCAAAATACTGTTTTCTTTCGGATTTTGATATTTTAAATTTCATTGTTTTTGTGCGGGTAAAATTTCATTGAATTTAAATTAAGGTATATTTAGATTTAAAATTAATTTGAATCTGGCTAGAAATTTCGGGTTGTATGCTGTTTGGGACAGATTTGGAGGCTGACTTGTGGGTCTACTAGGTTGACGTGTACTTTGGCTTTGTCAACTTAGTCCACAAACGATTCTAGCAGCAGTGACCGTTGGATGTCAATCCAACGGCTGTGCTGCTTCTTCAATATCTGATCTTCTTGCTCCAGCCGCCCAAACCAGCTCCGGTGGGACTGCCTGCTCCCGCCTCCCGTGGCCGGCTGTGCTGCCGCGGAGGCCGCACCGCCCCACACTACTTCATTGCTGGCCAGGCCATTCCTCTACTCACCCACACCTCCTGTTATTTTCCGGCGACGGCAGCCGGACCAGTAAACCCTCGTACTCCCCACCGCGTGGGCAACCATTGCCGAGTCTTCCCCGGCTCCGTGTCGTTCCCTTCCTAGGCCTCGCCGTCGTCCACCGCCATGGTGCTCTCGGCGCGGCCTGGTCAACATGGTCAACGAACGACATCCATCGGCCGTGGACTGTACGCGCAAATAATGATTCCTCCACCTGACAGCTGGGACCCACCGGAAGGGCCTCTGTATTTCACGAAAAAACGTTCCCCCCGCTGACATGTTGGACCCACCAGCTATATCTTCGCACGCAAGGAAGTGCCTCCTTATTACGCACAAAAAAATGAATACCCCCCTGCTAGCTGGGACCCACCATAGTGGGAGGATGACTTGTGGGTCAACTAAGTTGACGAGGACGGAGGGCTTTGTCAACTTAGTCAATATGAACGATTCTAGCTCCAGTGACCGTACGATGTCCATCCAACGGCCGTAGTGCTTCTTCAACCTCTGGTCTTCTTGCTCCAGCCGCCCAAAGCAGCGCCGGTCGTGCCGCATGCTCCTGCCTCCCGTGGCCGGCTATGCTGCCGCGGAGGCCTCACCGCTGGCCAGGCCCTGCGGCGACGGCAGCCTCACACCGCAGCCGAACCAGTGAACCCTCGTACTCCTCTCCGCGCGGGCTTCCATTGTCGCGTCTTCCCCGGCTCCGCGTCGTCCCCTTCCTAGGCCTCGCCGTCGTCCACCGCCGTGGTGCTCTCGGCGCGGCCTGGTCAACATGGTCAAGGAACGACTTCCATCGGACG
This sequence comes from Aegilops tauschii subsp. strangulata, assembly GCF_002575655.3. Lineage (NCBI taxonomy): Eukaryota > Viridiplantae > Streptophyta > Magnoliopsida > Poales > Poaceae > Aegilops > Aegilops tauschii. Next base: position 113,057,323 of record NC_053035.3, read on the forward strand.
TGGACTATACGTGGAGAGGCTGACAGCTGGGTCCACGGCCGCAGCAAGGAAGTGCCTCCTTATTACGCGGAAAATAATGATTCCTCCACCTGACAGCTGGGACCCACCGGACGGGCCACTGTATTTCGCGGAAAAAACATTTCCCCCTGACTGCTGGGACCCACCAGCTTCATCTTCACACGCAAGGAAGTGCGTCCGGGCAAAAAAATGATTCGCCCCCCTGACTGCTGGGACCCACCAGCTACACCTTCGCACGCAAGGAAGTGTGTCCGGGCAAAAAAACGATTCGCCCCCCTGACTGCTGGGACCCACCGGCTACATCTTCGCACGCAAGGAAGTGCGTCCGGGCAAAAAAAATTGATTCACCCCCTGACTGCTGGGACCCACCAGCTACATCTTCGCAGGCAAGTGCCTGACAGTCGGGACCCACCTGGTCGAAGCGTACGTAGCGTTGTCATTCTGGTCGCGAACGTGTACGTACATACTGGTCGATGTAGAGGCGCGCACGTGTCGTAGTAGAGGCGCGCACGTAGCATGTACACGTACGTACAGCGGCCAGGGTGCAAGAAAGAAAATACGGCCACGTATGTGTACATACGGGCGGGGTCTCGAACGCCTACTCGCGCATACGTACGGCCAGGGCTTGTGTACATGGCTGGGTCAGAACGGAGAAACAACGTCGTCGTCGTGTTCATGGGGAGGCAACGGAATGCTCGTGTTCATGTGGAGGCAATGGAATGCGTCGTGTTCATGGGGAGGCAACGGAATGCGCCGTGTTCATCGGGAGGCAACGGAACGCGTGGGAGCCAACCGGCTGGGTCGGAACGGAATGCATGGTCGTGTTCATCGGGAGGGCTTGGATGGAACAGGTGATGGAAATGAGGCTTGGCGTACCGCAAAATGGAGGAAACGGACCTCCTACCTTCAGAACGGGGTCCTGTTGATCGGGAGGGGTGTGGCGTACCGCAAAACGGAGGAAACGGACCTCCTACGGTCGAAACGGGGGTCCTGTTGATCGGGAGGGATGTGGCTTACCGCAAAACGGATGAAACAGACCTCCTACGGTTGAAACGGGGGTCCTGTTGATCGGGAGGGGTGTGGCGTACCGCAAAACGGACGAAACGGACCTCCTACGGTCGAAACGGGGGTCCTGTTGATCGGGAGGGGTGTGGCGTACCACAAAACGGACGAAACGGACCTCCTACGGTCGAAACGGGGGTCCTGTTCATCGGGAGGGTTGTGGCGTACCACAAAACGGGACTCCACGGGATACTGTTCATCTCCACCGTCGACCTCCTCCAGCCTCCACGGGCTACCGTCGACCTCCTCCAGCCTCCACGGGCTACCGTCGACCTCCTCCAGCCTCCACGGGCTCCTGTTCATCCAGCCTCCACCGCGCGCTACTCCACCGGCTACTGTTCAACCACCCCTCCACGGGCACCCTTCCACCGTCTACTGTTCATCCAACCCTCCACACCACGGGGTCCTGTTCAACCACCCCTCCATGGGCACCCCTCCACCGTCTACTGTTCATCCAGCCCTCCACCACACTACGGGGTCCTGTTCATCCAGAGGCAACGCCACCGCTCACTGTTCATCCAAACCCCCCGCAACACTCACTGTTCATCCCAGAGGCAGCATCGATCGACTTCAGTTAGCAGCTGTAGCGAAGGAATCGCTCGATCGGGTTCAGTTAACAGCCATCGATCGATCGCTCGAGTTCAGTAACGCGTAGCCTGCCGTGCAATCGCTCGGGTTCAGTTAGAGCCCAACGCCTCGCTCGGGTTCAGTTAGAGCCAACGCCTCGCACACACGTGCGTACGTGTACGAGAGAAACGCGCATCGCTCGGCCCCCGACCTCCCACCGTAACCGGGAACTCCCCGAAATTTTCCTCCCCCTCGCTTCTACCACGGTTTTTCCGTCATGGACGGCCCAAAGAATGTCATGCAGCTGCGTCTCCGGCCCGCCCAGGACGAAAATCCCATTTTCTGTCATGATTTTTTGTCATAGAAGTAGGAGCCCACCACATCTATGATGATACCGGGTTTTGTCACAATTATCGTCATAGAAGTGTCATATGTATGACAGAATTTTTTTTCGTTCGGCCCAAAATGTCACGGATGTGTCTTTTTTTACTAGTGTTATGGACTGTTTTAGTCACCAGTGGTTTTTATCTAGGGTATTATGACCCGCTCTGGGGTAAACCGCCAGAGCACTTGTGATCTGTGTATCTGCAAGGAAAATAAAATCTGCTCTACATACTTGATGATATCATAAGCATAAGTGGCAGATCTTCAATTGGTGGATCAGCAGTGTTATGCAAAACAAAACATGCACGATGGCATGGAAGATCAAGAGTTTAACTAGCCTATTACAAGGCATCTGATGCCCCAAAAGAATAATTGTTTCGGCAGTTTCACAGAAAACCGATGCTAAGCCGACCTGCGACTTACGGATTTTGGCCTTGATGAGTTGAAGGTTGTGGATCGTCCAGCACCGGTTCATCCTGCTCGTCTTCACCCAATGGTGGGAAGTCAGTGGTTGCCCCGTTGATCCCAGTCAAAGCTCTGAATACAGCTTCATCACTTATAAGTGTTGATGTGTCAACATCAGGGGCAAAAGTGTGCTTACGGATCGGAGGAGTCAGGTCCTGAGAATCGTGAGTCGGCGCCTTGACCTTCTTGTTGTCAGCATCGTACACTGACTGATAATGTGAAAGATTAGTGTCTTCAGCCAGCTTACTGGCCAGAGGGTGCATTTCCCTTGCAATTGGGAAGAAGTCTTCTGTGCTGAAGGGTGACCCGTCTTCTTTTACGCTCGGGCAGCCGTTTGCCAAGTCTGTCAGTTCAAGATCAGCTAGCCATGCTTTGGCCCGGGTTAGCGCTGTAAGTGCACCGGCTCTGGCAGCTGATTTCTTCAATTCTTCGATCCGCAGAGGCATCATAGATAGTTTCTCCAACGTATCCTTGATGAGGGTTGGAGGCTGTTTGTTGTGAGCAGCTGTGCAGATGACCCGTTTTGTGCCAGTATATAACTGCTCTATGAGTGTGTAGGTGGCTTTCAGTTTTTTCTGCATGTCTGAGCCAAGGTGGGCAACTCTGGAGCCTGTATCATCAAGGAAGTTTGTAAGCCGGGAGCACATTGGTTAACATACATTAAAAAGATTAAGAGGAAGTTATTTACCGAAAATGGCAGCAGTCATGGCATTGATTTGTTGTTTTAAGCCGGCAAGCTCTGCAGCTACCGGCTTAAGGGTCGCTTCAGCATCCTCAGCCCTCTTCAACAGGGCTGACCTCTCTATATCCCAACCCGCCTGTTCAGCTTTGAAGCCTTCTTTCAGCTTCTCCATTTCTGCTAAAGTAGTGGTCAGCTCATCTTTGGCCTTGAAGGTTTCTGCTTGCTGAGACTTGATGTTTTCTTGAAGGTCGGTGACTTGGGATTCTTTGCTACTGAGCTCGGCCTACACGAGACAAACAGTAAATGAGATTGCAATGAATTTATTTGAAGTCCCAAGCACAATACAAGTATTTTCCTTGGCACTTGGGGGCTAATGCCTAGTTCTCTTAAGATTTTTTTTGAAGTCCCAAGCACAATACAAGTATTGTCCTTGGCACTTGGGGGCTAATGCCTATTGCTCTTTTTCAAGACAAGTTTATGATGATCTGGTTGTTATATGCTAATTATAGCCGAGTCATGGAGGCTCTATGCTTAGTTTTTCGGGATATATATATGGTATTGAGACCCTACTTATCTTAACAGATTAAGCCGGCCCTTGGTACGTCTCCATCGTATCTACTTTTCCAAACACTTTTGCCCTTGTTTTGGTCTCTAACTTGCATGATTTGAATGGAACTAACCCAGACTGACGCTGTTTTCAGCAGAATTGCCATGGTGTTATTTTTGTGCAGAAATAAAAGTTCTCATAATGATCTGAAACTTCACGGAGAATATTTTTGGACTTATCAAAAAGTACTGGCGAAAGAATCAAGACTAGGGGCCACACCCTGTCCACGAGGGTGGGGGGCGCGCCTACCCCCCTGGGCGCGACCCCTGCCTCGTGGGCCCCCTGGAACTCCACCGACCTCAACTCCAACTCTATATATTCACGTTCGGGGAGAAAAAAATCAGAGAGAAGGATTCATCGCGTTTTATGATACGGAGCCGTCGCCAAGCCCTAATCTCTCTCGGGAGGGCTGATATGGAGTCCGTTCGGCGCTCCAGAGAGGGGAATCCGTCGCCGTCGTCATCATCAACCTTCCTCCATCACCAATTTCATGATGCTCACCGCCGTGCGTGAGTACTTCCATCGTAGGCTTGCTGGACAGTGATGGGTTGGATGAGATTTATCATGTAATCGAGTTAGTTTTGTTAGGGTTTGATCCCTAGTATCCACTATGTTCTGAGATTGATGTTGCTATGACTTTGCTATGCTTAATGCTTGTCACTAGGGCTCGAGTGCCATGATTTCAGATCTGAACCTATTATGTTTTCATGAATATATGTAAGTTCTTGATCCTATCTTGCAAGTCTATAGTCACCTATTATGTATTACGATCCGTTAACCCTGAAGTGACAATAATCGGGATACTTACCGGTGATGACCGTAGTTTGAGGAGTTCATGTATTCACTAAGTGTTAATGCTTTGGTCCGGTACTCTATTAAAAGGAGGCCTTAATATCCCTTAGTTTCCAATAGGACCCCGCTGCCACAGGAGGGTAGGATAAAAGATGTCATGCAAGTTCTTTTCCATAAGCACATATGACTATATTCGGAATACATGCCTACATTACATTGATGAACTGGAGCTAGTTCTGTGTCACCCTATGTTATAACTATTGCATGAGGAATCGCATCCGACATAATTATCCATCACTGATCCAATGCCTATGTGCTTTTCACATATTGATCTTTGCTTAGTTAATTTTTCGTTGCCACTGTTACAATTACTACAAAGCTGCTACTGTTACTTTTGCCACCGTTACCGTTACTTCCATACTACTTTGCTACTAAATACTTTGCTGCAGATATTAAGTTATCCAGGTGTGGTTGAATTGACAACTCAACTGCTAATACTTAAGAATATTCTTTGGCTCCCCTTGTGTCGAATCAATAAATTTGGGTTGAATACTCTACCCTCGAAAACTGCCATCCCCTATACTTGTGGGTTATCAAGACTATTTTCTGGCACCGTTGCCGGGGAGCATAGCTCTATTCTTTGAGTCACTTGGGATTTATATCTGCTGATCACTATGAGGAACTTGAAAGGCGAAAAAACCAAAATTTATCCCTCAACTACGAGGGGAGGTAAGGAACTGCCATCTAGCTCTGCACTTGATTCACCTTCTGTTTTGAGTAAACTTGCGACACCTAAACCTGCTTCTGCTATTAATTCTGATATGTTGCATGTTATTGATGATGCCACTTCTGCTATGCATGATACTTATGATGGAACTACTTCTATGCTTGATACTACTGTGCCACTAGGTGAATTTCTTGATGAACAACTTGCTAGGGTTAGAGAGAATGAAATTATTGAAACTAATAATATTGATGAAAGTGATGATGAAGATTCTCCCCCTAGATATGAACTGCCTGTTGTGCCTGAGGGTTATGTTGTGGATGAAGAAACTGCTAGAGACTTTCTTGCTTGCAATGATAGATATGATCTTAAGAAATTATTAGTTAGGCTGAAAGAAAAATCTTTGAATGCTAGAATGAAATATGACCCTGCTTTTGCTACTTCACCTATCTATATTTCCGATAAGGATTATGATTTCTCTGTCGATCCTGAGATAATTACTTTGGTTGAATCTGATCCTTTTTATGGCTATGAATCTGAAACTGTTGTAGCACATCTTACTAAATTAAATGATATAGCCACCCTATTTACTAATGATGAGAAAACTCGTTACTACTATATCCTTAAATTATTTCCGTTCTCATTAAAGGGTGATGCTAAAACATGGTTTAATTCTCTTGATCCTGGTTGTGCGCGTAGTCCCCAGGATATGATTTATTACTTCTCTGCTAAATATTTCCCCGCTCATAAGAAACAAGCGCCTTAAGGGAAATATATAATTTTGTGCAAATTGAAGAAGAGAGTCTCCCACAAGATTGGGGGAGGCTTCTCCAATTACTTAATGATTTGCCTGATCATCCTCTCAAGAAAAATGAAATACTTGATATCTTTTATAATGGACTAACCGATGCTTCCAGAGACCACCTGGATAGTTGTGCTGGTTGTGTTTTCAGGGAAAGAACTGTTGATCAAGCTGAATTGCTATTGAATAATATGTTGACTAATGAAAATAATTGGACCCTTCCTGAACCAACTCCTAAGCCAACTCCGAAGAAAAGGGGTATTCTATTTCTCAGTCCTGAAGATATGCAAGAGGCAAAGAAATCTATGAAAGAAAAGGGTATTAAAGCTGAAGATGTTAAGAATTTACCACCTATTGAAGAAATACATGGTCTGAATAACCCGACACAGGTAGTAAAGGTAAATTCTCTCTATAGATTTGATGAAGGTGATATTCCTCGTTATAAGTCTGCTAGCCAATGCTTAGATGAGTTTGATAATTTTATTGTTAAACAAGAAAACTTCAATGCTTATGTTGGTAGACAATTGAAACGCAATGCTTATATGATTGAACACATGAGAGATTATATGTCTAGAGTTAAAGGTGAACTTAAACTCATTAGTAAACATGCTTCTATGGTTACCACTCAAGTAGAACAAGTGCTTAAAGCTCAGAATGACTTGCTCACTGAATTAAATAATAAGAAAAATGATAATGATGTTAGAGTTATGACTAGAGGAGGTAAAATGACTCAGGAACCTCTGTATCCTGAGGGCCATCCCAAGAGAATTGAGCAAGATTCTCAGAGAACTAATGTTGATGCACCTAGTCCTTCTAAGAGGAAGAGAAAGAAAAATGATAGGACTTTGCATGCTTCTAGTGAACCTATTGTTGACACACCTGAGAATCCCAATGATACTTCTATCTCTGATGCGGAAACACAATCTGGTAATGAACATGAACCTAGTGATAACATTAATGATGATGTTCATGTTGATGCTCAACCTAGCAATAACAATGATGTAGAGATTGAACCTGTTGTTGATCTTGATAACCCACAATCAAAGAATCAACGTTATGATAAGAGAGACTTTGTTGCTAGGAAGAACAGTAAAGAAAGAGAACCATGGGTTCAGAAACCCATGCCTTTTCCTCCTAAACCATCCAAGAAAAAGGATGATGAGGATTTTGAGCGCTTTGCTGAAATGATTAGACCTATCTTTTTGCATATGCAGTTGACTGATATGCTTAAAATGAATCCTTATGCTAAGTATATGAAAGATATTGTCACAAATAAAAGAAAGATACCAGAAGCTGAAATTTCCACCATGCTTGCTAATTATACTTTTAAAGGTGGAATGCCTAAGAAACTTGGAGATCCAGGAGTACCAACTATACCTTGCTCCATTAAAAGAAACTATGTTAAAACTGCTTTATGTGATCTTGGAGCCAGTGTTAGTGTTATGCCTCTCTCTTTATATCGTAGACTTGATTTGAATAAGTTGACACCTACTGAAATATCATTGCAAATGGCCGATAAATCAACTGCTATACCTATCGGTATTTGTGAGGATGTGCCTATTGTGGTTGCAAACGTTACTATTTTAACGGACTTTGTTATTCTTGATATTCCCGAGGACGATAGTATGTCGATTATCCTTGGTAGACCCTTTTTGAATACTGCAGGGGCTGTTATTGATTGCAACAAAGGCAATGTCACTTTTCATGTTAATGGTAATGAGCATACGGTACACTTTCCGAGGAAACGACCTCAAGTCCACAGTATAAATTCTATTGGAAAAATCTCAACAATTACTATTGGAGGTTTTGAATTCCCTCTTGCCACTGTTAAGAAGAAATATGATATTTTTATTGTTGGGGATGTGCATATCCCCGTTGAGGTAACCTAGTGCTATTCGAAAATTCTCCGATTTCATGCGATTCGGAATGAGTTTGTTAACAAGACTTGATCAACCTTGTTAGTAGATTCCTTCTGATGAGCATGAGATGGATGAAGTTAGAAAGCACAACCTTCTGTACCCTCCTTTTAATTTCTGTTATCTAGATTAAATAAAGCAAAAATAGTATTTTCTGTCTGTTTTCTGAATTATCCTTGCAATAAAAAATACCCCGAAAATAAAAGTTCTCCAAATGCCCTGAGATTGAAATATGATTTTTTCTAGATATTTAAGAATATTTGGCACTAAGAACACACCAGGGGGAGCCAGCACCTGGCCACGAGGGTCCAGGGCGCGCCCACCCCTTGGGCGCGCCCCCTGCCTCGTGGGCCCCACGTGCCCCCCTCCACTTATTCCAGCACCCACACACTTCGTCTTCCTCCAGAAAAAATCACCACACATCTCAAGCACGAGTTCTAGCTCATCGTGCTGCCATTTTCGATCTCCTTGCTCAAAGCTCCACTCACAAAACTGCTTTGGGGGATTATTCTTCGGTATGTGACTCCTCCAATGGTCCAATTAGTTTTTGTTCTAGTGCTTTATTCGTTGCAAATTTTTGCTACTTAGGTGACCCTGTTCTTGAGCTTGCATGTCAAATTTATTTGGTCCCAAGTAGTTCTAATGCATGATATAGTCTCTAGGCACTTGTGGGAGTAGTTGCTATCAATTTTGTTGAGTTTGGTTCACTTTTATTTTGAGTTACTAAAATTTTCAGAAATTTTTCAGAGGAAGAAGTATGTTTAGGAAAATGTACCAAGGTGGTTCTTCAAGGAAGCAAGGACCCAGGCCCGCAATACGTGAGCCGGACCATGAACTACCAAGAGAAGCTCAAGTGCGGCCTTGTGAATGGCCGTCAGAAGATTTCATGGTCCAAGCAGGAATTAAGGAGGAATTTCACGCATATGTGCGTAATGCTGAACTCGAGGGCTTCATGTTAGATAAGTGCCCTCAGCATTATTACCTAACTGATTCCTTTGTGAGAAGGTTCAAATTTACATCTTCACGCAATTCTCACGCTGTCCTATTTGATCTCTATGGTAAATGTTATACCTTGAACTTAGAAGATTTTAATACTGCTTGTAAACTCCCGCAATGGGGTAGTGCTAGTGAACCTCGCAAATCTGAGTTTAAAGATTTTCTTGCTAGTATCACTGTGGGGGAATCTAGAGAAATAACACAAGCCACCATAGGGAGCATTCATTTTCCTGCTATACATTATTTTGCTCTCTTTATAGGTAGATGCATTAACGGCAAGGACGAGGCATGTCACATGTGTGTTCCTGAATTTGTGTTCTCAAGAGTGCTGTATTAGGAGATAAACAATACAACTTGGGGGCCATTGTTGCACGTAGGTTGCATAATAACAGTACTAATGGAGATTTGTTCGGTGGAATTTACGCAACCCGTTTAGCTAATTTTCTTGAGATACCCATACATGAAAATGATATGGAATTGCCTCCTGTTTATTTAGATTATAATGTTATGGTTCGTCATCAGTTTGTTGAGAGGAATGAACAATCTCTCCAGTACCGACTAATCTTTGACAGGCGCCGCACTGTCCATGTTGCTCTCCCTGCTCCTACTTTCTTTGACTTTCAGGCAAAAGGGAGATATGTTATAACAAGGGAGGAGGCGAACGAGTATGAGAGGAGTACAGAGGCAGCTCGCCTCCAAGTTGCAGCTCATGAGGCAATAGCTACTGCATCTCAGTACGACCCCAGCTACAACTTTGATCCATGGGCATAGACCAACTTAGGCCAAAAGCCTAATCTTGGGGGAGTACGTATTTCCCACCGACATTACATTCATGTTCACACACTCATTGCTAGTTGTCGGTGCTCATACTTTTTCATTGTAATATCCATGCTAGTTTATTTTCTTTTTCTCGCTTTCTTCTCGTGTGTTTGAATAACCTTAAGAAAAACCAAAAAAATTAGTTGTAGCTTTTAGTTAGCTTACTTTCCATGCCTGTAGTAGTAATAATTAAAAGAAAACCCAAAAAGATTTCTCATTCTTCTTTTGCTTGTTGGGAGCTTTCCCGTGTAAATAGTTTTATTTCTTTTCTTTTCTTTGGGGGTCGAGAGGAGAAGACCATGATGAAAATGTTGAAGTGGCTCTTAAATGCATTATTGTTAATTTAACCAAGAGCCCATATTACCTTGTCTTCTCTCTTGTATTGAATGCTTGCAGATTCCAGCTTAGTCCAATGCACGTGCACTATTATTATCCACACCGTTCGGTTGTGCAAGTGAAAGGCAATAATGACGATATATGATGGACCGATTGAGATGAGAGAAGCTGGTATGAACTCGACCTCTCTTGTTTTTGTAAATATGATTAGTTCACCGTTCCTGATTCAGCCTATTATGAATGAAACATGTTTGCAATGACAATTAGAGATTATAGTTGCTTATGCCATGCTTAATTAGCTAGGAGTTTATAATGGTTTACCTTGCGTGCCAACATGCTATTAAAATGGTTGTGATGTGGTATGATAGGGTGGTATCCTCCTTTCAATGATTCAAGTGGCTTGACTTGGCACATGTTCACACATGTAGTTGAGACAAAATCAACATAGCCTCCACGATATTTATGTTCATGGGGGATTATATCCTACTCATGCTTGCACTAGATGTTTATTAATTTTAATGCATGTTCATGACTGTTGTCGCTCTCTAGTTGGTCGCTTCCCAGTCTTTTTCTAGCCTTCACTTGTACTAAGCGGGAATACTGCTTGTGCATCCACTTCCATAAACCCCAAAGTTATTCCATATGAGTCCACCATACCTTCCTATATGCGGTATCTACCTATCGTTCCAAGTAAATTTGTATGTGCCAAACTCTAAACCTTCAAATGAAATTTTGTTTTGTATGCTCGAATAGCTCATGTATCAACTAGGGATGTCTGTATCTTCCATGCTAGGCGGGTTATTCTCAAGAGGAGTGCCCTCCGCTCCTCACTCACGAGAAAATGGCTGGTCACCGGGATGCCCAGTCCCATGCTCAAACCAAATCAAAATAATTGCAAACAAAACTCCCCCAGGACTGTTGTTAGTTGGAGGCACCCGTTGTTTTGTGCAAGCCTTGGATTGATGCTTGTTGGTGGAGGGGGGGGTATAAACTTTACCGTTCTGTTTGGGAACCGCCTATAATGCGTGTAGCATGGAAGATATCGAGATCTCGGTTGTTATGTTGACAATGAAAGTATGCCGCTCAAAATATTATTTATCTCTATTTCAAAACCGAGCTCTGGCACCTCTACAAATCCCTGCTTCCCTCTGTGAAGGGCCTATCTATTTACTTTTATGTTGAGTCATCATCCTCTTATTAAAAAGTACCAGTTGGAGAGCACCGCTATCATTTGCATCCATTACTATTAATTTATATTGAGTATGACTATGATTGGATCTCTTTTACCATGAATTACAATGTTTAGTCAGTCCTTGATCTTCAGAGGTGCTCTGCATTTATGTTTTGCGGTCTCAGAAACGGCTAGAGAGATACCATCTTGTTATATCATATTATGATTGTTTTGAGAAAATGTTGTCATCTGATATTTATTATTATTGCTCGCTAGTTGATTATGACATTGATATGAGTAAATATGAGACCTAAATGTTATTGTGAATATGGTTAGTTCATAATCTTTGCTGAAAACTTGAATGCTGGCTTTACATATTTGCAACAACAAGAGCAAACAGAGTTTGTAAAAGTTTTTCTTTATCACTTTCAATTTGTCAACTGAATTGCTTGAGGACAAGCAAAGGTTTAAGCTTGGGGGAGTTGATACGTCTCCATCGTATCTACTTTTCCAAACACTTTTACCCTTGTTTTGGTCTCTAACTTGCATGATTGAATGGAACTAACCCGGACTGACGTTGTTTTCAGCAGAATTGCCATGGTGTTATTTTTGTGCAGAAATAAAAGTTCTCGGAATGACCTGAAACTTCACGGAGAATATTTTCAGAATTAATAAAAAATACTGGCGAAAGAATCAAGACCAGGGGGCCCACACCCTGTCCACGAGGGTGGGGGGTGCGCCCCCTGCCTCGTGGGCCCCCTGGAACTCCACCGACCTCAACTCCAACTCTATATATTCACGTTCGGGGAGAAAAAATAAGAGAGAAGGATTCATCACGTTTTACGATACGGAGCCGCCGCCAAGCCCTAATCTCTCTCGGGAGGGCTGATCTGGAGTCCGTTCGGGGCTCCAGAGAGGGGAATCCGTCGCCGTCGTCATCATCAACCTTCCTCCATCACCAAATTCATGATGCTCACCACCGTGCGTGAGTAATTCCATCGTAGGCTTGCTGGACGGTGATGGGTTGGATGAGATTTATCATGTAATCGAGTTAGTTTTGTTAGAGTTTGATCCCTAATATCCACTATGTTCTGAGATTGATGTTGTTATGACTTTGCTATGCTTAATGCTTGTCACTGGGGCCCGAGTGCCATGATTTCAGATCTGAACCTATTATGTTTTCATGAATATATGTAAGTTCTTGATCCTATCTTGCAAGTCTATAGTCACCTATTATGTGTTATGATGCATTAACCCCGAAGTGACAATAATCGAGATACTTACCGGTGATGACCGTAGTTTGAGGAGTTCATGTATTCACTAAGTGTTAATGCTTTGGTCCGGTACTCTATTAAAAGGAGGCCTTAATATCCCTTAGTTTCCAATAGGACCCCGCTACCACAGGAGGGTAGGACAAAAGATGTCATGCAAGTTCTTTTCCATAAGCATGTATGACTATATTCGGAATACATGCCTACATTACATTGATGAACTGGAGCTAGTTCTGTGTCACCCTATGTTATAACTATTGCATGAGGAATCACATCTGGCATAATTATCCATCACTGATCCAATGCCTACGAGCTTTTCACATATTGATCTTTGCTTAGTTACTTTTTCCGTTGCCACTATTACAATTACTACAAGGCTGCTACTGTTACTTTTGCCACCGTTACCGTTACTTCCATACTACTTTGCTACTAAATACTTTGCTGCAGATATTAAGTTATCTAGGTGTGGTTGAATTGACAACTCAACTGCTAATACTTAAGAATATTCTTTGGCTCCCCTTGTGTCGAATCAATAAATTTGGGTTGAATACTCTACCCTCGAAAACTGTTGCGATCCCCTATACTTGTGGGTTATCAACCCTTGAGGGCTATAGATGGGAAATTAATTCTTTATTATCTAAAGTCCCGGTTCATCTTGACAGATTAAACCAACCCTTGGGGATTACACATGCAAAGTTGAAGTACTATTATTATAAGTCCCGGTTTATCTTGAAATCATAAACCGGCCCTTGGGGGCTACTGGATTTGATCTATGCAACTATTGAAGTTTACATCACATTCTATTCTATCATGTCCAATAAACTTAGCGGCTAATGGAAGTATATTGATATGGAAAGGAGTTGCAGTGTTTACCTCATAGCGCTCCTTCATCAAGTTTACTAAGCCGGCTTCATAGTCGCGGCTTGTATAAAGACGGTTCAAATACCCAGAGTGAATTTCTTGGGCACTGAAACTGGCATAACTGTCCATATTGACTGACCACTTGCTCTTGTCAGTAATAGGAATTTCTTCCTTAGCACTGTGTTTGGATAGGACAGTGGGTTTGCCTGGCTCTATATAGCCATGCCCAGTGATGGTAACATCATCGTCTTTTTCTTCCACCGGTTTAATAGGCCTTGCCGTTCTGATGGGGCTTGGCGGATCAGTGATGGCCGGGTCAACATTCATCTGGTCGACGTCAACATTGTGATCAACTGGTGGCGGTTCATCGACTGTGGCTTCAGGAGCTTGAGAGGTTTTTTCTGCCTGCTGCTCCGACTCAGAAGGGTTCTCAGGAGTTTTGGTTACCTTCGCCTTCTTGCTGGGTTTTGCCATGGCCCTGTGAATGACACGCAAGGCAAGATTAGTACAACAATTGAGTATACAATTAAAAGCAAAAGCTTGATAATCTTACCCTGGCACCGGTTTGAAGGCCGGGATATGAGTCCATGTTGAGTCGCCAGAGGAAGAGTGAGATGTTCCCTGATAATTTGAATCGGAGGGATTAAGAGGTTGTCGGTAAACACCGGCCTTTGGATAATCTAAGTCAGAAATTTTTGAGACCTCCTGTCGACGTTTGCGAGGTGCTGGGGTGTTCGGTAAGCCGAAGGATAAAACTCCACCGCCACTGTTCCGAGTTGTACGGCGAGCTTCATGTTGCTGCTTCTTCAAAAGAAAGTTGGGATCCAAGTAAGCTAAAGGGTGAGAAAAGCTTACTTTCCGGCTTGCTTGTCGGGTTTTCTGTGTTGGCAGAGGTTCTGAGCCGGAGGAAAGAATAATTGCCTCTGCATCATCTGCACGGCTGGTGTCAGCCTCCTCCTAAGAACAATTATTGTCAATGAGATGTATAAAAAATGAGCCAAGAGAGTCAAGTTCTACCTCCGACTCATCATTATCACTGTCATCATCTGAGTTTAACCCGGCGGGCTCGATGGTTTTCTTCTTAGCAGGCCTCTTGGTGACCTTGGTCTTGGTACGAGCCGGTTTGGCCGGTTTTTCTTGCGGTTTCTTCTTCCAAAATGAAGAGTTGGTGAAAGATCGTGGATGTCGCCTAGAGGGGGGGGTGAATAGGCGCTTTAAAATAATTATGGTTTTGGCTTGAACAAATGCGGAATAAACCTAGCGGTTAATTTGTCAAGCACAAAACCTACAACAACTAGGCTCACCTATGTGCACCAACAACTTATGCTAAGCACGATAAACAACTAAGTGATAGCAAGATATATGACAAGAAACAATATGGCTATCACAAAGTAAAGTGCATAAGTAAAGGGTTCGGGTAAGAGATAACCGAGGCACGCGGAGACGACGATGTATCCCGAAGTTCACACCCTTGCGGATGCTAATCTCCGTTTGGAGCGGTGTGGAGGCACAATGCTCCCCAAGAAGCCACTAGGGCCACCGTAATCTCCTCACGCCCTCGCACAATGCAAGATGCCGTGATTCCACTAAGGGACCCTTGAGGGCGGTCACCGAACCCGTACAAAGGGCAACCCTTGGGGGCGGTCACCGAACCCGTACACTTTGGCAACCCTTGGGGGCAGTCACCGGTACCCGTCAAATTGCTCGGGGCGATCTCCACAACCAAATTGGAGACCCCGACGCTTGCCCGGAGCTTTTACACCACAATGATTGAGCTCCGAACACCACCAACCGTCTAGGGCGCCCAAGCACCCAAGAGGAATAAGCTCAAGGGCACCAAGCACCCAAGAGTAATAAGCTTCTCAACTTGTAACTTCCACGTATCACCGTGGAGAACTCAAACCGATGCACCAAATGCAATGGCAAGGGCACACGGAGTGCCCAAGTCCTTCTCTCTCAAATCCCACCGAAGCAACTAATGCTAGGGAGGAAAAAGAGAGGAAGAACAAGAAGGAGAACACCAAGAATGTTGGAAATATGCCCTAGAGGCAATAATAAATGGTTATTATTATATTTCTTTGTTCATGATAATCGTCTATTGTTCATGCTATAATTGTATTGTCCGGAAATCGTAATACATGTGTGAATGCATAGACCACAACGTGTCCCTAGTAAGCCTCTAGTTAACTAGCTCGTTGATCAACAGATAGTCATGGTTTCCTGACTATGGACATTGGATGTCATTGATAACGAGATCACATCATTAGGAGAATGATGTGATGGACAAGACCCAATCCTAAGCATAGCATAAAAGATCGTGTAGTTTCGTTTGCTAGAGCTTTTCCAATGTCAAGTATCTTTTCCTTAGACCATGAGATCGTGCAACTCCCGGATACCGTAGGAGTGCTTTGGGTGTGCCAAACGTCACAACATAACTGGGTGACTATAAAGGTGCACTACGGGTATCTCCGAAAGTGTCTGTTGGGTTGGCACGGATCAAGACTGGGATTTGTCACTCCGTGTGACGGAGAGGTATCTCTGGGCCCACTCGGTAATGCATCATCATTATGAGCTCTATGTGACTAAGGCGTTAGTCACGGGATCATGCATTGCGGTACGAGTAAAGAGACTTGCCGGTAACGAGATTGAACAAGGTATTGGGATACCGACGATCGAATCTCGGGCAAGTAACATACCGATTGACAAAGGGAATTGCATACGGGATTGATTGAATCCTCGACACCGTGGTTCATCCGATGAGATCATCGTGGAACATGTGGGAGCCAACATGGGTATCCAGATCCCGCTGTTGGTTATTGACTGGAGAGGCGTCTCGGTCATGTCTGCATGTCTCCCGAACCCGTAGGGTCTACACACTTAAGGTTCGGTGACGCTAGGGTTGTAGAGATATGTGTATGCGGAAACCCGAAAGTTGTTCGGAGTCCCGGATGAGATCCCGGACGTCACGAGAGGTTCCGGAATGGTCCGGAGGTGAAGAATTATATATAGGAAGTCAAGTTTCGGCCACCGGGAAAGTTTCGGGGGTTACCGGTATTGTACCGGGACCACCGGAAGGGTCCCGGGGGTCCACCGGGTGGGGCCACCTATCCCGGAGGGCCCCATGGGCTGAAGTGGGAGGGTAACCAGACCCTAGTGGGCTGGGGCGCCCCCCATGGGCCTCCCCCCTGCGCCTAGGGTTGGAAACCCTAGGGTGGGGGGGCGCCCCACTTGCCTTGGGGGGCAAGTTCCCCCCCTTGGCCGCCGCCCCTTGCCCTAGATGGGTTGTGGCCGGCGCCCCCCCCCCCCCTCCCAGGGGGCCTATATAAAGGGGGGGAGGGAGGGCAGTAGGATGACAGCCTTGGGCGCCTCCCTCCTCCCCTGCAACACCTCTCTCTCTCGTATAAGCTCGGCGAAGCCCTGCCGACATCCCGCTGCATCCACCACCACGCCGTCGTGCTGCTGGATCTCCATCAACCTCTCCTCCCCCCTTGCTGGATCAAGAAGGAGGAGATGTCGCTGCACCGTACGTGTGTTGAACGCGGAGGTGCCGTCCGTTCGGCACTCGGTCATCGGTGATTTGGATCACGGCGAGTACGACTCCGTCATCCACGTTCATTGGAACGCTTCCGCTCGCGATCTACAAGGGTATGTAGATGCACTCCTTTCCCCTCGTTGCTAGTATACTCCATAGATGCATCTTGGTGAGCGTAGGAAAATTTTAAATTATGCTACGATTCCCAACAAAGAACTCCAAGATCTAGATCCAAGGGGTTCCCCTCACAAAGAGGAGAAAGTGATTGGTGGAAATATGGATCTAGATCTCCTCTCTCTTTTCCCTCAAAAACTAGCAAGAATCCATGGAGGAATTGAGAGTTAGCAAGCTCGAAGAAGGTCAACAATGGGGGAAGAACGCGAGCTCAACGGATAAGGTTCATTGGGGAAGAAGACCTCCTTATATAGTGGGGGGGAACAATCCAACCGTTACCCCCCACACCAGCCCCTCGGAGCGGTACTACCGCTTGGCCAGCGGTACTACCGCTCCCCCTCGCGGTACTGCCGCTGGGCCCAGAGCGGTACTACCGCGGTGGTCAGGGCGGTACTACCGCATACGAGCGGTACTACGGCCCCCACTGCCGCGGCTAGTACCGTAAAACCCGACACGAAGAAAGACCCCTCGAATCGAGGCGGTACTAGCACGAGACCGCAGCGGTACTACGGCTAGGGGCTACCAGCGGTACTACCTCTCTGGAGCGGTACTACTGCTCTAGAGCGGTACTACCGCTTGTAGCACCCAAGCGGTACTACCGCTCCGGCCCGCGGTACTACCGCTGGGACCAAAACTGCCATAACTTCTGCATATGAGCTCTGAATTGAGCAAACTCAAGCTTGTTGGTTATAGTAAGAAGAGGCAGGGGAGGTATGCCAACAAATAGAAGAGTGAAACCTCCAACCAAGAAGAACCGGCATAACCTCCAACATCGAAAACATCATAGAAGATGCGAGTGAACTCCGTTTTCGATGAACTCGAGCTTGTCATCAAGATGACCATAAGCTCCAAAACTCACAAAGAGAAGAACCAAACAAGAACCAATAAAGATGATGCAAGGATGCAATGGTTTGAGCTCTCTATGAACGATACGATCAAGCTACTCATCGAGAGCCCCCCTTGATAGTACGACAATCGATCCTATAACCCGGTCTCCCAACTACCATCATGAGACCGGTAAAATAGAAAACCTATCAAGAGCAAACCTTTGCCTTGCACATGGTCCTCTTGAGCTAGATGATGACGATCTTGACTCCCTCAAGTTGGACCACCTTTCTTGGTTGCGTTGGCTCGATGAAGACTAGTTGATTGCTCCCCCATACTCCACTATGGGTGAGCCACTCTTCCGCACATCTTCACAAGTCCATTGTCACCACAATGGATGGCAAGCTTCAAGCATTTGATCTCTTCATGATGCTTCACTTGAACTTGCACACCGCAACATCTTCACAAGTCCATTGTCACCACAATGGACGGCAAGCTTCAAGCATTTGATCTCTTCATGATGCTTCACTTGAACTTGCACACCGCAACCTAACCCCACAAAGAACTCTCACGAAGACCATGGGTTAGTACACAAAGCGTAATTGACAAAGCTTACCATACCATGGGATCGCTTGATCCCTCGGTACATCTTGTGCGCTTTGTGTGTTGATCAACTTGATTCACTCTTGACTTAGTCTTGATCAACCTTGACTCTTTCCAACTCTCTTCATTTGGATGATGTCTTGAAGGTAAACATGAATGATCACACAATCTTCTTCTTCAAGACATGCTTGCAATAAGCTCAACTCTCACATGACCAATCTTTGGATAATTCCTTAATAACACATTGGTCACCACATAAACTCCTTGAAACCACCACATGGACTTCAAGAAATGCCTATGGACAAATCCTTCAAATATAACTCAAGGCAACCATTAGTCCATAGAGATTGCCATCAATTACCAAAACTAAACATGGGGGCACCGCATGTTCTTTCAGTTGGCCTGTTAACATCAAAAGGTCATAAGTGGGAAGTATTAATGCAAATGTGATTAAACAGAAGGTGTGCAATACTTACAGCTGGCGGTTTGTTGAAAGAGCAGAAATGACTAAGTCCTGTCTTACTGCAATCTACCAAAGGTTCGTTCAGCAACGCCTTGGCAGCTCCATTAATTTCTGCGTCGGACAGTTGAATGTCGCAAGAGCTGGGGATCTTTTAAATCGCCAGTGTATTCGCACATTAAACCGGGGCGACGGCTTAATGGTAAGATGCTCCATGACACCCAGCACCAAACAAAGTCAATGCCGGTTAGGCCGTTAGCAATGAAGGCTCTAAGCTTTGAAAAAGCTGGTGCATATTTGTCCCGCTCCTTCGCGTTGATCCGTGGGGGAGCGGATGTGTGTTGCTAAGCCGGTGGTCACGGTAACCCGACAGAGGATTTTCATCTGCTGGAGATGTGTCTTGACAGTAGAACCAAGTTTGGTTCCAATCTTTGGGATGACTCAGTTGCTTGGCGTAGGGAAAGTTGACTTCTTTCCTCTTCTGAATTGAAACCCCACCGAGTTCCAAGCTGGGCCCGTCAGTAAATTCTGTCTGACGGTTTAAGCAGTAAAATTCTCTGAATAATTCAACTGTGGGCTCCTATTGAAGATAAGCTTCACAGAATACTTGGAAGTTGCAAATATTGGACACAGAATTGGGCCCAATATCTTGAGGGTGCAGTTGGAGAAAATGAAGTACGTCACGGAAAAACTTTGAGCCGGGCGGGCTGAACCCCCGAATCATGTGCTCAGTAAAAACAATCACTTCTCCATCCCTGGGCTTAGGTCTTCTTCAGTGACCCGGGACCGTACCCAGTTGCAAGCAGTGTATGTCTTAGCCAAATTTTGATGATCTGAAAGGAGAACTATGCCGGTTTAAATTATATGGTTAATCCGGTTATTGGTTTAAAGGCAAATAATAACGAAGCATGCCTGAAAAGGTGTTAAACCGGAGGATAGCATTGAAATTATAAAGGTGAGCTATTGGCGGTTTAAAAGGGGACTAATGGTACCTCGCGGGTTACGGTTTCTGAGCTAAGCTACCCACACAATTATTGATTTACAGATCTGAGAGTGGAAAAGTTGCTAAGTGTTGAAAAAACAGATTCCACAGACTGATGTTATGATTTTGGATCTAGACACTTCAAAAAATGGAAAATATCTAAACCTAAGTGGCAGCAGTTGAGCAGTTCATGTGTCCAGATTGGATTTCTTACGCAGAGGAGATGTTTTAATATCAAAAATTAGTACTACAACTACCACCGCGTGGGAGGAGTATAAAGTTTGGATTGAAATCTCAAAATACAGTTAAGAACAATGAAAGGAAGAGATGAACTGCGACGAACTGGTGGAAACCCTAATGGGATCTATGGTGAGAGGAAAAGGAAAAAACTCACTAGAGCTGCGGAAACGGCGGAGGCGCACGGACGGACTCTGGTCAGTTCAGGTTGATGCAGCAGCCGTAGACGAAGCAGTGGTGAAGGTCGACGGTGGCGGCGGAGCTCGAGCGCAGAGGCGTCGTGAGGTAGAAGATGAAGACGAGAGGGCAAGGGGGAAAGTAAAAAGGGACCCGTGGCCCTATTTATAAGGCTGGAAAGATAAGTGGCATGCACGGGAATCGAGGAGGCCAAAAAATGGATATGTGACAGCACAGACGCCTCGATTTTCGGGAGCTCATTAAAAAAGAAGGTATATTGAAGATCTGAGCCTTGCATAATATTAATGACAGGTGACGTCACGGCGGGTTACCACAATCCTAGGAGATGACGTCATGGCGGGCTACAAGATCTTGCAAGAGCAAATGAAGAAGGATTTTTTCTAAGTATTGAAAGATTGATATGAACAAGTTCACATCAACCTGGGGCCTAATGTTGGGGATATAACTATTGGGTATGACCCGCCCAGGAGGGGCCGGGTCATACCACTGGCGGTTCATAATGACAAGGCCCATGAAGATGTTGAAGATGGCGGTTCGCAAAGCAGGTGTACTGAAGGCCCAAGACCCAAAGGCGGCTTGAGGCCCACAGGTGCGAACCGCCATATGTATGACTTGTGTTGTAAGGCATGTGTAGTTAGTCACCGAGCCGGGCACATTGTGTATGAGCCGGCCGGGACTCCGTAAACCGCCGGGCGTCAACCTGTGTATATAAAGGGACGACCCGGCGGTGGTTTAGGGCAAGAAACAAGAGATCGAGAACTAGGTCAAGCGTATTCGCTCCCTCGTAATCGAAACCTAAGCAATACCACCTCAAACTGGATTAGGCCTTTACCTTCACCGCAAGGGGCCGAACCAGTATAAACTCCCTGTGTCCGTTGTCCCGTTTAACCCCTTTAAGCTAACCTAGTTGCGATGGCTCCACGACTAAGTCCTTCCGCTAGGACATCTGCCGTGACGATTCCACGACAGGTGGTGTTGCAAGTCTACTCAAAACAGAAGGTGAATCAAGTGTAGAGTGTGATAGCAGTTCCTTAACCCCCCTCGTCCTAGAGGGAACGATCTTGGTTTTTGTATCCTTCAGATTCTTCATAGTGATAAATAGATAATAATCCCAAGTGACTCAACAAATATAGCTATGGTCCCCGGCAACGGCGCCAGAAAAAGGTCTTGATGATAATTTTGATAGCAGTGGTAACAGTAATAGTAACGGTAACAGTGACAACAATGGTTTTGTAGCAGTTGTGACAGCAACAATAACAATAGTAACTTAGCAGAAACAATATGTGGAAAATTCGTAGGCATTGGCTCGGTGAATTCGTTGGATGATATTCATCATATAACAGTCATAACCTAGGGCAATACAAAACTAGCTCTAGTTCATAATATAATGTAGGCATGTATTCCGTAAATAGTCATACGTGCTTATGGAAATAACTTGCATGGCCTCTTTTGTCCTACCCTCCCGTGGCAGTGGGGTCCATATGGAAACTAAGGGATATTAAGGCCTCATTTTAATAGAGAACCGAAACAAAGCATTAGCACATAGTGAATACATGAACTCCTCAAACTACGGTCATCACCGGAATGTATCCCGAATACTGTCACTCCGGGGTATACGGATCATAACACGTAATAGGTGACTATAACTTGCAAGATCGGATCTAACATAGATATAATGGTGATAATATAAATGGTTCAGATCTGAAATCATGGCATTCGGGGCCAAAGTGACAAGCATTAAGCATGGCAAAGTCACAGCAACATCAATCTCAGAACATAATGGATACTAGGATCAAGCCCTAACAAAACTAACTCGATTACATGATGAATCTCATCCAACTCCTCACCGACCAGCGAGCCTACAAAGGAATTACTCACTCCCGGTGGGGAGCATCATGGAATTGGCGATGGAGATGGTTTGGCGATGACGAAGATCGAAGATCCCCCTCTCCGGAGCCCCAAACGGACTCCAGATCTGGCCTCTCGATGAAGAACAAGAGGTGGCAATGGCTCTGTCTCGTGAAACGCGATAATTCT
The DNA here is from genome assembly GCF_002575655.3 of Aegilops tauschii subsp. strangulata. NCBI lineage: Eukaryota > Viridiplantae > Streptophyta > Magnoliopsida > Poales > Poaceae > Aegilops > Aegilops tauschii. Next base: position 113,079,844 of record NC_053035.3, read on the forward strand.
TTCTCCCTCATTTTTTTCTCGAAAAATAGGATTTTATAGAGTTGAAATCAGGGTTTGCGAGGGCACCAGGTGGGCAGAACCCACCTAGGCGTGCCAGGAGGGGGGGCACCTTGGTGGGTTGTGCTCCCCCAGGGACCCCCTCCGGTGGTTCTTGGCTCCAGTATTTTTCTTTTATTCCATAAAAAATCCGCCCAAAGTTTCGTTCCAATCCGAGAACTTTTATTTATGCACAAAAACAACACCATGGTATGACGTTCTGCTAAAAATCCGCCCAAAGTTCTGCTGAAAACAATGTCAGTTCGGGTTAGTTTCATTCAAATCATGCAAATTAGAGTCCAAAATAAGAGGAAAAAGTTAAGGAAAAGTAGATACGACGGAGACGTATCGCAGGTACCTCCGGAACCTTGTCGTTCAAGATCCTGCCCGGGAGAACCGCAATAAGGTTTTTGCGGAGCGTCGCGGCACGACTGCTCCCGATCCGTTTCCGTCTTCGTCCCCCTCTGCTTCCACTACCCCTACAAACCATGGCCACCGCCGCCAAGAAGAAGAACAAGGCCACAAACGATGCCGAGGTTGCTGCTGTCGCCGCCACGTTGTCCTCGCCAACCGAAGGGTATGATTTGTTAATCCCTCATTTATTCGTTCATGTGTTAGCTGTACATGCTATGTTCATAGATGTTTCTATGTACTATATGTGCTCACCTGCTTAGGTATCGATATGAGTTGCATACTGTGGTTGCCATATTTATTGTTTACTTGTTTCGCAAAAAATATATTTATTGTTTACTTGTGGATTATTCTAATAGAAAAAAATGCTAATATTTCCAGCAACTTAATACTCCGTTTAGGCGGTTGAAACTTAGTATTGCAAATTGAGCCGATTCATATATGAAACTTGGCAAAAGAGTTTTTTTTTTCTAAGAGAGAGAGGCGGTTCCAAAGATTGGTCTAGACTCGGCTCACACCGCGCTCCTTCCCGCACCACAGCAATGACACGTGGGCCCGTCAACTCCCAAGCACGAAAAACACATTTAATTGTCCTCCAATCACCCGTCCAAAAACAACTCCAAACTCGAAAGGAAGAAAAGCACGCTAACTTTCACAGACAAGTGGCCCCACCCCGCAACCAACTAAATATTCTTCCTTCCCCTTCCCCTTATAAATACCGTCGGGCCCCTTGCCTTTTCCCCCGAAGAAGCAGACCACCACCACCTCATTCAATCAGCAGTCCTCATTTTCTCAGAGGGGGAAGGGAGGAAGAGGTTGCGTGTTCGCGGAGAAGCAGAAGACCAAACCCTCTCCTCCTCGAGCGGGCGGAGAGGGAGGAGGGGCGCGCGGAGGACGAAGGCCACCAGCAGCCAGCCGCGTCGACTCGAGCCGCCGGCCAAGGTAATACCGCCTCCGCCGATCCCCAAACCCCGCTCAATCCCGTCGCGTGCCGCCGATTCGGCGCGGGGAGTAGATTGATTGATTCGATCGGCGGTTTCCTGGCCGGGGACTCCGTTTCCGGCGGTTGATCGGCCACCGCAGGTTGGTTCTGGGGCTGCTGCGGGATAGAGGAGAGATTTGAGGTCGATTTTTTTTTTGGGGGGGGGGGGGGGGGATTTGAGGTGGTGCTCTTTTAATTGACGGGATGAGCGTGGTTTTAGGCGGTACGATTGGTTGATTCTGCTCCCGGACTGTGCTGAGCTCCTGTGATCGTGCGATTTAGGCTGGGAGTCAGGGTCGGTCTCCGTGAATGCGCAATGTCCCCCTCTTAATGTGCTGTAATCTCTCTGTCACAGCTTGTTTGGTTCTGTACCCTCGACTCGTTGATCTCATACAAGCTGTGAACTGTGATCACCTTTGGTTGGTACAGTTGACTTGGCATGATACTTGCTTGATTGTACCGTAGCAGTCTCCTCGCTCTTGACCCTGTATTTTCACCATGGTACCTTTTATGATCTTTTGGGGAAACAGAATGCTGTCAAAGAGCAATATCATGCTTCAGCTTCTGATTCTGGCCATGTGTTCCTTCACTACTTGACGTCAGGCCTTCAGTCTGACTTCTGGTTGGTTCAATGACCCAATTAGAATTAGACCGAGCTTTTAAGATCGGGCTAGTTGTGCCAGGAAAAAACAGGCTCTGTAAACATGAATGCTCCTAATCCATTCCAACCTCACTACCCAGGCGGCCAGGCTTGTATTGTCTCTTGTTTGTAACTCAAAACTGGTTGATGTCAACACATGCTGTGCTGTGAATGGTCAATTGGTCATTACTCGCCCAATGGTCGTCTCTTTGAACCATCGCATCTATTATATCCTTCGGTAGGTTGGCCATTATCCACTAAGAAGCACGAATACGGGGACGGAGACACGGCGATACGCATACGGGGAGTCCCTGTCGGGAACACAGGATACGGCATTTTCCAAAATCATCCATTCGGGAACACAGCGAGTATATTATAAAATAAATAAAAAATATGTCATGTAATATACAGTTAAGACAAAATTAATGAGAAATACTACCCCTATCTGGGAATACAGAGGAAGAGGATACTAAGGATCTACAGCACCAGGACCAGGCCGCCCTTCACTCTCACCTACAGACGATTGCCTACCGGCGGTGGCGCTCCCAGATGCCATGCTACCTAACAGCAAGCAGCCAAGTAGCAATCATTCAACAGTAGCACAAGCATTCAAGGTCAAGCGAGCAGCAGCAGCACAACATAGGTAGCAAGCAGCAGCAGATCAAGCATTCAAAGAGCAGCGGCAGCCAGCGCCCAGCAGCAGCAGCTCAATGGAAGAAAATCAGAAAAAAGATGAAAAGGTCGAGGAGAGGCTGCTGGGATTGGGAACTTGGGTTACCTGCCGTTGAGAGGAGAGGCTGCTACAGCTGGGTAGCAGTCGCTGGTAGAGTCGACGGTGGCAGCAGTGAGTCCAGGCGGCGGCGGTGGCGGCCCATTTGCTGCTGCCTGGGAGGCTGGGGGCAGCTCGTTCTTTTGTGGAGAGCGTGCATGCGACACCTGCAAAACAGGGTTTGGTATTGGGCTGTAGCTGTTTTTTGGCCGACCGTCCCCAATGTATCATGCACGTATCCCAGCTGTGTCCCTGTATTTTTTAATTTTTTATTTGCAAATTGTGGGATACTATGGGATATGCGTATCCTGGCGTATCCTCGTATCCTGCAGTGTCACGACAGCCAATGGGCAAGTTTTGCCGTATCGGTGCTTCTTAGATTACCAGGTCCATTATTCAGTTGATGCTGCCAGATAGAATGGCTAGTTGATCATGTTTGACGAGTTCAGTATCTTTTTCACCATTCTTCTTAGTTCCTACTCTTTTCAGTTCATGAAACCTGTATGTATTTGACCTGCCCACTAAAGCCCTTGGAAACTTTCTTGATTCCTACCTAAAAATCTTTTTGTTTCTATTTATTTGTTTTTTGCTAGCAGTTTTTTTCCTGGATAACAGCAACCAGTAAAAATATGCTCCAATTTTCAATCTAAAACCATCCACGCACTATTTAATACGAGCTATCTGAATTTTGATCATTTATGTTTGATTTTTGTTGCTCAAAAATCAGGTTAGCGGTCACAATTTCTTGTATATGTGAGAATGGAGAGTAAGAATGCTGCATCTAAATTTATATAATGGAAATATAGTTTATGCTATCTCTATGATCACAAGAAAAAGATCATGTGATATGTATAACCCGTGCTAGATCTCAGCCTTCAAGTGTACCTTCATCGTGTGATCCTACTACCGTTAGATCATGGAAGGTACTCTTCCATTGTGCCATGGACACTGGTTGTGTATAAGTTCCACCCAACAGAGCATACAAGTTGTACAGCCTCTGCTTATTCTTAGAGGCAGAAATGCTTTATATGTTAAGAGCACACCACTGGTGTCCTTCCCTTTGATGATTATGCATGAAATTCTACATCACTTGCTGCATCTTCAGGTATTTATTTTTGATGTTTTAAACACTATCTATAAAGTATTTTATATAGTCAGAAATGGCACACAAACCGTTATTTCTTATGGTGGAAATGCAGGTTATAGTGAGATTCGGCTTCCAAAATAGCCACATTCTTCAAAGCAGCGATTAAGATTTGTTAGAGTTGGAGTTCAATATTTGGGGCCATGATTACGTTTCGTTGTTTGTTTGACTTCAACTTGGGCAATTGTGGGAATTAGGTTGGGTAAGCAATTGCCGTTTCCTCCAATTATCTGATGGCCTGGTACCCAGGTTAGTGAATAGTTTGAGAAATAATATAGTTACAGATTTAAGCCGACAACTAAGTAGGAAGCTAGCCTCGTGCTAAACTTTATTCCATGGGTGCTGCCACCTTTTTCGTGGTCACAAACCCTTTCCACGGGTACCACTATTCATACTACCTTGCCTTTAGCTTTGATGGGTTCTTGTTGGCCTTTCTTTCTCTAACTCCTCCAGTTTATTTGCTGTTCCTACTAAGTTGTGAATCTAGGGAAGTTTATTTATTGTGGAGGATGATAGCTTTGGATCCTTCGAAATATTAGTATAGTCAAAAAAGTCTTGTTTCCCTGTGCGTTAATACCTTTTCATCTGGACTGAGCTACTAATAATATTGCAGGTACTAGTTGATCCTGCGAAGTAAAGGAAAATTTTATTTTCTTGCTTGACTTCTTGATTTACCAAAATCAAGCTCACATTAAGGTCAAACAATTGGGCGCATTGGGCTCCTTGATTCATTTTGCAAGTGCTATGTGCTAACTGCTGCAGTCAAATGGAAGAGCTCTTCAGTTGACATGTGATTTGAGGACCTATTTAGCCTCAGAAAGAGCATACGCTCAATGTATTTTGTCCTTAGGGTGAGGGAAGGTGATACCTATCGCAAGATCTTAAGCATACAAGTCAGGCCTTCCAATGCGGTTTCTGGAAGTGGTGCCTCTTCTGGGAACTGGAAAATTATACCTAACTGCTGCCACACTTAGCACATAGTATGTTTAGACTACTGTGGTGTGTTCCATGAACTTCATGGACTAAGTACGTTGGTGATGGTATATGAACCAGTGCCCATTGTTAACCTGCATAGAAGGATTTCATGATCAATTGGAGTATTAATTGGAGCAGTGCAAGCATGCACTTCATACAAGAACCATCAATTTGCTTGTCATGGTTTGGATGGTTAATTTACCAATAGATGGGTGTAAAATCTGGAAAAGGAACGTAAGACCTAATGGTTCCTACCAAAGTAGTTGATCTGAAGGTGCTTTTCCAAGAAGAAATCAGCTTAAGACGTAGAACTTGCTGTGATGAGGGTAGGTGGACCCTTGAAACAAGCTCAGTTATTGCGTTGAGAGAATGTATTCGCAGATAGCCATTTGATCGGAAAATGAAAGGAGAGAAAGGCTAGTCAAACATAAATCAATTGATGTTGGAAACAAGATGCATCTACATATAAGCAGAACAAAAGGGCACACCAGCTTCATGGAGGAACCAACATGACACATACGTTATCTATTTAAATGGGCCATGTTTCTACCTGACATGTTATGTCCACTGCCTTGACGATATTTTCCGGCTCGTCTGGAGCTGATAGCTAGCATTACCCTTATGTCTTAGACATCCAATTATTTTACCTTTTTATAGTATTATGTACACTATCCATGTCTCCCCTTGATGTAGCTCATTATGACAAGAGCTCATCTCATGCTATGTAAAGATTGAATTTTCAGTCAGATCATTCTTATGCTCCTAGAATGTAAATGATAACTGTACTATTGGAAGAGTGCTGTCACAAAAAAAAATCAGTAATCTGTTTCAACTTCTTTGGCTACTTGTTGTGTTATCATTTTTCGCAATGCTTGCCATAGGTTTACGCTGTTTGAAATTATTTACCGAGTGCTCGCCAGAGGTTCGGGTGTTATCTTTCTTACATGTCATGGCAAAATGTAAATCAGAAGGCTGTTTTTCTTGCTTCTTACTCAAAAGTACAGGAAATTTGTTTGTGACACAATCCTAATACTATCCATTGTATATATACTGATATCATGTGCTCTATCACTTCGTTAAAAGACAAATGTTATCCTCATGCTACTTATCCTGTATGAAGTTGGAAATATAATCATATGAAATTGTAAACATTGTGACACAATCCTAATACTATCCATTGTTTTTGACTTTAGTATGAAGTCAAAATATCTTCAACCAGATTTGTTTACATTCCAGAAAAAGAAACAGATTTGCTTTAATAATTTGCTCACAAATAATCACTAAAATATACATGCATGCGAGCGACATTTTCTTGAAGTTATCACTTTAACTGACTGCACTTTGTTTCATTACAAGTTTCTATCCTCCACCATCTTTCATTATCTTTGAATGCAACCAAAGTTCTACCATGGCTGCAAGTAAAATTTATCTGTGGAACTTTGACATGGATTGTAGATGTAATATGTAAGATGGATAGTCTGCAGCTGGAGCAGCATTGTCAGCATCATATGGATATACTGCAAATTAGTTCTAAAAATATGCCGATCATTCAGATGCCATTAATATAAAGTTCCAAAAGATGTAACTTCAGATTGTTTTAACCAGTCATGTAGTCTGTTGTTATTTTCTTACCCCTGGTGCTGCCACGACCTTGGCTGTCATTATACTCTGATACTTAACTTGAGCAATAGTGCAGTTTTTCCAGCAGTAACTGTACCTTAACTGATTGGTACAAAACCATTGATATTGCTTTCTCTGGTTTAAAAACACAATTCATATTTTGTTGTCAAAATTTGCTCTGGCTTTATCATCTCAGCACAGTTTGAGTTCTTTTGCTTTGGCTTCTGATGTATTCAGCCACATTGAATAGAGGAAATTAGCTCAGTACAGTTTCAAAGCCATATAAATGGGAAAATATCGTCTAGTATAAGGATGACATGTGGTATCTGAGGACATGTCAATAGTTATATATTGGATATCTGGATCGTATTTTCCAAATCAGTGATCCTTGTGATGGTACTGAGCTATAATGCCCAATTAAGTAACTGCATTGCCATTTGATGAATCATTTGGCTTTGATTATCTCAGATCCGTGTAACTCTAATCTCACTTCCCACAGTTCTAAGGTCTGAAATGCTTGTATTTTGTCCCTTAAGTTTATGCATTTGTGATGCTTCATGCACTCACTTCTTATAAATGTTATCCCATTTGCAGCTGCAACTTGATTAGCTGAAGTACTAATACCGTGCCTCAAAATTTCCAGATTAAGCAAACATCTGATCAGACTGTACATGAGTCATGGCTGGGCATCATTATCACAATTCCCAGATGTCAAGAATGGATCGTACGAACCAGCCACGTAATGAACCTCCGCCTTTTGGTACATGGACTTAACTAGCAAACTGTTTTTTTTTATTCATGTATCTCAGTTTTGGTGAACTCATTTAGTTGTACCCTGTTTATCTCAGGTCAAAAGTTATTTGTGCATCCTAGAGGTGATGCACCTAATGGAGCGGGACCATCAGGTTATGGGGTTACAACTGTGAGATCTAATGAACTTCCATCCTCAAGCTACACTGGTCAGTCTTATGGTCAGCAGATTGGAGCCCCTGGAACCTTGCATGCCTCCCATGCTGGTTATCCTCCTGCTGGAAGCTCTAGTAGCAGCTATGCACCATACAATACTCAACATGTGCCTTCTTTAAGCTATCCACGTAGATCCGAGGATAGTTTTATTCCTGGAGTCCATGTGGATGACAGAAGGGTTGCACCGAAGCGGAGAAATCCCATCACTCATCCTGTGGATGGTATAAGTGCTGGAGGCTATTATCCTGGCAGTTCTTCCAATAATCAGATCTCTGGTTACATGCCCCTGAATCCTGTTCCTACTCGTGAAACCTGCCCTCCACAAATAAGTTCAAACATGGGTTCCAGCCACTGGAACGATCATCAGTTTCTTAATCATGAAGGATCTCAGAGGAATGTGAGGGGACGCCATGATCATAGTTCTATCCATTCGGAATATAATTCGTCTACAGCTTGCCCATCAAGCAGTGTTCATGTGCCACCATACCATCCAAATGCAAATGCTCCTTTTGGTGCACCAGTACAGCGGGAAAGAGCTCCTTTATCTCTACCTCCCAGAATTGTTCCTCCAGGTTAGTTTCAACTTCTGCTGTTCAAGCCCTATAGCCATGCTTCTAATCTGATGTGTTTTCATAGTGTTCTACTTCTGCTAAGATTTGGTACAGACTTTTGGGTAGTCAGGTGAAATGATCATATCTTACATGTTTGGACAGAATAGCTCTTTGTATACCGATATACTCCCTCTGTAAAGTAATATAAGACATTTATAGATCACTAAACTGGTGATCTAAACGTCTTATATTACTTTACAGAGGGAGTAACATTTACAAAAAATAGACGTGACGGAGGAAAAGCCTTCTCTGTGCATTCTAATTCCTAAGTTGGAGGTGAGAAATACTGGTTTATTCATCCCACAGGGATCACACCCAGGGAAGCTTAGGGTGTGTTTGGTAGCTATTCCCACCCTAGCATAGTTGTTCCCCTTTGAGACATGCTGAGTACATGCAACTGCAGCTGTTTGGTAGCAATGTATGTACTCACGCATGCTGAGCTGAGACTGTGTTTGGTAGCCTGCATCAGACAACACATGGTGTGCTGAGACTGTGTTTGGTAGCCTGTATGAGGTAGGCTGCATGAACGGATTTTTTGCCTTATGTTCGGTGAGATAATCTAAACAATTTGAGAAATAAAACAGAGACATTATTTCAGCAATGAAGCATCATCATATCACCAAAAGTAACTCATTCCAACATCAGTTTCAACAGAAGTAATTGACTACAACATCATTTCAGCTATAATTTTTTTGTCCAAACCATAGTAGGCTCTCTGTACAGAAGATAGACAGTAAATAAAATCAAATTATCATATTCCAATTAAGCGTACTAGGCTCTGTCTTCTGTACAGCAACAAGGGCGTCCCTGGTCACGGCTCCTGAGCCGAGGCAGGAAGGAGGGGGGTAGGGGAAGGGGAAGGGAGGAGGAGAGCGGAGGAAGGGAAGGAGGGGGCGGATCTGCTACGTCTCCCGGCGGCGACAGCCTGCAGGGGCGGCAGCGGCGAGTTGAAGGCCGGCCAGGAGCAGGGGCGGGGGCCGGCAGAGAGTGGAGAACCGGCCAGGCGCAGGGGCGGGGCGGCGGCGAGGTAGACGCCTTCAGCAGGGGCGGTGGAGAGGTTGAAGAAGGACGGGGACCGGCGGCGGGGTAGCTAGGCGGTCGCTGGAGGCTAGATCAGGAGAGCTCGCGGCTAGGGAGGGGGGAGGGGGTCGCTCAAGGGCAGGGGGAGAGCTGGTCGTTCGAGCAACGTGGGTCGGGGGGAGAATTTTCTCGTGTGCGTTCTCTGCCTCGCTCGACCCGGCTGGCCTGTCTGGGGTGCTTCGACTGAGCTATGCTGAGGCCCTTTTTTGGATCAGATGGGCATAGCCCAAGTGAGCCCATACACCCTACCAAACAAGCAAAAGTGGGTTGGATAGGGAACTTTTTGGCCTATACACCCGTCATACATGCTACCAAAAACACCCTTAGGGCGCACACAGTGGCCCCACACCACTGAGCTTATTGCTCAGTTCTCAGACTATCGTGTCATACCACTAGTTTCAAGCATAGGACTTTCACCAGTTAATATCTACTCTATTCCAGTTAATTGTAATATGGGTTGGTGGTATCCCATTCTCTTGGAATTTGACACTAGTAAAGATTTGTCATCAAAGAAGCTAAGAACTTTTTATATCATTCTCCAGGGACAGATGGAAGCACTGGCATAGCATTCAGAGAGAGGCCATTCTATCCTGCTCCACAGAGCACCAACATAAGTGCTCCTGTGCCACCACTTCCTGGTTCTTCTGACGGTGCACCATTTGCTCGCATTGGATACACTCCTAGACCAGTTCATCATAACGCTGGCCACAATTATCCACCGCCAGCTTTTACAACTTCTTCCAACTCTGGAGCAGTTCGGTGTGAGCCTGCTAACCCTCGCTATCAACCTGCCATGCCCAGCTATCCTCCTGCTACCGCTGCAGCATCATCAAGTGTCCAGCCATTACATGCCGAAGCTGCTGCATCTTTTAGACAGCCAAGGCACGTCTCTGTGGGGCATGGTGGTAGTGCAAGGAGTAGAAGGATGAGGGATTCCTATCATTGCTTTCATCCTTTGATGATCGAGGAGAATAACCTAGGAAGATCGGCAGCTGAGGTAGTTATATGTTTAGTTTTTCTTGTAATTGTTCCAACATTCTATACATTTTGAACTTGCATCTAATTTAGTTGCACTCTCTTTGAAGCGTTTTATGATGCTGGACCAGTTGGTCATCCACGAATCTAGAGAAGCATTAGATCCTCACTGGGACATGAGACTGGACATTGATGACATGAGCTATGAGGTAAGGAGCAAATTAGTTTAGGCTCTTCTTATAGCCTACAGCTGCATCAAAATGTTGAACAGATGTAAACTTTTGATATTGTCATGTACAGGAGCTCCTGGCGTTGGAAGAACGAATTGGCAATGTAAACACTGGCCTGGCTGACGAAAAAATCTCAGGCTGCGTGATGGAGCTAGCCTGTCGTAATTCTGCCCGTACACAGAATGATCAAGACAAGGAAAGGTGCATAATTTGCCTGGTAAGATGACACTCCTTGGTATCATAATTGCCAACAATTTCGTTGCACTGTATTCCTGGTTTGGTAAGTTTGTTCTCATCCGCATGCACTTGCTGTAGGAGGAATACAAGCACAAGGACTCCCTTGGGAAGCTGAAATGTGGGCATGACTTCCATGCGGGCTGCATCAAGAAGTGGCTGGAGGTGAAGAACGCCTGCCCGGTTTGTAAAGCCGACGCCGCAAATGAAACCACCTGAGGGACCAAGTAGTGCGCCCCTCCACATTTATCCTAGTTCAGGAATTTCAGTTATATCTGCTCATTGTGCTGCTCAAGTTGTCTGTGTAAATAATAATTAAAGTCCTAAAGTTAGGATTGTTTTGTGAACTCAAAACATCGTGCCCGATGTAAGTATGAATCTTTAAGCAAGTTATCGATTAGTTATCCAAAGCCTCTGATCCCCAGTAATTATCTACTCGCAAGATGTCCATTTTTTTTTCTGTTGACATGTCGTGTTTCTTATGATTGAGCAGCCGGCCGTTAGGAGGTTGTTGTCCTGCCAGCTTCGCCTCTGCTAGCAAACGGGACGGTTGGGTGTTCGGAATCGGTGATATTACGTCCGAGTTCATCGGGTAGCTTGCTTCTAATTTCTTCATGCCTTCCATGGGTGATGGATGCACCACCCTCCTGACCCAGATGGTTGGGTCCGGTGTTGGCATCATCTCCAAGGTGGTGAACTCATGTGGTGATGGCCATGGCATGTGATCAGACGGCCCCAAAGGATGTCCTCACGTGAGAGACGTGAGATAATTGCTCGCCTTACAGCTTCGAGGTGCACGGCTGAGTGCGATCTTCCAGCCAACGATGGATCGATCGCTGTCCCAAGATAAGCAGTCGTTATGCCCCCTCAGGGATTCATCTCAATTATATATCCACGAGAAGATGAGATCCCAACCCTTCATTTTGAATCTTGCACACTTCTGTTTTTTTTTCAGGGTTGAATCTTGCACGCTTTTCCATGCGTTGATTACATTATACTACTCCCTCCGTCCCAAAATAAGTGTCTCAACTTTGTACTAACTCTAATATAAAATTGTACTAGGCTTGAGACACTTATTTTGAAACGGAGGGAGTACTAACTAAAACTTACTCCGCCTGTTCGCGGTTGCTAAGGAGGCGAAGCCTGTTCGAGGGTATGCATGCTTTCCGTCATGTTTCGTATGTCGTTTGTTCGCTTGCATTTATCTGTAGTGTCGAAATTGCACTAGCCCGTACCCGCGTCTAGGAAAACGGCCAAATTTAAGCATTCCTGGCGGCCTGACTAAGGAGTGCTTTGAGTTTCACGCGGATTAGTTTCTTCGTGAGTGTCACACAGCCAAACAACTCAGATTTAGCACATTACAATTTGGTTGGGCTTGATGCAATCTACCAAACACGTAGATGTGTTATATACTATGAAAATTAAGCACAAAAGTATGTAAAGAAACACTAAAATAGGAAAAGACGGACGGAGCAAATGGGATTAATTAAGAGAATCCACCGCACTTTCAAACGCAGCATTAGAGAGGGAGATGAAACACATCAAACCTGACTTGTTTCCGATAGTATTGATTTAGAAATTGCAAATTACACACTTTCAGTATTACTATGTGCAGTTTTAAGTGACTGAGAATTATGAATATTGCATCCAAACGAAGATTAGCAGACGGATTAATCAAAACCCCATTCATTAATCAGCACTTAGCTGCCCCAAGAAGCAACCTAGGCAATCCACCTGTTAATGTTCCATCCATTCCTCGATGGCCCGATCTACTTCCATCTCACCTTACGTACAGCATCGCCATGATTAACCTGCGGATCCCACTTCCATTAATGACATCTCAATTGCACCACCATATATAGCGTAGCCAAGCACGCAGTAGCATCACACAAAGAACAAGCAGCACAAAGCAATGGAGGCGCATATGCGATCCATGACGGCCACCTTTCTCCTCGTGCTCCTCTCCCTGTCCGCAGCCGCTCCGTCGGCTCGTGGCCAGGCGGTGGCGGCCGCGCCGGCTCCAGCGGCGGCTGCCCCGAAGACGATCAAGGCGGTGCTGACCAAGGCCGGGCAGTTCACCAAGTTCCTCCAGCTGCTGCAGTCCACCCAGGAGGAGGAGCAGATCGACACCCAGCTCAAGGGCAAGGCCTCATCCGGCGGCGGTCTCACTGTCTTCGCGCCGCCGGACAACGCCTTCACTGCGCTCAAGTCCGGCACCCTCAACTCCCTCTCCGACCAACAGAAGACGTCGCTGGTGCAGTTCCACGTGGTCTCCCAGCTGCTCCCCATGGCGCAGTTCGACACGGTGAGCAACCCGCTGCGCACGCAGGCCGGCGACACCGGCAGGGGGAAGTACCCGCTCAACGTCACGTCGGACGGCGGCGGGAGGGTGAACATCTCCACCGGCGTCGTCAACGCCTCCGTCGACGGCACGCTCTACACCGGCGACAGGCTGGTGGTGTACCAGGTGGACAAGGTGCTGCTGCCGTGGGCGCTCTACGGGCCGCCCGTGCCCGCGCCCGCGCCCGCGCCGTCGCCGGCGGCGGACAAGGACAAGAAGAAGGCCGGGCCGGTGGCGGTGGCCGACGCGCCGGTGGCCGATACAGCCACGGCGTCCGCGGCGGCGCCCCGGGAGATGCGGGGCCTCGGCGGCCGTCTCTGCATGGTGGCCATCGCCGTTGCGGCCGCGTGGTGTGGCATGTGACGATCGAGGAAGAGTGGCGGACAGTCGGATGTTGCCATGCGTTGGATGTTTTGATTTTCCCTTTTCTTCGTCGAGACTCGAGAGACGAGAGGTGCTCGAATCGTTCGGTAACCGATATTTTTTATGTTTATGTTTTTCTTCGGTGTGTTGTTCTTCGTTTTGTTTATGTTTTTTCAGTATGATCCTTGTATTTGCTGAAGCATCGTAACGTTTCGGTCAGTATTTTCCTCTTGTAGCAAAGTAGCAATATTGAGTGTACGCTGGGCGCCACCCGGGGTTCAATTAAACGTTTTTCTTCTTTTTTTGAGAATCGGGTTCAATTAAACGATGAAACCACCCAATCCACGGTCTCAAACAGTTACATCAACCGTGTTAAAAAAAGTTACATCAACCACCTCTTGATATAGAGAAAAACAGTTAAATCCACGGTCTTCAACATTACTTAAGGCAGCAGGGGTTCTCAAACTTAGAGCGGAGTATTTGCTCGCGAGCTCAAATACTTTCTTATGAACAGTAAATAAAAATGTAGTAATAGTAAAAAATTCAAAAAAATTCTGATTCTTTTGCGGTAAACTTCTACAATTTTTTTAGGACAAAGAAGTGGCGCCTTAGGCGCCTATGCATTAATCTGAAGAACAAGTTACAACCATGATTTTACAATGTCTGATGTTCAGATTGCCTAGCTTCAGAAGCGTAGGACAGTGATCAACCGAGTGAGACCTGCTTTTACAAACCATTGTAGGACTAGTATTTGATTCTGAGAAGTATGCTCTAGCCGCATTGTTGTGAGCCCTACTATTAAGCTCCTTGGGAATGTGTCTAACGGTTATCTGAGCCTTGCTAGTAGAGCTAAAGAAATTTGCCAGTTGGCTTCTAATCTCCCAATGACCAGGTCATTTAAGGATATCTCTTGCTTGTGCAGCCTGCTTGTACATTTAGCATGAAAGGACATTCCTGAAAGTCGTGGAAAAAAAATCAATGCTCCAAAAAATGCTTTTTTTGACGTGAAACACCATGCATTCCATTAATTTGTGGGTCCGAAAATATCACGGGCCACAACACGACTTACATCTTGGCGAAGATTAGTAAACCAAATACATTGGCTGTCGATCATAGCCGTCGAACCACAACCGGCTAGTAGATGAGCAGGGATATTACAAAGATGAGAACAAACATCAATCTTATAATCTACGAAGTCCATTTGTAGCTTGAACTTAGCTTCTCGAAAGAGGATGCCAAGAGGTGCATGGTCCCAGGTTACTGATCCCAACGCAAGCTTCAGCAAGAGGCAGACCATGATGAAAATAACTTGGCCCATACCAAACTCTTCAACAAACCTGATAGCATTTATCATGGCCAAAGATTCGGCATGAAGGGCATCTGTGAGACACGCAAGTCTACCAGCATCTGTAAAAATGACTTCGCCTCCCTCCTCTTTAGAATACACTCCCCATCCACTATCTCCACTACACAAGAAAGCAGCGTCAACACAAATCTGCACCCATTCTGTAGGCGGGGTTTCCACTTTGGCTTGACAGAGCATTTTGGAGTGCTGATTTTGTTTTTTTGCCACGACTTCCACTAATGCCATTTCGTCATGAAATTTGTCAAGCAAATAAAACATTTGTCGAAGTTTGTTAAAAAGTTTAGAATTTTTTAAATTTTGTTTCCTTTTCCCTTTTTGATTTAACTGTTCGTCCCGAGCTCATTTAAGCTCGGGAGCAGAAGAGAACTTTCAGAAATACATCAGGATTTTCCAGCTCATCTTCAACTCATCGAAATGCAAACTACAACACTTCAGCAAGCGAAACTTCAGAAGCAACCTCCTTTCCGAACTTGATCTTCTTCAGCGGGGACTGGGTTGGGGATGGCGCAGGTTTCAGCAACATGCAAGGACTAAGAGTGGACATCTTCAGAACACGCCGATGACCATGCCGGGGAGGGGAAGACAGAAGCACACAAGGCGCCCAGGCTGAAGTTGCATACAATAGCATCTGACAAACATGAGCTTGTTAAGAAGCGTTGGACTGAGACCTGCACCTTTAGTGTTAGTCTCGAGAACACTCACCCCATTAAGCTGTGTGGCGCTTTGATCACTTCAGAGAGCATTTGGGTAAACGAACCCACCATCCTTGCACTAGATTTGTCATTTCTTCAGAGTTGTTAGGATTAGCCACCACACCTGTTTTTGATGTCAGGCCAAACAACATTATTAGACACATAATAATTCCTAGTTTTTCAAACGCATCATGGACTACAAACACAAATAAAATTAAGAGTAGAATGTTTTTTGTTTGATCACTAAACGTGTGAGGGCCTCCTTTAACCGAGGCCTTTCTTTCCCGAGGTCTCGAGCGAGCCGTTTATCGTGGATGCCATGCTTAAAAGCGGCAATCGCCTCCTGATACGTCTCCAACGTATCTATAATTTTTGTTTGTTGCATGCTATTATATTATCTATTTTGGATGTTTTATATGCATTAATATGCTATTTTATATTATTTTTGGGACTAACCTGTTAACTTAGAGCCCAGTGCCAGTTTCTGTTTTTTCCTTGTTTTTGAGTTCTACAGAAAAGGAATATCAAACAGAGTCCAAACGGAATAAAACTTTACGATGATTTTTCTTGGACCAGAAGACATCCACGGAGCTTGGAAAGGGGGGGGGGGTCAAAAGATGCCCGAGGAGGCCACAAGCCTGCCAGGCGCGCCCCGGGGGCGGGGGCGCCCTGAGGGCTTGTGGGCCCCTCGGGAGTCCTCCAACCCTAATTCTTGCGCTATAAATTCCCAAATATTCCCAAACCACTAGAAGCGTCCACCAAAATACTTTTCCGCCGCTGCAAGCCTCTGTTCCCTGGAGATCCCACCTTGGGGCCTTTTCCGACGATCTGCCGAAGGGGGGTTTGATCACGGAGGGCCTCTACATCAACCTTGCTGTCCTACCGATGATGTGTGAGTAGTTTACCACAGACCTACGGGTCCATAGCTAGTAGCTAGATAGCTTCTTCTCTCTCTTTTATCTTCAATACAATGTTCTCCTTGATGTTCTTGGAGATCTTTCGATGTAATACTTTTTCGTGGTGCGTTTGTTGAGATCCGATGAATTGTTGATTTATGACCAGATTATCTATGAATATTATTTGAGTCTTCTCTGAACTCTTTTATGCATGATTAAGATATCTTTGTAATTCTCTTCGAACTATCGGTTTTGTTTGGCCAACTAGCTAGATTTGTTTTTCTTGCAATGGGAGAGGTGCTTAGTTTTGGGTTCAATATTGCGGTGTCCTCACCCAGTGACAGAAGGGGTAGCGAGGCACGTATTGTATTGTTGCCATCGAGGATAAAAAGATGGGGTTTATATCAGATTGCTTGAGTTTATCCCTCTACATCATGTCATCTTGCTTAAGGCGTTACTCCATTCTTTTGAACTTAATACTCTAAATGCATGCTGGATAGCGGTCGATGTGTGGAGTAATAGTAGTAGATGCAGAATCATTTTGGTCTACTTCTCACAGACGTGATGCCTATATTCATGATCATTGCCTTAGATACCGTCATAACTTTGCGCTTTTCTATCAATTGCTCAACAGTAATGTGTTCACCCACCGTATGCTATCTTCAAGAGAGAAGCCTCTAGTGAAACCTATGCCCCCGGGTCTATTTTCCATCATATATTTTTAGATCTATAAACCAAAAAACCCAAAAATACCTTGCTGCAATTTATTTGTTTTTACTTTGTTTTACGTTTTAGTAATCTTTTATACCTATCTCTATTAGATCTCACTCTTGTTCGAGATCGTGAAGGGATTGACAACCCCCTTTTCACGCTGAGTGCAAGTGTTTGTTAGTTTGTGCAGGTGCATAGATTGGAGACTTGCTTGTGAAGGAAATATGCCCTAGAGGCAATAATAAAGTTGTTATTTATATTTCCTTATATCATGATAAATGTTTATTATTCATGCTAGAATTGTATTAACCGGAAACTTAGTACATGTGTGAATACATAGACAAACAGAGTGTAACTAGTATGCCTCTACTTGACTAGCTCGTTGAATCAAAGATGGTTAAGTTTCCTAGCCATAGACATGAGTTGTCATTTGATTAACGGGATCACATCATTAGAGAATGATGTGATTGACTTGACCCATTCCATTAGCTTAGCACTTGATCGTTTAGTATGTTGCTATTGCTTTCTTCATGACTTATACATGTTCCTATGACTATGAGATTATGCAACTCCCGAATACCGGAGGAACACTTAGTGTGCTACCAAACGTCACAACATAACTGGGTGATTATAAAGGTGCTCTACAGGTGTCTCCGATGGTACTTGTTGAGTTGGCATAGATCGAGATTAGGATTTGTCACCCCGATTGTCGGAGAGGTATCTCTGGGCCCTCTCGGTAATGCACATCACTATAAGCCTTGCAAGCAATGTGACTAATGAGTTAGTTGCGGGATGATGCATTACGGAACGAGTAAAGAGACTTGTCGGTAACGAGATTGAACTAGGTATTGAGATACCGACGATCGAATCTCGGGCAAGTAACATACCGATGACAAAGGGAACAACGTATGTTGTTATGTGGTTTGACCGATAAAGGTCTTCGTAGAATATGTGGGAGCCAATATGAGCATCCAGGTTCCGCTATTGGTTATTGACCGAAGACGTATCTCGGTCATGTCTACATAGTTCTCGAACCCGTAGGGTCCGCACGCTTAACGTTCGGTGACGATCGGTATTATGAGTTTATGTGTTTTGATGAACCGAAGGTTGTTCGGAGTCCCGGATGTGATCACGGGCATGACGAGGAGTCTCGAAATGGTCGAGACATAAAGATCCATATATTGGAAGCCTATGTTTGGACATCGGAATGGTTCCGAGTGAGTTCGGACATATACCGGAGTACCGGGGGGGGGGGGGGGTTTACCGGAACCCCCCGGGGAGTATATGGGCCCTAATGGGCCTTAGTGGAGAGAGAGAGGGGCCGCCAGGGCAGGCCGCGCACCACCTCCCCCTCTGGTCCGAATTGGACTAGGAAGGGGGGGGCCTTTCCTTCCTCCCTCTCTCCCCCTTCCTTCTCTCCTAGTCCAACTAGGGAAGGGGGGGAATCCTACTCTACTCCCAGTGGGAGTAGGATTCCTCGAGGGCGCGCCATAGAGGGCCGGCCCTCCCCCTCCTCCACTCCTTTATATACGGGGAGGGGGCACCCCATAGACACACAAGTTGATCATTGATCTCTTAGCCGTGTGCGGTGCCCCCCTCCACCATAATCCACCTCGGTCATATCGTCGTAGTGCTTAGGCGAAGCCCTGCGCCGGTAGCTTCATCATCACCGTCCTCACGCCGTCGTGCTGACGAAGCTCTGTTGGGGAACGTAGTAATTTCAAAAGAAAATCCTACGCACACGCAAGATCATGGTGATGCATAGCAACGAGAGGGGAGAGTGTTGTCCATGTACCCTCGTAGACCGAAAGCGGAAGTGTTATGACAACGCGGTTGATGTAGTCGTACGTCTTCACGATCCGACCGATCCTAGTATCGAAAGTACGGCACCTCCGCGATCTGCACACGTTCGGCTCGGTGACGTCCCACGAACTCTCGATCCAGCTGAGTGTCGAGGGAGAGCTTCGTTAGCACGACGGCGTGATGACGGTGATGATGAAGCTACCAGCGCAGGGCTTCGCCTAAGCACTACGACGATATGACCGAGGTGGTTTATGGTGGAGGGGGGCACCGCACACGGCTAAGAGATCAATGATCAACCTTTTGTGTTCTAGGGTGCCCCCTGCCCCCGTATATAAAGGATCAAGGGGGGAGGCCGGCCGGCCCTTGGGGCACGCCAGGAGAGGAGGAGTCCTCCTCCTAGTAGGAGTAGGACTCCCCTTTCCTAGTCCTACTAGGAGGGGGAAAGGAAGGAGGAGAGGGAGAAGGGAAGGGGGGCGCCGCTCCCCCTTCCCTAGTCCAATTCAGACTAGAGGGGGAGGGGGCGCGCGGCCTGCCCTGGCCGGCCCTCTCTCTCCCCACTAAGGCCCATGTGGCCCATTAGTTCCCCTCGGGGGTTCCGGTAACCCTCCGGCACTCCGGTTTTCTCCGAAATCACCCGGAACACTTCCGGTGTCCGAATATAGCTGTCCAATATATCAATCTTTATGTCTCGGCCATTTCGAGACTCCTCGTCATGTCCGTGATCACATCCGGGACTCCGAACTATCTTCGTTACATCAAAACACATAAACTCATAATACCGATCGTCACCGAACGTTAAGCGTGCGGACCCTACGGGTTCGAGAACTATGTAGACATGACCGAGAGATGTCTCCGGTCAATAACCAATAGTGGAACCTGGATGTTCATATTGGCTCCCACATATTCTACGAAGATCTTTATCGGTCAAACCGCATAACGATATACGTTGTTCCCTTTGTCATCGGTATGTTAGTTGCTCGAGATTCGATCGTCGGTATCTCAATACCTAGTTCAATCTCGTTACTGGCAAGTCTCTTTACTCGTTACGTAATGCATCATCCCACAACTAACTCATTATTCACATTGCTTGCAAGGCTTATAGTGATGTGCATTTCCGAGAGGGCCCAGAGATACCTCTCCGACAATCGGAGTGACAAGTCCTAATCTCGATCTATGCCAACTCAACAAGTACCATCGGAGACACCTGTACATCACCTTTATAATCACCCAGTTACGTTGTGACGTTTGGTAGCACACTAAGTGTTCCTCCGGTATTCAGGAGTTGCATAATCTCATAGTCATAGGAACATGTATAAGTCATGAAGAAAGCAATAGCAACATACTAAAAGAGCAAGTGCTAAGCTAACGGAATGGGTCAAGTCAATCACATCATTCTCTAATGATGTGATCCCGTTAATCAAATGACAACTCATGTCTATGGCTAGGAAACTTAACCATCTTTGATTCAACGAGCTAGTCAAGTAGAGGCATACTAGTGACACTCTGTTTGTCTATGTATTCACACATGTACTAAGTTTCCGGTTAATACAATTCTAGCATGAATAATAAACATTTATCATGATATAAGGAAATATAAATAACAACTTTATTATTGCCTCTAGGGCATATTTCCTTCAGTCTCCCACTTGCGCTAGAGTCAATAATCTAGATTACACAGTAATGATTCTAACACCCATGGAGTCTTGGTGCTGATCATGTTTTGCTCGTGAGAGAGGCTTAGTCAATGGGTCTGCAACATTCAGATCCGTATGTATCTTGCAAATCTCTATGTCTCCCTCCTTGACTTGATCGCGGATGGAACTGAAGCGTCTCTTGATGTGCTTGGTTCTCTTGTGAAATCTGGATTCCTTTACCAAGGCAATTGCACCAGTATTGTCACAAAAGATTTTCATTGGACCCGATGCACTAGGTATGACACCTAGATCGGATATGAACTCCTTCATTTGCTGCTTCCGAAGCAGCTATGTACTCCGCTTCAGACGTAGATCCCGCCATGACGCTTTGCTTAGAACTGCACCAACTGATAGCTCCACCGTTCAGTATAAATACGTATCCGGTTTGTGACTTAGAGTCATCTGGATCAGTGTCAAAGCTTGCATCGACGTAACCATTTACGATGAGCTCTTTGTCACCTCCATAAACGAGAAACATATCCTTAGTCCTTTTTAGGTATTTCAGGATGTTCTTGACCGCTGTCCAGTGATCCACTCCTGGATTACTTTTGTACCTCCCTGCTAAACTAATAGCAAGGCACACATCAAGTCTGGTACAAAGCATTGCATACATGATAGAACCTATGGCCGAAGCATAGGGAATGACTTTCATTTTCTCTCTATCTTCTGCAGTGGTCGGGCATTGAGTCTGACTCAACTTCACACCTTGTAACACAGGCAAGAACCCTTTCTTTGCTTGATCCATTTTGAACTTCTTCAAAACTTTGTCAAGGTATGTGCTCCGTGAAACTCCAATTAAGCGTCTTGATCTATCTCTATAGATCTTAATGCCCAATATATAAGCAGCTTCACCGAGGTCTTTCATTGAAAAACTCTTATTCAAGTATCCTTTTATGCTATCCAGAAATTCTATATCATTTCCAATCAACAATATGTCATCCACATATAATATTAGAAATGCTACAGAGCTCCCACTCACCTTTCTTGTAAATACAGGCTTCTCCAAATGTCTGTATAAAACCATATGCTTTGATCACACTATCAAAACGTTTATTCCAACTCCGAGATGTTTGCACCAGTCCATAAATGGATCACTGGAGCTTGCACACTTTGTTAGCATCCTTTGGATCGATAAAACCTTCAGGTTGCATCATATACAACTCTTCTTCCAGAAATCCATTTAGGAATGCAGTCTTTACATCCATTTGCCAAATTTCATAATCATAAAATGCAGCAATTGCTAACATGATTCGAACGGACTTAAGCATCGCTACGGGTGAGAATGTCTCATCGTAGTCAACTCCTTGAACTTATCGAAAACCTTTCGCAACAAGTCGAGTGATACGTCCATTTTGCATCATGCTTTTATATTGATATTTATTGCATTATGGGCTGTTATTACACATTATGTCACAATACTTATGCCTATTCTCTCTTATTTTACAAGGTTTACATGAAGAGGGAGAATGCCGGCAGCTGGAATTCTGGGCTGGAAGAGGAGCAAATATTAGAGACCTATTCTGCACAAATCCATAAGTCCTGAAACTCCACGGAAGTCATTTTTGGAAATAATAAAAAATACTGAGCGAAGAAAATACTAGAGGGGGCCCACACCCTGGCCACGAGGGTGGGGGCGCACCCTACCCCCCTGGGCGCGCCCCCTGCCTCGTGGCCCCCCTGGCAGGCCTCCGGTGCCCATCTTCTGCTATATGAGGTCGTTTACCCTGGAAAAAAAATCATAAGCAAGCTTTCGGGAAGAAACTCCGCCGCCACGAGGCGGAACCTTGACGAAACCAATCTAGGGCTCCGGCAGAGCTGTTCTGCCAGGGAAACTTCCCTCCGGGAGGGGGAAATCATCGCCATCGTCATCACCAACGATCCTCTCATCGGGAGGGGGTAAATCTCCATCAACATCTTCACCAGCACCATCTCATCTCAAACCCTAGTTCATCTCTTGTATCCAATCTTTGTCCCAAAGCCTCAGATTGGTACCTGTGGGTTGCTAGTAGTATTGATTACTCCTTGTAGTTGATGCTAGTTGGTTTATTTGGTGGAAGATCATATGTTCAGATCGATTATGCATATTAATACCCCTCTGATTATGAACATGAATATGATTTGTGAGTAGTTACGTTTGTTCCTGAGGACATGGGAGAAGTCTTGCTATTAGTAGTCATGTGAATTTGGCATTCGTTCGATATTTTGATGAGATGTATGTTGTCTTTCCTCTAGTGGTGTTATGTGAACGTCGAATACATGACACTTCACCATTGTTTGGGCCTAGAGGAAGGCATTGGGAAGTAATTAGTAGATGATGGGTTGCTAGAGTGACAGAAGCTTAAATCCTAGTTTATGCGTTGCTTCGTAAGGGGTTGATTTGGATCCATATGTTTCATGCTATGGTTAGGTTTACCTTAATACTTCTTTTGTAGTTGTGGATGCTTGCAATAGGAGTTAATCATAAGTGGGATGCTTGTCCAAGAAAGGACAACACCCAAGCACCGGTCCACCCACATATCAAATTATCAAAGTACCGAACGCGAATCATATGAGCGTGATGAAAACTAGCTTGACGATAATTCCCATGTGTCCTCGGGAGCGCTTTTCTCTATATAAGAGTTTGTCCAGGCTTGTCCTTTGCTACATAAAGGATTGGGCCATCTTGCTGCACTTTATTTACACTTGTTACTTGTTACCCGTTACAAATTACCTTATCACAAAACTATCTGTTACCGATAATTTCAGTGCTTGTAGAGAATACCTTGCTGAAAACCGCTTATCATTTCCTTCTGCTCCTCATTGGGTTCGACACTCTTACTTATCGAAAGGACTACGATAGATCCCCTATACTTGTGGGTCATCAAGACTCTTTTCTGGCGCCGTTGCCGGGGAGTGAAGCGCCTTTTGTATGTGGAATTTGGTATGGAAAAATTTATATAGTGTGCTCAAATTTACTGTCACTTGTTGCTATGGAAAGTAATCCTTTGAGGGGCTTGTTCGGGGTATCTTCACCCCGATCAGTAGAGCAAATAGTTGCTCCTCAACCCGCTGAACCAACTGAAAATGTCTACTTTGAAATTCCTTCGGGTATGATAGAGAAACTGCTAGCTAATCCTTTTGCAGGAGATGGAACATTGCATCCCGATTTACACTTAATCTATGTGGATGAAGTTTGTGGATTATTTAAGCTTGCAGGTATGCCCGATGATGTTATCAAGAAGAAGGTCTTCCCTTTATCTTTGAAGGGAGATGCATTGACATGGTATAGGCTATGTGATGATATGGGATCATGGAACTACAAACGATTGAAATTGGAATTTCATCAGAAGTTTTATCCTATTCATCTTGTTCATCGTGATCGTAATTATATATATAATTTTTGGCCTCACGAAGGAGAAAGCATCGCTCAAGCTTGGGGGAGGCTTAAGTCAATGTTATATTCATGCCCCAATCATGGGCTCTCAAGAGAAATGATTATTCAGAATTTTTATGCTCGGCTTTCTCGTAATAATCAATCCATGCTCGATACTTCTTGTACTGGCTCTTTTATGATGAAGACTATTGAATTCAAATGGGATTTATTGGAAATAATTAAACGCAACTCTGAAGATTGGGACCTCGACGAAGGTAAGGAGTCAGGTATAACACCTAAGTTTGATTGTGTTAAATCTTTTATGGATACCGATGCTTTCCGTGAATTTAGCACTAAATATGGACTTGACTCTGAGATAGTAGCTTCTTTCTGTGAATCATTTGCTACTCATGTTGATCTCCCAAAGGAGAAGTGGTTTAAATATAATCCTCCCGTTGAAGTAAAGGTAGTTGCACCTATTAAAGTTGAAGAAAAGACTATCACTTATAATGACCCTATTGTTCCTACTGCTTATGTTGAGAAACCACCTTTCCCTGTTAGAATAAAGGACCATGCTAAAGCTTCAACTGTAGTCAACAAAAGTAATATTAGGACACACAAACCCCCTGAGCAATTTAAAGTTGAACCTAATATTGCTATGTTTAAAGATCTCTTGGCTGATAACATTGATGTGCATGTTATTTATTTTTGTGAGGAAACTGCTAGGATTGCTAAACCTGGTGCTAAAGATAAACATAGACCTGTGGTAGGCATGCCTGTTATTTCTGTTAAAATAGGAGATCATTGTTATCATGGCTTGTGTGATATGGGTGCTAGTGCAAGTGCCATACCTCATTCTTTATATGAAGAAATTATTCATGATGTTGCACCTGCTGAGATAGAAGATATCGATGTTACCATTAAGCTTGCCAATAGAGATACTATCTCACCGATAGGGATTGTTAGATATGTTGAAGTCTTGTGTGTGAAAGTTAAATATCCTGCTGATTTTCTTGTTCTTGGTTCCCCACAAGATAGCTTCTGTCCCATTATATTTGGTAGACCCTTCTTGAATACTGTCAATGCTAAGATAGACTGCGAAAAGGATGTTGTTACTATTGGTTTGGGTGATATGTCTCATGAGTTTAATTTCTCTAAATTTCGTAGACAACCCCGTGATGAGGAATTGCCTATTAAAGATGAAATTATTGGTCTTGCTTCTATTGCCGTGCCTCCTAGTGATCCTTTAGAACAATATTTGCCAGACCATGAAAATGATATGTTTATGAATGAAAGAAAGGAAATAGATGAAGTATTCTTTAAACAGGGACCTATTCTGAAACACAACTTGCCTGTTGAAATCCTAGGGGATCCTCCTCCACCCAAGGGTGATCCAGTGTTTGAGCTTAAACCGTTACCTGATACTCTTAAATATGCTTATCTTGATGAAAAGAAGATATATCCTGTTATTATTAGTGCTAACCTTTCAGAGCATGAAGAAAAGAAATTATTGAAAACTCTGAGGAAGCACCGTGCTGCTATTGGGTATACTCTTGATGATCTTAAGGGCATTAGTCCCACTCTATGTCAACACAAAATAAATTTGGAGAAAGACGCCAAACCAGTTATTGATCACCAACGACGGCTAAATCCTAAGATGAAAGAAGTGGTAAGAAAGGAAATATTAAAGCTCCTTGAGGCAGGTATAATTTATCCCATTGCTGATAGTCAGTGGGTAAGTCCTGTCCATTGTGTCCCTAAGAAGGGAGGCATTACTGTCGTTCCTAATGATAAAGATGAATTGATTCGGCAAAGAATTATTACAGGTTATAGGATGGTAATTGATTTCCGTAAATTAAACAAAGCTACTAAAAAGGATCATCACCCCTTGCAATTCATTGATCAAATGCTAGAAAGATTATCCAAACATTCACATTTTTGCTTTCTAGATGGTTACTCTAGTTTTTCTCAAATACCTGTGTCAGCTGATGATCAAGAAAAGACCACTTTTACTTGCCCTTTCGGTACTTTTGCTTATAGACGTATGCCTTTTGGTTTATGTAATGCACCTGCTACCTTTCAAAGATGCATGATGGCTATATTCTCTGATTTTTGTGAAAAGGTTTGTGAGGTTTTCATGGATGATTTCTCCGTTTATGGATCCTCATTTGATGATTGCTTGAGCAACCTTGATCGAGTTTTGCAGAGATGTGAAGAAACTAATCTTGTTTTGAATTGGGAGAAATGCCACTTTATGGTTAATGAAGGTATTGTCTTGGGGCATAAAGTTTCTGAAAGAGGTATTGAAGTTGATAAAGCTAAAGTTGATGCTATTGAAAAGATGCCATGCCCCAAGGACATCAAAGGTATAAGAAGTTTCCTTGGTCATGCCGGTTTTTATAGGAGGTTCACTAAGGACTTCCCAAAAATTTCTCGGCCTCTGACTAATCTATTACAAAATGATATACCTCTTGTCTTTAATGATGATTGTGTAGAAGCATTTGAAATACTTAAGAAAGCATTAATCTCTGCACCTATTGTTCAGCCACCTGATTGGAATTTACCCTTTGAAATTATGTGTGACGCTAGCGATTATGCTGTAGGTGCTGTTCTAGGACAAAGAGTTGATAAGAAATTGAATGTTATTCAATATGCTAGTAAAACTCTAGACAATGCCCAGAGAAATTATGCTACTACCGAAAAAGAATTTTTAGCAGTTGTATTTGCTTGTGATAAGTTTAGACCTTATATTGTTGATTCTAAAGTAACTATTCACACTGATCATGCTGCTATTAAATATCTTATGGAAAAGAAAGATGCTAAACCTAGACTTATTAGATGGGTTCTCCTACTACAAGAATTTGATTTGCATATTATTGATAGAAAGGGAGCTGAGAACCCCGTTGCAGACAACTTGTCTAGGTTAGAGAATGTTCTTGATGACCCACTACCTATTGATGATAGCTTTCCTGATGAACAATTAGCTGTCATAAATGCTTCTCGTACTGCTCCATGGTATGCTGATTATGCTAATTACATTGTTGCTAAATTCATACCACCTAGTTTCACATACCAGCAAAAGAAAAAAGTTTTTCTATGATTTAAGACATTACTTCTGGGATGACCCACACCTTTATAAAGAAGGAGTAGATGGTGTTATTAGACGTTGTATACCTGAGCATGAACAGGAACAGATCCTAAGCAAGTGTCACTCCGAGGCTTATGGAGGGCACCACACTGGAGATAGAACTGCACATAAGGTATTGCAATCCGGTTTTTATTGGCCTACTCTCTTCAAGGATGCTTGTAAGTTTGTCTTATCTCGTGATGAATGTCAAAGAATTGGTAATATTAGTAGACGTAAGAAATGCCTATGAATTATTCACTCGTTATTGAACCATTTGATGTTTGGGGCTTTGATTATATGGGACCTTTTCCTTCCTTTAATGGGTATACACATATTTTAGTTGCTGTTGATTACGTTACTAAGTGGGTAGAAGCTATTCCAACTAGTAGTGCTGATCATAACACTTCTATTAAGATGCTTAAAGAAATTATTTTTCCGAGGTTTGGAGTCCCTAGATATCTAATGACTGATGGTGGTTCACATTTTATTCATGGTGCTTTTCGTAAAATGCTTGCTAAATATGATGTTAATCATAGAATTGCATCTCCATATCACCCGCTGTCCAGTGGTCAAGTAGAATTGAGTAATAGAGAGCTCAAATTAATTTTGCAAAAGACTGTTAATAGATCTAGAAAGAATTGGTCCAAGAAACTTGATGATGCATTTTGGGCATATAGAACTGCATATAAAAATCCTATGGGTATGTCTCCGTATAAGATGGTTTATGGAAAAGCATGTCACTTACCTCTCGAACTAGAACATAGGGCATATTGGGCCATTAAAGAGCTCAATTATGATTTCAAACTTGCCGGTGAGAAGAGACTATTTGACATTAGCTCACTTGATGAATGGAGAACCCAAGCCTATGAGAATGCCAAACTGTTTAAAGAAAAAGTTAAAAGATGGCATGACAAAAGGATACAAAAGCGTGAGTTTAATGTAGGTGATTATGTGTTGCTGTTCAACTCTCGTTTAAGATTTTTTGCAGGAAAACTTCTCTCTAAATGGGAAGGACCTTATGTTATCGAGGAGGTCTATCGTTCCGGTGCCATAAAAATCAATAACTTCGAGGGCACAAATCCGAAGGTGGTAAACGGTCAAAGAATCAAACATTATATCTCAGGTAATCCCATAAATGTTGAAACTAATGTTATTGAAACCGTAACCCCGGAGGAAAACATAAGGGACACTTTCCAGAACGTTTCAGACTCCGAAAAGGAATAGGTATGTGGTACGGTAAGTAAACCGACTCCAAAACAGTTCTAATGGCAATTTTTCTCCGTTTTGGAATATTTAGAAAAATAGGAAAATAAGAAGCAGTCCGGGAAGGACACGAGGCTTCCACGAGGGTGGGAGGCGCGCCCTACCCCCCTGGGCGTGCCCCTGCCTCGTGGGCACCTCGTGTGCCCTCCGGACTCCGTTTTCTTGCATGGTACTTCTTTCGGTCGATAAAAATTCATTATATAATCTCCCGAAGGTTTTGACCACCGTACCACGCAAATATCCTCTGCTTTTGTTTCGAGCTGTTTCTGTCGCAGATTAGAGCAAGATGTCTTCTCAAGAGTCAGTCGGGGAGAGTCGGGTGTCTCATCCGACACCAGGTCCAGGGGCAAACAGCGATGCCTATCACTTTGGGCCCTCAACGGAGGAAGAGATGGAAGCTGACTTGAAAAGGATAGATGCCATGGAAGAGGATCAAGAAGTTACTTCTCGTTTCCGGCCAGGATTCACGATGGGGGAACTACAGAGCTCAGCTATCCCAAACTCGGTCATCCCCTCCAATGTTAAATTTCTCTCTTATGAAAATATGAAAAGGAGTGTTACTTGTTCTCCCGCAGCTATGCAGCATCCATGGGTGCAAAGAGCTTTAACCGTCACGGGTAAGCTCCGTAAGGAAATAATGGATCTTAAGTGGCAAGTCAACAAGCTCGAGGAGGAGAATCGTATCCTGAGGGGTATCATAGCCAAGAATATCACATCACCACCCTCGAAGAAGGAGACATAATCACATGGGTATGGGCACTCCCCTTGGCAGCTGCCAAGCTTGGGGGAGGTGCCCCGGTATCGTATCACCATCACACTCCTATCTTTATCATTTTCTTAGTTCGATCCTTTTAGTAATATCTTGATCTAGTAGAATAAAGTTTTAGTATGATTTAGTTTCGAGTTTTGCCTTATGATCCCTCTCTGTAATCGAGTCCGTGAGCTATATAATAAAGATTAGTGTTGAGTCAAGGGCTTGATTATTTTGCTATGATCTTGAGGGAATAAAAGAAAAAGAAAGAATAAAAAGAAATAAAGAGATCATATTGATCTTATGGAGAGTAATGACTTCACATATAAAGAGTATGATGATTAAAAGTTGTTGAGAGTTGACAAACATAGTTTTGGTCATCGTTGCAATTAATAGGAAGTAATAAAGAAAGAGAGGTTCCACATATAAATATACTATCTTGGACATCTTTTATGATTGTGAGCACTCATTAAAATATGACATGGTAAAGAGTTGATGTTGGACAAGGAAGACAACGTAATGCGTTATGTTTTCTTATATCTGAAATAAAGTATATTGTCATGGATCCTCCAACATGTTGCACTTGCCTTTCTTCCTCATGCTAGCCAATTCTTTGCACCAAGTAGAGATACTACTTGTGCTTCCAAATACCCTTAAACCCAGTTTTGCCATGAGAGTCCACCATACCTACCTATGGATTGAGTAAGATCCTTCAAGTAAGTTTTCATCGGTGCATGCAATAAAAAATTGCTCTCTAAATATGTATGATTTATTAGTGTGGAGAAAATAAGCTTTATATGATCTTGTGATGTGGAAGAAATAAAAGCGACCGACTGCATAATAAAGGTCCATATCACAAGTGGCAATATAAAGTGACATTCTTTTGCATTAAGATTTCGTGCATCCAACCATGAAAGCGCATGACAACCTCTGTTTCCCTCTGCGAAGGGCCTATCTTTTACTTTTGTCTTATTCCTTATGCAAGAGTCATGGTGAACTTCACCTTTCCTTTTTACATTTTATCCTTTGGCAAGCACATTGTGTTGGAAAGATCCTGATATATATATATATATATATATATATATATATATATATATATATATATATCCAATTAGATGTAATTTAGCATGAACTATTATTGTTGACATTACCCTTGAGGTAAAAGGTTGGGAGGCAACACTATAAGCCCCTATCTTTCTTTGTGTCCGATTAAAACTCCATACCCATAAGTATTGCGTGAGTGTTAGCAATTGTGAAAGACTAAATGATAGTTGAGTATGTGGACTTGCTGAAAAGCTCTTATTTTGACTCTTTCCGATGTTATGATAAATTGCAATTGCTTCAATGACTGAGATTTTAGTTTGTTAGTTCTCAATGAAGTTTCTGATTCATACTTTACATTGTGAATAGATTATTACTTGAGCATAAGAAATCATATGACAATATTCATAAATGTTGCTGTTATAAGAATGATCATGATGCCCTCATGTCCGTATTTTATTTTATTGACACCTCTATCTCTAAACATGTGGACATATTTATCGTTATCGGCTTCCGCTTGAGGACAAGCGAGGTCTAAGAGGGTGCTTGGATACGTTTTAGTCCCATGACTAAAAGTAGTGGGACTAAAACTTGCTAGCCTCATCCATGCTTGGATCCAAATACTAAAGAGACTAAAATCAAGTTAATGAGCATTTATTATCCTTCAAACCCTCCAATCCAGAGCTCGCCTATGTTAAAGGAGAGGAGTTAAATGAGGAGAGAGAGGACTAATCCACATTTTAGTAGGGGTACCCCTGACTAAAAAAATTTAGTCTCAAGACTAGTTTTAGCCCCTCTTTAGTGAGGGGTGCTTGGAACTTTAGCCTCTTAAAGAGACTATTTTTAGTCAGACTAAAATAAGTCTCTTGGATCCAAGCACCCTCTAAGCTTGGGGGAGTTGATACGTCCATTTTGCATCATGCTTTTATATTGATATTTATTGCATTATGGGCTGTTATTACACATTATGTCACAATACTTATGCCTATTCTCTCTTATTTTACAAGGTTTACATGAAGAGGGAGAATGCTGGCAGCTGGAATTCTGGGTTGGAAGAGGAGCAAATATTAGAGACCTATTCTGCACAACTCCAAAAGTCCTGAAACTCCACGGAAGTCATTTTTGGAAATAATAAAAAATACTGAGCGAAGAAAATACCAGAGGGGGCCCACACCCTGGCCACGAGGGTGGGGGGCGCGCCCTACCCCCCTGGGTATGCCCCTGCCTCGTGGGCCCCCTGGCAGGCCTCCGGTGCCCATTTTCTGCTATATGAGGTCTTTTACCCTGAAAAAAATCATAAGCAAGCTTTCGGGAAGAAACTCCGCCGCCACGAGGCGGAACCAATCTAGGGCTCCGGCAGAGCTGTTCTGCCGGGGAAACTTCCCTCCGGGAGGGGGAAATCATCGCCATCGTCATCACCAATGATCCTCTCATCGGGAGGGGGTCAATCTCCATCAACATCTTCACCAGCACCATCTCCTCTCAAACCCTATTTCATCTCTTGTATCCAATCTTTGTCCCAAAGCCTCAGATTGGTACCTGTGGGTTGCTAGTAGTATTGATTACTCCTTGTAGTTGATGCTAGTTGGTTTATTTGGTGGAAGATCATATGTTCAGATCCATTATGCATATTAATACCCCTCTGATTATGAACATGAATATGATTTGTGAGTAGTTACGTTTGTTCCTAAGGACATGGGAGAAGTCTTGCTATTAGTAGTCATGTGAATTTGGTATTCGTTCGATATTTTGGTGAGATGTATGTTGTCTTTCCTCTAGTGGTGTTATGTGAACGTCGACTACATGACACTTCACCATTGTTTGGGCCTAGAGGAAGGCATTGGGAAGTAATAAGTAGATGATGGGTTGCTAGAGTGACAGAAGCTTAAACCCTAGTTTACGCGTTGCTTCGTAAGGGGCTGATTTGGATCCATATGTTTCATGCTATGGTTAGGTTTACCTTAATACTTCTTTTGTAGTTGCGGATGCTTGCAATAGGAGTTAATCATAAGTGGGATGCCTGTCCAAGAAAGGACAGCACCCAAGCACCGGTCCACCCACATATCAAATTATCAAAGTACCGAACGCGAATCATATGAGCGTGATGAAAACTAGCTTGACGATAATTCCCATGTGTCCTCGGGAGCGCTTTTCTCTATATAAGAGTTTGTCCAAGCTTGTCCTTTCCTACATAAAAGATTGGGCCATCTTGCTGCACTTTATTTACACTTGTTACTTGTTACCCGTTACAAATTACCTTATCACAAAACTATCTGTTACCGATAATTTCAGTGCTTGTAGAGAATACCTTGCTGAAAACCGCTTATCATTTCCTTCTGCTCCTCGTTGGGTTCAACACTCTTACTTAGCGAAAGGACTACGATAGATCCCCTATACTTGTGGGTCATCATTGAGCTTTGCAGACAGTAACATTACCATCAATGTCAGTCTTCTTCTTGAAGATCCATTTATTCTCGATGGCTTGCCGATCATCGGGCAAGTCAACCAAAGTCCACACTTTGTTCTCATACATGGATCCCATCTCAGATTTCATGGCCTCAAGCCATTTCGCAGAATCTGGGCTCGGCATCGCTTCCTCATAGTTCGTAGGTTCATCATGGTCAAGTAACATAACCTCCAAAACAGGATTACCGTACTACTCTGGTGCGGATCTTACTCTAGTTGACCTACGAGGTTCGGTAGTAAATTCATCTAAAGTTACATGATCATCATCATTAGCTTCCTCACTAATTGGTGTAGGAGTCACATGAATAGATTTCTGTGATGAACTACTTTCCAATAAGGGAGCAGGTACAGTTACCTCATCAAGTTCTACTTTCCTCCCACTCACTTCTTTCGAGAGAATCTCCTTCTCTAGAAAGGATCCATTCTTAGAAATGAATGTGTTGCCTTTGGATCTGTGATAGAAGGTGTACCCAACAGTCTCCTTTGGGTATCCTATGAAGACACATTTCTCCTATTTGGGTTCGAGCTTATCAGGTTGAAGCTTTTTCACATAAGCATCACAGCCCCAAACTTTAAGAAACGACAACTTGGGTTACTTGCCAAACCACAGTTCATAAGGTGTCGTCTCAACGGATTTAGATGGTGCCCTATTTAACGTGAATGCAGTCGTCTCTAAAGCATAACCCCGAAATGATAGCGGTAAATCAGTAAGAGATCATAGATCGCACCATATCCAGTAAAGTACGATTACGACGTTCAGATACACCATTACGTTGTGGTGTTCCGGGTGGCGTGAGTTGCGAAACTATTCCGCATTGTTTCAAATGAAGACAAAACTCGTAACTCAAATATTCTCCTCCACGATCAGATCGTAGAAACTTTATTTTCTTGTTACGATGATTTTCCACTTCACTCTGAAATTCTTTGAACTTTTCAAATGTTTCAGACTTATGTTTCATCAAGTAGATATACCCATATCTGTTCAAATCATCTGTGAAGGTGAGAAAATAACGATACCCGCCGCGAGCCTCAATATTCATCGGACCACATACATCAGTATGTATGATTTCCAACAAATCTGTTTCTCACTCCATTGTTCCGGAGAACGGCGTTTTAGTCATCTTGCCCATGAGGCATGGTTCGCAAGTACCAAGTGGTTCATCATCAAGTGATTCCAAAAGTCCATCAGAATGGAGTTTCTTCATGCGCTTTACACCAATATGACCCAAACGGCAGTGCCACAAATAAGTTGCACTATCATTATCAACTCTGCATCTTTTGGCTTCAATATTATGAATATGTGTATCACTACTATCGAGATTCAATAAAAATAGACCACTCTTCAAGGGTGCATGACCATAAAAGATATTACTCATATAAATAGAACAACCATTATTCTCTGATTTAAATGAATAACCGTCTTGCATCAAACAAGATCCAGATATAATGTTCATGCTTAACGCTGGCACCAAATAACAAATATTTAGGTCTAAAACTAATCCCGAAGGTTGATGTAGATGTAGCGTGCCGACTGTGATCACATCGACTTTGGAACCATTTCCCACGCGCATCGTCACCTCGTCCTTAGCCAATCTTCGCTTAATCCGTAGTCCCTGTTTCGAGTTGCAAATATTAGCAACAGAACCAGTATCAAATACCCAGGTACTACTGCGAGCATTAGTAAGGTACACATCAATAACATGTATATCACATATACCTTTGTTCACCTTGCCATCCTTCTTATCCGCCAAATACTTGGGGCAGTTCCGCTTCCAGTGACCAGTCCCTTTGCAGTAGAAGCACTCAGTCTCAGGCTTAGGTCTAGACTTGGGCTTCTTCACTTGAGCAGCAACTTGCTTGCCGTTCTTCTTGAAGTTCCCCTTCTTCCCTTTACCCTTTTTTCTTGAAACTGGTGGTCTTGTTGACCATCAACACTTGATGCTCTTTCTTGGTTTCTACCTTCGCAGCCTTTAGCATTGCGAAGAGCTCGGGAATTGTCTTATCCATCCCTTGCATGTTATAGTTCATCACGAAGCTCTTGTAGCTTGGTGGCAGTGATTGAAGAATTCTGTCAATGACACTATCATCAGGAAGATTAACTCCCAGTTGAATCAAGTGATTGTTATACCCAGACATTTTGAGTATATGCTCACTGACAGAACTATTCTCCTCCATTTGGCAGCTGCAGAACTTATTGGAGACTTCATATCTCTCAATCCGAGCATTTGCTTGAAATATTAACTTCAACTCCTGGAACATCTCATATGCTCCATGACATTCAAAACGTCGTTGAAGTCCCGGTTCTAAGCCACAAAGCATGGCACACTGAACTATCGAGTAGTCATCAGCTTTGCTCTGCCAAACGTTCATAACATCTGGCGTTGCTCATGTAGCGGGTTTGGCACCTAGCGGTGCTTCCAGGACATAATTCTTCTGTGCAGCAATGAGGATAATCCTCAAGTTACGGACCCAGTCCGTGTAGTTGCTACCATCATCTTTCAACTTAGCTTTCTCTAGGAACGCATTAAAATTCAACGGAACAACAACACGGGCCATCTATCTACAACAACATAGACATGCAAAATACTATCAGGTACTAAGTTCATGATAAATTAAAGTTCAATTAATCAAATTACATAGAACTCCCACTTAGATAGACATCCCTCTAATCATCTAAGTGATCACGTGATCCAAATCAACTAAACCATGTTCGATCATCACGTGAGATGGAGTAGTTTTCAATGGTGAACATCACTATGTTGATCATATGTACTATATGATTCACGCTCGACCTTTCGGTCTCAGTGTTCCGAGGCCATATCTGCATATGCTAGGCTCGTCAAGTTTAACCCGAGTATTCTGCGTGTGCAAAACTGGCTTGCACCCGTTGCATGTGAACGTAGAGCTTATCACACCCGATCATCACGTGGTGTCTCGGCACGACGAACTTTCGCAACGGTGCATACTCAGGGAGAACACTTGTACCTTGAAATTTAGTGAGAGATCATCTTCTAATGCTACTGTCGAACTAAGCAAAATAAGATGCATAAAGGATAAACATCACATGCAATCAATATAAGTGATATGATATGGCCATCATCATCTTGTGCCTTTGATCTCCATCTCCAAAGCACCGTCATGATCACCATCGTCACCGGCGCGACACCTTTTTCTCCATCGTAGCATCGTTGTTGTCTCGCCAACTATTGCTTCTATGACTATCGCTACCGTTTAGTGACAAAGTAAAGCAATTACATGGCGATTGCATTTCATACAATAAAGCGACAACCATATGGCTCCTGCCAGTTGCCGATAACTCTGTTACAAAACATGATCATCTCATACAATAAAATTTAGCATCATGTCTTGACCATATCACATCACAACATGCCCTGCAAAAACAAGTTAGACGTCCTCTACTTTGTTGTTGCAAGTTTTACGTGGCTGCTACGGGCTGAGCAAGAACCGTTCTTACCTACGAATCAAAACCACAACGATTTTTCGTCAAGTATGTGCTGTTTTAACCTTCAACAAGGACCGGGCGTAGCCACACTCGATTCAACTAAAGTTGGAGAAACTAACACCCGCCAGCCACCTGTGTGCGAAGCACGTCGGTAGAACCAGTCTCGCGTAAGCGTACACGTAATGTTGGTCCAGGCCGCTTCATCCAACAATACCGTCGAATCAAAGTATGACATGCTGTTAAGCAGTATGACTATTATCGCCCACAACTCACTTGTGTTCTACTCGTGCATATAACATCTACGCATAAACCTGGCTCAGATGCCACTGTTGGCGAACGTAGTAATTTCATAAAATTTCTACGCACACGCAAGATCATGGTGATGCATAGCAACTAAAGGGGAGAGTGTTGTCCACGTACCCTCGTAGACCGAAAGCAGAAGCGTTATGACAACGCGGTTGATGTAGTCGTACGTCTTCACGATCCGACCGATCCTAGTACCGAAAGTACGGCACCTCCGCGATCTGCACACGTTCGGCTCAGTGACGTCCCACGAACTCTTGATCCGGCTGAGTGTCGAGGGAGAGCTTCATCAGCACGACGACATGTGATAACCCACATGTATAGGGGATCAATTGTAGCCTCTTTCGATAAGTAAGAGTGTCGAACCCAACGAGGAGCTAAAGGTAGAACAAATATTCCCTCAAGTTCTATCGACCACCGATACAACTCTACGCACGCTTAACGTTCGCTTTACCTAGAACAAGTATGAAACTAGAAGTACTTTGTAGGTGTTGTTGGATAGGTTTGCAAGATAATAAAGAGCACGTAAATAAAAACTAGGGGCTGTTTAGATAAAGACACAATAAACTAAATATAGCGAGTGTGGAAAAGTGGTGGTAGGAGTTGCGAAATTGTCCCTAAGCAATTGACTACTTTACTAGACCGATAGCAAGTTTTATGTGGGAGAGGCCACTGCTAGCATGTCATCCCTGACTTGGAATTCTATGCACTTATGATTGGAACTATTAGCAAGCATCCGAAACTACTAACGTTCATTAAGGTAAAACCCAACCATAGCATTAAGTTATATTGGTCCCCCTTCAATCCCGTATGCATCAATTGCTATGCTAGGTTGAAGCTTCTGTCACTCTTGCCCTCCAATACGTAGTCCTATCAACATACAACTAACCCTATGGTGTGATCCACGCGTGCGCTCATATGATGGGCACCAAAGGACAGCAACATAACCACAAGCAAATTAAATCAATCATAGCAATTCATCAACCACCGATAGGACAACGAAAATCTACTCAGACATCATAGGATGGCAACACATCATTGGATAATAATATGAAGCATAAAGCACCATGTTCAAGTAGAGGGTACAGCGGGTTGCGGGAGAGTGGACCGCTGTAGATAGAGGGGGAAGGTGATGGAGATGTTGGTGAAGATGGCGTAGGTGTGGGTGAAGATCGCGGTGATGATGATGGCCCCGGCGGCGTTCCGGCGCCACCGAAAGCGAGGGGGAGAGAGCCCCCCTCCTTCTTCTTCTTCCTTGACCCTCTCCCTAGATGGGAGAAGGGTTTCCCCTCTGGTCCATGGTCTCCATGGCATGGGAGGGGCGAGAGCCCCTCCGAGATTGGATCTGTCTCTCTGTCTCTCTCTGTTTCTGCCTTCTGGGATTCTGCCCTTTCACCGTTTCTTATATATCCAGAGATCCGTAACTCCGATTGGATTGAAACCTTCGCCCAGATTTTTCTCCGAAAATTTGCTTTCTTGCGGCCAAAGAAGAGAAGCAACCGCCTTACGGGGGGGCCACGAGGGTCAGGGGCGCGCCCAGGGGGGCAGGCGCGCCCCCTGCCTCGTGGCCACCTCGGGCATCGTCTCGCGTTGATTCTTCCTCCCATATTTCCCAAATATTCCAAAAATATTCTCCATCCGTTTTTATTCCGTTTGATATGGGGTTTCTGCGAAACATAAAACATGCAACAAACAGGAACTGGCACTGGGCACTGGATCAATATATTAGTCCCAAAAATAGTACAAAAAGTTGCCAAAAGTATATGAAAGTTGTATAATATTGGCATGGAACAATCAAACATTATAGATACGACGGAGACGTATCAGCATCCCCAAGCTTAATTCCTGCTCGTCCTCGAGTAGGTAAATGATAAAAAAGATAATTTTTGATGTGTAATGCTACCTAGCATAATCTTGATCACATAATCTAATCATGTCATGAATATTAAGACACGAGTGATTCAAAGCAATAGCCTATCATTTGACATTAAGACAATAATCCTTCAAGCATACTAATAAAGCAATCATGTCTTTTCAAAATAACATGGCCAAAGAAAGTTATCCCTACAAAATCATATGGTCTGGCTATGCTCCGTCTTCACCACACAAAATATTCACATCATGCGCAACCCCGATGACAAGCCGAGCAATGGGTTCATACTTTTTAACGCGCTCCAGCTTTTTCAACCCTCACGCAATACATGAGCGCAAGCCATGGACATAGCACTATAGGTGGAATAGAATATGATGATGGGGGTTATATGGAGAAGACAAAAAAGGAGAAAGTCTCTCATTGACGCGGCTAATCAACGGGCTACGGAGATGCCCATCAACTGATGTCAATGCTAGGAGAAGGGATTGCCATGCAACAGATGCACTAAAGCTATAAGTGTATGAAAGCTCAAACTGAAACTAAGCGGGTGTGTATCCAACTTGCTTGCTCATGAAGACCTAGATCATTTGAGGAAGCCCATCGTTGGAATATACAAGCCAAGTTCTATAATGAAAATTCCCACTAGTATATGAAAGTGATAACTCAAGAGACTCTCTATATGAAGAACATGGTGCTACTTTGAAGCACAAGTGTGGTAAAAGGATAGTAACATTGCCCCCTTTTCTTCTTCTTCTTTTTTTGCAGGCTTCTTTGGCCCCCTTTTTTATTTAGGCTTCTTTGGACTCTCTTTTTTTGGGCAATGCTCTAATAATGATGATCATCACACTTTTATTTACTTACAACTCAATATTACAACTCGATACTAGAACAAAGATATGACTCTATATGAATGCCGCCGCCGGCGTACCGGGATGTGCAATGATCTAGCGTAGCAATGACATCAAAAAACGGACAAGCCATGAAAACATCATGCTAGCCATCTTACTATCATGCAAAGCAATATGACAATAAATGCTCAAGTCATGTATATGATGATTATGGAAGTTGCATGGCAATATATCTCAGAATGGCTATGGAAATGCCATGATAGGTAGGTATGGTGGCTGTTTTGAGGAAGATATAATGAGGCTTATGTGTGATAGAGCGTATCGTATCACGGGGTTTGGATGTACCGGCGAAGTTTTCACCAACTCTCAAGGTGAGAAAGGGCAATGCACGGTACCGAAGAGGCTAGCAATGATGGAAGGGTGAGAGTGCGTATAATCCATGGACTCACATTAGTCATAAAGAACTCATATACTTATTGCAAAAGTTTATTAGCCCTCGAAGCAAAGTACTACTACGCATGCCCCTAGGGGGATAGATTGGTAGGAAAAGACCATCGCTCGTCCCCGACCGCCACTCATAAGGAAGACAATCAATAAATAAATCATGCTCCGACTTCATTACATAACGGTTCACCATACGTGCATGCTACGGGAATCACAAACCTCAACACAAGTATTTCTACTAATCCACAACTACCCACTAGCATGACTCTAATATCACCATCTTTATATCACAAAACTATTGCAAGGAATTAAACATATCATATTCAGTGATCTACAAGTTTTATGTAGGATTTTATGAATAACCATGTGAATGACCAATTCCTGTCATCTCTCTAAATAGATATAAGTGAAGCAAGAGAGTTTAATTCTTTCTACAAAAGATATGCCCATGCTCTAACAAATATAAGTGAAGCAAAAGAGCATTCTACAAATGGCGGTTTGCTATGTGAAGAGAAACAGGCAATCCAAACTTCAAATAATATAAGCGAAGCACATGAAGCATTCTATAAAGCCATACTCAAAGAATATAAGTGAAGTGCAATGAGCATTCTATAAATCAACCAAGGACTACCTCATACCAGCATGGTGCATAAAAGAAAAATGAAAACTAAATGCAAAAGACGCTCCAAGATTTGCACATATCGCATGAACGAAACGAATCCGAAAACATACCGATACTTGTTGAAGAAAGAGGGGATGCCTTCCGGGGCATCCCCAAGCTTAGACGCTTGAGTCTCCTTGAATATTTACTTGGGGTGCCTTGGGCATCCCCAAGCTTGAGCTCTTGCCTCTCCTCCTTCTCCTCATATTGAGACCTCCTCGATCTTCGAACACTTCATCCACACAAAACTTCAACAGAAAACTCGGTAAGATCCGTTAGTATAATAAAGCAAATCACTGCTCTAAGTACTGTTGCAAACCAATTCATATTTTGTTTTTGCATTTTAGCTACTGTAATATAACTTTTCCATGGCTTGATCCACTGATAGAAATTGATAGTTTCATCAAAACAAGCAAACTATGCATCAAAAACAGAATCTGTCTAAAACAGAACAGTCTGTAACAATCTGAACATTAACCATACTTCTGGTACTTCAAAACTTCTACCAAAATTAGGAAAAATAAAAATTTTTGTATATAAAGACATTGCAAAAAGTTTCAGAACCGTTTGACGTTCCAGTAAAAAATGAAAAATCGCGCACTACAGCCAAAGTTTCTGTCCTGCACTGTACAAACCAACAAGCACTGTAAACATCCTAAAGGCAAACCTTGGCACATTATTTTTATAATACAATGGAATTGTACAAGGGGATAATTATTTTTATTGAAAATTTTCTGTAATTAAGATTCACAAAGTTTCCGTGAGCATGAACAAAGCTCAAGGAGCTCTCCCACTTCAACAATGCTTGTCCCTCTCACTTTCACTTTCATTTTTGAAAAGTTTTGGGCTCCCCTCTTTATTTTTTTGTTTTTAAACTATATGAAAGCACTCAACATAAATAAATGACTCTCTAAAACTTCCGGGTTGTCTCCCTGGCAGCGCTTTCTTTAAAGCCATTAAGCTAGGCATATAGTGCTCAAGTAGTGAATCCACCCGGATCCCAAGGTATATCAAAGCCAATTTTAATTAGCAACGATTTGGCATTTAGTAGTGAGCAAAAAGCAACATATATCAAGCAATGGAGAAGTCTAACTCTCTTCCTATGCATCGGCATGTCATAAAAGAACAATGCATGCACACATAGTAAAGGCCAATGCATAGTATAAACAGTTTCTTGCAATTTTATCATGTTGGAAACATAGAGAGGTGGAGATATAGTTCCTCTCTCATAATAATTGCAAGTAGGAGCAGCAAGCACATGCATATTATACTCATCAAAATCATCATGTGCAACGGTAAAATGCAACCCATCAACATAATCCTTAATAAGGG
The DNA here is from genome assembly GCF_002575655.3 of Aegilops tauschii subsp. strangulata. Lineage (NCBI taxonomy): Eukaryota > Viridiplantae > Streptophyta > Magnoliopsida > Poales > Poaceae > Aegilops > Aegilops tauschii. The sequence continues at coordinate 113,121,307 of NC_053035.3, forward strand.
CAAATTTCTCTGATATAGTGTAATCGGGAGAATTCAAAAAGATAATAGGACTATAATGTGTGGGTGCAATAGCAACAATTTCATGTTTAACATAAGGAACTATAGCAAGTTCATCTCCATAAGTATAATTCATATTGGCATCTTGGCCACAAGCATAGCAAGCATCATCAGAAAGGGATATTTCAAAAGAATCAACGGGATCATAATAGTTATCATAGCAATCATCCTTCGGTAAGAACAAAGGGAAATTAGACAATGTATGAGTTGGAGGGTTACTCTCATTAGAAGGTGGGCACGGGTGATCAATCCGCTCTTCCTCCTTTTGTTCTTCGCTCTCCTCCTCATCTTTTTCATCCAATGAGCTCACAGTTTCATCAATTTCTTCTTCCATAGATTCCTGCAAAATATTAGTCTCTTCTTGGACAGCGGAGACTTTCTCAATAAACGCATCAATATCGGCATTGTATTCATAATTCTCATAGCAATATGTAAGGATAGCTAAATTTTCAGGTCTATAAATAGCATCATAAAGATTTTCACACTCTTTAAACAAAGATTCAATTTCATAAGCACCCATAAAAGCAACAAATTCTTCTATTTGTTCCACATCATAGTAATCATATATACCTCTAGCATAAGAAGCCAAGGTTTCATTATCATTAAATTTGCATGAAAAGGGAAGGTGTGGAGCCTTCATCCTAGAGCAACATGTATAATCATAACTCAAGCATACTTGCCGAGCATACCACTTCAACATATAAATTTGATCCCATAATAGTTTCCCTTTTTGAGTCAAGCGATAATCCCTAAAGTATTCACGTTGATCCAACATGTCTCCCATTACCAGATTGAATGGGGTTTTCTCAGGATTATCAAAGTAGTACATAATGTCTGTCACATAATGAGCATCGAGGGTTTTAGGAGGTTCCCCTTCTCCATGAGTAGCAAGTAAACCTAATTTTTTTGGTATTTCGTGTTCCATATCCATAACTAAAGATAGAGAACAACTAAGAATAGCAAATAAAAATTACTTAGTGATAAAGCAAACAAGCACACACGAGAATATTCACCCCACGCTATTGCTCCCCGGCAATGGCGCCAGAAAAAGGTCTTGATAATCCACAAGTATAGGGGATCAATTGTAGCCTCTTTCGATAAGTAAGAGTGTCGAACCCAACGAGGAGCTAAAGATAGAACAAATATTCCTTCAATTTCTATCGACCACCGATACAACTCTACGCATGCTTAACGTTCGCTTTACCTAGAACAAGTATGAAACTAGAAGTACTTTGTAGGTGTTGTTGGATAGGTTTGCAAGATAATAAAGAGCACGTAAATAAAAAATAGGGGCTGTTTAGATAAAGACACAATAAAGTAAATATAGCGAGTGTGGAAAAGTGGTGGTAGGAGTTGCGAAATTGTCCCTAAGTAATTGACTACTTTACTAGACCGATAGCAAGTTTTATGTGGGAGAGGCCATTGCTAGCATGTCATCCCTGACTTGGAATTCTATGCACTTATGATTGGAACTATTAGCAAGCATCCGAAACTACTAACGTTCATTAAGGTAAAACCCAACCATAGCATTAAGTTATATTGGTCCCCCTTCAATCCCGTATGCATCAATTTCTATGCTAGGTAGGAGCTTCTGTCACTCTTGCCCTCCAATACATAGTCCTACCAACATACAACTAACCCTATGGTGTGATCCACGTGCGCGCTCATATGATGGGCACCAAAGGACAGCAACATAACCACAAGCAAATTAAATCAATCATAGCAATTCATCAACCACCGATAGGACAACGAAAATCTACTCAGACATCATAGGATGGCAACACATCATTGGATAATAATATGAAGCATAAATCACCATGTTCAAGTAGAGGGTACAGCGGGTTGCGGGAGAGTGGACCGATGTAGATAGAGGGGGAAGGTGATGGAGATGTTGGTGAAGATGGCGTAGGTGTTGGTGAAGATCGCGGTGATGATGATGGCCCCGGCGGCGTTCCGGCGCCACCGGAAGCGAGGGGGAGAGAGCCCCCCTCCTTCTTCTTCTTCCTTGACCCTCTTCCTAGATGGGAGAAGGGTTTCCCTTCTGGTCCATGGTCTCCATGGCGTGGGAGCGGCGAGAGCCCCTCCGAGATTGGATCTGTCTCTCTGTCTCTCTCTGTTTCTGCCTTCTGGGATTCTGCCCTTTCTTTCACCGTTTCTTATATATCCAGAGATCCGTAACTCTGATTGGATTGAAACCTTCGCCCAGATTTTTCTCCGAAAATTAGCTTTCTTGCGGCCAAAGAAGAGCAGCAACCTCCTTACGGGCGCCCCTGCCTCGTGGCCACCTCGGGCACCGTCTCGCGTTGATTCTTCCTCCCATATTTCCCAAATATTCCAAAAATATTCTCCGTCCGTTTTTATTCTGTTTGGATTCCGTTTGATATAGGGTTTCTGCAAAACATAAAACATGCAACGAACAGGAACTGGCACTGGGCACTGGATCAATATGTTAGTCCCAAAAATAGTATAAAAAGTTGCCAAAAGTATATGAAGTTGTATAATATTGGCATGGAACAATCAAAAATTATAGATACGATGGAGACGTATCAGCATGATGACGGTGATGATCAAGCTACCGGCGCAAGGCTTCGCCTAAGAACTACGATGATATGATCGAGGTAGTTTATGGTGGAGGGGGGCACCGCACACGGCTAAGAGATCAATGATCAACTTTTTGTGTTCTAGGGTGCCCCCCTGCCCCAGTATATAAAGGAGCAAGGGGGGAGGCCGGCCGGCCCTTGGGGCGCGCCAGGAGAGGAGTCCTCCTCCTAGTAGGAGTAGGACTCCCCTTTCCTAGTCCTACTAGGAGGGGGAAAGGAAGGAGGAGAGGGAGAAGGAAAGGGGGCGCTGCTCCCCCTTCTCTAGTCCAATTCAGACTAGAGGGGAGGGGGCGCGAGGCCTGCCCTGACCGGCCCTCTCTCTCTCCACTAAGGTCCATGCGGCCCATTAGTTCCCCCGGGGGGGGGGGGGGTTCCGGTAACCCTCCGGCACTCCGGTTTTCTCCGAAATCACCCGGAACACTTCCGGTGTCCGAATATAGCCGTCCAATATATCAATCTTTATGTCTCGACCATTTCGAGACTCCTCGTCATGTCCGTGATCACATCCGGGACTCCGAACTATTTTTGGTACATCAGAACACATAAACTCATAATACCGATCGTCACCGAACGTTAAGCGTGCGGACCCTACGGGTTCGAGAACTATGTAGACATGACCTAGACACGTCTCCGGTCAATAACCAATAGCGGAACCTGGATGTTCATATTGGCTCCCACATATTCTATGAAGATCTTTATCGGTCAAACCGCATAACGATATACGTTGTTCCCTTTGTCATCGGTATGTTAGTTGCCCGAGATTCGATCGTCGGTATCTCAATACCTAGTTCAATCTCATTACCGGCAAGTCTCTTTACTCGTTTTGTAATGCATCATCCCGCAACTAACTCATTAGTCACATTGCTTGCAAGGCTTATAGTGATGTGCATTACCGAGAGGGCCCAGAGATACCACTCCGACAATCGGAGTGACAAATCCTAATCTCGATCTATGCCAACTCAACAAGTACCATCGGAGACACCTGTAGAGCACCTTTATAATCACCCAGTTATGTTGTGACGTTTGGTAGCACACTAAGTGTTCCTCCAGTATTCGGGAGTTGCATAATCTCATAGTCATAGGAACATGTATAAGTCATGAAGAAAGCAATAGCAACATACTAAACGATCAAGTGGTAAGCTAACGGAATGGTTCAAGTCAATCACATCATTCTCTAATGATGTGATCACGTTAATCAAATGACAACTCATGTATATGGCTAGGAAACTTAACCATCTTTGATTCAACGAGCTAGTCAAGTAGAGGCATACTAGTGACACTCTGTTTGTCTATGTATTCACACATGTACTAAGTTTCCGGTTAATACAATTCTAGCATGAATAAACATTTATCATGATATAAGGAAATATAAATAACAACTTTATTATTGCCTCTAGGGCATATTTGCTTCAAGCTCTCCCCCGACACTCGGCTGGATCGAGAGTTCGTGGGACGTCACCGAGCCGAACGTGTGCAGATCGCGGAGGTGCCGTACTTTCAGTACTAGGATCGGTCGGATCGTGAAGACGTATGACTACATCAACCGCGTTGTCATAACGCTTCCGCTTTTGGTCTACGAGGGTACATGGACAACACTCTCCCCTCTCTTTGCTATGCATCACCATGATCTTGCGTGTGCGTAGGATTTTTTTTGAAATTACTGCGTTCCCCAACAGCTTGTGCCTCCTACTGGATTGATACATTGGTTCTTAACTGAGGGAAATACATATCTCTACTTTGCTGCATCACCCTTTCCTCTTCAAGGGAAAAATCAATGCAAGCTCAAGAAGTAACAGGAAGAATTTCTGGCATTGTTGCCGGGGAGGTTCTACATCAAGTCTACCAAGTACCCATCATAAAATCTCATCTCTTGCATTACATTATTTGCCATTTGCCTCTTGTTTTCCTCTCCCCCACTTCTAAAACATTTTCAAAAAACAAAAAAATATTTGCCTTTTTATTTGCCCTTCTTTCGTTCGTCGTTTTCATTTGCTTTCCGTTTGCTCATGTGTTAGATTGCTTGCCTTGTCACGATGTCTCAAGAAAATACCAAATTGTGTGACTTTTCCAATACTAATAGTAATGATTTTATTAGTACTTCGATTGCTCCCGCCACTAGTGCGGAATTTATGAAATTAATGCCTCTTTGTTGAATCTTTTTATGAAAGATCAATTTTCCGTCCTTCCTAGTGAAGATGTCGCATCCCATCTAAATACTTTCGTTGAGTTGTGTGATATGCAAAAGAAAAAATACGTGGATAATGATATTGTTAAATTGAAGCTATTTCCGTTCTCACTACAAGATCGTGCTAAAACTTGGTTTTCATCTTTGCCTAAAAATAGTATTGATTCATGGAGCAAGTGTAAAGATGCTTTTATTTCCAAGTATTTTCCTCCCGCTAAGATCATCTCCCTTAGGAATGATATAATGAATTTTAAGCAACTTGATCATGAACATGTTGCACAATCTTGGGACAGGATGAAATTGATGATAAGAAATTGCCCTACTCATGGTTTAAGTTTATGGTGATCATACAATTTTTTTATGCCGGATTGAATTTTGCATCTAGAAATCTTTTAGATTCCGCTGCGGGAGGTACTTTTATGTAGATTACATTAGGAGAAGCTACTAAACTCCTAGATAATATGATGGCAAATTACACTCAATGGTATACCGAAAGATATTCCACTAGTAAAAAAGTGCATGCGATTGAAGAAATTAATACTTTGAGTGGAAAGATGGATGAACTTATGAAATTGTTTGCTAGTAAGAGTACTCCTATTGATCCTAATGATATGCGTTTGTACACTTGATTGAGAATAATAATGAATCTATGGATGTGAATTTTGTTGGTAGGAACAATTTTGGTAATAACACGTATAGAGGTAATTCAACCCTAGGCCGTTTCCTAGTAATTCCTCTAATAATTATGGTAATTCCTACAACAATTCTTATGGAAATTATAATAAAATACCCTCTGATCTTGAGAACAATATTAAAGATTTCATTAATTCTCAAAAGAAATTCAATTCTATGGTAGAAGAAAAATTGCTTAAGATTGATGATTTGGCTAGGAACGTTGATTGAATTTCTCTTGAGATTGATTCTTTGAAGATTAGATCTATGTCACCCAAGCATGATATTAATTGACTCGTATATTTGTAGTACTATTTTGACCTTAATATGCAATGGACTTAGATTTTATTAACCATTCTCGAATGTGTTTCCCCTGTCGATCTCATCGTAAATGATCTGTATAGCTTACTCGGCTGCGATCTTCGACATTATTGCACATAGTTGGTTTCTTCAACCATGTGTCTTGTAGAGCGCAGAATTAATTATCGCACTCGAGTGTCCATCATCACCCTGCTGTGTAACTTTGACCTCATCATCCACGGGTAAACTTATGGTCGAAGTCATCCCACACACTTTGTTTTTGCAAAGCTTTTTGCTAATAAACGCCCACGATTTGCCCTCTTCTAGCCGACGCGTGGCTAAATTAGCTGGGTGGGAAGCTCGCGCGGTTGCGCGGGAATAGGTGATACGTCTCCAACGTATCTATAATTTTTGATTGTTCCATGCTGTTTTATTATCAATCTTGGATGTTTTATAATTATTTTGTAGTCATTTTATATCATTTTTTGGTACTAACCTATTGACATAGTGCCAAGTGCCAGTTGCTGTTTTTCCATGTTTTTTACATCGCAGAAAATCAATACCAGATGGAGTCCAAATGCCACGAAACTCCATGATAATTTTTTATGGGCCAGATGGAAGATGTTGGGCCCTGGTTGCACCTGGGGGGAGTCCTGAGGAGGGGACAACCCACCAGGGCACGCCAGGAGGCCCAGGCGTGCCCTAGTGGGTTGTGCCCACCTCGCGTGCCCCCCGGACCGCCTCTTTGCTCTGTAAATACCCCAAAAATACCAGAACCCTAGGGGAGTCAATGAAATATTCATCCAGCCGCCGCAGAGTCCAGAATAACCAGATCTAATCTAGACAACATCTCAGATGGGGTTCACCACCTCCATTGGCGCCTCTCCGATGATGTGCGAGTAGTTCTTTGTTAGACCTTCGGGTCCGTAGTTAGTAGCTAGATGGCTCTCTCTCTCTCGCTGAATTCTCAATACAATGATTTCTTGGAGATCCATATGATGTAACTCTTTTTGCGGTGTGTTTGTTGGGATCTGATGAACTTTGAGTTTATGATCAGTCATATCTTTTTATATCCATGAAAGTTATTTGAGTTTCTTTGATCTCTTATATGCATGATCTCTTATAGCCTCGTATTTCTTCTCTGATATTTGGGTTTTGTTTGGCTAACTTGATCTATTTATCTTGCAATGGGAAGAGGTGCCCGGTAGTGGGTTCGATCTTACGGTGCTTGATCCCAGTGACAGAAAGGGAAACAACACGTATGTATCGTTGCTACTAAGGATAAAAAGATGGGATCTATATCTACGCAATAGATAAACGGATCTTGTCTACATCATGTCATCGTTCTTATTGCTTTACTCCGTTTTTCCATGAGCTTAATACACTAGATGCATGCTGAATAGTGGTCGATGTGTGGAGTAATAGTAGTAGATGCAGGCAGGAGTCGGTCTACTAATCTTGGACGTGATGCCTATGTAATGATCATTGCCTGGATATCATCATAATTATTTGAGGTTCTATCAATTGCCCAATAGTAATTTGTTTACCCACCATTTTCTATCTTTCTCGAGAGAAGCCACTAGTGAAACCTACGGCCCTCGGGTCTTCTTTCTCATATATCTGCTTGCGAACTACTTTTCCTTTGCATTTTTATTCAGATCTATTAAACCAAAAATACAAAAATACTTTGCTGCACTTTATTTTATTTGTGATCTATTATTTCAATCTACTACAAATTTCTGGCATCGTTACCCGAAAGGACTGACAACCCCTTCAACACGTCGGGTTGCGAGGTGTTGTTATTTGTGTGCAGGTTATGTTTACATTGTGTTGCTTGGTTCTCCTACTGGTTCGATAACCTTGGTTTCTTCACTGAGGGATATACCTACCAGTCGCTGTGCTGCATCATCCCTTCCTCTTTAGGGAAATACCGACGTAGTCCTAGCAGATAGGAGCTTTTTTGGCGCTATAGTCAGAGAGCGATCAAAAGGAATTTCTGGCGCTGTTGCCGGGGAGGATCTTCAACATAACCAGGTTCCTAATCAGAAATCTCATCTCCTGGCAATTTACATTATTTGCCATTTGCCTCTCGTTTTCCTCTCCCCCACTTCACAAAATTTGCTGTTTTATTCGCCCCTCTTTTTCGTTCGCCGTTTTCTCGCCATGACCAATCTCAAAAGAGCTAAGGGTTTTCTCCCTAGTCTTAATGCCTTGGATAGCCCCTCTGTCCTCTCTAAGCTCATAAACAATGATGCTATGGAAGGATCTATCGGGGTTGTTAAGGAAAATCTTAACCATTGTGATGAAGATGATCCTGGAATTTTTCGTTATTTACTTGATGAATGTTTGAAAGATGCTTGGGATAGGTTGTTGAGAATTCGAGCTAGCTATGTGCCTCAATATCAGATAGAGATATACTTGAATTTTTTATATGATGGTTTACCTTCTTCCTTCAAGCAAGTTTTAGATTCTATATTTGAAAACAGCTTTGTTGAAGGGGATGCCGTTGATACTTATGAGAAGATGAAAGCCATATTTGGGCACCCCAAAGAAAAAATGTTGAATCAACTATTCTTATGTGCTTTTATCAAAATGAAATAATTAAAGAGATGAAGGCTAGTTTAGATACGAATTTTCGCAACATGCTTAATCTTTCTTCTGCTATCAATGGCCATGTGCTTTCACAAGATAGAAAATTAAATGCCATTGATAGAAAATTTTCCCTTTTCTTTCCAAGGAACAAGGATGACAAAACTTAGATCCTTGCCTTATGCCTAGCTAAGGGCGTAAAACTATAGCGCTTGTTGGGAGGCAACCCAATGAATAAAATTTATTTTTGCTTTCTGTTATTGAGTGTTAACACAATTATGCTACTATTATGATTGTGTTTTTTGTGTTTTAATTAGTGTTTGTGCCAAGTAGAACCAATAGGATCTTCTTGGGTGATAGTTGTTTGATCTTGCTGAAAAAGACAGAAACTTTGTTCTCACGAAAATAATTGTTAAAATTCAACAGAACGTGATAAAATGCTAATTCTTTTTGCAGAAGATCAATATACAAATTGTCCAGGTTGTCCTAGTTTTTCAGAAATTTTGGAGCTCCAGAAGTATTCGAACAAATCAGATTTCTACAGACTGTTATGTTTTGACAGATTATGTTTTCTTTGTGTTGTGTGCTTATTTTGATGGCTCTATGGTTTTCTTTGATTCGTTTTTGCCATAGAAAAATTGGAATACAGTAGATATAATACAAAAACAAAATAAGAATTGGTTTGATACATCACTTATAGTAGTGATTTATTTTTCATACACTAACAGATCTCACAAAGGTTTTGTTGAGTTTTGTGTGATTGAAGTTTTCAAGTTTTGGGTTATCTTACGATGGATGAAAGAAGCATAGAAGAGCCTAAGCTTGGGGATGCCCCGGCATCCCAAGCTATTATCCAAGAATGAGCAACCAACTAAGCTTGGGGATTCCCCCGAGTGGCATCCCCTCTTTCTTCTAACGACCATCGGTATTTTACTCGAGGCTATATCTTTATTCGTCACATGATATGTGTTTTGCTTGGAGCGTCTTGTATGATATGAGTCTTTGCTTGTTTTATTTTGTGTTTTAAGTCATCAATCCTTGCTAGACACACCTATTTGAGAGAGCCAAAATTATTTCATGACTTGTTAGAATTGCTCTATGTGCTTCACTTAAATATTTTATGAGCTAGGACTTGCTCTAGTGCTTCACTTATATATTTTTGAGCACGGTGTGCTAGTATTTTTTAAGAAATGCTCTCTTGCTTCACTTAGATTTATTGGAGAGTTAGTAAAATTTTGAAGGAATTCTCTCTTACTTCACTTAGATTATTTTGAGAGAAAGAAAATTTGTTATGCTCATGATCTTCACTTATATTTGTTTGAGCATATGAAAAGCAACACATGAAAATTAGTTCCAAACTGATAGATATCCAAGAAGGATAAAGAAAAAGAAAAAAAATGTCATGAAGATCATTGGACAAAATAAACTTGATTCTTAGTAATAGTTTTGAGATATGATGATGTGATATGTGAGTTATGTTGATGAGTAATTATGCTCTAGTAAGAATATTGGTGTTAAGGTTTGTGATTCCCTATGCATGCACGAAAGTCAATAATCATGCAATGAAAATTATATCCTACTTGTGGTGCATTATTCGGTGTTAGTTATGCTTAATGCTTGTGTTGTAGGGTGAAACCCTAGAGGGGATCTTTTCACACTTGGAGGGGGGAAAGGAGGAAGAACACTCAAGAGCACAAGGAACAAAACACTCAAACAAACCCAAATATCACATCCACTAGAGTAGCATACATGAGATCCACAAGATTACATGAACAATTCAAGGAAAATAGCACTAGGTAAGTTCTTCCCACTAGGTGAGGTCTTGATCTTGATCTCCTTCAAGAGGAGGGCTTGATAATCCTAAGGATTCTTCCCAAAGAGGGGTCTTGATCTCCAAGAGGAGGAGGATACAAGGAGCAAAGCTCTCTTTGGTGTTCTAAAATACTTTGCTGACCTTCCAAAAGACCTAGGGGATCACCTTATATAGTCTAGGGACGGACTAGGAGAGGAGAGGGGATACAAGGTCAAAGACCCGAATAGGTACACAGACCCTCGCAGAGTGGTCCGGGCACCCGGGGCGAAGGGACCGGGCACCCGGACCGGTCAGAGGCCGCAGACAGGTTCGGCCGGGCACCCGGGGCGCCGGGGCCGGGCACCCGGTCCACATAGGAGGCGGCTGGGAAGGGGGGTCGGGCACCCGGGGTCGCCCCAGGCGGCCGGCTGGACAGGGGGCCGGGCACCCGGGGGGTGCGGCTGGAGGCGGGCAGGGGCCCGGGCACCTGGACCGAGCAGGGACAGCGCCCGGGTGGAGGAGGAGGTGGCCGGGTACCCGGAGTGTCCAGGGGGCCTAGCCATCTTGCTTCCTTCCTTCTTCTCGACCTCTTCTTCATTCTCCTGATCCATGGATGCTCGGGTCTCCTTCCTCTCCTTCTCACGGTCATCTTCTTGGTACCTAAGAACGAACAATGTTTCCGATGATGGTAGAATCCAATTCTCACACGAATCCAAACGAGACTCGAAGAGGAGAGAATCAACCTCGTTCTCGATGGCGCGTGCACGTGCTCTTGTCATTGGGCCACTTGGTGCTTGCGGTGGTGATGGAGTGTCGGTGCGGGTAGGCAAGGGATGCTCCGCATCATCTCCCCCCCTTGGGAGAGATCCGTCCACTGATCGTGCTCGTCATCACCATGGTACTTGGCCAAGTCTTTGACGTTGAAGATGTCGATTACGTTGTAGCATGCTAGCACCTTGAATGGTCCGTCGGCTCTCGGGAGTAGCTTGGACTTGCATTCTTTGGGGAAGCGGTCCTTGCGTAGATGTATCCATACTTGATCACCCGGTTGGAACACCATCTGAGACTTGTTGATGTTGAGCTTGGAGGCGAGTCGTTGTACTTGGTGCTCGATCGTGGAACGTGTTTCTTCATGCATCTTCTTGAGGTAGGTGGCTCTTGTACTTGCGTCTATGTTAGCTCGTTCTTGAAGCGGTAGAGGAAGGATGTCCAACGGCAATAAAGGGTTGAAGCCGTAGACAACCTCGAAGGGGGACTTGCCGGTTGTAGAATGTCTTGCGCGGTTGTAGGCGTACTCGGCAATGGGTAGGCACTCTTCCCACTCCTTGATGTTCTTCTTTATCAACAAGCGTAGGAGAGTTGCAAGCGTCCGGTTAGTGACTTCCGTTTGGCCATCGGTTTGAGGGTGGTACGCCGTGGAGAAGAGTAGCTTGATTCCGAGCTTGGCGCATAGCGTCTTCCAAAAGTAGCTTAAGAACTTGACGTCTCGATCCGACACAATTGTATTTGGCACACCGTGCAACCTCAAGATTTCCCTACAAAAGAGATTGGCAACATGTGAAGCATCGTCGATCTTATTGCATGGTATAAAATGAGCCATTTTAGAGAATCGGTCCACAACAACAAATACAGAGTCCTTGCCATTTTGAGTCCTAGGTAATGAAAGCACAAAATCCATGCTAATATCTTCCCAAGGTTGATGTGGAATAGGTAAAGGCATATGTAAACCATGGGATTGAGATTGTGACTTAGCTTTGCAACATGTAGAGCATCGGTTGGTGAAGCGGGCGACATCGCGAAACATCTTGGGCCAAAAATAGTTCTTGGAGAGCGTGGCATAAGTCTTGTTGCGTCCAAAGTGTTCCATGAGTCCACCTCCATGAGCCTCTTGCAAAAGTAACAAACGAAGAGAAGACTCGGGAATGCATAGTTTTTTAGCTCTCATAAGATAACCATCTTTGATATAGTATCGTTCCCAAGAAGTATGCGTCACACACTTAGCATAAGGAGTAGCAAAAGTCACATCATGCTCATATAAATCTTTGATGTGATCAAATCCAACAACATTCAATTCAAGTTGAGTAAGTAACATGCATTTGCGGGAAAGGGCATCCACCACAACGTTCTCTTTTCCCTTAATGTACTTGATCACATAGGGAAAAGATTCAATAAATTCACTCCATTTAGCGTGTCGTTTATTCAACTTGGTTTGACCTTTAAGGTACTTAAGTGTTTCATGATCGGTATGTATGACAAACTCATGCAGTCTAAGGTAATGTTCCCAAACATGCAACACACGCACTAAAGCATACAATTCTTTGTCATAGATGGGATAGTTAAGTTGAGCACCGAAGAGTTTTTCACTAAAGTATGCAATAGCTCGCTTTTCTTGCATCAAAACTCCACCAATTCCATTACCACTAGCATCACAATGGACCTCAAAAGTTTTGTCAAAGTTGGGCAATGCAAGAATCGGAGCATGAGTAAGCAAGGATTTGAGCTCATCAAAAGCGGTAGATTGCGAGGGTCCCAAAACAAAAGGAGCATTTTTCTTACTCAAGGCATGCAACGGTGCGGCAATAGTGCTAAAATCTTTCACAAAGCGACGATAGAAACCCGCAAGGCCAAGAATACTACGCACTTGTTGCAAATTGGTGGGTTGTGGCCTTAATTGCTTCAATTTTAGACTCATCAACATGGACACCCTTTGAGGAAACAACGAAACCCAAGAAAACAAGCTTGTCAACACCAAAAGTGCACTTTTTCATGTTCGCATAAAGACGTTCTTTGCGAAGAGTTTGTAAAACAGCCCTAACATGCTTTATATGATCTTTGATGGATTTGCTAAAAACAAGTATGTCATTGAAGTAGACCACAACAAACACTCCAATGTAAGGACGAAGCACAAAATGCATAAGACGCATGAAAGTACCGGGAGCTTCCGATAAACCCATAGGCATAACCAACCACTCGTACAAGCCAAATTTGGTTTTGAAAGCGGTTTTCCATTCATCACCTTCTTGTATGCGGATTTGATAATAGCCACTTTTAAGATCAATTTTCGAGAAAATGGTGGCACCGCTAAGCTCATCTAGCATATCATCTAGGCATGGAATGGGATGCCTATAACAAACAGTGATAGCATTGATGGGTCTACAATCGGAGCACATGCAAAAACTACCATCTTGCTTGGGCACAAGTATAACCGGAACGGCACAAGGGCTTAAGCTTTCATGTACATGACCGTTGTCGATGAGTTGTTGTACTTGCCGTTGGATCTCCTTAGTTTCTTCGGGGTTGACGCGGTAGGGAGCCTTGTTCAGAAGAGGTGCTCCGGGGATGAGGTCGATCCTATGTTCAATGCCACATAGAGGAGGAAGGCCGGGAGGTAACTCATCGGGGAAGACATCCTCGAATTCCTGCAACAAGTTAGAAAACACTAGAGGAAGAGGATTAGGATTGTTAGTTTTTGTCACCTCATCCTTGCATAGGAGGACAAAGTGGATGACACTCGATGGGTTCTCACATACTTCTCTCATCTCTCTTTTTGTGGCTAGGAGGACTAAGTTTTTATCTCATGGCGAAGAGGCGCTCAATTTTGGCTTGTGGCTCTCACTTTCTTTTTGGTGGTTCACTCTCTCACTAGGATCTCCACAATGGGTGGATGCTTGCTTATCGGGGATCACTTGGCTTGGTGACATTGGTCGAAGCACATATTCCTTGCCTTTCATCTTGAAGCTATAGTAGTTGGTTCGTCCGTTGTGGATGACTCCACGGTCAAATTGCCAAGGTCGTCCCAAGAGAAGGTGGCACACCGACATAGGAACTACATCACACTCCAAGGTGTCCTCGTAGGCGCCAATCTTGAAAGAAACTTGCACCGTATGCTCCACTTGAATGGTGCCGGAGTCGCTTAGCCATTGCACCTTGTAGGGATGAGGGTGCTTCTTCTTGACCAATTGGAGCTTGGAACATAGCTCCTCGCTTGTCAAGTTGTGACAACTTCCTCCGTCGATGATGACCTTCACGGAACGCCCGTTGATGCCGGCCTTTGTGTGGAAGATGTGGCACTGTTGGAGCGTCAAGACCTTGGAGACCACGAGAGAGGGACTTGAATCGTTGTCGCAAAACACTTGGTCATCTTCATCTTCGTTCACGTGCCGATGCATGGCCACGTGCTCAATGGCTTCCATTTCTTCTTCACTCATCGAGTCGTATGTGCCATCATCGTTGAAGATCATTGTACGCTTGTTGGTGCATTCGAAGGACTTGTGACCTCGGCCACCACATGTGAAGCACTTGAATGAACTTGTCTTGGCGGTGTCGGTTGGTGGCACCGAAGATGAGGAAGACTTGGGCTTGTAGGTGCTTGCCGGAGGACAAGTCGAGGATGGCGTAGCTTGCTTGGAACTTGACTTGTCGCCGGTGCTTGGTGATGCTCTAGTTGAGGTAGGAGGTGCCGAAGTCGCGGGAGCTTGAGAGTAGGAGCCGTAGGTCTTGGACGAGTATTTGGCGTATTTGAAGTCATCTTGGACTTGTCGCTCGGCCTTGGTCGCTTGATGAACTAGCTCGAGAAGGTTTGAGTATGGTTGGAAGTCGGCAATCCGCTTGATTGGGTGGTTGAGGCCGTTCAAGAAGCGTGCCATTGTTTGCTCGTCGTCCTCCTTGACATTGGCTCGTATCATGGCAATCTCCATTTCTTGGTAGTATTCTTCCATCGTCTTCGTGCCTTGTTTGAGGAGTTGCAACTTCTTGAAGAGATCACGGGTGTAGTGTGTAGGCACAAAACGAGCTCTCATGACATCCTTCATCGCCGTCCAAGTTGTGATTGGTGGTTCGCCTCTTGTACGTCTCCGCTCGATCACTTGTTCCCACCAAATAAGGACGTAGTCTTGGAACTCGAGGGAGGCCATGGCAATCTTCTTTTCCTCGTCGTATTTGTGAAGACAGAATATCTTGTCCACCTTCAAGGCCCATGAGAGATATTCTTCGGGATCATTGCTTCCGGAGAACTTGGGCATGGTGAACTTGAGCTTGCCGTAGCGGAGTTCTTCATCGAAGTAGCGGTTTTGATATTGCTCTTGCCATGGAGGAAGGTCCTCAAATGCGCGTTCCTCGAGATGTCGCTCTTGGCGTGGAGGAGGGTCTTGAAGCACTTGTTCCGCTTGGTGACGTTCTTGTCTTGGAGGAGGACGAGGGATGTGCGCTTGGTTACGCCTTTCTTGTTGCTCTTCGCGTCTCGCGGCTTCTTCTTGTATCTCTTGACGAAGAGCTTAATCTTGTTCACGTGCTTCCCGACCGTGTTGGGCAACGGCCCGTGTGGAGTCTCGGAGTGCATCGAGGGCCGCTTGAGCTTGAACTTCACGCCGTAGTTGTTGTTGTCGAAGTGCTTCGGCATCTTTCTCCTCTTGGTGTAGGCGCGCTTGTTCCTCTTGTTCTTGACGGATGGCGTCTTCGTCTTGAGGTTGTTGCCGTGGCACTTGTGGAGGCATTTTCTCTTGCTCCCTTGGCAGTTGCGCTTGTTGTCGCGCCCTTTCACGTGCTCGAACTCGGTCTTGTAAGCCATTGCCATGGAATGGATTTTCTTGAGCATGGCGATCTTGGGGAGCATCACGTCGATGGACTCGAGCTCGGGGAGGACTTGTATCATAAGATGAGTAGTCCGAAGAGTGTCGACTTGAGTGGTGGCTTGAGTGGCACCGTCTTGTTGAAGTAGATGAGGAAGGCGGGCGTTGCACGATCATGTTGCGGAGCTCTTCCGTTTGTGTAGTGAACTTGTCGTCGATGTAGTCGCGGTTCCTTGCTTCCGCTTGATGAACGTCAGCGGCGAGTCGGTCAAGGCGTTCACCCAAGGCTTCACTTTCTTGATGGAGCGCTCATTGCGCGGTGAAGAAGTGGCCCTTGGTGACGTAGTCGTGATCACCATCTTGCTCCACGAAAAGCGGGTTCGCCGACGAACTTGGCCTATCCATCATAACCAAGTGGGGTGAGTAGGAAAGTGAGAGAACAATACCGAAGTTACCTTTTCCGAGGATTGAGGATGTAACAAGTGTCACTCAATGGAATGCCACAATAGTAGAATTGGAACCGGGTTTGTTTCTCACACCTACAAGTAAAAGGCTTATGGAGGAGCTCGGTTAGGATGGTGGCAAAAATTTCAAGCAAATGTTAGTCAAGATATCGATAAGGTTGAGAAGGTTCACAAAAAAGCAAGTAAAGCAAATAGATCAAAGCCAAGAGTATCACTAGGAACACACACACGGAAGATAGATGGGATCCGCACAACCAAGGGGTGAGCTCAAAATGTGCAACCACGGATAATGCTCTTGTTGTGCGAATGCTAGAGAGACACTAGCTCGATTGCTCAAATGGGCTAGATACGCATGTGCACCAACCTATAAGAGAAACGTGTCGTCTTCAATCCCGACTATGCTATGTATGCGGTGACCAAGATGATATGCAAAGTGGCTCAATGCTATTGCTTATAAGCTCTTTGTGGCTCCTCTTTTTGCTTAAAAGCTTGTCTTTGTTTTTTTCACTATGCTTGATGCTCGAGCCAAGTATGATATGAGACAAGTATGTAAGATATGCACATGAGAGACTTATGGCACTAATATGATAACAAGATCACTACGATGCACAATAGCGTGGCCCGGCAATTCTCAACTCGCTAGTCTCGATGGGTAAGCAACGCAAAAGGCTCGGGCTATCAATGCAAAAGCAAAGGCGAGTGTCGTCGAGGTTACCATCCTTTCTTACGGTTAGCGGTGAAGATGACTCCGAGGTGATGATGAATGGCGGTGATGTCGATGTCACACGTTCCTAAGTAGCCGAAACACCTTAGGAAACAAAAATCACAACTCAAAATCGGTCAAATGCGGAAGGTGGGTATTTTTGGGTTGATTTTTGGATGGAGGCTAATGGTGGTGGTAATGATATATGTGGATGGGGGTGTCAAGAGCTTCCAAACGAGCTAAAGAACACAAAAAATGGACTTGGGAGGTGGAAGTTATGGCCAAATTAGTGGTGTAAGTGGGCTGATTTGGGGGGGGGGGGGTGCGGGCACCCGGGGGTGGAGGGTGCGGGTGCCCGGGGTGGTCAGGGGCAAACAGCACGGGGGTGCGGGCACCCGGGGGTTGAGGTGCGGGCACCCGGTGGTGTCGGGTTTGGGCGGAAATTTTGGGGGAAATGCAAAATTCGGAGGATTTCGTGGTGGGAAGGGTGGGGATTGTTGGGGAGGGGCTAGATCCACTTGCCAAACATCAAATCCATGGACCAAAACAACCAAATCTCACAAGATCCAAAAAATTGCAAGAAAAATTTTTGGGGCTATTTTTGTGGGGAATTTTCGGATTTGGACGAAAAACACCAAAATCAAGCTAGCAAATGGGGGGATGGGACTCCAAGATGTGAATCAACCTTGCTCATGATACCAAGATGTTGTAGGGTGAAACCCTAGAGGGGATCTTTTCACACTTGGAGGGGGAAAAGGAGGAAGAACACTCAAGAACACAAGGAACAAAACACTCAAACAAACCCAAATCTCACATCCACTAGAGTAGCATACATGAGATCCACAAGATTACATGAACAATTCAAGGAAAATAGCACTAGGTAAGTTCTTCCCACTAGGTGAGGTCTTGATCTTGATCTCCTTCAAGAGGAGGGCTTGATAATCCTAAGGATTCTTCCCAAAGAGGGGTCTTGATCTCCAAGAGGAGGAGGATACAAGGAGCAAAGCTCTCTTTGGTGTTCTAAAATACTTTGCTGACCTTCCAAAAGACCTAGGGGATCACCTTATATAGTCTAGGGACGGACTAGGAGAGGAGAGGGGATACAAGGTCAAAGATCCGAATAGGTACGTAGACCCTCGCGGAGTGGTCCGGGCACCCGGGGCGAAGGGACCGGGCACCCGGACCGGTCAGAGGCCGCGGACAGGTTCGGCCGGGCACCCGGGGCACCGGGCCGGGCACCCGGTCCACACAGGAGGCGGCTGGGAAGGGGGGCCGGGCACCCGGGGGCTCACGCCCGGGCACCCGGGGTCGCCCCAGGCGGCCGACTGGACAGGGGGGCGGGCACCCGGGGTCGCCCCAGGCGGCCGGCTGGACAGGGGGCCGGGCACCCGGGGGCCAAGGCCCGGGCACTCGGGGGATGCGGCTGGAGGCGGGCAGGGGCCCGGGCACCCGGGGGCCAAGTGGCCGAGCACCCGGACCGAGCAGGGACAGCGCCCGGGTGGAGGAGGAGGTGGCCGGGCACCCGTAGATGGAGGGGCCGGGAACCCGGAGTGTCCAGGGGGCCTAGCCATCTTGCTTCCTTCCTTCTTCTCGACCTCTTCTTCATTCTCCTGCTCGATGGATGCTCGGGTCTCCTGCCTCTCCTTCTCACGGTCATCTTCTTGGTACCTAAGAACGAACAATGTTTCCGATGATGGTAGAATCCAATTCTCACACGAATCCAAACGAGACTCGAAGAGGAGAGAGTCAACCTCGTTCTCGATGGCGCGTGCACGTGCTCTTGTCATTGGGCCACTTGGTGCTTGCGGTGGTGATGGAGTGTCGGTGCGGGTAAGCAAGGGATGCTCCGCATCAGCTTGCTTATGAGATTATTTGTTTCTTGGTTGGTCGCTTCCCAATCTTTTGCTAGCCTTCATTTTGCACCAAGTATGACCTCTACTTGTGCATCCAAAATCCTTTAAACCAGTTGTGCCACATGAGTCCACTATATCTACGTATATGCGGTATTCTTTTGCCGTTCTAAGCAATTTTTCATGTGCCATCTCTAATTTTCAAAATAAACTTCTCTTTTGTGTGTTTGTTTCGCTCGTGGAACAGTAACGGGTGGCTAATATTTTCCATGCGGGATGTGTTATTCTCAAGATGAGTGTTTATTCACTTGTCATTGCACGAGAGTAAGGCAAAGGTCTTAGGGATGCCCAGTCCCGAAATGCACAAATGAATTTACTCTATGTTGTCAAATAATAAATTCCTTGGAAAGTGTTGGTATGGAGGGCACCCGTGGATACAGTTAGCCATGGAAAGTGAAAGAATGGTGGAAAAAGGAATAAACTTTATTTTCTATTTGGGAACCGCCTATGGCATATCTAGCTTGGAAAGTGTTGGGAACTCTAAGTCGTTTTCATTGGTGGGATGGATACACCTCCCAAAATGTTTTTATCTCTAATTTTTCGCTTTGAGCTCTGGCACCTCTACAAATCCCTACTTCCCTCTATGAAGGGCCTTTCTTTTACTTTATGCAATTTTTATTTTGAATTTGAGTCTCCATCTTCTCCCATAAAAAGAACCAACTAGGAGGCAATATGATCGTACTTAAGTATTGTGTATAGCTAATATTCGAGTGTGTTTCATGAATGGATCAATGTTTGAGCATGATGGGCTAGGGATAACTTATTTTAGCATTGGTATTTTGAAAGACATGATTGCTTGTTAATATGCTTGAGTATCTAAATTATTATGTCAAAACTAGACTATTGCTTTGAATCACATAAAAGTCCAAGTGTCCATGCTATAAAGAAAAGAATATGATATGACATGATGAACAGCACTCCACATCAAAAATTCTGTTTTTATCACTTACCTACTCGAGGACAAGCAGGAGTTAAGCTTGGGGATGCTGATACATCTCCAACATATCTATAATTTTTGATTGTTCCATGCTGTTTTATTATCAATCTTGGATGTTTTATAATCATTTTATAGTCATTTTATATCATTTTTTGGTACTAACCTATTGACATAGTGCCAAGTGCCAGTTGTTGTTTTTTTTCCATGTTTTTCACATCGCAGAAAATCAATACCAGATGGAGTCCAAATGCCACGAAACTCCACGATGATTTTTTATGGGCCAGATGGAAGATGTTGGGCCCTGGTTGCACCTGGGGGGAGTCCCGAGGAGGGGACAACCCACCAGGGCGCGCCAGGAGGTCCAGGTACACCCTGGTGGGTTGTCCCCACCTCGGGTGCCCCCCAGACCGCCTCTTTGCTCTATAAATACCCCAAAAATACCAGAACCCTAGGGGAGTCGACGAAATATTCATCTAGCCGCCGCAGAGTCCAGAACCACCAGGTCCAATCTAGACACCATCTCGGATGGGGTTCACCACCTCCATTGGTGCCTCTCCGATGATGTGTGAGTAGTTCTTTGTAGATCTTCGGGTCCGTAGTTAGTAGCTAGATGGCTCTCTCTCTCTCGCTGAATTCTCAATACAATGGTCTCTTGGAGATCCATATGATGTAACTCTTTTTGCGGTGTGTTTGTTGGGATCTGATGAACTTTGAGTTTATGATCAGTCGTATCTTTTTATATCCATGAAAGTTATTTGAGTTTCTTTGATCTCTTATATGTATGATCTCTTATAGCCTCGTATTTCCTGTCCGATATTTGGGTTTTGTTTGGCCAACTTGATCTATTTATCTTGCAATGGGAAGAGGTGCCCGGTAGTGGGTTCGATCTTACGGTGCTTGATCCCAGTGACAGGAAGGGAAACGACACGTATGTATCATTGCTAATAAGGATAAAAAGATGGGATCTATATCTATGCAATAGATAAACGGATTTTGTCTACATCATGTCATCGTTCTTATTTCATTACTCCGTTTTTCCACGAACTTAATACACTAGATGCATGCTGGATAGCGGTCGATGTGTGGAGTAATAGTAGTAGATGCAGGCAGGAGTCGGTCTACTAATCTTGGATGTGATGCCTATGTAATGATCATTGCCTGGATATCGTCATAATTATTTGAGGTTCTATCAATTGCCCAACAGTAATTTGTTTACCCACCGTTTGCTATCTTTCTCGAGAGAAGCCACTAGTGAAACCTATGGCCCCGGGTCTTCTTTCTCATATATTTGCTTGCGATCTACTTTTCCTTTGCATTTTTATTTAGATCTATTAAACCAAAAATACTTTGCTGCGCTTTATTTTATTTGCAATCTATTATTTCAATCTACTACAAATTTCTGGCATTGTTACCCGAAAGGGATTGACAACCCCTTTAACACGTCGGTTGCGAGGTGTTGTTATTTGTGTGCAGGTTCTATTTACGTTGTGTTTCTTGGTTCTCCTACTGGTTAGATAACCTTGGTTTCTTCACTGAGAGAAATACCCGCCGTCGATGTGCTGCATCATCCCTTCCTCTTTGGGGAAATACCGACGTAGTCTAGCAGATAGGAGCTTTTCTGGCGCTATAGTCAGAGAGCAATCAACAGGCTCACCAACGATACATTTGGCTCCTCTTTGAGCCCACGCGTGGTCAAACTAAACGTGTGTGGGGTGCTCAAGCGTGCACTGTAATCCTCCTCTATGAACGCGGTGACAAGACATGGCGATTACAGGCTGGCCGGCCCCATTTATTACAGCGGCCATTTAACCCTTGTGTCTCTTCAACCTTTTGATCGTGCCCCAGTATTGCAAGAAGCACACCCACCATGACAAATTCTTAGAGGGTATCTTGCGCGGCTCCAATGGCGCTCCGAGCGGCTGCCGACGACGGGCAGTAGTTCACCATGCATGTCGTGGTGGACACTGCTACTTCTTGAGCTTGTGTTAGTTTTACCCTTGAAGAGGAAAGGGTGATGCAAAAAAGTAGAGATAAGTATTTCCCTCAGTTAGAGAACCAAGGTATCAATCCAGTAGGAGACAACGCACAAATCACCAATACCTGCACAAACAATCAAACAACTTGCACCCAACGCGATAACGGGGTTGTCAATCCCTTCACGGTTACTTGCAAAAGTGAGATCTGATAGAGATAGATGAAACTAAACGAACGATAAAATAAATATTTTTTGGGGGTTTTGGTTTATAGATGGGAAAGTAAAAGATTGCAAAATAGTAGATCGGAAACTTATATGATGGAAAATAGACCCCGGGGCCATAGGTTTCACTAGAGGCTTCTCTCAAGATAGCAAATAATACGGTGGGTGAACAAATTACTGTCGAGCAATTGATAGAAAAGCGCAAAGTTATGACGATATCTAAGGCAATAATTATGAAATATAGGCATCACGTCCATGTCAAGTAGACCGAAATGATTCTGCATCTACTACTATTACTCCACAGATCCACCGACTCCTGCCTGCATCTACAGTATTAAGTTCATGAAGAATAGAGTAACGCATCAAGTAAGATGGCATGATGTAGAGGAATAAACTCAAGCAATATGATGTAAACCCCATCTTTTTATCCTTGATGGCAACAATACAATACGTGCCTTGCTGCCCCTACTATCATTCGTAAAGGACACCGCAAGATTGAACCCAAAGCTAAGCACTTCTCCCATTCCAAGAAAAACCAATCTAGTTGGCCAAACCAAACTGATAGTTCGAACTGAATTACAAAGATATCAAATCATGCATAAAAGAATTCAGAGAAGATTCAAATAATATTCATAGATAAGCTGATCATAAATCCACAATTCATCGGATCTCGACAAACACACTGCAAAATAAGATTACATCGGATAGATCTCCAAGAACATCAAGGAGAACACGCTTCATCGGAAGGGCAATAGAGTTGATGTAGAAGCCCTCTGTGATCGAATCCCCCTCCGGCAGGATGCCGGAAAAGGCCCCAAGATGGGATCTCACGGGAACAGAAGGCTGCGACGGTGGAAAAGTGTTTTCATGGATGCCTCTGGTGGTTTGGGAATATATGTGAATATATAGGACAAAGAATTAGGCCAGGGGAGTCACGAGGGGCCCACAAGGCAGGGGTGCGCCCTCCCCCTTGTGGCCGCCTCGTGGCTCTTCCGACTTGATCTCCAAGTCTCCTGGGTGTCTTCTGGTCCAAGAAAAATCATCACGAAGGTTTTATTCTGTTTGGTATTCCTTTTCTGCGAAACTCAAAAACAAGGAAAAAACAGAAACTGGCACTAGGCTCTAGGTTAATAAGTTAGTCCCAAAAATAATATAAAATAACATATTAATGCATATAAAACATCCAAAACAGATAATATAATAGCATGGAACAATCAAAAATTATAGATACGTTGGAGACGTATCAGACACCCACAGATGGTTCACGGAGCTCTCAGTGGTGTACACCAACAACCCTGTCTGGGTGGAGCACTCCATCCACACCATGGAGCTGTTGCTTGCATGCTGAGGAGAAGTACAAGGTGGTCGGGTTCGACCTCGAATACACCCGTGCTCTTGTCGGGTCTCGTCCCAAGGTCACCGTCACCCAGATGTGCATGCACAAACATGTCCTGGTCTACCATTACTGCCTGGGCACAAGGCCTTGCGACCGATTCGCCAGGTTTGTCAATAGACCCCACTAAATGTTCGCTACGATGGACATCACCAAGGATGTAAATGTGCTCAAGAATTCGGGCATCGCCTGCCAAAATCTTGTCGACATCCGAGGCCAATACAAGATCTGGGGCAGCAAGAAGAATGAGAAGGACTCACTGGTTCACCTCGCCGAGGCCATCATCGACCCCTACTACAGAGACATGAAGGATTCCTACAACAAGGACAAGCGTGCCTGGCACTCGGCCTGGATGGAGAAACTCGACAAAGCTCATGCCATGTATTAAGGAAATATGCCCTAGAGGCAATAATAAAGTTTTTATTTATATTTCCTTATATCATAATAAATGTTTATTATTCCTGCTAGAATTGTATTAACCGGAAACTTAGTGCATGTGTGAATACATAGACAAAACATAGTGTCCCTAGTATGCCTCTACTTGACTAGCTCGTTAATCAAAGATGGTTATGTTTCCTGACCATAGACATCTGTTGTCATTTGATGAACGGGATCACATCATTAGAGAATGATGTGATGGACAAGACCCATCTGTTAGCTAAGCATAATGATCGTTTAGTTTTATTGCTGTTGCTTTCATCATGCCTTATACATGTTCCTCTGACTATGAGATTATGCAACTCCCGAATACCGGAGGAACACCTTGTGTGCTATCAAATGTCACAACATAACTGGGTGATTATAAATATGCTCTACATATGTCTCCGAAGGTGTTTGTCGGGTTGGCATAGATCGAGATTAGGATTTGTCACTCCGTGTATCGGAGAGGTATCTCTGGGCCCTCTCGGTAATGCACATCACTATAAGCCTTGCAAGCAATGTGACTAATGAGTTAGTCACGGGATGATGCATTACGAAACGAGTAAATAGACTTGTCGGTAACGAGATTGAACTAGGTATGATGATACCGACGATCGAATCTCGGGCAAGTAACATACCGATGACAAAGGGAACAACGTATGTTGTTATGCGGTTTGACCGATAAAGATCTTTGTAGAATATGTAGGAGCCAATATGAGCATCTAGGTTCCGCTATTGGTTATTGACCGGAGATGTGTCTCGGTCATGTGTGCATAGTTCTCGAACCCGTGGGGTCCGCACGCTTAATGTTCGATGATGATTTGTATTATGAGTTATGTGATTTGTTGACCGAAGTTTGTTCGGAGTCCCGAATGAGCTCATGGACATGATGAGGAGTCTCGAAATGGTCGAGAGGTAAGGATTCATATAAGGACGATGGTATTTGGACATCGGAAGTGTTCCGGATGATACCGGGTCACCAGAAGGAGTTCTGGGCAACCCCCGGCAAAGATATGGGCTTAATGGGCCAAGTAAGGGAACACACCAGCCCACAAGGGGCTGGTGCGCCCCCTATAGGGCCAGCCACATGGGGAGAAAGGGAAAGGAGAGGAGGAAAAGGAAAGTATGAAGTAGGACTCCTACTTCCTTCCCCTCCCCCCTCCTTCCTTTCCCCCTTGTCCAAATATGGTAGGGGGGGGCGAATTGGACTAGGGGCCCAAGTAGGATTCCTCCTACTTGGGCGCGCCCTAGGCTGCCTCCCTCCCTCTCCCTCCTTTATATACGTGGGGAGGGCACCCCTAGAACACACATCAATTGTTCATAGCCGTGTGCGGCGCCCCCCTCCACAGTTAACACCTCGGTCATATCGTCGTAGTGCTTAGGCGAAGCCCTGCGTCGGTAACTTCATCATCACCGTCGCCACTTCGTCATGCTGACGGAACTCTCCCTCGTCCTCAATTGGATCAAGAGCTCGAGGGACGTCATCGTGCTGAACATGTGCTGAACACGGAGGTGCCGTACGTTCGGTACTTGGATCGGTTGGATCGCGAAGACGTTCGACTACATCAACCGCGTTACTAAACGCTTCCACTTTTGTTCTACGAGGGTACATGGACACACTCTCCCGTCTCGTTGCTATGCATCTCCTAGATAGATCTTGCGTGATCGTAGGAATTTTTTTGAAATACTGCATTCCCCAACAGTGCCATCCGAGCCAGGTCTATGCATAGATGTTATATGCACGAGTAGAACACAATGAGTTGTGGGCGATAATAGTCATAGTACTTACCAGCAACGTCTTACTTTGATTCGGCGGTATTGTTGGATGAAGCGGCCCGGACCGACATTACATGACCGCGTTCATGAGACTGGTTCTACCGACGTGCTTCGCACACAGGTGGCTAGCGGGTGTCTGTTTCGCCAACTTTGGTTGAATCGAGTTTGACTACGCCCGATCCTTGTTGAAGGTTAAAACAACACACTTGACGAAAAATCGTTGTGGTTTTGATGCATAGGTAAGAACGGTTCTTGCTAGAAGCCCGTAGCAGCCACGTAAAACTTGCAACAACAAAGTAGAGGACGTCTAACTTGTTTTTGCAGGGCATGTTGTGATGTGATATGGTCAAGACGTGATGAGATATAAATTGTTGTATGAGATGATCATGTTTTGTTAAAGTTATCGGCAACTGGCAGGAGCCTTATGGTTGTCTCTTTATTGCATAAGATGCAAGCGCCATATAATTGATTTACTTTATCGCTATGCGATAGCAATAGTTGCAAAAGGAATAGTTGGTGAGACGATCATGTGATGACATGTTGATAGAGATCAAGATGATGGAGATCATGGTGTCATGCCGGTGACGATGGAGATCATGATGGTACTTTGGAGATGGAGATCAAAGGCACAAGATGATGATGGCCATATCATGTCACATATTTTGATTGCATATGATGTTTATCTTTTATGCATCTTATTTTGCTTAGTACGACGGTAGCATTATGAGATGATCCCTTACTAAAATTTCAAGGTATAGGTGTTCTCCCTGAGTATGCACTGTTGCGACAGTTCGTCGTGCGGAGACACCACGTGATGATCGGGTGTGATAAGCTCTACGTTCACATACAAAGGGTGCAAGACAGTTTTGCACACGCGGAATACTCGAGTTAAACTTAACGAGCCTAGCATATGCAGATATGGCCTCGGATCACTGAGACCAAAAGGTCGAACGTGAATCATATAGTAGATATGATCAACATAGTGATGTTCACCACTGAAAACTACATCTCACGTGATGATCGGACATGGATTAGTTGATATGGATCACGTGATCATTTAGATGACTAGAGGGATGTCTATCTAAGTGGTAGTTCTTAAGTAATTTGATTAATTGAACTTTAAATTTATCATGAACTTAGTCCTGATAGTATTTGCATATCTATGTTGTAGATCAATAGCTTGCGATGTAGCTCCCAGTTTATTTTGATATGTTCCTAGAGAAAACTAAGTTGAAAGATGATAGTAGCAATGATGCACACTAGGTCCATGATCTGAGGATTATCCTCATTGCTGTGCAGAAGTATTATGTCCTTGATGCACCTCAAGGTGACAGACCTATTGTAGGAGCAGATACAGACGTTATGAACGTTTAACAAGCTCGGTATGATGACTACTTGATAGTTTAGTGCACCATGCTTTACGGCTTAGAACCGAGACTTCAAAAATGTTTTGAAACGCCATGGAGCATATGAGATGTTCCAAGAGTTGAAATTGGTATTTCAGACTCATGCCCGAGTCGAGAGGTATGAGACCTCTGACAAGTAGTTTTGCCTACAAGATGGAGGAGAGTAGCTCAACCAGTGAGCATGTGCTCAGAATGTCTGAGTACTACAATCGCTTGAATCAAGTGGGAGTTAATATTCCAGATAAGATAGTGATTGACAGAGTTCTCTAGTCACTATCACCAAGTTACTGGAACTTCATGATGAACTATAATATGCAAGGGATGACGAAAAGGATCCCCCGAGCTCTTCGCGATGCTGAAATCGGTGAAGGTAGAAATCAAGAAAAGCATCAAGTGTTGATGGTTGACAAGACCACTAGTTTCAAGTAAAAGGGCAAGGGAAAGAAAGGGAACTTCAAGAAGAATGGCAAGCAAGTTGCCACTCCCATGAAGAAGCCCAAAGCTAGACCCAAGACTGAAACTGAGTGCTTCTACTGCAAAGGAAGTAGTCACTAGAAGCGGAACTGCCCCAAATACTTGGCGGATAAGAAGGATGGCAAAGTGAACAAAAGTATATATGATATACATGTTATTGATGTGTACTTTACTAGTATTCATTGTAGCCCCTGGGTATTTGATACTGGTTCAGTTGCTATGATTAGTAACTTGAAACAGGAGTTATAAAATGAACAGAGACTAGTTGAGGGCAAGGTGACGATGTGTGTTGGAAGTGATTCCAAGGTTGATAAGATCACCATCGCACACTCCCTTTACCTTCGTGATTAGTGTTGAACCTAAAATAAATGTTATTTGGTGTTTGCGTTGAGCATAATATGATTGGATCATGTTTATTGCAATACGGTTATTCATTTAAGTCAAAGAATAATTGTTATTCTGTTTACATGAATAAAACCTTCTGTGGTCATACACCCAAGGTGAATGGTTTATTGAATCTCGATTGTAGTGATACACATATTCATAATATTGAAGCCAAAAATATGCAAGGTTAATAATGATAGTGCAACTTATTTGTGGCATTGCCGTTTAGGTCATATTGGTGTAAAGCGCAAGAAGAAACTCCATGCTGGTGGGCTTTTGGAATCACTTGATTATGAATCACTTGATGCTTGCGAACCATGCCTCATGGGCAAGATGACTAAGACTCCATTCTCCGGAACAATGGAGCGAGCCACTGACTTATTGGAAATAGTACATACCGATGTATGCGGTCCAATGAGTGTTGAGGCTCGCGGTGGGTATCGTTATTTTCTGACCTTCACAGATGATTTGAGCAGATATGGGTATATCTACTTAATGCAACACAAGTCTGAAACATTTGAAAAGTTCAAAGAATTTCAGAGTGAAGTTGAGAATCATCGTAACAAGAAAATAAAGTTTCTACGATCTGATCGCGGAGGCGAATATTTGAGTTATGAGTTTGGCCTTCATTTGAAACAATATCGAATAGTTTCGCAACTCACGCCACCTGGAACACCACAATGTAATGGTGTGTCCGAACGTCGTAACCGTACTTTATTAGATATGGTGCGATCTATGATGTATCTTACCGATTTACCACTGTCGTTTTGGGGTTATGCATTAGAGACAACTGCATTCACGTTAAATAGGGCACCATCTAAATCCGTTGAGATGACACTGTATGAACTATGGTTTGGCAAGAAACCTAAGCTGTCGTTTCTTACAGTTTGGGGTTGCGATGCTTATGTGAAAAAGCTTCAACCTGATAAGCTCGAACCCAAATCGAAGAAGTGCGTCTTCATAGGATACCCAAAAGAAATTGTTGGGTACACCTTCTATCACAGATCCGAAGGATAGATTTTTGTTGCTAAGAATGGATCCTTTCTAGAGAAGGAGTTTCTCTCGAAAGAAGTGAGTGGGAGGAAAGTAGAACTTGATGAGGTAATTGTACGTTCTCTCTAATTGGAAAGTAGCTCATCACTGAAATTAGTTCAAGTGATGCCTACACCAATTAGTGAGGAAGTTAATGATGATGATCATGAAACTTCAGATCAAGTTACTACCGAACCTCATAGGTCAACCAGAGTACGATACGCACCAGAGTGGTACGGTAGTCCTGTTCTGGAAGTCATGTTGCTAGACCATGATGAACCTACGAACTATGTGGAAGCGATGATGAGCCCAGATTTCAACAGATGGCTTGAGGCCATGAAATCTGAGATAGAATCCATGTATGAGAACAAAGTGTGGACTTTGGTGGACTTGCCCGATGATCAGCAAGCCATTGAGAATAAATGGATCTTCAAGAGGAAGACGGACGCTGATAGTAGTGTTACTATCTACAAAGCTCGACTTGTCAGAAAGGGTTTTTGACAAATTCAAGATGTTGACTACGATGAGATTTTCTCACTCGTATCGATGCTTAAAGTCTGTCCGAATCATGTTAGCAATTGCCACATTTTATGAAATCTGACAAATGGATATCAAAACTGCATTCCTTAATGGATTTATTAAAGAAGAGTTGTATATGATACAACCAGAAGGTTTTGTCAATTCTAAAGGTGCTAACAAAATGTGCAAGCTCCAGCGATCCATCTATGGATTGGTGCAAGCATCTCGGAGTTGGAATATACGCTTCGATAAGTTGATCAAAGCATATAGTTTTATACAGACTTGCGGTGAAGCCTGTATTTACAAGAAAGTGAGTGGGAGCACTACAACCTTTCTGATAAGTATATGTGAATGCCATATTGTTGATCAGAAATGATGTAGAGTTTTCTGGAAAGCATAAAGGAGTGTTTGAAAGGAGTTTTTCAAAGAAAGACCTTGGTGAAGCTGCTTACATATTGGGCATCAAGATCTATAGAGATAGATCAAGATGCTTGATAAGATTTTTCAATGAGTACATACCTTGACAAGATTTTTGAAGTAGTTCAAAATGGAATAGTCAAAGAAGGAGTTCTTGCGTGTATTGCAAGGTGTAAAGATGAGTAAGACTCAAAACACGACCACGGCAAAAAATAGAAAGAGAATGAATGTCATTCCCTATGCCTCGGCCATAGGTTCTATAAAGTATGCTATGCTGTGTACCAAATCTATTGCGTACCTTGCCATGAGTTTGGCAAGGGGGTACAATATTGATCCAGGAGTGGATCACTTGACAGCGGTCAAAATTATCCTTAGAAGACTAAGGAGATATTTCTCGGTTATGGAGGTGATAAAGAGTTCGTCGGAAAGAGTTACGCCGATGCAAGCTTTTACACCGATCCGGATGACTCTGAGTCTCAATATGAATACATATTGAAAGTGGGAGCAATTAGCTAGAGTAGCTCCATGCAGAGCATTGTAGACATAGAAAATTTGCAAAATACATACGGCTCTGAATGTGACAGACCCATTGACTAAGCTTCTCTCACAAGCAAAGCATGATCACACCTTAGTACTCTTTGGGTGTTAATCACATAGCAATGTGAACTAGATTGTTGACTCTAGTAAAACCCTTTGGGTATTAGTCACACGCGATGTGAACTAATCACATGGTGATGTGAACTATTGGTGTTAAATCACATGGCGATGTGAACTAGATTATTGACTCTAGTGCAAGTGGGAGACTGAAGGAAATATGCCCTAGAGGCAATAATAAAGTTGTTATTTATATTTCCTTATATCATGATAAATGTTTATTATTCATGCTAGAATTGTATTAACCGGAAACTTAGTACATGTATGAATACATAGACAAAACAGAGTGTCCCTAGTATGCCTCAACTTGACTAGCTCGTTAATCAAAGATGGTTATGTTTCCACACCATAGACATGTGTTGTCATTTGATGAATGGGATCATATCATTAGAGAATGATGTGATGGACAAGACCCATCTGTTAGCTTAGCATAATGATCATTTAGTTTTATTGTTGTTGCTTTCATCATGACTTATACATGTTCCTCTGACTATGAGATTATGCAACTCCCGAATACCGGAGGAACACCTTGTGTGCTATCAAACGTCACAACATAACTGGGTGATTATAAAGATGCTCTACAGATGTCTCCGAAGGTGTTTGTTGGGTTGGCATAGATCGAGATTAGGATTTGTCCCTCCGTGTATCGGAGGGGTATCTCTGGGCCCTCTCTGTAATGCACATCACTATAAGCCTTGCAAGCAATGTGACTAATGAGTTAGTCACGGGATGATGCACTACAGAACGAGCAAAGAGACTTGCTGGTAATGAGATTGAACTAGGTATGATGATACCGACGAACGAATCTCGGGCAAGTAACATGCCAATGACAAAGGGAACAACGTATGTTGTTATGTGGTTTGACCGATAAAGATCTTCGTAGAAAATGTAGGAGCCAATATGAGCATCCAGGTTTCGCTATTGGTTTTTGACCGGAGATGTGTCTCAGACCTGTCTACATAGTTCTCGAACCCATGGGGTCCGCACGCTTAATGTTCGATGACGATTTGTATTATGAGTTATGTGATTTGATGACCGAAGTTTGTTCGGAGTCCCGGATGAGATCACGGACATGACGAGGAGTCTCGAAATGGTCGAGAGGTAAAGATTCATATATAGGACGATGGTATTTGGACACCAGAAGTGTTCCAGATGATACTGGGTCACCAGAAGGGGTTCTGGGCAACCCCCGGCAAATATATGGGCTTAATGGGCCAAGTAAGGGAACACACCAGCCGACAAGGGGCTGGTGCGCCCTCTATAGGGCCAGCCACGTGGGGAGAGAGGGAAAGGAGAGGAGGAAAATGAAAGTATGAAGTAGGACTCCTACTTCCTTCCCCTCCCCCCTCCTTCCTTTCCCCCTTGTCCAAATATGGTAGGGGGGGGGCGAATTGGACTAGGGGCCCAAGTAGGATTCCTCCTACTTGGGCGCGCCCTAGGCTGCCTCCCTCCCTCTCCCTCCGTTATATACATGGGGAGGTCACCCCTAGAACACACATCAATTGTTCCTAGCCGTGTACGGCGCCCCCCTCCACAGTTAACACATCGATCATATCGTCGTAGTGCTTAGGCGAAGCCCTGCGCTGGTAACTTCATCATCACCGTCGCCACGCCGTCGTGCTGACGGAACTCTCCCTCGTCCTCAACTGGATCTAGAGCTCGAGGGACGTCATCATGATGAACGTGTGCTGAACACGTCAATGCCATAAATTGCATATAGCAATAAATAAATCAGCAAAATTCTTTCTAATATTTTAGATAGAAGAAATGTTTCTTCTATCTAAAATATTAGAAAGAATGTACCCTTCTATCCAAATCCAATTTGCATCGATAAAATAAATCCAAATTCCAGTAGTAGATGAATAATTGCAAATTTGGTGCCGTACGTTCGGTACTTGGATCGGTTGGATCGCGAAGATGTTCGACTACATAAACCACGTTACTAAACGCTTCCGCTTTCGGTCTACGAGGGTACGTGGACACACTCTCCCGTCTCGTTGCTATGCAACTCCTAGATAGATTTTGCGTGATCATAGGATTTTTTTTTGAAATACTGCGTTCCCAAACAGTGTACGCGGCCAAGGAGGCGTACACGAGCTACGAGATGTACAGGCGGATCGTTGACATGAGGAAGTGCCTCCTTCCCCAAAACGGCCAGGGATCCAGCCGGAAGCGGAGCAATGGCAAGCGTCGTCACAACAAGAAGTAGATGATTAGATGCTCGTTTCTCCTAGTTTAGTATGCATGTAATTGCTTACTTTGGTGCGTGGAAATGTTATGTGTGTAGTCATTTATGTAATTGTATGCTTAATTTGGTTAAGCAATGTTGTTCTTGTAAGTATATATGTTGATGTTCTGTACACAGAGTGTAGATGATGTGTGGAAAGACCAAATAACATCGCACACGGACCATACTAGGGAACCTGTGACGCCCCCGATTCGATCGTACACTAATCATGCACGCAAATGTGTACGACCAAGATCAGGAAACTCACGGGAAGATATCACAACACAACTCTAGACACATATAAAATAATACAAGCTTCATATTACAAGCCAGGGGCCTCGAGGGCTCGAATACAAGCTCGATACACAACCGTCAGCGGAAGCAACAATATCTGAATACAGACATAAGTTAAACAAGGATGCCTTAAGAAGGCTAGCACAAAAGCAACACGATCGAAGAGGCAAGGCCTCATGCCTGGGACCTCCTAACTACTCCTGGTCGTCGGCGGTCTCCACGTAGTAGTAGGCACCCTCCGGGTAGTAGTAATAGTCGGCGGGGGTGGCATCTGACTCCAGGGATCCACCATCTGGTTGCATCAACCCGAAATAAGAAGGAAGGGGAAAAGGAGGGTAGCAAAGCAACCGTGAGTACTCATCCAAAGTACTCGCAAGCATCAGATCTATACTACGTATGCATTGATATCAAATGGAAGGGTTGTATATGTGGACTGAACTGCAGAATGCCAGAATAGAGGGGAAGGCCTAGCCTATCGAAGACTAGCATCTTCAAGCAGCTCCAAGCATCTTGCAGCATGTAGAAGAGTAAAGAATAGCAGTTTATAATTAACAAGCATGTTGTAGCATTAATGCACAGAGATCCTTCCTCGACTCCCTGCGAGAAAGCAATCCCGGAGCCAACATATCCATCACATATCAAGTATCCAGTTATAGTTGTATAAGATCAGGATACAAGTCTGAACGTCCATTACCGAGTACACGGTATTCGAATATATATCTTCCCTGCAGGGATGCACCACATTTTCCAACACGCTTGATTACTCTGGCCGGACACACCTTTCTGGGGTCAATGCCCGGCCTCGGAAAATCAACACGTCGCAACCCTACCTAGGCTCAGCAGAGAGGTCCCCGCCGGTCTACATCCTAAGCACTCCGGGGTCTGGGCCCATTGACCGTTGCACTCCGGGTCGTTGCGAGCAGGGTGAATACCAGCACCGCCTCGGATGGCCAGCATGATCTGACCATGCCACAATGCTGAACTGGACGTCTCACAAAGCTTCGGCTGATACTGCGACGTCGAGGCCCATAACTATTCTCACGTGGTGGTTAGTGCGTAAAGGCCAAAGGCGAACTCAGAACAAATACCCAAACCTGTTAGTGCATTATTAAAAGAAGTGACGGCCATCGGGACAAGTCCGGAGCTATCACCCCCTCCTGGGTGATACCGCTAAACAGCCAGCCGCCACCGTAACAACTCCTCGGGTGCTCTCCGGGCCCGCCCGACTTTCACCAATGTCTGAAGTAAAGTCAAGGTAACCCTGTGTCCAAACATCAAGGGGAAAACCCGAGGAATCACCCCCGGTGGATTCCACTCGATGTAATCATCAAGGTGAACGTAAGAGGAACCACCCTCGAGGTTCACACTTGAGGTGTTGCACGACAGAGCCGTATCAGGAATGGTGAAGGAGGAACCACCCTCGATGACCATGACCGAATAGCTACACTACAGAAATCTCATCAGGAGTGATGTATGAGGTTCCACCCTCGGCACTCGATGGTAACTCTGCAGAGTCGAGCAACAAAAAGGGGCGTGATGTGATGTGAGGTGTCGGTCTCTGGTCGTCGCTCACGTTGATCGAGTCGTCGATGATGAAGCAGGGGCAACAAGGACAAGGTGGGGGTCACTGGTGGATCACTAACCAACCTATACTAAGTAGTTTAGGATAAGCACGTAAGGTACAATGAGTAGGTTACAAAAGCAGGCTATGCATCAGAATAGGAGCAAACAATAACAGTAGCAAAATCTAATGCAATCATGAGAGAATGGACTGGGCGATATCGGGATGATCAAAGGGGGGGCTTGCCTGGAAGCTCCGCTGGAAGGGAAGAAGGGTCGTCGTCGACGTAGTCGATCACAGGGGCAGCATCAGTCTCAGAGTCTACCGGAGAGAAGAGGGGGAAGAAACAGTGAATACAAAGCACACAGATGCATGACAAGACAAAAAGCAGCGCTAGGGGCGTTCTACCGCGGTGATACACGATACCGGCGAAGGGGGAAAACATTCGGGTTTCCCGCTGTTAGGCATTTTCGGATAGAAGAAACGAAGGGGGACGGTTGCATGTTCACTATGCTAGGGATGTGTGGCGGATGAATGGACTACGTATTCGGATTTGTCATATTTTTCTGAGCAACTTTGATTTATAATTTTTTTCATCCGAGTTACGGTTATTTTTCTATGAATTATTAAAGTTTTAGCAATTACTAAAATTATTATTAATTCTAAAACAGAGTTATTGCACTAGCATGATGTCATCATGATGTCAGCGGTCAACACTGACCGTTGACTGGTCAAACAGGGCAGTGGGGCCGGTCTGTCTTTGACCCAGCTTAACTAATCAGGTTTAACTTAACTAACCTATTTAATTAAGCTAATTAAGTATAGTTAATTAAGTTAATTAATTATATTACTAATTAATTATATTATTATTATTATTTTTACACATTTGGGGGGGGGGGTTAACAGGGGCAGCCCCATTTGTCATTGGCCTATAGGCCAAGCGGGGCGGGCAGATAACGGGCGCGGGCGGGGGAGTGGGCGCCCGTGGGGGCGGACCCGGCTGACGGCGGGGCGCGACTGGGGCCAGTGGTGGCCGGAGATGGGCAATGCGGGGCGAGGGGGCGAGGCCCGGCGAGCGGTGGCCGGCGCGGGTGGGAGGTCGGGGCGCCATGGCTGGCAGCGGCCGAGGCCAACTCGAGCGGGTGCACGAGGTGCGGCGCGGGCGGGGCCGGTTGGCACGCGGGGCTGCAGGGCAGGGGCGACGAGGCGGAGCAAGTGAAGCAGCAGCAGTCGGCAGGGGAGCGAGGCTGCGGCGGGGCTGCAGCGGCGGGAGGCCACAGGGCGGCTGCAGAGGTGGGGCGGGGCGGCAGCCGTTGGCGGTGGCTTACAGAGGCGACGGGGCTCGCCGGACTCGCGGCTCCGGCGACCATTTGGTCAGCCGAGAGCGGCTACGGGGAGAGGGTGACGGCGAGCATTGGGGAGAGGTGCTAGTGGGTGCGATGGTGCCCGGAGTTGGGCACAGCGACCACGGCAGGCGGCGTCGATGTTCGGGACTACGCAGAAACGGCTATACGCGGCGCGAGCGAGCAAGATGAGCAGCGGGGCAGCAACTACGGGGCTCCATGAGCGCGCTAGGGCGGACGGGCGAGGCCGTAGTGGCTCGGGAGCGTGGTGCTTGCAGCCATGGCGACATCCAGAGCACGGCCACGCGGCGGATAAGCTACGGGGTGCGGGCGACCTAAATGGGAGGAGGAGGAGGGGCAGTGGCTTACGGCCGTTGCTGGGAAGGCCCGGGGAAGACACGCAGCGGCCGGAGACGAAGGAGGCGGCGGCGACCCGAGGCGGACGGAGGGGAAGAAGAAGACGGCGTCGAGGCGTCCCACCATCTTCAACCCCGCGACGCAGGCGACGTAGTCGACGCCGAGGACCTCCCGGGACACGAGCGGACGGAGTACAAGGGCCGGTAGCCATGCATGCGGCATGACAACGACGACGAGCCCGCTCAGGCGAGCGCATCTCGGCGGATCTGAGGAGGGGAGGGGAGGGGAGGGGAGAGGGAGAGCAAGTGGGGCGGGGGTAGTGGGAGAGGAGGCGTACCCAAGGCGCCAAGGTGGCGCCCTTATCCCTCCCCGGCGCGGTAGCGGCCAGGGGCGGCGAGCAGGTTCGGCGGGAGCGTGCGGTCCGGTGCGCTCGGTCAGGTGAACAGAAGAGGAAGACGACCGGGGGGGTTTGGGAGGTTGGGCTGGATTGCTTTGCTTGATGGGCCAGGGGGTCCAGTAGTTTAGATCCTCCTCTTTCCTTTTTTTATGTTTCTTTTTCTATTTTGTTTTGTATTTTCTTTTAACTTTTAATTTATTATATTTTTATGAATATAGAATTTGTTCCTAAATTAGCGATGTAAATTAAGCCTCTGCCATAAAAAGCTTGGCACCTAAATAAAATCGTTTGTAATTTTTATAATTTAAAAAGCATTTAAATTATTGTTTTGGACCCTGTTTTAATTAGTTTAGGGCATTTAAACACTTTACAAAAATGTTGGGTCACCACCAGAATTGGTTATGGAATATTTGCCACACTTTGAACATTTTAGTTTTTGTGTTTGAAAACTTTGAGTTTTGGACTTTAATTTGAATTTGAAATTTGAACCGGTTTGAATCTAAACGAGATCAGCAACAGTAACAGTGGTGACGTGGCATCATTAGCAGAGGATTACTGTAGCTTAAATATCCGGGCGTTACAGAACGCGTCGGTGATGAATTCATCAATCGTTGACAATTGTATACCAGCAAGCGTTTGCCCACAACTCACACGACTTGTTTTGGCAATCGTCTGTGTTGTTATGGGTCATCGCACACATTTCTGATTACTGACCTGTTTGCCACGTATCACACATATCTTGTTAAGTTGAACTGTTTCTGTTGTCTCAGCTCATGGCAAACAGTTCATCCAAGTGAATTGTATGCCGTCTGTCGCACACACCTTGATCTACCCGACCATTTCTATTGTGTTGCCTGCTACCTCTTGAGCATGCGTTGGTTTTTCCCTCGAAGAGGAAAGGGTGATGCAGCAAAGTAGCGTAAGTATTTCCCTCAATTTTGAGAACCAAGGTATCAATCCAGTAGGAGACTACGCAACAAGCCACCGAATACCTGCACAAACAAACACCAACTTGCAGCCAACGCGACAAAGGGGTTGTCAACCCCTTCACGGTTATTTGCAAAGTGGGATCTGATAGAGATGGATAATCGGTAAAGTAATACTTTTGGTATTTTTGGTTTATGGAACGGAAAGTAAAGATTGCAAAATAAGGAAACGGCGATAGAAATTGGCAAGTTGACGGGAAACTAATATGATGTAAAATAGACCCGGGGGCCATAGGTTTCACTAGAAGCTTCTCTCAAGATAGAAATTATTACGGTGGGTGAACAAATTACTGCCGAGCAATTGATAGAAAAGCGCAAAGTTATGACGATATCTAAGGCAATGATCATGAATATAGGCATCACGTCCGTGTCAAGTACACCGAAACAATTCTGCATCTACTACTATTACTCCACACATCGACCGACTCCTACCTGCATCTACAGTATTAAGTTCATAAGAACAGAGTAACACATTAAGCAAGATGATATGATATCGCGGGATTAACTCAAGCAATATGATGAAAATCCCGTCTTTTTATCCTTTGTGGCAACAATACAATACGTGCCTTGCTGCCCCTCCTGTCACTGGGAAAGGACACCACAAGATTGAACCCAAAGCTAAGCACTTATCCCATTGCAAGAAAAACCAATCTAGTTGGCCAAACCAAATCGATAGTTCGAAGAGACTTGCAAAGATATCAAATCATGCATATAAGAATTCAGAGGAGATTCAAATAATATTCATAGATAAGCTGCTCATAAATCCACAATTCATGGGATCTCGGCAAACACACCGCGAAAGAGTATTACATCCAATAGATCTCCAAGAACATCGAGGAGAACCTTGTATTGAGAATCAGAGAGAGAGAAGAAGCCATCTAGCTAATAGCTATGGACCCGTAGGTCTGAAGTAAACTACTCACGCTTCATCGGAGAGGCAATGGTGTTGATGTAGAAGCCCTCTGTGATCGATTCCCCCTCCGGCAGGATGCCGGAAAAGGCCCCAAGATGGGATCTCACAGGTACAGAAAGTTGCGGGAGTGGAAATGTGGTGTCGAGGCTCCCCTGGATGTTTTTGGGGTATAAGAGTATATATAGGAGGAATAATTAGGTCTGGGGAGCTACGAGGGGCCCACAAGGTCGGGGGGCGCGCCCTCCACCCTTGTGGCCGCCTCGAGGCTCCTCTGACTTGCACTCCAAATCTCCTGGGTGTCTTCTGGTCCAAGAAAAATCATGGAGAAAGTTTTATTCTGTTGGACTCCATTTGGTATTCCTTCTCTGCGGAACTCTAAAATAAGGAAAAAACGGAAACTGGCACTGGGCTCTAAGTTAATAGGTTAGTCCCAAAAATCATATAAAATAGCATATTAATGCATATAAAACATCCAAAATAGATAATATAATAGCATGGAACAATAAAAAATTATAGATACTTTGGAGACGTATCATTGCCTAATCACAAACAGTTCATCGGGGTGAATGATAACCCACAAGTATATGGGATCACAAATGTTTTCGAGGGTAGAGTATTCAACCCAAATTTATAGATTCGACACAAGGGGAGCCAAAGAATATTTGTAAGTATTAGCAGCTGAGTTGTCAATTCAACCACACCTGGAGATTAATTATCTACAGCAAAGTGATTAGTAGCAAAGTAGTATGATAGTTTTGATAGTAGTAGCAACATCAATAGTAACGGTAACAGTGATAGCAATAGTTTTGTAGCAAGTGCAACAGTAACAACAGCAGTAGTAACTTAGCAAGATCAATATATAGGAAAATCGTAGGCATTGGATCGGTAATTTGTTGGATGATATTCATCATGTGACAGTCATAACCTAGGGCGATACCGCACTAGCTCCAGATCATAAATATAATGTAGGCATGTATTTCGTAAATAGGCATACATGCTTATGGAAAGAACTTGCATGACATCTTTTGTCCTACCCTCCCGTGGCAGCGGGGTCCTATTGAAACTAAGGGATATTAAGGCCTCCTTTTAATAGAGAATCGAAACAAAGCAATAACACATGATGAATACATGAACTCCTCAAACTACGGTCATCATCGGGAAGTGTCCCGACTATTATCACTCCGGGGTTGCCGGATCATAACACGTAGTAGGTGGCTATAACTTGCAAGATCGGATCTAGAACATAGATATAATGGTGATAACATAAATGGTTCAGATCTGAAATCATGGCACCCAGGCCCAAAGTCACAAGCGTTAAGCATGGCAAAGTCATAGCAACATCAATCTCAGAACATACTAGATACTAGGGACCTAGCCCTAACAAAACTAACTTGATTACATGATGAATCTCATCCAACTCCTCACCGACCAGCGAGCCTACGAAGGAATTACTCACTCCCGATGGGGAGCACCATGGAACTGGCGATGGAGAAGGGTTGGTGATGATGAAGATCGAAGATCCCCCTCTCCGGAACCCCAAACAGACTCTAGATCTGGCCTCCCAATGAAGAACAGGAGACGGCGGCTGCTCCATCTCGTGGAACGCGATAATTCTTTCTCCCGGATTTTTCTGGAAAAATAGGATTTTATAGCGTCAGTTTCAGGGTCTGCAGGGCCACCAGGCGGGGACAACCCACCTGGGCGCGCCTGGAGGGGGTGGAGCGCCCTGGTGGGTTGTGCCCACCCAGGTGCCCCCTCCGGTGGTTCTTGGCTCTAGACATTCTCTTTTATTGTATAAAAATCCTCGCAAAGTTTCGTTCCAATCCGAGAACTTTTATTTCTACACAAAAACAACACCATGGTAGTTCTGCTGAAAACAGCGTTAGTCCGGATTAGTTTCATTCAAATCATGCAAATTAGAGTCCAAAACATGAGGAAAAGCATTAGGAAAAGTAGATACGACGAAGACGTATCAACTCCCCCAAGCTTAAACCTTTGCTTGTCCTCAAGCAATTCAATTGATAAACTGAAAGTGAAAAAGAAAAACTTTTACGAACTCTTTTGCTCTTGTTTGCATAAATAAGCTTAAACAACACCCAGGTTTTGAGCCAATATTATAACTAACCATGTCGACAATAACTCGTAAAAATTATATTAACTCATATGAATGACATAATCAACTAGCGAGCAATAATAAGATATCTCAAACAACAACATGTTGTCAAAACAACCATGATATAATATGACAAAAGTGGTATCTTGCTAGCCCTTTCTGAGACCGCAAAACATAAATGCAGAGCACCTCCAAAGTTCAAGCAGCGACTAAACATTGTAATTCATGGTAGAAAAGATCCAGTCATGATGCACCCAACATTAGCTACACACAATGCATAAGCATGACAGCGGTGCTCTCAGGTTCTGGAGCTTATTTTAGAAGGTGATGACACAACATAAAAGTAAATAGATAGTCCCTTCACAGAGGGAAGCAGTGATTTGCAGCGGTGCCAGAGCTCAAGTTTTTAAAATAGAGGTAAATGATATTTTGAAAGATGCACCCTTCTTGTTTACTT
The DNA here is from genome assembly GCF_002575655.3 of Aegilops tauschii subsp. strangulata. Taxonomy (NCBI): domain Eukaryota; kingdom Viridiplantae; phylum Streptophyta; class Magnoliopsida; order Poales; family Poaceae; genus Aegilops; species Aegilops tauschii. Next base: position 113,162,403 of record NC_053035.3, read on the forward strand.
CGCGACCATTAGTTATCAATATCTTCCATGCTAAACACATTAGTGGCGATTCCCAAGCGATAAAGTAAAGGTTATGACTCTGTAGGAGTTTTTGTTTGATTATTTGTAAGCTCTTTTCTGTTTGCAGTTTGGGACTGGGAATCCCTATTACCGCCCTCTTCTCGTGCAGTGGTGAGTGAATAAACACTCATCCTAAGAATAATCCGCTTAGTGTGGAAGATACCGACTACCTCTTGTCATTCTATGAACAATCCAGGCACACAAAAAGGATATTTATTTGAAGTTTTTAGAGATGGCACATGCAACTTTACTTAGGACGGCAGGGTAATACCGCATATAGGTAGGTATGGTGGACTCATCCGGAATAACTTCGGTTCAAGGTTTTTTATGTACAAGCAGAACTCCCACATAGTACAGGCGAAGGCTAACAAATAGGTTGAGAAGCGGCCAGCTAGAGAGCAACAACGGTCATGAACATGCATTATGCATAAGTAACATTGGACACTAGCATGAATAGGATATGAACACCATGAACATAAATATCATAGAGGCTATGTTGGTTTTGATTCAACTGCATGCATGAGCATGTGCCAAGTCAAGCCACTCAAACATTCACAGGAGGATACCATATCATCATACTACATCACAATCATTTTAACACAATGTTGACATCCAAGATAAATCATTATCCACTCCCAGCTACTTATGCATGGCATGAGAAACTATAATATCTAATTGTCATTTGCAAACATGTTTAATCATAATGGGATGAATCATGGATACTAGGTTGAACGTATTTACAAAAACAGAACAAGTCGAGTTCATACCTGTTTCTCTCTGCCATGGCCAGTTCATCAAATATTTTCATTATTGCCTTTCACTTGCATGACCGAATGATATGAAAATGATAATAGTGCAAGAGCGCCATGGACTAAGCTGGAATCTGCAAACATTTTATTCAACAGGAGAAGACAAGGTAAAATGGGCTCTTTGTTAGATCAACAATAATGCATATGAGAGCCACTCAACATTTTCATCATGGTCTTCCCCTCGGTATGACTGAATAAAAAGGAAAGAAATTCAGAGAAACACACTGAAATATTTTTGGAGTTTTTGGTTTTTCTGAAATAAAGCAAATAAAAGGGAAAACCAAAACAAGAAAAACTATTTACACGGGAAAGCTCCAAACAATCAAAATAAGAACAATGAAATCTTTTTGGGTTTTCTTTTTAGTGCTACAACAATTTAAACTAGGAAGAAAAACCGAAAAGAAGCAAGAAACATTTTTTGGATTTTCTCAAAGTTTCTCAAACACACAAGAAGAAAGCGAGAAAATAAATTTAGCATGGGTAATACAATGAAAAAGTGTGGACACCGACAACTGGAATGAAATGTGTGAACATGAATGTAATGTCGGTGGAAATACGTACTCCCCCAAGCTTAGAATTTTGGCCTAACTTGGTAATCAGTTAGTCGAAGAAACCATGGGGTCCTATGTTGAAATGTTGAGGAGTGGGCACCTGTGGATCCCACTGCTGAGGCTCGCCTTTGCTGCAGCTAGGTTGTTCCGGTAGGCGATGATTTCCTCAGGCATAATCCTGTATCCACCCCTGGCAATAGGATCAAACAAAGCAGGTGCATGCAATGGAATAATATCACGAGTGTTCACACTGAAAACCAGGTTATAACGAACAAGGATGTTATGGTAATCGGCAGCAATAAACTGGTGGTGTTCCATAGCCTGACGATCTAAATAAACTTTAGGTAAGGGATAATCATGCTGGCGTATCTGAATGTTAAAGCGAGCCGCTAAGCGGGTAGCGTAAATACCACCATGTATTTTGCCCTTGGACCTATTAATGTGGAGGCGACGTGCCACAATAGCTCCCAAGCTATAAGTGTTGCCGCCATAAAGTGCACGACGTAAAACAGCAAAGTCTATAGCACTAAGCGCACCCACCTTCTCTCTAGTGAGCAAACACTTCGCAATGAATAAAGCAAAGTAATGCACGATAGGAAAATGTAAGCTAGTGGCGGTGACACTTGACACCCCTCTCTCATCCCCTACAGACAGGGTGCGATAAAAGCCTTCGAACTCTGCAGGCCTAGGCTCTACTAAATTCCCATCAGAAGGGATCATGCAAATATCACAAAATTCAATAAGAGGGATCTGATGGGTTTCACCATATAAATTAAACTGCACCTCAGGGGGATTATTCCTATGAAGGAAACGGAAACTTTGCACAAAGGAATTTGTGAGGAGATGATATTGTTCACATTTAGCTGCGATGAAGTTGGTGAGGCCGGCATTAGCAGCATATTGTGTAAACTCTTGAAGGATTCCGGCCCCTTCCATGAACGGGTTATGCGGCCATTCGCACAGCCGTACCTCCGCCATTCTCCGGGTATGGAGATCACTGTCAGATGACTCCCCGATAACACCCTTGGAGCTCTTCTTGGAAGCAAACTTCCTAAAGATACTCAATTTTTTCCTATGAACAAAATTCTGAAATTTTTAGTCCACAAAATTTTCTCAACAAAACTTTACAAGATTGATAGCAACTACTCATAGGGATACATGGAGGCCATAGAAAGCATTCAAACTACTTAAAACTCAAGAATTCAATATGCAAGCTCATCTACAGCAGCACCAAGAGTAGATAATTATTCAAAATATAAACCACTAAAGCAAAAACTAATTGGACAAACGAAGGAAGCAACAATCCCCCGAAACAATTTCGGAAACAGAGCTTCGAGCAAAGAGATCAAAATCCGCGGGTTTGAGAGCAAGAAAACAAGAGAGAGGGAGCAATGGTGATTTTTTTCTGGAGGTAGGTGGTGATGTGGGATGAAGAGATAAGTGAGGGGGCCCATGTGGGGACTACAACCCACCAGGGCGCGCCCAGGTGGGTTGTGCCCACCTAGTGCACCTCCCTCTGATGTTATTTGCACCAAAAATTCGTAAATATTCAGAAAAAAATTGTATTAAATTTTCAGGGCATTCTGAGATCTTTTATTTTTTGGGTCATTTTTTATTGCACGGGAAATTCAGAAAACAAGCAAAACATGGAATTTTATTTTATCTAACTAAAAAAACATAAAACAAAAGGTAGGGACAGAAGGTAGTGCTTACTAAATTCATCAACTTCGTACCTCTCGAAAATGATCCATTAATAAGGTTGATCAAGTCTTATTAACAACCACTTTCGATTAGCATGAGACCGAAGAACTTTCATAAATCACTAAGTTACCTCAACGGGGATATGAATGTCCCCAAGAATAAGCATGTCATATTTCTTTTTAACAGTAGGTAGCACTACTGCAGGATGGTCCAAACGCGATAGTCGAATCAGAGACCCTTCGACGAAACTGTGTGCGATGCCATAATCGCAAACAGTGGCATAAAAACCCATCAAAAAAGGTGCAAAACGTTTGCGATGACGGATGCATCAAACACGGTTCAGATTTTAGTTGCGTGTGCGATGCAGGGCATACAGTTCAGTTCAATTAACTGTTTGCGATGAGGAGGAACAAAGGAAATGGGCAGCCAGATGAAGGTGTGTGCGATATACAACATACGGTTCACTAGGATGAACTGTGTGTGATTAGGCAACACAATGGAAACGGTTCAACTGAACAAGATGTGTGTGATACGCGGCAAACAGGTCCGTAATCATAAATGTGTGTGAAGACCAATAATAACACAGACGATTGCTGCTAATAAGCCATGTGATTTGCTCTGTCTACAGAAGAATAACATGTGTATATATATAACTGAAATAAACATCCAATTACATAAGTGACTATACAAATCATTTGCACATACCTCAATACACAATTGCATGCATTCTAAAGTAGGAGAAACGATCGTCTAGTCATCTACTTCTTGTGACGCTCCCGCCACTTCTTTGTGGCTCGATCCCTCATCTGGGGCAGGAAGAAGACACTTCCTCATGTCAATGGTCCACCTGTACATCTCGTAGCTTGTGTACGCGTCGTTGGCCGCATACTTCACATGTTGTTCATCCAGTCTCTCATGCCACACACTGTGTAGGCGTTCTTGTCCTTCTTGCTCTCATTCTTCATCTTCATGTAGTAGGGGTTGATGATGGCCGAGGCGAGGTCAACCAGGGAATTCAGTTTGTTTTTGTCACTGCCCCAGACCTTGTAGTGGTGCTGGATGTTGACAAGATTTGGGCATTTCAAGCTCGAAACCTTGAGCGCTTTTAGATCGTTGGTGGTGTCCACCGTAGCAAAACTGTAGTCGGAGCTGTTGATAAACCTGTAGAAACGCTTGCAAGGCCTTGTGGCCAGGTGGTAGTGGTAGACGAGGACATCATGTCGCACGCACAACTGGGCGACGACAACCTTTTGATCGTGCCCGGCACGACTGATGGTGTACTCGAGGTCGAAGCCGACCACTTGGTACTTTTCCTCGGCAAGGAACTGCTCTATAGTTTGGATGGAGCTCTCCACCAAGACCGGATCATTCGTGTACACCACCGAGAGGGCCTTCCCCCTCACGTGGGTGTCCACTACGTGATGCGTGGTGAACTGCCCGCCGTTGTCGTCGTCGGCCACTGGGAGCGCCATTGGAACCGCTGGATGTCTTCTCTGTATGTGCCATCGTGGGTGTGCTTATTGTGTCGTGTGACGCGAGAGATGAAGGTAAATGGCCACAGGAATAAAAGGGGGCCGGGTTGCCTGGATTATCGGCGCGTCCGCATGACAGTTTTTGCAGTGGGTAACTGCATCGTCGCGCCGCTTCCGGCGCAACCGCATGCACATGAACGTGTGTGATCGTGCGCCGGCCCCAAACACTGGCAACGCACATGGAGGGACAAGGGCAGAGCACCCGGAGGGACGCAAGAGCAGAGCGTGCACGGCAGGACGCGAGTAGAGCGCGCCACGGCCGCCTCAACCACAAGCAACCACACACATAGAGTAGTTGAACACGCAGGGAAATGGTCGCCTACAAACCGACCGACAGTTGCGTCGCTGCGTAGAGAGCGACCGTGTGCTACTACCTCCGTCTTGGTCTATAGTCCCCTTTATATTCCATGCCATACTTTGCCCTTAAATTTAACCAACAAAATGTTAATGTATGTTATAAAATTATATAATTGGAAACTATGTACAAATACGAATCCAACTATATAATCTTTGGCGACATGCATTCGTATTTTATTAGTTAAATCCTACTTATAAACCAAGACGGGGGTATAGTAGGTAATTAAACTGCAAACGTTTTTTGTATTAACCGTATGGGTACGTGGCCTTTCGTCCTCCTCTCGCACGTCTTGCCACCCCGCAGCCGCAGACGGCTTACAGCGCAAGCTTGCGCAGCGCACGGGGGCGTTCTTTTGGCCAAATGGTGGCTCGAAGTGGCGCCAATGAATCGTCGGTGAGCCCATTCCCGCGCAACCTCGCAGGTTCCCGCGCAAGCTTCCCGCCCGACTCGGTTAAATGCCCCAAAATAACAATGCTTACCAGCCTACTATATAAACCCTCAGGGTCGGGGAGTCCTGCGTCGCATTTCCCCCTCCTTCCCTGTAGCTTATCTCGTCTGCTTCTCCCACAATCGACAATGGCACCGGTCCGTCGTTGTCGCTCAACCACTCCGCCGTTATCAGAGGACAACTCCAGCTGGGAGGCTACACCGCGGCGGCGGCGCAGTCCCCTGCGTAGTGTAGTGCGCGTGGCGTCCCTGTTGGGTGTGCGCGGAATAACCACCACACGCTCCGCCGCCGCTGCCCGTCGGCAGCTGTAGCCGGCCGCCGATGCTGCCACACCACCGTCGGAAGCCAGGGCCATCGCCCGCTCCGCCGCCGCGGCCCGAAGGATGGAGGTGGCCGTCGTGGCCGCCACCCCAATGTCGGTCATCACCCGCTCCACCACCACGGCCCAAAGGCGGGAGGTGGTGGTCGTGGCCGCCACCCCATCATCGGCCGCCGTGGCCGCCAGTGCACCGTCGACCACTGGGGTCATCACCCACTCCGCCACTGCCGCCCGATGGTGGGAGGCGGAGGTGGAGGCCCGCACGTGCGTCAGCGACCTTGCGCGCTACATCGAGTTCCTGCGGGAGGAGGAGCGCCTCGTCGAGCACGCAAAGAGCCTTACCGCCGCCGTGGCCGGGGCACATGCCACCTCAGAGGCGAGGAATCAGGAGATCTACGAGGAGACCCACCGCTTCAAGAGGGGTTGTCTGGAGCGGTAGAGGCCGTTCGAGGTGAGCGTCACTGAAGCTGCAGCAGTGGCAGGCACCGTATTGCAGTTGTCCAGCTCATCGATAGGCTCCTCCTCCTCTGCCTCTTACTGAGCGCGCTCGGCAGAGGAGAGGCTGCCGGAAGTAGTATAGAGCCCCTCCGTTGTAGTAGTATTCAAGGGCTATTTTGTTCAGTTCATCTGACTATAGATGTGGTGGAACTGTACAATGTACTTAAAATTAGCTAGTACATATAGTTGAACTAGCTATTTCAGTACGTGGTTGACAACAATTGGGGAAACATTTGGCCGGTTCAGCTGTCAAGTTGAACTGTTTGTATAAAGAACGACTGCTTAATCTATGAATGAAATATATGCTTAATTACTGAATTTTAGTTGCAAAAATTAGATAGTGCTAGTGATTTTTAGCTGCATATTTTGACAAATCGTAGTGTTACAAGGTTGACAAATGGCAATGTTACTAGATCAACAAATGTCAATCTTTCCAGTTTGACAAATGGCAACATACCCAATATGACAGATGCAAATCTTACCAAATTGTTTCTACGTGGTTGCACACGGGTCATCCAAGACAACCGTTTGCGTTGAAGGGATGCACAAATCCTGTGCTGCGAATTTTCCCTTGACTTAAGGGGGAAGACCATAGCTCTCACTTTGCATACGGGTGTTCTATCTAAAACATTTGCGATCAAGAGCTGCAGAAATCCTGCTCGGCACATTTTCCCTTGGCTTCCTGGGGAAGCTGTCGGTTTGCGTACGATTGTTCTAACTAAAATGTTTGCGATGAGTGTTTTATATTTAAAAACCATTGACTTTTTTTCAAAAGAAAATCGTTTGATAAGTCCGTACATTAAGAGACAAAAACGCAAGTTCGTTCAAATCTTATCTTTGATTCAGTCACACTGCGAATTTATATTCATATGATCGAGAATTCGAGATACACTATTAACCCCCCCCCCCCCCCAAAACCTATTTCCGGCGGCGGTGGAGGCGGCGTGCCGCGCTGATGCGGCTTGAAGCTACATCGGTATTTCCCCAAAGAGGAAGGGATGATGCAGCACAGCGGCGGTAGGTATTTCCCTTAGTTATGAAACCAAGGTTACGAACCAGTAGGAGAACCAAGCAACACAACGTAAACAACCCCTGCACACAGATAACAAATCCTCGTAACCCGGCGTGTAAAAGGGGTTGTCAATCCCTTTTGGGTAGCGGCGCCTCAAGATAGGCAAATGGACGTGAATAATTTGTAGTAGATTGATAGATCGAACGCCAAATAAAATAAGTAATAATAAAACGCAGCAAGGTATTTTTTTATTTTTGGTTTAATAGATCTGAAAATAAATGCAAAGGAAAATAGATCGCAAAGGCAAATAATATGAGAAAGAGACCCGGGGGCCGTAGGTTTCACTAGTGACTTCTCTCGAGAAAAATAGCAAACGGTGGCTAAACAAATTATTGTTGGGCAATTGATAGAACTTCAAATAATCATGACGATATCCAGGCAATGATCAATACATAGGCATCACGTCCAAGATTAGTAGACCGACTCCTGCCTGCATCTACTACTATTACTCCACACATCGACCGCTATCCAGCATGCATCTAGTGTATTAAGTTCATGGAGAAACGGAGTAATGCAATAAGAACAATGACATGATGTAGACAAGATCTATCTATGTATAGATAGACCCCATCGTTTTATCCTTAGTAGCAATGATACATACGTCTCGGTTCCCCTTCTATCACAGGGATCTGATGTCTGCTAGCACTACGTCGGTATTTCTCCAAAGAGGAAGGGATGATGCAGCACAGCGACGGTAGGTATTTCCCTCAGTGATGAGACCAAGGTTATCGAACCAGTAGGAGAACCAAACAACACAACATAAACATCACCTGCACACAAATTACAACTACTCGCAACCCGATGTGTTAAAGGGGTTGTCAATCCCTTTCGGGTAACGGCGCCTCAAGATAGGAAAACGGACGTGAGATAAATTGTAGTAGATTGATAGATCGAACGCCAAATAAAATAAATAAGAATAAAATGCAGCGCAGTATTTTTGTATTTTTGGTTTAGTAGATCTGAAAATAAATGCGAAGGAAAAGTAGATCGCAAAGACAAATATATGAGAAAGAGACCCGGGGCCCGTAGGTTTCACTAGTGGCTTCTCTCGAGAAAAATAGCAAACGGTGGGTGAACAAATTACTGTTGGGCAATTGATAGAACTTCAAATAATCATGACGATATCCAGGCAATGATCATTACATAGGCATCACGTCCAAGATTAGTAGACCGACTCCTGCCTGCATCTACTACTATTACTCCACACATCGACCGCTATCCAGCATGCATCTAGTGTATTAAGTTCATGGAGAAACGGAGTAATGCAATAAGAACGATGACATGATGTAGACGAGATCTATCTATGTAGAGATAGACCCCATCATTTTATCCTTAGTAGCAACGATACACACATGTCGGTTTCCCTTCTCTCACTGGGATCAAGCACCATAAGATCGAACCCACTACAAAGCACCTCTTCCCATTTCAAGGTAAATAGATCAAGATGGCCAGGCAAAACCCAAATATCGAAGAAGAAATACGAGGCTATAAGAGATCATGCATAAAAGTGATCAAAGAAACTCAAATACTTTCATGGATATAAAGAAGATATAACTGATCATAAACTCAAAGTTCATCAGATCCCAACAAACACACCGCAAAAAGAGTTAGATCATATGGATCTCCAAGAGACCATTGTATTGAGAATTCAGCGAGAGAGAGGAAGCCATCTAGCTACTAACTACAGACCCGAAGGTCTACAAAGAACTACTCATGCATCATCGGAGAGGCACCAATGGAGGTGGTGAACCCCATCGGAGATGGTGTCTAGATTGGATCTGGTGGTTCTGGACTCTGCGGTGGCTGGATCAATATTTCGTCGACTCCCCTAGGGTTTTGGGAATATTGGGGTATTTATAGAGCAAAGAGGCGGTCCGGGGGGCACCCGAGTTGGGCACAACCCACCAGGGCGCGCCTGGGCCTCCTGGCGCACCCTGTTGGGTTGTGCTCTCCTTGGAGCACCCCCCAGGCGCAGCCAGGGCCCATTAGGTGTATTCTGGTCCAAAAAAAATTCTCCGTGAAGTTTCGTTGCATTTGGACTCCATTTGGTATTGATTTCCTGCGATGTAAAAAAACATGCAGAAAACAGCAACTGGCACTTGGCACTATGTCAATAGGTTAGTACCAAAAAATGATTATAAAACATCCAAGATTGATAGTATAACAGCATGGAACAATCAAAATTTATAGATACCTTGGAGACGTATCAGCATACCCAAGCTTAACTCCTACTCGCCCTCGAGTATGTAAGTGATAAAAACAAAAAAATTGATGTGGAATGCTGCCTAACATGTCATATCATATTCTTTTCTTTATAGCATGGACATTTGGACTTTTATGTGATTGAAAGCAATAGTCTAGTTTTGACATGATAATTTAAATACTCAAGCATATCAACAAGAAACCATGTCTTTCAAAATATCAACGCTAAAATAAGTTATCCCTAGCCCATCATGCTCAACCATTGATCCATTCATGAAACACACTCGCATATTAACTACACCCAATACTCAAGTACGATCATACTGCCTCCTAGTTGGTGATTTTATAAGAGAAGATGGAGACTCAAATTCAAAATAAAAATTGCATCAAGTAAAAGAAAGGCCCTTCGCAGAGGGAAGTAGGGATTTGTAGAGGTGCCAGAGCTCAAAGCGAAAAATTTAGAGATAAAAACATTTTGGGAGGTGTATCCTTCCCACCAACGAAAACAACTCAGAGTTCCCAACACTTCCCATGCTAGATATATCATAGGCGGTTCCCAAACCGAAAATAAAGTTTATTCATTTTTCAACCATACTTTCACTTTTCATGGCTAGTCGTATCCACGGTTTCCCTCCATACCAACACTTTCCAAGGAATTTATTATTTGACAACATAAAGTAAATTCATTTTCATTTTTGGACTGAGCTTCCCTAATACCTTTGCCTTAATCTCATGCAATGACAAGTGAATAAACACTCATTGTGAGAATAACACATCTAGCATGGAAAATATTAGCCACCCCTCACCGCTCCGCGAGCGGAATGAACACACAAAAGAGAAGTTTATTTTGAAAATTAGAGATGGCACATACAAATTTGCTTAGAACGGCAAAAGAATACCGCTTATAGGTAGATATAGTGGACTCATGTGGCAAAACTTGTTTAAAGGTTTTTGGATGCACAAGTAGTGATCATACTTAGTGCAAAATGAAGGCTAGCAAAAGATTGAGAAGCGACCAACCAAGAAACGAATAATCTCATAAGCGAGCATTAAGCATAATTAACACCGAATAATGCACCATAAGTAGGATATAATTTCATTGCATAATTATTGACTTTCATGCTTGCATAGGGAATCACAAACCTTAACACCAATATTCTTACTAAAGCGTAATTACACATCAACATGACTCACATATCACATCATCATATCTCAAAACTATTACTAAGAATCAAGTTTATTTTGTCCAATGATCTTCATGAAAGTTTTTATTATATCCTTCTTGGATATCTATCACTTTGGAAATAATTTTCATGTGTTGCTTTTCATAAGCTCAAACAAATAAAAGTGAAGATCATGAGCATAATATTTCTTTCTCTCAAATTAATTTAAGTGAAGCAAGAGAGAATTTCTTGAAAATTTTATTAACTCTCAAATAAATCTAAGCGAAGCAAGAGAGCATTTCTTCAAAAATACTAAAGCACACCATGCTCAAAAAGATATAAGTGAAGCACTAGAGCAAGTCCATAGCTCATAAAAAATTTAAGTGAAGCATAGAGAGCAATTCTAACAAGTCATGACATAATTTTGGCTCTCTCAAATAGGTGTGTCCAGCAACGAATCAAGACTTAAAACACAAAATAAAACAAGCAAAGACTCATATCATGCAAGACGCTCCAAGCAAAACACATAGTATGTGACGAATAAAAATATAGCTTCAAGTAAAATACCGATGGTCGTTAGAAGAAAGAGGGGATGCCACTCGGGGCATCCCCAAGCTTAGTTGCTTGCTCTCTTTTGGATAATAGATTGGGATGCTGGGGCATCCCCAAGCTTAGGCTCTTCTTACTCCTTATTCCTTCATCCATCGTAAGATAACCCAAAACTTGAAAACTTCAAGCACACAAAACTCAACAAAACCTTCGCGAGATCCGTTAGTATAAGAAAATAAATCACTACTATAAGTACTGTTGCAACCTATTTATATTTTGTTCTTGCATTGTATCTACTGTATTCCAACGTTTCTATGGCAAAAACTAATCAAACAAAACCATAGACCCATCAAAATAAGCACACAACGCAAAGAAAACAGAATCTGTCAAAAACAGAACAGTGTGTAGAAATCTGAATTGTTCGAATACTTCTGAAACTCCAAAAATCCTGAAAAATTAGGACGACCTGAGCAATTTATATATCAATCTACTTTAAAAAAATTGGTATTTTATCATGCTCTGGTTAAAAATAAGAATTTTTTTGTGAGTGCAAAAGTTTCTGTTTTCAGCAAGATCAAACAACTATCATACAAGAAGATCCTAAAGACTTTACTTGGCACAAACACTAATTGAAACACAAAAAACACAATCATAATAGTAGCATAATTGTGGTAAAGGTTTCTACCTGCATATTTTGACAAATCGCAGTGTTACAAGGATTGACAAATGGCAATGTTATTAGATCAACAAATGTAAATCTTTCCAGTTTGACAAATGGCAACATACCCAATATGACAGATGCAAATCTTACCGAATTGTTTGTACGTGGTTGCACACGGGTCATCCAAAACAACCGTTTGCATTGAAGGGATGCACAAATCCTGCGCTGCTCTCACTTTGCATACGGGTGTTCTATCTAAAACGTTTGCGATCAAGAGCTGCAGAAATCCTGCTCGACATATTTTCTCTTGGCTTCCTGGGGAAGCTGTCAGTTTGCATACGGGTGTTCTAACTAAAATGTTTGCGATGAGTGTATTATATTTAAAAAGTGAATTAAACTACGGCTTGGGCGCCATTAATGGAGAGGATGCGAACAAGGCGGGCGGCCATGGAAGTCAAAGGGCTCGCTTCCCAGTGAGTCTGCGCAGCATACAGCTCGCACGCTTCTCGGTGAGCCTGCGCACTCGAGGACAGCTTACACGCCTCTCGGTCAGCCTGCGCATCAGACGGCGCTCGCACGCCTCCCATTCAGTCAAGGTCAAGAAGTTGTCCGCACGGCAATCAACAGTGCCCTGGTGTTTGAAATTCATTCCCATTTCTTGCATGGGACCTAAGCATGCACCCAAGGACACGGATTTGATTTTTCGACCAATTTATATGCACTGGAGCAGGTGCATGTAGTTAAAATTTGAATTATGCACATAAAATGCCTAGAAAACCCAGTTAATGTATAAAAATGTCCAAACGAACCTCGAAAAATTCCAAAATTTAACACAACACTCCTGTTGTTCTATGTTGACACTAGAATTTTTTTGAAATCAATAAGAGGCAACGGATATCGTTTCGTCCCCAAAGGTGTGACGTTCCCTACCGAAACCATCAGGCTTGTTGTGAGAAGCTCTGGTTTGTGAGAAACTTATGCCCAAACCTGCCCCAAATGGGACAAAAAATTTACCACGACATGTTGATGCCGCTCCATGATAGCATGCCAAGTTTCATGAATTTTAGACGAGTTTTTGATTTACTAGAATTTAAAAACCAGGTATCTCAATGTTTGCGGCCGAGTGACGGTGGCAGGGTGTTTGAAATTCATTCCTATTTCCTGCATGGGACCTAAGCATGCACCCAAGGACACATATTTGATTTTCCAACCAATTTATATGCACTGGAGCAAGTGCATGTTGTTAAAATTTGAATTATGCACATAAAATGCCTAGAAAACCCAATTAATGTATAAAAATGTCCAAATGAACCCTGAAAAATTACAAAATTTAACACAACACTCCTGTTGTTCTATGTTGACACTAGAATTTTTTTGAAAGCAATAAGAGACAATGGATATCGTTTCGTCCCTAAAGTGGCACGTTCCCTACCCATACCATCAGGCTTGTTGTGAGAAGCTCTTGTTTGTGAAAAGCTTATGCCCAAACCTGCCCCAAATGGGATAAAAAATTTACCACAGGATGTTGATGCCGCTCCATGGTAGCATGCCAAGTTTCATGAATTTCAGACGAGTTTTGGATTTACTAGAATTTAAAAACAAGGTATCTCAATGTTTGCGGCCAAGTGACGGTGCCAGGGTGTTTGAAATTCATTCCCATTTCTTGCATGTGACCTAAGCATGCACCCAAGGACACATATTTGATTTTTCAACCAATTTATATGCACTGGAGCATGTGCAAGTAGTTCAAATTTGAAGTATGCACATAAAATGCCTAGAAAACCCAGTTAATGTATAAAATTGTCCAAACGAACCCCAAAAAATTTCAAAATTTAACACAACACTCCTGTTGTTCTATGTTGGTGCACCGGAGCATGTGCATGTAGTTTAATATTGAATTGTGCACCGGAAATAGCTAGAAAACTAATTTAATATATAAAATGTCCAAAGGAACCCTGAATAATTCCAAATTTTTTACGACACACATATAGTTGCAGGTTCACTGCAGATAAAAGTTCTAGCAATTCAAACACCGTCCATTGCTGCTGTGACCCCATCATCTAATTCAAATCAAGATGAAAAATCAAGTAGATCTCACACAGTTTATTATCACCAACCGTGTGGGATGCAGTACGAAATATCTTGGAGCACCGTCGGTGTATAGTACGCCTATGGCTTACGCGAGAAGGTGCGTCGGCTACAGTCCACAGCCGGCGTGTCAAGCACACTAGCTCGCTCCCCAAATATCATTTCACTATTCAATCATCACCGGTGAAAGATGGGGACGTGGACCCGCGTCGTGAGGGCAACTTCGGCGGCCCACTCCGGTGAGAGTGCGGCCGCAGCCACCATGCGCGTGCTAACAAGGTGCATGAGCGCGGCCGCAATCTACGACCGGGCGGCCAGGGCAGCCCAAAACGGCCGCTGTTGCTTCTCAGGTGGCGGCAGCAACATCTGCCTCGGGGATAGCAACTGGCGAGAGCGGCACAACAGTTGTTCGTTCCACAGCAGCGGCCTTAGCCCTCATGGAGGCCGCCCACGACCATGTCGAGGCCGCCCATGCCCAGCTCGTGGTGGTCACCGCACAAATCGAACGAAGCTTCTCTGACAACGGTCGGCAACCCACGGCCGAAGAGTTGGCAATCGCCGAGAGCGTTCGAGCAGCCGTCTGTTCCTCCGCCGCATACCTTGCCACGACGGAGCCCATCCAAGCCCAGATCGCGGCCACCCACGCCCAGCTCATGGTGGCCTTTTCCAAAGAGATGGCGGACGCGGATGGCGAGATGCTTGCCGAGTATGGTGTGATGGATGCCATGGAGCCCCTTCCCGAGGAAACCGTCGGGCGTGAGCTGTACATGGAGGCGGCGGCGGAGATCGACGAGCACCAGCTGTAGTAGTACTCTTTGTTTTGTTTAATTAAGAGCGCCGGCTTTACTTTGTTAGAGTAGTGTTTAGGTCAACTAGCTCTATTTAATTTCTGAACTTGCTCGATTAAGAAGTGTGGGTGTCATGTAGTCTCCTTTGTGTACCCAAATTACGCAAATGACGTGGATGACCACTGTAACCAGGGAAATTCGAACGAAATTTTTTGACGTTCAAACTCATCACACACAAGTTAAGCTATCTGAATCGTTTGTGATGTTCACATATCGTACACAGTTCTGAATGAGGGACCGTGTCTGACGACACTTTGCGCGCCAGTTTTTTCGCTGAACCGATTCCAAATTTTCGGCTTCCACGGAAATATCTACCTCCCCGTCCCTCCCCCTTACCAAAAGCCACATTTCCCTTGTTTCCGCCTTCCTTTCCAAGTTGAAACCTTCACTCCTTGCTTGCAGCGCCGCCTCCTCGCCGGCGACCCTCCATGCTGCTCGGCATCGTCTATCCAGGCAGGTAATCCACACCCGACCCCCATCCTCCTCCTCCTTCCACATCCCACATGCCCCGACCGCTGGCGCGACACCTTCCACTCAAATCACTGACCCCTCCACCAAATAAGCGCCGCCCTAAGCCATGGTGCACGCATATAGCCAGGAGCTCAAGGAGCATTTGGCAGCGGAGAAGCAAATCGCGGCCGCACGCGCGGATGAGGTCGCGATGGCTGCCATTCGTGCCGACCCCTAGATCTTGGAGGATCACCTTGCCATTTGCTAGCTATGCCGGTTAAGCATGCTCGGTTTACCTGTTGCATGTGCTACTCCTTCCTTTCCTTAACAAATTCTAGTGAATTGTGCTATCTAATTTTACCATGCAATCTGTTTCTCTAGTGTATATGTTCTATATGTCGTGCAGTGTGGTGCACACTTATTAACTGTTTGGTTAATTAGTTGTCATCTTCAGTTAACTGTTTGGTTCAATTCTGCAAATGTGATGTTCAATTCTTCTTGTTGCAATTTTCTATTGTCTTCCATGTGAGAAATAAATCGAATTTATCTTTACAAAATACATGAGAAATGAATACAATTGCTATATTTCCAAGTTGTCAAGCATGCTTGGTTTGGTTATACATTGTGGTGCTCAGTTAACGTTTGGTTCATTTGTTGTGGTGTTTAGTTAACAGTTTGGTTCAATTCTGCAATGCGATGTTCAATAGTTGTGGGTGCATTCTGTTATTGTATACCGTGTGAGAAGTAAATCGAATTTGGCTGTACTAAATACATGAAAAACAAATACAATTGCTATATTTCCAAGTTGTTAAGCATGCTTGGTTTGGTTAACTGTCTGATCTTCTATTAGGAGTATGTTATATTGTGCAATATGGTGCTCAGATAACGTTTGGTTCATTTGTTGTGGTGTTTAGTTAACTGTTTGGTTCAATTCTGCAGTGCGGTGTTCAATTGTTGTTGGTGCATTTTGTTATTGTATGCCATGTGAGGAATAAATTGAATTTGGTTGTACTAAATACATGAGAGACAAATACAATTGCTATATTTCCAAGTTGTTAAGCATGTTTGGTGTGGTTAATTGTCTAATCTTCTATTAGGAGTATGTTATATTGTGCAATGCGGTGCTCAGTTAATGTTTGGTTCATTTGTTGTGGTGTTTAGTTAACTGCTTGGTTAAATTCTGCAATGCGATGTCCAATTGTCATGGGTAGAATTTTGTATTGTTGTGCATGTGAGGAATAAATCGAATTTGGCTGCACTTAATACATGACAAACATATACAAGTGCTATATTTCCTAGTTCTTAATCATGCTTGGTTTGGATAAATGGGTTTTCCATGTTGCTTGAATTAATCTGATGAATCTGCAATGTGCTTATTTTTCATCAACATATTTTACTAATAGCATGCGAACCCTTACTTAACCTCATGACTAACTACCTTATATGTGTTGCAGGCAAACAATGGGAAGCACTGAGGTTTACAATCGAGGTTAGCACGCGCATGGTCTGTTGTCTAATATCACATTATTGTGCAATTGCAGGAACCATTCTAATATTTAGGTTTTTAACAATTTGGTCTTGCACATGTAGGTCCTGCTGTCAGAGGTTTTGACCCACTGTTCGGCCCTTTTTGCATATGGGGACATGAGTTGACCATGAATATCAATCAAGTCAAGAAACTCAGAAAGATTGTAATGATAAAGAAATTAGCGACAAAAAATAACAGGATCTTTGTCTGCACAATGAGGAAGACATCAGTTAACTACAAGATGATACTAACTTTTATACCTTGCCTTTTTTTATTCCTTTGCTCCATTTCCAATATAGAGAAGATATTTATGCACATCCTTGTTTTCAGGCCTTTCCAAAGCAGTTAACTGACGATTACCTCTCAAACCACCTCTATGGTCAGGAGGCGAGGAAGGTTTTCATACAACACCACTGTTCAATACTGAAGTGTTCCTAAAGGGGACGAAGGATGGACGGTCAATCATCCAAAGGCAATGGCCTAAAGTTGCAAAGACCTTCAACATGAATGAAGGCTCAATATTCGCCTTCCGCTTCAGTAGTTTTCCAGATGATATGCATCTTTGTATGTGCCATGTATGATGCTAATTTCAAAAGGTTCTAGATGTTGCATGCGAAACTTGGTGCTAATGCAGCTGTGTAATGGGGTAGCTGAGTGCTGAAGCTATATCATGTTGTACTCTGATGTATTTCAATTATGAAACCATGCTTCCTCAAAATGGAAGTGAAATATGTTATGTGCTTAATATGAATGTCAATTAGACTAATAAATGGATTATTAATAATAGGGCAATTAGTCTGCTAATTGGGTTTTTCTATTGCAAATGGTTATTCAGAAAACACCGTGGGCGATGACCTCAGGCAACACACACAGTTTCTAGGAATAAACCGTGTTGGATCAATTAACAATCACACACGACATTCTCTTGAAAACTGTTTGCAGTAGGCCACCTTGCGCAAACGTTTACCACATAAAAACTGTGTGTGATGACAGCCTTTGCCACATAGTTTCTTCTACGCACCATGTGTGATGCATTAAATAACACAAACAATATAATTTTTAATATCGTGTGCAATTGCAATGCTATCACAAAAGATTTGACGGAGAAAATCGTGTGTGATGTACCTGCGAACGGAAACGTTTGCCTTGGAGCGACTGTGTGGGATGTATATACGAACGGAAACGTTTAGGGGGGACTGACTGTGTGGGATGTACTTACGACCAGAAACGATTTCGCCTGTATAATTGTATTTTTTTAGCACTACTGTATGTATAACCGTATTTGGTCCCTCGCCGATCGCACACGACCTCATTTTGCCAAGCGTCTGTGCCAGGAGGGCATATCCCCGACGGTTTCTGGGTCGTGTGCGAAGGATCCCCCTATCGCCCACACTCACTTGGCGACGATTCCAAATGCAGTCGCGAAAAGGGGTTAAAAACCGTTTGTATAGCACCTCGCTATACTAGTGTAGAGGTAGTTGAAAACTTCCAATAGTGATTGTCGGAGATTTTTCAATAACATTAATACCATTCACTTGGAATTGTTTCTTCAGAAAGTGCACCATGTGCTCATTACCATTCATATGAAAAGTGACCTTGCTTTTATTGCAATCAATAACAGCCCCTGCGGTATTGAAGAAGGGTCTGCCCAGGATAATCGACATGTTGTCGTCCTCAGGCATCTCAAGTATAACAAAGTCAGTCAAAATAGTAACATTAGCAACAACAACGGGCACATCCTCACAAATACCGATAGGTATGGCAGTTGATTTGTCAGCCATTTGCAAAGATATTTTAGTAGGTGTGAGTTTATTCAAATCAAGTCTTTTATATAAAGAGAAAGACATAACACTAACACGAGCTCCCAAATCACATAAAGCAGTTTTCACATACTTTCTTTTGATGGAGCAAGGTATAGTTGGTATTCCCGGATCTCCAAGTTTTTTAGGTACTCCATCTTTAAAAGTATAATTAGCAAGCATGGTGGAGATTTTAGCTTTCGGTATTTTTCTCTTATTGGTGATGATGCCTTTCATGTACTTTGCATAAGGAGGCATTTTCAAGATATCAGTCAAACGAGTACGCAAAAAGACTGGCCTCAGCATTTCAGCAAAGCGTTCAAATTCTTCGTCGTCTTTCTTTTTAGTTGACTTAGGTGGAAAGGGGCATAGGTTTTTGAACCCATGGTTCTCTTTCCTTACCATGTTTTCTAGCAACAAAGTCTCTTTTATCATATCTTTTATTCTTGGGTTGCGGGTTATCAAGATCAACTGCAGGTTCTGTCTCAACATCATTGTCTGGTTCTTTATTATTTGATTGAGTATTTTCATGAACCTCATCATTATCTTTTTCATTATCAGAAGGTGAGTGTTCACTACCAGATTGAGTTTCAGCATCAGAGATAGAAACTTCATCATCATTATCAGGAGGGTTTTCTACTTCAGGTTCACTAGAGGCATGCAAAGTCCTATCATTTTTCTTCTTCTTTTTCTTTTTAGAAGGACTATGTGCATCAGTGTTAACTCTTTGAGAGTCTTGTTCAATTCTTTTTGGGTGTCCCTCAGGATAAAGTGGTTCCTGAGTCATTCTACCTCCTCTAGTCATTACTGTAACATCATGATCATTGGTATTATTATTCATTTCATCAAGCAACTCTCTTTGAGATTTAGCAACTTGTTCTAACTGGATTTGAACCATAGAAGCATGCTTCCCCACACCTCTAACATCATTTGAAATTCTAAATAACAAGTCACTCAAGTGAGCAATCATATCAGAATTGTATTTCAATTGTTTCATAACATTTGCATTGAAGTGATCTTGCTTTCTAATGTAATTTTCAAACTCATAAAGGCCTTGGCTAGGCTGCATATTGTGAGGATTATCATTATCATTGAATTTCATTATAGAATTTACCTCTACCACCTTGGGTGGTGGTGGTGTTTCAAGCCCATGTATTTCTTCAATAGGAGGTAAATTTTTGACATCCTTAGCTTTAATACCTTTTTATCTCATAGATTTCTTTGCCTCTTGCATATCTTCAGGACTGAGATATAAGATACCCCTTTTCTTCAGAGTGGGTTTAAGCGGTGGTTCAGGAGGAGTCCAATCATCATAATTTTTCAATATGTTATTCAATAATTATTCAACTTGCCCAATAGTTTGTTCCCTGAAAACACAACCAGCACAAATATCTAGGAAATCCCTAGGAGCATCGGTCGGTCCATTATAGAAGATATCAAGTATTTCATTTTTCTTAAGAGTATGATCAGGCAAAGCATTAAACAATTGGAAAAGCCCCCCCAGCTTGTGGGAGACTCTCTTCTTCAATTTGCGCAAAGTTAAATATTTCCTGTAAGGTAGCTTGTTTCTTATGAGCAGGGAATTCTTTTCCAGAGAAGTAATAAATCATATCCTGGGGACTACGCACCCAACCAGGAGCAAGAGTATTGTACCAAGCTTTAGCATCACCCTTTAATGAGAACGGAAATAATTTGAGGATATAATAATAGCGAATTTTCTCATCATGAGCAAAAAGGGTGGCTATGTCATTCAACTTAGTAAGATGTTCCACAATAGTTTCAGTTTCATAGCCATGGAAGGATCAGATTCAACCAAAGTAATTAACTCTGGGTCGACAGAGAATTCATAGTCCTTATCATCAATAAAGATAGGTGAAGAAGCAAACTAGGATCACATTTCATTCTAGCATTCAAAGATTTTTCTTTATACTTGCATAATAATTTCTCTAGATCATCTCTATCCTTACAAGCAAGAATATCTCTAGTTGCCTCCTCACCCATAACATAACCTTCCGGTACTTTTGGCAATTCATATCTAGGAGGGCTAGTTCTAATAGGTGTTTCAAGATTTTCAGTTTCAAGCTCATCATCAGTTTCAACAATATCATGTTGTCTTACTCCAGCAATTTGTTCATCAAGAAATTCACCTAGTGGCACATTATCATCAAGCAAGGTACTATCATCATCATAAGTATCATTCATAGCAGAAGTAGCATCATCAATAACTTGCGACATATCAGGATTAATAGCACGTGGTGGTGTTGCAAGTTTACTTATAACAGAAGGTGAATCTAAAGCGGAGCTGGATGGCAGTTCCTTACCTCCCCTCGTCTTAGAGGGAAAAATCTTAGTCTTAGCATCCTTCAGATTCTTCATAGTGACAATTTGATAATAATCCCAAGTGACTCAACTAGTATAGCTATGCTCCCCAGCAACGGCACCAGAAAAGGGTCTAGATAACCCACAAGTATATGGGATCGCAACAGTTTTCGAGGGTAGAGTATTCAGCCCAAATTTATAGATTCGACACAAGGGGAGCCAAAGACTATTTGTAAGTATTAGCAGCTGAGTTGTCAATTCAACCACACCTAGAGATTAATTATCTATAGAAAAGTGATCAGTAGCAAAGTAGTATGATGGTTTTGATAGTAGTAGCAACATCAATAGTAACGGTAACAGTGATAGCAATAGTTTTGTAGCAAGTGCAACAGTAACAACAACAATAGTAACTTAGCAAGATCAATATATAGGAAAATTGCAAGCATTGGATCGGTAATTTGTGGATGATATTCATCATGTGACTGTCATAACCTAGGGCGATACGGCACTAGCTCCAGTTCATAAATATAATGTAGGCATGCATTCCGTAAATAGTCATACATGCTTATGGAAAGAACTTGCATGACATCTTTTGTCCTACCCTCCCGTGGCAGCGGGGTCCTATTGGAAACTAAGGTATATTAAGGCCTCCTTTTAATAGAGAACCGGAACAAAGCACTAACACACGGTGAATACATGAACTCCACAAACTACGGTCATCACCAGGAAGTGTCCCGACTATTATCACTCCGGGGTTGCCGGATCATAACACGTAGTAGGTGACTATAACTTGCAAGATCGGATCTAGAACATAGATATAATGGTGATAACATAAATGGTTCAAATCTGAAATCATGGCACCTGGGCCCAAAGTGACAAGCATTAAGCATGGAAAAGTCATAGCAACATCAATCTCAGAACATAATGGATACTAGGGATAAAGACCTAACAAAACTAACTCGATTACATGATGAATCTCATCTAACTCGTCACCGACCAGCGAGCCTACGAAGGAATTACTCACTCCCAGTGGGGAGCATCATGGAATTGGCGATGGAGAAGGGTTAGTGACGATGAAGATCGAGGATCCCCCTCTCCGGAGCCCCAAACGGACTCCAAATCTGGCCTCCCGATGAAGAATAGGAGACAGCGGCGGTTCCGTCTCGTGGAACGCGATAATTCTTTCTCCCTGGTTTTTTCTAGAAAAATAGAATAGGATTTTATAGCGTCAGTTTTAGGGTCTGCGGGGCCACCAGGTGGGGACAACCCACCTGGGCGCGCCTGGAGGGGGTGACAATCCCTAGTGGGTTGTGCTCACCCAGGTGCCCCCCTCCGGTGGTTCTTGGCTCCAGAAATTCTCTTTTATTGTATAAAACATCCTCGCAAAGTTTCCTTCCAATCCGAGAACTATTATTTGTGCACAAAAACAACACCACGACAGTTCTGCTGAAAACAATGTTAGTCCGGGTTAGTTTCATTCCAATCATGCAAATTAGAGCCCAAAACAAGAGGAAAAGCGTTAGGAAAAGTAGATAAGACAGAGACGTATCAGTGAACTGTATGTTGTATATCACACACAACTTCACCTAGCTACCCGTTTCTGTTGTTAAGCTCATCGCAAATAGTTCATTCGAGTGAACTGTATGCCACGCATCGCACAGGCAACTATAATATGGACCGTGTTTGTTGTCTCCACCATCACAAATGTTTTGTATCTTTTTTGATGGTTTTATTACATCACCGTTTGCGATTAATGCATTGCACACAGTTTCATCGAAGGGTCTTGATGTCTACTACGCAACTTTCTTCTCGTAGACTCGTGTTGGGCCTCCAAGCGCAGAGTTTTGTAGGACAGTAGCAATTTTCCCTCAAGTGGATGACCTAAGGTTTATCAATCTATGAGAGGTGTAGGATGAAGATGGTCTCTCTCAAACGACCCTGCAACCAAATACAAGAAATCTCTTGTGTCCCCAACACACCAAATACAATGGCAAATTGTATAGGTGCACTAGTTCGGCGAAGAGATGGTGATAAAAGTGTAATATGGATGGTAGAAATATATTTTTATAATTTGAATAAATAAAAACAGCAAGGTAGCAAATAGTAAACGGGCACAAAAACGGTATTGCAATGCTTGAAAATGAGGCTTGGGGTCTGTACTTTCGCTAGTGCAACCTCTCAACAATGCTAATATAATTGGATCACATAACCACCCCTCAAAGTACAATGAAGAATCACTCCAAAGTTCCTATCTAGCGGAGAACATAAGAATAAATTGTTTGTAGGGTACGAAACCACCTCAAGGCTATTCTTTCCGTTCAATCTATTCAAGAGTCCGTACTAAAATAACACAACGCTATTCTTTCCGTTCAATCTCTCCTAGAGTTCGTACTAAAATAACACCAAAGCAAATTCATATTCATAATACTCAATCCAACACAAATAACTTCAAAAAGCGCCCCGAGATTTCTACCAGAGAAACAAACACAAGAACGTGCATCAACCCCTATGCATAGATTACCCCAATGTCACCTCGGGAATCCGCGAGTTGAGTGCCAAAACATATATCAAGTGAATCAATATGATACCCCATTGTCACCATGAGTATTCAATTGCAAGACATATATCAAGTGTTCTCAAATCCATAAAAGTATTCAATTCGATAACAACGAAATCTCAAAGCGAAAACTCAATTCATCACAACAAGATAGAGAGGGGAAAACACCATATGGTCTGACTAGATTAACAAAGCCCACGATATATCAAGATCGTGACATCTCAAGAACACGAGAGAGAGAGAGAGAGAGAGATTAAACACATAGCTACTGGT
Organism: Aegilops tauschii subsp. strangulata; assembly: GCF_002575655.3. NCBI lineage: Eukaryota > Viridiplantae > Streptophyta > Magnoliopsida > Poales > Poaceae > Aegilops > Aegilops tauschii. The sequence continues at coordinate 113,186,188 of NC_053035.3, forward strand.
ACAAACCCTCAGCCCCGAGGGTGGACTAGTCCCTCCTCATCGTGGTGGTCGCCGGGATGATGAAGATGGCCACCGGAGATGATTCCCCCCTTCGGCAGGGTGCTGGAACGGGGTCTAGATTGGTTTTTGGTGGCTACAGAGCTTTGGGGCGGCGGAACTTCTGGTCTAGTTTAACCCCGAAGGGTTTTGGAATATTTGTGAATTTATAGGGTAAAGAGGGGGTGCGGGAGGCCACCGAGGTGGGCACAACCCACCTGGGCGTGCCTGGTGATGTCTACTACGCAACCTTCTTCTTGTAGATGTTGTTGGGCCTCCAAGTGCAGAGGTTTGTAGGACAGTAGCAAATTTCCCTCAAGTGGATGACCTAAGGTTTATCAATCCGTGGGAGGCGTAGGATGAAGATGGTCTCTCTCAAGCAACCCTGCAACCAAATAACAAAGAGTCTCTTGTGTCCCCAACTCACCCAATACAATGGTAAATTGTATAGGTGCAATAGTTCGGCGAAGAGATGGTGATACAAGTGCAATATGGATGGTAGATATGGGTTTTCGTAATCTGAAAATATAAAAACAGCAAGGTAACTAATGATAAAAGTGAGCGTAAACGGTATTGCAATGATAGGAAACAAGGCCTAGGGTTCATACTTTCACTAGTGCAAGTGCTCTCAACAATAATAACATAATTGGATCATATAACTATCCCTCAACATGCAACAAAGAGTCACTCCAAAGTCGCTAATAGCGGAGAACAAACGAAGAGATTATTGTAGGGTACGAAACCACCTCAAAGTTATCCTTTCTGATCGATCTATTCAAGAGTCCGTAGTAAAATAACACGAAGCTATTCTTTCCGTTAGATCTATCCTAGAGTTCGTACTAGAATAACACCTTAAGACACAAATCAACCAAAACCCTAATGTCACCTAGATACTCCAATGTCACCTCAAGTATCTGTGGGTATGATTATACGATATGTATCACACAATCTCAGATTCATCTATTCAACCAACACAAAGTACTTCAAAGAGTGCCCCAAAGTTTCTACCGGAGAGTCAAGACGAAAACGTGTGCCAACCCCTATGCATAAGTTCACAAGGTCACGGAACTCGCAAGTTGATCACCAAAACATACATCAAGTGGATCACGTGAATATCCCATTGTTACCACAGATAAACACATGCAAGGCGTACATCAAGTGTTCTCCAATCCTTAAAGACTCAATCCGATAAGATAACTTCAAAGGGAAAACTCAATCCATTACAAGAGGGTAGAGGGGGAGAAACATCATATGATCCAACTATAATAGCAAAGCTCGTGACACATCAAGATCATGCCAAATCAAGAACACGAGAGAGAGAGATCAAACACATAGCTACTGGTACATACCCTCAGCCCTGAGGGTGAACTACTCCCTCCTCATCAAGGAGAGTGCCGGGATGATGAAGATGGCCACCGGTGAGGGATCCCTCCTCCGGCAGGGTGCCGGAACAGGACCCCGATTGGTTTTTGGTGGCTACAGAGGCTTGCGGCGGCGAAACTCCCAATCTAGGTTCTGTTCTGGGGGTTTCTGTATATATAAGAGGTTTTGGCGTCGGGAACAAGTTAGGGGGGTGTCCGAGGCGACCATGAGGTAGGGGGCGCGCGCAGGGGGGTAGGGCGTGCCCCCCACCCTCGTGGGTGCCTCGGGACTCTTCTGGCCTGTCACATCCCTAGTTCTGGTATGCTCTAGGCTAGCTACTGTTGTCTGCATCATGTTTATATTTCAATGAACTTGAAATGGGGACATGTGAAAGCCTCAAAAATCATTTCTGGAAATGACCAAGATAAAATTTGCTCCAAATAGATCCAAGAAAATGTTCATGTTTCTCTCTGAAAATATTGGTCAGAGGTAAAATTCAAACCAATATTTTTAGGAGCTCATAAATATTTATTTTGGGCATTTGGAACTAATGCAATAATTATTTGCATTGGATATATATATATATGTTATATATTTTATATATGTCCAATAATTCTGGGTAAATGTGAGGGGCTCTCGAATAATCCAAATAGTCCCTACAAAAAATTATCAGAAGAAAAGAAAATGATTTAAAGCCTAAAACTAAATCAAACAAATGTCAGAAATAGAAAAGAAAACAAAAAAGGGAAAAACCCTTACCTGGGCTCACCTGGCGGCCCAGGTGTCCTAGCTCAGCAGGCCGGCCCAGCTGACTGGCCGACGCCAGTCGTCTCCCACCTCTGCCAGAAGGCAGAGGCGTGTCGCCTGCGCGCGCACCGGACGCCACCTCCTGCTTCCTCCCGCGTCCTCGACCGAGTGCCTGGAGACGCCCCCGAGCCCCTTGGTCCTTCTCCCACTCTCGCAGCTCACTCTCCCCTCCCCTGTCTCTCTCACGCGCGTCCACCGAGCGCGGTCGTCGACGCCGACCGCCGTACGCGCAGCCACAGCCATCCCAGCGCCTCCCCGTGCTGTCCCCTATGCCCGCCTCGATGCCTTGAAGCTCCCCCTCAACACGAGCATTGTCGGACGCCCTGTCGCCTCGCCATTGACCTGTCTTCTCCGCGCACGGCCGCCAGATCGCCATCGTCGTTACGTCGCCATCCGTGCCTCCCCGAGCTCAACGACCGCACCAGAAGACTCTCCGTGAGCCCCGCCATCTTCCCCCTTCTCCCGCGTTCATTTGTGTGCTCTAGTCGTGCTAGCCATCAGACCCGAGAGCTCACCGCCGCCGCGCTCGTCGTCGCCGGCGAATAGGCTAGCAACCGTCGCGTACGAGCACTGCTACGTGCTCAGCATGTTCCCACATACCCAACACCACCATCAGCTAGTCCTCCCGTGCACCGCAGCGTCGTTGCCGAGCTTGTCTGAGCTCCGGCCGCCGCGCTTGCCATCGCCGCCGTCGTTACGGTCCACTCCGGCGCGAGCTGATGGCTCCGTTGGATGCGGACGAGCACCAGCTTCACGCCAAGCCAAACCGCCGCTTGTTTTGTCGCCTGTGCTGCGTTTCCGAGCCGCGCCGCCATCTCGGGCCTCGCCGGCGGCTTAACCCCGGTCAAACCCCCCATTAACACTAACCTAATGACCCTCTGGGTCAATGACAGATGGGCCCCAGCGCCCTAATCTTTTAGTTAGGCTAAATTTAACCCCTCGGTTTAACCCTATGGCACTGACATGTGGACCCCACACGTCAGGTTTGACTCCAGTCAGCGCGGTAGACTTGCTGATGCAAGCATGACGCCGTGCTGACGCAATTAATAGTTTTCTGGGTTTATTTTAATTTAGGAAATTCCAGAAAATAACCAAAACTTCTAAAAATCATAGAAATTAATTTGTAACTCCAAATGGAAAGTTTTATATATGAAAAATGATCAGAAAAATCGAATCTATCCATCTGTACCATTTTCATGTATGTTAGAACAACTTTTGGCTACCGTTTAGGAAAAATCAAATGATTGGCATTTGAATAATCACATATGGAGTTTGAATTTGAACCCTTGGTTCAAATCAACTTCATTTAAATCACTGCTAGTTGCATTAGCTCAAATCATAGCATGTTGCCATGTCATGATCATGCATCATATTGTTGCATTGCATTGATCGTGTTCTTTCTCTGTTGCCGGTGGTTGTTTCCCCTCAGTAGACGTATGTTCCGACGATGAGTTCGATGACACCGATGAAGAGCTATACTATCTTCAGAAGTGCCAGGCAAGCAAAACCCCCTTGTTCATTCTGATACAATCCCACTCTCTCGCTTCTGCTCTCTTTTACTGCATTAGGACAACAACGATTCAATTGTTACATGTTGCGGTAGTTGAACCCCTTTCCTCTGCATGACATGTCTTTGCCACAGTAAATAGTTGAGACCCACTAGCATGGGTAGGAGTTGTTTGAGCCATGATGTGCCTACTCATCCATGCTTGTTTGTCATGCCTGCTATTGCTTAGAGTTGTGTCACGTCTGATTCATCGAGGATGAATTGGAATGTGGTGAACATGTCCTAGTGTTGAGAGCTAAGTGTGTGAACACGATTTGGTAAAGGTAGCGATGAGAGGCCATGTAGGAGTACATGGTGGGTTGTCTCATTGAAACCGTCCACAGGAACTGAGTTCTGTGTTTGTGATCCATGAACAGTTACTACCACGCATTGGAATGCTTAAGTGCCCCTCTCGACTTATTAATCAACCTGAACTCTGTCCAGGAGTTGCAACTAGTTTCTGGTGTTTGTAGGTTGTGTTAGTAGTCTACCAAGTGGCACCCGAGACAGGTGGGCTTGGGACAGACTAGGCACCATGGCACGGTGTACCAAGCATAGATCCATCCGACGAGGTGGGCTTGGGAACCCTGCACACATCGTTTGGGGCCGTGCGCGACACCCCGGCCAGATCTCCTTGCGGAAGGAACCCGAATAGGCGATAAACCTGGACTAGAGACTTGTGTGGTTAGTCAGGTCGTGGCTGACTCCCTCGCCAGGCTCCCGCTTGAAGGTTGCCGAGATACACGACGTGTACATGGTGGTAAGTGGCGAGAGCATGTGTGAAGAAGTACACCCCTGCAGGGTTAACATCATCTATTCGAATAGCCGCGTCCACGGTAAAGGACTTCTGGGTTGCTTGTACAGTTCATAGACAAGTGAAAGTGGATACACTAAAATGCGCAAGATAAGCGTGAGTGCTATGGATGGCCTTCTCGTAGGGAGACGGGAGCGGATCCATAGTGGTGTATTGTTATGGTGAATATGTGGACTCGTCTGCGTCACCTCAAAGGAGTTAGTTGCAATCGTGGTTTAGGTTAGCCACTGAGTCAAGGCTGGCTTGCTGCAGTCAAACTCCACCACTCCTTTATTGATACTGATGCATATGTAGCTAGTTCTGATGTATGTCTTGCTGGGTACATTTGTACTCACGTTTGCTTAATTTATGTTTTGCAGAAAGACTTCAGTCTCACTGGTAGTTCCGCGTGGACTTCGATGTTTAGCTTGTTACCTCAGCTACGATCTTGTACCCTTGGGAGGGTCTTGTAGATAGTCAGGCTTCTCAACCTTTTTCATTGGTAGTTGTCTGTACTCAGACATGTTTATGCTTCTGCTTGTTGCTTGTATGCTCTGTATGTTGGGTCATGAGACCCATGTTTGTAATATCTGGCTCTTCGGAGCCTTATGAATAAATACTTTGAGTTGTAGAGTTTTGGTTTGATGCCATGTTGTATTTGCACATATCGAGCATATTGTGTGTATGATTTGAAATGCTTGGTATGTGTGGGATCCGACAACCTAGTTGTTTATCCTTGGTAGCCTCTCTTACCGGGAAATGTCTCCTAGTGCTTCCACTGAGCCATGGTAGCTTGCTACTACTCCGGAACACTTAGGCTGGCCGGCATGTGTCCTTCTTCGTTCCTGTGTCTGTCCCTTCGGGGAAATGGCACGCGGTGTCTACCGGAGTCCTGTTAGCCCGGCTGCTACAGCCCGGATTCACTCGCTGATGACCGACACGTTCGTTGCTGGGTCATGTATGCCTGTCCCTGTAAGTTAGTGCCACTTTGGATTTTACAACTAGTCATGTTGGCCCAGGTTCGGTACCAAATAAATGATTACTCGAATCAGGGTTTTGGGCATAAAGATTCCATTGACCCATCAAAAGGGGTCCCAACCCCTGGGGATAGGGTAATACATCTAAGAAATTATTCCATCGAACGTACTCCCCCCTGGATGCGGATTGTCATATGGATGCTAGCGACACTATCATATACGTGAGCCAAAAGGCGCAAACGGTCCCGGGCCAGGTAAGGTGGCACCAATGGGAATACCGTGCGTGAGGCCGCAAAGTGATATGATGTGTTACATGCTAGATCGGTGTGACTTAGGATCAGGGTCCTGACAACTTTGGTATCAGAGCCTGACTGCCTGTAGGATTATCAAGCCAAACTGGTCGAAGTCGTGTCTAGAAATGCTTTAGTTATATAAGGGAATTGATTGTGGAAGGGAACGTAAGGCTCTTTTTACTCCTTATACCTTATGTCCTTCAGATCTGAGTCATCCTATCTTTCCTACGGGGTTAAGAACTAGGCTTCTCATCTTTCTATCAGGTTCACGCGTTACTAATCCGTAGACTCATAGGATTGATGGATTCAAGTCTCGGTTCAGTTTCTTCTACCTCCGTGTGATGACAGTTGATCTCAGAACCTTGATATTGTGATGTTGAGTGGTTATGCCACCATTTTGCAAGATGTCTCAAATCTTTTGAGCATTTACAACTGTGATGCTGTCCGAGTCATCCCAGGTTTCTAATTAGTCTAATGCATTTGCAAATCCCTTCTTTTCATTCCCGATGTTTCTTTGGGCCAGTATAACCACACTAATCGGTGAGTTGAGGTACTCTATTGCCTCGACATATATGTTGGAGCTATTATTATGACCCTAGGTGTCTTAGAGGACCACATAGTAATCTAGCCATGTTTTTTCCCAGTGTGATGATTCTGGCCATCATTCTCGAAAGCATCCCGTGATGCCATTTAGTAGTAGGTATTCTATTCCTGGGTTCTTGAACCTGAGATTCACCCTACTTACTTCATGTTGATAGTGTTTGCTAGCTCCTTTAGGATATTAGTAACCTTTGAAATAGTCCTCGAGGTCCGTGGTATATCCTTCTTCCAAATACCATGAACTGCTTATGGCAGAAGTTCTTGAACCAAAAGATCACAACCAGAGTGCTCTTGATGAGTTCTCCATTCTACATTGTGACTCTGCCAGTTCTACCTTTCTGCATGGGTTATCCGGAAGAAATGTTGAGCTTTTCTCGACATATTAATCTATGCATCCACAACTCAGAAAGATATATGTCCCTTTGAGTTGTCCCTCTTTAGTTGTTATCTGATCTTCGACTATCAATTGAGAGTCAAGAGCATGTGTGCATTCATGTTCATCGATGCCTTTTACTCTTGTGGTCCGTCAAGCCATTCTATTCCAGAATGACTAGGAGAAACAAACTCCGGTACCTTATCCATTTCTAGGATTGGGTCGAAGCAGTTGTATTCCGCAGATCAAAATGCCAATCCAGCTTTTGGTCTGTTCTACCTTGGAGTGTCACCCTCTTTCATATCATGAGTGACGGGAGAATTGCACAATCTCTCATGAATTCTTGACGCAGTTATACTTCTCGCCATCATTATTCATTCCTCGGTCCCGTGTTGTTGTAACCGGAATGCCGACAAGTGAACTGTGATGTGTGAAATCAGTACTCCTAGCAACCCTGTTGCTTGATAGTTAATGGACAATACTCTCATTCTTAGCATGTTGGTTACTGAGACATCCTCCTAAGATTGATTGTGCTACCAGTCCATATTTCCTGGTGCACTCTTCGATTGATGGGTTAGGATTTTGTCAAACCCTTGCTCTTTTTGGTCATATCGTCTTGCCTTGAAAAGCAAGATTATTCTCGAGCTTCATAACAAATCGGTGGCCCGTGATTTTCCGAATATCTTCTGGGAAGTTTCACAAGGTTGTCCCCTGACCGTTATGTTGAGCTCGTGATCAAATGGTTTTCCTATAAACCACTCTTTCTCCAAGAACATGTGTTGGATACCTTGAGCTAGTTGGTTAAGCTAAACAACAACTTGGAGAGTTGGAAGATAAAAGCTTGCCTAGCTTAGTTCATTTCAAGGGATATATTTGTGTGTGTTGAAGAAAGATGATATCTTCATCGATTGGTCCCTGTGATCAGTTCTTGGACCTATTGTCTTATCAAAAACTTTGATTTGAGTGTGGGCTATCCTCAAATCAAATCAGAACCAATGATTTTCGTAATGTTGTCTTACTCATGGTTTTTCCTCGAGCATACTCCGTTATATCTTTTGTTCTGACCAATGCTATCACCATGTTCACATAATTGTGGAATTCCATTTATACGGAAACCTGGATGAATTGTTGTTGAGCCCATCGACAACATCCTTATCTTCTCCACGATTTTGTTGGACATTAAGCTAGTATTGGAAACTTTGTAAGCATTGCCTTCGTGTCCCGTTCATGAGGTATATGTTTGGATGAAAGAAGAGACTTCCTCTAATTCACGTGCATATGATGCAAGTTGCCGCCATGAATTTGAGAAAGTTTGTTTCGCTTCCTCTGGAATCATCCCAAGTCAGTCATGCATACGTGCGAGGTATTCTGTGGTCTGGAGACTTGCAACCTTCATTCTATATGAATCCCTAGAACACCAAGCCACTGATTGATTTGTTCCAGGAAAAAAAGTTAACTGCTAATCCATGGTAATGCACAAGACTTCGATATCCTCAATGATGGTTTCTACCCAAACTCGGTAGTGCTTGCTGTAAGACTACTATGTGGTCATGCTTGTCTGGGACAGCGTATTCACATGTATGTAGCAGAACCAGCTCATGTTTTGGAGCTTGCTATCGTAGTTCATTTCCCGAGAATCTCTCAACGTTATCTCATCGATTTGTGTTGCAATTCTTCTTTTCAGACATGTTGAGTCTGAAGTATCCTGTTACCAACTAGATCTGAATCTCAGGCAGATATGATGATTGGAACATTCCCAGCATTGCATTTGGCTCCCAGCTTGCACCTGCCATTGTGCCATTGTGCTATGGTCTGCACTTTCAGTAATTATTATTCAGGGTCATCTTCAAAAGTAGGCTTACCATGGGTCCCATCTATTTCCGATGGTAAGCAAAAATCATCCATTGTGTTGTCTTCAACAAGGTAGTCCACATCATCCATTCTAGTCCGAGTATGCCATTCTTTCGAACTCCTTCAAATGATTGATTGTGATTGCCCTAGGCTGGTATAAAGAGTTTCAATGATCTTTGTATCAAAATTAATTCTTTTTGCCACTTAAGGGAATAATTCTATGAGTCACCTTCCCTAAGGTATCACGTTACGGAATCATGGCAATTATCTCCTTGCTACTTTGAAATTCATGCTCCATCTTATCCAAGTGTGGAATTGTAGCCTGCCAAATTGAAACCTCGTCATCTGTTTCTTTCCTCCCCTATCGATGTGTGTTTTGTGTCTCAGCTTGAGAGATGTTCCTACATCTCACTCCATAAGTTGATCGTGAGTTGCTCGATCTTCGAGAAGATCGATTTCGGTAGAGTTTCTTTCTGTCATCATCGTGATGGATGAAGATCTCGAAAGCAAGGACATCAAGATCAATTTGAAGTAATGAATCAACATCTTAGAGAAGGGAAGTTGGATCATGAAGATCGTGTTAGCTTTGTGTCCCCTCTGTCTTCTTACCTCACGTCTTGAATCTCGAGACGAGATTCTTGTTTAGTGGGGGTGAGTTGTCACATCCCTAGTTCTGGTATGCTCTAGGCTAGCTACTGTTGTTTGCATCATGTTTATATTTCAATGAACTTGATTGGGGACATGTGAAAGCCTCAGAAATCATTTCTGGAAATGACCAAGATAAAATTTGCTCCAAATAGATCCAAAAAAATGTTCATGTTTCTCTCTGAAAATATTGGTCAAAGGTAAAATTCAAACCAATATTTTTAGGAGCTCATAAATATTTATTTTGGGCATTTGGAACTAATGCAATAATTATTTGCATTGGATATATATATATATATATATGTTATATATTTTATATATGTCCAATAATTCTGGGTAAATGTGAGGGGCTCTGGAATAATCCAAATAGTCCCTACAAAAATTTATCAGAAGAAAAGAAAATGATTTAGTGCCTAAAACTAAATCAAACAAATGTCAGAAATAGAAAAGAAAACAAAAAGGGAAAACCCTTACCTGGGCTCACCTGGCGGCCCAGCTGTCCTAGCTCAGCAGGCCAGCCCAGCTGACTGGCCGACGCCAGTCGTCTCCCACCTCTGCCAGAAGGCAGAGGCGTGTCGCCCGCGCGTGCGCCGGACACCACCTCCTGCTCCCTCCCCCGTCCTCGACCGAGCGCCTCGAGACGCCCCCGAGCCCCTTGGTCCTTCTCCCACTCTCGCAGCTCACTCTACCCTCCCCTGTCTCTCTCACGCGCGTCCACCGAGCGCGGTCATCGACGTCGACCGCCGTACGCGCAGCCACAGCCATCCCAGCGCCTCCCCGTGTTGTCCCCTACGCCCGCCTCAACGCCTTGAAGCTCCCCCTCAACGCTAGCATCACCGGATGCCCTGTTGCCTCGCCATTGACCCGTCTTCTCCGCGCACGGCCGCTAGATCGCCATCGTCGTTACGTCACCGCCCGTGCCTCCCCGAGCTCAACGACCGCACCAGAAGACTCGCCGTGAGCCCCACCATCTTCCCCCCTTCTCCCGCGTTCATTTGCGTGCTCTAGTCGTGCTAGCCACCGGACCCGAGAGCTCACCGCCGCCGTGCTCGTCGTCGCTGGCGAATAGGCTAGCAACCGTCGCGTACGAGCACTGCTACCTGCTCATCATGTTCCCATATATCCAACACCACCATCAGCTAGTCCTCCCGTGCACCGCAGCGTCGTTGCCGAGCTTGTCCGAGCTCCGTCCGCCGCGCTTTCCATCGTCGCCGTTGTTACGGTCCACTCCGGCGTGAGCTGATGGCTCCGTTGGATGCGGACGAGCACCAGCTTCACGCCAAGCCAAACCGCCGCTCGTTTCGTCGCCTGTGCTGCGTTTCCGAGCCGCGCCGCCGTCTCGGGCCTTGCCGACGGCTTAACGCCGGTGAAACCCCCCATTAACACTAACCTAATGACCCTATGGGTCAATGACAGATGGGCACCAGCGCCCTAATCTTTTAGTTAGGCTAAATTTAACCCCTCTGTTTAACCCTATGACACTGATGTGTGGACCCCACACATCAGGTTTGACTCCAGTCAGCGTTGTAGACTTGCTGACGCAAGCATGACGCAGTGCTGACGCAATTAATAGTTTTCTGGGTTTATTTTAATTCAGGAAATTCCAAAAAATAGCCAAAACTTCTAAAAATCATAGAAATTAATCTGTAACTCCAAATGGAAAGTTTTATATATAAAAAATGATCAAAAAAATCCAATCTATCCATCTGTAACATTTTCATGTATGTTAGAACAACTGTTGGCTACTGTTTAGGAAAAATCAAATGATTGGCATTTAAATAATCACATATGGAGTTTGAATTTGAACCCTTGGTTCAAATCAACTTCATTTAAATCACTTCTAGTTACATTAGCTCAAATCACAGCATGTTGCCATGTCATGATCATGCATCATATTGTTGCATTGCATTGATCGTGTTCTTTCTCTGTTGCCGGTGGTTGTTCCCCCTCATTAGACGTATGTTCCGACGATGAGTTCGATGACACCGATGAAGAGCTATACTATCTTCAGAAGTGCCAGGCAAGCAAAACCCCCTTGTTCATTCCGATACAATCCCACTCTCTCGCTTCTGCTCTCTTTTACTGCATTAGGACAACAACGATTCAATTGTTACATGTTGCGGTAGTTGAACCCCTTTCCTCTGCATGACCTGTCTTTGCCACAGTAAATAGTTGAAACCCACTAGCATGAGTAGGAGTTGTTTGAGCCATGATGTGCCTACTCATCCATGCTTGTTTGTCATGCCTGCTATTGCTTAGAGTTGTGTCACGTCTGATTCATCGAGGATGAATTGGAATGTGGTGAACATGTCCTACTGTTGAGAGCTAAGTGTGTGAACACGATTTGGTAAAGGTAGCGATGAGAGGCCATGTTGGAGTACATGGTGGGTTGTCTCATTGAAACCGTCCTCAGGAACTGAGTTCTATGTTTGTGATCCATGAACAGTTACTACCACGCATTGGAATGCTTAAGTGCCCATCTTGACTTATTAATCAACCTGATCTCTGTCCAGGAGTTGCAACTAGTTTCTGGTGTTTGTAGGTTGTGTTCGTAGTCTACCAAGTGGCACCCGGTACAGGTGGGCTTGGGACAGACTAGGCACCATGGCACGGTGTACCAAGCGTAGATCCATCCGACGAGGTGGGCTTGGGAACCCTGCACACATCGTTTGGGGCCGTGAGCGACACCCCGGCCGGATCTCCTTGCAGATGGAACCCGAATAGGCGATAAACCTAGACTAGAGACTTGTGTGGTTAGTCAGGTCATGGCCGACTCCCTCGCCAGGCTCCCGCTTGAAGGTTGCCGAGATACACGACGTGTACATGGTGGTAAGTGGCGAGAGCGTGTGTGAAGAAGTACACCCCTGCAGGGTTAACATCATCTATTCGAATAGCCGCGTCCGCGGTAAAGGACTTCTGGGTTGCCTATACAGTTCATAGACAAGTGAAAGTGGATACTCTAAAATGCGCAAGATAAGCGTGAGTGCTATGGATGGCCTTCTCGTAGGGAGACGGGAGCGGATCCATAGTGGTGTATGGTTATGGTGAATATGTGGACTCGTGTGCGTCACCTCAAAAGAGTTACTTGCAGTCGTGGTTTAGGTTAGCCACTGAGTCAAAGCTGGCTTGCTGTAGTCAAACTCCACCACTCTTTATTGATACTGATGCATATGTAGCTAGTTCTGAAGTAAGTCTTGTTGGGTACATTTGTACTCACGTTTGCTTAATTTATGTTTTGCAGAGAGACTTCAGTCTCACTAGTAGTTCCGCGTGGACTTTGACGTTTAGCTTGTTACCTCAGCTACGATCTTGTACCCTTGGGAGGGTCTTGTAGATAGTCAGGCTTCTCAGACTTTTTCATTTGTAGTTGTCTGTACTCAGACATGTTTATGCTTCTACTTGTTGCTTGTATGCTCTGTATGTTGGGTCATGAGACCCATGTTTGTAATATCTGGCTCTTCGGAGCCTTATGAATAAATACTTTGAGTTGTAGAGTTTTGTTCTAATGCCATGTTGTATTTGCACATACCGAGTATATTGTGTGCATGATTTGAAATGCTTGGTATATGTGTGAGATCCGACAACCTAGTTGTTTATCCTTGGTAGCCTCTCTTACCGGGAAATGTCTCCTAGTGCTTCCACTGAGCCATGGTAGCTTGCTACTACTCCGGAACACTTAGGCTAGCCGGCATGTGTCCTTCTTCATTCCCGTGTCTGTCCCTTTGGGGAAATGTCACGCGGTGTCTACCGGAGTCCTGTTAGCCCAGCTGCTACAGCCCGGATTCACTCGCTGATGACCGACACGTTCGTTGCTGGGTCATGTATGCCTGTCCCTGTAAGTTAGTGCCACTTTGGGTTTTACGACTAGACATGTCGGCCTGGGTTCTTTGTCATATGGATGCTAGCAACAATATCATATACGTGAGCCAAAAGGCACAAACGGTCCCGGGCCAGGTAAGGTGGCACCCGTGGGAATGCCGTGCGTGAGGCCGCAAAGTGATATGATGTGTTACATGCTAGATCGGTGTGACTTAGGATCGGGGTCCTGACATGGCCCATCTCTGATGCTCCGTGGGCTTCTTCTGGTCCAAAAATAATCTCCGTCAATTTTCAGGTCAATTGGACTCCGTTTGGTTTTATTTTCTGCGATACTCAAAAACAAGGAATAACGGAAACTGGCACTGGGCTATGGGTTAGTAGGTTAGTCCCATAAATCATATAAAATAGCATATAAAACATCCTAGATGGATAATATAATAGCATGGAACAACCAAAAATTATAGATACGTTGGAGACGTATCAAGCATCCCCAAGCTTAATTCATGCTCGTCCTCGAGTAGGTAAATGATAAAGACAGAATTTTTGATGTGGAATGCTACCTAACATATTTATAAATGTAATCTTCTTTATTGTGGCAAGTGATACGGACATAGACCTAGGGTAGGGCGATAGGCCTGACCTATACGTCCTACCTAAGGTCCTTGTCCTAGAAGCAAAGAAGTTCAAGAGCAAATAGAGAGGGCTCAACAAAGGTGTCGAGTGCAATCCACTCGACCTACCATTCACTCGGAGATCTCTCCTTATTTAGGTCACTCGACCACTCAACCACTCGACGTGCAGAAGACCTAAAGCCACTCTGCGCAGCAACGGTCAGACGTTTACTCATAGAGTTAATGATCATTTATAGCACTTTATTATTGACGTTACCTGTAACGCTCTCACTTTATGTACATTGAATCCTGTGTAACGGAGGGGAGCTGGGGTCCTGGCACACTCTATATAAGCCACCCCCCTCCTCTGAGACAAGGGTTCGCACCCCCTGTAACACACACGCGCATATAATCCAGTCGACCGCATTCGGGCTCCGAGACGTAGGGCTATTACTTCCTCCGAGAAGGGCCTGAACTCGTAAAACTCTTGCGTACAACTTCTCCATAGCTAAGATCTTTCCTCTACATCCCTACCCCCATTCTACTGTTAGACTTAGAACCACAACAGTTGGCGCCCACCATGGGGCAGGTGTATTAGCGACTTGTTGGAGAAGTTGCGATTTTTCCGTTCCCCATCAGCATGGTTTCAGGCGGAGGATTGGCCGAGGGCCGCGAGATCCGTTTCGGCGCACTCGTGTTCGTCGCCGACGACTCCGCTTGGCTCCAAGAAGCTCCACTCGACGTCGAGGCGCTCCCCGTCCGCGGGGCAACGCACTTTCGCGCGTACGTCCGCGGCGTCCTCCTGCGGCAGCCGTCGACTCAGTATCGGTCGGCTCCGGTGGTGTCTTCACTCCCTGCTGTCCGCCGGCACAAGCGTTCCGGTCGGTCGAGGCTCCAGCGGTTGGTGAGGGCACGCGGTGGCTCAGCAATCGGCCACCCCCCAAGTCGCGGCAATCGAGCCCGACGAAACTCTCTACGGCCTGTTCGACTGGTTCCGTTGAGATTGTGTCCGAGTGCGACAGCAGTGACCCCGCGGCGGAAGTCCTGATGGTCAACGGACCGCGCAGTCCTCCTGGCTTCCCCCGCGAGGATGGTGGCGACGGCGGAGGCGATCCGTCACGTTCCCATGAGGAGTACCGCCCTGAGCCCCTCTCTTTGCAGCAGAGGGAAGAGCTTCGCCGCCGCAACATGGATGCACTTCACACTCCTATCGTTGGAGAAACCCCCGAGGCCCGGGCCTTGGAGGAGGTGCGCCTGGCCAACTTGGCTGAGCGCACTCGACTGGAGAATCTCCAGCACGCACTCGACGAGCGTGCTCGGCAGCGGATTCCTGAGTCCAGTCGACGACAACTTTTTCCGCCTCCTACTCAGGTATACCGAACTCCGATTTAGAATCTCATAGCTGCAGCCCGAATAGCAGAGTCGATCCAGCCCTCCCAGTCAGAAGCTGGCAGAGGTTTGATGTAGATCAGGGCTTTACTCCGGGCAGCAGGAGAACAAAACACAACAGTATCTCGGTCGCGGAATAGGATCCATAGCAGATCCGTGGTAGCAAACACAGTCCAGTCGGCTCACAGTCCAAGATCGCCCCCGAGGCGTGAGGGGCGTGGAGACCGACGAGATCTGTACAGAAACCGTGAGCAGTATGATCACCGACTCGACCACGATGATCGTCGCCGAGTGCCCACGCCTCCCCCAAGGAGTGGGTCATACGCACCTCGGCAACACGATGACAGGCGCCCTCACAGTGGTGGGCGAAGGACTCCAGTCGACCCCCGGGAGCCAGGCTTTGACGCGAGATCCATTCTCGTTCAAGGTTTGGTTGACAGGAACAGAGCACACAGAGATGGCCACGATACAGATTACCCGACTGGCAGCAGGGTGCATGTTTCGGGTCCCGAGTGTTTCAGCAGAGCCATCAGAGCAGCAGTGATTCCTCCCAACTTCAGGGTGGCGACTAGAGTCAGCAAATTCACTGGTGAGTCCAAGCCTGACACTTGGCTTGAGGACTACCGAGTGGCTGTGCAGATTGGTGGTGGCAATGACGAAGTGGCCATGAAGCACCTGCCTCTGATGTTAGAGGGTTCGGCCAGAGCATGGTTGAATCAGTTAGCACCTGGCAGTATTTATAGTTGGGAAGAGCTTGCCCGAGTGTTTGTCAGAACATTTGAGGGTACATGCAAACGACCAGCGGGGCTAACTGAGCTACAGTCTTGTGTGCAGAAGTCGAATGAAACTTTCAGAGATTATATCCAGAGGTGGATCACGTTGCACCACACAGTGGAAAATGTGTTTGATCACCAAGCAGTTTGTGCCTTCAAGGAAGGCGTCAAGTATCGAGAATTGAATCTGAAGTTCGGTCGGACCGGAGATATGTCTCTGAGTAGAATGATGGAAATTGCCACCAAGTATGCTAATGGTGAAGAAGAGGATCGGCTCCGGAGTGGCAAGCACAAAACAGTCGCCCACGAAACCGGGGGAGGGAACTCCAGTCGGAAGCAGAAGCGCAAAGCCGAGCCAGCTGCTCCTGGAGAAACCTTAGCCGTGACTCAAGGAAAGTTCAAGGGGAAGCCCAAAGGGCGATGGAACCCCAAGAAAGTAAAAGATCAAGACGGAAATGATGTGTTGGATTTACCATGCCACATTCACATCAAAAAAGATGAGGAGGGTAATCTCATTTACCCGAAACACACCACTCAACAATGTCGGCTCCTAATCCAGCAGTTCCGAGAGAAACAGCCCAAAGAAAAGGAGAAAGAATCGGACAAAGTTGAGGATAAGGAAGAGGACGATGATGGTTACCCCCACGTCAATTCCACTCTGATGATTTTCGCTGATGTTGAGAGCAAGAGTCGACTGAAAGTCATCAACAGAGAAGTGAACATGGTCGCTCCGGCGACGCCCAGTTATTTGAAGTGGTCCCAGACTTCCATTACATTCGACCAGTCTTATCACCCGACACACATAGCCACCCCTGGGAGGCAAGCGTTGGTGGTCGACCTAGTCGTCGAGGGCACTCGGTTGACTAAGGTTCTGATGGATGGTGGCAGTGGCCTGAATATACTATATGCGGAGACCTTGAAATGGATGGGCATTCCGATGTCTAGACTCAGTGAAAGCAATATGAGTTTCCATGGGGTTATTCCTGGCAAGAACGCTGAGTCACTCAGCCAGATCGCCCTCGATGTGGTTTTCGGTGATTCCAAGAATTACCGCAAAGAAAAGTTGACGTTTGAAGTCGTCGATTTCCAGAGTGCTTATCATGCTATTCTAGGCAGGCCGGCTTATGCATGTTTCATGGCTCGACCATGTTACGTTTACCTCAAATTGAAGATGCCTGGTCCTAAAGGAGTGATCACCATCACTGGCAATCGGAAGAAGGCCGGAGAGTGCTTCCAGAAGGGCTCAAAGATCGCCGATGCACAAATGGCAGTGGTGGAATTGCAGGAGTATCAAAAAAATGCAGATCCGAGTGATTTGTTGCGAGCTAAGAAGCCTGCCACGGATTCAGCATTTCAGTCGTCTGGTGAAATGAAGCTGATTCATATTCACCCGACCGATCCCAATGCTGCTCTGACTCACATCTCGACAACACTCGACTCCAAATAGGAAGAAGCGCTCATCCAGTTCCTCCGTGAGAACTGGGACATCTTTGCATGGAAACCTTCTGACATGCCAGGTGTTCCTAGGGGGCTAGCTTAGCACCGTTTGCGAGTCGACCCAAAAGTGAAACCGGTCAAAGAACACCTTCGACGGTCCGCCGTGCAGAAGAGAAAAGCAATCGGTGAAGAAGTGGCTCGACTCCTAGCAGCTGAGTTTATCCGAGAGATTTACCACTCCGAGTGGTTAGCCAATGTTGTCATGGTCCCCAAGAAGGACGAATCACTTCGCATGTGCATTGACTTCAAGCATATCAATCGGGCCTGCCCGAAAGATCACTTTCCTCTCCCCCGCATCGATCAAATTGTCGACTCGACTGCGGGGTGTGAGCGCTTGTCCTTTTTGGACGCTTATTCCGGGTATCATCAGATCCGACTGTATGGACCCGATGAGGTAAAAACAGCTTTCATCACTCCATTTGGGTGCTTCTATTATGTCACCATGCCATTCGGCCTGAAGAATGCTAGAGCCACATTCATGAGGATGATTCAGAAGTGTTTACTCACTCAAATCAGTCGGAATGTGGAAGCATACATGGATGACATTGTGGTCAAGTCACGTAAAGGTTCCGACCTGTTGGCTGACCTTGCTGAAACTTTTGCCAACCTCGGAAGGTATGATATCAAGCTTAATCCATCAAAGTGCACATTCAGAGTTCTGGGCGGAAAATCACTCGGTTTCCTCGTTTCCGAACGGGGGATCGACGCTAACCCAGAGAAAGTTGGTGCCATTCTCCGAATGAAGCGCCCTGTGCGTGTGCACGATGTCCAGAAGCTTACAGGTTGTTTGGCCGCCTTAAGTCGATTCATTTCTCGCCTCGGTGAAAAGGCATTGCCTCTTTACCGACTAATGAAGAAGTCTGATAAGTTCGAGTGGACTCCTGAAGCTGATGCAGCATTTGCAGAGCTCAAAGCCCTGCTTTCCACCTAGCCGGTGCTTGCTGCCCCAATCAGCAAAGAGCCTTTACTGCTTTACATTGCAGCCACTGGACAAGTTGTCAGTACAGTACTTACGGTCGAACAGGAAGAGGAAGGAAAAGCCTATAAAGTTCAACGCCCAGTATATTATGTTTCTGAAGTTTTGACCCCATCAAAGCAAAGATATCCACATTATCAGAAGCTTGTTTATGGGATTTATATGACCACGAAGAAGGTTGCACATTATTTCTCTGACCACTCCATTACAGTCGTCAGCGACGGTCCATTATCAGAGATTCTGAACAACAGAGATGCAACTGGTCGAGTGGCAAAGTGGGCGATTGAACTCCTTCCCTTGGATATTAAGTTTGAGGGAAAGAAAGCTATCAAGTCCCAAGCAATAGCATATTTCCTCACCGAGTGGATCGAACAGCAACTGCCAACTCAAATCCACTCGGAGCACTGGACCATGTTCTTTGATGGTTCCAAGATGCTGAATGGTTCTAGTGCTGGGGTGGTACTGGTATCCCCCCGAGGAGACAAGCTCAGATATGTTCTCCAGATTCACTTTGATTCCTCCAATAACGAAGCAGAATATGAAGCACTTTTGTATGGGTTACGTATGGCCATCTCACTGGGCGTCCGTCGCCTCATGGTCTACGATGACTCAGATTTGGTAGTCAATCAAGTGATGAAGGAGTGGGACGTCAGAAGCCCAGCTATGACTGGTTATTGCAATGCGGTGAGGAAGTTGGAAAAGAAGTTTGAGGGGTTAGAGCTCCATCATATACCCCGACTAAAAAATCAAGCAGCCGATGATTTGGCAAAGATAGGTTCCAAGAGAGAAGCCATTCCCAGCAACGTGTTTTTAGAACACATTCATACACCTTCAGTTCAGGAAGATCCTTTCACTGAAGAGCCCCCGCAGCCTAAGAGTGCCACAGATCCGACTGAAGTCGAAGTCCCAGCCGTGGTCGACCTAATGATGGAGGTTTTGGTCATCACTCCCGACTGGACAGTGCCATACATTGCGTATATCCTTAGGAAGGAACTCCCAGACGATGAAGAAGAGGCTCAACAGATCGTCCGTCGATCCAAAGCCTTCACTATGATAAAAGGACATCTGTTCAGGGAAAGCGTAACTGGAGTCCCCAGAAATGCATAACATTAGAAGAAGGTCGAATGATCCTCAACGACATCCACTCGGGGACCTGTGGTCACCATGCGTCCTCTCGGACCATTGTGGCCAAAGCATACCGAGCTGGATTTTATTGGCCACGAGCAAATGAAATGGCGAAAGATATAGTCGACAAATGTGAAGGCTGCTAGTTTTACTCCAATATGTCCCACAAGCCTGCGTTAGCCCTGAAGACTATTCCACTCGTCTGGCCCTTTGCTGTTTGGGGATTGGATATGGTTGGACCCCTGAGGACTGGTAGGAGCGGCTTCACTCATGTGCTTGTAGCAGTCGACAAGTTTACCAAATGGATTGAAGCCAAGCCTATCAAGAATCTTGAGGCCAGTACTGCCGTCAGTTTCATTAGAGAATTGACATTCAGATACGGAGTTCCGCATAGCATCATCACTGACAACGGGTCGAACTTTGATTCTGATGAGTTCAGAGCTTTCTGTGCTTCCCAAGGCACACGAGTCGAGTATGCTTCAGTCGCCCACCCGCAGTCGAATGGACAAGCAGAAAGAGCAAATGGCTTGATTCTCAAAGGACTGAAACTTCGTCTAATGCGTGATCTCAAGCACGCAGCAGGCGCCTGGGTCGATGAACTTCCATCAGTTCTTTGGGGACTGAGGACAACTCCTAATCGGTCGACTGGCCGAACTCCATTCTTTTTGGTTTATGGAGCTGAAGCTGTTCTACCGAGTGACTTGCTTCACAATGCACCCCGAGTCGAGCTCTTCTCTAAAGATGAAGCAGAATAGGCCCGGCAGGACGCAGTCGATCTCCTAGAGGAGGAAAGAGAGATGGCCTTAATCCGGTCGACCATTTATCAGCAAGACTTGCGTCGATTCCACGCCAGAAACGTGAGGGGCCGAGCCTTTCAAGAGGGAGACTTGGTTCTTCGAGTGGATCAGCAGAAACCACACAAGCTCGCCCCTGCTTGGGAAGGTCCCTTCATTGTCACCAGAGTTCTCCACAATGGAGCATACCATCTTTACAATGTCGAGCATCAAAAAGACGAGCCACGGGCTTGGAACGCGGAGCTGCTCCGCCCCTTTTATACTTGAGTACTCATTCGGATGAGATGTAATAAGAAATACCTTTGTAGTTTGTTTATCAAAGACAAGAGCTTTACAGTCTTCCTAAATGGTTGTTGTTACTTTTGTTTGCGTCTGAAATCCCCCAGTGGGTGACTTTGCCGCGAATCCGTTTCGCCTAAGTTTGAAAAATCCTACCGAGTGATGAGCACGCCTCTCACTCGGGGGCTTAGCCGCGAATCTGTTACGCCTAAGTTTAAAAAATCCTAACGAGTGATGAGCAAGCCTCTCACTCGGGGGCTTAGCTACAGTCCAGTACTCGCCCAAGTTTAAAAAATCCTACCAAGTGGTGAGCAAGCCTCTCACTCGGGGGCTTAGTTGCAGTCCAGTACTCGCCTAAGTGTAGAAAATCATACCGAGTGGTGAGCAAGCCTCCCACTTGGGGGCTTAGCTGCAGTCCAGTACTCGCCTAAGCGTGAAAAATCCTACCGAGTGGTGAGCAACCCTCCCACTCGGGGGCTTAGCTGCAGTCCAGTACTCGCCTAAGTTTGAAAAAATCCTACCGAGTGGTGAGCAAGCCTCCCACTCGGGGGCTTAGCTGCAGTCCAGTACTCGCCTAAGCGTGAAAAATCCTACCGAGTGGTGAGCAACCCTCCCACTCGGGGGCTTAGCTGCAGTCCAGTACTCGCCTAAGTTTGAAAAAATCCTACCGAGTGATGAGCAAGCCTCCCACTCAGGGGCTTAGCTGCAGTCCAGTACTCGCCTAAGTTTGAAAAAATGCTACCGAGTGACGAGCAAGCCTCTCACTCGGGGGGTTAGCTGCAGTCCAGTACTCGCCTAAGTGTGAAAAATCCTACCGAGTGGTGAGCAACCCTCCCACTCGAGGGCTTAGCTGCAGTCCAGTACTCGCCTAAGTTTGAAAAAATCCTACCGAGTGGTGAGCAAGCCTCCCACTCGGGGGCTTAGCTGCAGTCCAGTACTCGCCTAAGCGTGAATAATCCTACCGAGTGGTGAGCAACCCTCCCACTCGGGGGCTTAGCTGTAGTCCAGTACTCGCCTAAGCGTGAAAAATCCTGCCGAGTGGTGAGCAACCCTCCCACTCGGGGGCTTAGCTGCAGCCCAGTACTCGCCTAAGTTTGAAAAAATCCTACCGAGTGATGAGCAAGCCTCCCACTCGGGGGCTTAGCTGCAATCCAGTACTCGCCTAAGTGTGAAAAATCCTACCAAGTGGTGAGCAACCCTCCCACTCGGGGGCTTAGCTGCGGTCCATTACTCGCCTAAGTTTGAAAAAATCCTACCGAGTGATGAGCAACCCTCCCACCCGGGGGCTTAGCTGCAGTCCAGTACTCGCCTAAGTTTGAAAAAATCCCACCGAGTGGTGAGCAACCCTCCCACTCGGGGGCTTAGCTGCAGTCCAGTACTCGCCTAAGTGTAAAAAATCTTACCGAGTGGTGAGCAAACCTCTCACTCGAGGGCTTAGTTGCAGTCTAGTACTCGCCTAAGTGTAAAAAATCCGACCGAGTGGTGAGAAACCCTCTTACTCGGGGGCTTAGCTGCAGTCCAGTACTCGCCTAAGTTTGAAACACATCCTTATCCGCAAGGACGACGAGGTGCAGGTCGACTACAACCTTCTCCTCGGAGCTACGCCACAAATACAACGTACGCTCCATCCTCATCCGCAAGGACGATGAGGTGCAGGTCGACTACAACCTTCTCCTCGGAGCTACGCCACAAATACAACATACGCTCCATCCTCATCCGCAAGGACGACAAGGTGTAGGTCGACTGCAACCTTCTCCTCGGAGCTATGCCACAAGTACAACGTACGCTCCATCCTCATCCGCAAGGACGACGAGATGCAGGTCGACTGCAACCTTCTCCTCGGAACTACACCACAAGTACAACGTACGCTCCATCCTCATCCACAAGGACGATGAGGTGCAGGTCGACTAGAATCTCCTCCTCAGAGCTGCATCTCAAGTTCAAAGATTATTCCGAGTGAAGAACAAAACCCACTCGAAGACAAACGCAAGCATATTTCAAGATAAACAAAGTTCAGATAAATCCTATGGTTCCGGACCGCATATCAAAAGTACTCGAGCATCAAGCCCGAAGAAGTTTAAATATTACACAATCACTCGGCATTCCGAGGCAAATAAAGGTGGAGCATAATGTTTTTTGGTCACTCATTGGGAGAAGGACTGGCTGGGTCGCAGAAACTGTCAAGGTCTATGCTGTCTGCGATGCGAGTAGTAGCGTCAAGGAAAGTGTCCATAAAGGACTGGAAAGTGTGCCTTTTTGTGTTAGCAACCTTGAGCTCCGCCAGCTTGTCTTCTTTGACATCCTTGCAGTGCACTCGGACCAGAGACAAGGCGACATCAGCACCGCAGCGAGCAGACGACTTTTTCCATTCTTGCACTCGGTCAGGTATTTGGTTCAGTCGAGCCATCAGAGACTCGAGGTCTTGAGATAGTTCCGCCTGAGGCCAGAGTTCAGCATCAACCCGAGTCATCACCGCCTTCAGGCGGGCAAGATAAGCAACCGCGCTGTCCATGCGAGATTCCAATCGCAGCACATTCATTGTGACGTCATCTTTGACTGGGCAATTTATGGGGTCAAGACCTGTCTCGACCCGCACAGTTTCCGCTTCAAAATCTTGGCAAAGCTCTGCACAGTTGAGTAAACGGTGAGTCGATGATATGATCGGGCTTGACAGTCGACCGCAATAAGTCAGTCAATCATCAGTACCTTCAAGTTTAGGACCAGCTTTGCAGCAAGCTGGCCCAGATAAGACTCCAACTTGCCCTTCCTGGCCTTGAGGCTCCCAAGCTCGTTTGTCAGCTTGTCCTTGTCTTTCTTCAGTCGCTCGACCTCCCGATTGGCGTTAGAAACAGCAGCCTTCAGTTTGGAGTTCTCTTCTTCTAACTTGCCGACTGAAGTAAGCTTCTTGTCAGCAAGCGTCGTCTTCTCTCGCGCTTCCTTCTGTGCAGCAGCAATATCCTGATCCTTCTTCTCCAAAGCCTGCTTCATTTTCTCTAAAGAAATAACATTCTTCAGACGGGCTTTGAGTTGACGGTTTTCACTACATACATCTGCTCGAGTGGAGTCACTCGGTTCAAAAAATGGGAAGGAAAAGTGCTAGTAGTGAGATAGACAGTTGACGATTGGTTACCTCCCATGGCAGCTACTTCATCACGAGCAGTCTTGAGATTCTTCTTGGCCAATTCCAGATCAAGGTTGAGGCTGATTTGCTGTTTGTTCATTGCAGAAAGCTGAGCCCCAAGATCACAAGATTTCTGTAGTATAAGCCATATCAGTTGACTAAGATAAAAAGACATCACAGGGATAGCTACTCTAAGACTACCACCAAATCAAACATTCAACGGCAGTCTAGGGGACTACACCCAGTGGGTGCACTTAGCGTGCCCCAACTGGTTTGAATAAACACTCTACATGGCCTGCCCAGCGTGAGAGTAAAGAAAAGTTCTCAGACCATAGTCGACTGCCCGCAGTCAACCACGGTCTCGGGGACTACACCCAGTGGGTGCACTTAGCGTGCCCCCACTGGTTCTGGTTTCATTCGACCTGGTCCGTCCAGACCGAGTGACAAAATTTAGATTCTCAGACCACAGTCGACTGCCCGCAGTCAACTATGGTCTCGGGGACTACACCCAGTGGGTGCACTAAGAGTGCCCCCACTAGTTCAAAGATTCAATTCAAGACGACTCAAATTGCCTCGTACAACTTCATAACAGTCACACCCAGTGGGTGATCGGATGAGAAGTATGATCAATCAGGAATCAACTAACCTGGACATTGGTCTGCAGAGCTGCTCCGGCGTTGAAGGCCACCTGACTGGCCTCATGCACCACTTTCATTTGCCCCATCACAAGGTTCAACTGAAGAAGAGCTTCTTTGGCGGCAGCCGGTGGGTCGTCCGGAGTCTGATACGTAGTGAAAAGCGATGATGGCAGAGTAGTCAGTATTGGCGCAGCAGAAGTCTAAGCAGCTGATCCTGATGGGCAATCAGTCGACAGCGGGATAGCGAAAGTGACGTTGGTACGTGCCGGATCTGTCGATCGCTCGACTGCCGTCTCAGGCATCTCAGTCGACTGAGGAACCTGGACCTCAGGCGTCTTCCCGCTCAGTCCCGCGTCCCTCCTCCTCCTTCCCCTCAGCAGTACTTCTTCTTCATCGTCCGGGAGCACAACAACATCTCGTGGTGCTGCAACAGACAGAGAAAGTCAAAGAGATAGCTGACAAACAATCTAGTCGTCCAAATAAATTCGAGTCGGGCAGACTTACTGGCTTTGGAGGTAGCTGCATCGGCGGTTTCCTCGTCGACTGGAGTCTTGTCGATATCCATATCAGTCGCAGCCGAGGCCGAGCTATAAAGGTTCATCATCCACTCGGTCAGTACAAGAGAATCGGTCAGAACAAGAAAATACAGGGAGAACATTTACCCAGAAGCAATAGGAACGTCCATCTTGATTTTAGGCAGGGTCTTCCGAGCCTTCGAAGGATTGATCTTGGGCTGCTTGGTGACCTTCTCAGCCAATTCTGGAGTCGAAGACCGAGCACGCTTTTGAGATGGAGTGCTCGAGGCCACAGCCTTGCCGCGCCTGCCCGCGGGATCATGGTGCTGCTTGGATCGACGTTCGGAACGAGGTGGTGAGTCGGCTACCTCCTCCTCGTCCGACTCATCGCTCTCATCTTCATCACCGTCGGCTGGTGACTCCCACTCGCCGCTCTCCTCCGCGTTGTCCTCGCCTTCATGGTCCTGCTCCAGAGCTTGCTCGCCATTGGGCATTGAGTACATCTCTGTATAAATCTACAAAACAAGGAGCCGAGTGGAAATCAGTCGGATCAACAAACAGTCAGAAAACACATCCAAATGCAATCAAGTGTAGTGGCCAAACCTTGTCTGGCTGGTTGCTTTCGCTGAAAGGTTTGACCCTCCTGGCACCCCTGGGGTTGTCCTTGTTCCCGGTGATGCCTCTCAACCACTCGGCCACTGTTTTGGCCTCCACCTCCTCCGGATGAACCCGAGCAGTATCACCAGCCCCGGAGTACATCCACATGGAGTGGTCACGAGCTTAGAGTGGTTGAATGCGTCGACTGAGGAACACCTCCAGCAGATCCATGCCGGTGACACCTTGGTTGATCAGTTGAACTACTCTCTCGACCAACATGCCCGTCTCCGGCGTCTCCGCGGCGGTCACTTTCAACGAAGATGGAGTTTGAACACGATCAAGAGAGAAAGGGGGAAGTCTAGTCGAATGGCCTGGAGTCGCAATATCCTGGCAATAGAACCAGGTCGACTGCCAGCCTCTGACCGACTCAGGAAGAGTCATCGAAGGGAAGGAACTCCTCTTCCTCTTCTGAATACCCAGACCCCCACACATCTGGATAACATGGGTTTTCTCCTCGTTCGAGTTCGCTTTCTTCACTGTTTGGGAGCGGATGGTGAAAATGTGCTTGAAAAGACCCCAGTGCGGTCGACACCCCAGAAAATTCTCGCACATGGACACGAATGCGGCAAGGTATGTGATGGTGTTGGGAGTGAAATGATGGAGTTGAGCCCCGAAGAAATTCAAGAAACCTCGAAAGAAGGGGTGTGGAGGAAGCGAGAAACCGTGGTCGACATGGGTGGCAAGCAGAACACACTCACCCGGTTGCGGCTGTGGCTCCTTTTCCCCCTCCGGCAGCCGCGCAGCCCATGGACGATCAGCCCTGACTCGGCCATATCATCCAAGTCCTCCTGCTGAAGCGAGGAACGGATCCAATCTCCCTGGATCCAACCCCGCGGCAGCCCCGAGCGCGATGAAGATCCCCGATTCGTCTTCTTGCCTTTCGCCGCCCCCGTCGCCTTCTTCGCGCGCTCCAGCGCCACCGTTTTCTCCTTCCCCATGGCGGCGGAGCGGAGGAATCGAGAGTGGAGAAGTCGGATGGGATGAAAGAGCGAGAGGAAGAAGAAGGAGAATGGACACGCACAGTGCAGACCCCTCGGCCTTGCCGCTTTGAAAGGCCCACTTCCGAGTGGCTGACGCGTGGGTCCGGGCGATCCTATCAAATCCCGCAATAGTCGTACACGGGATACGTGGCGAAAAAGGTGGCGCAGAAATCGAAACGTCCTGTTTATCCACTCCGCTTACCATGGCACGCTCCGCCTGGCGCGCTTTCACCAAAATTTCGAATCCCGCGAAATTCGGGATCCTCTGCAACCGATCACGCCAAAGATTTCGCGTCAAAGACAACACTCGGCGGGTGACATTATAAAAACTAATCAGCAATTCCTGAATCGATCAAGGCGACTGAAACAAAGCCGAAGTGCCAACACTAGCCTCCGTTCAGAGATGAGTTCTTGAGAAAGGCAAGAGTCGAAGCAAGATCAACTTCAACCTTCTTTTCACTTGGACCTCAATCCATTCGGGGGCTAATGATGAGGACATAGACCTAGGGTAGGGAGATAGGCCTGACCTATACGTCCAAGGTCCTTGTCCTAGAAGCAAAGAAGTTCAAGAGCAAATAGAGAGGGCTCAACAAAGGTGTCGAGTGCAATCCAGTCGACCTACCATTCACTCGGAGATCTCTCCTTATTTAGGTCACTCGACCACTCAACCACTCGACGTGCAGAAGACCTAAAGCCACTCTGCGCAGCAACGGTCACACGTTTACTCATAGACTTAATGATCATTTATAGCACTTTATTATTGACGTTACCTGTAATGCTCTCACTTTATGTACATTGAATCATGTGTAACGGAGGGGAGCTGGGGTCCTGGCACACTCTATATAAGCCACCCCCCTCCTCTGAGACAAGGGTTCGCACCCCCTGTAACACACACACGCATATAATCCAGTCGACCGCCTCCGGGCTCCGAGACGTAGGGTTGTTACTTCCTCCGAGAAGGGCCTGAACTCGTAAAACTCTTGCGTACAACTTCTCCATAGTTAAGATCTTGCCTCTACATCCCTACCCCCCATTCTACTGTCAGACTTAGAACCACGACAGCAACAATATTCAGATCCATAAGATCCAAGACAAAAGTTTGATATTGACATAAAAACAATAATACTTCAAGCATACTAACCAAGCAATTATGTCTTCTCAAAATAACTTAGCCAAAGAAAGCTCATCCCTACAAAATCATATAGTTTGGCCATGCTTCATTTTCGTCACACAAAATTCTCCCATCATGCACCACCCCGATGACAAGCCAAGCAATTGTTTCATACTTTAGTATTTTCAAACTTTTTCAACTTTCACGCAATACATGAGCGTGAGCCATGGACATAGCAGTATGGGTGGAATAGAATATAATGATGGGGGTCGTGTGGAGAAGACAAAAAAGAAGAAAGTCTCACATTGACGCGGCTAATTAACGGGCTATGGAGATGCCCATCAATTGATGTCAATGCAAGGAGTAGGGATTGCCATGCAACAGATGCACTAGAGCTATAAATGTATGAAAGATCAACAAAAGAAACTAAGTGGGTGTGCATCCAACTTGCTTGCTCACGAAGACCTAGGGCATTTGAGGAAGCCCATTGTTGGAATATACAAGCCAAGTTCTATAATGAAAAATTCCCACTAGTATATGAAAGTGACAATATAAGAGACTCTCTATCATGAAGATCATGGTGCTACTTTGAAGCACAAGTGTGGAAAAAGGATACAAGCATTGTCCCTTCTTTTTTTGGGCCTTCCTTTTTTTATTTGGCCTTTATTTTATTTTATTTTATTTGGCCTTTATTTTTTATTTTTTATTTGGCCTTTCTCTTTTTTGTCATGGGAAAATGCTCTATTAATGATGATCATCACACTTCTATTTATTCACAACTCAATGATTACAACTCGATTCTTAACAAAATATGACTCTATATGAGTGCCTCCGGCGGTGTACCGGGATGGGCAATGAATCAACAGTGACATGTATGAAAAATTATGCATGGTGGCCTTGCCACAAATACGATGTCAACTACATGATCATGCAAGGCAATATGACAATGATGAAGCGTGTCATAATAAATGAAACGGTGGAAAGTTGCATGGCAATATATCTCGGAATGGCTATGGAAATGCCATAATAGGTAGGTATGGTGGCTCTTTTGAGGAAGATATAAGGAGGTTTATGTGTGATATAGCGTATCATATCACGGGGTTTGGATGCACCGGCGAAGTTTGCACCAACTCTCGAGGTGAGAAAGGGCAATGCACGGTACCGAAGAGGCTAGCAATGATGGAAGCACGAGAGTGCGTATAATCCATGGACTCAACATTAGTCATAAAGAACTCACATACTTATTGCAAAAATATACAAGTCATCAAAACCAAGCACTACGCGCATGCTCCTAGGGGGATAGATTGGTAAGAAAAGACCATCACTCGTCCCCGACCGCCACTCATAAGGAAGGCAATCAAAGAAACACCTCATGCTTCAAATTTGTCACACAACGGTTACCATATGTGCATGCTACGGGACTTGCAAACCTCAACACAAGTATTTATCAATTTCACAATTACTCAACTAGCACAACTTTAATATTACCATCTTCATATCTCAAAACAATCATCAAGTATCAAACTTCTCATAGTACTCAATGCACTCTATATGAAAGTTTTTATTATACCCATCTTGGATGCCTATCATATTAGGACTAGTTTCATAACCAAAGAAAATTACCATGCTGTTTAGGACTCTCAAAATAATATAAGTAAAGCATGATTCTTCAAAATAAAACCACCGTCGTGCTCTAAAAGATATAAGTGAAGCACTAGAGCAAACAACAAACTACTCCGAAAGATATAAGTGAAGATCAATGAGGAGTTGAATAATTATGCAACTATGTGAAGACTCTATAACATTTAAGAATTTCAGATCTTGGTATTTTTTTCAAACAGCAAGCAAAAGAAAATAAAATAAAATGACGCTCCAAGCAAAACACATATCATGTGGTGAATAAAAATATAACTCCAAGTAAAGTTACCAATGAATGAAGACGAAAGAGGGGATGCCATCCGGGGAATCCCCAAGCTTAGGCTCTTGGTTGTCCTTGAATATTACCTTGGGGTGCCTTGGGAATCCCCAAGCTTAGGCTCTTGCCACTCCTTATTCCATAGTCCATCAAATCTTTACCCAAAACTTGAAAACTTCACAACACAAAACTCAACAGAAAACTCGTAAGCTCCGTTAGTATAAGAAAATAAAACCACCACTTAGGTACTGTTGTGAACTCATTCTTTATTTATATTGGTGTAATATCTACTGTATTCCAACTTCTCTATGGTTCATACCCTCCGATACTACTCATAGATTCATCAAAATAAGCAAACAACACATAGAAAACGGAATCTGTCAAAAACAGAACAGTCTGTAGCAATCTGATTTGTTCGAATACTTCTGGAACTCCAAAAATTCTGAAAAACTAGGACAGCCTGGATAATTTGTATATTGATCTACTGCAAAAAGAATTGGTATTTTATCACGTTCTGGTGAATTTTAACAATTATTTTCGTCAGCGCAAAGTTTCTGTCTTTTTCAGCAAGATCAAACAACTATCACCCAAGAAGATCCTATTGGTTCTACTTGGCACAAACACTAATTAAAACATAAAACCACATCTAAACAGAGTCTAGATGAATTATTTATTACTAAACAGGAGCAAAATCAAAGAACAAAAATAAAATTGGGTTGCCTCCCAACAAGCGCTAACGTTTAACGCCCCTAGCTAGGCATAATGATTTCAATGATGCTCACATACAAGATTAGAATTGAAACATAAAGAGAGCATCATGAAGAATATGAATAGCACATTTAAGTCTAACCCACTTCCTATGCATAGGGATTTTGTGAGCAAACAACTTATGCGAACAATAATCAACTAGCATAGGAAGGCAAAACAAGCATAACTTCAAGATTTTCAACACAGAGAGGAAACTTGATATTGTTGCAATTCCTACAAGCATATATTCCTCCCTCATAATAATTTTCAGTAGCATCATGAATGAATTCAACAATATAACCATCACATAAAGCATTCTTTTCATGATGCACAAGCATAGAATTTTTATTACTCTCCACATAAGCAAATTTGTTCTCATGAATAGTAGTGGGAGCAAACTCAACAAAATAACTATCATGTGAAGCATAATCCAATTGAAAATTAAAATCATGATGACAAGTTTCATGGTTATCTTTATTCTTTATAGCATACATGTCATCACAATAATCATCATAAATAGGAGGCATGCCTTCATCATAATATATTTGCTCATCAAAACTTGGGGGACTAAACATATCATCTTCATCAAACATAGCATCCCCAAGCTTGTGGCTTTGCATATCATTAGCATCATGGGTATTCAAAGAATTCATACTAACAACATTGCAATCATGCTCATCATTCACATATTTTATGCCAAGCATTCTATGTAATTCTTCTTCTAGTACTTGAGCACAATTTTCCTTCCCATCATTTTCACGAAAGACATTAAAAAGATGAAGCATATGAGGCAACCTTAATTCCATTTTTTTGTAGTTTTCTTTTATAGACTAAACTAGTGATAAAACAAGAAACAAACAGATTTGATTGCAAGATCTAAAGATATACCTTCAAGCACTCACCTCCTCGGCAACGGCGCCAGAAACTGCTTGATGTCTACTACGCAACCTTCTTCTTGTAGACGTTGTTGGGCCTCCAAGTGCAGAGGTTTGTAGGACAGTAGCAAATTTCCCTCAAGTGGATGACCTAAGGTTTATCAATCCGTGGGAGGCGTAGGATGAAGATGGTCTCTCTCAAGCAACCCTGCAACCAAATAACAAAGAGTATCTTGTGTCCCCAACACACCCAATACAATGGTAAATTGTATAGGTGCACTAGTTCGGCGAAGAGATGGTGATACAAGTGCAATATGGATGGTAGATATGGGTTTTCGTAATCTGAAAATATAAAAACAGCAAGGTAACTAATGATAAAAGTGAGCGTAAACGGTATTGCAATGATAGGAAACAAGGCCTAGGGTTCATACTTTCACTAGTGCAAGTTCTCAACAATAATAACATAATTGGATCATATAACTATCCCTCAACATGCAACAAAGAGTCACTCCAAAGTCGCTATTAGCGGAGAACAAACGAAGAGATTATTGTAGGGTACGAAACCACCTCAAAGTTATCCTTTCTGATCGATCTATTCAAGAGTCCGCAGTAAAATAACACGAAGCTATTCTTTCCGTTCGATCTATCCTAGAGTTCGTACTAGAATAACACCTTAAGACACAAATCAACCAAAACCCTAATGTCACCTAGATACTCCAATGTCACCTCAAGTATCCGCGGGTATGATTATACGATATGTATCACACAATCTCAGATTCATCTATTCAACCAACACAAAGTACTTCAAAGAGTGCCCCAAAGTTTCTACCGGAGAGTCAAGACGAAAACGTGTGCCAACCCCTATGCATAAGTTCACAAGGTCACGGAACTCGCAAGTTGATCACCAAAACATACCTCAAGTGGATCACGTGAATATCCCATTGTCACCACAGATAAACACATGCAAGACATACATCAAGTGTTCTCAAATCCTTAAAGACTCAATTCGATAAGATAACTTCAAAGGGAAAACTCAATCCATTACAAGAGAGTAAAGGGGGAGAAACATCATAAGATCCAACTATAATAGCAAAGCTCGCGATACATCAAGATCATTCCAAATCAAGAACACGAGAGAGAGAGAGAGAGAGATCAAACACATAGCTACTGGTACATACCCTCAGCCCTGAGGGTGAACTACTCCCTTCTCGTCATGGAGAGCGCCGGGATGATGAAGATGGCCACCGGTGAGGGATCCCCCCTCCGGCAGGGTGCCGGAACAGGGTCCCGATTGGTTTTTGGTGGCTACAGAGGCTTGCGGCGGCGGAACTCCCGATCTAGGTTATGTTCTGGGGGTTTCTGTATATATAAGAGGTTTTGCGTCGGGAACAAGTCACGGGGGGTCTCCGAGGTGGCCACGAGGTAGGGGGGCGCGCCCAAGGGGTAGGGCGCGCCCCCACCCTCGTGGGTGCCTCGGGACTCTTCTGGCCCATCTTCGATGCTCCGTGGGCTTCTTCTGGTCCAAAAATAATCTCCACCAATTTTCAGGTCAATTGGACTCCATTTGGTTTTCCTTTTCTGCGATACTCAAAAACAAGGAAAAACAGAAATTGGCACTGGGCTCTGGGTTAATAGGTTAGTCCCAAAAATCATATAAAGTAGCATATAAATGCATATAAAACATCCTAGATGGATAACATAATAGCATGGAACAATCAAAAATTATAGATACGTTGGAGACGTATCACCTGGGCCCATGGATTTCTTCTGGTCGCTAAAAAATCTCCAAAAAGTTTCGCGGTGTTTGGACTCCGTTTGATATTGATTTCCTGCGATGTAAAAAACAAGCAAAAAATAGCAACTGTCACTGGGCACTGGGTCAATAGGTTAGTCCCAAAAAATGATATAAAATTGCTATAAAATGATTGTAAAACATCCAAGAATGATAAAATAACAGCATGAATACTTCATAAATTATAGATACGTTGGAGACGTATCAGGTCTCTGATTGTAGTGTGATGTCACTTGAAGCTACGTCGGTATTTCTCCAAAGAGGAAGGGATGATGCAGCACAGCAGCGGTAGGTATTTCCCTCAGATACGAAACCAAGGTTATCGAACCAGTAGGAGAACCAAGCAACACAATGTAAACAACCCTTGCACACAGATAACAAATCCTCGCAACCCGACGTGTTAAAGGGGTTGTCAATCCCTTCCGGGTACGGCGCCTCAAGATAGGAAACCGGTCGTGAGTTACATCATATGGATCTCCAAGAGACCATTGTATTGAGAATTTAGCGAGAGAGAGGAAGCCATCTAGCTACTAACTACGGACCCGAAGGTCTACAAAGAACTACTCACGCATCATCGGAGAGGCGCCAATGGAGGTGGTGAACCCCATCCGCGATGGTTTCATAGATTGGATCTGGTGGTTCTGGACTCTGCGGCGGCTAGATCAATATTTCATCGACTCCCCTAGGGTTTTGGGAATATTGGGGTATTTATAGAGCAAAGAGGCGGTCCGGGGGCACCGAGGTGGGCACAACCCACCAGGGCGCGCCTGGGCCTCCTGGCGTGCCCTGGTGGATTGTGCTCTCCTCGGAGCACCCCCCAGGCGCAGCGAGGGCCCATTAGGTGTCTTCTGGTCCAAAAAAATCTTCGTGAAGTTTCGTCGCATTTGGACTCCATTTGGTATTGATTTCCTGCAATGTAAAAAACATGCAGAAAACAGCAACTGACACTTGGCACTATTTCGATAGGTTAGTACCAAAAAATGATTATAAAATGATTATAAAACATCCAAGATTGATAGTATAACAGCATGGAACAATAAAAAATTATAGATACGTTGGAGACGTATCAGCATCCCCAAGCTTAACTCCTACTCGTCCTCGAGTAGGTAAGTGATAGAAACAAAACTTTTGATATGGAATGCTGCCTAACATGTCATATCATATTCTTTTGTTTATAGCATGGACATTTGGACTTTTATGTGATTCAAAGCAATAGTCTAGTTTTGACATGATAATTTAAATACTCAAGCATATCAACAAGCAACCATGTCTTTCAAAATATCAACGCTAAAATAAGTTATCCCTAGCCCATCATGCTCAATCATTGATCCATTCATGAAACACACTCGCATATTAGCTACACCCAATACTCAAGTACGATCATATTGCCTCTTAGTTGGTGCTTTTATAAGAGAAGATGGAGACTCAAATTTGAAATAGAAATTGCATAAAGTAAAAGAAAGGCCCTTCGCAGAGGGAAGTAGGGATTTGTAGAGGTGCCAGAGCTGAAAGCGAAAAACTTAGAGATAAAAACATTTTGGGAGGTGTATCCATCCCACCAACGAAAACGATTTAGAGTTCCCAACATTTTCCATGCTAGATATATCATAGGCGGTTCCCAAACAAAAAATAAAGTTTATTCCTTTTTCAACCATACTTTCACTTTCCATGGCTAACCGTATCCACAGGTGCCTTCCATACCAACACTTTCCAAGGAATTTATTATTTGACAACATAAAGTAAATTCATTTTTCATTTCGGGACTGGGCATCCCTAATACCTTTGCCTTACTCTCGTGCAATGACAAGTGAATAAACACTCATCGTGAGAATAACACATCTAGCATGGAAAATATTAGCCACCACTCACCGCTCCGCGAGCGAAACGAACAAACAAAAGAGAAGTTTATTTTGAAAATTAGAGATGGCACATGCAAATTTGCTTAGAACGGCAAAAGAATACCGCATATAGGTAGATATAGTGGACTCATGTGGCAAAATTGGTTTAAAGGTTTCTGGATGCACAAGTAGAGATCATACTTAGTGCAAAATGAAGGCTAGCAAAAGATTGAGAAGCGACCAACCAAGAAATGGATAATCTCATAAGCGAGCATTAAGCATAAATAACACCGAATAATGCACCACAAGTAGGATATAATTTCATTGCATGACTATTGACTTTCGTGCTTGCATAGGGAATTACAAACCTTAACACCAATATTCTTACTAAAGCATAATTACTCATCAACATAACTGACATATCACATCATCATATCTCAAAACTATTACTAAGAATCAAGTTTATTTTGTCCAATGATCTTCATGAAAGTTTTTATTATATCCTTCTTGGATATCTATCACTTTGGGACTAGTTTTCATGTGTTGCTTTTCATAAGCTCAAACAAATATAAGTGAAGATCATGAGCATATTTTTTTTTCTTTCTCTCAAAATAATTTAAGTGAAGCAAGAGAGAATTTCTTGAAAATTTTACTAACTCTCAAATAAATCTAAGTGAAGTAAGAGAGCATTTCTTCAAAAATACTAAGCACACCGTGCTCAAAAAGATATAAGTGAAGCACTAGAGCAAGTCCATAGCTCATAAAAAAATTAAGTGAAGCATACAGAGCATTTCTTCAAAAATACTAAGCACACCGTGCTCAAAAAGATATAAGTGAAGCACTAGAGCAAGTCCATAGCTCATAAAAAAAATTTAGTGAAGCATAGAGAGCAATTCTAACAAGTCATGACAAAATTTTGGCTCTCCCAAATAAGTGTATCCAGCAAGGGATCAAGACTTAAAACACAAAATAAAACAAGCAAAGACTTATATCATACAAGACGCTCCAAGCAAAACACATAGTATGTGACGAATAAAAATATAGCTTCGAGTAAAATATCGATGGTCGTTAGAAGAAAGAGGGGATGCCACTCGGGGACATCCCCAAGCTTAATTGGTTGCTCATTTTTAGATAATAGCTTGGGATGCCGGGGCATCCCCAAGCTTAGGCTCTTCTACTCCTTATTCCTTCATCCATCATAAGATAACCCAAAACTTGAAAACTTCAATCACACAAAACTCAACAAAACCTTCGTGAGATCTGTTAGTGTAAGAAAAATAAATCACTACTATAAGTATTGTACCAAACCAATTCATATTTTGTTTTTGCATTGTATCTACTGTATTCCAACTTTTCTATGGAAAAACTCATCAAAGAAAACCATAGAGCCATCAAAATAAGCACACAACGCAAAGAAAACAGAATATGTCAAAACAGAATAGTCTGTAGCAATCTGATTTGTTCGAATACTTCTGGAACTCAAAAATTTCCGAAAAACTAGGACGACCTGGGTAATTGGTATATTAATCTACTGCAAAAAAATTGGTATTTTATCATGCTCTGGTAAAAAATAAGAATTGTTTTCGTGAGCGCAAAAGTTTCTGTTTTTTCAGCAAGATCAAACAACTATCACCCAAGAAGAACCTATTGGTTCTACTTGGCACAAACACTAATCAAAACACAAAAAACACAATCATAACAGTAGCATGATTGTGCTAACACTCAATAACAGAAAGCAAAAAAGCAAAAATAATTTTTATTCATTGGGTTGCCTCCCAAGAAGCGCTATAGTTTTACGCCCTTAGCTAGGCATAAAGCAAGGATCTATATTTTGTCATCTTTGGTTCGAGATCCATAAGATGCCCTCATGTTTGATTCATATGGTGGCCTAATTCTAATTCTAGGGAAGTGTTGCATACCCTTCCTCAAAGGAAATTGGAACTTAATATTTCCTTCTTTCATATCAATCACGGCACCGATAGTGTGTAGGAACTATCTACCAAGAATAATTGGACAAGATGGATTGCAATCAATATCAAGAATAATAAAATCTATGGGCACATAATTCCTATTCGCAAGAATAAGAACATCATTAATTCTTCCCATAGGCTTTTTAATAGTGGAATCCGCCAAGTGCAAATTCAAAGAACATTCTTCAAGATTGGTAAAACCAAGCACATCACATAAAGATTTTGGAATTCGAGAAACACTAGCACCCAAGTCACAGAAAGCAAAACACTCATAATTTTTAATCTTGACTTTGATAGTAGGTTCCCATTCATCATGCAATTTTCTAGGAATTGATACTTCTAATTACAATTTTTCTTCAAAAGCTTTCATCATAGCATCAACAATATGTTTAGTAAAAGCTTTATTTTGTTCATAAGCATGGGGTGAATTTATCATGGATTGCAACAAAGAAATACAATCAATCAAAGAGCAACTATCATAATTAAAGTCTTTGTAATCCAAAAGAGTGGGCACATGACTAGCTAAAGTTTTGACCTCTTCAAACCCACTTTCTTCGATCTTAACTTTACTAAACAGGGAATCAATAGAAGAAACACCAATCATTTTAATATCTTCATCACTTTTACGAAAGTAATCACTAGAAAATGCTTTTTCTAAAAATTCTCTTTTAGCTCTAAGCATAGCAGTTCTTTTCTTACTTGCATCCATAGAAACATAAAGAGCTTTAATTGATTCAACAACCTTAGGCACAAAAAATTTCATCTTGAGATTTTCCACATCATGAGCAGTTCTATCAACACTTCTAGACAAATCATCAATCTTACTCAACTTTTCTTCTATGGAAGTGTTGAAAACTTTTTGTGTGTTGATAAATTCTTTAATATTATTCTCAAGATCAGAGGTGTTCCTATTATTATTGTAAGATTGATTTCCATAGGAATTACCATAATTATTAGAGAAATTACTAGGAAAAGGCCTAGGATTAAAATTACCTCTATAAGCATTGTTGTTGAAATTATTTCGAGATAAAATTCACATCTATGGCATCACTATTTTGCTCAATCAAAGTAGATAAAGGCATATCATTGAAATCAATAGGAGCACTTTTACTAGCAACCAATTTCATAAGAGCATCAACCTTTTCACTCAAAGAATAAATTTCTTCAACCGAATTAACCTTTTTACTAGTAGGAGCCCTTTCGGTATGCCATTGTGAATAATTTGCCATGATATTATCAAGCAATTTGGTGGCTTCACCCAAAGTAATTTCCATAAAAGTACCACCCGCGGCGGAGTCTAAAAGATTACGAGAAACAAAATTCAATCCCGCATAAAAATTTTGTATGATCATCCAAAGATTTAACCCATGAGTTGGGCAATTCCTTAGCATCATTTTCATCCTTTCCCAAGATTGTGCAACATGCTCATGTTCAAGTTGCTTGAAATTCATGATCTGGGTTCTAAGGGAAATAATTTTTGCGGGTGGAAAATAGTTAGTGATAAAAGCATCTTTGCACTTATTCCAAGAATCGATACTATTGCAAAGAAGAAAACCAAATTTTTGCAGAATCACGCATAGAAAACGGAAATAATTTCATCTTCACCACATCATTGTCCACATATTTTTTCTTTTGCATATTGCATAATTCCACAAAGTTATTAAGATGGGACGCGGCATCCTCATTAGGAGTACCGAAAAATTGATCTTTCATAACAAGATTCAGCAAAGCAGTATTAATATCACAAGACTCCGCACTAGTGGCGGGAGGAGCAATCGGAGTGCCGATAAAATCATTGTTCTTGCTATTTGAGAAATCACATAACTTGGTGTTCTCTTGAGTCATGATGACCACACAACAAGATTGCACTCAAAAACAGATCCGGCAAGAAAATGGCGAACGGAAAAAGAGGGGCGAATAAAACGGCAAATTTTTGTGAAGTGGGGGAGAGGAAAATGAGAGACAAATGGAAAATAATGTAAATTGCAAGGAGATGAGATTTGTGATTAGGAACCTTTATATGTTCAAGATCCTCCCTGGCAATGGTGCCAGAAATTCCTTTTGATGTCGCTTGAAGCTACGCTGGTATTTCCCCAAAGAGGAAGGGATGATGCAGCACAGCGGCGGTAGGTATTTCCCTCAGATATGAAACCAAGGTTATCGAACCAGTAGGAGAACCAAGCAACACAACATAAACAGCCCCTGCACACATATAACAAATCCTCGCAACCCGACGTGTTAAAGGGGTTGTCAATCCCTTCCGGGTACGGCGCCTCAAGATAGGCAAACGGACGTGAGATAAATTGTAGTAGATTGATATATCAAACGCCAAACAAAATAAATAAGAATAAACTGCAGCAAGGTATTTTTGTTTTTTTGGTTTAATAGATCTGAAAATAAATGCAAAGGAAAAGTAGATCGCAAAGGCAAATATATGAGAAAGAGACTCGGGGGCCGTAGGTTTCACTAGAGGCTTCTCACGAGAAAAATAGCAAACGGTGGGTGAACAAATTACTGTTGGGCAATTGATAGAACTTCAAATAATCATGACGATATCCAGGAAATGATCATTACATAGGCATCACGTCCAAGATTAGTAGACCGACCCTGCCTGCATCTACTACTATTACTTCACACATCGACCGCTATCCAGCATGCATCTAGCGTATTAAGTTCATGGAGAAACGGAGTAATGCAATAAGAACGATGACATGATGTAGACAAGATCTATCTATGTAGAGATAGACCCCATCGTTTTATCCTTAGTAGCAATGATACGTACGTGTTGGTTCCCCTTCTGTCACTGGGATCAAGCACCATAAGATCGAACCCACTACAAAGCACCTCTTAAAACCAAATATCAGAGAAGAAATACGAGGCTATAAGAGATCATGCATAAACATTCCCACGAGTTCCCAAAAAAAAAATTTGTATCAAATTGGAGCTAGTAACCAATCCCAACATGGAAGTATTGAAAAAACTTATATAGAGAGACATTCTATTGATTCGCGAAATGGCTCGTCGATCCAAATGAATCATTCTTCTGGTCTCTCTCTGCCCCCCCGCCCCAAAACTGACCCACGACACAGCGCCCATTCGTTTCGCGCGCGGGAAGGCAACGAAGTTCAGTTCAAACCCGCGATGGCTACTGAATAACCTCCTTTGATTTTTTTTATAATAAACCCTTTGACCTTTTTCTTCGTTCGCCAAATCTTCTTCAGTTCTATCCAAGCTCGGTTTTGTCTGAATCAAACGGAACAAGGCTAGGATCCTAATCTCTATTCCTTCCTCCTTGGCGTCAGATAACTCCAA
The DNA here is from genome assembly GCF_002575655.3 of Aegilops tauschii subsp. strangulata. Lineage (NCBI taxonomy): Eukaryota > Viridiplantae > Streptophyta > Magnoliopsida > Poales > Poaceae > Aegilops > Aegilops tauschii. The sequence continues at coordinate 113,226,205 of NC_053035.3, forward strand.
TAAAGCATGACTGAAGTAGATATAAAACGTGTCGAAGAGCAATAGACTCTTTTTTTTTATAGAGCTTATCATTGTCATTGATTGACCAGCATGACTTATGGATTGCATTTTATACTGGAGAGATCGGTGAAGAAGTGGAACTAAAGGATACTATATCTTCTGCATCCCGAAACAAATCAAATGATGTATCAGCGTCGAGATCAAAGAAACTCAAATAACTTTCATGGATATAAAAAGATAAAACTGATCATAAACTCAAAGTTCATCAGATCCCAACAAACACACCACAAAAGATTTACATCATATGGATGTCCAAGAGACCATTGTATTGAGAATTCAGCGAGAGAGAGGAAGCCATCTAGCTACTAACTATGGACCCGAAGGTCTACAAAGAACTACTCACTCATCATCGGAGAGGCACCAATGGAGGTGGTGAACCCCATCCGCGATGGTGTCATAGATTGGATCTGGTGGTTCTGGACTCTGCGGCGGCTAGATCAATATTTCGTCGACTCCCCTAGGGTTTTGGGAATATTGGGGTATTTATAGAGAAAAGAGGCGGTCCGGGGGCACCCGAGGTGGGCACAACCCACCAGGGCGCGCCTGGACCTCCTGGCGCGCCCTGGTGGGTTGTGCTCTCCTCGGAGCAACCCCCCAGGCATAGCCAGGGCCCATTACGTGTCTTTTAGTCCATAAAAAATCTCCGTGGAGTTTTGTTGCATTTGGACTCCGTCTGATATTGATTTCCTGCGATGTAAAAAACATGCAGAAAACAGCAACTGGCACTTGGCACGATGTCAATAGGTTAGTACCAAAAAATGATATAAAATGACTATAAAATGATTATAAAACATCCAAGATTGGTAATATAACAGCATGGAACAATAAAAAATTATAGATATGTTGGATACGTATCATAGTGTCGCGTTAGTAGCATCCTGCAGAAGTGATTGGATCAATGATTGACCATAATGGGCTTTAGCGTTGATATTTTGAAAGACATGGTTGCTTGTTAGTATGCTTGAGTATTGATGTCTTCTTGTCAAATTATAGACTATTGCTTTGAATCATTCAAGTCCAAATGTCCATGCTACAAATAAAAGAATTATGTGATGAATATGATAGGTAGCAATCCACATCAAAAATTCTGTTTTTATCATTTACCTACTCGAGGATGAGCAGGAATTAAGCTTGGGGATGCTTGATACGTCTCCAACGTATCTATAATTTTTATTGTGCTATGCCATTATAGTATCAATCTTGGATGTTTTATATACACTTACAAGCAATTATATATCATTTTTTGGGACTAACCTATTAACTTAGTGCCCAGTGCCAGTTGCTATTTTTTTGCTTGTTTTTGACTTTGTAGAATATCAGTACCAAATGAAGTCCAAATGCCATGAAACTTTTTGGAGATTTTTTCTGGCAATAAGAGACCCTGGAAGCTTCAGGAGGGGACGAGAAGACGGAGCAGTAGCCCACAAGGCACCAGGGTACACCCAGAGGGGTAGGGCGTGCCCTGGTACCTTGTCGGGCCCACAAGGCTCCATTTGACCTAACTCCGCCTATATAAATTCTCTAAAATCCAGAAACCAATGGGGGAGTCCATGAAATACTTTTTCTGCCGCCGCAAGCCTCTCTTCTCGAGAGATCACATCTAGAGACCTTTTCTGGCACTCTGCCGGAGGGGCATTCATCACGGAGGGCTTCTACATCAACACCAAAGCCTCTCCGATGATGCGTGAGTAGTTTACCATAGACCTATAGGTCCATAGTTAGTAGCTAGATGGCTTCTTCTCTCTCGATGTTCTTCAATGCAATGTTCTCCTTGATGTTCTTGGAGTTCTATCCGATGTAATTATTTTTTGTGGTGTGTTTGTTGGGATCCGATGAATTGTGAGTTTATGATCAGATCTATCCATGAATCTTATTGGAGTTTTCTCTGAACTCTTTTATGCATGATTTTTATAGCTTCGTATTTCTTCTCCTATCTGTTGATTTGGTTTGGCCAACTAGATTGATTTATCTTGCAATGGAAGAGGTGCTTTGTGATGGGTTCGATCTTGCGGTGCTCAATCTGAGTGACAAAAAGGGACACGACATGTATGTATCATTGCTATTAAGGGTAAAAAGATGGGGTTTATTCATATGTGAGTTTATCTTGTCTACATCATGTCATCTTACTGAAGGCAATACTCCGTTTCTTGTGAACTTAATACACTAGATGCATGCTGGATAGCGGTCGATGTGTGGAGTAATAGTAGTAGATGCAGAATCGTTTCGATCTACTTATGTTGGACGTGATGCCTATATACATGATCATTGCCTTGGATATCGTCATAATTATTTGCTTTTCTATCAATTGCCCAATACTACTTTGTCCACCCACTGTATGCTATTTTCTCGAGAAAAGCCTCTACTGAAAACTATGCCCCCCGGGTCTATCTTTTAGCATATAAAAATCCTAAAAATACTTGCTGCAATTTTTACTTTACTTTATTTTATTTTATATTTTGTGTGATCTATTTATCTATTACCATACAATTTAATCTTGCAATTGACCGCCAAAGGATTAACAACCCCTTGTTCGCGTTGGGTGCGAGGACTTGTTGTTTGTGTACAAGTACTGTTTACATAGTGTTGCTTGCTTCTCCTACTGGACTGATAATCTTGGTTTTCATAACTGGGGGAAATACTTATCTCTATTTTACAGCATCATCCCCTCCTCTTCTGGGAAATCCCAACGCAGGTCACAAGTAGCAATATGGCGTGGCTAATATGTGAGGACGACCGAGCACATGACACATTTGTAATGAGTGCATACCAATCGACGTTGCACGTCCTATTGCGTGCGAGCCAAGCCGGATACACCCCGCACATCGGACTGGGAAAAGTGATCCTTGACATGCCGAGCAGACACCTCCATCCACCCAGGATCCCAACCATGACATACACACCCACCAAGCCAGTACGAGTGTGCGCCTGACTGGTGCAAGTGAAAGATGGTTGGATGGGTAGCCCTCGTGGCCGACTGGCTCAATCTCATTTTTTTCACTCGCACGAACCAAACAAACTGACCCATGCACCTATCTCGTCAGATCACACGAGCAAAACAGCTGGACACACACACATGTGGCCAAGTCGCACAAATGAAGCACACACGACGAGGTTGGTTCGATCGGGCCAGGCGGGGCCTGCATCGCATGCGAGGCAACACGTGAGAGAGCCCACACGGGCGTGCCCGACAACGCCCCAAGACTATGGCCACGGGCACACCCGCGGTTCATGTTGGAAATATGCCTAGAGGCAATAATAAATTTGTTATTATCATATTTTCCTTATTCTTAATAAGTGTTTATTCTCCATGCTATAGTTGTATTAACCGGAAACTCAAATACATATGTGGATACATAAACAAATATTGTGTCCCTAGCAAGCCTCTACTAGACTAGCTCATGATTAAAGATGGCTAAGGTTTCCTAACCATGGACATGAGTTGTCATTTAATAACGAGGTCATATCACTAGGAGAAAGATGTGATGGACAGAACCAATCATAAGCTTAGCATCTGATCGTTTCACTAAATTTAAATTGTTACATCTTTCTTAATGTCAAGTATATGTTCCTTAGACCATGAGATCATGCCACTCCCTAGTACCGAAACAATGCTTTGTGGGCATCAACCGTCACTTCGTAGCTGGGTGATCATAAATGTGCTCTTCAGGTATCTCGGAAGGTACTAGTTGGGTTGCATGGATCAAGACTGGGATTTTTCACTCCATGTGATGGAGAGATATCTCTAGGCCCTCTCGATAATACAACATCCGAAGTATCTTGAAATCATGTGACTAATGTGTTTGGTCACGGGGATATTGCATTACTAAACGAGTAAAAAGAACTTGCCGGTAATAAGACTAAACTAGGTGCCGACGATCGAATCTCAGGCAAGTAACATATCGCCAGACAAAGGGAATTGTATACGGGTTTATCTGAATCCTTGACATCATGGCTCAACCAATGAAATATCTTTGTGGAATATGTGGGAACCATTATGGTATCCATGGTCCTGCTATTGGTTATTGATCGAAGAGGAGTCTTGATCATGTCCACATATTCTCGAACCCGTAGGGTCACACACTTAATGTTCGGTGCCGCTAGGGTTTGATGAGATAATCTCTACTCCTAATGGACGAGTTGGTTGAACAGTCCCACCACTTTCGTCTGGCTTTTTTCATCTGGTTTTCTTCATCCCACCTCCCACCACCCCCCTCCCACCGGTTTTCCTCTTTTCTCGTCTGACCGGCAATACCCAATGTATTTATGGTAATCAATCACAATTAATCCATGTATGGTAAGGCTATAAACTCAGAAATCTCAAATATGATAATTATAGTAATAAATAAATCCAGGTATGGTAAGGCCATAACTCAGGAAATTTCGAATATGGTAATTATTCTCTTCACTTCATACGCCCCACCCCATCGATCGAAGGTCTCCCCCAGCGCACGGCCCACCCATTTTTCCCACCTCCTGATTTGGTAAGTGATGATTCAATCATGTAATTCCCCCACACAAAAAAGAAGAAAGATTCAATCACGTAATTTATATTCCTTATTATCCACATTACCATTCAATCACCTAAAAGATGAGAAGGACTCCCCTTACGCACCAAATCGTGTAATTTTATATTCCTATCACTATTTACATTCCCTTTTTCACCATGAATCAACCGCCATTTCTCCCTGTCTCTCGTATAGGCGGCAGCGCCGCACGACGAGGCAAACGCAGCGGCGCAGACGAAAGCAAAGAGGAGGATCGACAATGGTCTAGCAACGAAGAAAGCACGTAGCGGCAGCAAGCAACAGATCATCCATCAGCGTCGTTTTCTCCTCAAGGTACGAAACGACCCCCTTCTCTGTGCCTCTATGGACGTCCTGCTACTGTCACTACAAAAAAAGACACATCCGTGACATTTTGGGCTGAACGAATTTTTTTTCTGTCATACTTATGACACTTCTAGGACGATAATTGTGACAAAACATGGTAGCATCATAGATGTGGTGGGGTCCTACTTCTATGACAAAAAATCATGACAGAAAATGGGCTTTTCGTCCTGGGCGGGCCGGAGACGCGGCTGCATGACATTCTTTGGGTCGTCCATGACGGAAAAACCGTGGTAGAAGCGAGGGCGAGGAAAATATCGGGGTGTTCCCGATTAGGGTGGGTGGTCGGGGCCGAGCGATGCGCGTTTCTCTCGTACACGCACGCGCGTGGGTGCGAGGCGTTGGGCTCTAACTGAACCCGAGCGAGGCGTTGGGCTCTAACTGAACCCGAGCGATTGCACTGCAGGCTACGCGTTACTGAACCCAAGCGATCAATCAATGGCTGTTAACTGAACCCGATCGAGCGATTCCTTTGCTACTGCTGCTAACTGAAGCCAATCAATGTTGCCTCTCGATGAACAGTGAGCGTTGCTGGGGGGGTTTGGATGAACAGTTCCCGGTGGGGGTGGATGAATAGGACCCCGTGGCGTTGCCTCTAGATGAACAGTGAGTGTTGCTAGGGGGTTTGGATGAACAGTTCCCGGTGGGGGTGGATGAACAGGACCCCGATGTTCGAGCCGGTTGGGGCTGGATGAATAGGACCCCGTGGAGGGCAGGATGAACAGTAGACGGTGGAGGGCGGGATGAACAGTAGCCCGTGGAGGGGTGGTTGAACAGGAGCACGTGGAGAGGGCTGGTTGAACAGTAGCCGGTGGAGTAGCGCGCGGTGGAGGCTGGATGAACAGGAGCCCATGGATGAACAGTCGCAGGTGGAGGCTGGAGGAGGTCGACGGTGGATGAACAGTAGCCTGTGGAGGCTGGAGGGGGTCGACGGTGGAGATGAACAGTATCCCGTGGAGTCCCGTTTTGCAGTACGCCACACCCCTCCCGATGAACATGACCCCCGCTTCGACCGTAGCGCTCCAACACAAGTCCGTTTCCTCCGTTTTGCGGTACGCCACACCCCTCTCGATCAACAGGACCCCGTTTTGACCGTAGGAGGTCTGCTTCCTCCATTTTGCGGTACGCCAAACCCCTCCCGATGAATAGGACCCCGTTTCGAATGTGGCCGGTCGAACACAAGGCCGTTTCCTCCGTTCTGCCGTACGCCAGGCCTCGTTTCCATCGGCTGTTCCATCCAAGCCCTCCCGATGAACACGACGACGCATTCCGTTCCTACCCAGCCGGTTGGCTCCCCATGAACACGACGACAACGATGTTTCTCCGTTTCGACCTAGCCATGTGTACGAGCCCTGGCCATACGTTTGCGCGAGTAGGCATTCGAGACCCTGCCCGTACGTACGTGCGTGGTCGTATTTTCTTTCGTGCACACTGGCCGCTGTACGTACCTGTACATGCTACGTGCGCGCCTCTACTACGACACGTGCGCGCCTCTACATCAACCAGTATGTACGTACACGTTCGCGACTAGAATGACAACACTACGTACGCTTCGACCAGGTGGGTCCCGACTGTCAGGCACTTCCTTGCGTGCGAAGATGTAGCTGGTGGGTCCCAGCAGTCAGGTGGGCGAATCATTTTTTTTGCCCGGATGCACTTCCTTGCGTGCGAAGATGTAGCTGGTAGGTCCCAGCAGTCAGGGGGAAACATTTTTTTCGTGAAATACAGTTGCCTGTCCGGTGGGTCCCTACTGTCAGGTGGAGGAATAGTTATTTTGCGCGTAATAAGGAGGCACTTCCTTGTTGCGGCCGTGGACCCAGCTGTCAACCTCTCCACGTACAGTCCACGTCCGATGAAAGCCGTTCCTTGACCACGTTGACCACGCCGCGCCGAGAGCACCAGGGCGGTAGACGACAGCGAGGCCTAGGAAGGGGACGACGCGGAGCCGGGGAAGACGCGGCAGTGGAAGCCCGCCCGGAGAGGAGTACGAGGGTTCACTGGTTCGGCTGCGGTGTGAGGCTGCCGTCACCATAGGGCCTGGCCAGCGGTGGGAATAGTAGGGGGTGGTGAGGCCTCCACGGCAGCACAGCCGGCCACGGGAGGCAGGAGCATGCGGCACGACTGGCGTTGCTTTGGGCGGCTGGAGCAACAAGACCAGATGTTGAAGAAGCACTACGGCCGTTGGATGGACATCGTACGGTCACTGGGGCTAGAATCGTGCATATTTACTAAGTTGACAAAGCCCTTCGTCCCCGTAAACTTAGTAGGCCCACAAGTCAGCCTGCCACTATACTGGGTCCCAGCTAGCAGGGGGTGTATTCATTTTTTTTGTGCGTAATAAAGACACACTTCCTTACGTGCGAAGATATAGCTGGTGGGTCCGAGCTGTCAGCGGCGGTAACGTTTTTTCGCGAAAGACAGAGGCTGTTTCGGTGGGTCCCAGATATCAGGTGGAGGAATCATTATTTTGCGCGTAATAAGGAGGCATTTCCTTGCGTGCGGCCGTGGACCCAGCTGTCAGCCTCTCCACGTACAGTCCACTTCAGATGCATGTCGGTCGTTGACCACGTTGACCAGGCCGCGCCGAGAGCACCAGGGCGGTCGACGACGGCAAGGCCTAGGAAGGGAACGACATGGAGGCAGGGAAGACTCGGCAGTTGTTTCCCACGCGGAGGGGAGTACGACTGTACGAGGGTTTACTGGTTCGTCTGCCGTCGCCGGAGAATAACAGCAGGTGTGGGTGAGTAGAGGGATGGCCAGGCTAGCGATGGGAGTACAGTGGGGCGGTGAGGCCTGCGCGGCCGCACAGCCGGACGCGGGGAGGAGGGAGCAGGCAGTCCCGCCGGCGCTTGTTTGAGCGGCTGGAGCGGGAAGAGCAAAGATTGAAGAAGCACGACGGTCGTTGGATGGACATCCAACAGTCACTGCTTGTGCGTCAACATTTTTTTTAGGAAAGCCTCAAATCTGTGGAAAACAGCATACAGCCCATCTGCCATTATTTCTAATAATTTACAGCCCATTTGCTAATTCTTAAGGTTTTTTTTGGAGCCCGTATTCTTTTTGTTAGCATTACAGCCCATATTGTGGCCACGGTTAAAAGATTATACGAAATTTTGCATATTTCGGTGCGGTCCGAACTGTTTTTAATCCCGAAATTTCGAGTCACATTCAAACTGATTTTAAAAATAAATGTATATCAATATAAAATCCAACAAATTGTCCATACATAAAAATTAATGCAATTTAAAATCCCAAAATGAAAAAAAAGAAATTTGAAACTAATTGCCGGTTTGATGTGTTTTAAAAATGTACAACTCATTTCTCATTACTGATAGGCCATTTTCTCGTCCAGCCGAATGAAGGTCTCCTCGTCTTGAAAGATTTTCAGCCCAACAGGCCTGACAAAGCGACTTACTTGGCAAATCACAAAAAAAACTGGGCTAGCCATTTTCAGAAAGAAAAAAACTACTGGACTGGTCTGTGGTAAACATAAAAGAGAAGGCTGTCTAGACAGGCCAGAGTGCCCCGCACAGCCCAGTTGACACCCTGCTTCTGTCTCAAAAACAAATTAGATAAATGCCACTCCAATTATGGCGATTCATAAAAATGCCATTGCAATTTCTAAACTTTGAAAAATGCCACTGCAATTTTTGCAAACTTTGGAAAACGCCACTGCAATTTGCAAACTTTGAAAACGCCACTCCAGACTTCGAAAAATGCCACTGGAAATGGCATGAAATGGCATTTTTCAAAGTTTGGAAATTGCAGTGGCATTTCTCGGAAACACCAGATTTGGAGTGGCATTTATCAAATTAACCCAAAACAAAAATAACTGGGCGAGCTGTTGGGTCCCTGGTGTCAGCCGCTCGTTGTGCAATTCTCTCGTTTATTGACTACGTTGACAATGGCATGGGACCCAGATGTCAGAAATCCATTAGGAGGAGCCATTTTTTTCTTGGCTTGAAATAAGGAGGCACTTGCTTGCATACTGCCATGACCTTGGCGGGTCCCTGCTGTCATCCTCTCCACGTACAATCAGCTCCTGATTGTGTACGCGTCAACTTGGTAGGCCCACAAGTCAGCCTCTAAACCTGTGGAGGACAAATACAACCCATTTAAAAAAATAACAACCCATTCCATACGTTCAAATGGAAAGTCCAACATTTAGAGCAAAGTAACAGGTCTGATCCACATATAGAGTACTGAACTTCCACGTTGGCAACCATCATAGCCAAGTTAACTATCTACTCCCACTAATACTCTAGTAGCGTACAAGTACTAACTAGACGATGTCGGCCGCCATCTGCGATACACGCTAAACGCCGGCACCGGCGTCCTCCGCCTCGCCTCGGACTTGCCAAAGGTGCGATAGGGCGCGTTGCTCGCGCGCGTTGGCCCTTTCCATGCCGGCGTGGTCCACCGAAGCTTCGGCTTCTAAGCGGGAAACCCACTTGACGAGCTGGTAGTAAAAATCGGTATCGCGAACGCGTGCGTGCCCGACAGCCTCCAGGGCTATTTGCTGGGCGCCGGCCTTCACGTAGTCGGCCCAGTTGCTGGCACTCTGCTCGCGACTCAGAACGTCGGTCCACTGCTGCTCCATGTCCCGCTGGCGGCGCAAATCGGTGATACACTGCTCCTCCGCCAAGCGCTCGCGCTCCAACAACTCTTGCTCCTCCGCCAGGCGGTCGCGCTCCAACAACTCCTCGATCTCTGCATTGCCATCTAAAGACCGATAGAATGCCTCCTCCCTCCGTCTGCCTTCCGGTGAAAAACCGAACACTAGTTCCGGCGGCGACCGCCTCTTGTGTCGCCTATCGCGGACGGGCGGGGGCATGGCGGACGTGGCGAGAGCGAGGATAAGTGGCAAGCGATGTCAGGCCGGTGGGGGCTTATGAGGATAGGGCGAGTTGGGTGATGGTGCCACTGGAGAAGCCTGGGAAACAGTAATTATAGGCGGAAGGTAGGCGAACTAGCATGTCGCGGGAAACGCGACGGTCATCGCGGTCATCAGAATTCAATGCATAAGCACGCATGGCTTAGCACGTCAGCTTGCCGTGGAAAACTAGAAAAACTGAAATTATGACTATGTCGTCCCGTCCCTTCAATGGTGTGTCCCGTCCGTGCTGGGTCGCACGCCGGCCTGACGGTCAAACGAGTGCACTGGAATCATCCAGATGAGGTACTCCCTCCTTGTCAAAAATGATCCACCACTCATCATCTACCTTGGTTGGTTAGATTTTTGAATTAAGCCCTGCAAACCGGAAAGGAGGTAGTATGTGTGTGATCCGCTATTTATTCGTGTAGGATCGAGTAGGTCGTTTTTTGAATTGAGCCCTGCAAACCGGAAAGGAGGTAGTACGTGCGTGATCTGCTATTTATCCGTGTAGGATCGAGTAGGTCGGATAGTGTATGTGTAGGATCGAGTAGGTCGGATGGTGTACGTGTACGATCGCATTAGCTGATGAACGTTTGCTGGGAGATAAGGCATTTGCGAACGTTTTTGCTGGCAGTTTCTTCAGATTCGCATGGCATTTTCTTCAGAGCAGCTTGTCCGTTTCTTCAGAGGTAGGCATTTTTATTTAAAAAAACTACCACTTTGGATCTTGCGTCGGAAGTAAAACTACCAGGAGCGCATTAGTAGGCTAGCTAGTGATCGATCAGTAACTTGTAAACACTGAGCGAACAGAAATAAGGAACTGTTAGTAACTTGTTAACACGAGAACACAGAAATAAGGATCATGCTGTGCACAGCAGTAAGAGCCGATCCGTTCAAAATGTCCACACGAGACTCACAGGCCTGGCATTGTAATATGTTCACATTAGTAGCCCAAATTCAAAACCAACTAGTACGATTCCCATACATAAGATCAACATGTTACTGCATCTCAATGATTCACATATCATATATAAATATGTAGCTCCAAAAGCAAAGATCTAGAAAAAACATTTGTTCTTCCTACTAACATGGATGCTTCTCTTGGCCAACATTCAGTACAGACTGAAAGACAAATTTGTTTGTGAAGTCTACAATTCCTCTTGCAAACGTAAGTGGTTTCACCAACAGCTGGAACCATGAGAATGAACCACACATGATGGAGGAACATCCGCTGCAATATGATTTGGTCTTCTCTCGATCACACGGCGAGACTATTTTCGGAATACAAACTTTAACTTAGGCAAAATGATGCCCATTGTATAATAACACCAAAGCAATGAAGCACCTAGTGTTGGCCAATAAATAGTACAGTACTACTTTTCTGCAGTCCATGAAGTGACTATCCAATCTTTCTGTGTCTATTTTCAAATGGCACTGCATGAAGTGACTATACTATTCTCTTGTGCAGTTCAACCAAAATTGCGGTCACTTTGTGTGTTTGCCAAATAGCAATGGGCAGACATGGTGACTGTCATCTACTGAAGGTAGCAATTTGTCGAGTTCCCAACCGCTCTTGGAATTACAAGAACTATCAAGTTGTTGCTATCTTCGACAAGCTTGTTGCCGTCCTTTGTGGTTCGACTGGATGGATATTGCTCAAAAATCAGTTTCTATACACGGATGTGTACTGTGATGCAATTGAATACGTGGATCTTGTGTTTGCTGCCACCACTCGAGGCACTGTTTTTGCATGGGTTCCTCGTAGTTTCGGTACATTTGTCGTCCACCGTAATTATAATTGTTTCATCCACATGCATGCGAGTTAGCAAGTTTCCCTTCTCTACTAATTAACCTTCTTCTTGTGTTTCCAAGGTCCTGTGAACATTCCACCACCTATACTTGAAAAATTTTATAACCAAGGGGGAGATGACGATGGTGATGATCACGAGCATGAGGACAAGGAGGGCCCATATACTCAGTGGCGCCTGGCAACTTCCGATGGATCACCCCTTCTTGTCTGTATACAGCCCACTGCTGATGTTACTACTAAGGAAGCAGGTGTTGTCTCCCATGGTGGCACTCTCCGGACCTATTCCAACACCCGTTGCATGGTATTCGGGATGGATACTACTGTGCTAGCGCCAACACCTTCTCCCTGGTACAGTATTGATAGTCTTGGAGAAAACTCTCTCTTCCTTGGACAAAACTATCCAATGATGGTGAAAGTCGATCCAGCTGCTGTTGACACAACATTACTACCATTTATGAGAAGCAACTGTATCTATACGTCGGACATTTCGGTGGTTACCGACCCTGGTCCTGATATAGTAGGCCGCTTCAGCCTGGATGATTAGTCTTGCGTTGGCCTCGAGATTTACAATAGCTGGCCCTTCCCAGAGAATCACTTGTGGTTCAAAGCAAGCGTTTCCAACGCCGAGGATCGGTTGAGTTGAAGTTCATTTCATTGCTTGTTATTTGTTGTGTGATGAAAACTTTAGTATTTATAATGTATCCTCGTTGTCGTTGTGGGTTGATGACCTGTTGTATGTAATAAAATGATATGCCTGTGATAAACTTACTAAATTTATGAATGGCTATCGAGTCGCTTCTCTGAGTGGGTGCTGCGACGAGGCAAAAAATATATTTTCCAAATACATAATTGTACGCGCATTGCAACAGGTTATCGGATGAGGCCAATCAATCAACAATAGTACACTATTTGTACTAGCTTCACATGCTGCACTATCTCTACGTCTACGTACGTAATACAACAAGTTTTAAACTTGAGACCAGCCACCCATCCTCACAAAGAAAACTTTTTAACCTAGCACAGACTCCAGGAAATTTGTCCACAGTGTGAGGTGGGCCATATGTTAATGTGTTCGCTGTACATAACCAGCACCTCGAATCCTCGATACTACTACTATAAGTAGTACTAGGAGTAGTAGGGTGGCATGGGCCAGAACAAGCATTCACGTCCAGGAGTACGGCACACGCCACCAGCACGACTTCCATCTGACACCATATTTCTTGGAGTCCGTGCTATAGCAATCTCTTCAACCTAGTCGTTTCTCTAACTCAGCCATCGCGCGGCGGGCGAGGTGGGGGTTTGCCGATAGTCGGTTTCCTCAACTGCGGTCCCACTTGTAAGGCCAACTCCAAGGCACGACCCCAAACGGACCTCCGTTTTGCCCGGATTCTGTCCGTATGGGTAGGGCAATGGGGTCATGTCCGGGCCATTTCTCGAATGCGGTGGTCGTGCGCCGAACGCGCGACTGCATCCCGGCCGCGTACATTTTTCTTTGCAAACACATATCTTTTTTTCATCATTGATTTTTTGGTACATGGAAATACATCACCAAAATTTTGACTAGAAAAGCAAGACCAAAGAAAACAAGAACCACAAGAATACATTTTAGAAGATATCCAACTTCCATAACTGCTCCTGTAAGTTGGATTAGTGCCTTCTCGATGCATTCATTGTTGATCTGCGGAGGCTCGATCTTGCGTGCTTCTTTCTTCTTCGAGTGTAAAGAAGTAGACGTGTCTAGCCTCTATTCTATCAACAAGTGCACTAGTCTCATCTCTAGCCTCTATGCTAGCTAAAAGTGCTAGAACATCTACTAAATTGCGCTCTATCAATATATCATTGTACTCTTCTTCCCAATACCAAAACTTGCATCCATTCTACACAATAAAATTTTAAGTTAGCACAACTGGTCTAATCCGAGAGCACAACCGAAGATTTGGTCGAGTTCTTCCTCCTTTTGCCGGCACGTGGGACATCCAGCATCCAGGTCGTGTCATGCAAGAAAATAGAGTGGTAGGTGAAGCCACGTGATGTGCATCTTGGGTTAAACTGTAAATAGAATCTTACTACTCTTGAGTAACTCCAAAAGCGGCCACCGAAGATCATTATTGGATTTGTTTTTCATCACCAGCATGTCGAGGTGAAAGATGTGCAGGTTCAGTGGGTCCTCTTGCGTTTTCACTGACATGTGGGACCGCATATGAGCAAACAGACGATGGGCTCCGAGCGTCTGCTGGCTGGCTGAGAAGAGAGATAGAGGAGGGCTGAGCACGGACTCCAGGAAATTTGTTCTACGTACTCGATATAGTGGAGTAACCAGCACCTCGATACAGTGGGGTGGCATGGGCCATAACTAGCACTCATGTCTAGCAGTACGGCACACGCCACCCACACGAGTCCCATCCGACACCAATTTTCTTGGAGTCCGTGCTAGCTACAGCCATCTCTTCTCCCTCCTGTTTTCTCAGCCATCGCGCGGTGGACGGGGTGGGGGTTTGCCGATAGTCGGTTTGCTCAACTTCGGTCCCACTTGTAAGTGAAAATGCAACACAGCACGCATTCCCCCTTGAGTGGTGTGCCGGACAAACCGTGTGGGGGTGCGACGCGAACACGGCAGGCTTTTCCTTTTGAACTTGTAACTTGTAAAATTTGGTTCTGCTCCATGGGGCGACCGATAGATAGAAATAACGATTTTCCCTAGAGTAATGAGAAGTTTGGTTCTGGCGCGGTTCATGCATGGAGTACGTAGGAAAATTATGAAGTTGATGCGAAAGGTAAGATAATTACTAGTAGTACCATATACTACTACATGGATTTGACGGAAAGATAAAGATACATACGGATCCATCAACGACATCCTCACGCCCTAGTGCACCGGGTCACCAACCGGCGTGTGAGGAGCAGCGGCGTTGGCGGCAAGCTCAACGTGCTTCTGAACAATGCCGTCCAAGAAGGCCATCGTCCTATCGTCCTCCTCTTGCATGTAGTAGTCCTTGTGGACGATTTGCACGTAGACTGATGGATTATGGATGGGCTTAGGCCCATATAAGACAATAATCCCTAGTTAATCTCTAAGGCCCATGCATGTGTACGGCAAGTGGTGGGAAGTGTGGGAAGTTTAGTCCCATACTGCTACAGTAAGAAGAGTGAGGCCTCTTTATAAGGGCTGCTCTACCACTTGCTATTGGGAGCTTGGGAATAGGAGTTGTACACGTGCGCTCCTCCTCCTCCGCCGCCCGCCTCGCCTCGCCTTGCCACGACGCGCACGCGTGCCGCAGGTTGCGGGAATGAGACGAGCCGAAGCTTATTTTTGCCGCTCAGGAATGGTTAATTAATCTCGTATTAATTAACAAGTCGCTTGCGGAAGCGCCACTGTCCGAGATGTTGGACCGTGGGCTGTTCGCGGACTCGGTCGTGGGCCTGGCCCAGGCCCATTTACCTGACGGCCTATATAAGAAGGTGATGGCCAGTGGAGTGAACCCTAACTCAGTTCACTCGCTCGCTCTCGTACAACCCTAGCCGTCATCTACTGTTCCTCTCGTTGTGCTGCCTCCGGCAATCCCATCCCGATGACCGCGTGCACGGTTGGTCGGGAGAGCAGGTGCCTCCAAAACCCTGTCGTTCGAGATCCTGCCCAGGAGAACGGCAATAAGGTTTTTGGGGAGCGTCTCGACGCGACTGCTCCCGATCCGTCCTTGTCTTCGTCCGCCTCTGCTTCCACTACTTCCTCTACATCGACTCCATGGCTGACGACGAAGTCGCCAAGAAGAAGGCCTTGGCTGATGCCGAGGCTGCTGCTGCTGCAGCTGCGTTGGCCTGGCCAACCGGAGGGTATGACTCGTTCATCCCCTATTTGCTCATTCATGTGCTAGCCGTATATATGCTATTCATAGATGGTTCGGTTATATGTACTATACGTGCTCACATGCTTAGGTATCGGTATGAGATGCATACCGTATTTGCCATGTTTAGTGTCTACTCGTGGATTAGATTATTCGAGAAAGTGCTAATATTTCTAACAATCCAAAAACCTTATTTTAGGCACTTTTCGACTCATGGCTTCGCCGCTACTCTGAAACCGGAAAAGTTTACTGGAACGCATTTTAAGCGTTGGCAGACGAGGACCACCTTGTGGCTCACAGCAATGAACGTGTTCTGGGTTAGTGGTGTGTCTCCCACAGTAGTGATTGCTCCTGAACAGGAGAATGCGTTTAGGGAGGCAACCACCATCTTTCTGGGAGCCATTTTTACTGTGATAGGAGACAAGCTTGTGGATGCATATCTCCATATGCGCGTTGCCAAGAATTTGTGGGATGCGCTCGAAGCTAAATTCGGCGCAACCGATGCTGGAAGCGAGTTGTATGCTATGGAGCAGTTCCATGATTACAAAATGGTTGATAACCGTTCTGTATTGGACCAGGCCCATGAGATACAATGCATCGCTAAGGAGCTAGAGCTCCTGAAGTGTGAGTTACCGGACAAGTTTGTCGCGGGTTGCATTATTGCAAAACTCCCTCCTGGATGGAGAAACTTTGCTACTTCTCTCAAGCACTTGAGACGTGAATTCTCTGTTGAGGATGTCATCGGTCATCTAAGTGTTGAGCAGAACTCGAGAGCAAAGGACTCACACGTGAAAGGGGCAGAGGGTTCTTCTAGCGCCAATATGGTGCAGAAGAACTCCCACAAGTTCAAGGGAAAGAACTCTGTCCAGCAGAATACTACCTTCAAGAAGAAGGGTAAGAAGAAAAACAAGAAGGATGAGGGCTGCTTTACTTGTGGTTCGGTTGAACATTGGGCAAACAAGTGCCCAAACAAGTATAAGAAGCCAGGACAGGACGCAAAGTCTATCAATGTGACTCTGAGCAACAATGATACGGCATCAGGGTATGGTAATCTGTTTACCATACTTTCAGTTTGTCAGTCCATCGATTGGTGGGTTGACACTGGGGCCAATATTCATGTGTGTGCTGATGTGTCCTTGTTTTCTTCTTACCAGGTCACACGAGACTGTTCGTCCTGATGGGGAATGGCTCGCATGCTTATGTTCATGGTGTTGGCACGGTAGATCTGAGGTTTACTTCGGGAAAGATCGTGCAACTGAAGAATGTGCAGCATGTTCCCGCCATCAACAAGAATCTTGTTAGTGGCTCCCTTCTATGTAAAGAAGGGTTTAAGTTAGTATTTGAGTCTAACAAAGTAGTCATATCTCGTTATGGACTATTTGTTGGAAAAGGATATGATTGTGGTGGTTTGTTCCGCCTTTCCCTAGAGGATTTCGTAATAAAGTCGTGAACCAAATTCATTCCAATGTGAACGAATGTGAGGTTTGGCATTCACGTCTTTGTCACATAAATTTCAGTTGTATGATGCGTCAAAGGATCGATATAGTTGACTAGAGGGGGGTGAATAGGCAACTAACAATTTTTAGCTTTTCTTTACCAATTTAAACTTTGCATCAAAGTAGGTTGTCTAGATATGCAACTAGGTGAGCAACCTATATGATGCAACAACAACAAGCACACGAGCAAGCAAGGGATATATCACAAATAAGCTTGCACAAGTAAAGGCACGAAATAACCAAGAGTGAAGCCGGTGAAGAGGAGGATGTGTTATCGAAGTTCCTTCCCTTTGAGGGGAAGTACGTCTCCGTTGGAGCGGTGTGGAGGCACAATGCTCCCGAAGAAGCCATTTGGGCCACCGTATTCTCCTCACGCCCTCACACAATGCGAGATGCCGTGAATACACTATTGGTGCCCTTGGAGGCGGCGACCGAACCTTTACAAACAAGGTTGGGGCAATCTCCACAACTTAATTGGAGGCTCCCAACGACACCACGAAGCTTCACCACAATGGACTATGGCTCCGCGGTGACCTCAACCGTCTAGGGTGCTCAAACACCCAAGAGTAACAAGATCCGCTAGGGATTAGTGGGGGGAATCAAATTTCTCTTGGTGGAAGTGTAGATCGGGGCCTTCTCAACAATCCCGAGCAAATCAACAAGTTTGATTGGCTAGGGTGAGAGATCGGGCGAAAATGGAGCTTGGAGCAACAATGGAGCTTTTGGGGAAAGAGGTAGGTCAACTTTGGAGAAGAAGACCCCTTTTATAGAGGGGCGAACAATCCAACCGTTACCCCCCTAAACAGCCCCGCAGAGGGCGGTACTACCGCAGGTGTGGGCGGTACTACCGCTGTGGCCAGCGGTACTGCCGTGCAGTCTGGGAGGGCTGGCGAGAGAGCAGGAGTTGGACCCAAAGCGGTACTACCGCGGTGGTGGGGCGGTACTACCGCTCATGAGTGGCACTACCGCTCTACTGCCGCTGCTTAGTGCCGCACAATCCGACACGAGAAGCGACCCCCTCGAGTCGACGTGCTAGGAGCCTGGTACCGCAGCGGTACTACGGCTGAGGACCCACCGGCGGTACTACCGCTTCCAAGCGGTACTGCCGCGTGTGACTCCTAAGCGGTATTACCGCTAGGCACCGCGGTACTACCGCTGGGACCAAATGAAGCACATAGGAAGGGGAATGAGCTCTCCATTGAAGCGGAAAGGCTTACAGGGTGTGAAGAGGATGTGTACGTGTTGATTCCACCCTAGCCTTACCAAAGCGGACCCCCTCTTGATAGTACGGTGACTCCTACGGAACTAGTTCACCAAAAAAGAAACGAAAGAGCTACACCATCTTGAATAACACTCCGAGGGAAAAGAAATCGTCTCGTGCCAAAGGATGAATCTCTGAAATGCTCAAAGCACACGATTAGTCCACAAACATGTTGTCATCAATCACCAAAACTACATCTAGAGAGATATGCCTTAATAATCTCCCCTTTTTGGTGGGTTCATGACAACCAGGGATTTGCACAAGGATACGACACGAAAGTAAAGATACTAAGAACTACAAAATATAGACGGGCTCCCCCTGAATGTGTGCACCTAGTTAGTAGTGCCTTTGGAATGCAAGACACACACATTAGGATCAATACTCCCCCTATATTTTATAGTCCAACAACCTAAGCATAGGATACATGAGAGCAAGGTATTTAACAGGATAAGCAAGCAACTCATAAGATACCAAAGAACTAGATAGGCATAGATAAAGATAAGGTAGCATATGTCTCACACCATATGTCTGGAACTTAGGTCTCACTGGCACAAAACCAAACAAAGCAAATGGCGAGAAAACACAACGACACCACAAAGAAACGACGACACCACAAAGCACAAATCCACAAATCCCTAAACTCTCTCCCCCTTTTGCATCGAGACACCAAAGGGGCAAAGAGCGTTGCTATGACTCCAGGTGATAGCAAACTGAGGAGCTCTCTCATCACACCCTGGCAGGGTCATCTGCACTGCCATCCTCAGTTGGAAACTGCTCGGTGTCAGAATTGGTCCACGGACAGTGCTGCTGAATCCACTCCTCCTCCTTAGTTATCTGGCCCTCAGAACCGCTGGCAACGGTCGCACCCAACTAACGCATGAGCTCCTTGTGACACCCCCTCGCCTGCTTCTCAGCCACATGAGTCATGTACTGACCATGAGACTCCATGCAGAAGAGCTTCTTCATCTTGCGCTTGAGCTTCTTTGCCCAAGAGGGCTCTGCTCCAGAAGGCGCATAGTCCTCATCGTCCTCATCGGCCTCAGCCTCGCCCTCGGTCTCCATATCAGTAGCAGTAGATGGACCCCCGGATTTAGGAGCCGGGGTGCCCCAATTGTCCTTCTTCCTTAGACGCTTGATCTCATGAGAACCCAATCTCCAGTTTCCAGCATAACCTTGGGATAGACACGTGCCCAGGCCTTCTCAATGAGCAACATGATGAACGGACCATAGATCGGGCACTTGCGCTCAGAAACGGCAGAAAGAAGTTCAGACCACATAACATGAGAAATGTCCAGAGACTCGCCAGTGTTTGCTTCCTTCTCATGCTGGCAGAAGAGAAGCATGTCCACGAGATAGGAGTGGACCATATCCAGATTCCCGATGCGAGGGAAGAGAGTCTCTCGGAAAACACGATGAAGAATGTCCAGAAAGGTAGACAGCTCATAGGTTACCTTCTCAGTCACATGGTGAACCTTCACAGAACAGTAGGGCCAGAGGGCTTGCTTGTGAGTGGAGGAAGCATTGCGGTGAGGACGGAAGCCGACTGGAGTCTCAAGCCCGTGATCTTCCACCCCAAGTAACTCCATGAAGGCCTTCCACTTGACAGAAAGCAACTTGCCATTTGTCATCCAAGTCAGAGTCCTTTCTGCATCAGTTCCAAGATGGACAGTAGCATAGAATTGAGCCACCAAATCTGCATCAAAATCCTTGTTGAACTGCATGATTCTGAGAATGTTCAGCTGAGAGCACATCTGAAGGGCTTCGCCAAAGTACTCAGGGTCCTTCTCCATAGCATCCGTGTTGATGGAGCGTACATCAACATAGAGATTCTTCTTAGCCTTGATCACATCAAAGTAGATGGCAAACTGAAAGCGGTTCCAAAACGGGCGATTGACCAAATTGGGTTCTTGGTCTTCCACATAGGGGTTGCGGCGACGCCTTTCCCAGAACTCCTTGGCAGTCAACTCAGTCATAGTCTTGCCCCTTGGCTTCGGCCTGTTGGCAGATTTCTTCTGGAGTTGAGGCGGAGATGGAGTACTTGAGGAAGCACCCGCCGACTCAGAGGTGCGGTAGCGCTTTGACGTTGCACGTCCGGGGTTGACACAGCGGACTTGCTGCTCAGGATGTTCATCACCTGGAACCAAACACACGAGCAGAAGAACCAACACAAAAGAAAGAGCATAAGCCTCCAAACAAAACAACATGGATCAAAAAGTGGTAGGAAAAAGATGGAATCAGGCAAGCAGCGGTAGTACCGCTGACCATAAGTGGCAGTACCGCACAAGCGGTAGTACCGCTCCACTGGGAGCGGTAGTACCGCTCAAGATGGGGAAACGGCGGTTCCCTACTGCTGTGGTCAAATCCGGCACTACCGGACTGCCAAATTCAAAAGTACTCCTACCAAAACTCAATCCACACAGTCTAGACGCCTTCTCCAATCTACTCAAGCCTAGATTTAGCCAAAAATCGAGAGATGCAACCACTATTCCCCCAAAGACGCTAGATCTGAAAACTAGACAAAAAGAGAGGAGGAACGGGGGCAATACCGGCATCCATGGCAAGCGGACGGGGTGGGGAGGGACGGCCCGGAGACGGTGGCCCGCCGGAGCCCTCCCGCGGCGAGTCGACGCTGGCGAGACGGAGAAGAACGAGGGGGCGGTGCGAATGGGTATGGGGGAGACGAAACCTCCCCCTGCCCCGACATAACCCCCTGGTCCCGCCCCCAACGGTAGTACCGCTCGGGTGGGCGGTACTACCACTTGTCAACATAAGCGGCAGTACCGCACACCACCAGCGGTAGTACCGCCCAACGAGACTCAACGACTAGACACCAAAGGCTCAGCTCAAAAAAAGAACGAAAAAACACACGGCAAGAAGAGGAGACTAAGACTCAGCAAAGAGAACACCAACAAGGACAGGAAACACACACCTCTTCACGAGAGGGCGGTGGCCGAGGCCACCTATGTTTGAGTAAAGAGGTATGGTGCCGCGAAGATTTTAACCTTGGGCCCATGACCAAAACTCGTCTTTGACGCACAAGTACCATCAAAAATGGCTAATGTGAAAGACTTGATCAATTTATGCATAATTGGGGGAGGGAGAGTTCATTGAGAGAATAACACTCCCCCTATGTCCATGCCTACACCTAAACAAGACAACAAGTTGAGTATGGTGGGGTGTGCAAGGGTTCAAGCAACATTGCTCGAATCAATGATATTTAGCTCATGCCTTAACTCGCGAAATCTTGCTTCATCCAAGGGATTCGTGAAAATATCTGCAAGGTTATCATGAGTGTTGACGTAGTTGAGCTCGATCTCCCCTCGCCTAATGTGATCCCTGATGAAGTGATACCGAATCTCAATATGCTTCGTCTTGAAGTGTTGCACCGGGTTGAGAGAAATCTTGATGGCACTTTCATTGTCACACCAAAGAGGCACTTTGTCACAAATGACACCGTAATCCTTTAAAGTTTGCCTCATCCACAAGAGTTGTGCACAACAACTACCGGCCGCCACATACTCCGCTTCGGTGGACGAGAGAGACACACAACTTTGCTTCTTGGAAGACCAACTCACCAAAGAGCAACCAAGGAATTGGCACCCTCCGGAAGTGGACTTCCTATCCACTTTGTCTCCCGCCCAATCAGAGTCTGAATATCCGACAAGCTTGAAGTTTGCTCCTCTTGGGTACCATAAGCCAAAGTTTGGGGTATGAGCCAAATATCAAAAGATTCGCTTGACCGCCACAAAGTGGCTTTCCGTAGGTGCGGCTTGAAACCGTGCACAAATTCCCACACTCAACATGATATCCAGTCTAGATGCACAAAGGTAAAGCAAGGAGCCAATCATGGAGCGATATACCTTTTGATCCACCGCTTTACCATTGGGATCAATGTCAAGTTGGCACTTGGTGGGCATTGGAGTGGAAGCCGGCTGGACATCACTTAGCTTGAATCTCTTAAGCATGTCTTGAGTGTATTTGGCTTGGTTGATGAAGGTTCCTTCTCTTCTTTGCTTCACTTCGAACCCGGGGAAGAACCTCAACTCTCCCATGGAAGACATCTTGAACTTTGAGGTCATGAGAGCGGCAAATTCCTCATTGAAAGCTTTGTTAGGGGAACCAAAGACAATATCATCAACATATAGTTGGCACACAAACAACTCCCCTTTGACCTTCTTAGTAAAAAGAGTGGGGTCGATTAGCCCAACTTCAAATCCACGATCTTGTAGCAACTCGGTAAGGTGGTCATAGCATGCACGTGGGGCTTGTTTAAGCCCATAGAGTGCCTTATCGAGTTGATACACATGATCGGGAAAGTAGGGATCCTCGAACCCGGGGGGTTGTTTGACATAGACCAACTCATTAATGGGACCATTAAGAAAAGCACTCTTCACATCCATTTGTTGCAACTTAAAGTTGTGATGAGAAGCATAAGCAATCAACAAACAAATGGATTCAAGGCGAGAAACGGGAGCAAAGGTTTCACCGTAGTCGATACCCTCGACTTGGGAGTAGCCTTGTGCCACCAATCTTGCCTTGTTGCGAACGATGGTCCCGTGAGCATCTTGCTTGTTCTTGAATATCCACTTGGTTCCAATGACATTGTGATTCCCCGTTGGCCTTGGCACCAATCTCCACACCTTGTTGTACTCGAAGTTGTTGAGTTCTTCATGCATGGCATTAAGCCAATCCGGATCTTCGAGTGCTTCATATACCTTTTGGGGTTCAACACAAGAGACAAACGCATGATGTTCACAATAGTTTGCCAATTGTCTACGAGTGCTTACCCCATTTTGAATGCTTCCAAGAACATTCTTCATGAGATGACCCTTGGTGGAGAGCTTGGAAGCAATCTTGGCTGCACAACGCTCCAATTCCTCCTCGGGGGTGAGTGGAGGAGCGGTCACTTGATCATCTTGAGCACCGTCTTGAGCTTGTTCTTGATCTCGAGGAGGCTCTTGATCTTGAACTTGCTCGGAGGATAGAACTTGACCTTGGGCATCACTTGTTGTTACAACACCATCTTGAGATTGATCTTGCACTTGGTCTTGTTCTTGAGGTTGAGGGCCTTCACTTTGTTCTTCGGAAGCGTGTGGGCCTTGGGTTGGTGATGGCTCCACCTGAGTGGAGCATTGTCCTTCTCCTTCGGCCACAAGGGGTTCCTCAATGGGTAGGATAAATCCAACACCCATTCTTCTTATGGCTTGAGGAGGAATTTCATCACCTACAACACAAGTGCCACTTTGCTCCACCTGGGAGCCGTTATTCTCATCAAACTCCACGTTACTCGTATCCTCAATAAGCCCCGTGGACTTATTGAGGACATGGTAAGCATGAGAGTTTGTAGAATAACCAACAAATATGCCCTCATAAGCTCTAGCCTCAAATTTAGACAAATGGACACCTTTCTTGAGAATGAAACACTTACACCCGAACACCCAGAAGTACTTGAGGTTGGGCTTGTTGCCGGTGAGTATCTCATATGGAGTCTTGTTCAAGCCTTTGCGGAGGTAGAGTCGATTAGATGCATGACACGCGGTGTTGATGGCTTCGGCCCAAAAGTTGTAGGGAGACTTGAACTCCGCCATCATGGTCCTTGCCGCATCCATCAACGTCCGGTTCTTCCTCTCCGCTACACCATTTTGTTGAGGGGTGTATGGTGCGGAATATTGATGCTTGATCCCCTCATCACTAAGAAACTCATCCAAGGTATAGTTCTTGAACTCGGTGCCGTTGTCACTTCTTATAGTCAAGGTCTTTGCATTGTGTTGACGTTGGGCTTCATTTGCAAAGTCAATGACGGTTTGTTGGGTCTCGCTCTTCCTCTTGAAGAAATACACCCAAGTGTATCTTGAATAGTCATCCACAATCACCAAGCAATACTTCCTACCCCCAAGACTATCAAAGGATGGAGCCCCAAAGAGATCCAAATGAAGGAGCTCCAAAGGCCTCTTCGAGTAAATGATAGTCGTGGGAGGGTGAGCCTTCTCATGTAGCTTTCCTTCGATACAAGCACTGCAAGCACGATCTTTAGCAAAACTAACATTCGTTAGTCCATGGACATGGTCCCCCTTGATAAGACTTTGCAAAGATCTCATATTGACATGGGCTAAACGGCGATGCCAAAGCCATCCCACGTCAACTTTAGCCATTAGGCATGTCGCGGTCTTAGTGGGTCGCTCCGAAAAGTTAATCACATATAGACTTTTCTCAACATGCCCAACAAAGGCTACTTTAAGAGTCTTGCTCCACAAGAGGGCCACAGTATCAATATCAAAGAAAGTGGCAAAGCCCATGATTGCAAGTTGACGAACGGAAAGTAAATTGTATGCAAGGGACTCAACAAGCATGACCTTCTTGATCGTGAGATCATGAGAAATGACAACCTTGCCGAGTCCCAATACCTTAGAAGACGAGGCATCACCCCAATCGACATTGGTGGGCATAGATGGAATCTTGTGCACGTCCACCACCAAGTCCTTGCTTCCGATCATATGATTTGTAGCTCCACTATCGAGCAACCATGATCCCCCACCGGAAGCAAACACCTACAAGAGATCAATGCTTGGTTTTAGGTACCCATTTTGTAATGGGTCCTTTGATGTTAGTAACAAGGGTCTTAGGAACCCAAATAGACCATTCAATATACTCATGAGGAGAACCAAAAAATTTGGCATAAACATGCCCATCACTAGCATGGCACAAAACATAAGAAGGGTTAAAGTCGCCGGCTTTGTTGGAAGGGGTGGCATTGCCGTTCTTGACACCACCACCCTTCACATTGTTCTTCTTCTCCTTGGAAGCACCCTTTCCCTCCTTCACAAAGGTTTGCTTGAGAGGGGGAGGTCGTTTGGTCTTGTCATTCTTCTTCTTGTTCTTGGGCATGGGTGCGAACCCAATTCCTTCCTTGCCCACAACTTCCTTTTGATTGCTCAAAAGGTCGTTGAGGTTCTTCTCACCTTGAATGCACGACACAAGGCCTTTCTCAAGTTGCTCCTTCAACTTAGCATTCTCCTCAACAAGATGCACATGCTCACAACAAGGGTTAGTAGCATTTGCATTATCAATTAACACCATATGAGGAAAGGTGGCTTTCTCCTTGGTTAGCTTCACTTGGAGTTGATCATGAGACTCCTTGAGGCTAGCATGAATACCTTTCAAGGCCTTGTGAGCCTTGTCAAGTATATCAAACTCCTCCTTGAGTCTAGCAAGATCAACCCCAAGTTTGGCTTTCTCGGAATTGAGCACACGAGAAACAACAAGAGCATGATCAAGATCTTTCTTTAACTTAGCATGATCATCATTGTGTGACTCCTCAAGAGCCAAACGAAGACCACGCTCTTCCTCAAGAGCATTGGAAAGATCCGAAATCTCGTCGGCATAGTCACGACTATGCCCCTCCATCTTAGAGATGGTATCTTCGTGAGCCTCGATCATGTCATTGGCTTCACCAAGTTGTTCCAAGAGGGCAACGAAGTGCTTCTTGGATTTACCCTTGAGTTTACCCATAAAGGTCTCAAACTCATTCTCCTCCACATTTGTTCCCTCATGTTCATCAATGCCATCCGTCAAAGAAGGATGATTAATGATGGTAGTTTTGATGTTGGTGGTTACCTTGTTGGTGGCTTTAGCCATGAGGCACTTGGCGGTGATGCTCTCATTGGGTGAGTTGAAGAGAACACCCGTGGAGTCGTCGCAATGGCAACGGAGGCCATGGCATTCGACTCACCATCTTCATCATCATCCTCATTGTACTCTTCTTGTACCACCAATGCCTTGGGAGGAGTCTTCTTGGTGAAGTTGCTCTTGTTGGGGAAAGACTTGGCCTTGTCCTTTCGGATGAGCTTGCCACCATTGTCTTCCCTCTTCTCATAAGGGCACTCCGCAACAAAGTGGCTCACATTGCCACAATTAAAGCAAGTCCTCACTCGTTGCTTGCCCTTTGCGCCACTTGAATTGTTCTTGTTGAAGTTGGGCCTTGAGTTCTTCTTGCTCCAAAATTGCCTTGAAGCAAGAGCCATGTGTTCATGATAGGCATACTTCGTATCTTCGAGGTTGCTCTCCTCTTCTTCCTCTTCATCCTCTTCCTCCATACTAACCTTGGCCTTTAGTGCGAGGTTGGGCTTCTTTACTCTTTGAGAGCGAAGAACCGCATTGTCGGCGGTCTTGTCCAAGATGCTCATAGCAACGAACTCATCCAACACTTCACTTGAGGACAAAGTGTGGAAGTCCAGTCTTTGACGAATGACGGAGGACATGGCTTTGTGGTAGGGCATCATTGCCTTGAGGAATTTGCGCTTGATCCAATTATCATCCGTGTCCTTACTTCCATGATCTCGGAGTGAGACCGCGAGCTTGGTTACCCTCCGATAAAGCTCACAAGGTTCTTCATCTTCTTTCATTGCAAACTCATCGGCTTCATCTTGCACCACTTCATAGTTGGAGTGTTGAATGCTTGCGCTTCCCCGGTAGAGGGAAACAACTTGGTGCCAAGCATATTTGGGCATGGAGTAGGGCCGGAGATGAGGAAGATCTTCGGGTGGGATTGCTTCTTGGATGATGAAGAGAGCATTCTCATTGAATTGATTATCCATGGCTTCTCTAGGAGTGAAGTTGCTTCGGTCATGCGGATAGAAACCTTCTTCAATGATTCTCCAAAGGTTAGTGTTCACATGATTTAAATGACGCTTAAAGCGATAGACCCAAGAATCAAATTCCACATTCTTCTCAATCTTAGGGGCCGGGCCGGCATGATTCAAATGAGTGGAAGGAAGCGGTCCCCCATAGACAAGTGGAGGTTCCACATGGGCAAAGATGTCGGTGCCATTTTTACCACTAGAAGAAGGAGATTTCTCGCTAGTAGCTTCCCCTTTGTCGGAGGTAGCATCCGTCACCTTGTTAGCGGGATCACCCACTTTCAACAGTGCGGTGGAAAGTTTAAGCCCTTCTATGAATTTATTAAACATGCTTTCGACCTCGGTCGTCATGGAGGTTTTCAATGTGTCCAGCACCACATTGAATTCCTCACGTGAGACCGCGGTTCCCCCATGTCCCGTAGACGAGACCGGATTCGCACTGGAGTGCTCCTCCACACTGTCTACGACGTCAACCATACTCTTCGGACGGTAAAGTCCTTAATCAAGAGACGAGGCTCTGATACCAATTGAAAGGATCGATATAGTTGACTAGAGGGGGGTGAATAGGCAACTAACAATTTTTAGCTTTTCTTTACCAATTTAAACTTTGCATCAAAGTAGGTTGTCTAGATATGCAACTAGGTGAGCAACCTATATGATGCAACAACAACAAGCACACGAGCAAGCAAGGGATATATCACAAATAAGCTTGCACAAGTAAAGGCACGAAATAACCAAGAGTGAAGCCGGTGAAGAGGAGGATGTGTTATCGAAGTTCCTTCCCTTTGAGGGGAAGTACGTCTCCGTTGGAGCGGTGTGGAGGCACAATGCTCCCGAAGAAGCCATTTGGGCCACCGTATTCTCCTCACGCCCTCACACAATGCGAGATGCCGTGAATACACTATTGGTGCCCTTGGAGGCGGCGACCGAACCTTTACAAACAAGGTTGGGGCAATCTCCACAACTTAATTGGAGGCTCCCAACGACACCACGAAGCTTCACCACAATAGATGGCTTTGCGGTGACCTCAGCCGTCTAGGGTGCTCAAACACCCAAGAGTAACAAGATCCGCTAGGGATTAGTGGGGGGAATCAAATTTCTCTTGGTGGAAGTGTAGATCGGGGCCTTCTCAACCAATCCCGAGCAAATCAACAAGTTTGATTGGCTAGGGAGAGAGATCGGGTGAAAATGGAGCTTGGAGCAACAATGGAGCTTTTGGGGAAAGAGGTAGGTCAACTTTGGAGAAGAAGACCCCTTTTATAGAGGGGGGAACAATCCAACCGTTACCCCCCTAAACAGCCCCGTAGAGGGCGGTACTACCGCGGGTGTGGGCGGTACTATCGCTGTGGCCAGCGGTACTACCGTGTAGTCTGGGAGGGCTGGCGAGAGAGCAGGAGTTGGACCCAAAGCGGTACTACCGCGGTGGTGGGGCGGTACTACCGCTCATGAGCGGCTCTACCGCTCTACTGCCGCTGCTTAGTGCCGCACAATCCAACATGAGAAGCGACCCCCTCGAGTCGACGCGGTAGGAGCCTGGTACCGTATCGGTACTATGGCTGAGGACCCACCAGCGGTACTACCGCTTCCGAGCGGTACTGCCGCCTATGACTCCTAAGCGATACTACCGCTAGGCACCGCGGTACTACCGCTGGGACCAAATGAAGCACAGAGGAAGGGGAATGAGCTCTCCATTGAAGCGGAAAGGCTCAGAGGTTGTGAAAAGGATGTGTACGTGTTGATTCCACCCTAGCCTTACCAAAGCGGACCCCTTCTTGATAGTACGGTGAATTCTACGGAACTAATTCACCAAAATAGAAACGAAAGAGCTACACCGTCTTGAATAACACTCCGAGGGAAAAGAAATCGTCTCGTGCCAAAGGATGAGTCTCTGAAATGCTCAAAACACACGATTAGTCCGCAAACATGTTGTCATCAATCACCAAAACTACATCTAGAGAGATATGCCTTAACAATGCAGCTAGCTAAGATGAATCTAATCCAGAGTCTCACTTTAGCCAAAGGCTCTAAGTGCCATGCGTGTGTGCTAGCAAAGCAACTTCGTAAGCCTCACAAGCCTGCGAAGGAGAGACACCTGGCACCACTAGAGCTCATACATTCAGATCTCTGTGAGATGAATGGTGTGTTGACTAAAGGTGGAAAGAAATACTTCATGACTTTGATTGATGATTCCACTAGATTCTAATATGTGTATTTGCTAAATACAAAGGATGAGGCTCTACACTACTTTAAAATCTGTAAGGCTGAAGTTGAGAACCAACTTGAGAAGAAATAAAACGAGTCCGGTCTGATCATGGTGGAGAGTACTTTTCTAGTGAGCTTGATTTATTCTGTGCGGAACATGATATTATTCATGAGAGGATGCCTCCCTATTCGCCCCAGTCAAACGGGGTTGCCGAACAGAAAAACCGTACTCTAACAGATTTGGCTAACGCCATGTTAGATACATCGGGTTTATCCAAGGCATGGTGGGGGAGGCTATATTGACATCATGTCATGTCCTGAATAAAGTTCCCGCAAAGGATAATGAGACTACTCCCTATGAGCAATGGGAAAAGAAAAGAACTACACTCTCTTACTTGCGCACTTGGGGTTGTTTGGCAAAAGTCAATGTGCCGATCCCCAAAAAGCGTAAGCTTGGTCCAAAGACCGTTGACTGCGTTAATTTGGGCTACGCTAAGAATAGCGTTGGCTATAGATTTCTAGTAGTGAAATCTGAGGTACCTGACCAGAAGGTCGGTACAATTATAGAGTCTAAGGATGCTACATTCTTTGAGGATATATTCCCAATGAGAGATATGCAAAGCACTTCTAGACTGGAATCTGATGAGACTCCTGAACCTGCCATTCTGATGGAATATTATGAACACAAAAGTGATCAAAGTTCATCAGAGGATGACGAGGAAGCTCCTGTTAGGAGCAAGAGACAAAGGACTGCAAAGTCTTTTGGTGATGATTTCCTCGTGTACCTCGTGGATGATGACACTCCCAGTTCCATTTCAGAAGCTTATGCATCTCCGGATGCTGACTACTGGAAGGATGCGGTCCGTAGCGAGATGGGTTCCATCATGGCTAACGGGACATGGGAGATCACTGATCGTCCTTATGGTTGCCAACCATTGGGATGTAAGTGGGTGTTCAAGAGGAAGCTTAGGCCCGATGGTACTGTTGAGAAGTACAAGGCTAGGCTTGTGGCCAAGGGTTATACCCAAAAGGAAGAAGAGGATTTCTTTGACACTTACTCACCTGTGGCTAGGCTGACAACCATTCGAGTGTTACTCGCTTTGGCTGCCTCGCATGGTCTTCTCGTTCATCAAATGGACGTTAAGACGGCTTTCCTTAACGGAGAGCTAGACGAGGAAATTTACATGCAACAGCCAGATGGCTTTGTGGTAAATGGTCAGGAAAGATAGTGTGTAAGCTAGTGAAATCTT
Source organism: Aegilops tauschii subsp. strangulata (assembly GCF_002575655.3). Lineage (NCBI taxonomy): Eukaryota > Viridiplantae > Streptophyta > Magnoliopsida > Poales > Poaceae > Aegilops > Aegilops tauschii. The sequence goes on from NC_053035.3 coordinate 113,256,524, forward strand.
TGTATGGCCTGAAACAAGCGCCTAAGCAATGTCATGAGAAGTTTAATACAACTTTGACATCTACTGGCTTTGTTGTTAACGAAGCTGACAAATGTGTATACTATGGCTATGGTGGGGGCGAAGGAGTTATACTGTGTCTGTATGTCGATGACATACTGATATTTGGGACCCACCTCAAAGTAATTGAGGAGGTCAAGGCTTGTCTATCTCATAACTTTGAGATGAAAGACCTGGGCGTGGCTGATGTTATCTTGAACATCAAGCTACTAAGAAATACTGAGGGTGGAATTACACTTTTGCAATCCCACTATGTTGAGAAGATTTTGAGCCATTTTGGATATTCAGAATGCAAAACTTCTGCAACACCACATGATCCTAGCATGCGGATTCGAAAGTTCGAAGGCACGGCTATAGATCAATTGAGATATTCTCAAGTGGTTTGTTCACTCATGTACCTAGCTTGTGCTACTCGCCCTGACATCTCATTTGCTGTGTGCAAACTGAGCCGGTTTGTTTCCAATCCGGGAGATGTGCATTGGCATGCTGTTGAGCGAGTGATGCGCTATTTGCAAGGTACTGTGAACTACGGGATTCACTATTCTGGGTACCCGGCGGTACTTGAGGGGTATAGTGATTCTAACTGGATATCTGATGCTGATGAGATGAAAGCCACAAGTGGATATGTCTTCACACTTGGTGGTGGTGCTGTTTCCTGGAAGTCTTGCAAGCAGACGATCTTAACCAGATCGACGATGGAAGCAGAACTCACAGCATTAGACACATCATGCGTCGAAGCAGAATGGCTTCGAGAGCTTTTGATGGATTTGCCGGTGGTTGATAAACCAGTCCTGACTGTCCTTATGAACTGTGACAATCAAACAGTGATTGCCAAGGCTAAGAGTTCAAAGGACAACTTGAAATCCATAAAGCACATAAGAAGAAGATTAAAATCTGTCAGGAAATCAAGAAACTCCGGAGTAATAGCGTTGGATTATATCCAGACGGCTAAGAATCTGGCAGACCCTTTTACGAAAGGGCTATCACGGATTGTGATAGAAAATGCATCGAGGGAGATGGGTATGAGACCCACGTAAGTTGCCATGGGGGTAACCCAACCTATGTGATTGGAGATCCCATGAATTAGGACCTAGGAAAATAATCCAGCGGTCAACTGAGGAGAGTATCCTTAATTAACCCACTCCGTTGGAGATGCAATAATACTCGCAATTCTGTAAGGCAGGCTGACTTTTGTCTTAATGTGTTCCAAAGCTTATGTAAGCAAGATGCTAGCCTACAGAGCATTCTTTGGAGGAACACACCTATGTGAGACCGACTGCTGGTCACAGTCTATGAGATTGGGTGATCTCTAGGAAGCTCATGAGAAGGTACGGAGTATGACTAATAAGCTCCATCTGTGGGGTTTAGCCTTCGGCAGCCACATATCAGCGACAATAGGCGAAACTTCTACACGCCAAACTGACAATTCAAGGCATAGTCCATTGTTCAGTTGTGAAGAAGTCTAATCCTAGCTCTAGGTGGAAGTTCAACTTAACAGTCTCCACTGAAAATTCTGGTATATCAAACATTGTTTGGAACAGTTGACAAACTTATGTGCCTCGAGATCTGGTGGGGGATTGATGGATTATGGATGGGCTTAGGCCCATATAAGACAATAATCCCTAGTTAATCTCTAAGGCCCATGCATGTGTACGGCAAGTGGTGGGAAGTGTGGGAAGTTTAGTCCCATACTGCTACAGTAAGAAGAGTGAGACCTCTTTACAAGGGCTGCTCTACCACTTGCTATTGGGAGCTTGGGAATAGGAGCTGTACACGCGCGCTCCTCCTCCTCCGCCGCCCGCCTCGCCTCGCCACGCCTCGCCTCGTCACGACGCGCGCGCCGCGGGTTGCAGGAAATGAGCCGAGCCGAAGCTTATTTTTGCCGCTCAGGAATGGTTAATTAATCTCGTATTAATTAACGAGTCGCTTGCGGAAGCGCCACTGTTCGAGACGTTGGACCGTGGGCTGTTCGCGGACTCGGTCATGGGCCTGGCCCAGGCCCATTTACCTGACGGCCTATATAAGAAGGCGCTGGCCAGTGGAGTGAACCCTAACTCAGTTCACTCACTCCCGCTCGTACAACCCTAGCCGTCATCTACTATTCCTCTCACTGTGCTGCCTCCGGCAATCCCATCCCGACGACCGCGTGCACGGTTGGTCGGGAGAGCAGGTGCCTCCGAAACCCTGTCGTTCGAGATCCTGCCCGGGAGAACAGCAATAAGGTTTTTGGGGAGCGTCTCGACGCGACTGCTCCCGATCCGTCCCCATCTTCGTCCGCCTCTGCTTCCACTACTTCCTCTACATCGACTCCATGGCTGACGACGAAGTCGCCAAGAAGAAGGCCTTGGCTGATGTCGAGGCTGCTGCTGCCGCAGCTGCGTTGGCCTGGCCAACCGGAGGGTATGACTCGTTCATCCCCTATTTCCTCATTCATGTGCTAGCCGTATATATGTTGTTCATAGATGGTTCGGTTATATGTATTGTACGTGCTCACATGCTTAGGTATCGGTATGAGATGCATACCATATTTGCCATGTTTACTGTCTACTCATGGATTAGATTATTCGAGAAAGTGCTAATATTTCCAACATAGACGTGGGTGATTATGTCGATGGTGTCTTGCTGCACCAGGCGCTGCGCGGCGAGCGCGACCTCGAGGTGGACATTCTCCGGCGCGACGGCGGGCAGTCGCAGGGCCACCAGTGCGTCGACGAGGTTGTCACCATAGAGGCCGTTGACGGTGGCAGGCATCGCAGAGCCTGGGCGCGTGGGCTGGAGGCATACGTCAAGGTCGTCCATGAGCTTCTTGACGACGGTGAACTTGTCGAGGAAGCCGACGAGGACCTCGTTGAACAAGGAGATGAAGCTGTCGTCCAAGCGGCCCCTCACCCTGGCGGCCTCAAGCACTACCTGGAGACGTTCCTCGGTGCCGGGCCGCAGGCCGGCGTCGTGGACCATCTGGCATAGCCGGCTGATGCTCGCGCTCATCGCCTCCATGGGTCTAGCTTCTAGTCAACTGATCTTGCGATTGGAGTGATCACTCTTGCCCTTGGGTGCGTAGGTGCGTAGGATTTCGTAGATTGGACTAGCGGGAGCCTTTATATGAGAAGTGCAGACTGCGTTGAATTCACGTGCATGTTGGCCATCTACTCCTCGCCCCTCTACTGCACCTGCCTTTGGCTGTATGACAGGTTGGCCAGCCACCCGTTGGACCCACGTGTCATACACCCAAAGGCAGGTGCAGTAAGTCAATGAAGCTGCATCCCCCTCCGTGCCCGTGCATGCTTTCAATGACTTGAGACTACCAAACATCACATGCGGTGGTTAGTTCATTGCATGTAATCCTATTAAGTAGCAAAAAGACATTAAGTTACCTCACCGATAGGAATAAAACAATACACCATGTATTTATTTACAGAGGGAGTAGTACATTTTTTGTGACATGCATTACTAGATATTGCTAGTCAAATACTAAATCCAGATGGACGTGGTAGTACTACTAAATCCAGACGGTGGTGCTAGTACTACTAGTAGTAGTAGTACTACCAATGTAGTAGCATTGTACTACCCGTTGGTCAAATTATTACGTGCTGCTCCTCACAGTGAAGTGACAAGACCCTACACCGGAGATGACACCTGAGTATAGGCGCCGTGGTCGGCATACCATAGTCAGCCTCACCGTCTGCAGTCACTATCATCATGGCTGTAGACCTAGCCTGCTTACAACTAGCCGTGTCCGACATAATTTCCCGTGCGTAGATGCCCGTGCATTGCACGGAACACCAAGATTGGGGGGTGGACGGCGCCGGCAGCGGCCATCGCGCCAGATTTTTCCATGGCCTTCTAGATGTGGTGGGGAGGAGATAAGGCTGATTGTGAGACACAAGGAGTTGTTTGTAAATAGGGAACAAGTGCGGGCATCTTTTTGCAAAACTGGAGAAGTTTGGTTTGTATGCGTCAGATCTAGATCCGACGGCTATTGGTGAAAGATGGCAGGCACAACATCATCACCAACTCAGGACCTGTTTGATTCGCAGGATTTTCAAAATGCAGGAATAGGACACGGCAATATTACAAGTTTCAAACTGATATTACAAATGTTAGGAGTAATGTTGCACCTACGAAGAGTGAATTACTAGGAAGTTTACGTAAGAACTTTCGTTACTTTAGGTGGATGCAGCATTATCGTACAAACTAAAATCCACCGCCCTGACAAGTCACTAATGGGCAAATAAGTTTTCGAGTCTCTAGCCACTTGATGTTTCAAAAACAAATTCAGCTTCTGCGGAGACTTTGTCATTTAGGCTTAGACACTTGCGGTGATCAGCACGCCATTCATTGTTGCGCCAGAGAACGCCAAACCTCATTACCTTGAGCACACTTGCCTCCAGAACAAAGAACCTGGCCAATTTAATCTCAGATGTGCTGCCTCGGTAGTCGATCAAATCAATTTCTGTAAGATGGAGATCAAGGCATTCGATGAGACTGTTATAGTGCAGCACATTTTTCACTTTCGGGTCTTTTTTTATCTGCAAAAGAAGAGAACATATTAGAGAAGCTGGCTGTATAAGATTGCCGTGTCATCAAGAGGTACCAATATCATTCGCTCATACGATAGGGTTGGCTGGCTAGTGATATTTTTTCACACTCTCTCTTTCTCTTTCCTCTCATTTACCTAGGAGTACGTGAAGAGCTTGGGCATTTGTTGCCTTCCACTATGTGGCCGATGCCATATTTCGCAAAAGTATGCCACATAATACGCATCGATGTCAAATCAAAAGATTTTGGCACCGCTCTCGCGATGTGAGAGAGTTGGCACCGATGTGCACACAGACCCACATGTATAAACAAATCAATCAAACCAACAACAGCGGCCTCTCACTCTCCCAAACAAGTGTTTTTTTATTGCCTCAGACCTCTCTCTCTCTCTCCCACGCAAGTGTTTTTTCATTGCGTGAGTTAATTTGGCACCGGAGCAAAGTAGGTGATCCAGATTGGGGCACCAGGTGAGCAATGGAGGGGCATCGATGCCAAATGCATCACAAGTGAATTTGGCACGTGTTTTGGCCTACATAGTGGAGGGCGTTATAGCCCACTTTTGTACTACCTCTTATTTAGTATAAAATTTTGACCATATATTTATGTAAGAAAATGCCAATGCATGTCACTAAAAATTACACCATTTGAAATTATGTTCAAATACGAATCCAACGATATAGTTCTTAGTGACATGCATTAACATTTTGTCAGTTAAATCTATGGTCAAATTTTCATACTACAAAATAGGAAGAGTAAACCAGGACGGAGGTAGTACTTGCTCTTAGGGTAACCATAGAGTTACTGGAGTAGTCTAAGTTACTTTCCACTATGACTAGCCTAGGCTACTATAGTATACAACAACAAAAACGATGCAGGTGATCACGTGAGAAAAAATACTAAAAATATTTCTTTCGGTGCAGTGCGTAGATGCAGTTTTGAACACTACACTTGTCATCGTAATTTGGGAAAATTATGAAAAATTTGAGCTACGTTGTGATTACCGTTTACTAATAGGAAAGAAGTTTCACCTCGATGAGTAGCTTCTCCGTGCACGGAAAGCATGTAAGGAATCCAACAACTTGATCCAGATTGGGGCCGATAGATTTTATTGCCAAGATCTTCACTGTGCGCATAGACTGGGTCAAGCTTGTGGGTATCATTTTCTGGAAGACGGTCGTAAATACATCAAGAAGAAATTTAAAAATGTGAATTTCAAGGAGACGGAGAAGAAGATGAGTGCTGTACCTGAACGATTACGGATCCAATAAAGAGTTCGGAGAATTTGGCAGACGAGTGCACCAACGCTGTCAATTTCGGCGCGTCAATGACCCTAATTTTTGTTGGACCTTCTAGATCCGATACAAGCAATCTCTCAAGGAAAGGCGCATTCTCAATGACCATAATGTGGAACAGCTGGAGTGATCTCTTCCCAATTGATGTCTTGTTGCGGGGCCAGCAAGACACATAAATCCATCGGAGATTCGTCGAGGCGATGTGGAGGCTAATGAACCCCTGGATCTGCTCAAGACGAAGGTACTCGAGCGCAGTACAACTGCGGAGTAGGTGCTCCATAGCCTTCTTCGAGATGACAACGTCGAAGAGGTCGAGCTGCTTGAGTTGAGGGAGAAGAAGGGCGGGCGCGGCATTAATCTGGGGAAGATAGCAGGAGCTGAAGCTGGCGCGAGGCGAAGCGCGGACGGCGGCAGAGAACGACATCGTCCAACTTCAAAGCTGAGCTCCTCGAGCTGATCTAGGGCGGGGGATAAGAACCACTCGTCGAACTTGGGTTGGACCTTGCAGTTGGTACTGAACATGCGGATGTCAAGGCGTCTGGCTGGCCCAGGGTGTGATGAAAGGATCTTGGAGACTGCGACCATGCGTTTGCAATCCCCGTCGCAGAGGCAGCTGTCGACGGTGAGGTGGAGGGGGATGCGGCGCCAGAGGGGGCGCCACCGCCGGGAGAGCAGGGCGGTCCGCATGACAGATTTGGTGGGGAGGAGGCCGATGATGACGAGCAGCATGTCATCGGGGAGGCTGCTGATGAAGTCCAGGCTCGCCGGATGCGGTTTTGGCTTGAGCCGCCTCCGCTTGTTGGCTGCCTCGCCGTCCATCTCAACCGGCGGCGACGCCGGTGTACACATGTGCTGGTGTGTGTTGTGTGCTGGGTGTGCGCGAGTGCGTCCTTCTGTGCATGCCGCCGCGCAGTGGTGAATTGTGTGCGAGTGCGTCCTCCACGCGGAAGAAGTGTGTCCTCAATGCGCCCTCAATTTACTAGCGTGCGGGGTGCTACCCCGAGTGTTTTCAACTTTGTTTACTTCACCGCGTGTCAGATGGGCCTCTAGTTTACTTATTTTCACCCACTGCCACATGGGCCAGCACACGAAGATACAGAACACGAACTGACAAGGCAGCATGTGGACTGGTTGACCGGTCAACTAAACAATATACAGAGCTATACGCTGACACCGTGAGCGTATAATCCGTCGGTATGGAGTGTTCATGTGAGAGGGGAGGCCCGTGAGAGATAGCAGAGAGAGGGAGAGAAAGAGCTACTCCCTCCGTTCGATAATGTAGTTCCAACATTTTTTTAAAAGTCAAACTTTTGAAACTTTGACCAAGTTTATAAAGAAATTACTTATATCTACAATACCAAAGATAAATGATAGTATGAAATAAGTACATGTTGTGATGAATCTAATGATCTTTCCAGATGTAAATGTTTTTCTCCACATATACCTGGTCAAACTTTTCTGAGGTTTTACTTTTCAAAACATCCATATGCTTATGGACGTGAGAGAGTCCCTAACGAGAGAGAGAGAGAAATAGAAAGAGTGAGTGAAAAAAAGTGTGTGTGCGTGTGTGAAAGAGACATGGACAACACTTGATAAAAGTCGAGAAAAAACGTGTGTGTCTTATGCAAACATATCACAGATGCATCTTCGACAACGGAAGCAAGGTGAGGAGATAGTGTGTGGTTGTTTGCAACCGAGAGAGCAAGACCCCTAGCACGTGGCCAAGAGGGGTCTGACAAACAAGGGAGAGAGGTCGAGAGAGACGTACGGAGAAAATGCAGACATGGGGAGGAGAGAGTGTATGTTTGTCATAGAGAGATCCCCTGGAGATCGTGATGGGACTACATGGGTGGGAGATCGAGTGACAAGGTGTGTGCACGATAGAAGATGCCCCGAGAGATATCGAGATAGATGTATGGATGGAAGGAGACAATACGTGTGTTCCTGATGGCTAGTGAGAGATAATCATACTTAGGGGGGGGAGTGCTTGCGCCTATGATAGAGTGAGGGATTATGGTACTTATTAGGGGGGTGCATGTCACATAGAGAGAGAACAAGGGCGGAGAGTGTTGGATGGGTCTATATGTATAGCGCGAGCGAGACATGTGTATGTGTGACCCAGGGAGATATAAAGTTTGAGAGAGATTGAGGAGCCCCGATAAGGCTGAGTGGTGCGTCAGATAGCTGAGAGGGGGAAAGAGATATTCCATCCGCTCGATAATGCAGTGCATGTAACTTTTTTAGAAGTCAAACTTTGGAAACTTTGATCAGATTTACACAAATGTTATTTATATCTTCAATACCAAAGATACATCATACGAAACTACACCTCATGGTGAATCTAATGGTATATGTTTGCCGTTCCAGATGTAATTGTTTTTCTCCACGTACATGGTCAAACCTTGTGATGTTTGACTTCTCAATAAATCAATATGCTATGGACCGATTAGAGTGCCTAAGTCGAGACGGATCAAGTGCGTGTGAAGGAGAATGAGTAAGTGTGCAAAAAGAGTATGTGTGTGAAAGAGAAAGTGACAACAAACGATAAATTAGAGAGAGAGTGTGTTTTTTCGTTTCTTAGGCGAACAGATCATGCATGCATCTCCGAGATAGAAAAGCGAGGCGAGGAGATACACGAAGATAGCTAGTGTGTGATTGTTTGCAATGGAGAGAGACACCCCTATAGCACATGTCCAATAGAGGTCTGGCCAACAAGGAACAAAGGTCGAGAGGGACACATGGAGAACATGGACACATGGGGAGGGCGAGAGGGTGTGTTTGTGATAGAAATACCCCCTCGAGATCGTGAGGGGACTATATGGGTGAGAGATCGAGGGAGGTGTGTGCGCGATAGAAAGATGCCCCGAGAGAAATCGAGATAGACCATGCACATGTTTGTGATGGAGACTAAGATTAGCTAGTCATATACATATAGGGGGGACTGCGTGTTCCTACAATTGAGTGAGAGACCATCATACATGGCTAGCTAGGCATGAGATTATGTGTGTGTGCGTGTGAGATGGAGAGAGAACGAGGGAGAGAGATAGAGTTTTAGATGGGCCTATCGAGTGCGAGTGAGATATGCATGTGTATGTGTGACCCAGGTAGATGGAGAGTTTGAGAGAGAGGGGGAAGAGCTCCGAGACGACAGAGTGGTGCGTGAGAGAGTTACGGGCAACGAGCCAAGGAATTTGTGTGCGTACGATGAGTGCACCCAAGATATCTAGCTTGGACTAGAGAATCATACATAGTGTGCGAGAGAGACCTATAGATGGAGTATATATGCATGCGAACTAGAAAGACCCCCCCCCACCCACGCACACACACAAAGAGAGACAGAGATGGAGAGAAAGAGAGAGGACCAACAAGGTTTATGTGTTGGATGCGTGCGACAGAATTGAAGATTGTCGGCGAGAGAGAGAGAGAGAGAGAGAGAGAGAGAGAGAGAGAGCAGGAGTCCGGGAGAGGGGGAGGTCGCGTTTTATGCATTAAAGACTGATATAAACCATGTTTCGATATAAACTTGTATTCAAATATTTAAATTGGAGAACATGTTGTCTGCAATCCACACATGAACGGATATATGCGTATATCAAACAAGTTCATTAATTTGACTTTCAACATGTTCATGGAGTACTATAATACTGTACAACATGCTATTCGATTGAGGTGTTCAATTTTGGATTTATTTCACTATTTTGACCTGGTGAACGAGCTATTTTATTGAATCGAGATATTTCATTTTGGGTTTGATTCCCGTTTTTGAGTGGGTCAACTATTGGTCATATAGTAAATCGCTAGCAATGAGCATGTAAAAACACATTACTCCCGAGCATCATCTCTCCATCTAAAAAAGAAGTGGCAAGCTAATATTTCTAAATTTGATTCGAATCGACTTTTTTTAGCTTGATTCGAATCGACTTGGTAAGGTAGACGTGGATGCTCGTTCTCCCAAATTTTGAACGAACCGTTAAACATCCTCTGCTCGGTGGAATTCGCCCGAGCAAATAAATGGGAGACGCGAAATTACCGTCCTATGTGGGAGACACATTAATTGGCCCGTTGTGCATCGAGGGTAGGTTCGTAACTTCATCCAAGCGCGCCTTCTCCTCGGCCGAAATGACATGTGCCGAATAATTCATAAACCATGGTTGGCAAAACACGCTCTCCTCGCCCGAAATAGCTCGCGCCCACTATTTCAAAATACGCTCTCCTCGCCCGAAATCGCTCACGCTCACTATATTTCAAAACACGCCCTCCTCGCCCGAAATCTCTCCCGCCCACTATTTGGGGAGAAGCAAAGTTACTCTACTATCCCCGACCCTCAGTACACATACCCAAGCCGAGAAGCCTAAAGGCAGGGGTAGAACTGTAACTCCCCCTCACATTTCAGACAAATGCGTCCGTATCCCAATTCCCCCCCCCCCATTCATACCTCGTGGGCGCCAAATCACCTTCTCCCCGGAAGCTCCCTTCTCCCGAGCCACGAAACCTCAACCCCTCCTCCATGGCGCTCCCCACCACACCAATTTCACAGCCGCCCTCCTCCCTAATGCCGGAGACGCTGTCCATTTACCGTCATGCACTGGGTCGTGTGCCTCTTACTCCGTGCTGCTGGAGCTGCCTCGACGACGGCCGCGTGAACTGTACCGGAGCCGGTTCACCCCCACCGTTGTTCACGGTGCCGGAGCGGCTCCAACTTCGGATCCGTCCAGAGTCCCGGCGCTGCTTCCCCATAGCCGTCGACCATCGCGACATCGCTGTTTCCCTGTCGCCGATGGCCACCGCAATCGCGCCGGCCTCACCGACTCGGCAGCTGGACCTGCCTACTTCACCATGCCGCCAGATAGGTCGCACCCTCATCTCAAATCACTTTATTTAGGCGTCAGTTGTCTGAATTTTTATTCTGGGCCAATCGATTCCCAATGGGAAGCAGCACCCCTCGAGGCGGCGGAGCTCCTAGGCTGCCGCTTGGCTGGTGTCTAATGTAAGGGTGTGGGGCCGCAAGTTCGCCGCGGTAGCAGCGCTTAGATGGCTATCTTAGAGTTGCGTGGGTTCAAGGTACTGCCGCCGCCGGATCTGGATGACGGGGAGTCTTTGTGGATTGGCCTGGGGGCGGCGCAACCACGGCAGTGCGGTGGGGCGGGGAGTGGGGTTTTGGCCGGGGCCACGGACGGCGGAGGCAAGCTGCTCTGCCGTTGGTCGCTGGCTCTTCGGGGAAGATTCCTAACAGTGTCAGCCGGGAGGCACAAGACGGCCATCAAGCCATCCGGCATAGATCAGACAATACCAAAATAAAATAAAATCGTGTGACCCCAATCTAGTCTCAGTCAACAGACGTGTGACCACTCTCGTACCTTGCTGTTGATCTCTTAGTGTATTTCTTCAGATCAAAGAGATGTGTCGTTCTTAACATTATGCGTTATCTGCATCCTCAGCCACACCGTCTTCCGACTCACCGCAGCTGCTCCAACAAGGGAAGCATACACCAGAAGGGAGCTATAGTCCCCACTCAACAGTTCCCTGCATCGAATGCGCGTGCCCGACATGGACAACCACAACAACTGCAGGGCCATCGACAAGTCAGCACATGATGCTCACTCCTATGGATGGCGGCCAGTTAGGTTGTACCCTCATCTTACTTGTGTGCAACATTTATGGCTTTGTTATTCATCTAAGCATGGAAAATAGATTATCACATTTCACTGTATATTCATGCTGATCTCTTACGGGTCTTGTTCAGGAGTTAACGTTGTTCCATAGTTCAGCTAAGATACTTGTTCTTTAGGTAACGCTGTTCCATAGTTATCATCCATCAGCCAATGCTATCCCACAGGCTGGTGATTATAGTATTATACCACTTCTAGTATTACCTATGTTGTTCTTTAATACTTTTGTGTGCCATCTAGTTAATCTCGAGTACAAACGATACATATTCTGTAGCTTTCATATGTGTTCTCCCTTTAGTTTTTTAGACCTGTCGCTACTAGTTAACCCCAGTCCTACTATTTATGTCGTCTCCTACAGGCACTCATTACATAAATCTAACTACTAGTTGTCTTCCATGCATGTCAGATATAATTGCACACACTGATATATCCACAAGAACCTCACGGAGCATTGTAAAGGCCAATAAACTTGATGTCAATGATACCCAATATGATGGAATATGTAAAGGCAGTTCTTCAGAAGACTTGCAGAAAGATGTTGAATCCTCTTCACCCCACAAGGTCCTTGCTCTACTTGGCCCGTGATATGGGTACAACATGCATATAATGTCCTGGAGTGTATGTACTCTGTTGCAATGCCATGTGCTTAGCATGCTGATCATGCATGTAAATATGTCATGCCTTCCTATTTTTCAGTACCTATTCCATTCATGATAACATGTTTTCAAATTCAAGTGCTGTCATTCTACTCTATCGCAATGCCATCTGCTTAATTTGGACATCATGCTTCTGAATATCTTATGCATTGTTATTCATCAGTACGTACTTCATCTGTCTACCATACCATGTTTTTTACATTGAAGTGCTGTTCTAGTGCTCCGTTGCAATGCCATCTTAGTTTCCCAATCATACACGTGTATGTTGCCTTAGTTTTTTCTGTACGTATTCCGCTAGCATACAATTTTTTATTCAACTAGTGTTTTTTTACTGTGTTGTCCTGTCGTATCCCTAGCTCTTACACCATACTCCCTCCGTCCGGATTACATGTTGCCGAAATGGATAAAAAAGGATGTATCTAGAACTGAAATACGCCTAGACCCATCCATTTTTTCGGATGGAGGGAATACATGTCAATATGTCATGCCTTTCTATTCTTCAGTACCTATTCCATCTCTCTGCTGTAGCATGTTTTATAATTGAAGCACCATTCTTGTATACAAGGCATGCAAGGGGAAGACGACTATGTTAGAATCTGAAGGGTTACAAACCAGGTCTTTGCAAAAGATCCAAACGCCAGTAGATAATAAACCAACTCCAGTTTTTATAGATACTGCTACAGCACAGAGAAACCCAACTCCTACTGATAATAAGCAGATTCCAGTGGCCAAAGAACTAGTCCGCTCTAGTCCAGCAAAAATATGTCAACTCCATTCTAAGAAGCGTGTGCGTATCCTTGCATCATGAAATTTTATAGCATGCTGATCATATTTTCTACATGTTTCTTGCCCATCTCTCTTTTAGAAAATAATCTTAACAGATAGAAGAACTTCTGCACTGGTATCGTCTGTGAGGAAAGATTCTTGCAGAAATTCTCTGTACTCCAATGCAGATGTAAGTACCTGTTGTATATCACTATATTTTTACATCAGCATGTATTTTGTTAATCGGCGTGAATCCAACCTTTATCTGGTCTAAATGTAGTTGTAGCAAAATGTATGATTAAAGGCCACAATGTTGATTTTTGTAAGGAAAGCTGCCTGGTAGTTTTGCATCCTGAGCTGCATGAGTGTACTATCTCATATCAGTGGGTTTGATTACTTTGGTTCTGCAGTGGGTTTTTAGTGTTTTTTACTGTGTTGTCCTGTCGTATCCCTAGCTCTTACATCATACTCCCTCCGTCCGGATTACATGTCACAGAAATGGATAAAACTGGATGTATCTAGAACTGAAATACGCCTAGACCCATCCATTTATTTCTGGATTGAGGGAATACATGTCAATATGTCATGCCTTTCTATTCTTCAGTACCTATTCCATCTCTGCTGTAGCATGTTTTATAATTGAAGCACCATTCTTCTATATAAGGCATGCAGGGGGAAGACGGCTATGTTAGAATCTGAAGGGTTACAAACCAGGTCTTTGCAAAAGATCCAAACGCCAGGAGATAATAAACCAACTCCATTTTTCATAGATACTGCTCCAGCACAGAGAAACCCAACTCCCACTGATAATAAGCAGATTCCAGTGGCCAAAGAACTAGTCCGCTCCAGTCCAGCAAAAGAATGTCAACTCCATTCTAAGAAGCGTGTGCGTATCCTCGCATCATGAAATTTTATAGCATTCTGATCATATTTTCTACATGTTTCTTACCCATCTCTCTTTTAGAAAATAAGGTTAAATGATAGAAGATTTTCTTCATTGGGATTGCATTCGAGGAAAATATCTTGCAGGAATTCTCTGTGCTCCAATGCTGATGTAAGTACCTCTTGTATATCACTATATTTTTTACATCCGCATGTATTTTGTTAATCAGCGTGAATCCAACCTTTGTCTGATCTAAAATTTGTTGTAGCAAAATGTTAAAGGCGCCAATGTTGATTTTTGTAAAGAAAACTGCCTGGTAGTTTTGCATACTGAGCTGCATGAGTGTACTATCTCATATCATGCACATTACTGAATTGTAGTGCTGCTCTGCTTGCCCATTCATTCATTCATTGTGTCAATGGTGCTTTCGTATTACCTTACCTGGCTGATGATAGCTGTGCCATATTGTGTTAATTTGGTGTTGGCTAGTTGCCCAATTGTTCGTTGTGCCAATCTTGCTTTCCTATTATCTTACTTGGCCAATGATAGCAATGCTAGTGTCTTAATTTGGTGCAGGCTGCTGAAGATAAGAAGACAAACTCTGAAAACAGCAAGGCAACCCCATTGTTTCTTTCCAATAAATCTAGGCCAAGTAATATGCCAATAACTCATGATTAATCTGTTTGGTTCCCCTCCTAATTTATGTTATGATGCAGTGGTCGAAACACTCTCCACTATCAATAATACAAGCCTGCCAAAATCGCCATCTGAATCTGTTCAGTATCCTCTGTCTCGAATGCAACGGAAAAAATGTATGTTTGTGAACCAATTAATGGCTGAAGGAATGATGGAAATGGTGGAGGAATCAGAGGTGAAGAGTCGTGCGACACAACAACTTACCAATGTTTTCAGAGACAGTGTAGCAAAGCAGCAAGAACTTGCCCACATGCTTATGGGCATCATACGTGCTGAGGTTGCAAATTGTGACATTGTAGATCGTTAGGTTCTGTTCATTTATTTGCACTGGCATCAATCGTTGATTGCCCAGTGGATGTAATTTCCTGTAATATATGCTGGATGTGCAACGTTTTTCCCTGTATGCCGTACCTTTGCTTGATCGGTTTTGGTCCTGTGCATAATTGCTCGTCGTAATGGGCTCAAATTATCAAATTTGGCCTAAAGACATGTACGAACTTTAGTGGGCCCATTAAGTTAATGGGCCATTACCAGGCCGAAAGTTAATGGTCGGCCCTCTTAACTCCTAGGTCGTTAATAGGCTGACATCAAAGCGGGCAACAGGTGGGCCCAATTGATTTCACGGGCCGTTAACAGGCCGTTACTAAGTTCGGGCTACATATGGCCCAACTATACTGTGGGCCTTTAGCAGGCCGAAAGAGACAGCGGGCTTGTACTGGACCATGTAGAGCATGGGCCGCTAAGAGGCCGAAAGTCAGGTCGTATTGTAAATGGCCCAACTGTGTTGTGGGCCTTTAGCAGGCCGAAAGAGAAACCGGGCTGGTATTGGACCATGAAGGGCATGGGCCGTTAAAAGGCCAAAACTCAGGTCCGACTACAAATGGCCCAACTCATTTATGGTCCGTTAACAGGCTGAGAGGCACACAGGGTCGGGAATTGGCCCAACACTTAAATGGGTCGCTAAAAGGCCAAAACTCAGGTCCGACTACAAATGGCCCAACAGATATATGGGCCGTCACCACGCTGAAAGACACATCGGGCCAGAAATTGGCCCAACACTTAAATGGGTCGCTAAAAGACCGAAACTCAGGTCCGACTACAAATGGCCCAACTGCTTTATGGGCCGTCAACAGGCTGAAAGACACACCGGGCTAGAAATTAGCCCAATATTTAAATGGGTCGCTAAAAGGCTGAAAGATGTCCATCGTGAAAATTGGCCCATCCACTGAATGGGCCGTTAACAGGCCGAAATCTCATCGGGCCGATATTGAGCCCAAATATATAGCGGGCTGTTAACGGGCTCGAACTAACGATGGGCTGCAATGGTGTCAAATCTTTAACGGGCCATTGACGGGCCGAATTGGCACATCTCATATGGGCCGTGGGCTTAAATGGACCTGACACAAGTAGGCCTTATATGGGCCGGCCTGCTATTTTCTACTGGGCCGGCCTTTTTCACCGGAATGGGCCACTGTTGGGCCGTGCCACGTGTCGACCTATCATAGGCGCCTCCTGTCCAATGAGTGGATGACATCTGTCCCAACGGTGAGGCAACACGTGTTTCCTCCGGCCAATGATGATTTTACACGTGGAAAATCCCCATTGGTCGGAGCTGTTAACGGGTTATCGGATCCAAAACCGGACCCGATAGCTTAACGGCGTTCCGTTACGGTGGATGCCACGTGTCGGTCACCCTTGACAAAAGCACTTCTGTGACGCGCGATTTATCGTCATGGAAGTGGACACTTCCGTGATGATAATTTTGGTAATGTCATGGAACACTTCTACGACAGCACAGGTATGACTATCTTGATTCTGTCATAAATTTGTCATGGATGTACATGCATGACAAAAAACGCGACCTACTGTGACAAACAATCACGTATCATCACGGAAGTGCCTTTTTTTGTAGTGTGTGTTGCCCTTCTCCTAGCAGCCGTTGTCACCCAACGGTTCAGCGCCTGCCTAATCAGCTGCCCCCGCCCTCACGTAGCGCTGTCCCCGGCCGCCTGCCTTCTGTTGCCTCCCTCATGCAGCACAACCACCCCGCAGCCTGCTGATTTGATGTGGAGCAGCGGCTAGGGGTGACTGATTTAGTGCGGAGTTGGTGCTTTAGGGGGCGCGGCGGCGATCATTGATGGACATCCTCAAGGGCACATGCTCGGCGAGACCCGTGCTTCTCTCCATCGCCAGCCAAGCTAATATGTTGTTGTTCCTCTTCTGCTGCTAAAGTATCGTGTGTCTTGTTCGTGCAGCAGGTCGCCCCGCTGAGAACATCAATGGGTTTCTTCTTCACCGACACTGTTGTTAGCGTGGCACAAGTGGGTTTGAGGTCCTGCTACGGTTGCGGATGCGTCTTCGGGCACGCCGTGGGGTGGTTCAAAACCCGTGGCGGAGGCACCGATTTCGATGGCGATGGTGAAAGGAGTAGACAGGATGGGATGTTGCCGCAAGGTTTCACGAGGAGTAAGATGTTTTTGGATGCCGTATTATCTTGCTTTTCTAACTCTACATGTCAATGACTCATACTGAAGGAAGCTCAACATTGATGGTTACGCCCTGCTGATATTTGAGAAATACTCCCTCTGTTCCTAAATATAAGTCTTTTAAAAAAATTAATATGGACTACATATGTAGCAAAATGAATGAATCTACACTCTAAAATACGTCTATATATGTCTGTATGTAGTCCATATTGATATCTCTAAAAAGACTTATATTTGGGAACAGATGGGAGTATTTACAAATTACAGAAATTTCCGTGTATATCTAGAGCCACTAAATATGCCTGCAAGTATGACCTCTATTTTCTGTGGAAAACTATTTGTTGTTTGATTGTTATTTGTATATCGGAATGCTTGAGACATATAATGACATTCTTGTAAAATATGTGCATTTGGAAGATATTATCTCTAATGCATATCTCTAATGAATCACCATGTTATGTTACTGAAGTTTCCATGTGTCCAGTCTATATTTGTCAGTTACTTGTTAATCATGCTTTGCAGAATTCAGTTGTAGATTGCTATTCTATCAATCCTATATGGAGGCGATTATAAATGAAAGTTATACATATGTACTTGCAGATAAAGTTATATGAACACTGAACCATGAATTAATTCCTGGGCATATGCATTTTGTAGTTCAGTTCAATTTCCGACTCATTAGTTACATGATATATTTATGTGCAGTGTTGAATAATTACATGCAATTATGCATGGTAATCTCTAATAGAGTTGGTCAAACTTAAAAGAAGTTTGACATAGGTCAGACCATAACTTCAAGTATTTTGGAACAGATGGAGTAGCTTTTTCCAAATGCTGCTATTTCCATTTCCATTACACAACGGAGTCTCTGTGTCAAGAAATCGAAGAACTCTTTTGTTCTTGAGCTGTTGAGTATGTGTGTGTCTTCAAAAAACTACCATTCGAAGGAATTTTTTTTGAAACTAACGTCCGTTGGTACACGACCAAAGGGGTATAGTTATAGATATGTTTAGATACCGATTCTTCTAAAAAATCTTTTTTCACGTGGCATATTATTGCAGATATATTGCTCTTGAATTTGCTACTATCAGGAGAGGGATGGTAGATGAAGTAGATTCTTTTTATAGAAGTTGTCAGCATGGACACAACATAATTTCTTGTCTTGGACGAAAAGTTCACTTTGTCTCTGGACTTGGAGATACACTTTTTACAGTCACCAGTGTGTTTTAAGTGACTTTAGATAAACATTGTTTAGGTTTGGCTAATGCACTGAGATGTAGTTTCCAACAAAGCTTGGTATACTGAATTTTTTTTATTGAATAGAAATCGGCATTTCTTTCAAAGAGGAACTCCACCAGTGACAACTATGTATATCAGATGGTAAATTTTTAGTGTGGAAGACACAAGTAGAAGTAGGGTGCACACACTAATTTGTAACTACTTTACTAGAGTTTAAGACTACTACCAAGAAAAGAGAATTTCAGATTACCCTAGGCAGCACTTGCGAGGCTAATGTGTTCCACCCTGTACACATGATTATGTAGTTGATTTTAAGATTTCGTTTCCTACTTGTTTTTACTAACTTGGATGCTATATGATGTAGATGTTGTGGTAGCACCGCCATTCATTTATGTAGACTAGGTCAAGGCTTCACTAACTAATCTCATTGAGGTGTCTGACAAGAATATATTGATTTGGGAAAGGAGGAGCTTTCACTACTCTGATCAGGTTGGATACTGCAAGCTAAAGTTGGCAAGCTTGTCTTCTCTTGTACAATAGAGGGTGCAAATTATTTCTGTGACACGGATGAACAAAAAAGCACTCTTGATGATTGGCTTTATTACAATCTTTTAAACAACAAGGGTTACAAAAGGTTGAACCTATTTGTGTTCCTTTTGGCTTTCATTCTGAGTTATTTTCAACGGAAAACACATGTGCAGAGTAACTGGTGGACACTGGCTGCCAAAGGGTTATATGTGGCCACTAAAGATGAAAAATAAATGGACATATTATTTGCCAATACAAGGTCGAAAATAGAACAAACAGAACGATGCTATTTTTTTCCCCACGACCATTCAGCTATAGATGAACTAGCAACATTGCACTGCACCAACAATAAAGTGATATTAAAGCAGGGGAATATTGGCAACTTACAACTGCATGTGACATCTGGGTAGAGAGACACCAGGGGAAATCGCCCACTCCCATCGCCCATCCATATGCTTTGCAAGACTATACGCGCAGGGGCTGATGATTTTAACCAAAAAAGAGGCATTTTGTTACCTTTGAACTCTGAAGAGTATTTTGGAGCACAATTTTGCAAAACATTGAAAAAAACAATTCCTCTAAAAACAAACAATCAAATACTATAGGGACACTCATAAGGTTGTTTCGGATTCAGTTTACATCACACCTGAGCACTAAATTAGTTTATAGCCTTTGTAAAAACACGTTTAGTCAACTGCTCGTGTGATCAACATTTGATATACCGGGTACACAATGTATACAATGAATGCTAATGTTAGACATGTTGTGCCACACAAAATAATTAGCTCCAATTTCTCAATTATTGGAGAGTATAAGCAGATTATATCCATTGCTTCACTAGGACTGGAATATCATCCATAAAACTAATCGAGAAGAAGGGCAGTTGTGCTGGCAGCAGGCCAGCAGTAGCAGACGAGTACGGTGGGTGGAATAGGCAGGGAAAACCCGAGAATCAGTGGCATTGATCCTCTGGTGGTGGCCGCCATACTCGGAGAATGTGGCGGCTCTATAATGAGCAGCATGCCGCGCCGGCATGGTGGTCACCCTCGGCATGACGGTGTGAACTCCTTGGCACCAGGAATCGACCTCGGATGGGCTCGTCATGGGGATCGACGACGCGGCAGCGCGACTATGCTCGGCGCGGATCGGCTGGGGTAGATGTCTGGGCCCGACGACGAGGGTGTCGTCCCTCCTCCTCACCGTGCCATGTTGATGTGCCCGAGGTCCCGACGCAGCCGCGTGAGCAGTTGTCGGGGAGAGAAGGATGCCGGCGACGCCGTGGCTAGGAGAGGGGGGAGAGCGGCGGCTGTGCTGCGCTGAGAAAGCGAGAGCAACAACCTGTTGTGAGGGAGTGAGAGGAACGAGGCCCTGCGCTATGATACGTCTCCAACGTATCTATAATTTTTTATTGTTCTGTGCTATCATATTATCTGTTTTGGATGTTTAATGGGCTTTATTATGCACTTTTATATTATTTTTGGGACTAACGTACTAACCAAAGGCCAAGTGCAAATTGCTATTTTTTGCCTATTTCTGTGTTTCGCAGAAAAGGAATATCAAACGGAATGAAACCTTCGGGAGAGTTATTTTTGGAACAAACGCAATCCAGGAGACTTGGAGTGGACGTCAAGGAAGCAACGAGGCGGCCACGAGGTAGGGAGGTGCGCCCCCCACCCTCATGGGCCCCTCGTGGCTCCACCGACCTACTTCTTTCGCCTATATATACTCATATACCCTGAAAACATCGGAGAGCACCACGAAACCCTATTTCCACCGCCGCAACCTTCTGTACCCGTGAGATCCCATCTTGGGGCCTTTTCCGGCACTCCACCGGAGGGGGAATCGATCACGGAGGGCTTCTACATCAACACCATAGCCTCTCCGATGATGTGTGAGTAGTTTACCACAGACCTTCGGGTCCATAGTTATTAGCTAGATGGCTTCTTCTCTCTCTTTGGATCTCAATACAAAGTTCTCCTCGATCTTATTGGAGATCTATTCGATGTAATTCTTTTTGCGGTGTGTTTGTCGAGATCCGATGAATTCTGGGTTTATGATCAAGATTATCTATGAACAATATATGGTTCTTCTCTGAATTCTTATATGTATGATTTGATATCTTTGCAAGTCTCTTCGAATTATCAGTTTGGTTTGGCCTACTAGATTGATCTTTCTTGCAATGGGAGAAGTGCTTAGCTTTGGGTTCAATCTTGCGGTGTCCTTTCCCAGTGACAACAGGGGCAGCAAGGCACGTATTGTATTGTTGCCATCGAGGATAAAAAGATGGGGTTTATATCATATTACTTGAGTTTATCCCTCTACATCATGTCATCTTGCCTAATGCATTACTCTGTTCTTATGAACTTAATACTCTAGATGCATGCTGGATAGCGGTCGATGTGTGGAGTAATAGTATAGATGCAGAATCGTTTCGGTCTACTTGTCGCGGACGTGGTGCCTATATACATGATCATGCCTAGATATTCTCATAACTATGCGCTTTTCTATCAATTGCTCGACAGTAATTTGTTCACCCATAGTAGATTATGCTGTCTTGAGAGAAGCCACTAGTGAAACCTATGGCCCCCGGGTCTATCTTCCATCATATTGTTTTCTTATCAATTTGCTATTTCTGCCGCCGTTTATTTTGCAATCTTTACTTTCCAATCTATATCATAAAAATACCAAAAATATTTATCTTATTATCTCTATCAGATCTCACTTTTGCAAGTGGCCGTGAAGGGATTGACAACCACTTTATCGCGTTGGTTGCAAGGTTCTTATTTGTTTGTGCAGGTACAAGGCGACTTGCGTGTAACCTCCTACTAGATTGATACCTTGGTTCTCAAAAACTGGGGGAAATACTTACGCTACTTTGCTGCATCACCCTTTCCTCTTCAAGGGAAAACCAACGCATGCTCAAGAGGTAGCAAGAAGGATTTCTGGCACCGTTGCCGGGGAGGCTTACGCCAAGTCAAGTCAAGATTTGATCTCCCAGCAACTAGCCATTTCTGGCGCCGTTGCCGGGGAGATCTACGCACAAGTCAAGACATACCAAGTACCCATCACAAACTCTTATCCCTCGCATTACATTATTTGCCATTTGCCTCTCATTTTCCTCTCCCCCACTTCACCTTTGCCATTTTATTCGCCCTTTTCTTTTGCTTTCTTCCCGTATGTATCTTTGTTTGTGTTTCCATGTGCCTTCTATTTGCTTGCATCTTTGCTTGCTAAAAATCTATTGATATGGATCCACTTAAAGTGTTCTACTTGGATCATCTTCGATCCTTATGCGCTCGTGCTGAAACCCCAACTAGCCTAGTTGATGGGAAATCTTTAGATGAGCATGCTCATTTTGTGCGCCACCGTTTGTCTGAAAAAGGGAGACTCTTATGGGATCAAATAAACAGATTGCTGTGTTATGCTTGGAATCTTTGTGAAATTTATGATTTTACTTGTTGCTCTAAGAACCCTAAAAACACCTCCCCTACCTATGTGAGTTTAATGATAATGAAATCTTATCTTCTTATGAAAAGGGTGTTTATAGTTACTACGATATCGAACAAATTGAAGAATTTGTTTCTTTTAAGGGTGCTTATGAAGTTGCTTCTTTGATTGAAAAGTATGATATTACTCTCTATGAATCTGAAAATTTTGACATACTTAAATATTGCTATGAAAACTATGCTCATAATGTCTACGTCAAAGAATTTATTGAAAGAATGACCGTTACTTCTGAAGAAAATAATGATATGCATGAATCTATAGATAATTATGATTCCGATGATTTGATTGAAATATCCCTTAATGAACATGATGCTTGCTATTCTTGTGGCCATGATGCCAATATTTATGAAGATGAATTTGCTATAGTTCCTTATGTTAAACATGAGATCGTTGCTATTGCACCCATACTTGATAGTTCCTTCGATGAAAAGCATGATTGCAATGATGTTATTATAAATTCTCTTAATGCCAATTGTGTTAATGATATGCAAAACCTCAAGCTTGGGGATGCTAGTTTTGCTATGACTACTATTTGTTGCAATGATCATGATTGGGGTGATTCTTCTTATGATCTTGAAAATTTATTTAAGCCTCATGATGAATATGAGATTGATGATAATGTTTGCAATAATATTGAAAGTGAGTTTGGAAGAGTGTCAACTTTAGATCCCACATATTTGGAGAATGTTCAATCTTATGAAGTTTTGATAAAAGTGGGTTTGGAGAGGTCATGACTTTAGCTAATGTTAATCCCACTATTTTGGAAGAGTGTCAACTTTGCATACATGTGGATAGTCTTAAGAATATGTTTTGTGATAGCTATATTGTTTAATTTTCTTATGATCCTACATGTAATTATTATGAGAGAGGAAAATATGGTTGTAGAAATTTTCATGTTACTAAATTACCTCTCGTTATGTTGAGATTGCTTTTGTTTCTTTCCGCTTCCTTGCATATGCTAGTTTTTAATTGCCTTGATAATTTGTTTGCCTATAAGATGCCTATGCATAGGAAGTATGTTAGACTTAGATGTGTTTCTCATATGCTATATGATGCTCTCTTTGTGCTTCAATTCTTGACTTTCATGTGAGCATCATCGAAATTATCAATGCCTAGCTAGGGGCGTTAAACGATAGCGTTGGGAGGCAACCCAATTTTATTTTTGTTTCTTGCTTTTTGTTTCTGTTTAGTAATAAATAATTCATCTAGCCTCTTGTTAGATGTGATTTTATGTTTTAATTAGTGTTTGTGCCAAGTAGAACCTTTGGGAAGACTTGGGTGAAGTCTTTATGATCTTGCTGTAAAAAAAAGAAACTTTAGCGCTCACGAGATTAGCTGCGATTTTTACTGGAGAGTGCTTTTAGGTTGATTCTTTTTTTAATATGATTAATATACAAATTCATCACGTCCACCAATTTATTTCAGAATTTTTGGAGTTACAGAAGTATACTTTTGATACAGATTACTACAGACTGTTCTGTTTTTGACAGATTCTGTTTTTCGTGTGTTGTTTGCTTATTTTGATGAATCTATGGCTAGTATCGGGGGGTATGAACCATAGAGAAGTTGGAATACAGTAGGTTTAACACCAATATAAATAAAGAATGAGTTCATTATAGTACCTTAAAGTGGTGATTTGTTTTCTTATACTAACGGAGCTCATGAGATTTTCTATTGAGTTTTGTGTTGTGAAGTTTTCAAATTTTGGGTAAAGATTTGATAGATTATGGAATAAGGAGTGGCAAGAGCCTAAGCTTGGGGATGCCCAAGGCACCCCAAGGTAAAATTCAAGGACAACCAAAATCCTAAGCTTGGGGATGCCCCGAAAGGCATCCCCTCTTTCGTCTTCGTCTATCGGTAACTTTACTTGAGGCTATATTTTTATTCACCACATGATATGCGTTTTGCTTGGAGCGTCTTGTATGATTTGAGTCTTTGCTTTTTTATTTTACCACAATCATCCTTGCTTTACACACCTTCTGGGAGATACACACATGAATCGGAATTTATTAGAATACTCTTTGTGCTTCACTTATATCTTTTGAGCGAGATAATTTTGCTCTAGTGCTTCGCTTATATCTTTTAGAGCACGGTGGTAGTTTTATTAAATAGAAACTATTGATCTCTCATGCTTCACTTATATTATTTTGAGAGTCTTATAGAACAGCATGGTAATTTGCTTTGGCTATAAAATTAGTCATAATATGATGAACATCCATGATGGGTATAATAAAAACTATCATATAAAGTGCATCGAATACTATGAGAAGTTTGATACTTGATAATTGTTTTGAGATATGAAGATGGTGATATTAGAGTCATGCTAGTTGATTAGTTTTGAATTTGATAAATACTTGTTCTAAAGTTTGTGATTCCCGTAGCATGCACGTATGGTGAGCCGTTATGTGATGAAGTCGGAGCATGATTTATTTATTGATTATCTTCCTTATGAGTGGCGGTCGGGGACGAGCGATGGTCTTTTCCTACCAATCTATCCCCCTAGGAGCATGCGCGTAGTACTTCTTTCGATAACTAATATATTTTTGCAATAAGTATGTGAGTTCTTTATGAATAATGTTGAGTCCATGAATTATACGCACTCTCACCCTTCCACCATTGCTAGCCTCTCTAATACCGCGCACCTTTCGCCGGTATCATACACCCACCATATACCTTCCTCAAAACAGCCACCATACCTACCTATTATGGCATTTCCATAGCCATTCCGAGATATATTGCCATGCAACTTACCACCGTTCCGTTTGTTATGGCACGTTTCATCATTGTCATATTGCTTTGCATGATCATGTAGTTGACATCGTATTTGTGGCAAAGCCACCTTTATAATTCTTTCATACATGTCACTCTTGATTCATTGCATATCCCGGTACACCGCCGGAGGCATTCACATAGATTCATATTTTGTTCTAAGTATTGAGTTGTAATTTTTGAGTTGTAAGTAAATAAAAGTGTGATGATCATCATTATTAGAGCATTGTCCCAAGTGAGGAAAGGATGATGGAGACTGTGATTCCCCCATAAGTCGGGATGAGACTCCGGACAAAAATAAAAAATAAATAAAAAAAGAGGCCTAAAAAAAGAGAAAAAGGCCCAAATAAAAAAATGAGAGAAAAAGAGAGAAGGGACAATGTTACTATCCTTTTACCACACTCGTGCTTCAAAGTAGCACCACGTTCTTCATGATAGGGAGTCTCCTATGTTGTCACTTTCATATACTAGTGGGAATTTTACATTATAGAACTTGGCTTGTATATTCCAATGATGGGCTTCCTCAAATGCCCTAGGTCTTCGTGAGCAAGCGAGTTGGATGCACACCCACTTAGTTTCTTTTGTTGAGCTTTCATACACTTATAGCTCTAGTGCATCCGTTGCATGGCAATCCCTACTCACTCACATTAATATCTATTAATGGGCATCTCCATAGCCCGTTGATACGCCTAGATGATGTGAGACTATCTTCTCCCTTTTTGTCTTATTCACAACCACCATTCTATTCCACCTATAGTGCTATGTCCATGGCTCACGCTCATGTATTGCGTGAAGATTGAAAAAGTTTGAGAACATCAAAAGTATGAAACAATTGCTTGGCTTGTCATCGCGATTGTGCATGATTCAAATTTTTTGTGTGATGAAGATAGAGCATAGCCAGACTATATGATTTTGTAGGGATAGCTTGCTTTGGCCATGTTATTTTGAGAAGACATGATTGCTTTGTTAGTATGCGTGAAGTATTATTGTTTTCATGTCAATATTAAACTTTTATCTTGAATTTTTCGGATCTGAACATTCATGCCACAATAAAGAAAATTACATTGAGAATTATGCTAGGTAGCATTCCACATCAAAAATTCTGTTTTTATCATTTACCTACTCGAGGACGAGCAGGAATTAAGCTTGGGGATGCTTGATACGTCTCCAACGTATCTATAATTTTTTATTGTTCCATGCTATTATATTATCTGTTTTGGATGTTTAATGGGCTTTATTATGCACTTTTATATTATTTTTGGGACTAACCTACTAACCAAAGACCCAGTGCAAATTGTTGTTTTTTTTCCTATTTCAGTGTTTCGGAGAAAAGGAATATCAAACGGAATCCAAATGGAATTAAACCTTCGGGAGAGTTATTTTTGGAACAAACGCAATCTAGGAGACTTGGAGTGGACGTCAAGGAAGCAACAAGGCGGTCACGAGGTAGGGAGGCGCGCCCCAACCCTCGTGGGCCCCTCGTGGCTCCACCGGCCTACTTCTTTCGCCTATATATACTCATATACCCTGAAAACATCGGAGAGCACCACGAAACCCTATTTCCACCGCCGCAACCTTCTGTGCCCGTGAGATCCCATCTTGGGGCCTTTTCTGGCGCTCCGCCGGAGGGGGAATCGATCACGGAGGGCTTCTACATCAACACCATAGCCTCTCCGATGATGTGTGAGTAGTTTACCACAGACCTTCGGGTCCATAGTTATTAGCTAGATGGCTTCTTCCCTCTCTTTGGATCTCAATACAAAGTTCTCCTCGATCTTCTTGGAGATCTGTTCGATGTAATTCTTTTTGCGGTGTGTTTGTCGAGATCCGATGAATTGTGGGTTTATGATCAAGATTATCTATGAACAATATTTGGTTCTTCTCTGAATTATTATATGTATGATTTGATATCTTTGCAAGGCTCTTCGAATTATCAGTTTGGTTTGGCCTACTAGATTGATCTTTCTTGCAATGGGAGAAGTGCTTAGCTTTGGGTTCAATCTTGCGGTGTCCTTTCCCAGTGATAGCAGGGACAACAAGGCACATATTGTATTGTTGCCATCGAGGATAAAAAGATGGGGTTTATATCATATTGCTTGAGTTTATCCCTCTAAATCATGTCATCTTGCCTAATGCTTTACTCTGTTCTTATGAACTTAATACTCTAGATGCATGCTGGATAGCGGTCGATGTGTGGAGTAATAGTAGTAGATGCAGAATCGTTTCGGTCTACTTATCGCGGACGTGATGCCTATATACATGATCATGCCTAGATATTCTCATAACTATGCGCTTTTCTATCAATTGCTCGACAGTAATTTGTTCACCCACCGTAGATTATGCTATCGTGAGAGAAGCCACTAGTGAAACCTATGGCCCCTGGGTCTATCTTCCATCATATTATTTTCCTATCAATTTGCTATTTCTGCCGCCGTTTATTTTGCAATCTTTACTTTCCAATCTATATCATAAAAATACCAAAAATATTTATCTTATTATCTCTATCAGATCTCACTTTTGCAAGTGGCCATGAAGGGATTGACAACCCCTTTATCGCGTTGGTTGCCAGGTTCTTATTTGTTTGTGCAGGTACAAGGCGACTTGCGTGTAACCTCCTACTGGATTGATACCTTGGTTCTCAAAAACTGAGGGAAATACTTACGCTACTTTGCTGCATCATCCTTTCCTCTTTAAGGGAAAACCAACGCATGCTCAAGAGGTAGCATGCTACGGTGCGGTGAGAAAAGGCTATGTAGGTGAAAAGAAAACAGCTAACAATCACACAACCTTACCATGTTAGGCTTTTTTTCTTTCTTGTCTAAAAAAGTTTTTTTTCTTTCAAGAAAATGAGAAACGAGCAGCTTATGCGATGAGATAAAGATGTTATGCAGGCCTAAAAATCATTTTTAGATAATAGAATAACAAATTAGAAACTGAAGCTAATTTTTTTTTGCAGATAAAAGGCACTTGCCTATCTAAACAGAAGCTTTACGGTTTATTACACAAAGAGATAACCAAGAATAAGTCTAAATTATTACAAGGCCCATAGGACCAAATCATAGCGACGTGACGCACATGGAGGCTACCAGCTACTAAGAAGCATTCCTCAAAGAAGAAACTACTAAGAAGCGGTATAAAGCACAACTAAGCAAGCAAGACGCAAGAATCGAAGGTGGCTCCGACACCACTTCACGGCGAGGATGGCTCGCTAGCCAATGTTGTTTCATCATGATGTGTTGCGAAGGCTCCAGCACTTGTCCAGAAGGGTGTTGATCAAGCAACCAAGATGAGGCCGGTCCCGCAGTCATCCAAGCGGTTTCCAAAGTTGCAGTAGAATCACAATTTTGTACACTAGGTCAACCAAGTGTTTTATTTTATAGATCGTCCCTCTATTAAAGCTTTGTTGCAGGTCGTCCACAAGGTCCAAGCAATCGCCACAAAACCAATCCAAACTATTCATCTATCTCGTCCATGGGTCCCCATAAGCTGGGCCGGCCCTGGTGTATGGCTAGAGAGGCAATGGCCCAAGGAGCAGGCCTAGGGGCCCATGATCTGATAATATAGCCCGGCAAATAAAATAGTTAGGGGAAAAAGAATGATGTGGGCCCAATTCCCTTAGCCTGATTTCTAGCGATACGTGGAGCACCCAGTGACTCAAAAAAAGTGAAGCACCCAGGTTCTCGCCACGTAGCCCCCGTCCCGGTGGTTCGTCTAGAATCGTTAGTGGGTGTGTGGAGGTGTGTCTCCGGTGGATCTTCTCGGATCTGGTTGTCATTCGTCTATGTTAGTGTGTTTTCAGGTTGGATCCTTCCGATCTAAACCACTCTTCATCCGTGGCGGTTGCTGTTCTGGTGCATTGGTTCTATGGGGTCTTAACACGACGACTTCCCGTCTATCTACTAAAACAAGTTTCGCCCGACTCCAAAAAGGGAGGGGCGATGATGACGACGCGCCTTTTGCTCGCTTCAAGGCTTGTAGTCGTCACTAGGTGGTCTACGTATCTGGATGTAATTTTTATTATTTCTGGTGTTCGTTGTACTACCAAGATTGATGAAAAGGTCGGAAGCTTTCTTGCAAAAAAAGATTAGGGTTTGATGTATAGGTTTGTAATTTTTTGTATGCTCTTTTCTTCATATTTTTAGGACATTAGCCTGTCTTACAATGTTCCCTAAGAAGCATTTTTTGGGTGATCAAAAATGGAGAAAAGTAAAAGAAAGCGATATGGAAATTCAATCAGAGAAGGGTTCTTATTTGAGGTAATCGTGTCAGTTTCATTTTGCTATCTTTTAGTCTTTCTGTCGTAATATGGCATTGTCCAAGTGTTCAACAATTATTATAGTCATCTCAAACTAAAAATGTATGTTTGAAAGTTTACTCTTAATATTATGAAAATGGAGTTAGATATATTTGTTTATGTATCACGCACACACATACGCACATATATACGGTCTTAGGACTTAGGTGCCCATGTTGCCGAGTTCGCCCTAGGGCCTTCTGAAACATAGAGTCGGCCCTGCCCATAAGAAGATGGTGTAAATTAGCAACCCCCCCCCCCCCCCCACACACACCCCCGCGCGCAGTTCCAGATACACCCTGTGGTCTCCCTAATAACACTCCAAATAAACCTTGCAATGATGCATCTAAACAGGACATGTTCGCAAGTTCCATCTTGGCCGCAACAAGTACACTTGCTGTCTCCTGTCCCTTTCCCTTTGATCACTTGATCACCACTAAAAATTCGGTTCGTGGCAACTTGCCAAAGAATTTTTATTTATTTTGGAAGGAATCTTCATCTTCTAGATATCCATCACCTCACCTTGTGTGTCCGTCTTAAAAATTTCTCTGTATAGGGATCCTATGGAAAATTGGCCCAAAGGTTCCAACTTCCAAGAAATGTTGTCGTCCCCGTTGGTTAACCTCACTCCGGCTAGCTCATCCTAGAGGAGGTCCCAATCCGCCACTTCCAAGGGCCCAAACAATTGCTAGAACAACGGAGTCCATCTGTCATCCACCTTGACCTCCACTGCTCTTGGATTGTGCCTAATAACAAAGAGTCATGGGAATCTGTGTCTAAGGGACCCCTCCCCTATCCAGTGATCAAGCCAAAAGTGGGCAAGCCTCCCATATTTTACTCCGAATTTGATAGGGGGCAAGCCTCCCCTACCCCGAAGCTGATTATTTGGATTTGCTCTCTATGTATACATCATCAAATTGCATATCAAGTGAAGTGGATTTTGATTACTTTCTGATTGTTGAAGGTTGTCTTTTCTACACATTACTTGCAATTACAAAAGATATTTAAAGGCCCGTGGCAACGCACGGGCATTATACTAGTAAGATGTTGTTATCGAATTTTGATTCAGAGTCTCGGATGGGATCCTAGACATCACGAGGAGCTTCGGAATGGTCCAGAGACAAATAAAACATATATGGAAAGTATTTTCGGGGTTACCAGAAAAGTTTGGGATTTTTCAGTATTGTATCGGGAAGAT
This sequence comes from Aegilops tauschii subsp. strangulata, assembly GCF_002575655.3. Taxonomy (NCBI): domain Eukaryota; kingdom Viridiplantae; phylum Streptophyta; class Magnoliopsida; order Poales; family Poaceae; genus Aegilops; species Aegilops tauschii. The sequence continues at coordinate 113,287,102 of NC_053035.3, forward strand.
TCTAGAAGGTTCTGGAGTGCGACCCACCTGCATGGAAGGACTCACATGGACGTGGGTGGTGGGAAAAGGTGCCACACCTCTGTTCCATGCGCACCAAATCCCCCCCTAAAAGGAATATGATCAAATCCTGAAGGGATAGGATCAAGATCCCTAAAAAGAACGGATCACGATCACGATCAGTGGGGAAGGAAGGAGAAGATTTCCTCCCCCCTTTGGTGCACAATCCCTAGAGGCTTGGAGGAGGGGCCACCTCCCCCCCCACGCCTATAACTATTGGAGGGAGGGGCTGGCCGCAAGACCTCACACCCCGGTTGCTGGCCGGCTCCCTCTCGTTCCATACGGCCCTCATTAGCGCAGTTCTTAGTGAAGCTCTACTGAAATTTAACCATATTTCCGGCACCACACCATCGTGCTACCGAGATTGATGCCATCCACCCCTCTCCCTCACTTGCTGGATCAAGAAGGAGGAGACGACATCAAGGTGCATGTGTGTGCAATTCAGGGGCATCGTTCGTGCGGTGCTACATCGGATTGACCCGTCGAAAGTGCGGCTACATCACCCATGAACTTTAGATCTTTAAACAAGCGTGTTCTACAAGGGTATGTAGACCTTTCCCACTGGTTGCTAGCATTAATAGACTGGATCTTGAGTTTGTTCGTTCTCTCGTAGGGAAGTTTTTTGTTTTCCTTACAACGAATCTCACCAGTTCACCCGTCATGAAAGCCAGCTCTGGCGGGCGCAACACACACCCCCACGAGCGAGCCTGCGTCGCCGAAGGGACTCATGGCCCGCCTATCGTGACTAGACCAGCCCGACGCGGTTCATACACACCGACAGGTGGGTTCGGCCAAGCCGCCACACGTGGGACAACGCACAAGAGGGCGATCGCGGGCATGCCCGACGCCACCGCATGAGGATGGCCCCGGGATCACTCCCGCGGTCCATCCGTCATGAACCATGGAGGTGGGCTGCCCGAGTCCGAGCCATCCGGGCAGAACGGGCGGCTCAGAGAGCCCCGGCCCCGAGAGGCCTCCACGGCAAGCCATCGTGAAACGGATGGCTAGGAGGGCACTCTCGCCCTCGGAGGTCCCTACCAGGCAGGTACTTCAGCATCCTCTATAGAAGTAACTAGCATGCCAATCTCTGTTATAGAATGAGAATTCCTGAAGATATGAACTTTCCCTGAAAGTGGTTTTTTGGGGTGATGTTTTATGTTGGTGTCGCCCATTCGAATGAGCCTGCCAAGGAAATCTTTATTTGTGCCAGGGTACTCTTATACGGAATGTCAACCCCCTATCAGGGTAAAAAAACGTGAACAATTTGAAGTTTCATGATTTAGAGGTAACAAATTGAAATTTGGCGAGGGTTCATGGTTTGCAAACTTGACCTTTTCGTTTCCTTGACGGGAGCGGAGCCCTTGGTCCCCTTATACGGAGATTCGGATATTTGCAGGGAGCCAGACGCAAAAGAGCAAATTCTTACACATCTCCCCTTCGTTCGCGTCATCACCCCCACCCCAACCCGTCTATACTGCTCTTCACTTGCCTTCCTCTGTCTCCCGCATCGCGATCAGTCATCTCCTCCCAGCCTCCCCTGCCTCGCCGGAGATCACGAGAGGCGGCGCCCCCCATCCCCGCGATGGACGCCTCCTACCGCCGCTCAGGTGCGGGCGGCGGCGGCGGCTCAGCCCCCCGCACCGTCGAGGACATCTTCAAGGACTACCGCGCCCGCCGCAACGCCATCCACCGCGCCCTCACCCACGGTACGCGCCCCCCACTCCCTCCCCGCCTCCTAAACCCCAAACCTAGCCCTAATCCTTCTCCCTTCCTTCGCAGACGTCGAGGAGTTCTACGCGCAGTGCGATCCAGGTGAGGCCCCGACGCGATCTCTCCCCTCTCTGCTACAGTTTCGATTCAATTGGCTGCGAGCTGCCCTCCTCAGATCGCGATGTGCTTTCGTGTCCCGACAGAGAAGGAGAACCTGTGCCTGTACGGGTACGCCAACGAGGCGTGGGAGGTGGCGCTGCCCGCGGAGGAGGTGCCCACCGAGCTGCCGGAGCCGGCGCTCGGGATCAACTTTGCGCGCGACGGGATGAAGCGCAGCGACTGGCTCGCGCTCGTCGCCGTCCACTCCGATTCGTGGCTTGTCTCCGTAGCTTTCTACTATGCCGCGCGGCTCACCCGCAACGACCGGTATGATGATTATGATGCCCCCCTCTGTTTCTTTGGGTTTGATGAGTGATGCTTTTGTGCTGCAGTGCCAGTGTCACGCACTCATGTTAAGGTTCTAAATCCGGACAGTCTACGGAACTATTATTAGCTCATAGAGGCAAGTTATGACTTTGTTGGTGTCCTGTATAGACAAAGGGATATATCTACAGGGCATCAAGGGACTTCTGGGGAACTTGTTGGGATTTGAGGTTAATGTTAGAATTTGCATGTTATGCACGTACCTGCGTGTGAGCTTGTTATGTACGTGCTCTGAACAGCGATCTGCGGTCTGGTTTAGATTTAATTTTTGATTTCTCAAGTACCATTGTGATACTAAGTATTCTCTACATGGGGAATTTTTGGGCCTTCTTTACTGGTTATCCTGTGATCTGCTGGAGAAAGAGATCTAGCCCAATCTATAATGGTTGTCTGCAACTCTGCATGCTCCATCTTAGTAATGAAAGAATAGTCAAGTGGAGAGAAATTATATGAACTCATGATGAGTAGTAACCTCACTGAAATGAGGCAACTTTTTTTTTCTTGTATATTGTAATCGTGATATAAAATTCCAAGCATGTCTAATATCAACAGAGGTTTCAGTTTTTGTGCATGAGTTTACTGTATCTACTCTGTGCTGTGCCCACTGGTCACATGGAGGAGGATGTGGTGTATAGAAAGTTATGTTTTTTTGTGGAAAGGAAATCACATCCATGTATTCTTTCTGTCCCTCTATGGTTACCATGGCTAAATAAAACCAGGCCTACGCATGCGCTTGGAAGCAGAATGCCTAGCACTTAATCGTGCTAGTGCTAGGCGTACGCTTAGCGGCTTAGGTGAGGCAAGCACTAGGCAGAGACAGAACTACTCCCTCCGTTCCAAAATAGATGACCCAACTTTGTACTAAAGTTAGTACAAAGTTGAGTCATCTATTTTGGAACGGAGGGAGTAGGAATTTACGCCTTCGAATCTTGATGGTTAGTATGGTGTTAACATCTGAAGACGCATCTAAATACAAAAAAGAAAAAAATCTTCTGAAGCCAAACATAGGAAGTTATGTTTTTTTGTGGAAAGGAAATCACATCCATGTTTCTTTCTGTCCCTCTGTGGTTGGCATGGCTAAATAAAAGCACGCCTAGGCATGTGCTTGAAATCAGAATGCTAGTGCTAGTGCCAGGCATGCGCTTAGGTGAGACAGGCACTAGGAAGAGGCAAAACTAGGAATTAAAGCCTAGTGCTTTTTTGAACCTTGATGGTTAGTATGGTGTTAACTTTTGAAGATGTGTCTAAATAAGAAAAAGAACTTCCATCTGAAAGCAATAACAATTTTCACATGGTAACCTCTCTGTTCTGTGGAGAAGAATAATTCTGTTTGCTTTTGTGAAAATTTTATCTCCCTCAATATTGCCATAAAATGCTATTCTAGAGTTTTGAAGTTGTACCATGTATTTCCTCCAGAGATTTATTTATATCTTGCATAAATTATGTATAACATCCACTAAATATTACACTCACAAGAATCCATATTGAAACATGTATTTCCCATAGCTACAGATTTAAGAAGTTTTTGTGTCGCAAAAACTCTAGATTTAAGATTGGACCATTATATGCAACCATACTGACGAGCCCGGTCCACTTGTTAGCCTATTGGCTTTGCACCTACCCATAAACCCATGGCAGAGGTTTGACCAAGGCTGCAAAGGGTTGGAGTTGTGCCTAGAGGGTTCAATCTTAAATCTGGAGTCATGTCTTATGAAAGCTTCTAGATATATTGCTAATTTGCTATGCGCTAGACCAATCTGGAATTTTGTAATAGTTTGTACAAAATGCTCGTGGTTTTGCAAAAAAAAAAGTCTTCTCTCTTTGATGTCTATCGCATTTGTGAGAATTTTTTCCATCTTAATGATCCTTAAAGATACGTTGTACTACTCAAGTCGTCTTCTCTACATTTTTTTGTATATGTTTGGTGTTCTTACCTTGATCAAAGAAGAGTTTGAACTAAGCAGATTAGCATTTGAGGGACTAAGGGTTCGCTTTTTAATACATGACACACCATGGTTTTGGAAATACTTGCACTATTAATACTACAATTTTTAGTGGTAGCGAAACCACTAATTAGAAAATACTGAGCTATCAAACAGGGCCTGATATTTATGAGTTCTTTATTCAGTTGCTTCTAGTTTCCTGTAATTGCTTGCTGTGTAAGAATTTAGCACCTGTTGTTTGCCTCAATGTTAATTGATTTGCATAATGCCTGCTTTTCCCCTCGTCATTATATTCCCATTTTGGGTGTCTGTGGTATGCAGATCTCTAAAGTTGTCCGGACCTATGTGCTCTGTGTTGAGTTAACCATTTCTGTTTGTGTAAACTGTCCTAATAATCTTAGATAACTAAATTTCTATACTCGCAGACGCTAAACATTTTGTCATTGCTCCCTGATAAAACAATCGGCTGAATGTGTTCTTAAGAAAGTATAGTGTGGCATCATATCTTCGTAGCAACTGTGTTTGTTTGTTTTGCTAACATAAACTGTGGACTGACTATCTGTGTCCTTGGAATGCTTCTATATAGTATAGATTTATGCATGATATATTATTATTAGTTTTTCAAGTAAAATCACTCGTATGCTAGTATTGATGATGGCCAGTATGCTTGTATTTTTTCATTTTGCATCACCATACATAGTAGTGGTACCCTTTGTCAAAGGATGCTATGCAAGAAATCTGTTCCGTGTTTTTGAAGTCTGAGATATGTAGAACTGGTTGAATATTTTGGCTTGGATTTTAAGAATCTACTCCCTCTGTCCCATAATATAAGAGCGTTTTTTGACACTATATTATGGGACGGAGGGAGTAAGTAAGAACAATTGGTGATGCACTGAGTAAGAACAGTTGATTTCCTACAGGGAGCGAATCGTATTTCTTTTTTCTCATTTGTTCCCTCAAAAACTCACAATTGAATAAATAATTGAGCACTTGGTAGTTTTCATTGTTTTGCTAGAACTTCTAGCTTTGGAATTTATTGGTGGGATCAGAGTTTTATCTAAGCAACGTTTACGTAACTAATTTTATGTGTAACTAAATAGCTATGCAATCATGGACAGCCTTGGTTTGAGCCCACCTTTGGATTTTATGAGGGATGCGCTTAGAGAAACTAGATTATGTGTGGGCCTAGTTGAACTATAGGGTTATACATTTATCAGGATAATAATACATATAGTTGCAAATAAATTTGACAAAATGGTCAAAGTAACACTGAATGCAAATACAGAACAGATTTGCTGCCCTCTGTTATCATTTTATTTGTTGCAAAGAGTAAGAGTTTGCACTGTTATTATGTTATCTCATAGTTTCCCTCGGCAATTCAACAGGAAGCGTTTATTTGGCATGATGAATGATTTGCCAACCGTGTATGAAGTCATCTCAGGTATGAGACAATCGAAGGAGAGGGACAGATCGGGTGGTATTGACAACAGCGGTAGAAACAAGCTGCCATCAAAGGTAACAGGAAATTCTTTGCTGTTTTGATCTCTTCTTCTCTCTTATTCTAATTTTATTGTGTCTCCTCAGCATACAGTCGAGGCGCCGCCACCACCACGTGCAGAAAATAACGCCAGGGATGCCGATGAAGGCTACGATGAAGATGACGGCGACCACAGCGAGACCTTATGCGGAACATGCGGTGGCATATACAGCGCCGAGGAATTCTGGATTGGTTGCGATGTGTGCGAGAGGTGGTACCATGGCAAGTGCGTGAAGATAACTCCGGCGAAGGCGGAGAGCATAAAGCAGTACAAATGCCCAAGCTGCAGCTCCAAGAGACCTAGGCAGTAGCAGCGCCGCCTCCTTTTGGCGGGGGACGGCCCCCACGGATGGGGGCCTTGAAGCAGCAGCAGCAGCGGTTGAGACTTTAGACTCCTTGTGCAAGGCTAACTACTACCGTCTTGCTATGTTTACTGTACCTTTCGTTTCAGGTTTACATATGGTGATGATGCTAATGCTTGTGAGGGAAGATGACACACATATTCAAAACCTTCTAACGTTTCCATGTCCTGAAGAGGAGTCAAAGGTGTATGTTGCCGGGAAGGGATAGTAGAATGATGAAAATATGTGTAACTTTTCATGGGAAGTTCATGTTCCAATAATCCGAGAGGTTTATTTATACTATTCTATCTATGTTAATATATGTATTATTAGTCTGTTCAGCTGTCATGTGGAACCTGTTGTGAAATAACAATTTTGGTTATCCTAAAAAAGCACACAATAGTTGGTTTACCGATGCTGCATTCTCCAAGGTGGTGCTCTGCAACGCCGACTGACCGGCAGTATGGCTTAGAGCCAGCTCGTTTATACGGTGGTATATATGAAGTCGATTCATATTACTTGTCGCTCAAATGTGAGCGACAAGCAACATGGATCGAAGCGAAGCAAATACTTTATATATACAATCTCACTACTTATGTCAATGGCTCATCCTTTCAACTCTTCTTTGGCCTTTAGTATCTCCGTCTTCCCACTATAATCTCATCATCTGTGTCAATGGCTCATCCTTTCAGCTCTTCTCTGGCCATTAGTACCTCGGCAGAGAATGAGAGTTAATTATTTTTCAAGCATCCTTAGACCAAATCAGTTGTGCACTGGTTCACAAATTAGTAGTTATTTGGTAAGAAAAACCTATTGTTCTATTTGGTAGATAATAAATAAACAAATGTGTGGCTAGTGCCTCTAACCGTTAAATAATCGTAAGGTTGCAATACATTTTTTCAGAACATGCAAATTGCAATTAAAAATATAACATTGAGAACTATCTTCCCATATTTTTGTTGGGAAACTTGGGAGACCTTTTGGCACTGCATCTGGTTATATCCAGCCGAGTTGTGCTCAACACCATGCCATCCAGACAGACATGGTCGAACATGTATCATGTGCTGGTTATCCGGCCGAGTTGTGCTCAATACCATGCCATCCATACAGACGCGGCCGAACATGTATCATGTGTCAAGCCGGGGGAATATGCAACGAAGGGTTCATGAGCACGCACAGTGGTACTCCCTCAAAATAACATGAGAACATTATTGCAGTTGAGTTATGGTTACAACAATAGGAGCTAATTGAAACAATACTGAGCATGGCTAGCAAGTATCCACTCGCCGATGAAATATTGGTCCATTTCTGCAGGAAGACCAAAATATAGGTAACTAGGAGATTGTGAGCTCTAGAATAAAAGAACGACACCTTTGTCGCACCCTACACTTTGATTCAGTGTGAGCGTGAACTCCTCAACCACCACAACTCTGTGTGAGGTAATTCAAGCTGTAGACCACCTTCATGATTGAAAGTGGAAGGTTTGATATAAAGGTGACAATACGTTAGAAAAGCTAGCGTTTAACAAGCTGACTGGTAATTACACGGTTGCATCAGACATCACCAAATGATCTGCTGCAAGGACAGTTCACGTTTACTATTGCTTTGTTCCAGTAATATACACGAACATCAATTCAGAACAAATGAGGCGAAGGGCTGCATTACCTAGGCGGCATGGTGGCAGCGAACTGCTACCCCAGCAATGCATCCCCACAGCAAGCGTCGATCATCTGTATGACGGTCGCTTTGTTTAGCATGTAGTGTCGTCGAGGATTGGGTTGTTGGCCGGTGGCGGGGGCAGCTACATCCAGGCTGCCCCGTTCGTCGGAGACGGGATGCGGTTCGTTCGATCTTTGTACTTGGAGCGAGCGGCAAGGAGGCGGCCACCACCTACGAGCGGAGTTGACCTACCCCTCGCTTAGGCAATCAGGATGAGAGAAAAGATTAGCCGGGGAGCTTGATTTTGTAGGGGAAAATACTGCAAGAGATCTTTATATTTTTGATCATTTGAGATTTTGGGAAGTAATAGCACTTTGATTTAGTGATCAATGATAGTAATGGGAGGGTGGTTTTAGCGCTAGGCAAGGTGACCATGGTATTCGACTTGGTAATATTTGATAATAATTGATTTGTTGTGTATAGCGGAGGATCTGTTGGGGCTACATTGGTCATTTGGTAATAGCGGTTGAATGAAACCGTGTGAAAAAATCAGTATAAAAAGGTGAAAACATGGACGAGGTGGGTGTCGGTTTGGAGAGAGAAAAATCGATGGATGAGGAGGCAAACGTACCTGGAGGACGAAACAACTTATAACTCTCCTTTAATAGTAGAGATGATTAGAAGTGGAAGATGATACAAAGGTGACGATGCGTTAGAAAAGCTAGTGTCGGCGAGCTGGCAATGGTAATTTTGTGGTTGCATCGGACATCACCAAATCCACTGCAAGGATAGTTCAAGTTTACTATTGCTTTGTATTTTAGTAATATATAGGAACAATGATTCATAATAAAGGAGGCAAAGGGGGAGGGGTTGCATTACCTATGTGGCATGGTGGCAGGGAGCTACTACCCCAGCAGTGTTGGTCAAAGATGTGGCAGTCCCCACAACTAACGTAGATTGTCTGTACGACGGTTGCTTTGTTCAACATGTAGTGTCGGAGGGGGTTGGGGTGTTGGCTGGTGGCGGTGACAGCCACACTGAGGCCTCCTCGTTCGCCAGCAATGGCATGAGGTTCGTTCCCACACAATCTGTGTACTTGGTGCGAATGAGGAAGCGGTGGCTGTCGCGTGCGAGCGGAGTTGACCTACCCTTTGCTTAGGCAGCCGGAGTGAGATAAAATCTTAGCTGGGGGCTTGATTTGGTAGGGAAAAAGATTGCAAGAGATTTGTTTTAGGGATTCAAATACCGGTCAAACGTCAAATATAGTGTTCCCCTGAGTTATAAAATTTTCACTAGGGGAGGTTCCATCGAGCGAACCATTCCCACTCCTTAAAAGGTTCGCTAGGGGAGAAACACCCCCCTATCCGGAGTGACCTCAAGTTGGCCCAAATAGCGCGCCGGAAAATGGGCTAGGCCCAGTTAGCTACTTTTCATTTAAATGCCATAAACAAAAAAAAATCATCTGATACAAAAGAAGACAAAGTAAACAAAATTTTACAACTTGCCATGCTCTAGTTTGTAAAAATGCCAGCCTATATTAAATGAAACTGCCAACATCTAATTTATAAACTACAGATAAGGAAAAACTTAGAAAAAAATTGCACTTGGAACACATCTAAACCATGATCATGGAAAACGTAGAAACCCTCCCTTCAGCCCCTAACTCCCCAACCCCCACCCCAAACAAGGATCGGAAGACATCTAGACTTGGCATGATTTAATGAACAAATTTTTTATACATATTTAGCATGTGTACGATGAAAGCATTGAAGAAATTTTGTGTACATATTTGGCATGTGTACAATGAAAACATTATGTAGACATGTGAACATTTCTCATGGTAAAAAAAAACACTTAAAGAAAGTTAGCCGCAAAAAAAACACTAAAAGAAAGTTGCCATGCTGATCGTAATGAAATTCTCATGATAAAACAAAATGAAAATTTAAAATAAATAAAAATATAGGAGTAGGATTTTTATCATAGTTTACCATAGAACTGGTAGCGGGTTTCGACGGTATAAAGTTCTCAAAATTCCTGAAAAAATACTGAAACAACACATCAATAATATAAATTGATCCAACAAAGCAATTGAGAAAATACGACTATATGACTCCTAGACAAAAAAGTAGTTCAATATATTTTATGTCACAGTGAGCTCATTTTTTTTTGCCGAGGACACATAAATGCATATTTTGACGGCATTATAGAACCCAAGTGCTTATACAAGGTGGAGCCGACTTAGTCAACAAATGATTCTGCATGCGGTTGGGTTGACATCCAATGTCCATCGTGCTTTCTTCTATCTTTTGTCTTCTTCCTCCAGTCGTCCTAACAAAACCACGCCGTTTGTCCCACCCGCTCCTGCCTCCCACAGCTGGCTCCACCTCCGCCCACGCATCGCAGCCCCACCGTACCCTAAACCGTTGGTCAGGCCATCCCTCTACTTCCCCACACCTCATGTTATTCTCCGGCGAAGTCAGTCGCACCCCGAACTCGAACCAGTCAACCCTCGTACTCCCCTCCGTCTGCGACTACACTGACACATTGAAAGTGTGTTATATCGACTAGAGGGGGGTGAATAGGCGATTTTTACAAATTCATCACTGAGGAAATACTACTTGAGGAATTTGCTAAGTGACGAACTACAAACAGCGGAATAAGTACTCAGATGCATGCATAACAAGACAGTGGCATGGTCATCATGATGAAATGAAACATACACAGAGCACAGGTAGCGAGTAAACAGGATAAGCAGGTAGAAGACAAGATGACTGAAGAAATAGGATTGAGGAAATTGAGAAAGTCTTCAGTCAGAGTTTTTAAACAGTAACGATCAATTTCATGAACACATGAGCGAGGAAATGAAAGGGTTGAGGAAATAGAACCAGTAGTTCGGAGAAGACAATGATTTGGTAGACCAGTTCCAACTGATGTGACAGTTGTACGTCTGGTTGGAGGGGCTTGGTATTTAAACCAAAGGACACACAATCATAGGACACATAGTCCTTACCGTATTCTCCTTGACCTAAGGTCACACAGACCTCGCCCAATCACTCGTGGTAAGTCTTTAGGTAACTTCCAAACCTTCACAGACTAGGTCACCGAGCGATCCATAATTCCTCTTGGATGCTCTAGACCTTGACGCCTAACCGTCTAGAAGATCCACAGTCTTCAAAGGTAACAAGCGTCGGTTCCACACAGGAACAATCTCTTCAGTGATGCTCAATCACTTTGGGTTTTAGGTGTTGGGGTTTTGGGTTTTTCCTCACCGATGATTTTCTCTGAAAGTCCTCGGAGGATGGGATGCTCTAAATGACAAGTGTCAGTTTCTCTCGGAGCAGCCAACCAGCTAGTGGTTGAGGGGGGTGGCTATTTATAGACAGGGAGCAACCCAACATGATAAGACATAAATGCCCTTCAATGATATGACCGTTATATGGATAAGATATTTGGGACAGCTGACGTGTAGCACAACAACGGTCGAAAATTTGAGCTCTCAAATTCCTCAGGGTTATCATGTTCCTCACTTGTAGGCAATCCACACTGGCGAATTCCTAACTCCTCAGTTAGAACAAATTCCTCAGAGAGCAGAAGATCTTCGTCTCTCTCACTGAAGAAATTGACTGAACTGTATGAGATTTCCAAAGGCTTCACTCGAAGGATTGGAGTATGTGTAGGCTTTGAGATGAACATCACTTGGAAACTGTTTCCTTAGTATTATCTCGACCCCCTTTAACAGTACGACGTTTCCTATGACTCAAGAAAGAGAAAATAAAACTACGAAAACAAAAGTCTTCATGCTTCATAATCCTCGCATCAATATCAATGTCTTCAAGGTCACACCAATTTCCTCATTTTTAAAGTCTTCAAGAAAACCAAAGTCTTCAAATGAAGACATTCATTTTTAGGGGTCGACTTTCTTCAGAAATATCAAACTCCTCAGAGACTTATAGAACCCGTGTACACTCACAAACACATTAGTCCCTTAACCTATAAGTCTTCAATACACCAAAATCACTAAGGGGCATTAGATGCACTTACACACATCTTCCTAGGCTCCTGTTCATTCTCGTCTGAGGCCTCGCCGTCGTTCTCCGCCTTGGTTCGCTCGCTGCGGTGCCGCCCTCTGGTGTTGTCAACATGGTCAACAATCGATAGGAATCAGGAGATGACTGTACGTGAAGAGGATGACAGTAGGGACCCACCAGGGTCATGGCAGTACGCAAGCAAGTGCCTCCATATTACAAGCAAAAAAGTTTCCTCCTAATGGTTTATTGACATCTGGGTCACACGGCATTGTCAAGGTAGTCCATAAACGAGAGATTTGCACAAGGAGCGGCTGACACCAGGGACACAGCAGCTCGCACAATTGTTTTTTGTTTTGTTTTTTAGACGAAGCAGGGTATCAACTGGGCTATGTGGGGGCTGTGACCCGTGTAGCCACATGACTAGCCCAGTTTTTTTCTTCTGAAAATGACTATCCAGTTCTACTTTTTTTGTAGAATACCCAACAGAGGCCTACTTGCTTTTCTCCGCCCTGCTGGGCTACAAATCTTTCAAGAGGAGAAGAGATGCATTCGGCTTGCCCAAAAAATGGGCTATAAGTAATAAGAAATGAGCTGTAAATTAAAAAATATAGCAAACATGCAATTAGTTTCAAATTTCATTTTTTCTGGATTTTGAGATTTTAAATTTCATTGATTTTTTTGCTAGGAAAATCTCATTGGATTTTAAATCAATATAAATATAATTTTTAAATTAGTTTGAACCTGACTCAAAATTTCAGGATTAAAATAGTATGGACCCCACTGAAATATGCAAAATTTCATTGAAATTTTTAAACGTGACCAGGATATGGGCTGTAATGCTAACAAATTAAATATGGGCTGCAATAAATTCGTTAAGAATTAGCAAATGGGTTGTAAATTATTACAAATAATAGCAAATGAGATATATGTTGTTTGCGACAGATTTGGTGGCTGGCTTGTGGGCCTATTAGGTTGACGGGCACGCAAGGCTTTATCAACTTAGTCAACAAATGATTCTAGCAGCAGTGACCGTTGGATGTTAATTCAACGGCCATGGTGCTTCTTCAATCTCTGGTCATCTTGCTCTAGCCACTCAAACCCGAGCCAGCGGGACTGCCTGCTCCCTCCTCTCGTGACCGGTTGTACTGCCGCGTAGGCCTTACTACTTGTGAGTTTTTTTGGGATTTCCTCGAAGAGGAGATGCCGATGTAGTACATTACAGATAAGTATTTCTCTCAGTTAAGAATCAAGGTTATCAATCCATTAGGAGAAGCACACAAAACAATGTTAGCAACACCTGCACACACAAAAGCAAATACTTGCACCCAACACGATTAAGAGGGTTGTCATTCCCCTTGGCAGTTATTTGCAAGGATCAAATCTCATAGTGGCAGATAGATAAAATAAAAATACTAAACAAAAATAAAAAGAAATAAAATTGCAGCGAGGTATTTTTGGATTTTATATATGATAAAAGTAGACTCAGGGGCCATAGTTTTCACTAAAGGCTTCTCTCTCGAATACATAGTATACGGTGGGTAAACAAATTACTGTTGGGCAATTGTTAGGAAAGCGCATAGTTATGACGATATTCAAGGAAATGATCATGTATATAGACATCACATCCGAGACAGGTAGACTGATTCCTGTTTGCATCTACTACTATTACTCCACCCATCGACCGCTATCCAACATGCATCTAGGGTATTAAGTTAATAAAAATAGAGTAACGCCTTAAGCAGTATGACATGATGTAGACAAAGTAAATCCAAGCAATATGAATAAACCCCATCGTTTTACCCATAATGGCAACAATACAAATACGTGTTATTTCCCTTTCTGTCACTGGGATGGAGCTGTTGGAAATATGCCCTAGAGGCAATAATAAAATGGTTATTGTTGTATTTCCTTGTTCATGATAACTGTCTATTGTTCATGCTATAATTGTATTAACTGGAAACCGTAATACATGTGTGAATACATAGACCACAACATGTCCCTAGTAAGCCTCTAGTTGACTAGCTCGTTGATCAATAGATGGTTATGGTTTCCTGACCATGGACATTGGATGTCATTGATAACGGGATCACATCATTAGGAGAATGATGTGATGGACAAGACCCAATCCTAAGCATAGCACAAGATCGTGTAGTTCGTTTGCTAAGAGCTTTTCTAATGTCAAGTATCGTTTCCTTAGACCATGAGATTGTGCAACTCCCGGATACCGTAGGATGCTTTGGGTGTACCAAACGTCACAACGTAACTGGGTGGCTATAAAGGTGCACTACAGGTATCTCCGAAAGTGTCTGTTGGGTTGGCACGAATCGAGACTGGGATTTGTCACTCCGTATGACGGAGAGGTATCTCTGGGCCCACTCGGTAATGCATCATCATAATGAGCTCAATGTGACTAAGGAGTTAGCCACGGGATCATGCGTTATGGAACGAGTAAAGAGACTTGCCGGTAACGAGATTGAACGAGGTATTGGGGTACCGACGATCGAATCTCGGGCAAGTAACATACCGATAGACAAAGGGAATTGTATACGGGATTGATTGAATCCCCGACATCGTGGTTCATCCGATGAGATCATCGTGGAACATGTGGGAGCCAATATGGGTATCCAGATCCCGCTATTGGTTATTGGCCGGAGAGGTGTCTCGGTCATGTCTGCATGGTTCCCGAACCCGTAGGGTCTACACACTTAAGGTTCGGCGACGCTAGAGTTGTTATGGGAAATAGTATGTGGTTACCGAAGGTTGTTCGGAGTCCCGGATGAGATCCCGGACATCACGAGGAGTTCCGGAATGGTCCGGCGGTGAAGATCGATATATTGGACGAAGGGTATTGGAGTCCGGAAGTGTTCCGGGGGTACCAGGCTATGGCCAGCATGACCGAAAGGTGTTTCGGGAGCCCCAGCAAGTGTTGGAGGGCCTCATGGGCCAAAGGGGAAGGGGCAAACCAGCCCACTAAGGGGTGGTGCGCCCCCCACACCCTTTCCCATGTTACTTGGGGAGGTGGGGCGCCTCCACCTGCTTGGCTTGGGGGGCAAGTCTCCATCCCTAGGGAGATCCAATCTGCTTGGCCGCCGCCCCCTAGGGGAAACCCTAGGGCGCCTCCCCCTCTCCCCTTGCCCCTATATATAGTGGAGGGGTGGGAGGGCAAACGCACCTCTTCCCTTGGTGCAGCCCTCTCCTCTTCCAACTCCTCCTCTTCCTCCGTAGTGCTTAGCGAAGCTCTGCCGGAGAACCACGAGCTCCATTGCCACCATACCGTCGTGCTGCTGGAGTTCTCCTCAACTTCTCCTCTCCCCTTGCTGGATCAAGAAGGAGGAGATGTCCCCGGGCTGTACGTGTGTTGAACGCGGAGGCGCCGTCCGTTCGGCACTAGATCGGATCTTCCGCGATTTGAATCGCCGCGAGTACGACTCCATCAACCGCATTCTTGTAACGCTTCCGCTTAGCGATCTTCAAGGGTATGAAGATGCACTCCCTCTCTCTCGTTGCTAGCATCTCCTAGATTGATCTTGGTGGCACGTAGGAAAATTTTGAATATTGCTACGTTCCCCAACAGTGGCATCATGAGCTAGGTCTATGCGTAGATTCTATGCACGAGTAGAACACAAAGTAGTTGTGGGCGATGATTTGTTCAATTTTCTTACCGTTACTAGTCTTATCTTGATTCGGCGGCATTGTGGGATGAAGCGGCCCGGACCGACCTTACACGTACTCTTACGTGAGACAGGTTCCACCGACTGACATGCACTTGATGCATAAGGTGGCTAGTGGGTGTCTGTCTCTCCCACTTTAGTCGGATCGGATTCGATGAAGAGGGTCCTTATGAAGGGTAAATAGCAATTGTCATATCACCGTTGTGGCTTTTACGTAGGTAAGAAACGTTCTTGCTAGAAACCCATAGCAGCCACGTAAAACATGCAACAACAATTAGAGGACGTCTAACTTGTTTTTGCAGGGTATGCTATGTGATGTGATATGGCCAAAAGGATGTGATGAATTATATATATGTGATGTATGAGATTGATCATGTTCTTGTAATAGGAATCACGACTTGCATGTCGATGATTATGACAACCGGCAGGAGCCATAGGAGTTGTCTTAATTTATTGTATGACCTGCGTGTCAATGAAAAACGCCATGTAATTACTTTACTTTATTGCTAACCGTTAGCCATAGTAGTAGAAGTAATAGTTGGCGAGACAACTTCATGAAGACACGATGATGAAGATCATGGTGTCATGCCAGTGACGAAGGTGATCATGTCGCGCCTTAAAGATGGAGATCAAAAGGCGCAAGATGATATTGGCCATATCATGTCACTTTATGATTTGCATGTGATGTTTGTCATGTTTACATCTTATTTGCTTAGAATGACGGTAGCATAAATAAGATGATCCCTCACTAAAATTTTAAGAGATGTGTTCCCCCTAACTGTGCACCGTTGCGAAGGTTCGTTGTTTCGAAGCACCACATGATGATCGGGTGTGATAGATTCTAACGTTCGCATACAACGGGTGTAAGCCATATTTACACATGCGAAACACTTAGGTTGACTTGATGAGCCTAGCATGTACAGACATGGCCTCGGAACACAAGAGACCAAAAGGTCGAACATGAGTCGTATCGTAGATACGATCAACATGGAGATGTTCACCGTTGATGACTAGTCCGTCTCACGTGATGATCGGACACGGTCTAGTCGATTCGGATCATGTATCACTTAGATGACTAGAGGGATGTCTATCTAAGTGGGAGTTCATTAAATAATCAGATGAACTTAATTATCATGAACATAGTCAAAAGGTCTTTGCAAATTATGTCATAGCTTACGCTTTAGTTCTACTGTTTAAGATATGTTCTTAGAGAAAATTTAGTTGAAAGTTGACAGTAGCAATTATGCGGACTGGGTCCGTATACTAAGGATTGTCCTCATTGCTGCACAGAAGGCTTATGTCCTTAATGCACCGCTCGGTGTGCTGAACCTCGAGCGTGGTCTGTAGATGTTGCGAAACATCTGACATACACGTTTTGATGACTACGTGATAGTTCAGTGCGTAATGCTAACGGTTTAAAATTGTGGCACCAAAGACGTTTTTGAAACGTCGCAGATAATATGAGATGTTCCAAAGACTGAAATTGGGATTTCAGACTAGTGCCCACGTCAAGAGGTATGAGACCTCTGACAAGTTTCTTAACCTGCAAACTAAGGGAGAAAAGCTCAATCGTTGAGCATGTGCTCAGATTGTCTGAGTACTACAATCGCTTGAATCGAGTGGGAGTTAATCTTCCAGATGAGATAGTCATGGTTCTCCATAGTCACTGCCACCAAGCTATTAGAGCTTCGTGATGAACTATAACATATCAGGGATAGACATGATGATCCTTGAGCAACTCGCGATGTTTGACACCGCGAAAGTAGAAATCAAGTAGGAGCATCAATTGTTGATGGTTAGTAAAACCACTAGTTTCAAGAAGGGCAAGGGAAAGAAGGGATACTTCATGAAACGGCAAATCAGTTGCTGCTCTAGTGAAGAAACCCAAGGTTGAACCCAAACCCGAGACTAAGTGCTTCTGTAATGAGGGGAACGGTCACTGAAGCAGAACTACCCTAGATACTTGGTAGATGAGAAGGCAGGCAAGGTCGACAGAAGTATATTGGATATACATTATATTAATGTGTACTTTACTAGTACTCCTAGTAGCACCAGGGTATTAGATACCGGTTCGGTTGCTAAGTGTTGGTAACTCGAAATAAAAGGCTACGGAATAAACGGAGACTAGCTAAAGGTGAGATGACGATATGTGTTGGAAGTGTTTCCAAGGTTGATGTGATCAAACATCGCACGCTCCCTCTACCATCGAGATTGGTGTTAAACCTAAATAATCGTTATTTGGTGTTTGCGTTGAGCATAGACATGATTGGATTATGTTTATCGCAATACGGTAATTCATTTAAGGAGAATAATGGTTACTCTGTTTATTTGAGTAATACCTTCAATGGTCTTGCACCTAAAATGAATGGTTCATTGAATCTCGATCGTAGTGATACACATGTTCATGCCAAAAGATATAAAATAGTAATGATAGTACCACATACTTGTGGCACTGCCATTTGAGTCATATTGGTATAAAACGCATGAAGAAGCTCCATGTTGATGGATCTTTGGACTCACTCGTTTTTGAAAAGATTGAGACATGCGAACCATGTCTATTGGTAGATATGCATGAAGAAACTCCATACAGATGGATCGTTTGGACTCACTTTATTTTGAATCACTTGAGACATGCAAATCATAACACATGGGCAAGATGACTGAAAGGCCTCGTTTTCAGTAAGATGGAACAAGAGAGCAACTTGTTGGAAGTAATACATTTGATGTGTGCAGTCCAATGAGTGCTGAGGCACGCAGTGGATATCGTTATGTTCTTACTTCACAGATGATTTGAGTATTTACTTGATGAAACACAAGTCTGAATTATTGAAAGGTTCAAGTAATTTCAGAGTGAAGTTGAAGATCGTCGTGACAAGAGGATAAAATGTCTGTGATATGATCACAGAGATGAATATCTGAGTTACGAGTTTGGCACACAATTAAGAAATTGTGGAAATTGTTTCACGACTAATACCGCCTGGAACACTATAGTGTGATGGTGTGTCCGAACATCATAACTGCACCCTATTGGATATAGTGCATACCATGATGTCTCTTATCGAATTACACTATCGTTTATGGGTTAGGCATTAGAGACATCCGCATTCACTTTAAATAGGGCACCACGCAATTCCATTGAGACGACACCATATGAACTATGGTTTAGAGAAACCTAAGCTGTCGTTTCTTAAAAGTTTGGGGCTGCGACGCTTATGTGAAAAAGTTTCAGGCTGATAAGCTCGAACCCAAAGCGGATAAATGCATCTTCATAGAATACCCAAAACAGTTGGGTATACCTCCTATTTCAGATCTGGAAGCAAAAGTGATTGTTTCTAGAAACGGGTCCTTTCTCGAGGAAAAGTTTCTCTCGAAAGAATTGAGTGGGAGGATGGTGGAGACTTGATGAGGTTATTGAACTGTCACTTCAACTAGTGTGTAGCAGGGCACAAGAAGTTGTTCCTGTGGCACCTACACCAATTGAAGTGGAAGCTTATGACAGTGATCATGAAACTTCGGATCAAGTCACTACCAAACCTCGTAGGACGACAAGGATGCGTACTACTTCAGAGTGGTACGTAATCCTGTCTTGGAAGTCATGTTGCTAGACAACAATGAACCTACGAGCTATGGAGAAATGATGGTGGGCCCAGATTCCTACGAATGGCTCGAGGCCATAAAATCCGAGAGAGGATCCATGTATAAAACAAAGTATAGACTTTGGAAGAACTACTTGATGGTCGTAAGGCTGTTGGGTGCAGATGGATTTTAAAAGGAAGACGGACAATGATGGTAAGTGTCACCATTAAGAAAGCTCGACTTGTCGTTAAGATGTTTTCCGACAAGTTCAAGGAGTTGACTACGATGAGATTTTCTCACTCGTAGCGATGCTAAGAGTCTGTTGGAACTATATTAGCAGTTACTGCATTATTTATGAAATCTTGCAGATAGGATGTCAAAACATTGTTTCCTCGACGATTTTCTTGAGGAAAGGTTGTATGTGATACAACCAGATGGTTTTGTCAATCCTGAAAGATGCTAACAAGTATGCAAAGCTCCAGCAATCCTTCTAAGGACTGGAGTAAGCATCTCGGAGTTGGAATGTATGCTTTGATGAGATGATCAAAGATTTTGGGTTTTTTTACAAAGTTTATGAGAAACTTGTATTTCCAAAGAAGTGAGTGGGAGCACTATAGAATTTTTGATGAGTATATGTTGTTAACATATTGTTGATCAGAAATGATGTAGAATTTCTGGAAAGCATACAGGGTTATTTGAAAAGTGTGTTTCAATGAAAAACCTGGATTAAGCTACTTGAACATTGAGCATCAAGATCTATAAGGATAGATCAAATACGCTTAATAATACTTTCAAATGGATACATACCGTGACAAGATTTTGAAGGAGTTCAAAATAGATCAGCAAAGAAGGAATTCTTGGCTGTGTTACAAGGTGTGAGTATTGAGTAAGACTCAAGACCTGACCACGACAGAAGAGAGAGAAAGGACGAAGGTCGTCCCCTATGCTTAAGACGTAGGCTCTACAGTATGATATGCTGTGTACCGCACCTGAAGTGTGCCTTGCCATGAACTAGTCAAGGGGTACAAGAGTGATCCAGGAATGGATAACATGACAGCGGTCGAACTTATCCTTAGTAACTAGTGGACTAAGGAATTTTCTCGATTATGGAGGTGGTAAAAGAGTTCGTTGTAAAGGGTTACGTCGATGCAAACTTTGACACTAATCCGGATGACTCTGAGTAGTAAACCAGATTCGTATAGTAGAGCAGTTATTTGGAATAGCTCCAAGTAGCGCGTGGTAGGTACATCTACAAGATGACATAGAGATTTGTAAAGCACACACGGATCTGAAAGGTTCAGACCCGTTGACTAATAACCTCTCTCACAAGCGAGATATGAACAAACCCCATGGGTGTTGGATTCATTACAATCACATAGTAATGTGAACTAGATTATTGACTCTAGTGCAAGTGGGAGACTGTTGGAAATATGCCCTAGAGGCAATAATAAAATGGTTATTATTGTATTTCCTTGTTCATGATAATTGTCTATTGTTCATGCTATAATTGTATTAACTGGAAACCGTAATACATGTGTGAATACATAGACCACAACATGTCCCTAGTAAGCCTCTAGTTGACTAGCTCGTTGATCAATAGATGGTTATGGTTTCCTGACCATGGACATTGGATGTCATTGATAATGGGATCACATCATTAGGAGAATGATGTGATGGACAAGACCCAATCCTAAGCATAGCACAAGATCGTGTAGTTCGTTTGCTAAGAGATTTTCTAATGTCAAGTATCGTTTCCTTAGACCATGAGATTGTGCAACTCCCGGATACCGTAGGAATGCTTTGGGTGTACCAAACGTCACAACGTAACTGGGTGGCTATAAAGGTGCACTACAGGTATCTCCGAAAGTGTCTGTTGGGTTGGCACGAATCGAGACTGGGATTTGTCACTCCGTATGACGGAGAGGTATCTCTGGGCCCACTCGGTAATGCATCATCATAATGAGCTCAATGTGACTAAGGAGTTAGCCACGGATCATGCGTTACGGAACGAGTAAAGAGACTTGCCGGTAACGAGATTGAACGAGGTACTGGGATACCGACGATCGAATCTCGGGCAAGTAACATACCGATAGACAAAGGGAATTGTATACGAGATTGATTGAATCCCCGACATCGTGATTCATCTGATGAGATCATCGTGGAACATGTGGGAGCCAATATGGGTATCCAGATCCCGCTATTGGTTATTGGCCGGAGAGGTGTCTCGGTCATGTCTGCATGGTTCCCGAACCCGTAGGGTCTACACACTTAAGGTTCGGTGACGCTAGAGTTGTTATGGGAAATAGTATGTGGTTACCGAAGGTTGTTCGGAGTCCCGGATGAGATCCCGGACATCACGAGTAGTTCCGGAATGGTCCGGCGGTGAAGATCGATATATTGGACGAAGGGTATTGGAGTCCGGAAGTGTTCCGGGGGTACCAGGCTATGGCCAGCATGACCGAAAGGTGTTTCGGGAGCCCCGGCAAGTGTTGGAGGGCCTCATGGGCCAAAGGGGAAGGGGCAAACCAGCCCACTAAGGGGTGGTGCGCCCCCACACCCTTTCCCACGTTACTTGGGGAGGTGGGGCGCCTCCACCTGGCTTGGGAGGCAAGCCTCCACCTGCTTGGCTTGGGGGGCAAGTCTCCCTAGGATTTTCCCTAGGGAGATCCAATCTGCTTGGCCGGCGCCCCCTAGGGGAAACCCTAGGGCGCCTCCCCCTCTCCCCTTGCCCCTATATATAGTGGAGGGGTGGGAGGGCAGCCGCACCTCTTCCCTTGGCGCAGCCCTCTCCTCTTCCAACTCCTCCTCTTCCTCCGTAGTGCTTAGCGAAGCTCTGCCGGAGAACCATGAGCTCCATTGCCACCATACCGTCGTGCTGCTGGAGTTCTCCCTCAACTTCTCCTCTCCCCTTGCTCGATCAAGAAGGAGGAGATGTCCCCGGGCTGTACGTGTGTTGAACGCGGAGGCCCCGTCCGTTCGGCGCTAGATCGGATCTTCCGCGATTTGAATCGCCGCGAGCACGACTCCATCAACCGCGTTCTTGTAACGCTTCCGCTTAGCAATCTTCAAGGGTATGAAGATGCACTCCCTCTCTCTCGTTGCTAGCATCTCCTAGATTGATCTTGGTGACACATAGGAAAATTTTGAATTATTGCTACGTTCCCCAACAGGAGCACCGCAAGATTGAACCCATCATAAAGCACCTCTCCTATTGCAAGATAAGTCAATCTAGTTGGCCAAACCAAACGGATAGATCAAAGAGAAATACAAAGCTATAACAATCATGCATAAATAAGTTCAGAGAAGACTCAAATATTTCGCATGAATATTTAGATCACAAATCCACAATTCATCGCAACAAACACACCGCAAAAGGGAATTATATCGGATAGAACTCCAAGAAGATAGAGGAAAACATGGTATGAAAGATCAAGGAGAGAGAAGAAGTCATCTAGCTACTAGCTATGGACCCGTAGGTCTATGGTAAACTACTCACGCATCATCGGTAGGGCAACAAGTTTGATGTAGAAGCCCTCCGTGATCGATCCTCCCTCCGGCAGAGTACCGGAAAAGGCCTCTAGATGGGATCACGGAAGAACAGAGACTTCCGGCGGTGGAAAGAGTGTTCCGGCGTGGCTCTGGTATATTGGGAAGAATTTATAGAGGCAAAATTAGGTCAAGAGGTGCCACGAGGGGCCCACGAGCCTAGGGGCGCCCCCGGGGCGTGCCTAGTGGGTTTGTTGCTCCCTCGTGGATCTTCTGGTCTTCTCCTGAACCTTCTAGGGTCTCTCTGGGTCCAGAAAAGATTGTCAAAAAGTTTCGTAACGTTTGGTACTGATTTTCTGATAAGCCATAAACAAGCAAAAAACCCAGCAATTGGTACTGGGCTAGGTTAATAGGTTAGTCCCAAAAATGATATAGAATTGCATATAAAGCATCTAAGATTGATACTATAATAGCATGGAGCAATAAAAAATTATAGAAAAGTTGAAGACGTATCAAGCATCCCCAAGCTTAATTCCAGCTCGTCCTCGAGTAGGTAAATGATAAAAACCCGATTTTTTAATGTGAAATGCTACCTAACATGTTCATCATGTAATCTCTCTTTTATGGTATGAATATTGAGATCCGAATAATTCAAAGCAATAGTTTGTAATTTGATATAAAGACATCAACACTCAGGCATACTAACAAACAATCATGTATTTCAAAATAAAAATGCTAAAGAAAGTTATCCCTACAAAATCATATAGTTTTGTCATGCTCCATCTTCTTAAAACAAAGTATTTATCATGCACAACCCCGATTATAAGCCGAGCAATTGGTTCATACCTTTTAACGCGTTCAACTTTTTCAACACCCACATAATACATGAGTGTAAGCCATAGATATAACACAATGGATGGAACAGAATGCGGTGGTAGAGATTAATAAGGGGAAGTAAGAAAGGAAGATAGTCTCACATCTAGCGGTTAATCAACGCTATGAAGATGCCCATCAATTGATGTCAATACAAGGAGTATGAATTGTCATGCAACGGATGTACTAAGAGTTATAAATGTATAAAAGGAGAACATGAAAATTAAATGGATATGATTCTTAAAAAATTAAATATGAAGACCCTCTTTTCTAGAGTTAGGGGCTTTAGAAGTGCTTGGCCCGATTAGCAAAGGGGACGTGCTTAGGCCTGAGAGTGCAGCGCGAGGCATGATTGCTCATGGCGTGGCGTGCCATGCCAGACCGTTTGGCCAGCTCTGCTCTTCAGCGGCTAGTTCATCGTTTCACATCGCCTAAATTTCGCTCGATATTGTCTAAACTAAGACTCTCCACATCGTCTAAACCTCAACTTTGTTCGACATTGTCTAAACAAAACTGTGAAGTTTAGACCATTTGCTGAAAACTGTGAGATTTGGAGAGGGATTCTTGTGTATATTGAATTTTAGACAATCAAAATATACACGGGGAATCCTCTTGCGAGTGGAATGCGGAGGCGCAGCGATGCGAGAGAGAAAAGCTGTCTCGCACGTATGCTGCTGCTGCTGCTGGCCAGGAAGGGGAGGAAGTTCAGACCCACCGGGACTGGAAGCATACTTGATGCGGTGCCGCCAGGGCCGATGCGACCGCGGGACGGCGACGGTCTTCCGGCGGACAGCGGTGCCGCCAAAACGGCTACGAGGCGCTGCGGCCCCGTCCTCTACGACGGCGGCGAGCGAGCCTGATACCGGAGCCGACCGACGAGAGCGGTCGCGGCGGGGCCGTCCACCGGCGGCTGCAACGGGCGACCGGTAAATCCAAATCGCGGAACCCTCGGCTTCGTTGTCCTTTTTCTTTAGCAATATGGGTGAATCGTGTTTGAGATTCTAGGTTTTGACAAGGTCATTCACCAACTAAATTGCCTAAATAGCACTGATCGTATGCAATACATCCAGCATAGAATGCACACAAACAGATTTAACAGAGACTCCTGCAGGCTAGTCCTAGTATGAAATAATTGTGGGATCAGTCTCTCCCAAAATGTCATCCTTGGATGCTTCCCTCAAAGATAATTAACAGAAGATATATGCTCACAAATTGCAGTGATTATGGGCCATAGAAGCAGGTCCATACAAATATACTTCTCTGTTCCAAAATATAGGTCGTTTTAGCAAGCTCCTTTAGCTTGCTAAAACGACTTATATTTAGGACGGAGGGAGTACATGGGATCAGTCTCTCCCAAAATATAATTCTTAGATGCATCGAAGATAAGTTGCAGAAAATAAGTTACAAATTGCAGTGATTATGGACCATAGAAGAAGGTCCATAATGTTGTTCTCATAAGTATCATATCTTAACCTTAATGGGTACTGCTTTGCCTTCAGACCGAGATATAGTTTAGGGTGATTGGTGACCTTCATGCAATAGCTTGAAGCAGTCTTGGTATTGGGGGTACTTCAAGTTCTAACAAACCCTCGAGGATTTGAACCACTTCTCCCATGGTCGGTCGATTGGATTCGCCATCTTGGATACACCAGCAAGCCACCTTGCAGACCCTCTCAACTTCATCCAAGTTAACATCACCATGCAACTTGTCATCCAATAAGCCCGCAACGTCCCCCGCTAGGAAGTTTCCTTGCAACTTGAACCGGGAAATATGACGAATGATCACCAGTGCTGCTATTCTCCTTACATGTATTGTTGCTACGACCTGATACTATTTCAAGCAACATCACACCGTAGCTGTAGACATCCACTTTTGGTGTAATGGCCACTCCACTGATCCATTCAGGTGCAAGATAGCCTATAGTTCCTCTAAATGTAGTCAAAACGCTGCTAAAATCCCTCCCTAGAAATTTGGCCATACCAAATTCTGCAACTTTAGGTACAAATGAGGTGTCAAGAAGTATGTTTTGTGGCTTGATATCACAGTGTATGATACAATCCCTGCAACTATCATGCAAGTATGCTAATCCTCTTGCAATTCCAAGGGCTATTTGGTAACGGACACTCCAGCTTAGTAACTTTGTATTGCTGCGGAAGAGATGTGCATCGAGGGAAAGATTTGGCATGTATTCATACACAAGCAGTCTCATACTGCCCTTGCAGCAAAAG
This sequence comes from Aegilops tauschii subsp. strangulata, assembly GCF_002575655.3. Classification (NCBI taxonomy): domain Eukaryota; kingdom Viridiplantae; phylum Streptophyta; class Magnoliopsida; order Poales; family Poaceae; genus Aegilops; species Aegilops tauschii. Next base: position 113,312,695 of record NC_053035.3, read on the forward strand.
CCAATTAGTTTAACCAAATTGATGTGTTGGATGATTCCAATTGAACTCACTTCGGCTCTGAATTCCTTCTCTCCCTGACGAACACCATCAAGCCTTTTCACCGCAATAGCTGTAGAGTCAGTTAGTAACCCCTTGAATACAGATCCAAAGCTCCCTCCCCCTAGCTTCTCTGAGAAATTTTTGGTTGCATGTTGCAGATCAATGTATCTGAAAGCTACAATTCCATTGCCACCTTGTGCATTATTGTACATGCCGGTAGTGTGCTTCCTTTTGCTCCTCCATATCAGCAGAAACCACATGACAACTGCCAACAAAACCAAAGCAACGGCACTTGCAGCAGTAGTAGCCCAAATAACCCCCTTCCCTCTCTTTGTATTTCTCCAACTTTCTGCATCCTTGGCAGAGATGCGTAAGTAGAGAACCTCTTCATTTCTAGTAGTTCCAATATCACCTTGTTTGATGTTAAGCAAGTCATCATACCAGAGGGAGCATCTGTTGCTGTAGGAATATGCAATGCAAGAGCAATTATCTAGGCAAGCTTGTGCACAATGGTCTATGCTCCCAACAGCTTCTATAACTATGGGCATTGCAGGCAGTTTGACCTTTGTCATGGGGTAGAACTTGTCAGTTGTTGCATTTCTGCTTTGATTCCTGGCACCGCAGTCCAGTGGCACATTTCTTATGCACCCGCCAGATCGGTCCACTACCTTCCAATCCTTAGGTGACCTTATTGAGAAGCCCTTCAAGCAATCACACACTTGGGCTGTGTTGCTGTTGCAGATTGTGAATGGTCCACATGTAGCATAGACATCACATTGATCTTTAGGCTGGGTGAAGACCGTCACCCAATCTTGTGAACTTTCAACCCAGATGAGTTGCTTTTCCTGTCCAGTAATGTCCAAAAGGCTAACAGATATCAGCTTGTCATCTGTAACATTTTTTATGAAATACTCCTCTTTGTCATTGTTGACAAATTTAAATGTAAAAAGATTGGCTCCATTCATTTCTGGCATCGAGTTGAAGTAATGACCATTCCATTCCCCACTAGAGTAATATACTATGGACGAGTTGCATAGTTTGTAGAGGAATTGGCCAGGACCAGTTGTATCTAATTCCACACAATAACGGCCAGGAGCTGGATCAATCAAGCTCTTCTTGGAAACAAGGTGACGGATCAAACCGGTGACCTTATCCACGCCTTGCTTTGCACCAGGGAGCAGACCATCAATAGGGTAATCAAAGCTCTGCCATATGACGTTGGATGAGTTAGATGCATCTCCTAAGATGAGGTTCCCATTTTCCATGAGCACAACTGTAGTGTTCTTGGCTGTGATATTAGCATGGGTCGACCAAATTGTCGATTTGGTGTCTTTATTTAAGATGACAAGGTTACCATCATCGGAGATCGTGAGCTCCGACATTTCAAGGTTTACAATTGGTCTGTCCCTATTTGCAACCCATACTGGGGTTAACTTGGGTATCTTACCAAACCATAAGCCTATGTACCAGTGAGCGGGAGTCTGTTGGGAGGAGTACTCACTGCCTGGTTGGAAGAAGCCGAGCACGAACTTGCCATTGCGAGAGACGAGCCTGTCATCGCCGGTGAGGCGATCACCGGCTAAAATCGTGCTTCTTGCTGCAGAACATGGGGTGTGGAAGGCGGAGATGAGAAGTATGAATAGGATGGCAACAAGAGGCATTGTGGTTGAAGGTTGGATGCGGTCCCGGGTCATGTTTTAACATTTGGAGGTGAAGAGTCCTATAATACACGGTAGTGTGATATGGTGACTGATACTACTTCTGTCATCTCACTGCTAATTCATGGTCTTGGCCTCTTTGGGCGGTGGACTATAACTTGACATTGAGGCAAAGTTGGGTGGCTGTGGACTAGGACTGGCGAGTGACGCATCCATTCTGAAATCTGGAAGAGGACGACGACATGGACGACATGCATCACGCATGTCATACGAGCGGACAGAGCATAACCACATGGGGGTTGCAGGTAGAATATTCTACTGTGCTGCCCTGCTGTCAGGTTGGGTGACTGGGAAAGCCCCTATGACCGCTGTGTAAACTATAGAATGGTTTAACTGGTCAAACAAGAGACAGGGAATCTTGGATCCGGCGAGCTAACGGAGCCGAGCGGGCGATGCGGGGGGCGATTGGTGGCACGACCGCCGGGATCCCCGCGGGGCCGCCGCCCATCTCCTCCGATGATCGCCGGAAGGTGGGGGGCCGGTTCTGGGCCCTAACCGAAGATGTTGACGGCGAGGGAGACGAGGATGCGGATGCGGCGGCGCCGCCGTCTCCACCATCGGTGACTCCCTCGGACTTCCTTTGCGATTTTTTGAGCGCCGGGTACGACGAAGACGAGGTGGCTTCAACCGTTGACAAGATCCTCCCCGTCGATGATCCGGCGAGAATCGGGCTTCATGCGGGGGAGACAACGGAGATGTTGCGCCGAGTTGTTCACCGGCGAACGGCGGCGGCGGCGGTTCGACCCTGGAAGGGTCCATTGCCTAAGGTATGTCTTCCGAATTTGACCCTTTTTGATATGATTCGGCCGGATTCATGGACTTTGGTGAAGAGACGTAAGTTTGCACGCCGGAAAAGCTCTCGATCGGCGCCGGAGGTGACCGTGGCATCGTCGCCGGCGGTCACGGCGATTCAGATCAGAGACGCCCGCCAGGAGCGTTTGAATTTGCTCCTGGGCCGAGCCGAGTCACAAGCTGTTGGGCCGGTTGGCATTATTGGGCCGAGGTCTGGTGGGTATGAGGCCCAGCCGGAATCGATTCCAATCGATACTGAGGGGGGGGGGGCGCATGCACGTACCGATCGTCTTCGCCTACTCCGTCGCCGCGCCCTAGGGTTCTGTTGCGTCGAGCGCCGCGCCTGCGTATTGCGGGACCTGGCCGGGCTCGCCGCATTCCTCCTCTCGGCGTGATAGCTGGTTCTGGAGGTGCGCCCCTCCCGAAAAGCGGCCGCCTCCGCCCAGCGGGGCTAATCGGGCTAATGGGGCGCCGCCGCCGGGCCAAGGCAGTGGCCGGGGCACGCTGCCGGTGCCGGCGTCGGGTGCTGGATGTGGCGGCGTGGCGCTTCCCAAGGCCGCTGCGGGACGCGGGTCGGGTGGCCCTGGTGCGATACACTTTGATGGCGGGGCGCCCGTTCGGAGGCCGCCGGCTCCGGCCTTGCCGTCGGGCGGGCGAGGCGGGCCGGGCTCCGGTCCTCGGCCGGTGGCTTCCGGCGGTGCTGCGGTGGCCGCTGCGGGCCGGGGCGCTGCGCCACCAAGGCCACCTGTGGCTTCGGGTCCGCTGCCTAGACCGGCCCCTCCACCCCACGTCATTGCTCGCCCGTCTCCGCCATCGCAGTCCAACGTCGGTGGTACTGTGGCTGCGCCCCGGGGTCAATGGGGGGATGACGGCTACGATGCCTATGGGGATGGCCAGCACCGTGGTTCTTCGTCCACGGGTGGAGGTCGTGGTTATGCATGGCAAAGCGATGGTTCGGCTGAGAGGCCGTTCTTGGGTCCTTCCGGTGGCTTCGTTGAGGGGCCTTCTGATCCGGGTAATCGGCAGCGAGGAGGTTTCCGTGGCCATCGTGGTGGTCGGGGCGGTCCAGGGTGCCGATACCGTCCACGACCACCGCCCCCACCTGTTGTTGTCGAGAAGATGACAGATAACGGGGCTGCCGAGGAGCCAGTGCTGACCGGTCACGCTATGGAGGTGGTGACGGCTCTTGCTACTGTTCAGGTTCCTGAGAACGAGGTTATGGCTGATGTGTCTGTGGAGATGACGGATAGGGCTGAGTCTGATAGGGCGTCCAAATGGGCGCGCAAGAAGGAAAAGATGCTTTGTTATCGATGTGGCGACAAGGGCCACTTCATTGCGGAGTATGTGGCTCTGCTTTGTGATACCTGCGGTAAGCCGGCACACGACTCTGGGGACTGTCGGATTCTGCGAGATCAGGCACCGTCGCTTATGATGTATGGAGTTTACTGTGCTGAGCTAACGTTTTTCGAGTCTCTGAATGAGCGAGAGGTTACTGATGAGACCCCGAGCATGACTACGGGGATTGTCAAGGTCACCAGAGGGGAGGTCTCTGAGACACAGCTCGTGCAGAGGCTTCGGGAGCTGGCCCCTGGGGATTTCCAGTGGGACCTCGTCAGCCTCGCTGATAAGATGTTCAGAGTTGAGTTTCCTTCGGTGGAGGATCTGCAGAGGTTGCTGAGTTTTGGGATGTGTAAAGTGCTCGGAACTGAGTGCATCCTTGAGTTTCAGGAGTGGAAGCAGGTGGAGCCTCAGGGTAAGCCGCTTACTCAGGCGTGGTTGCGATTTTCCAGGGCCCCCTCCAAGCCGTTGCAGGATGCTCGGGTTGTGGCCAGTTTGGGCATTTTGGTGGGGAAGCCTGAGCGAGTGGATATGGCGTTCACCAGAGCTCACGGGATTGCTCGGGTTCTGGTTAGTATTCTGAACGTTGAGTATGTGCCGGAAGTGGTTAAGTGGGCTTATCGAGGCATGATTTATAATCTGGTTATTGAGTTTGAGGATGAGAGCATTTTGGCTGCGACGGCTCACGGGTCCGACGTGGATATGCACGAGGGTGACGGCAGCGCGGGAGCAATGGAGCCGCCGGTCGAGGACTCTGGACGACAGATGTCCAAGGGACCGGGGTCCGAGCCCGCGATGACCGGGGATGGAGCGGCTCCACCCTCCTCGGTGCCTACGACGACTCTGAGATTTGGGTCCTTCGAACCCGCTTCTGCACCCCCGAGGTTGTGGAGTGAACGGGTTGAGTCCGAGGAGGCTTTTGAGCTCGTGTTGCCTGCCTTGGGGTTTGAGGATTCTGTGTGTTCTATTCCTGGGGTTCCTGGGGCTTCGTCAATCTCGGTCTGGGGAGAGGAGGAGGTGAGTCGGCAGGTGGCCACTCCCTCTCATGCTCAGCACGCTGTCCCTCCTCAGGGCGTGCTGCCGGTGTTCGTGGCTGGTTTGTCAGGAAGGGTCCCGGGGCAGGCGGCCTCGGGTTGCTCTTCTCCTGCAGAGGTAGGGGATTCGGGGCAGGTGGCACCCGTGTCCTTCTCTACGTTGGGAGGGGGCCTGGGGCAGGTGGCCTCGGATACCTCCTCTCCCGTCGCGTCTACCTCTCTGCTGGTGGCGACTGTGCCATCGGGAAGGGGCTCGGGGCAGGTGGCCTCGGAGCCTTCTTCTCCTGAGGCGCCTATGGTGGTGGCCTCTCCGGTGCTGGGTGGGGAGTTAGGGCAGGCGGCCCATGCACTCCCTTCACCCCGTCCGCCGCCGGCTCCGTCCTGTGGGGCGCGCCAGACGTCTGAGGCCATGGTGAGTGCCTTTCCACTTCCTGGCGAGTCTGCTGGGGAGTCCGTGCAGACGGTCCGGCCTAGCGGTTGGGGTGAGGTAGGAGGCCCTACCCCGGCCAGGATCTCTCGGGAGGAGGTTATTGCGTTTGGAGGGATTCAGGATCCGATGTCTGAGGGGCGACGGGTGAGTGGCCGTCTCCAGACTCAGCCGGATGTGGACGACATTCAGCAGCGGTGCGCCATGAGGGCGGCCAAGCTCCGTGACGTTGAGGTCACTACTGGTATGTCGGTTATGTTGGGAATCGTAGCATAATTTTAAATTTTTCCTACGCTCACAAGGATGCATCTATGGAGTCTACTAGCAACGTGGGAAAGGAGTGGATCTACATACCCTTGTAGATCGTGAGCGGAAGCGTTCCAATGAACGTGGATGACGGAGTCGTACTCGCCGTGATCCAAATCACCGATGACCGAGTGCCGAACGTACGGCACCTCCGCGTTCAACACATGTACGGTGCAGCGACGTCTCCTCCTTCTTGATCCAGCAAGGGGGGAGGAGAGGTTGATGGAGATCCAACAGCACGACGGCGTGGTGGTGGATGTAGCGGGTCTCCGGCAGAGCTTCGCCGAGCTTCTGCGAGAGAGAGAGAGGTGTTGCAGGGGAGGAGGGAGGCGCCCAAGGCTGTAGGTCGCTGCCCTCCCTCCCCCCTTTATATAGGCCCCCTTGGGAGGGGGGCCGGCCAAAACCCATCTAGGGTTGGGGGGGCGGCGGCCAAGGGGTGGAAAGGGGTGCCTTGCCCCCCAAGGCAAGGGGGAAGCTCCCCCCTAGGGTTCCCAACCCTAGGCGCATGGGGGGAGGCCCAAGGGGGGGGGGGCGCCCCAGCCCACTAAGGGCTGGTTCCCTTCCACTTTCAGCCCACGGGGCCCTTCGGGACAGGTGGCCCCACCCGGTGGACCCTTCCGGTGGTCCTGGTACAATACCGGTAACCCCCGAAACTTTCCCGATGGCCGAAACTTGACTTTCTATATATAATTCTTCACCTCCGGACCATTCCGGAACCTCTCATGACGTCCGGGATCTCATCCGGGACTCCGAACAACTTTCGGGTTTCCGCATACATATATCTCTACAACCCTAGCGTCACCGGACCTTAAGTGTGTAGACCCTACGGGTTCGGGAGACATGCAGACATGACCGAGACGCCTCTTCGGTCAATAACCAACAGCGGGATCTGGATACCCATGTTGGCTCCCACATGTTCCACGATGATCTCATCAGATGAACCACGGTGTCGAGGATTCAATCAATCCGTATGCAATTCCCTTCGTCAATCGGTATGTTACTTGCCCGAGATTCGATCGTCGGTATCCCAATACCTTGTTCAATCTCGTTACCGGCAAGTCTCTTTACTCGTACCGCAATGCATGATCCCGTGACTAACGCCTTAGTCACATTGAGCTCATTATGATGATGCATTACCGAGTGGGCCCAGAGATACCTCTCCGTCACACGGAGTGACAAATCCCAGTCTCGATCCGTGCCAACCCAACCGACACTTTCGGAGATACCCGTAATGCACTTTTATAGTCACCCAGTTACGTTGTGACGTTTGGCACACCCAAAGCACTCCTACGGTATCCGGGAGTTGCACGATCTCATGGTCTAAGGAAAAGATACTTGACATTGGAAAAGCTCTAGCAAACGAAACTACACGATCTTTTATGCTATGCTTAGGATTGGGTCTTGTCCATCACATCATTCTCCTAATGATGTGATCCCGTTATCAATGACATCCAATGTCCATAGTCAGGAAACCATGACTATCTGTTGATCAACGAGCTAGTCAACTAGAGGCTTACTAGGGACACGTTGTGGTCTATGTATTCACACATGTATTACGATTTCCGGACAATACAATTATAGCATGAATAATAGACTATTATCATGAACAAAGAAATATAATAATAACCATTTATTATTGCCTCTAGGGCAGATTTCCAACAGTCTCCCACTTGCACTAGAGTCAATAATCTAGTTACATTGTGATGAATCGAACACCCATTGCGTCCTGGTGTTGATCATGTTTTGCCCTAGGGAGAGGTTTAGTCAACGGATCTGCTACATTCAGGTCCGTGTGTACTTTACAAATATCTATGTCTCCATTTTGAACACTTTCACGAATGGAGTTGAAGCGACGCTTGATATGCCTGGTCTTCCTGTGAAACCTGGGCTCCTTCGCAAGGGCAATAGCTCCAGTGTTGTCACAGAAGAGAGTCATTGGGCCCGACGCATTGGGAATCACCCCTAGGTCGGTAATGAACTCCTTCATCCAGACTGCTTCCTGTGCTGCCTCCGAGGCTGCCATGTACTCCGCTTCACATGTAGATCCCGCCACGACGCTTTGCTTGCAACTGCACCAGCTTACTGCTCCTCCATTCAAAATATACACGTATCCGGTCTGTGACTTCGAGTCATCCAGATCTGTGTCGAAGCTAGCGTCGACGTAACCCTTTACGACGAGCTCTTCGTCACCTCCATAAACGAGAAACATATCCTTAGTCCTCTTCAGGTACTTCAGGATATTCTTGACCGCTGTCCAGCGTTCCTTGCCGGGATTACTTTGGTACCTTCCTACCAAACTTACGGCAAGGTTTACATCAGGTCTGGTACACAGCATGGCATACATAATAGACCCTATGGCCGAGGCATAGGGGATGACACTCATCTCTTTTATATCTTCTGCCGTGGCCGGGCATTGAGCCGTGCTGAATTGCACACCTTGCAATACAGGCAAGAACCCCTTCTTGGACTGATCCATACTGAACTTCTTCAATATCTTGTCAAGGTATGTACTCTGTGAAAGACCAATGAGGCGTCTTGATCTATCTCTATAGATTTTGATGCCTAATATATAAGCAGCTTCTCCAAGGTCCTTCATTGAAAAACACTTATTCAAATAGGCCTTTATACTTTCCAAGAATTCTATATCATTTCCCATCAATAGTATGTCATCCACATATAATATGAGAAATGCTACAGAGCTCCCACTCACTTTCTTGTAAACACAGGCTTCTCCATAAGTCTGTGTAAACCCAAACGCTTTGATCATCTCATCAAAGCGAATGTTCCAACTCCGAGATGCTTGCACCAGCCCATAGATTGAGCGCTGGAGCTTGCATACTTTGTTAGCATTCTTAGGATCGACAAAACCTTCCGGCTGCATCATATACAACTCTTCCTTAAGGAAGCCGTTAAGGAATGCCGTTTTGACGTCCATATGCCATATCTCATAATCATAGTATGCGGCAATTGCTAACATGATTCGAACGGACTTCAGCTTCACTACGGGTGAGAAAGTCTCATCGTAGTCAACCCCTTGAACTTGTCGATAACCCTTAGCGACAAGTCGAGCCTTATAGATGGTCACATTACCATCCGCGTCCGTCTTCTTCTTAAAGATCCATTTGTTTTCTATGGCTCGCCGCTCATCGGGCAAGTCAGTCAAAGTCCATACTTTGTTTTCATACATGGATTCTATCTCGGATTTCATGGCTTCTAGCCATTTGTCGGAATCCGGGCCCGCCATCGCTTCTTCATAGTTCGAAGGTTCACCATTGTCTAACAACATGATTTCCAGGACAGGGTTGCCGTACCACTCTGGTGCGGAACGTGTCCTTGTGGACCTACGAAGTTCAGTAACTTGATCCGAAGCTTCATGATCATCATCATTAACTTCCTCCCCAGTCGGTGTAGGCACCACAGGAACATCTTCCCGCGCTGCGCTACTTTCCGGTTCGGAAGGGGTGACTATCACCTCATCAAGTTCCAATTTCCTCCCACTCAATTCTTTCGAGAGAAACTCCTCCTCTAGAAAGGACCCGTTCTTGGCAACGAAGATCTTGCCTTCAGATCTGAGATAGAAGGTATACCCAATAGTTTCCTTAGGGTATCCTATGAAGATGCATTTTTCCGATTTGGGTTCGAGCTTTTCAGGTTGAAGTTTCTTGACATAAGCATCGCATCCCCAAACTTTTAGAAACGACAGCTTAGGTTTCTTCCCAAACCATAATTCATACGGTGTCGTCTCAACGGATTTCGACGGAGCCCTATTTAAAGTGAATGCGACAGTCTCTAAAGCATAACCCCAAAATGAGAGCGGTAAATCGGTAAGAGACATCATAGATCGCACCATATCCAATAGAGTGCGATTACGACGTTCGGACACACCATTTCTCTGAGGTGTTCCAGGCGGCGTGAGTTGTGAAACTATTCCACATTTCCTTAAGTGTGCACCAAACTCGTGACTTAAATATTCTCCACCACGATCTGATCGTAGGAATTTTATTCTCCTGTCATGTTGATTCTCAACCTCACTCTGAAATTCCTTGAACTTTTCAAAGGTTTCAGACTTGTGTTTCATCAGGTAAACATACCCATATCTACTTAAGTCATCAGTGAGAGTGAGAACATAACGATATCCTCCGCGAGCCTCAACACTCATTGGACCACACACATCGGTATGTATGATTTCCAATAAGTTGGTTGCTCGCTCCATTGTTCCGGAGAACGGAGTCTTGGTCATCTTACCCATGAGGCATGGTTCGCACGTGTCAAATGATTCGTAATCAAGAGACTCCAAAAGTCCATCTGCATGGAGCTTCTTCATGCGCTTGACACCAATGTGACCAAGGCGGCAGTGCCACAAGTATGTGGGACTATCGTTATCAACTTTACATCTTTTGGTATTCACACTATGAACATGTGTAACATCACGTTCGAGATTCATCAAAAATAAACCATTGACCAGCGGGGCATGACCATAAAACATATCTCTCAAATAAATAGAACAACCATTATTCTCAGATTTAAATGAGTAGCCATCTCGAATTAAACGAGATCCAGATACAATGTTCATGCTCAAAGCTGGCACTAAATAACAATTATTGAGGTTTAAAACTAATCCCGTGGGTAGATGCAGAGGTAGCGTGCCAACGGCGATCACATCGACCTTGGAACCATTCCCGACGCGCATCGTCACCTCGTCCTTTGCCAGTCTCCGTTTATTCCGTAGTTCCTGCTTTGAGTTACAAATATGAGCAACCGCACCGGTATCAAATACCCAGGAGCTACTACGAGTACTGGTAAGGTACACATCAATTACTTGTATATCACATATACCTTGGGTGTTGCCGGCCTTCTTCTTGTCCGCTAAATATTTGGGGCAGTTCCGCTTCCAGTGACCACTTCCCTTGCAATAAAAGCACTCAGTCTCGGGCTTGGGTCCATCTTTTGACTTCTTCCCGGTAACTTGCTTACCGGGCGCGGCAACTCCCTTGCCGTCCTTCTTGAAGTTCTTCTTACCCTTGCCCTTCTTGAACTTAGTGGTTTTATTCACCATCAACACTTGATGTTCTTTTCTGATCTCCCCTTCCGCTGATTTCAGCATTGAATATACCTCGGGAATGGTCTTTTCCATCCCCTGCATATTGTAGTTCATCACAAAGCTCTTGTAGCTTGGTGGAAGCGACTGGAAGATTCTGTCAATGACCGTGTCATCCGGGAGATTAACTCCCAGCTGAGACAAGCGGTTGTGCAACCCAGACATTCTGAGTATGTGCTCACTAACAGAACTATTCTCCTCCATTTTACAGCTGAAGAACTTGTCGGAGACTTCATATCTCTCGACCCGGGCATGAGCTTGAAAAACCAGTTTCAGCTCCTCGAACATCTCATATGCTCCATGTTTCTCAAAACGCTTTTGGAGACCCGGTTCTAAGCTGTAAAGCATGCCGCACTGAACGAGGGAGTAATCATCAGCACGCTGCTGCCAAGCGTTCATAACGTCTTGGTTCTCAGGGATTGGTGCTTCTCCTAGCGGTGCTTCTAAGACATAATCTTTCTTGGCTACTATGAGGATGAGCCTCAGGTTCCGGACCCAGTCCGTATAGTTGCTGCCATCATCTTTCAGCTTGGTTTTCTCTAGGAACGCGTTGAAATTGAGGACAACGTTGGCCATTTGATCTACAATACATAGTGTAAAGATTTTAGACTAAGTTCATGATAATTGAGTTCATCTAATCAAATTATTTAACGAACTCCCACTTAGATAGACATCCCTCTAGTCATCTAAGTGAAACATGATCCGAGTTTAACTAGGCCGTGTCCGATCATCACGTGAGACGGACTAGTCAAGATCGGTGAACATCTCCATGTTGATCGTATCTTCTATACGACTCATGCTCGACCTTTCGGTCCTCCGTGTTCCGAGGCCATGTCTATACATGCTAGGCTCGTCAAGTCAACCTAAGTGTATTGCGTGTGTTCCGAGGCCATGTCTGTACATGCTAGGCTCGTCAACACCCGTTGTATTCGAACGTTAGAATCTATCACACCCGATCATCACGTGGTGCTTCGAAACAACGAACCTTCGCAACGGTGCACAGTTAGGGTGAACACTTTCTTGAAATTATTATAAGGGATCATCTTACTTACTACCATCGTTCTAAGCAAATAAGATGCAAAAATATGATAAACATCACATGCAATCAAATAGTGACATGATATGGCCAATATCATCATGCTCCTTTGATCTCCATCTTCGGGGCACCATGATCATCTTTGTCACCGGCATGACACCATGATCTCCATCATCATGATCTCCATCATTGTGTCTTCATGAAGTCGTCACGCCAACGATTACTTCTACTTCTATGGCTAACGCGTTTAGCAATAAAGTAAAGTAATTTACATGGCGTTATTCAATGACACGCAGGTCATACAAAATAATAAAGACAACTCCTATGGCTCCTGCCGGTTGTCATACTCATCGACATGCAAGTCGTGATTCCTATTACAAGAATATGATCAATCTCATACATCACATATATCATTCATCACATCTTCTGGCCATATCACATCACATAGCACTTGCTGCAAAAACAAGTTAGACGTCCTCTAATTGTTGTTGCAAGTTTTTACGTGGTTTGTAGGTTTCTAGCAAGAACGTTTCTTACCTACGTATGACCACAACGTGATTTGCCAATTTCTATTTACCCTTCATAAGGACCCTTTCATCGAATCCGTTCCGACTAAAGTAGGAGAGACAGACACCCGCTAGCCACCTTATGCAACTTGTGCATGTCAGTCGGTGGAACCTGTCTCACGTAAGTGTACGTGTAAGGTCGGTCCGGGCCGCTTCATCCTACAATGCCGCCGAAACAAGAAAAGACTAGTAGCGGCAAGAAGAATTGGCAAACTCAACGCCCACAACTACTTTGTGTTCTACTCGTGCATAGTAACTACGCATAGACCTGGCTCATGATGCCACTGTTGGGAATCGTAGCATAATTTTAAATTTTTCCTACGCTCACCAAGATGCATCTATGGAGTCTACTAGCAACGAGGGGAAAGGAGTGGATCTACATACCCTTGTAGATCGCGAGCGGAAGCGTTCCAATGAACGTGGATGACAGAGTCGTACTCGCCGTGATCCAAATCACCGATGACCGAGTGCCGAACGTACGGCACCTCCGTGTTCAACACACGTACGGTGCAGCGACGTCTCCTCCTTCTTGATCCAGCAAGGGGGGAGGAGAGGTTGATGGAGATCCAACAGCACGACGGCGTGGTGGTGGATGTAGCGGGTCTCCAGCAGAGCTTCGCCGAGCTTCTGCGAGAGAGAGAGAGGTGTTGCAGGGGAGGAGGGAGGCGCCCAAGGCTGTAGGTCGCTGCCCTCCCTCCCCCCCTTTATATAGGCCCCCTTGGGAGGGGGGCCGGCCAAAACCCATCAAGGTTTGGGGGGGGGGGGGCGGCGGCCAAGGGGTGGAAAGGGGTGCCTTGCCCCCCAAGGCAAGGGGGAAGCTCCCCCTAGGGTTCCCAACCCTAGGCGCATGGGGGGAGGCCCAAGGGGGGGGGGCGCCCCAGCCCACTAAGGGCTGGTTCCCTTCCACTTTCAGCCCACGGGGCCCTCCGGGACAGGTGGCCCCAGCCGGTGGACCCCCGGGACCCTTCCGGTGGTCCCGGTACAATACCGGTAACCCCCGAAACTTTCCCGGTGGCCGAAACTTGACTTCCTATATATAATTCTTCACCTCCGGACCATTCCGGAACCTCTCGTGACGTTCGGGATCTCATCCGGGACTCCGAACAACTTTCGGGTTTCCGCATACATATATCTCTACAACCCTAGCGTCACCGGACCTTAAGTGTGTAGACCCTACGGGTTCGGGAGACATGCAGACATGACCGAGACGCCTCTTCGGTCAATAACCAACAGTGGGATCTGGATACCCATGTTGGCTCCCACATGTTCCACGATGATCTCATCGGATGAACCACGGTGTCGAGGATTCAATCAATCCGTATGCAATTCCCTTCATCAATCGGTATGTTACTTGCCCGAGATTCGATCGTCGGTATCCCAATACCTTGTTCAATCTCGTTACCGGCAAGTCTCTTTACTCGTACCGCAATGCATGATCCCGTGACTAACGCCTTAGTCACATTGAGCTCATTATGATGATGCATTACCGAGTGAGCCCAGAGATACCTCTCCGTCACACGGAGTGACAAATCCCAGTCTCGATCCGTGCCAACCCAACCGACACTTTCGGAGATACCCGTAATGCACCTTTATAGTCACCCAGTTACGTTGTGACGTTTGGCACACCCAAAGCACTCCTACGGTATCCGGGAGTTGCACGATCTCATGGTCTAAGGAAAAGATACTTGACATTGGAAAAGCTCTAGCAAACGAAACTACACGATCTTTTATGCTATGCTTAGGATTGGGTCTTGTCCATCACATCATTCTCCTAATGATGTGATCCCGTTATCAATGACATCCAATGTCCATAGTCAGGAAACCATGACTATCTGTTGATCAACGAGCTAGTCAACTAGAGGCTTACTAGGGACACGTTGTGGTCTATGTATTCACACATGTATTACGATTTCCGGACAATACAATTATAGCATGAATAATAGACTATTATCATGAACAAAGAAATATAATAATAACCATTTATTATTGCCTCTAGGGCATATTTCCAACAGGTTAATACTTCTAATTCCATTCTGCATTTTTCTAATGATGAGATTGTTGAAAATGCAAATCAATTAGGAGTTTCACTAGGTAGTAATGCTACTGAAATCTCTAATTCTGTTAATGATCTTCTGGATCTAGAGGCTGAGCGGGCCTTAGAGATGATTCGTAATTTAGCGGCGGTTAAACCCATGAGTGATTCTGAGGTTGATGCGTTGGGGGTTAGGGTGCTCGACAATTTTTGTGCGAATCTTATTCCTCCCATACCTGAGGCGGAAGAAGAGGATGATACTTCTGAGATGGTTATGGCTGGACCTTCTGAGACTGGTTGTGAGGACCGGTTGCAGAGTCAAAATGTCTCTAAACGCAAGTGGAAACGGAAGGTGTTCCCGGTGTCCGCAGTGCGTAGGAGTGCTAGGATTCGTACGGCTAAAAAATTCCATGATGAACTATGAAGGGAATCTTTTGGAATAGCAGAGGTCTAAAGAACTTGGCTAAAAGAAGGTTTCTTGCTGAGGCATCTATCGAGCATCGATTAGATTTTATCGCTCTATCGGAGACAGGTAGAGATAATTTTGCGCCACAATTTCTAAATACTTTGTCGGGAGGTATTGATTTTGATTGGCATTGCCTGCCAACGAGAGGGAGATCGGGTGGAATCTTACTCGGCGTTCGATGCGAAGCGCTCGAGGTTCGAAGTGTGGTAATGGGTGACTTTGTAGTCAAGTTTCGGGTGCGTTCGAAGGACGATGGGTTTAATTGGGCTTTGGTTGCGGTATATGGTGCCGCTCAGCCCGAACTCAAGCCCGAGTTCTTGGCTGATCTCGTTAGGATTTGCGGTGACGAGCAGCTTCCTATCCTGGTGGGGGGTGATTTCAATATCGTTAGAAGGCGTGATGATAAGAACAATGATAACTTTGACGGCAGATGGTCGTTCATGTTCAATACTATCATTGAAAGTCTTGACCTGAGAGAAATTGAGCTCTCGGGTAGAAAATTCACCTGGGCTAACGCGCTGCCAAATCCGACGTATGAGAAGATGGATCGAGTGTTGGCTAGTGTCGATTGGGAATAGAAGTTTCCGCTAGTCACAGTTCAGGCTTTGTCCCGTGGAATTTCTGATCACACGCCATTATTTGTGGACTCTGGTGAGGCCACCCACCTGGGAAACAAAAACTCGTTCTCCTTTGAGCTGGCTTGGTTTGAACGACAAGGTTTCTTTGATCTCGTAGCCAGAGAGTGGGCTAAGGATTCAGGAGGGAAGACTGCGCTTCAGCGCTGGCAGAATAAGATTAGGCATTTGAGAAGTTTCCTGCGTGGGTGGGCTAAGCATCTTAGCGGGATTTATAAGGTCGAAAAGGAAAGGCTCCTCTCCCTTATTCAGTCCCTAGATGTAAAAGCAGAAACCACGGTGCTGCCGGCCGCGGAGCTTCATGCCAAGCTTGACGCGGAGATGAGGCTGAAAGAACTTCTTCGAGAAGAGGAATTGAAGTGGGCGTTGCGGGCCAAGGTCCGACGAGTAGTCCAGGGGGATGCGAACACTCAATTCTTTCACATTATCGCTAATGGTAAACATAGAAAGAAGAGGATCTTTCAGCTTGAGCAAGATGAAGGAATAATTTTAGGACAGGAAAACCTAAAACTGTACATTACAGAGTATTACAAGCAACTGTTTGGTCCTTCAGAGGATAACTGTGTGTCTCTGGATGAGTCCAGGGTAGAATCCTTCACGCAACAAGGGAGTGTTGGAATTAAAGTGAATGACGATATAGGTCATTATTTCCAGACACACAAAGGCCTGAGGCAAGGTGATCCAATGTCCCCTATTTTGTTCAATATTGTGGTTGATATGGCAATTCTCATAGGTAGGGCAAAGGAGGTCGGTCAGGTGGGTGGCTTGGTGCCTCACCTAGTTGATGGGGGTGTGTCCATTTTGCAGTACGCTGATGATACAATCATCTTTATGGAGCATGACTTGGCAAAAGCGAGAAATATGAAGCTGGTGTTATGCTTATTTGAACAATTGACCGGATTAAAGATTAACTTTCATAAAAGCGAGTTGTTCTGCTTTGGTAGAGCCAAGGAGGAACAAGAGGCTTATAGGCAATTGTTTGGATGTGAATTAGGGGCTTTACCTTTTACTTACCTAGGTATACCCATTCACCATCGTAAGCTAACAAACAGAGAGTGGAAATGCATCGAGGATCGGTTTGAGAAGAAACTTAGTTGCTGGAAGGGCAAACTTATGTCTTATGGAGGCCGGTTGATTCTTATCAATTCGGTGCTCACGAGTATGCCCATGTTCCTACTATCTTTCTTTGAAGTTCCAGTTGGGGTTAGGAAAAGGCTGGACTTCTACCGATCAAGATTTTTTTGGCAGAGTGATGAACTAAAGAGTAAGTACCGACTCGCCAAATGGGATATCATCTGTAGACCAAAGGACCAAGGGGGTCTGGGTATTGAGAATCTTGAGGTCAAGAACAGATGCCTTCTTAGTAAGTGGCTGTATAAGTTATCAGTTGATCGAGACTGACGCAACATGGGCGCAGATACTCCGTAACAAGTATCTGCAGTCCAAAACTTTGTCACGGGTGACAGTGAGACCAACGGATTCGCCGTTTTGGAAGGGGCTTATGAGAGTTAAGGCATCCTTCTTTAATAGAACAAAGTTTATAGTCGGTGATGGCAACAATACCCGTTTCTGGGAGGATACTTGGCTTGGTGATACGCCATTGGCATTCCAGTACCCGTCCCTGTATCGTATTGTTCAACGATGTGATGCGCTAGTTGCAACGATTATGCAGTCCATTCCCCTTAATATCCAGTTTCGGAGGGTGCTTGTTGGTGATAGATGGGAAGCATGGCTTCATTTGGTGAGTAGACTGATGGAGGTTCAGCTAGCTCATCAGCCCGATCAGTTGTGTTGGAAACTTACTAGGTCTGGAGAATTTACGGTTAAGTCGATGTATATCGATGTCATTAACTCTAGTGTCATTCCTAGTTCCAAACATGTTTGGAAAGTAAAAGTTCCTTTGAAGATTAAAGTGTTTATGTGGTTTGTACATAAACAAGTCATTTTAACAAAGGATAACTTGGTTAAGCGCAATTGGACAGGATCTACTAGGTGTAGTTTCTGTGATCGGGACGAGACCATTAAGCACCTCTTCTTTGAGTGCCCGTTGGCGAGAGTTTTGTGGCGCACCATGCAAATTGCCTTTAACATTACTCCTCCGAATTCGGTCGGTACGTTATTTGAAACGTGGCTTGATGGGATAGAGTCCGATACAGCTAGACACATTCGTGTAGGAGTATGTGCGTTGTTATGGGCAATTTGGAACTGCAGAAATGATTTGGCTTTTAACAGAACAACAACTATTCATTTTTTGCAGGTTTTATTCCGAGCTACGGCGCTGATCCGTATGTGGTCCTTACTCACTCCGACGGAAGCCAGGGAGCGTTTGGTTACTGAATCTGTCCGATGGGAGATGGTAGCGCGGGATATCTTCAACCGGTTGGGATGGTGGTCATGTAATAGGATAGGCGATTAGTTCTCCTATCTTTTGTTTGCCAGCCGGTGGTGGCTCCATGGCTTTTTTATCTTTGGCGTTGAGGCTCTCTGTGAGCTAGCCTTTATTTTGTTTCCAGACTTTAAGACCTTGTTGAACCTATTTTATTTATAATTGTGGCCGTATGCATCGTTCTGATGCAGAGGCTGGGGAGTCCCTCTTTTCGAAAAAAAAAACTGGTCAAACAAAATCTCCCAGAATATAAGGCCTTTTCACATAGTTGACAGGAAGAGGTACAGAAATTTTGAACTGACCAGTTCCACATGAACAATGATGATCCATCAAAGAGGCACGTCGGTTTAACTGCAACTAGTTACATATGCATCCTACTTGGAGAACGTACACCTCAAAATTTGACAAACCATTGAGATTTTATGGAAGGAGAAGATGGTATACCATATTCATTTGCAAATCGTAGGCAAAAATACAGCCCTTTGCGTATTGTACAGAAAAGACAAGAGATGAGTGACTGGTATAACAATTATGTAATTCACACAATTGTTATTGTGGTATTGTTCACAAGTTATCATATTCCCATCAGGGAGATCAATTGTTACTGTAAATCCTTGAATATATATTCTCTCTTTATGCACGAAAAGGTTGTATATTTTGATAAGAGATCATTTGCTGGTATATCAATCATAAAATGCTGTAATTCACACAGTTATTGTTTTGGTATTGTTCACAAGTTATCAAAATTTCCATGATCTTTTGCAGGGAGAATAATAGCATGCTATAATCCTTGAATATATATTATTTCTTTATTTTGGCATTGCCGACAAATGATCATTTTTTCAAGAACTTCTGCAGCGCAAACAATTTCTATAGTTGTTGTACCTGAACATTCCCATAGTTAGGTCAGAAGATAGTTTCCCTGACAAAATTGCTCTGCGTACGAAGTTCTATATATAATTTCCATCCGACCCTGAGGTCCAATGATTCCCGTATGATGAAGTGATTTGATCCAAGGGTGATTGAGCAAATGAGACAGACATCGAAAATTGGTCGTACGTGGAGCGCTGCTCAAGCAATGTCCTTGTTGCAATATGGAAGCGTTTCTGCACATCTACCTGACCCTGGCCTCTATGGCTACCCAGTATCCACGTATGTGTTTGTTGTTGTTCTTGTTGGAACAATGTCTGGTCATATTGGTCATGCACCATACAGAACAAATACAGAGCTCTCGTCATGTTTATATGCGGTCGATTTTTTTTTCCAAGTCGATCTTTTTTCGAAACGAAGGCAATTTTTTTGCCTCATCCATTAATGAAGCAGAAGAGAATTGTCCGGTTGATTAATGGAAAACCGGGCGAAAACCATCACAAAACCGTTGAGCGGCACACACAGATATGACACACACACCTTTACAAAGAGTGCCCCGTCGAGCTAGCACAGAAGCGTCATCGTCATCACTTTCTCCCCAAACAGGCGAGTCCGAGCAAGCAAATCCGACTTATTATGGTTTGTGGATTGACCTTTATGTAAGAACAGGATCTGTTCCTCGCTAGGGGCTAGTCTGCTGTTGCTATTCTATGTTGCAGAATCTAATCCGTAGTACCGGTCTTTGTTTATCGCAGTAGCAGTGGCGCCATATTAGAAGGCAGTCTTGGCATTTCTCTAGCCCTACCTCCCCACTTGTGCTGCTCTACTGCTACTAGTTAGGATTCGAGGGTGAGAGAGCAGGGGATCTGCTGTTCCCTAGCAAACGAAGGGAATATTTTCTCAACCAAAAAAAATGGCCCATAATCTGCACCCATCTCATCTCACAGGTAAGTATCAGGGGAAATTCTCCTAAACTGCACAGTTCCATTATGTAGAAGCTGGTACGACCCCCCACAGCACAAACACTGGTCATGAGAGGTGACTCCATATGCTGTACCATTACATAGATACAAATCCAGCTCCGACTTTGTTCTTCCACTTTACAAATTACACTTGATCATTCGGTTGCACTTATTCCGATCTTACTTGTACCCACCAGAATACAAGGTGGGGGTCATACTTTGCTGTTCATCATAGCTGGAGGCAGAAGAAGAATTACAGCCGAGATTTCGCTACTGCAGCAGGTTTGAAGCTCGCGATCCCGGTGATTTCTCTTCCGGTCACAAGGCTGTTGATGTCATAGGTGCCCTCATACGAGTAAATCGGCTCCAGATCGCAGAACGCCTGCAAAGGTTGAGATAGTTATGATCAATGTTTCTTTACTAGACACCGAGAAATGGAGAAAATCAAGTGGTTTATGAAGTACTGTGGCTAACAATAGGGCATCCATCAGCCTGTGAGAAACTACCATGTTCGGAGATGATCAAATGGATATTAAATGTTAGCACTTTTTACCTTTGCTACTAGAAAATCAGCCAAAATTCCATTGCCGCCCAATAGCTCTCGGCCCAGAGAAACTACCTCCCTTGACTTGCTGGACGTCCATGCCTGAATTCAAACATTGATCAGTACACTGTACATGTCAAGACACCATATGCGACTTAAACAAAGAGACCATTGGCTAGCTACATAGCAATTTACGGACCTTGCCCAAACTAGCATGGCCTGGTGTCATTTTGCCTGACTCATAGAGCTTGCACAAGCGCCAGCCGACAAGAAGCATGGCCTGGATGTTACCAAGCATCCGAACAAGCTTTTCTTGGTTAAGCTGAAAGGCTGCCAGGGGAGCTCCAAACTGCTTCCTTTCTTTCAAATACCTATCCAGTGGCAAATGTGCAAAGTCAAATAGGTATAGACCAGTAAAAAGATAATTGTAAATTGAAGGATAGGTGAGGTTCGGACCGATGGCACATGTCGTAGACGCCCATCGATATGCCAATTGGCTGCCAAGCCACCATAATACGTGACATTGCTAGGACCTATTTCAGTAGTCCAAGAGTAAATAAGAACTAAGGTTACATCACCAAGCAGCAACTCCAATCGGCTAACAAAGAGCAGGGAAGTTAGGGGGTGGCAGGTACCTTGCTTATATCCTGAAATGAATTGATGCCTGTTAATCTGTCTTCTTCTGGGACAAATACTTTATTCAGAAGGATATCGCCATTCTGAACCATTCTAAGTCCAATTTTGTTTTGAATTTTTGTGGCTCTCAAACCAGGCGCTCCCTTCTTCACAATGAATCTGGAGAAAGTGTATCAGATTCATCATTCACAAGCAGGGTAGTTTTGCATTAATAAGCAGAGAAACAACTTCATACTGACATGTATTCCCTCTGTAAACTAATATAATATCTTTTAGATCACTGAAGTAGTGATCTAAAAGATCTTATATTACTGTAGTTTAAAGAGGTAGTACATGATATTAACACAATGCTATCAACAGTAGTCCAAAACAAGATGATTACCCGTTTAGTTGCTTTGTGTCTGCATTCCTAGCCAAAATTACAAGCACATCTGCAAACGTGCTGTTACCTATCCAGCGCTTTTGGCCATCTAATTGCCAACCGCCAGGTACCTTAAAAATCATAACATGATAAGGTAGTGAAGAAAAAACTTATTTTTTCTCAAATGCAGTAACAAATATTAAACCTTGGTTGCTGAAGTTTTCAAGGAGCTTGCATCACTTCCATAATCTGGCTCTGTTAAAGCCTACAGAAAGCGGACACACTCTTAGGAAGAGGAGATAATGATAATAACACATTGCATATGTATATATAAGCTACTGGATAATGTGACTCACCCAGCAACCAACAGTTTTAAACTGAGCTAACGATGGTAAGTACTTCTGCTTTTGAGCCTCTGATCCACAAAGAGCTGTTCTTCACACATACAGAATTAAAACACGAGCTCAAGTAAGTTGTTGGTCAAAGTCAAACAGAATATCAAACATAAACTTTTGAAAAACACCGACAACTTTACCAATTGTGGACATTGCCAAAGAGGAGTGCACTAGAATAAATGTGGAACAGCTTGCATCAACCCGTGCAACTTCTGCTATAGAAACGGCACTCGCTGTAAGCGAGAGTCCTGGGCACCCATATCCCTGTAACGCCACAAAGTTTGTGAAAAACAAATTCTAACATTGTACATGTACAAATCCAACATTACATAGTACAGCACGAATAGAAGATTGAGTAGTTTGTACCTTCGTTGTACTTCCAGCTAAGCCAAGAGTTGCAAGTTTCGGAATGGCATGAAATGGGAATTCTGCCTTCTCCCAGTACTGCAAAAGCAAAATAACAAAGTTTTTGACACATCAGCCATCAGTTTGTCACAACAGCTACTACAAAAAGAGTAGGCATCTAAACATGACAAGACAAAACTAGCAGCAGTATGTACTACAAGGTTTCAGTATAAAGACATGTTGCACCATAACATTAGTCCAGATTATATGTTATTTCTCTGAGAACATGAAAAGAAATGGGAAATGTCTGTAGCAAGAACATACTTCGGTCATAATGGGTGCGATTTCTTTCTCTGAAATAGCACGGACTTTCTTCCTAAGCGCCTTCTCTTCATTGGTCAGCAAATCATCAAGCTGGTAGTAGTCCGACACTGCAAAAAAACAATTAGTGAACTTACAAACAGGTAACGTGTAGCACAGTGCATAATTCAAATGCTGTAGATTATGTGACAACCAAAGTCTTCAAAAAAATCTGTACAATGTTGAATAATATAACTGACACAGAAATTAATTAATTTAGTACGCTGTAAGCAGGTGAAAGATTGTGAAACAAGAGGACCAAGTGCCTTCTTTTGCTCTTTAACGTTTGTGAGTGGATACAACTACTTTCTGACAAAAATAACATGTCCATTTCTGCTTGGCCGTGCAAGGAAAAGTTGCTAATTAATTGTATACATTGTGAAAGCGACCAACCCGGTGATCAATAAGTCCAAGACAAGCATTCTTAAACGCACAAGCAAAAAATATAATCACGTTTACTTCACTGAAAATCCAGATCATTCTTGGAAATTTGTTCTTTATTAGTCTGTTGCAGAGTGCAAATGGAAAACTACCCCATATTTTAAACTGAAAATGACATTAAGG
This sequence comes from Aegilops tauschii subsp. strangulata, assembly GCF_002575655.3. Classification (NCBI taxonomy): domain Eukaryota; kingdom Viridiplantae; phylum Streptophyta; class Magnoliopsida; order Poales; family Poaceae; genus Aegilops; species Aegilops tauschii. The sequence goes on from NC_053035.3 coordinate 113,335,605, forward strand.
AACTCCTACTATCATTGTGGACAGGTGCAAAAGCAAATAAGTTTCACTAACGTTAACTATACGAACATAACTAAATCACAAACACAGTTCCACCGATATTAACCGAAAATTCAAAATACATTTCCAGAATTTGGGTATCCAATAAAGCGCTCCAAACCCTCGTTTTCTCAAGAGCACGCAGGATTCTTTCCAGTGTAATGATAACCTCAAAGTGATGAACAGAACAGCGAACCCTCCTCTCCAAAGAGACAAATAAGACAGTTCACCTAAGAATTGCTCTACCTGACCCCAAAAATACAACCATCTTACCACTACGTACAACCAAAACCTGCAGCTAATTTAAACCCAAAAAAATGGTCAACGAACAAAATCAATGAAACGGGAACGGGGGATCTCACCGGCGGGCGGGAACAGGGACGCTGGCGTGGCCTGCGGGAACGCGAGCGCCACCTCCAACGCCGGTAGCCCTACTTTCCCTCCGTCCTCGTTCCTTCCCTCTCCGCCGCTTCCGCCTGCACGACACCAGCGCACGAAATCAAAACCCGCCGGAAAACAGAGGCCGCTCAATCGCCGCGCCAAACCCGGCCGCCCCGGAGCTCAGTCCGCCGCTCACCTCGTAGGCTCCCCATCGCCGCGGCGCAACCGAGAGCTAAAGTGGGCTCCTCTCCTCTGCTCTCCTCCGGGGATCCGAGCTTCTCTCGATCGAGGTGGAGGAGTAGTTGGGAAGGGGGACAGAGACGAAAAGCTTTGCAGGAGAGGAGCTATCCGGCCATTTCGAGAGTTAATAGACGGTACGCTAACTGAGCTGGCGGGGCCCACAAGTCACTGACGCAACTTCATTGTTGCCTGATCGGCATGACGTGGCAGGCGGCCGACCGGCGGCGAGGGATTTTGCGTGTACGCGACGTTGTGTCTATGGGTCACTGACAAATGAGGTCAGAGCTCGAGTGGACTCCGGATGTCAGGGCAGTTTCATTCGGTGTGTAGTACGACATGGTCTCTCGGTGCAAGAAGAGGCCATCGGATTTGAATCAGACGGCGCATCCTTCCGTGAAACTTTCCAAACATTGTACAGAATTTACCGAGTGAAATACACCATAGATCTTATACTCACTCCGGTCTTTTTTACTCCACATACAAGATTTGTTTGAAGTATACGCATAACTCAAAAAGGGAAGAGACTGAGATCACCTCCTCCCTGTGTCGCCTCTGTGGCGACTCGGGGGCAACCCTAGCTGTCGTACCTTCTCCCTGCCGCGCCGCCGCTAAAGGTCCAGCTGGCGAAGCGCGTGCTTGTGCATGTGAAGGCGGCGGTGAGGCCTTTTCCCTCAGTGCAGTGATGTCCTGGCGTCGGCCAGGCCCCCGCCTCGCGTTTCGGCCGCCGCCGGCTGCCGCTCCTCGCGCTGGTGTGGATCTGGTTGTCCCGCTCCTTCTCTACTCGCCCCCTTCCGATCGGGCGGCTGTTGCCCGTGCCTTGCACCGGCGAGGCTCCTCGTGCCCTCCTGCTCTCGCGCCAGATCTAGCCGAGCTGGAGGCGAGGGCCTCCTTGGCTGGCTCAGCCCCCCACCCTTGTGGTCGCGTCATAGCGGTGATTTCCTCTCCAAGCTACGGCCATGGCTACGGGGCTACGACGTCGGTTGGTCCCAGGTGGTGCTCCCCAGTGGCGGCTGCCCTTGCGGCTTGCCGGCTGTAACACCCCGCATGTAACTTGCCATATTTGTAACTCCGACTATTGCCATTTCCGGCTTTGTGATATGTTATTCCCTCCGTTGTCGGGTTTTGTCTTTCGTTTTGTATTTTGCCATGTCATGCATTTTCATATCATGTCATCATGTGCATTGTATTTGCATACGTGTTCGTCTCATGCATCCGAGCATTTTCCCCGTTGTCCGTTTTGCAATCCGGCGCTCCTATCTCCTCCGGTGCACTCCTCTTGTTTTCTTTCGTGTGCGTGTGTCAAACTTTCTCGGAATGGACCGAGGCTTGTCAAGTGGCCTTATTATACCACCCGGAGACTACCGGTCAAGTTTCGTTCCATTCGGAGGTCGTTTGGTACTCCAACGGTTAACCGGGCATCCGCAAAGTCCATTTGAGTGTCCAGCAAAACCCCCCTAAAACCAGCCCAAAACCCACCAAACTCTCTTCCATGCTCTAGGTCGTTCGATCACGATCGTGTAGGCGAAAACCGCACCTCATTTGGAGCCTCCTAGCTCACTCTACCTATAAATATGTGGGCATCCCGAAATACATTTGCAGACGAAACCCTAGTTCGTTTTCCCCTCGCGCCGCCGGACGTGTCCGCCTCCGGCCGGACGCGTCCACTCCGCCCGCCGCCGCCACGTGTCGCGCAGCCGTCGCCGCCGCCGCCGAGGCCCGCCGGCCCACCCACGGCCCTCCCGGCCCGCACCGCGCCGCCCCGCCGCCTTCGCCGCCCGCCGCCGGTTCCCTTCGCCGCCGCCGCCGCGGGACACCGCCCGCCGGGCCCCGCTTCGCCGCCGTTCGCCGGCTCCGGCCGCCGCCTCCACGCCGGCTCCGGCGAGCCACCGCAGGCGACCCCGCCGGCCCTCCTCCTCCCACGAGCGCCCGCCGCCGCCGCCTCCTTCCCTCTCCTCCGGCCATCGCCGGCGAGGCCGAGGACGAGCCCGAGCCCGAGCTCCTCGAGCTCCTGTAGCTTCCCCGATCCAGATCTCGTGAGCGTTGACCTTCTCGCCCCTCCTTTTTTTCTCCAAGTCCTGGAAAATCTACAGCAAGTGCCTCTATTCGTATAGCTATAACTCTGTGCATGTAGCTTCGATTCGCGCGTGTAATATGTCAAATTGTTCGCCTCGTGATGCTCTTCGTTTTGTTCAATTGCACCATGTTCATTAGAGGTCATCTTGATGCCCAAATCTCTGTTGGAAGAGGGCTAGTTGCTGTTATTCTCTGGTTCTTAACAGAACTTGGAGATTTGTCATTTTTGTATCATTTAATCTGTGCATCTTTTGAGCATGAGCTCTACATGTGTTTTGAAGTATGCCATGCCATATTTCCAGTGGTGTAGTCCATGTATTTTTTTGATCTCTGTGGTGACTAGCACAAGCATGCAAAGTAGGCCCCGTAATATTTCTGATTTCAGGGGCTTAGTGATTTCTCCAAGTCCTTGTCTGCTGTAATTTTGTTGCCATGTAAACTTGATACTACAGAGAGATCCTTGCATATTTTGGAGATGTTCTGTAAGGATGTTTTGTAGATATAGCTATAATTGATCCATTCCTGCAATTTTGTGCAATTATGGAGTGCCATAGCATGACTCAATCTTTCTCTACTTTTGCTATAAAATATTTCTGGCAGATTCTTAACATGATATGCAATTTTGCCAAGCTTATTGTAGTTGATCCGTACATGCTATGCTTGTGTTCTTGCCATGGATAGCTTCATAATATGCCATCTTACTGTAGGTATGCTTGGTTTGTCATGAATTGCTCTGTAGTGAGTGCATCAAGCTCACAAAGTGGCCTACATATTATTATTTCTGCCATGCTCTGTTTTCTGCCAAGTCTGAAACCTGATAACGAAACTTGCTATGTTTACATGCTTGCCATCATATCTTTTGTTCCTTTTTGGCTTATGGTCATTAAGGTACTTTTGTCATGTGCATCTAGTAGAACACTGTCATGCCTTGTTTTGCTATGTTAAGTTCCTGTAGCATGTTGATTTCGTGCCCTGAACATTGCTACCTGATGCTGTTTTCTGCCATGTCCAGTTTTTCACTAAGTCTGTGAACCTGTAATCTTTTGCACTTTTTCCATGCTTGTTTGAGCTTGATATGTTGTGAACTAGCCGTAGCTCAGTGTTCATCTTTTGTTAAGCATATCCTGTAGAATACTGCCATGTGCTTTGTTGCTATGTTGGGGTGCTGTAGCATTGTTACTTGTTGCATTTTAAGTGCTATCTTGCTGTTAATCGCAGATTCGTGTCATTCTTGTTTTGCTTGCCATTTGCAAACCGTGCATCCGGTGATCTTTATATCGATTTCGACCGAAATCATCTCATCTTTCCAGTGGCATGCTTGGTTTGCCAAGTTACTGCCTTGTTCATCATTTTCCTTCCGGAGCACGCATATGCATCGCATATCATATTTTGCATATCATACATGTTATGCATCATGTTGCTTGTGCATTTCTCGTTGTTGATTGTGGTTCCGTTTGTTTGTGTTCTTGTCTTGGGTAGAGCCGGGAGACGAGTTCGTGAACGAGGAACCTGTCGAGTACGCTTACGAGGATCAAGCTTTCGACAACTCTGAGAACCTTGCAGGCAAGATGACCACCCCTCGAAATCATTTCTATCTTTGCTTTGCTAGTTGTTCGCTCTGTTGCCATGCTCCGCTACCTATCACTTGCTATATCATGTCTCCCATTTTAGCCATGTCAGCCTCTAACCATCCTTTCCTAGCAAAGCATTGTTTGGCTAAGTTACCGCTTTTGCTCAGCCCCTCTTATAGCGTTGCTAGTTGCAGGTGAAGTTGAAGTTTGTTCCATGTCGGAACATGGATATGTTGGGATATAACAATATCTCTTATTTAATTAATACATCTATATATATTTGGTAAAGGGTGGAAGGCTCGGCCTTATGCCTGGTGTTTTGTTCCACTCTTGCCGCCCTAGTTACTGTTATACCGGGATTATGTTCCTTGAGTTTGCGTTCCTTACGCGGTCGGGTGATTTATGGGACCCCCTTGACAGTTCGCCTTGAATAAACTCCTCCAGCAAGGCCCAACTTTGGTTTTACCATTTGCCGCCTAAGCCTTTTCCCCCGGGTTTTCGCGAGCCCGAGGGTCATCTTTATTTAAACCCCCAGGCCAGTGTTCCTCTGAGTGCTGGTCCAAACTAGAGCCACTTGCAGCTCCACCTTGGGGAAACTCGAGGATTGGTTTTAGCTGTACGTAGCGTTCATCCGGTGTGCCCTGAGAACGAGATATGTGCAGCTCCTATCGGGATTTGTCGGCACATTCGGGCGGCTTTGCTGGTCTTGTTTTACCATTGTCGAGATGTCTTGTAAACCGGGATTCCGAGACTGATCGGGTCTTTCCGGGAGAAGGTTTATCCTTCGTTGACCGTGAGAGCTTATGATGGGCTAAGTTGGGACACCCCTGCAGGGTATTATCTTTCGAAAGCCGTGCCCGCGGTTATGAGGCAGATGGGAATTTGTTAATGTCCGGTTGTAGATAACTTGTCACTTGACCCAATTAAAATACATCAACTGCGTGTGTAGCCGTGATGGTCTCTTCTCGGCGGAGTCCGGGAAGTGAACACGGTCTGAGTTATGTATGACGTAAGTAGGTGTTCAGGATCACTTCTTGGTCATTGCTAGATGACGTCCGTTCCGTTGCTTCTCTTCTCGCTCTCATTTGCGCAAGTTAGCCACCATATATGCTTTTGCCGCTGCAGCTCCACCTTATTACACCACCCTTTCCTATAAGCTTAAATAGACTTGATCTCGCGGGTGTGAGATTGCTGAGTCCCCGTGACTCACAGATTCTACCAAAACAGTTGTAGGTGCCGACGATGCCAGTGCAGATGATGGCGTCGATCTCAAGTGGGAGTTCGACGAGGAACGTGGTCGTTACTATGTGTCTTTTCCTGATGATCAGTAGTGGAGCCCAGTTGGGACGATCGGGGATCTAGCATTTGGGGTTGTCTTATTTTCATCTGGATTTTGACCGTAGTCGGTCTATATGATTGTATTTTGGATGATGTATGATGATATTTATGTATTGTGTGAAGTGGCGATTGTAAGCCAACTCTCTATCCCATTCTTGTTCATTACATGGGATTGTGTGAAGATGACCCTTCTTGCGACAAAACCACTATGCGGTTATGCCTCTAAGTCGTGCCTCGACACGTGGGAGATATAGCCGCATCGTGGGCGTTACAAGTTGGTAATCAGAGCCATCCCCGACTTAGGAGCCCCCTGCTTGATCGAATCGCTGGCGTTGTTGAGTCTAGAATAAAAAATGTTTTGAGTCTTAGGATTATATATATCGGAGAGTAGGATTCTTTTTACTCCTCAGTCCCTTCGTCGCTCTGGTGAGGTCTCCTGACGTAGAAGTTTTGACTATTCTCTCCTCAAATTTCACTAAATTTTTTTTAGGACCACGCGGGTATCTTGGAATCGTTCCGATGGTTTTGTGACGAGAACATTGTTCTTGGTGCCTCCTGACATTTAGGGGTTGTGGCAGTGTCCCGGAGAGTTGAGCTCCGAGGTGTTGTCGTCACAATTTTATCGTTGCAGTTCTGGAATACCTGAGTTTCGCCGACATCGAAATCTCTTTTATGCAGTTGTTGGTGGGATCACCTCGACGCCACCCAGTACTGGGGCGGGAGTTCGGGAGTATTGCCATAACTTGTATAACGGATGTTTTTCGAAGGTTGAGGTAAACGATTTCCGAAGGTTTCTTGGTTATGTGTTGACGGATGGATACAGCTGGATCTAGGGATTGCTAGTTTGGGTGATATATTTTGTGTCCCCTGTATCCCTTACACCAGATTGCATAACCAGAAAGTTTCGGGAGTTTATAAGTGGGAATTCAAGTAGCCTTATGATATCTTTCTGACAGACGCATGATATGAGATTGGGGTTCGACGTCTAGTGGTCCGCCTGTATACGGTTGATTTTATAGTGGTCTCGTTGTGTCTTAAAGAGTCCATGGCTTTGCCGACTTGGGGACGCTTCGTATGTCATGTGCACAGCCTTGTACATGATGGTGCTGTACGATTGAGCCCGTGTGGGCCCCAGCACGAAAACTTCGGACGAAATATCTATCATATGTTTGTTCCGGCTTATTCTGCAAGCCAATACTTTGTTTTATTTTGTATTGTGGTATTCGAGTTGCTTCGAAGTCATATGTTCATTCCATATCTTTTTCAAGTGGCTTCTCAACTTATGGAAGTGTGATGATTTACTACGGAATTCATTCGTTCATCCTCGTTCGAATGTTTATTGTGAAGACTATATGTTGCAATTTCTATCCGTTGATTCTACTTGTCTATTTGTCTATCAAGATGCTAACGGATGTCACCCTCTTCAGGATGGCTCCGCCAACGCGTCAGAATCCGGATCGCAATGAAGGGAGTCAAGGGAACCCTCCGCCACCACCTCCACCTCCGGAGGCATGGCAGGCTATCATGGCAGCCACCAACGCCAATGCTCAGATGATTCTGCAACTCTTGCAAGAACGTACTCAAGGGCAAGGCAATCAAGGCAATCAAGGTCAAGGCAACAATTAGTTCCACTTTGCTACTCTCAACCAGTTTCTCGCAAATCAGCCCAAGTCTTTCAGCTATTGTGCCGAGGCCACGGATGCCGATGATTGGCTTGTGGACATCAACAAGCATTTTGAATGTAGCAATGTCAGGCCTGAGGACTATGTCAAGTTCGCTTCTTTTCAGCTCAAGGACCAAGCTGCTGATTGGTATCAACAATACAAAGATTCCAGAGGAGGTCGTGTGATCACTTGGACTGACTTCTGTCGGGACTTCAAAGCGCACCACATTCCACAAAGTGTTGTTGAGAGAAAGCGTGAGGAGTTCCGCAATCTCAAGCAAGGCAACATGTCTGTGTATCAATACAACATCCAGTTTCAGAAACTTGCTCGCTTCGCTAAACAAGACGTTCCTGATGAAAAGAGCATGATCTATCACTTCAGAGGTGGCCTTAAAGAGGATCTGCAGTTAGCTCTCGTTCTTGTTGAGCCTACTCACTTTGATCAATTCTACAATATGGCACTGAAGCAAAAGGCTGCTCAGCTCAAGTGTGAGGCTTCTAAGAAGAGAGTCAGAGACGCAGTTCAGTCTTCTTCTTCCTCACTTGTGACAGCTAAGCAACAGAAGTTCTGGTTGCCTCCTCCTCCGTTTCGTCAGCCTTACCAGCAGAAGAACAAAGGTGGCCATGGTTCTTCCAACTCTTCCAACTCTGGCTATCAGAACAAGTCTCAGAATCAAGCGCCAAAGTCCAATGCTCCTTATCACCGTCCACTCTCAGAGGTGACTTGCAACAAATGTCAGCAGAAAGGTCACTATGCTAACAAGTGCTTCAACCAAAGGCGTCTTCCTCCTCCTCCTCCTGTCAGATCTTCCAGCAATGCAGTGGTCAAGCATAATCCAAAGTCTGCAAAGGTGAACATGATGAATGCAGCTCAAGCGGAGGAATCTACTGATGTGATAATGGGTAATCTCTCAGTTAATGATATTCCTGCAAAAGTTCTTTTTGATACTGGTGCATCTCTTTCTTTCATTTCAAGACCTTTTGTTGCCAAGCATGAATTTGTGACGGAAAAGATCCCTATCCCGTTGAAGGTTGTGTCTCCGGGCAAACAAATGACATCTAATAATTGTGTCCCGGATGTTTCCATCAAGATGGGCGACTATATATTTCTGTCTAAACCAGTTGTTCTTGGTGACTCGGATATTGATCTTAATCTCGGGATGGACTGGCTTTCTAAGCACAAGGCTCAACTTGATTGTGCTGCCAGGGAAATTCAATTGACACACTCTTCTGAGGATGTGATTATTTTTGCCGCTCGTGATGAAACCATTCGGTTTTTCTCTCTCAATGAGAAGGGCGAATTAAATGCCATCTCTCAAATTCCAGTCGTTTGTGAGTATCAAGATGTCTTTTCAGAAGAGCTTCCGGGTATGCCTCCTCATCGGCCAGTTGAGTTCGTTATCGAACTAGAGCCTGGTACTGAACCCGTTTGCAAGCGTCCATACAAGCTTGGACCCAACGAGCTGAAGGAATTGAAGAAACAGCTCGATGAACAAGAACGTCTGGGTTTGATCAGACCGAGTTCTTCTCCATGGGGTTGTGGTGTTCTTTTTGTCAAGAAGAAGGATGGCACGGACCGACTTTGTGTCGACTACCGTCCATTGAACAAGAAGACAATCAAGAACAAGTACCCACTTCCCAACATCAATGAGCTATTTGAGCAACTCAAAGGGGCTAAAGTATTCTCGAAGCTTGACCTTCGTATGGGTTATCATCAGATTCGCATTCGTGAAGAAGATATTCCCAAGACAGCATTCAGAACAAGCTTTGGTTCTTATGAATATACTGTCGTGTCTTTCGGCCTTGTCAATGCTCCTCCAGTGTTCTCTCGGATGATGAATTTCATCTTCAACCCCTATACCAATGAATTCGTTCTGGTGTATCTCGATGATATCTTGGTCTTCTCCAAGAATAAGCAGGATCATGCCAAACATTTGCGATTGGTGCTCGACAAGCTCAGAGGGTATCAATTCTATGCGAAGTTCTCTAAATGTGAGTTTTGGCTCGATGAAGTTCTTTTCCTTCGTCACATCATCTCTGCCAAGGGCATCGCTGTTAACCCCGAGAAGGTGTCCGCAATTGTGAATTGGGAACCTCCTCAGAATGTCAAGCAGCTCCGCAGTTTTCTAGGTCTTGCAAGCTATTGCCGAAGATTCGTTGAGAATTTCTCCAAGATTGCAAAACCTCTTTCCAACCTCCTTCAGAAGCATGTGAAATATGTCTGGTCTCCTGAGTGTGACGTTGCTTTCAACACTCTCAAAGAGAAACTAGTCACAACTCCTGTCTTGCCTCCTCCTGATGAATCCAAGCCGTATGAAGTTTTCTGTGATGCTTCTCTCCAAGGTCTCGGTGCTGTGTTAATGCAAGAGAAGAAAGTTGTGGCCTATACCTCTCGTCAGTTGAAGCCCAACGAGAAGAACTACCCCACTCACGATCTTGAGTTGGCGGCAGTTGTCCATGCATTAATAACGTGGAGACATCTCTTGTTGGGAAGACAAGTGGACATTTTCACTGATCACAAGAGTCTCAAGTATATATTCACTCAGCCCAACCTCAACCTCAGGCAGACTCGATGGGTCGAGATGATTCAAGAGTACAATCCGAGTATTGAATATACTCCAGGCAAAGCAAATGTCATTGCAGATGCTTTAAGCAGGAAGGCTTATTGCAACAGCTTAATCCTCAAGCCTTTCCAACCGGATCTTTGTGAAGCTTTCCGCAAGCTGAATCTCCAAGTTGTTCCTCAAGGCTTTCTTGCCAACCTCATAGTATCTCCTACTTTGGAAGATCAAATTCGTGAGGCACAACTCCTTGATGCCATGGTGAAGAAGGTGAAACGTGGTATCGACAAGGGTCTTTCCAAATACAACTGCTATCGCATTGATGACAGAGACACTTTATTCTTCGAGGACCGGATTGTGGTTCCTAAAGGTGATAATGAACGAAGCGCAAAATTCTCTTCTGTCCATTCATCCTGGAAGTACGAAGATGTATCATGACCTCAAGCAGTCGTATTGGTGGACTCGAATGAAGCGAGAAATTGCTCAATTCGTGAATGAATGTGATGGCTGCCGAAGAGTGAAAGCAGAACACCAACGACCAGCTGGTCTCCTCCAACCTCTTGCTATCCCAGAATGGAAGTTTGATCATATCGAAATGGACTTCGTGACTGGTTTTCCAAAGTCCAAGCGCGGAAATGATGCTATTTTCGTTGTCATCGACAAGCTTTCTAAAGTGGCTCATTTCCTTCCTATCAAAGAATCCATCACAGCAGCTCAGCTGGCAGAGCTTTACACCTCCAGAATTGTCTCCTTGCACGGCATTCCACAATTGATTTCTTCTGATCGTGGAAGCATCTTCACCTCTAAGTTCTGGGACTCCTTCCAGAAGGCCATGGGCACTAACATTCGCTTCAGCACAGCTTTCCATCCTCAAACTAGTGGCCAAGTCGAGCGAGTCAATCAAATTCTTGAAGATATGCTCAGGGCTTGTGTCATTTCCTTTGGCATGAAATGGGAAGATTGTCTTCCATATGCTGAATTCTCCTACAACAACAGCTTCCAAGCGAGTTCGGGAAAGGCCCCATTCGAGATTCTCTATGGCAAAAAGTGCCGTACTCCTCTCAATTGGTCAGAGACTGGTGAACGCCAACTTCTTGGCAATGACTTAATCACTGAAGCTGAAGAAATGTGTAAAGTCATCCGTGATAATCTCAAAGCCGCGCAATCGCGCCAGAAAAGTTACTATGATAGTAAGCATCGTGATTTGGCTTTCGAGATCGGAGACAATGTCTACCTCCGCGTCTCTCCAATGAAAGGCACTTGTCGCTTCGGTATCAAAGGGAAGCTTGCCCCTAGATACGTGGGTCCTTTCAAGATCATTGGCAAAAGAGGCGACCTCGCCTATCAACTTGAGCTTCCTTCCAACTTCACGAACGTGCACGATGTGTTCCACGTGTCACAGCTCCGCAAGTGCTTCAAGGCGCCTGAGCGCACTATCAACTTCGAAGAGATTGACCTCCAAGAAGATTTGTCTTATCATGAGCACCACGTTGCTATTCTTGAAGAAACTGAGCGCAAGACTCGCAACAAGTCCATCAAATTCCTGAAAGTGAAGTGGTCGCACCATTCCGACCGGGAAGCCACCTGGGAACGCGAGGACCATCTCCGTTCCGAATATCCGGAGTTTTTTCAGTCCTAGATCTCGGGACGAGATCCTCTCGTAGTGGTGGAGTGTTGTAACACCCCGCATGTAACTTGCCATATTTGTAACTCCGACTCTTGCCATTTCCGGCTTTGTGATATGTTATTCCCTCCGTTGTTGGGTTTTGTCTTTCGTTTTGTATTTTGTCATGTCATGCATTTTCATATCATGTCATCATGTGCATTGCATTTGCATACGTGTTCGTCTCATGCATCCGAGCATTTTCCCCGTTGTCCGTTTTGCAATCCGGCGCTCCTATCTCCTCCGGTGCACTCCTCTTGTTTTCTTTCGTGTGCGTGTGTCAAACTTTCTCGGAATGGACCGAGGCTTGTCAAGTGGCCTTATTATACCACCCGGAGACTACCGGTCAAGTTTCGTTCCATTCGGAGGTCGTTTGGTACTCCAACGGTTAACCGGGCATCCGCAAAGTCCATTTGAGTGTCCAGCAAAACCCCCCCTAAAACCAGCCCAAAACCCACCAAACTCTCTTCCATGCTCTAGGTCGTTCGATCACGATCGTGTGGGCGAAAACCGCACCTCATTTGGAGCCTCCTAGCTCACTCTACCTATAAATATGTGGGCATCCCGAAATACATTTGCAGACGAAACCCTAGTTCGATTTCCCCTCGCGCCGCCGGACGTGTCCGCCTCCGACCGGACGCGTCCACTCCGCCCGCCGCCGCCACGTGTCGCGCAGCCGTCGCCGCCGCCGCCGAGGCCCGCCGGCCCACCCACGGCCCTCCCGGCCCGCACCGCGCCGCCCCGCCGCCTCCGCCGCCCGCCGCCGGTTCCCTTCGCCGCCGCCGCCGTGGGACACCGCCCGCCGGGCCCCGCTTCGCCGCCGTTCGCCGGCTCCGGCCGCCGCCTCCACGCCGGCTCCGGCGAGCCACCGCGGGCGACCCCGCCGGCCCTCCTCCTCCCACGAGCGCCCGTCGCCGCCGCCTCCTTCCCTCTCCTCCGGCCATCGCCGGCGAGGCCGAGGACGAGCCCGAGCCCGAGCTCCTTGAGCTCCTGTAGCTTCCCCGATCCAGATCTCGTGAGCGTTGACCTTCTCGCCCCTCCTTTTTTTCTCTAAGTCCTGGAAAATCTACAGCAAGTGCCTCTGTTCGTATAGCTATAACTCTGTGCATGTAGCTTCGATACGCGTGTAATATGTCAAATTGTTCGCCTCGTGATGCTCTTCGTTTTGTTCAATTGCACCATGTTCATTAGAGGTCATCTTGATGCCCAAATCTCTGTTGGAAGAGGGCTAGTTGCTGTTATTCTCTGGTTCTTAACAGAACTTGGAGATTTGTCATTTTTGTATCATTTAATCTGTGCATCTTTTGAGCATGAGCTCTACATGTGTTTTGAAGTATGCCATGCCATATTTCCAGTGGTGTAGTCCATGTATTTTTTTGATCTCTGTGGTGACTAGCACAAGCATGCAAAGTAGGCCCCGTAATATTTCTGATTTCAGGGGCTTAGTGATTTCTCTAAGTCCTTGTCTGCTGTAATTTTGTTGCCATGTAAACTTGATACTACAGAGAGATCCTTGCATATTTTGGAGATGTTCCTTAAGGATGTTTTGTAGCTATAGCTATAATTGATCCATTCCTGCAATTTTGTGCAATTATGGAGTGCCATAGCATGACTCAATCTTTCTCTACTTTTGCTATAAAATATTTCTGGCAGATTCTTAACATGATATGCAATTTTGCCAAGCTTATTGTAGTTGATCCGTACATGCTATGCTTGTGTTCTTGCCATGGATAGCTTCATAATATGCCATCTTGCTGTAGGTATGCTTGGTTTGTCATGAATTGCTCTGTAGTGAGTGCATCAAGCTCACAAAGTGGCCTACATATTATTATTTCTGCCATGCTCTGTTTTCTGCCAAGTCTGAAACCTGATAACGAAACTTGCTATGTTTACATGCTTGCCATCATATCTTCTGTTCCTTTTTGGCTTATGGTCATTAAGGTACTTTTGTCATGTGCATCTAGTAGAACACTGGCATGCCTTGTTTTGCTATGTTAAGTTCCTTTAGCATGTTGATTTCGTGCCCTGAACATTGCTACCTGATGCTGTTTTCTGCCATGTCCAGTTTTTCACTAAGTCTGTGAACCTGTAATCTTTTGCACTTTTTCCATGCTTGTTTGAGCTTGATATGTTGTGAACTAGCCGTAGCTCAGTGTTCATCTTTTGTTAAGCATATCCTGTAGAATACTGCCATGTGCTTTGTTGCTATGTTGGGGTGCTGTAGCATTGTTACTTGTTGCATTTTAAGTGCTATCTTGCTGTTAATCGCAGATTCGTGTTATTCTTGTTTTGCTTGCCATTTGCAAACCGTGCATCCGGTGATCTTTATATCGATTTCGACCGAAATCATCTCATCTTTCTAGTGGCATGCTTGGTTTGCCAAGTTACTGCCTTGTTCATCATTTTCCTTCCGGAGCACGCATATGCATCGCATATCATATTTTGCATATCATACATGTTATGCATCATGTTGCTTGTGCATTTCTCGTTGTTGATTGTGGTTCCGTTTGTTTGTGTTCTTGTCTTGGGTAGAGCCGGGAGACGAGTTCGTGAACGAGGAACCTGTCGAGTACGCTTACGAGGATCAAGCTTTCGACAACTCTGAGAACCTTGCAGGCAAGATGACCACCCCTCGAAATCATTTCTATCTTTGCTTTGCTAGTTGTTCGCTCTGTTGCCATGCTCCGCTACCTATAACTTGCTATATCATGTCTCCCATTTTAGCCATGTCAGCCTCTAACCATCCTTTCCTAGCAAAGCATTGTTTGGCTAAGTTACCGCTTTTGCTCAGCCCCTCTTATAGCGTTGCTAGTTGCAGGTGAAGTTGAAGTTTGTTCCATGTCGGAACATGGATATGTTGGGATATCACAATATCTCTTATTTAATTAATACATCTATATATATTTGGTAAAGGGTGGAAGGCTCGGCCTTATGCCTGGTGTTTTGTTCCACTCTTGCCGCCCTAGTTACTGTTATACCGGGATTATGTTCCTTGAGTTTGCGTTCCTTACGTGGTCGGGTGATTTATGGGACCCCCTTGACAGTTCGCCTTGAATAAAACTCCTCCAGCAAGGCCCAACTTTGGTTTTACCATTTGCCGCCTAAGCCTTTTCCCCCGGGTTTTCGCGAGCCCGAGGGTCATCTTTATTTAAACCCACAGGCCAGTGTTCCTCTGAGTGCTGGTCCAAACTAGAGCCACTTGCAGCGCCACCTTGGGGAATCTCGAGGATTGGTTTTAGCTGTACGTAGCGTTCATCCGGTGTGCCCTGAGAACGAGATATGTGCAGCTCCTATCGGGATTTGTCGGCACATTCGGGCGGCTTTGCTGGTCTTGTTTTACCATTGTCGAGATGTCTTGTAAACCGGGATTCCGAGACTGATCGGGTCTTTCCGGGAGAAGGTTTATCCTTCGTTGACAGTGAGAGCTTATGATGGGCTAAGTTGGGACACCCCTGCAGGGTATTATCTTTCGAAAGCCGTGCCCGCGGTTATGAGGCAGATGGGAATTTGTTAATGTCCGGTTGTAGATAACTTGTCACTTGACCCAATTAAAATACATCAATTGCGTGTGTAGCCGTGATGGTCTCTTCTCGGCGGAGTCCGGGAAGTGAACACGGTCTGAGTTATGTATGACGTAAGTAGGTGTTCAGGATCACTTCTTGGTCATTGCTAGATGACGTCCGTTCCGTTGCTTCTCTTCTCGCTCTCATTTGCGCAAGTTAGCCACCATATATGCTTTTGCCGCTGCAGCTCCACCTTATTACACCACCCTTTCCTATAAGCTTAAATAGACTTGATCTCGCGGGTGTGAGATTGCTGAGTCCCCGTGACTCACAGATTCTACCAAAACAGTTGCAGGTGCCGACGATGCCAGTGCAGATGATGGCGTCGATCTCAAGTGGGAGTTCGACGAGGAACGTGGTCGTTACTATGTGTCTTTTCCTGATGATCAGTAGTGGAGCCCAGTTGGGACGATCGGGGATCTAGCATTTGGGGTTGTCTTATTTTCATCTGGATTTTGACCGTAGTCGGTCTATATGATTGTATTTTGGATGATGTATGATGATATTTATGTATTGTGTGAAGTGGCGATTGTAAGCCAACTCTCTATCCCATTCTTGTTCATTACATGGGATTGTGTGAAGATGACCCTTCTTGCGACAAAACCACTATGCGGTTATGCCTCTAAGTCGTGCCTCGACACGTGGGAGATATAGCCGCATCGTGGGCGTTACAAGTTGGTAATCAGAGCCATCCCCGACTTAGGAGCCCCCTGCTTGATCGAATCGCTGGCGTTGTTGAGTCTAGAATAAAAAATGTTTTGAGTCTTAGGATTATATATATCGGAGAGTAGGATTCTTTTTACTCCTCAGTCCCTTCGTCGCTCTGGTGAGGTCTCCTGACGTAGAAGTTTTGACTATTCTCTCCTCAAATTTCACTAAATTTTTTTTAGGACCACGCGGGTATCTTGGAATCGTTCCGATGGTTTTGTGACGAGAACATTGTTCTTGGTGCCTCCTGACATTTAGGGGTTGTGGCAGTGTCCCGGAGAGTTGAGCTCCGAGGTGTTGTCGTCACAATTTTATCGTTGCAGTTCTGGAATACCTGAGTTTCGCCGACATCGAAATCTCTTTTATGCAGTTGTTGGTGGGATCACCTCGACGCCACCCAGTACTGGGGCGGGAGTTCGGGAGTATTGCCATAACTTGTATAACGGATGTTTTTCGAAGGTTGAGGTAAACGATTTCCGAAGGTTTCTTGGTTATGTGTTGACGGATGGATACAGCTGGATCTAGGGATTGCTAGTTTGGGTGATATATTTTGTGTCCCCTGTATCCCTTACACCAGATTGCATAACCAGAAAGTTTCGGGAGTTTATAAGTGGGAATTCAAGTAGCCTTAGGATATCTTTCTGACAGACGCATGATATGAGATTGGGGTTCGACGTCTAGTGGTCCGCCTGTATACGGTTGATTTTACAGTGGTCTCGTTGTGTCTTAAAGAGTCCATGGCTTTGCCGACTCGGGGACGCTTCGTATGTCATGTGCACAGCCTTGTACATGATGGTGCTGTACGACTGAGCCCGTGTGGGCCCCACCACGAAAACTTCGGACGAAATATCTATCATATGTTTGTTCCGGCTTATTCTGCAAGCCAATACTTTGTTTTATTTTGTATTGTGGTATTCGAGTTGCTTCGAAGTCATATGTTCATTCCATATCTTTTTCAAGTGGCTTCTCAACTTATGGAAGTGTGATGATTTACTACGGAATTCATTCGTTCATCCTCGTTCGAATGTTTATTGTGAAGACTATATGTTGCAATTTCTATCCGTTGATTCTACTTGTCTATTTGTCTATCAAGATGCTAACGGATGTCACCCTCTTCAGGATGGCTCCGCCAATGCGTCAGAATCCGGATCGCAATGAAGGGAGTCAAGGGAACCCTCCGCCACCACCTCCACCTCCGGAGGCATGGCAGGCTATCATGGCAGCCACCAACGCCAATGCTCAGATGATTCTGCAACTCTTGCAAGAACGTACTCAAGGGCAAGGCAATCAAGGCAATCAAGGTCAAGGCAACAATCAGTTCCACTTTGCTACTCTCAACCAGTTTCTCGCAAATCAGCCCAAGTCTTTCAGCTATTGTGCCGAGGCCACGGATGCCGATGATTGGCTTGTGGACATCAACAAGCATTTTGAATGTAGAAATGTCAGGCCTGAGGACTATGTCAAGTTCGCTTCTTTTCAGCTCAAGGACCAAGCTGCTGATTGGTATCAACAATACAAAGATTCCAGAGGAGGTCGTGTGATCACTTGGACTGACTTCTGTCGGGACTTCAAAGCGCACCACATTCCACAAAGTGTTGTTGAGAGAAAGCGTGAGGAGTTCCGCAATCTCAAGCAAGGCAACATGTCTGTGTATCAATACAACATCCAGTTTCAGAAACTTGCTCG
This sequence comes from Aegilops tauschii subsp. strangulata, assembly GCF_002575655.3. Taxonomy (NCBI): domain Eukaryota; kingdom Viridiplantae; phylum Streptophyta; class Magnoliopsida; order Poales; family Poaceae; genus Aegilops; species Aegilops tauschii. The sequence continues at coordinate 113,353,088 of NC_053035.3, forward strand.
CTTCGCTAAACAAGACGTTCCTGATGAAAAGAGCATGATCTATCACTTCAGAGGTGGCCTTAAAGAGGATCTGCAGTTAGCTCTCGTTCTTGTTGAGCCTACTCACTTTGATCAATTCTACAATATGGCACTGAAGCAAAAGGCTGCTCAGCTCAAGTGTGAGGCTTCTAAGAAGAGAGTCAGAGACGCAGTTCAGTCTTCTTCTTCCTCACTTGTGACAGCTAAGCAACAGAAGTTCTGGTTGCCTCCTCCTCCGTTTCGTCAGCCTTACCAGCAGAAGAACAAAGGTGGCCATGGTTCTTCCAACTCTTCCAACTCTGGCTATCAGAACAAGTCTCAGAATCAAGCGCCAAAGTCCAATGCTCCTTATCACCGTCCACTCTCAGAGGTGACTTGCAACAAATGTCAGCAGAAAGGTCACTATGCTAACAAGTGCTTCAACCAAAGGCGTCTTCCTCCTCCTCCTCCTGTCAGATCTTCCAGCAATGCAGTGGTCAAGCATAATCCAAAGTCTGCAAAGGTGAACATGATGAATGCAGCTCAAGCGGAGGAATCTACTGATGTGATAATGGGTAATCTCTCAGTTAATGATATTCCTGCAAAAGTTCTTTTTGATACTGGTGCATCTCTTTCTTTCATTTCAAGACCTTTTGTTGCCAAGCATGAATTTGTGACGGAAAAGATCCCTATCCCGTTGAAGGTTGTGTCTCCGGGCAAACAAATGACATCTAATAATTGTGTCCCGGATGTTTCCATCAAGATGGGCGACTATATATTTCTGTCTAAACCAGTTGTTCTTGGTGACTCGGATATTGATCTTAATCTCGGGATGGACTGGCTTTCTAAGCACAAGGCTCAACTTGATTGTGCTGCCAGGGAAATTCAATTGACACACTCTTCTGAGGATGTGATTATTTTTGCCGCTCGTGATGAAACCATTCGGTTTTTCTCTCTCAATGAGAAGGGCGAATTAAATGCCATCTCTCAAATTCCAGTCGTTTGTGAGTATCAAGATGTCTTTTCAGAAGAGCTTCCGGGTATGCCTCCTCATCGGCCAGTTGAGTTCGTTATCGAACTAGAGCCTGGTACTGAACCCGTTTGCAAGCGTCCATACAAGCTTGGACCCAACGAGCTGAAGGAATTGAAGAAACAGCTCGATGAACAAGAACGTCTGGGTTTGATCAGACCGAGTTCTTCTCCATGGGGTTGTGGTGTTCTTTTTGTCAAGAAGAAGGATGGCACGGACCGACTTTGTGTCGACTACCGTCCATTGAACAAGAAGACAATCAAGAACAAGTACCCACTTCCCAACATCAATGAGCTATTTGAGCAACTCAAAGGGGCTAAAGTATTCTCGAAGCTTGACCTTCGTATGGGTTATCATCAGATTCGCATTCGTGAAGAAGATATTCCCAAGACAGCATTCAGAACAAGCTTTGGTTCTTATGAATATACTGTCGTGTCTTTCGGCCTTGTCAATGCTCCTCCAGTGTTCTCTCGGATGATGAATTTCATCTTCAACCCCTATACCAATGAATTCGTTCTGGTGTATCTCGATGATATCTTGGTCTTCTCCAAGAATAAGCAGGATCATGCCAAACATTTGCGATTGGTGCTCGACAAGCTCAGAGGGTATCAATTCTATGCGAAGTTCTCTAAATGTGAGTTTTGGCTCGATGAAGTTCTTTTCCTTCGTCACATCATCTCTGCCAAGGGCATCGCTGTTAACCCCGAGAAGGTGTCCGCAATTGTGAATTGGGAACCTCCTCAGAATGTCAAGCAGCTCCGCAGTTTTCTAGGTCTTGCAAGCTATTGCCGAAGATTCGTTGAGAATTTCTCCAAGATTGCAAAACCTCTTTCCAACCTCCTTCAGAAGCATGTGAAATATGTCTGGTCTCCTGAGTGTGACGTTGCTTTCAACACTCTCAAAGAGAAACTAGTCACAACTCCTGTCTTGCCTCCTCCTGATGAATCCAAGCCGTATGAAGTTTTCTGTGATGCTTCTCTCCAAGGTCTCGGTGCTGTGTTAATGCAAGAGAAGAAAGTTGTGGCCTATACCTCTCGTCAGTTGAAGCCCAACGAGAAGAACTACCCCACTCACGATCTTGAGTTGGCGGCAGTTGTCCATGCATTAATAACGTGGAGACATCTCTTGTTGGGAAGACAAGTGGACATTTTCACTGATCACAAGAGTCTCAAGTATATATTCACTCAGCCCAACCTCAACCTCAGGCAGACTCGATGGGTCGAGATGATTCAAGAGTACAATCCGAGTATTGAATATACTCCAGGCAAAGCAAATGTCATTGCAGATGCTTTAAGCAGGAAGGCTTATTGCAACAGCTTAATCCTCAAGCCTTTCCAACCGGATCTTTGTGAAGCTTTCCGCAAGCTGAATCTCCAAGTTGTTCCTCAAGGCTTTCTTGCCAACCTCATAGTATCTCCTACTTTGGAAGATCAAATTCGTGAGGCACAACTCCTTGATGCCATGGTGAAGAAGGTGAAACGTGGTATCGACAAGGGTCTTTCCAAATACAACTGCTATCGCATTGATGACAGAGACACTTTATTCTTCGAGGACCGGATTGTGGTTCCTAAAGGTGATAATGAACGAAGCGCAAAATTCTCTTCTGTCCATTCATCCTGGAAGTACGAAGATGTATCATGACCTCAAGCAGTCGTATTGGTGGACTCGAATGAAGCGAGAAATTGCTCAATTCGTGAATGAATGTGATGGCTGCCGAAGAGTGAAAGCAGAACACCAACGACCAGCTGGTCTCCTCCAACCTCTTGCTATCCCAGAATGGAAGTTTGATCATATCGAAATGGACTTCGTGACTGGTTTTCCAAAGTCCAAGCGCGGAAATGATGCTATTTTCGTTGTCATCGACAAGCTTTCTAAAGTGGCTCATTTCCTTCCTATCAAAGAATCCATCACAGCAGCTCAGCTGGCAGAGCTTTACACCTCCAGAATTGTCTCCTTGCACGGCATTCCACAATTGATTTCTTCTGATCGTGGAAGCATCTTCACCTCTAAGTTCTGGGACTCCTTCCAGAAGGCCATGGGCACTAACATTCGCTTCAGCACAGCTTTCCATCCTCAAACTAGTGGCCAAGTCGAGCGAGTCAATCAAATTCTTGAAGATATGCTCAGGGCTTGTGTCATTTCCTTTGGCATGAAATGGGAAGATTGTCTTCCATATGCTGAATTCTCCTACAACAACAGCTTCCAAGCGAGTTCGGGAAAGGCCCCATTCGAGATTCTCTATGGCAAAAAGTGCCGTACTCCTCTCAATTGGTCAGAGACTGGTGAACGCCAACTTCTTGGCAATGACTTAATCACTGAAGCTGAAGAAATGTGTAAAGTCATCCGTGATAATCTCAAAGCCGCGCAATCGCGCCAGAAAAGTTACTATGATAGTAAGCATCGTGATTTGGCTTTCGAGATCGGAGACCATGTCTACCTCCGCGTCTCTCCAATGAAAGGCACTCGTCGCTTCGGTATCAAAGGGAAGCTTGCCCCTAGATACGTGGGTCCTTTCAAGATCATTGGCAAAAGAGGCGACCTCACCTATCAACTTGAGCTTCCTTCCAACTTCACGAACGTGCACGATGTGTTCCACGTGTCACAGCTCCGCAAGTGCTTCAAGGCGCCTGAGCGCACTATCAACTTCGAAGAGATTGACCTCCGAGAAGATTTGTCTTATCATGAGCACCCCGTTGCTATTCTTGAAGAAACTGAGCGCAAGACTCGCAACAAGTCCATCAAATTCCTGAAAGTGAAGTGGTCGCACCATTCCGACCGGGAAGCCACCTGGGAACACGAGGACCATCTCCGTTCCGAATATCCGTAGTTCTTTCAGTCCTAGATCTCGGGACGAGATCCTCTCGTAGTGGTGGAGTGTTGTAACACCCCGCATGTAACTTGCCATATTTGTAACTCCGACTCTTGCCATTTCCGGCTTTGTGATATGTTATTCCCTCCGTTGTCGGGTTTTGTCTTTCGTTTTGTATTTTGTCATGTCAGGCATTTTCATATCATGTCATCATGTGCATTGCATTTGCATACGTGTTCGTCTCATGCATCCGAGCATTTTCCCCGTTGTCCGTTTTGCAATCCGGCGCTCCTATCTCCTCCGGTGCACTCCTCTTGTTTTCTTTCGTGTGCGTGTGTCAAACTTTCTCGGAATGGACCGAGGCTTGTCAAGTGGCCTTATTATACCACCCGGAGACTACCGGTCAAGTTTCGTTCCATTCGGAGGTCGTTTGGTACTCCAACGGTTAACCGGGCATCCGCAAAGTCCATTTGAGTGTCCAGCAAACCCCCCTAAAACCAGCCCAAAATCCACCAAACTCTCTTCCATGCTCTAGATCGTTCGATCACGATCGTGTGGGCGAAAACCGCACCTCATTTGGAGCCTCCTAACTCACTCTACCTATAAATATGTGGGCATCCTGAAATACATTTGCAGACGAAACCCTAGTTCGTTTTCCCCTCGCGCCGCCGGACATGTCCGCCTCCGGCCGGACGCGTCCACTCCGGCCGCCGCCGCCACGTGTCGCGCAGCCGTCGCCGCCGCCGCCGAGGCCCGCCGGCCCACCCACGGCCCTCCCGGCCCGCACCGCGCCGCCCCGCCGCCTCCGCCGCCCGCCGCCTCCGCCGCCCGCCGCCGGTTCCCTTCGCCGCCGCCGCCGCGGGACACCGCCTGCCGGGCCCCGCTTCGCCGCCGTTCGCCGGCTCCGGCCGCCGCCTCCACGCCGGCTCCGGCGAGCCACCGCGGGCGACCCCGCCGGCCCTCCTCCTCCCACGAGCGCCCGCCGCCGCCGCCTCCTTCGCTCTCCTCCGGCCATCGCCGGCGAGGCCGAGGACGAGCCCGAGCCCGAGCTCCTCGAGCTCCTGTAGCTTCCCCGATCCAGATCTCGTGAGCGTTGACCTTCTCGCCCCTCCTTTTTTTCTCCAAGTCCTGGAAAATCTGCAGCAAGTGCCTCTGTTCGTATAGCTATAACTCTGTGCATGTAGCTTTGATTCGTGCGTGTAATATGTCTATTTGTTCGTCTCGTGGTGCTCTTCGTTTTGTTCAATTGCACCATGTTCATTAGAGGTCATCTTAATGCCCAAAGCTCTGTTGGAAGAGGGCTAATTAATGTTATTCTCTGGTTCTTAACAGAACTTGGAAATTTGTCATTTTTGTATCATTTAATCTGTGCATCTTTTGAGCATGAGATCTACATGTGTTTTGAAGTGTGCCATGCCATCTTTCCAGTGGTGTAGTCCATTTATTTTTGTGATCTCTGTGGTGACTAGCACAAGCATGCAAAGTAGGCCCCATAATATTTCTGATTTCAGGGGCATAGTGATTTCTCCAAGTCCTTGTCTGCTGTAATTTTGTTGCCATGTAAATTTGATACTACAGAGAGATCCATGCATATTTTGGAGATGTTCAGTAAGGATGTTTTGTAGCTATAGCTATAATGGATCAATTCCTGCAATTGTTTGCAATTATGGAGTGCCATAGCATGACCCAATCTTTCTCTACTTTTGCTATAAAATATTTCTGGCAGATTCTTAACATGATATGCAATTTTGCCAAGCTTATTGTAGTTGATCCGTACATGCTATGCTTGTGTTCTTGCCATGGATAGCTTCATAAACATGCCATATTGCTGTAGGTATGCTTGGTTTGTCATGAATGGCTCTGTAGTGAGTGAATCAAGCTCACAAAGAGGCCTACATATTATTATTTCTGCCATGCTCTGTTTTCTGCCAAGTCTGAAACCTGATAACGAAACTTGCTATGTTTACATGCTTGCCATCATATCTTCTGTTCCTTTTTGGCTTATGGTCAGTAAGGTACTTTTGTCATGTGCATCTAGTAGAACACTGCCATGCCTTGTTTTGCTATGTTAAGTTCCTGTAGCATGTTGATTTCGTGCCCTGAACATTGCTACCTGATGCTGCTTTCTGCCATGTCCAGTTTTTCACCGTCTGTGAACCTGTAATCTTTTGCACTTTTTCCATGCTTGTTTGAGCTTGATATGTTGTGAACTAGCCGTAGCTCAGTGTTCATCTTTTGTTAAGCATCTCCTGTAGAATTCTGCCATGTGCTTTGTTGCTATGTTGGGGTGCTGTAGCATTGTTACTTGTTGCATTTTAAGTGCTATCTTGCTGTTAATCGCAGATTCGTGTCATTCTTGTTTTGCTTGCCATTTGCAAACCGTGCATCCGATTCCGGTGATCTTTATATCGATTTCGACCGAAATCATCTCATCTTTCCAGTGGCATGCTTGGTTTGCCAAGTTACTGCCTTGTTCATCATTTTCCTTCCGGAGCACGCATATGCATCGCATATCATATCTTGCATATCATACATGTTATGCATCATGTTGCTTGTGCATTTCTCGTTGTTGATTGTGGTTCCGTTTGTTTGTGTTCTTGTCTTGGGTAGAGCCGGGAGACGAGTTCATGAACGAGGAACCTGTCGAGTATGCTTACGAGGATCAAGCTTTCGACAACTCTGAGAACCTTGCAGGCAAGATGACCACCCCTCGAAATCATTTCTATCTTTGCTTTGCTAGTTGTTCGCTCTGTTGCCATGCTCCGCTACCTATCACTTTCTATATCATGTCTCCCATTTTAGCCATGTCAGCCTCTAACCATCCTTTCCTAGCAAACCATTGTTTGGCTAAGTTACCGCTTTTGCTCAGCCCCTCTTATAGCGTTGCTAGTTGCAGGTGAAGTTGAAGTTTGTTCCATGTCGGAACATGGATATGTTGGGATATCACAATATCTCTTATTTAATTAATACATCTATATATATTTGGTAAAGGGTGGAAGGCTCGGCCTTATGCCTGGTGTTTTGTTCCACTCTTGCCGCCCTAGTTACTGTTATACCGGGATTATGTTCCTTGAGTTTGCGTTCCTTACGCGGTCGGGTGATTTATGGGACCCCCTTGACAGTTCGCCTTGAATAAACTCCTCCAGCAAGGCCCAACTTTGGTTTTACCATTTGCCGCCTAAGCCTTTTCCCCCGGGTTTTCGCGAGCCCGAGGGTCATCTTTATTTAAACCCCCGGGCCAGTGTTCCTCTGAGTGCTGGTCCAAACTAGAGCCACTTGCAGCGCCACCTTGGGAAAACTCGAGGATTGGTTTTAGCTGTACGTAGCGTTCATCCGGTGTGCCCTGAGAACGAGATATGTGCAGCTCCTATCGGGATTTGTCGGCACATTCGGGCGGCTTTGCTGGTCTTGTTTTACCATTGTCGAGATGTCTTGTAAACCGGGATTCCGAGACTGATCGGGTCTTTCCGGGAGAAGGTTTATCCTTCGTTGACAGTGAGAGCTTATGATGGGCTAAGTTGGGACACCCCTGCAGGGTATTATCTTTCGAAAGCCGTGCCCGCGGTTATGAGGCAGATGGGAATTTGTTAATGTCCGGTTGTAGATAACTTGTCACTTGACCCAATTAAAATACATCAATTGCGTGTGTAGCCGTGATGGTCTCTTCTCGGCGGAGTCCGGGAAGTGAACACGGTCTGAGTTATGTATGACGTAAGTAGGTGTTCAGGATCACTTCTTGGTCATTGCTAGATGACGTCCGTTCCGTTGCTTCTCTTCTCGCTCTCATTTGCGCAAGTTAGCCACCATATATGCTTTTGCCGCTGCAGCTCCACCTTATTACACCACCCTTTCCTATAAGCTTAAATAGACTTGATCTCGCGGGTGTGAGATTGCTGAGTCCCCGTGACTCACAGATTCTACCAAAACAGTTGCAGGTGCCGACGATGCCAGTGCAGATGATGGCGTCGATCTCAAGTGGGAGTTCGACGAGGAACGTGGTCGTTACTATGTGTCTTTTCCTGATGATCAGTAGTGGAGCCCAGTTGGGACGATCGGGGATCTAGCATTTGGGGTTGTCTTATTTTCATCTGGATTTTGACCGTAGTCGGTCTATATGATTGTATTTTGGATGATGTATGATGATATTTATGTATTGTGTGAAGTGGCGATTGTAAGCCAACTCTCTATCCCATTCTTGTTCATTACATGGGATTGTGTGAAGATGACCCTTCTTGCGACAAAACCACTATGCGGTTATGCCTCTAAGTCGTGCCTCGACACGTGGGAGATATAGCCGCATCGTGGGCGTTACACCGGCCTGGCGGCAAGGCAAGCGTTTAAGGCCCGCAGTGGACCTCTTTCCGGTGCGGCTCTAGCCACGGCAGCCCTGGACCCGCGTTCTCCGGTGTTCTCGGTTCGTCGGCGTCCTCTACCAGTGTGGCTTCGGCCACGGCGCTTCGGAAGCAGCGTTCTCTAGCCTCTTTGGTTTGCCGTTGTGCTGACGGCCCCAACTCCCACGTTTTGGATCTCCGTCCTCTCCAGTTCAGGCTCGTCGGTGTCGCTGGTCGTCTTCGTCTCCCCCGCGTCCACCTACTACGCTCTCCCACCTCCCCAACCCCGGTCACCTCCTTGCCTCGTCCCTACACCATGTCCAAGGCTCGCGTGTCCGGCGGTGCCCAGTGCCTCCGCGGCGCCGGGCGTAGCTCCCCTTCATGTGGTGTCGGTTTGACCAATGTTTGGTTTCCATGTCTTCTGATCATGATCCGGCGGCTACGGGATTGCTCAGACTCGAGCCGGGGAGAAATCCTTGCTTGGCTTGCCATAGCTGGCAGCGGCGATGCTTGCGAGTGCATTTCCCTCCTTGGAGGCGCTGCCATGGCCTCCTTTCTGTGCCCCTCTTCGAGCATCGGGGGAAACCCTAGGTCCGACTTCTCGAATCGGACGACGACGGCGTCACGACGTTGTTCTCCTTCTTGAAGGCGTCGTCTAGTTGGCTCACCGTGTCCCCGGTGTTGGTTATGAAGATGTTGGATGTCATGTTGGTTTAGGTTGCTGCTCAAGGCGTGGGTTTCCGGGGTTCTATGTACGACTTCCATGGTGTTTCCCCATTGTCTTCCGCCTTCGACTTTGACGGGTCCTGCTTCTCACTTGTCGTTGTTGTTGTCGTTGTCGTCGGTGTTGTTGTCGAGCACTTCATTAAACTTGGCCGCCAGCTTGGTGTCAAATGTCTTCTCAAAACCATCTAGCTTCTTCATAGCCTCTCCAAATTTTATTATCATGTCTTGCACACCCATCGTTTGTTGAAATTTATCATGCAACTCCTTGTTCGTCATGCTCTCCTAGTCTAGCTCGTCGGCATGTGATCCTGTCATGGTTAGCAGAAATAGAAACTCCCAATAATATGGTCATACTCACTACTAATAGGATGTGGTGTGGTGGAAAGTCACAAATCCGTCAAGCTAATACAAATTCTTACCCGTTCTTACCAAGCAGCATGTGATGATTGGCAATAGTTGTAGTCAAAACTCTCAAAGCTTGGATAGGGCGATTGTCAGGTGGTGATTGTCAGGTGGTGTTAAACACACGAAGATGTATGTGGAGTTTGGAAGGCTTAAATATTGTAGCAAAAAGGACCAGGAATAATCAATTCATATATGCAAAGTTGAATAAACGCTCAACACAATATTGTACTGGTCCTAGGCTAGACCGTGCTAGAGACGTGAGCCTAGAACACTAATAAAATCATAGCGCGACACGTAAACAAGGGAGAATCACACTTTGAATCTATTTTCTCGCTCTTTTTCTTCTTTTTTGGCTCACTTTTTCCTCTTGTTTTTTCTCGGCAACAATTTTTTCCATGTCCTTGTATGTCAACATGGTGGCTCCGAAATCCTGAAAACTCCACTAGCAACTCCGTTCTTGTTCCTTTCGTGCGTGCCTTCATCTCCACGCTTGATCATGCCTTGTCCATCCTAGGCCCTTAATTTGTAAGGAACATAGATGTATACAATTTAGGCAGCAGAATATTCTCATGAACATTAGAAACATGACCAAGAAATGAAATTACCTGATAATTTAACTAGCGTGTGCGAGCTCTAGCAATTTGTCCAATATGTGTAGTGGTAGTAATAGGGGCTATGGGTGTAACTGTGGTAGTGATGTCCACATCATGAGGGCTTAACGAAGGGTCTATTTTCACCATAAATGTTTATTGCCGTGCGCCCACAAAATACTAACTACATCACCCCCGTAATCCGACAATCATCGAAGCCCTTGGGTTGCAGGGCTTCTGGTGTTGGGAACGTAGCATGCAATTTCAAAAAAATTCCTACGCTCACGCAAGATCTATCTAGGAGATGCATAACAACGAGAGGGGGAGAGTGTGTCCACGTACGCTCGTAGACCGAAAGCGGAAGCGTTTGACAACACGGTTGATGTAGTCGAACTTCTTCTCGTTCCGACCGATCAAGCACCGAACATACGACACCTCTGAGTTCTGCACACGTTCAGCTCGATGGCGTCCCTCGAACTCTTGATCCAGCAAAGTGTCGAGGGAGAGTTTCGTCAGCACGACAGTGTGGTGACGGTGATGGTGAAGTGATTCGCGCAGGGTTTCGCCTAAGCACTACGTGAATATGACCGGAGGCGTAAACTATGGAGGGGGGCGCCGCACACGGCTAGGAATCAATGTTGTGTGTTCTAGCGGTGCCCCCCCCTCATATATATAGGTTGGAGGGGAGGAGAGGCAGCCAAGGGGGCGCCCCAAGTAGGAGGAATCCTACTTGAGCGCCTCCCAATTTGGCCTCCCCCCTTCCATATTCATTCGGAGGGGGAAGGAAGGAGAGGGGAGGAGAGAAGGAAGGGGGAGGCCGAATCCCTCCCCTTCCTTTCTCTCTTCCCCTCTTTCCTTCCCCCTTATTTTGGCCTACATGGGGCGCACCAGGCCCCTAGGGGCTGGTCTGTCCCCTTCTTGGCCCATTAGGCCCATGTAGTTGCCGGGGGGTTGCCCGGAACCCCTTCCGGTGACTTGATATGTACGCGGTACCCCCAGAACACTTCCGGTGTCCGAATATCATTGTCCTATATATGAATCTTTACCTCTAGACCATTTCGAGACTCCTCGTCATGTCCTTGATCTCATCCGGGACTCCAAACAACATTCGGTCACCAAATCACATAACTCATATAATACAAAATCGTCATCCAATGTTAAGCGTGCGGACCCTACGGGTTCGAGAACTATGTAGACATGACCGAGACACCTCTCTGGTCAATAACCAATAGCGGAACCTGGATGCTCATATTGGTTCCTACATATTCTACGAAGATCTTTATCGGTCGAACCGCAATGACAACATACATAATTCCCTTTGTCATCGGTAGGTTACTTGCCCGAGATTCGATCGTCGGTATCTTCATACCTAGTTCAATATCGTTACCGGCAAGTCTATTTACTCGTTCTGTAATACATCATCCCGCAACTAACTCATTAGTCACATTGCTTGCAAGGCTTATTATGATGTGCATTACCGAGAGGGTCCAGCGATACCTCTCCGATACTCGGAGTGACAAATCCTCATCTCGATCTATGTCAACCCAACAAACACCTTCGGAGATACCTGTAGAGCATATTTATAATCACCCAGTTACGTTGTGACGTTTGATAGCACACAAGGTATTCCTCTGGTATCCGGGAGTTGCATAATCTCATAGTCAAAGGAGTATGTATATGTCATGAAGAAAGCAATAGCAATAAAACTTAACGATCATTATGCTAAGCTAACGGATGGGTCTGTCCATCACATCATTCTCCTAATGATGTGATCCCGTTCATCAAATGACAACACATGTCTATGGTTAGGAAACTTAACCATCTTTGATTAACGAGCTAGTCTAGTAGAGGTTTACTAGGGACATTGTGTTTTGTCTATGTATCCACACATGTATCAAGTTTCTAGTTAATACAATTCTAGCATGAATAATAAACATTTATCAAGGTATAAGGAAATATTAATAACAACTTTATTATTGCCTCTAGGGCATATTTCCTTCATGTGGAAGGAAGACCCAACTAATAGTATCATAGGCCTTTTGAAAATCAATCTTCAAGAAGACTGCCTTGAAGCGTTTAGTCTTAACTTCATGGATAATTTCATGTAGCGCTAGAACCCCATCGTGAATCTTTCATCCCTGGATAAAGGTCGTTTGATTAGGATGGGTAATTGTAGCCACTACCGGAGCCTCCCTAATGGCGTGCGCCTTGGCGAAGATATGGAAACTCACATTTAATGACCGTGATAGGTCTAAACTTCGTTGCTTTAGCTTTGTCAACCTTATATTTACTTCATGATCGATCTTCATGTCTTGGAAGCCACATTGAACTCTTCACTTCATTGCTTTAAGACATGATCACCAATATCTCAATTCTCCCATGATCATATCGAGTTTCTACATGAGTATCATATTGGTTATCACTTGCTCTTATTCATGCTCCATCATAATCTCTTGAGGGGCACACCAAATTCTTCACTTGAATTACTTGCTTGAAGACTTGACCAACAATGACTCAACATATGAGATCATCATAATCTCAACTTCAACCCATATATAGAATTCTCATCTCTAACCATTCTCTCAAGTTCTTGATCCTTCATATCCCAACTCATAAGTGCAAGCATGACAATCTTTGATTTCTTCCATTGAACTCCACCTTGATCACATCTTGTACATCACATGAACTTCATTTTGATTATACTCGAGTCAATCACATAATTTAATTTGGAGGCCTGAAAGTCCTTTTCTTTTACTTTTTATCATAATATATTCATTACTAGAACTCAATGATCTTGATGCATATCTTGATTTTGATGGCATTCATTCCAAATACATCCAATCTACAACGCTCAATGCATATGTTTTTCTTGATGGCATTCTTCAATCCATCCAATATTCTTCGTGCATTTCCTATGGAACATTTCTTGAAATATATCTCAATGGAAAACATTAGTCCATACACTGGTACAACGAGGTGCTACACAAACAGTTTTATCCCCCTTTCCGCGACGGCGTTCTGAACCGTTGCCTAGTGAGTGACTGCGATAGGGGGGTCCTTCCCACACGACCCAGAAACCGCGGGGATATGCCCTCCTGGCACACACGGTCGACAAAATGAGGTCGAGTGCGACCGGCGAGCGATCAAATATGGTTATACGTACAATTGTGCTAAAAATACAATTATATAGGCCAAATCATTTCCGGTCGTAAGTACATCCCACACAGTCAGTCCCCGCTAAATGTTTCCGTTCGTATGTACATTCCACACAGTCAATCCAAGGAATATGTTTCCGTCAGTATGTACATCCCACACAGCTAATCCAAGAAGTATGTTTCCGTTCGTATATACATCCCACATAGTCACTCCAAGAAAAACGTTTCCATTCGCAGGTACATCACACACAAGTTTCCCCATTAAATCGTTTGTGATAGCGTTGCCATTGCACATGATATTAACAATTTTATCGTTTGCATTATTGAATGCATAACACATGGTGCGTAGAAGAAACTGTGTGGCAAAGGCCGTCCATCACACACTTTTTATGTGGTAAACGTTTGCGCAAGGTGGCATAACGCAAACAGTTTTCAAAAGGATGTAGTGTGTGATTGTTCATTGATCCAACACGGTTTATTCCTAGAAACTGTGTGCATTGTCTGAGGTCATTGCCCACGGTGTTTTCTCATTAACCGTTTGCAATAGAAAAACCCAATTAGCAGGCTAATTGGCCATTAGCAGGCTAATTGCCCTATTATTAATAATCCATTTATTAATCTAATTGACATTTCATATTAAGCACACAATATATTTCATTTCCATATTAAGGAAGCATGATTTCATAATTGAAATACATCAGTGTACAACATCATATAGCTTCAGCACTCAGCTACCCCATTACACAACTGCACTAGCACCAAGTTTCACATGCAACATCTAGAACCTTTCGAAATTAGCATCATAGACGGTACATAGACAAATGCATCTCATCAGGAAAACTGTTGAAACGGAAGGCGAATATTGAGCCTTCATTGATGTTGAAGGTCTTTGCAACTTTAGGCCAGTGCTTGTGGATGATTGACCGTCCATCCTTCGTCACCTTAAGGAACACTTCAATATTGAACCATGGGTGTTGTATGAAAACCTTCATCGCCTCCTGACCATAGAGGTGGTTTGAAAGGTAATCATCAGTGAACTGCTTTAGAAAGGCCTGAAAACAAGGATGTGTTGGGAATCGTTGCATGGAAAAAAAATTCTACGCACACGCAATGATATATCCATGGAGATGCATAGCAACGAGGGGGAGAGTGTGTCTACATACCCTCATAGACCGTAAGGGGAAGTATTTCACAACGCGGTTGTTGTAGTCGAACTTTCTTCGCGCTCCAATCGATCTAGTACCAAACGAACGACACCTCCGCGTTCTACACACGTTCAGCTCGGTGACGTCCTCCGCTTTCTTGATCCAGCAAGACGGCGAGGTAGTAGATGAGTTCTAGAAACACGACGGCATGGTGACAGTGATGGTGATGTGATCTCTGCAGGGCTTCGCCTAAGCACTACGAAAATATGACCGAGGGAGTAAACGGTGGACGGGGGCGCCGCACACGGCTAAGACAATGTTGTGTCCTTGTGTGGCGCCCCTACCCATGTATATATAGGTGGGAGGGGAGGAGGCAGCCCCTAGGGTGCCCCAAGAGACCTGGCGGCAGCCCTAGGGCTGCTGCCTTGCCCTACGCCCACTTTCCTTGTAAGAAGAAGGGGGAAGGAAAGAGGGGGGGGGGGAAGGAAGGGGGAGTCCTACTCCACACTTTCCTTTTCCTCCCCTCTTTCCTTCTCCTCCTCATGTGGTCGGCCACTATAGAGGCGCACCAGCCCCTTGTGGGATGGTGTGTTCCCTCTCTTGGCCCATAAGGCCCATATCTTTGCCGGGGGTGCCCGAAACTCCTTTCCGGTGACCCAATAAGTACCCGGTACCCTCCGAAAGACTTCTGGTGTCCGAATACCATCGTCCTATATATATCAATATTTACCTCTCGACCATTTCGAGACTCCTCGTCATGTCAGTGATCTCATCCGGGACTCCGAACAACATTCGGTCACCAAATCACATAACTCATATAATACTATATCGTCAACGAACGTTAAGCGTGCGGACCCTACGGGTTCGAGAACTATGTAGACATGACCGAGACACCTCTCCCGCCAATAACCAATAGCGGAACCTGGATGCCCATATTGTCTCCTACATATTATACGAAGATCTTTATCGGTTGAACCGTTATGACAACATACGTAATTCCCTTTGTCCATCAGTATGTTACTTGCCCGAGATTCGATCGTCGGTATCTATATACCTAGTTCAATCTCGTTATTGGCAAGTCTCTTTACTCGTTCCATAATACATCACCTCGTAACTAACTCCTTAGTCATTTGCTTGCAAGCTTATGATGTGTATTACCGAGACGGCCCAGAGATACCTCTCCGAAACTCGGAGTGACAAATCCTAATCTTGATCTATGCCAACTCAACAAACACCTTCGGAGATTCCTCTAGAGCATCTTTATGATCACCCAGTTACGTTGTGACATTTGATAGCACACAAGGTATTCCTCCGGTATCCGAGAGTTGCATAATCTCATAGTCGAAGGAATATGTATTTGACATGAAGAAAGCAATAGCAATAAACTGAACGATCATTATGCTAAGCTAACGCATGGGTCTTGTCCATCACATCATTCTTCTAATGATGTGATCCCGTTATCAAATGACAACACATGTCTATGGTTAGGAAACCTTAACCATCTTTGATCAACGAGCTAGTCTAGTAGAGGCTTACTAGGGACACAGTATTTATTTATGTATTCACACATGTATTTAAGTTTCCGATCAATAAAATTCTAGCATGAATAATAAACCTTTATCATGATTTAGGAAATATAATAATAACCATTTTATTATTGGCTCTAGGGCATATTTCCATCAGGATGTGCATAAATATCTTCTTTATATTGGAAACGGGGCAAAGGAATAAAAAAAGGCATGGTATAATAGTTAGTAACATCTTGTAGTGAACTGATGTCTTTTTCATTGTGCAGACAAAGATCTTGTTGTTTTTTGTCGCTAATTTCTTTATCCTAACAATCTTTCCGAGTTTCTTGACTTGACTGGTATTCATGGACAACTCATTTCCCCATATGCAAAAAAGGGTCGAATAGTGGGTCAAAACCTCTGACAGCAGGACCTACATGTGCAAGACCAAATTGTTAAAAACCTAAATATTAGAATGGTTCTTGCAATTGCACAATAATGTGCTATTAGACAAAGGACCATGCATGTGCAAACCTCAATTGTAAACCTCAGTGCTTCCCATTGTTTCCCTGCAACACATATAAGGTAGTTAGTCATCAGGTTAAGTGAGGGTTCGCATGCTATCAGTGAAATATGTTGATGAAAAATAAGGACATTGCAGATTCATTAGATTAATTCAAGCCACATGGGAAACCCATTTATCCAAACCAAGCATGATTAAGAACTAGGAAATATAGAACTTGTATATGTTTCTCATGTATTAAGTGCAGCCAAATTTGATTTACTCCTCACATGCACAACAATACAAAATTTTACCCACGACAATTGGACATCGCATTGCAGAATTGAACCAAGTAGTTAACTAAACACCATAACAAATGAACCAAACATTAACTCGGCACCACATTGCACAATATAACATACTCCTAATAGAAGATCAGACAGTTAACCAAACCAAGCATGATTAACAACTTGGAAATATAGCAATTCTATTTGTTTCTCATGTATTTAGTACAGCCAAATTTGATTTATTTCTCACATGGTATACAATAACAGAATGCACCCACAACAATTGAACATTGCATTGCAGAATTGAACCACACAGTTAACTAAACACCACAACAAATGAACCAAACATTAACTGAGCACCACATTGCACAATATAACATAGTACTAATAGAAGACCAAACAGTTAACCAAACCAATCATGCTTAACAACTTGTAAATATAGCAATTGTATTTGTTTCTTATGTATTTAGTACAGCCAAATTCGATTTATTTCCCACATGGTATACAATAAAAGAATGCACCCACAACAACTGAACATCGCATTGCAGAATTGAACCAAACAGGTAACTAAACACCACAACCAATGAACCAACGTTAACTGAGCACCACATCGCATAATGTATACCATACTAGAAGATCAGACAGTTAACCAAACCAAGCATGCTTGACAACTTGGAAATATAACAATTGTATTTGTTTCTCATGTATTTTGTAAATATAAATTTGATTTATTTCTCACATGGAAGACAATACAAAATTGCAGCCTGAAGAATTGAACATCACATTTGCAGAATTGAACCAAACAGTTAACTGAAGACGGCAACTAATTAACCAAACAGTTAATAAGTGAGCAGCACATTGCACAACATATAGAACATATACACAGAGCAACATATTGCATGGTAAAATTAGATAGCATAATTCACTAGAATCTGTTAAGGAAAGGCAGGAGCAGCACATGCAACGGGTAAACCGAGCATGCTTAACCGACGTAGCTAGCAAACTGAACATGGGTCCATATAGTGAGCTAATAAGACAAGCTACTCCTCATCGTCGGAGATATCAAAGATGATTGGCTTCGTGGACATGGAAGAGGGCGAGGCCTATACATCGTGGGTGCCCTCGTCGTAGTGGTGATTTTCCTGAGCCGCTCCAGGTACCAACCTGCTGGCTCTCGAGTTGAGGTAAGCACGTGCATGCTGAGAGAACACGTAGTCTTCATCGAAGGCACCGAGGGTGGCCTCGAGAAAACGCTACGAACTGTCGTTTACAGCAGCCAACCGCATCGCGGCGTCGGCGCGCGAGGCATTGAGGTGGCCTCGACGGCGAGGTGCTCCTCCAAGATATGGGGGTCGGCATGAATGGCAACCATCGCGACCTCATCCGCGCATGCGACCGCGACTTGCTTCTCCGCTGCCAAATGCTCCGTGGGCTCTTGGCTATCCTGCGTGCACCATGGCTTAGGGCGGCGCTTATTTGGTGGAGGTGGAGGTGATTTGGGTGAAAGGTGTCGCGCCGGCGGTCGGGGCATGTGGGATGTGGAAGGAGGAGGAGGATGGGGGTCGGGTGTGGATTACCTGCCTGGGTAGACGAGGCCGAGCAGCGTGAAGGAAGGTCGCCGGCGAGAAGGCGGCGTTGCAAGCAAGGAGTGAAGGTTTCAACTTGGAAAGGAAGGCGGAAACAGGGGAAATGTGGCTTTTGGTAAGGGGAAGGGGGCAGGGAGGTAGATATTTCCACGGAAGCTAAAATTTTTGAATCGGTGCAGCGAAAAAACTAGCGCGCAAAGTGTCGTCACACACGGTCCCTTATTCAGCATTGTGTACGATTGTTGGGTAACGTAGTAATTTCAAAAAAATTCCTACGCACACACATGATCATGGTGATGCATAGCAACGAGAGGGGAGAGTGTTGTCCATGTACCCTCGTAGACCGAAAGCAGAAGCGTTAGCACAATGCCGTTGATGTAGTCGTATGTCTTCATGATCCGACCGACCAAGTACCGAACGCACGGCACCTCCGAGTTCAGCACACGTTCAGCCCGATGACGTCCCTCGAACTTCGATCCAGCCGAGTGTTGAGGGAGAGTTTCGTCAGCACGACTGTGTGGTGATGATGATGATGTTCTACCGACGCAGGGCTTCGCCTAGGCACCGCTACAGTATTATCGAGGTGGACTATGGTGGAGGGGGGCACCGCACACGGCTAAAAGATCAAACGATCAATTGTTGTGTCTCTAGGGTGCCCCCCTACCCCCATATATAAAGGAGCAAGGGGGAGGTGCGGCCGGCCAGGAGGGGCGCGCCAGGAGGAGTCCTACTCCCACCGGGAGTAGGACTCCCTCCCTTTTCCTTGTTGGACTAGGAGAAGAGGGGGAAAGAGGTGGAGGAGAAGAAGGAAGGGGGGGGGGCGCCGCCCCCTTCTCCTTGTCCTATTCGGACTAGGGGGGAGGGGCGCGCGGCCCTTGCCCTGGCCGCCTCTCCTCTTCTCCACTAAGGCCCATTATGGCCCATTAACCCCCGGGGGGTTCCGGTAACCCCTCCGGTACTCCCGTAAAATCCCGATTTCACCCGGAACACTCCCGATATCCAAATATAGGCTTCCAATATATCAATCTTCATGTCACGACCATTTCGAGACTCCTCGTCATGTCCGTGATCACATCCGGGACTCCGAACAACCCTCGGTACATCAAAACATATAAACTCATAATATAACTGTCATCGAAACTTTAAGCGTGCGGACCCTACGGGTTCGAGAACTATGTAGACATGACCGAGACACGTCTCCGGTCAATAACCAATAGCGGAACCTGGATGCTCATATTGGCTCCCACATATTCTACGAAGATCTTTATCAGTCAAACAGCATAACAACATACGTTGTTCCCTTTGTCATCGGTATGTTACTTGCCCGAGATTTGATCGTCGGTATCTCAATAACTAGTTCAATCTCGTTACCGGCAAGTCTCTCTACTTGTTCCATAATACATCATCCCGCAACTAACTCATTAGTTACAATGCTTGCAAGGCTTATAGTGATGTGCATTACTGAGTGGGCCCAGAGATACCTCTCCGACAATCGGAGTGACAAATCCTAATCTCGAAATACGCCAACCCAACAAGTACCTTCGGAGACACCTGTAGAGCACCTTTATAATCACCCAGTTACGTTGGGAGGTTTGGTAGCACACAAAGTGTTCCTCCGGTAAACGGGAGTTGCATAATCTCATAGTCATAGGAACATGTATAAGTCATGAAGAAAGCAATAGCAACATACTAAACGATCAAGTGCTAAGCTAACGGAATGGGTCAAGTCAATCACATCATTCTCCTAATGATGTGATCCTGTTAATCAAATGACAACTCATGTCTATGGTTAGGAAACATAACCATCTTTAATTAACGAGCTAGTCAAGTAGAGGCATACTAGTGACACTCTGTTTGTCTATGTATTCACACATGTATTATGTTTCCGGTTAATAAAATTCTAGCATGAATAATAAACATTTATCATGATATGAGGAAATAAATAATAACTTTATTATTGCCTCTAGGGCATATTTCCTTCAGTCTCCCACTTGCACTAGAGTCAGTAATCTAGTTCACATCGCCATGTGAGTTAACACAAATAGTTCACATCACCATGTGATTAACACCCTTAGTTCACATCATCATGTGACCAACACCCAAAGGGTTTACTAGAGTCAATAATCTAGCTCACATTGCTATGTGATTGACACCCAAAGAGAACTAAGGTGTGATCATGTCTTGCTTGTGAGAGAAGTATAGTCAACGGGTCTGCCACATTCAGATCCGTATGTATTTTGCAAATTTCTATGTCAACAATGCTCTGCACGGAGCTACTCTAGCTAATTGCTCCCACTTTCAATGTGTATCCAGATTGAGACTTAAGAGTCATCTGGATCAGTGTCAAAAACTTGCATCGACGTAACCCTTTACGACGAACCTTTTGTCACCTCCATAATCGAGAAACATATCCTTATTCCACTAAGGATAATTTTGACCGCTGTCCAGTGATCTACTCCTAGATCACTATTGTACTCCCTTGCAAAACACAGTGTAGGGTATACAATAGATCTGGTACACAGCATGGCATACTTTATAGAACCTATGGCTGAGGCATAGGGAATGACTTGCATTCTCTTTCTATCTTTTGCCGTGGTCGGGATTTGAGTCTTACTCAATTTCACACCTTGTAACACAGGCAAGAACTCTTTCTTTGACTGTTCCATTTTGAACTACTTCAAAATCTTGTCAAGGTATGTACTCATTGAAAAAACTTATCAAGCGTCTTGATCTATCTCTATAGATCTTGATGCTCAATATGTAAGCAGCTTAACCGAGGTCTTTCTTTGAAAAACTCCTTTCAAACACTCCTTTATGCTTGGCAGAATAATTCTACATTATTTCTGATCAACAATATGTCATTCACATATACTTATCAAAAATGCTGTAGTGCTCCCACTCACTTTCTTGTAAATACAGGCTTCACCGCAAGTCTGTATAAAACTATATGCTTTGATCAACTTATCAAAGCGTATATTCCAACTCCGAGATGCTTGCACCAGTCCATAGATGAATCGCTGGAGCTTGCATATTTTGTTAACACCTTTAGGATCGACAAAAACTTTCTGGTTGCATCATATACAACTCTTCTTTAATAAATCCATTAAGGAATGCAGTTTTGTTTATCCATTCGCCAGATGTCATAAAGTGCGACAATTGCTAACATGATTCGGACAGACTTAAGCATAGATACGAGTGAGAAACTCTCATTGTAGTCAACACCTTGAACTTGTCAAAAACCATTTTGCGACAATTCTAGCTTTGTAGATAGTAACACTACTATCAGCGTCTGTCTTCCTCTTGAAGATCCATTTATTTTCTACGGCTTGCCGATCATCGGGCAAGTCAACCAAAGTCCACACTTTGTTCTCATACATGGATCCTATCTCAGATTTCATCGCCTCAAACCATTTCGCGGAATCTGGGCTCATCATCGCTTCCTCATAGTTCGTAGGTTCGTCATGGTCAAGTAACATGACCTCCAGAACAGGATTACCGTACCACTCTGGTGCGGATCTCACTCTGGTTTACCTACGAGGTTCGGTAGTAACTTGATCTGAAGTTACATGATCATCATCATTAGCTTCCTCACTAATTGGTGTAGGAGTCACAGGAACAGATTTCTGTGATGAACTACTTTCCAATAAGGGAGCAGGTACAGTTACCTCATCAAGTTCTACTTTCTTCCCACTCACTTCTTTCGAGAGAAACTCCTTCTCTAGAAAGGATCCATTCTTAGCAACGAATGTTTTGCCTTCGGATCTGTGATAGAAGGTGTACCCAACTGTCTCCTTTGAGTATCCTATGAAGACACACTTCTCCGACTTGGGTTTGAGCTTATCAAGATGAATTTTTTTCACATAAGCATTGCAACTCCAAACTTTAAGAAACGACAGCTTAGGTTTCTTGCTAAACCACAGTTCATACGGTGTCGTCTCAACGGATTTAGATGGTGCCCTTTTTAATGTGAATGCAGCTGTCTCTAATGCATAACCCCAAAACGATAGTGGTAGATCGGTAAGAGACATCATAGATCGCACCATATCTAATAAAGTACGGTAACGACGTTCGGACACACCATTACACTGTGGTGCTCCAGGTGGCGTGAGTAGTGAAACTATTTCACATTGTTTTAACTGAAGACCAAACTCGTAACTCAAATATTCGTCTCCGCGATCAGATCGTAGAAACTTTATTTTCTTGTTACGATGATTTTCCACCTCACTCTGAAATTATATGAACTTTTCAAATGTTTCAGACTTATGTTTCATCAAGTAGATATACCCATATCTGCTCAAATCATCTGTGAAGTTTAGAAAATAACGATACCCGCCGCGAGCCTCAACACTCATTGGATCGCATACATCAGTATGTATTATTTCCAATAAGTCAGTTGCTCGCTCTTGTTCCGGAGAACGGAGTCTTAGTCATCTTGCCCATAAGGCATGGTTCACAAGCATCAACGATTCATAATCAAGTGATTCCAAAAGCCCATCAACATGGATTTTCTTCATGCGCTTTACACCAATATGACCTAAACGGCAGTGCCACAAATAAGTTGCACTATCATTATTAACTTTGCATCTTTTGGCTTCAATATTATGAAAATGTGTATCACCACGATCGAGATCCAACAAACCATTTTCATTGGGTGTATGACCATAGAAGGTTTTATTCATGTAAACAGAACAACAATTATTCTCTAACTTACATGAATAACCGTATTGCAATAAACAAGATCCAATCATATTCATGCTCAACGCAAACACTAAATAACATTTATTTTAGGTTCAACACTAATCCCGAAAGTATAGGGAGTGTGCGATGATGATCATATCAATCTTGGAACCATTTCCAATACACATCGTCACTTCACCCTTAACTAGTCTCTGTTCATTCTGCAACTCCCGTTTCGAGTTACTATCCTTAGCAACTGAACTAGTATCAAATACTGAGGGGTTGCTATAAACACTAGTAAAGTACACATCAATAACATGTATATCAAATATACCTATGTTCACTTTGCCATCCTTCTTATCTGCCAAATACTTGGGGTGTTTTCGCTTCTAGTGACCAGTCCCTTTGCAGTAGAAGCACTTAGTCTCAGGCTTAGGTCCAGACTTGGGCTTCTTCACTTGAGCAACAACTTGCTTGCTGTTCTTCTTGAATTTCCCCTTCTATCCCTTTGCCCTTTTCTTGAAACTAGTGATCTTGTTAACCATCAACACTTGATGCTCTTTCTTGATTTCTACCCTCCGTCGATTTCAGCATCATGAAGAGCTTGGGAATCGTTTCCGTTATCCCTTGCATATTATAGTTCATCACGAAGTTCTACTAACTTGGTGATGGTGACTAGAGAATTCTGTCAATCACTATTTTATCTGGAAGATTAACTCCCACTTGATTCAAGCGATTGTAGTACCCAGACAATCCGAGCACATGCTCACTGCTTGAGCTATTCTCCTCCATCTTTTAGCTATAGAACTTGTTGGAGACTTCATATCTCTCAACTCGGGTATTTGCTTGAAATATTAAGTTCAACTCCTGGAACATCTCATATGGTCCATGACGTTCAAAACGTCTTTGAAGTCCCGATTCTAAGCCGTTTAAGCATGGTGCACTAAATTATCAAGTAGTCATCATATTGAGCTAGCCAAACGTTCATAACATCTGTATCTGCTCCTGCAATAGGTTTGTGACCTAGCGGTGCATCAAGGACATAATTCTTCTGTGCAGCAATGAGGATAAACCTCAGATCACGGATCCAATCCGCATCATTGCTACTAACATCTTTCAACTTAGTTTTCTCTAGGAACATATCAAAAATAAAACAGGGGAGCTAAACACGAGCTATTGATCTATAACATAGATATGCTAATACTACCAGGACTAAGTTCATGATAAATTTAAGTTCAATTAATCATATTACTTAAGAACTCCCACTTAGATAGACATCCCTCTAATCCTCTAAGTGATCACGTGATCCATATCAACTAAACCATGTCCGATCATCACGTGAGATGGAGTAGTTTCAATGGTGAAAATCACTATGTTGATCATATCTACTATATGATTGACGCTCGACCTTTCGGTCTCAATGTTCCGAGGCCATATCTGTTATATGCTAGGCTCGTCAAGTTTAACCTGAGTATTCCGCGTGTGCAACTGTTTTGCACCCGTTGTATTTGAATGTAGAGCCTATCACACCTGATCATCACGTGGTGTCTCAGCACAAAGAACTTTCGCAACGGTGCATACTCAGGGAGAACACTTGTACCTTGATAATTAGTGAGAGATCATCTTATAAAGCTACCGTCGAACTAAGCAAAATAAGATGTATAAAAGATAAACATCACATGCAATCAAAATATGTGACATGATATGGCCATCATCATCTTGTGCCTTTGATCTCCATCTTCAAAGCATCGTCATGATTTCCATCATCACTAGCATGACACCATGATCTCCATCATCTTGATCTATATCAATGTGTCGTCACATGGTCATCTCGCCAACTATTGCTCTTGCAACTATTGCTATCGCATAGCGATAAAGTAAAGCAATTATTTGGCGCTTGCATCTTATGCAATAAAGAGACAACCATAAGGCTTCTGCCAGTTGCCGATAACTTCAACAAAACATGATCATCTTATACAACAACTTATATCTCATCACGTGTTGACCATATCACATCACAACATGCCCTGCAAAAACAAGTTAGACGTCCTCTACTTTGTTGTTGCAAGTTTTACGTGGCTGCTATGGGCTGAGCAAGAACCGTTCTTACCTACGCATCAAAACCACAACGATAGTTCGTCAAGTTAGTGCTGTTTTAACCTTCACAAGGATTGAGCGTAGCCACACTCGGTTCAACTAAAGTTGGAGAAACTGACACCCACTAGTCACCTGTGTGCAAAGCACGGCGGTAAAACCAGTCTCGCGTAAGCGTACGCGTAATGTCGGTCCGGGCCGCTTCATCCAACAATACCGCCGAACCAAAGTATGACATGCTGGTAAGCAGTATGACTTGTATCGCCCACAACTCACTTGTGTTCTACTCGTGCATATAACATCAACGCATAAAACCTGGCTCGGATGCCATTGTTGGGTAACATAGTAATTTCAAAAAAATTCCTACGCACACATATGATCATGGTGATGCATAGCAACGAGAGGGGAGAGTGTTGTCCACGTACCCTCGTAGACCGAAAGCGGAAGCGTTAGCACAACGCGGTTGATGTAGTCGTACGTCTTCATGATCCGACCGATAAAGTACCGAACGCACGGCACCTCCGAGTTCAGCACACGTTCAGCCCGATGACGTTCCTCGAACTCCGATCCAGCCGAGTGTTGAGGGAGAGTTTCGTCAGCACAATGGCGTGGTGACGATGATGATGTTCTACCGACGCAGGGCTTCGCCTAAGCACCGCTACAGTATTATCGAGGTGGACTATGGTGGAGGGGGGCACCACACACGGCTAAAAGATCAAACGATCAATTGTTGTGTCTCTAGGGTGCCCCTACCTCCGTATATAAAGGAGCAAGGGGGAGGTCCGGCCGGCCAGGAGGGGGCACGCCAGGAGGAGCCCTACTCCCACCGGGAGTAGGACTCCCTCCCTTTTCCTTGTTGGACTAGGAGAAGAGGGGGAAAGAGGTGGAGGAGAAGAAGGAAGGGGGGGCGCCGCCCCCTTCTCCTTGTCCTATTCGGACTAGGGGGGAGGGGCGCGCGGCCCTTGCCCTGGCCGCCTCTCCTCTTCTCCACTAAGGCCCACTATGGCCCATTAACCCCCGGGGGGTTCCGGTAACCCCTCCGGTACTCCGGTAAAATCCCGATTTCACCCGGAACACTTCCGATATCCAAATATAGGCTTCCAATATATCAATCTTCATGTCTCGGCCATTTCGAGACTCCTCGTCATGTCCGTGATCACATCCGGGACTCCGAACAATCTTCGGTACATCAAAACATATAAACTCATAATATAACTGTCATCGAAACTTTAAGCGTGTGGACCCTACAGGTTCGAGAACTATGTAGACATGACCGAGACACATCTCCGGTCAATAACCAATAGCGGAACCTGGATGCTCATATTGGCTCCCACATATTCTACGAAGATCTTTATCGGTCAAACCGCATAGCAACATACGTTGTTCCTTTTGTCATCGGTATGTTACTTGCCTGAGATTCGATCGTCGGTATCTCAATACCTAGTTCAATCTCGTTACCGGCAAGTCTCTTTACTCGTTCTGTAATACATCATCCCGCAACTAACTCATTAGTTACAATGCTTGCAAGGCTTATAGTGATGTGCATTACTGAGTGGGCCCAGAGATACCTCTCCGACAATCGGAGTGACAAATCCTAATCTCGAAATACGCCAACCCAACAAGTACCTTCGGAGACACCTGTAGAGCACCTTTATAATCACCCAGTTACGTTGTGAGGTTTGGTAGCACACAAAGTGTTCCTCCGGTAAACGGGAGTTGCATAATCTCATAGTCATAGGAACATGTATAAGTCATGAATAAAGCAATAGCAACATACTAACGATCAAGTGCTAAGCTAACGTAATGGGTCAAGTCAATCACATCATTCTCATAATGATGTGATCCCATTAATCAAATGACAACTCATGTCTATGGTTAGGAAACATAACCATCTTTAATTAACGAGCTAGTCAAGTAGAGGTATACTAGTGACACTCTGTTTGTCTATGTATTCACACATGTATTATGTTTCCGGTTAATACAATTCTAGCATGAATAATAAACATTTATCATGATATAAGGAAATAAATAATAACTTTATTATTGCCTCTAGGGCATATTTCCTTCAACGATATGTGAACGTCACAAAAGATTCATATAGCTTAACCCGTGTGTGATGAGTTTGAACGTGCAAATTTTGGTTCGAATTTCCCTGGTTATAGTGGTCATCCATGTCATTGCATAATTTGGGTACACAAAGGAGACTACAGCACAACCAAACTTCTTAATCGAGCAAGTTCAGCAATTAAACATAGCTAGCTGACCTAAACATTACTCTAACAAATTAAAGACCAACACTCTTAATTAAACAAACCATAGAGTACTACTATGACTGGTGCTCGTTGATCTCCACCGCCTCCTCCATGTCCAGCTCGCGCCCGACGGTCTCCTGGGGAAGGGGCTCCATGGCATCCATCGCACCATACTCGGCAAGCATCTCGCCATCCACGTCCGCCATCACTACAAAAAAAATACACTTCCGTGATGATACGTGTTTGTCACAGTAGGTCGCATTTTTTGTCATGCATGTACATCCATGACAAATTTATGACAGAATCAAGATAGTCATACCTGTGCTGTCGTAGAAGTGTTCCATGACATTACCAAAATTATCATCACGGAAGTGTCCGCTTCCATGACGATAAATTGCGCGTCACAGAAGTGCTTTCGTCAAGGGTGACCGACACGTGGCATCCACCGTAACGGAACGCCGTTAAGCTATCGGGTCGGGTTTTGGATCCGATAACCCGTTAACAGCCCCGACCAATGGGGATTTTCCACGTGTAAAATCATCATTGGCTGGAGGAAACACGTGTCGGCTCACCGTTGGGACAGATGTCATCCGCTCATTGGACCGAAGGCGCCTATGATACGGCGACACGTGGCACGGCCCAACAGAGGCCCATTCCTGTGAAAAGGCCGGCCCGTTTGACTTGGTCAAAAGGTGGCGGGCCGGCCCACGGAAAGCCTGTTAACGGCCTGTTCGCATATAGCCCATTTACAGCCCGCTAACCCAGGGCCCGTTATGCCCTATCCGAATTAGGCCGAGTAGCGTCATCTGGGCCATCCAATATGATTCAGCCCGTTTTAACTTCCGGCCCATGTGTGGCCCATGACTTCTTTCGGCCCATATGAGGACCTTTGTAACTTTTGGCCCATTAACGGCCCGTGGTGAAACTGGCCCGTAATGAACAGTGTATCACTTTATACCCATTAACGGCCTGTTATTCCGTTGGGCCGTTTCCAGCCCAAGTTATCTTTCAGCCTTCTCAGGGCCCATTGATTCTTGGGCTCATTTGCAGCATTCGGTTACATACGGCCCGTTACTGTCATTTTCTGCCTGTGGGCCAAATTCAGCCCGTCGTTACAGTCGGCCCGTTTGCGGACCGTTAATACGTTGGGCCGTTTTCATGTTAAAAAAACCCGTTGGGCTGTTTTCATAGAGTTATCAAATACGGCCTATTAACGGCCCGTTATGGTCCACAAATAGTACGACCCATGATTGGTGAAATGATGATACGCCCCGTAGAAGGCCCATGGATCCTACGACCCGTATGAGGCCCATGGATAGTACGGCCCGTAGAAGGCCCATGGATCGTACGGCCCGTAGAAGGCCCATGGACCCTACGGCCCGTAGAAGGCCCATGGACCCTAAGGCCCGTATAGAAGGCCGATGGATCCTACGGCCGGACGAAGGCCCATGGATCATACGGCCTGCAGGAGGCCCATGGTTACAACAGTCCATGTGTTGCCACGATTATTTTGGCCTAGTTACCAAAAATAGGCTATTGTGGCCACTAGAAAAAAACAGAAAAAGAACTGCAGTGACTACAAGCAAACAACTAAACAAGACAATAAGGAAATAAATAAGCAAGCAATTAACGCTAGCCTATTACCGCTATTACACATATTACATCCACTGGGCATCAAAGTTCGCCACCAGTGCAAATATAGGGAACAAAGCAGCACATTACATACACTGGCCGTCAAAATTGGCCACCAGTGCAAATAAACGCGGCAGCAAAATAAGAGCATAATTGAAACAACTTCAGAAGAGCTCAAGAAACGTTATCCTGGGTATCCACCATGCTGGCAATAAGCTTAGCAAGCTGATTAGCTTTGTCCTGTTTGGCGCTAAAATCCTCCAACGCTTGTTGTTGCACCAGAAAGTGTGCATCTGAATGCTCCAGGGACTTCCACAGTCCTTCCGCTTCTTGTCGCAGCACAGCTGATCGATGTCTTTCAGCTTGTAGTTGAGACTCAAGAAACCGAACTGATTCAGACAGTGAGTTTGAATAGCTTGTGCAAGCGGTAGTGGCCAGTAACTCGAACACTAAACCAAGACAGGACTTTGGGGTTGTCTCGCTGTCTTCAAGATAGTCTTCGTTAGCTGTTTTATCAGCTTTGATGGAGACCAACAAGGATGTGTCACTATCCTGAACCTTATCTGCATTACTTCCTTTACCATTGCTTAATAAGGCACTCTTCCCCAATATTCTGTCAGCATTCTAAAAGAAGAAACAAGCAGACACATAACAAGTTTAGCATGTACTAGTATATGAAACTCATTTCGGTGAACCAGTTCATTAGTAAGGTGGACAGGATTAAACTACCAAGTCTTCTATTGCCAAGTACTAGTACATAATAAAAGCATCAAACAAACATATATCTATGTCCTATGGTCACTGCATTGTCTTGCCAAATCAAAATAGAGACACGGTTCAAATCATATCAGTTCAAGACAAAGCAGCAGTGAAAGAATACAAAGCGTGTGAAACTACATGGCACAACAAGATTTCAGATGGGTACCACGGGTCTAGATGTACAACAACACTATTGGCTCTGTTGTGATGCTAGTAATGTGCATGATATGAAAGTCAACTGTATACACAATTGAAATTGAAATCAACAGAGCTATTGATAAAAGCAAACCTGTTAAAGAAACATGCGTGAACATACTTGCTGTGCCATTGGAGTTTTGATTGGATCCCTCAATTTAAAAATAAGTTTGTATGAGTAAATACAGTGATACAAGAGCAAAGCAATCATAGTTAAAAAAGGCGCGCCTAAGCGAGCGCTTAAGCGCGCCTAGGCTCTAGGCGTTGGCAAAACGCATTGCGCATAACTACGCATAATCTGTGCATAACTGCGCATAAGGATGCGCTTTGGTTAGTAAAGCGCAAGGCGGTGGCAAAACGCACAATTAACGCCTAGCGCTTTTTTGAACTATGATAGCAATGGAATCTTAAATTAGAACAGTTGTTCTTCAGGTTTAGGCACTTGTTCTACATGAACAGAGTACAGTAAGACGCAAGAATATAATACTTAAAAATAGAAAATGAGCTCATAGACCTTACCACATTCTTGGTTCGGGACCAGTACAGAACAAGGCGTTCCCAGCCATCGTCCAGTAAATGTGTCTCAGGAGAACGTAAGGGAATTTGATGAGTTTCTTTGCCGGTGAAGTACGTTTTCTTCAAGTAATTCCGATACTGCCACCAAGCATTCTTGAAGATAGCAGAGGTATTAGTACAGGTTACCTCATCCTGAGTTTCCAAATCGGTCCTTCTCTATAGAGAAAAATGGGAAAATTTGCTGTATTATAACCATCATGGAGGTAGGATGTATGGGACGAAGCAAAGTAATTGCCATGAATAACATTACTTACACATAAGTCCTGGACAAACACCTGCAACTGGCATTTTCCTTCATCTTCAGTATAATATTTCCAAGATGGGAAGATACGCACATACGATTTAACAACATCAAATGTGATAGATGCTAAACTACGACTAGCTGGTTGTGCTTCCTCCACATGAATAGGCGTACTAACTGGTGGAGTTGGGGTTCGCCATGATAGTACTGGCCCTTTGGGCACTGGAGCTGCCTTACTAACTGCTCTTGTTTGGGAGCTCTGTGGTGGAGATGGTGCTGTGTCAACAGGAACTGGGTTACTATCGGCTGGGGTTAGATTGGGTGAAGCTGGTTCTCTGTCCATCGCAGTAGGGGTACAATCTGCGAGAGTTTGGGTTATGTGTGGTAGGGCTGGTTCTTGTGCATGTACAACCGGGGTGCTATCTCCACCAAGAGGTAGCACTGTTTTATTTGAAGACTGTGTTTTTAGTCCGCTAGATACTAGCATCACCCGCTCCAATTCAAATGGCTGATAAACAGGAAACATAGTTGAATGTACAGACATTGTATGAGAGACAGGCAATAGATAGTGTGGAAAAAAGAGGGCATGAAATAGTTGACATGTATATTGTTTAACTAAAACGGATAGCATGACATAATTTCACATATATGATGTCTATCTAAACTAGATAGCATAGCATAACATAATTCAAAGATATGATGAATAACTAAACAGGATTGCATGACATAATTCACCTACATGTTATCTAAGTAATCAGGATCGCATCATTTAATTCACATATGTGATTTATATGCTAAACAGAGGGCATTCGATATGATGTCTGAACTAAGAACATGGTGTTGAATATTGTGTATATGATGTCTAAACTATGCAATGAAAGACACCGTATGCATGATATGAGCAGTATAACCGTGCCAAGTTAGAGCATACACCTCAGTGGGGGAATAGGACTGGTCATCTGTCTCTGAATCCATCTCCGAGGAGCTATCGGGACCCAACAAGAGATCTGCTTCGACAGGTAGCACTGCCTGCTCTGAAGGCCTTGCTTTCACTCCAGATTTTTCCATCTCCCACCCAAATGGCTGATTCACAGGAAGAGTAGTTTAATGTACAAACATTGTCGACAAATGGAAATGTAATGAAGAAAAGGATGGGCAAGATATCATTCAAATATATGATGCCTGGTTAAACAGGATGGCATTGCACATTTCACATATACTATGGCTGGCTAAAAGACATGAGACTGCATAATTCCCATATATGATATAGAAACTAAACAGGTGGCATTACAGAACATGTCTAAACTAAGCAGATGACATATATGATGTCAAAAGTAGGCACTGCAAGGCAACATATGCATGATATGACTAACATCATCATGCCAAGGTAGAGCAAACACCTTGGGGGGTAAATAGGAGTGGTCAGCGGCGTCTGAATCCGCCTCAGAACAGATATCTTCCTCTGGATTACAATCTGGAGAGGGGTGGGGAGGGTTTGCCATTGAACCCACCATGGAGCGATGTCTGCATGACATTGTATTGCCGCGCAAAACTCTTCTCTTTTTCTCTACATGTTCAGCATGACTGTGTACAATATCTGACATGCATACAAAAAAATATGGTGAGATTATGTAAGGAGAGCATGCAGAAATTTAGAGTGATGGTAACAACCAGTGGATCGACGTTTTTCCGTTGAACCAAAATAGCCCTAATGGATCGACGTGAATGTATAGTAATAAGTGATGCAACAAGTGTACAACCTCTTTGGCGTAGCCGTGTTGACCTCAGCATCATTGGGTTGGTCGCTGAAGCAGTTGAGGCAGAGGTGGCTGTCGGAGGTGTGGAGGAAGATCTGAGGAATCTGTAGACGGCGTCCAGGGCACTGCTCTGTTGTGATGGATCGTTCTGTCATTGGAGCAGCTCCGGTGAGCCGTAAGACGTCAAGGCTGAAGCAGCACAAGACAGACATCGTCAATCTCAAGTGGGATTCTAATAGCATCTCCAATAGATGATGTGAAATGGATGTAAAATTAACATCACCAAAAACCACCTGACTACAACAGATGAGGTAAAAACTGTTGACTCTGAACTTAACTGTTGAAAATGAAATTTACTGTGGAATCTGAATGCTACTGTCGAAACTGAACACAATGGTAGCAGAGAGGCACTTGACATGTAGTTTAGGGAGGGCCTGCAGTTCATCTTCAACCTGCACCCCCCTGAGCCGCCAGCCAACACCGGCCGAACCGCCGGCCCCAGCGCCGCCTCGCCGCCCCAAAACAACTCGCCACCGCCACCCCGGCCAGCCCTCTAGGCCCCCGCCCCCACCCTGAACCCTAAGATAGATAGTGGGGTACCTCTCCGGCGAGCCCCCGTCCCCGCTGCGGGTGGTTCTTCCTTAACTCCGGCGAGCCCCCCAACCCCTGAAAATTGACTAGCCCAAAAGTCGATTCAGTCGACTGAAGTGTGGCTTAATCGGAGCAGAGTAGCAGCACGAGCGAGGGGAAGAGCATTAGCAGCAGCTAGGCGAGCGAGCAATCGAGCGAGAGCCGGAGCAGCAGCAGCTGGGCGAGCGAGCAATCGAGCGAGAGCCGGAGCAGCAGCAGCAGATCCGGCTGGTATGGACGCCGCCGCCGAAGGGGCCTCACACTAGGGGAGAGCCGCCGTGGAGATGTCGCCCGCGGCGCCGGCTTCAAGGTAGCCGCTCCATGGGGGTGCGGTGGAGCACCGTCGGCGCCGGGAGGTCGAGTTAAGGAGAAGGTGCGATGAGATGAGTGTACAACCTCTTTGGTGGCGCCGAGTAGGCCTCGGCTTCGTCCGAGGAGTCAGTGAGGATGCTACGGTTCTGGTGGAGCAGGTTAAGGCGGCACTGTGGGGATGGAGCAGCCGCGATAGACGAGGCGATCGTCGGAGCAGCTCCTTGGAGGTGGAGGACGGGGCGGCTGAACCGGCGGGACGGCGAGATGGACGACGGATCCTCATCCGGGGAGGTGGACGAGGGACGTCGAGCTGTTGCGGTGGACGACGTTGTCGGGGAAGAGGCTTCGGCTGGGCAGCGGTGACGTGGCGGACGGAGGAGGGTGGGGTTTCGCGGCTGGAGCGGAGAGGTTATGGCGGCCTGGGATTTCGAATGGCGAAAAGGGGGCGATGGGAGGGGGTGAAGCATGACTTAGGGACACGCTTGTCCAAAATGTAGGGTGTGTTACAAAAGTACCCCCCATCAATTTGAACTAGCGGCCCTTTCGGCTCAGGGTTAGAAGGGGGATTTCGCGTGTTGGGATTTGGCAGCTGGAGGGAGTTTTCACGCGCGTTGTAATTTCGGGATAGCAAGGAGCGGGTTGTGAAGGCGCCAGTTTTGGGAGCACGATATCTGAATTTTCGGGATATAACAAGACGCGGGTTGAATTTTAGGGACAAGCCTAACGTGTAGTAATATTGTACTTGTACGTACCAAATCAATTCGCACTTCCCTCAACCAAAAAGAAAACGAAAAAGTAAAACTATTCACACCACAGAAAGAGAGAGTCTTGCCCCGTTTTACTATACAAATGCTATTCAAAGCTACTCCCTCCTTCCATCTATATAGGGCCTAATGCGTTTTTCGATGCTAACTTTGACCAAATATTAGAGCAATGATATATGACATGCAACTTACACAAAGCACACCGTTAAATTCGTCTATGAAAGGTTCTTTCAATGATATAATTTTCACATTGTGCATGTCATGTACTATTAATCTTGTCAATAGTCAAAGGCGGTCTTAAAAATCTCATTACGCCCTATATAGATGGAAGGAGGGAGTATGAGTCCATGTTATGTCCGATTAAATTTTTTCGCTTGTTGTATAATGCATGTAACCTACTCATACCAACATTTTAGTGCATTCCAAATGTCTATACTACCGCTGCAATTCGAACTAAATTTGAATTCGTTTCTCTATTTCAATAAGAATCTACAATCATGATTGTTGCCAACTTCAACCATCATAGTTTCCTTGCTATCCGCCAGATATAAATCGGACGGCCTATAATGCAGGATGGCAGGCACACCATCATCAACAACTCTGTTTTTTCATAAGAGTAGAGATAAAATATATTAAATGTAGTATAACATGTTCATAACCACACCATGTGTATCACCGTTATATATATTCATACATGCATCGGTTTGAAACACTATGATAAATTCTTCAAATATCCGAATTCGCTTTTTATAATGAAGTATATATGATCTCTATTCGTCTTTTACACCCACACAACCCTCTTATCTTTGTAGCTAGCGCTAACTTTCTCTTGTGCATGCACACGCCCGCATCCCTCTCACCCTCCCTCAGCATTCTCTAGCTCCATCGCGCAAATTCGTCTTTTCACTTTAGGTCGTTCAACCACGGTGTGTGTAGGCCCCCCAGCTCCTTCTTTACGGCACACATCGATCGATATGCCTCTCTAGCTAGGTGTGCCTAGCACAAACACAAGCTTCCCCTCTTCTCTTGTCACCGTCCATGCCTCACTCCCACCACTCTTTTCATCGTTCTCGTACTCGCACACTCCTCCCCTCGATATAGTATGCCTCTCGTACCACCTCCTGCATGCATCCCTCTCTCTATCCTTCTCCTCGTGCCTCATTTGCTTCTAACACACACATGCATGTATACCGATCGATCTCCCAACATATACCTAGATCGACTTTAACTACCCCCCATCGATCGACGTACCTCATAAGTTATGTCTCTCCTTTCTCTAACAAAGGGCGATTGTCTTGGAAATATGCCCTAGAGGCAATAATAAATAGGGTATTATTATATTTCCTTGTTCATGATAATCGTTTATTATCCATGCTAGAATTGTATTGATAGGAAACTCAGATGCATGTGTGGATACATAGACAACACCAAGTCCCTAGTAAGCCTCTAGTTGACTAGCTCGTTGATCAATAGATGGTTACGGTTTCCTGACCATGGACATTGGATGTCGTTGATAACGGGATCACATCATTAGGAGAATGATGTGATGGACAAGACCCAATCCTAAGCCTAGCACAAGATCGTGTAGTTCGTTTGCTCAGAGCTTTTCTAATGTCAAGTATCATTTCCTTAGACCATGAGATTGTGCAACTCCCGGATACCGTAGGAATGCTTTGGGTGTACCAAGCGTCACAACGTAACTGGGTGACTATAAAGGTGCACTACAGGTATCTCCAAAAGTGTTAGTTGGGTTGGCACAAATCTTGACTGGGATTTGTCACTCCGTGTAAACGGAGAGGTATCTCTGGGCCCACTCGGTAGGACATCATCATAATGTGCACAATGTGACCAAGGAGTTGATCACGAGATGATGTGAGTTACGGAACGAGTAAAGAGACTTGCCGGTAACGAGATTGAACAAGGTATCGGGATACCGACGATCGAATCTCGGGCAAGTAGCATACCGATAGACAAAGGGAATTGTATACGGGATTGATTGAATCCCCGACATCGTGGTTCATCCGATGACATCATCGTGGAACATGTGGGAGCCAACATGGGTATCCAGATCCCGCTGTTGGTTATTGACCGGAGAATGTCTCGGTCATGTCTGCATGGTTCCCGAACCCGTAGGGTCTACACACTTAAGGTTCGATGATGCTAGGGTTATAGGGAATAGATATACGTGGTTACCGAATGTTGTTCGGAGTCCCGGATGAGATCCCAGACGTCACGAGGAGTTCCGGAATGGTCCGGAGGTAAAGATTTATATATGGGAAGTCCTGTTTTGGTCACCGGAAAAGTTTCGGGTGTTATCGGTAATGTACCGGGACCACCGGGAGGGTCCCCGGGGTCCACCAAGTGGGGCCACCAGCCCCAGAAGGCTGCGTGGGCCAAGTGTGGGAGGGGACCAGCCCCAGGTGGGCTGGTGCACCCCCCCACCAAGGCCCAAGGCGCATGGGAGAGTGGGAGGGGGCAAACCCTAGGTCCAGATGGGCCTTAAGGCACACTCTAGTGGCGCCCCCCTCTCCCCCTCTTGGCCGCCACCCTAGATGGGATTGGGGCTGCCGCCACCCCAAGGAGGGAACCCTAGGTGGGGGCGCAGCCCTCCCTTTCCCCCTATATATAGTGGAGGCAAAGGGGCAGCCCAACACACGAGAACCTCTCTCTCTTGGCGCAGTCCTATCCCTCTTCCTCCTCCTCTCCCGCGGTGCTTGGCGAAGCCCTGCAGGATTGCCACGCTCCTCCATCACCACCACGCCGTCGTGCTGCTGCTGGATGGAGTCTTCCCCAACCTCTCCCTCTCACCTTGCTGGATCAAGGCGTGGGAGACGTCACCGGGCTGCACGTGTGTTGAACGCGGAGGCGCCGTGGTTCGGCGCTCAGATCGGAATCAACCGCGATTTGAATCACTACGAGTACGACTCCCTCATCCGCATTCTTGCAATGCTTCCGCATCGCGATCTACAAGGGTATGTAGATGCACTCCCCTTCCCCTCGTTGCTAGATTACTCCATAGATTGATCTTGGTGATGCGTAGAAAATTTTGAATTTCTGCTACGTTCCCCAACAGTGGCATCATGAGCTAGGTCTATGCGTAGTTTCTATGCACGAGTAGAACACAAAGTAGTTGTGGGCGTCGATGTTGCCAACTCTTCTTGCCGCTACTAGTCTTATCTTGTTTCGGCGGCATTGTGGGATGAAGCGGCCCGGACCGACCTTACACGTACGCTTACGTGAGACAGGTTCCACCGACTGACATGCACTAGTTGCATAAGGTGGCTAGAGGGTGTCTGTCTCTCCCACTTTAGTCGGAACGGATTCGATGAAAAGGGTCCTTATGAAGGGTAAATAGAAATTGGCATATCACGTTGTGGTTTTACGTAGGTAAGAAACGTTCTTGCTAGAAACCTATACAAGCCACGTAAAAACTTGCAACAACAATTAGAGGACGTCTAATAGGGATCACGACTTGCATGTCGATGAGTATGACAACCGGCAGGAGCCATAGGAGTTGTCTTTATTTTTTGCATGACCTGCGTGTCATTGAATAACGCCTTGTAAATTACTTTACTTTATTGCTAAGCGCGTTAGCCATAGAAGTAGAAGTAATCGTTGGCGTGACAACTTCATGAAGACACAATGATGGAGATCATGGTGTCATGCCGGTGACAAAGATGATCATGGTGCCCCGAAGATGGAGATCAAAGGAGCAAAATGATATTGGCCATATCATGTCACTATTTGATTGCATGTGATGTTTATCATGTTATGCATCTTATTTGCTTTGAACGACAGTAGTAAGTAAGATGACCCCTCACTAAAAATTTCAAGAGACATGTTCCCCCTAACTGTGCACCGTTGCGAAGGTTCGTTGTTTCGAAGCACCACGTGATGATCGGGTGTGATAGATTCTAATGTTCGAATACAACGGGTGTTGACGAGCCTAGCATGTACAGACATGGCCTCGGAACACATGCAAAACACTTAGGTTGACTTGACGAGCCTAGCATGTACAGACATGGCCTCGGAACACAAGAGATCGAAAGATCGAACATGAGTCATATAGTAGATACGATCAACATGGAGATGTTCACCGATGATGACTAGTCCGTCTCACGTGATGATCGAACACGGCCTAGTTTGACTCGGATCATGTATCACTTAGATGACTAGAGGGATGTCTATCTGAGTGGGAGTTCATAATCAGATGAACTTCATTATCATGAACATAGTCAAAAGGTCTTTGCAAATTATGTCATACGCTTTAGTTCTACTATTTAAGATATGTTCCTAGAGAAAAATTTAGTTGAAAGTTGGTAGTAGCAATTATGCGGACTGGGTCCGTAAACTGAGGATTGTCCTCATTGCTGCACAGAAGGCTTATGTCCTTAATGCACCGCTCGGTGTGCTGAACCTCAGCGTCGTCTGTAGATGTTGCGGAACATCTGACATACACGTTTTGATAACTACGTGATAGTTCAATGCGTAATGCTAACGGTTTAGAATTGTGGCACCAAAGACGGTTTTGAAACATCGTAGAACATATGAGATGTTCTGAAGACTGAAATTGGGATTTTAGACTAGTGCCCACGTCAAGAGGTATGAGACCTCTGACAAGTTTCTTAAGCCTGCAGACTAAGGGAGAAAAGCTCAATCGTTGAGCAAGTGCTCAGATTGTCTGAGTGCCACAATCGCTTGAATCGAGTGGGAGTTAATCTTCCAGATGAGATAGTGATGGTTCTCCATAGTCACTACCACCAAGCTATTAGAGCTTCATGATGAACTATAACATATCAGGGATAGATATGATGATCCTTGAGCTATTCGCGATGTTTGACACCGCGAAAGTAGAAATCAAGAAGGAGCATCAATTGTTGATGGTTAGTAAAACCACTAGTTTCCAGAAGGGCAAGGGTAAAAGGGATACTTCATGAAACAGCAAATCATTTGCTGCTCTAGTGAAGAATCCCAAGGTTGAACCCAAACCTGAGACTAAGTGCTTCTGTAATGAGGGGAACGGTCACTGAAGCAGTACTACCCTAGATACTTGGTAGATGAGAAGGCAGGCAAGGTCGACAGAAGTATATTGGATATACATTATATGAATGTGTACTTTACTAGTACTCCTAGCAGCACCAGGGTATTAGATACCGGTTCGGTTGCTAAGTGTTAGTAACTCGAAATAAAAGCTGCGGAATAAATGGAGACTGGCTAAAGGTGAGATGACGATGTGTGTTGGAAGTGTTTCCAAGGTTGATGTGATCAAGCATCGCATGCTCCCTCTACCATCGAGATTTGGTGTTTGCGTTGAGCATGATTGGATTATGTTTATCGCAATACGGTTACTCATTTAAGGAGAATAATGGTTACTCTGTTTATTTGAATAATACCTTCAATGGTCTTGCACCTAAAATGAATCTCGATCGTAGTGATACACATGATTAGGCCAAAAGATATAAGATAGTAATGATAGTACCACATACTTGTGGCACTGCCACTTGAGTCATATTGGTATAGAACGCATGAAGAAGCTCCATGTAGATGGATCTTTGGACTCACTCGTTTTTGAAAAGATTGAGACATGCGAATCATGTCTATTGGTATATATGCATGAAGAAACTCCATGCAGATGGATCATTTGGACTCACTTGATTTTGAATCACTTGAGACATGCAAATCATACCACATGGGCAAGATGACTGAAAGGCCTCGTTTTCAGTAAGATGGAACAAGAGAGCAACTTATTAGAAGTAATAAATTTTGATGTATGCAGTCCAATGAGTGCTGAGGCATGCAGTTGATATCATTATGTTCTTACTTCACAGATGATTTGAGTAGATGCTGAGTGTATTTACTTGATGAAACACAAGTCTGAATTATTGAAAGGTTCAAGTAATTTCAGAGTGAAGTTGAAGATCGTCGTGACAAGAGGATAAAATGTCTGTGATATGATCATAGAGATGAGTATCTGAGTTACGAGTTTGGCACACAATTAAGACATTGTGGAAAGTGTTTCACAATTAATACCGCCTGGAACACCATAGTGTGATGGTGTGTCCGAACATCATAACTGCACCCTATTGGATATGGTGCATACCATGATGTCTCTTATCGAATTACCACTATCGTTTATGGGTTAG
This sequence comes from Aegilops tauschii subsp. strangulata, assembly GCF_002575655.3. Taxonomy (NCBI): domain Eukaryota; kingdom Viridiplantae; phylum Streptophyta; class Magnoliopsida; order Poales; family Poaceae; genus Aegilops; species Aegilops tauschii. The sequence goes on from NC_053035.3 coordinate 113,393,191, forward strand.
GCATTAGAGATAACCGCATTCACTTTAAAAGGGGCACCACGCAATTCCGTTGAGACGACACCGTTTAGAGAAACCTAAGTTGTCGTTTCTTAAAAGTTTGGGGCTGCGAAGCTTATGTGAAAAAGTTTCAGGCTGATAAGCTCAAACCCAAAGCGGATAAATACATCTTCATAAGAATACCCAAAACAGTTGGGTATACCTCCTATTTCAGATCTGGAAGCAAAAGTAATTGCTTCTAGAAACGAGTCCTTTCTCGAGGAAAAGTTTCTCTCGAAAGAATTGAGTGGGAGGATGGTGGAGACTTGATAAGGTTATTGAACCGTCACTTCAACTAGTGTGTAGCAGGGCACATGAAGTTGTTCCTGTGGCACCTACACCAATTGAAGTGGAAGCTTATGATAGTGATCATGAAACTTCGGATCAAGTCACTACCAAACCTCGTAGGACGACGAGGATGCGTGCTACTTCAGAGTGGTACGTGATCCTGTCTGAGATATCATGTTGTTGGACAATACTGAACCTACGACCTATGGAGAAGCGATGGTGGGCCCATATTCCGACAAATGGTTAGAAGCCCTGAAATCCGAGATAAATGGATCTTTGAGAAGAAGACGGACGTGGACGGTAATGTTACCGTCTATGAAGCTCGACTTGTGGCAAAGAGTATTTCACAAGTTCAAGGAGTTGACTACGATGAGATTTTCTAATCCGTAGCGATGCATAAGTTCGTCAGAATCATGTTAGCACTAGCTGCATTTATGAAATCTGGCAGATGGATGTCAAAACAAGTTTCCTTACCAGTTTTCGTAAGGAAAGGTTGTATGTGATACAATCAGAAAGGTTTTGTCGATCTTAAGGATGCTAAAAGGTATGCTAGCTCCAGCGATCCTTCCATGGATTAGAGCAAGCATCTCAGAGTCAGAATATACGCTTTGATGGAGTGATCAAAGTTTTTGGGTTTATACAAAGTTTGTTAGAAACTTGTATTTACAATAAAGTGAGTGGGAGCACTACAACATTTCTGATAAGTATATGTGAATGACATATTGTTGATCCGAAATGATGTAATATTTCTGGAAAGCATAAAGGGTTGTTTGAAAGGAGTTTTTCAAAAGAAGACCTGGATAAAGCTGCTTACATATTGGGCATCAAGATCTATAGAGATAGATCAAGACGCCCATGATACTTTCAAAGAACGCACACCTTGACATGATTTTGAAAGAGTTCAAAATAGATCAGCAAAGAAGGAGGTCTTGGCTGTGTTACAAGGTGTGAGTATTGAGTAAGACTCAAGACCTGACCACAGCAGAAGAGAGAGAAAGGACGAAGGTCGTCCCCTATGGTTTAGACATAGGCTCTACAGTATGCTATGCTGTGTACCGCACATGAAGTGTGCCTTGCCATGAGTTGGTCAAGGGGTACAATAGTGATCCGGGAATGGATCACATGACAGCGGTCGAACTTATCCTTAGTATCTAGTGGACTAAGGAATTTTCTCGATTATGGAGGTGAAAAGGAGTTCGTCGTAAAGGGTTACGTCGATGCGAACTTTGACACTAATCCGGATGACTCTGAGTAGTAAACCGGATTCGTATAGTAGAACAATTATTTGAAATGGCTCCAAATAGCGCGTGGTAGCATCCACAAGATGACATAGATATTCGTAAAGCACACACGGATCTGAAAGGTTCAGAACCGTTAACTAATAACCTCTCTCACAAGCATAACATGATCAAACCAGAACTCATTGAGTGTTAATCACATAGTGATGTGAACTAGATTGTTGACTCTAGTAAACTCTTTGGATGTTGGTCACATGGTGATGTGACCTATGATGTTAATCACATGGTGATGTGGACTAGATTATTGACTCTAGTGCAAGTGGGAGACTGTTGGAAATATGCCCTAGAGGCAATAATAAATAGGTTATTATTATATTTCCTTGTTCATGATAATCGTTTATTATCCATGCTAGAATTGTATTGATAGGAAACTCAGATGCATGTGTGGATACATAGACAACACCATGTCCCTAGTAAGCCTCTAGTTGACTAGCTCGTTGATCAATAGATGGTTACGGTTTCCTGACCATGGACATTGGATGTCGTTGATAACGGGATCACATCATTAGGAGAATGATGTGATGGACAAGAGCCAATCCTAAGCCTAGCACAAGATCGTGTAGTTCGTTTGCTCAGAGCTTTTCTAATGTCAAGTATCATTTCCTTAGACCATGAGATTGTGCAACTCCCGGATACCGTAGGAATGCTTTGGGTGTACCAAACGTCACAACGTAACTGGGTGACTATAAAGGTGCACTACAGGTATCTCCGAAAGTGTCTGTTGGGTTGGCACGAATCGAGACTGGGATTTGTCACTCCGTGTAAACGGAGAGGTATCTCTGGGCCCACTCGGTAGGACATCATCATAATGTGCACAATGTGACCAAGGAGTTGATCACGGGATGATGTGAGTTACGGAATGAGTAAAGAGACTTGCCGGTAACGAGATTGAACAAGGTATCGGGATACCGACGATCGAATCTCGGGCAAGTAGCATACCGATAGACAAAGGGAATTGTATACGGGATTGATTGAATCCCCGACATCGTGGTTCATCCGATGACATCATCGTGGAACATGTGGGAGCCAACATGGGTATACAGATCCCGCTGTTGGTTATTGACCGGAGAACGTCTCGGTCATGTCTGCATGGTTCCCGAACCCGTAGGGTCTACACACTTAAGGTTCGATGATGCTAGGGTTATAGGGAATAGATATACGTGGTTACCGAATGTTGTTCGGAGTCCCGGATGATATCCCAGACGTCACGAGGAGTTCCGGAATGGTCCGGAGGTAAAGATTTATATATGGGAAGTCCTGTTTTGGTCACCGGAAAAGTTTCGGGTGTTATCGGTAATGTACCGGGACCACCGGGAGGGTCCCGGGGGTCCACCAAGTGGGGCCACCAGGCCCAGAAGGCTGTGTGGGCCAAGTGTGGGAGGGGACCAGCCCCAGGTGGGCTAGTGCGCCCCCCACCAAGGCCCAAGGCGCATGGGAGAGTGGGAGGGGGCAAACCCTAGGTCCAGATGGGCCTTAAGGCCCACCCTAGTGGCGCCCCCCCTCTCCCCCTCTTGGCCGCCACCCTAGATGGGATTGGGGCTGCCGCCACCCCTAGGGAGGGAACCCTAGGTGGGGGCGCAGCCCTCCCTCTCCCCCTATATATAGTGGAGGCAAAGGGGCAGCCCAACACACGAGAACCTCTCTCTCTTGGCGCAGCCCTATCCCTCTTCCTCCTCTCCCGCGGTGCTTGGCGAAGCCCTGCAGGATTGCCACGCTCCTCCATCACCACCACGCTGTCGTGCTGCTGCTGGATGGAGTCTTCCCCAACCTCTCCCTCTCACCTTGCTGGATCAAGGCGTGGGAGACGTCACCGGACTGCACGTGTGTTGAACGCGGAGGCGCCGTGGTTCGGCGCTTAGATCGGAATCAACCGCGATCTGAATCGCTACGAGTATGACTCCCTCATCCGCGTTCTTGCAACGCTTCCGCATCGCGATCTACAAGGGTATGTAGATGCACTCCCCTTCCCCTCGTTGCTAGATTACTCCATAGATTGATCTTGGTGATGCGTAGAAAATTTTGAATTTCGGCTACGTTCCCCAACAGATTGATCTTCCTATGTAGTTACGCCTGCTTACCACAGCCACATCGTCCCCCCTCATCATTCGTGCATGCCTCCTGACCGGCACACGCACGTGCACACACAACAAGCAGCCATCTCCTCTCTTATTGATATTGCGGGCGTGCCCTCCGTTTGTCTAGCAAGCCTATCCCACCATTTGTTAGAAGCAACTCCACTACCACCCCCTCCAACACTCTAGCTCTGTCTCTCTCCCAACCTTATTCCTCTCCTGCACATATGCATGGATGCCGATCGATCTCCCTTAATACATTAATTGAGTTTCTGGACTTTTAATGTGCATAATCTAAATATGAATTGCATGCACATGCTCCGGTGCACCAAAGTGGGTTGAAAAATCACATGTGTGTCCTTGGTTGAATTTCTAGGTCCCATGGAAGAAATGAGAATGAAATTCAAACATCTGGGCGTCATGACTCGGCCGAGAACATCGAGAAACTTTGATTTTAAATTCATGTAAATCCAAAACTCGCCTGGAAATCATGAAACTTGGCATGGTGTCATGTCATGGCACTAACATGTTGTGGTAAAAAATTGGGCCGATTTGGAAGCTCGTGGTTCTAAGAGGGAACGTGCCACCTTTGAGTGTGAAACGATATACGCTGCCCCCCTTGAGTTTCTTAACAAAGGCAACATAGAACTACATTAGTGCCCTGTTAAATTTTGGAATTATTCCGGGTTCGTTTGTCGTTTTTTATACATTAATTGAGTTTCTGGTCATTTAATGTGCATAAGTCAAATTTGAACTACAAGCACATGCTCTCATGCACCAAAGTTGGTTGAAAAATCACATTTGTGTCCTCGGGTGAATTTCTAGGTCCCATGCAAGAAATGAGAATAAAATTAAAACATCTGGGCATCGTGGCTCGGCCGAGAACATTGAGAAACATGGTTTTAAAATTCTTGTAAATCCAAAACACGTCTGAAAATCATGAAACTTGGCATGGATGTCATGTCATGGTACTACCATGTTGTGGTAAAAAAATTGGCCGAATAGGAACAAATTTTGGTATAAGCTTCTTGCAAACCGAAGCTTCTCTCAAGAAGGCTCGTGGTTCTGAGAGGAACGTGCCACCTTTGAGTGCGAAACGATATACGTTGTCCCCCTTGAGTTTATTTACAAAGGCAACATAGAACTACATGAGTGCCCTGTTAAATTTTGGAATTATTCCGGCTTTGTTTGGCCTTATTTACACATTAATTGAGTTTTCGGTCATTTAATGTGCATAATTCAAATTTTAACTACAAGCACATGCTCCCGTGCACCAAAGTTGGTTGAAAAATCACATTTGTGTCCTCGGGTGAATTTCTACTCCCTCCTTCCATCTATATAGGTCCTAGTGCGTTTTTCGAGGCTAACTTTGACCAAACGTTAGAACAATAATATATGACATGCAACTTACACAAAGCATACCTTCAAATTTGTATGTCAAAGGAGCTTCCAATAATATAATTTTCATAGTATACATCTCATGTGCTATTAATCTTGTCAATAGTCAAAGGTTGTCTTGAAAAACACATTAGGCCCTATATAGATGGAAGGAGGGAGTAGGTCCCATGCAAAAAATGAGAATAAAATTCAAACATCTGGGCATCGTGGCTCGGTCAAGAACATTGGGAAACTTGGTTTTAAAATCATGAAACTTGGCATGGTGTCATGTCATGGTAGTACCATGCCGTGGTAAAAAAAATTGGCCGTATAGGAACAAATTTTGGTATAAGCTTCTTGCAAATCGGAGCTTCTCTCAAGTAGGCTCGTGGTTCTGGGAGGGAACGTGTCACCTTTGTGTGCATAATTCAAATTTGAAATACAAGCACATGTTCCAGTGCACCAAAGTTGGTTGAAAAATCACATGTGTGTCGTCGGGTAAATTTCTAGGTTCCATGTAAGAAATGGGAATGAAATTCAAAATTCTGGGCGTCATGGCTGGGTTGGAAACATTGAGAAACTTAGTTTTTTAATTCCTGTAAATCCAAAACACGCATGAAAATAATGAAACTTGGCTTGGTGCCATGACATGGCACCAACATGCTGTGGTAAATTTGCAGTCCGATTTGGGAAGGCGCACACATTAACAACCAACAAAGTCATTTTGGAACAAGTGCTGTCACGTTACAATCGGAAACACAAGTATTATTGAAACCATGGGCGTTCTACTTACTAGTACCATTTACGTGCCGCCACGCGTCCCCATTTTTTATAAGCTAGGAGGCGCTGTGCAGGGTAGCTATTTGAGTACGAGAGGCGTGCGATCAGACCCCTGCGCGTGCTTATCGGGAGGAGAGCCCTTTGACCTCCATCTGCCGTCCACCTCTCTCCCAAGGTCTCCATTAATGGCGCCCGAGCCTCTGTTTAATGGCGTGTCTATGTCTCACTCGACTGAGATTTAAGAGAGGAAAAAGAAAATCTGAAAGCACGGATCTTGATGTAAGATCCGACGGACCTATATAGCATCTACTGCGACTTATAGCAAGACTGATGAATATATAAGGACGCGGCAGTCCGCGCAGGCCAGGTGCCCTCCCTTGAACTATAGAAATCAATCGAACAACACATCAATCAAGAAACTTGCACCTTGCTCAATCAGCCGAACGGACGAGGTGTATTTGAACCTCATACACTGGAGGCGTCAAGGGGCGAAGGCACAAGGGGCAGTGGAGCACGGTGAGGTCCATCGAGACCTTAGAGAGCTCCATCGTCGGGTCCTGTTCGGTCTGCATGATCTCGCCCTCCTCGTGCACAACCATCTCTCGACTTGGGTCGGGGTATTACAAAGCTTTACCGTCACATATTTTATACTACTTCAAGGTGCATTAAATCAACACATGCAAGTATCAAAAGGAGAGTCACGGCATGCATGCATGCGTTGTAATTAATGCATCGGTAAACGCAAATTGTTGAAATATATCGAGTGCAGTGCTTTGATGTGTCGCGTCAACTCGTACATCAACGAGAAGTTTGATTATCCTCTCCCTCGCGGACTTAACTGCACCTGCCTTTGGCTGTATGACAGGTTGGCCACACACCTGTCAGGCCCACCTGTCATACACGCAAAGGCAGGAGCGTCCCTCCCTCGCCCATGAGCGTGGTGGCTGGCAAGACTAGGAGAAGCTTTCGCTACACGCTCTCCCTCCCGCACGCGGTGGACATGCAGCAGTTCAATTGGTGTCAGATGGCCAGAAGCGTACTTTAGTACTCCTCCAGTGCAGTAGTACTCCATCATTGTTCGACTTCCCGAAGAGGCGAAGACCCAAGCGCAGCCCGGACGCTCGTGTGGCAGTTTCATGTGTAGAGTAGTCTAGGATAGCATGTACCGTGCCTGTAAGCTTAAAATCATTGGGGTCGGCTCCATGCTATGTGGCCGTCTTGAAGTTTTTTTTTAAAAAAAATAGTCTTTTGGCCCTACCTGACACCCTCGTGATTGTAGTTTGCATGCTCATCTGGTCAAGACAGGAATATATATTTTAATTTGTTTTTTTTTCAAAAAGGGGGGACTCCCCGGCCTCTGCATCAGAACGATGCATACGACCACATATATTTTAATTTGTGGTGGGTAAATGTTAGAGGTTCCAGCAAATATATTGTACACCGCGGGTCTTTCAGCCAAGTTTAGAGGCAAGCATGTGGGGCCAGTGCTATGATGTGTCGCGTCAACTCGTACAACGAGGAGAAGCTTGATTTTACTACACGCCTTCTCCCTCACCCATGCGCGCGGTTGCTCGCAAACATGGACAGGCTTTTGCTTAGTAGTACTTCTACAACAAGCTATCCGTCCCGCTCGCGGTGGACGGACATGCAGCAGTGGATTCGACACTGTAGAAGCAGCAGTAGTAACATCATTGTTCGTCTTCTCGAAGAGGCAAAGAGCCAAGCGCAAACCGAACGTTGCAGTTGCGAACATTGGAGCATGCATATAGCCAGGCTCTTGCATGAGACAAAATTGCTATGTGAGCCCACTATTGTACTAGTATGTACAACTACTTGCTAGTATAGCCCTGTAAACCAGAAAGGAGTATTTGCCCTTCTAGAGATTTCAACAAGTGACTAGACTACACCGAGACGGAGTACATATGGAGCAAAATGAGTGAATCTGCACCGTAAATAAATACGTACTAGTTCTATCATTTTCCTCTCCGGGGTGCACAATATTGAGTATACTGACTAGTCTCTTTTTGACACGCATTTACGTTTTTTTACACAGTACAGACGCAAGCACTCATATACACGCGCATACACTCACCCCTATGAACGCACACACGCACGACACTATCATCTTGAAATTTATGAAGTCACCATAGGCACCTCGTTGTCGACGGGTCCATAGGTGCTTGAATGCCAAGGAGGGAGAGGGTAGCGGTTCCGGAGACGTTGAACGGTCAATGATGCATCCTCAATTGCATGCAGAGAGAACTAATTGGAGAAGCAGAATAGAGCCAGCACGATGTGAATGCAACAGAGTTTGGACTCTCATATAATAAAGGCGCCCCACCACTCCAATCCATCTACTCCCAAGTCTCTGTGCAACACTGCTCACTCCAATCCAAGACCAAGTGACCAGAAGCCACAAGCACCTATGGAGGCGATGGACGCGAGCGGCAGTCGGTTGTGCCAAATCATCCAAGGCGCCGGCCTGCGGCCCCGCACCGCGCAGCGTTTCCAGACGGTGTTGGTGACCGCAGGCATCGTAGCCCTCGCCGACGCCGGCTTCGCCTCTCGCATGGACGACATGATGGTCAACTCCATCCGCAAGTTCACCGCCGTCAAGAAGCGCGCGGATGACCTTGCCGTACTGCTCCAGCCCGCGCGCCCAGGCTCCTCATTGCCTGCCACCCTCATCGGCCTCCATGGTGATGAACTCTTTCAAGCCCTGGTGGCCCTGCAGGTGCCGGAGGTCGCGACGAAGAATGTGCACCTCGAGGCCGCGCTCGCCGCGCAGCGCCTCGCCATGCAAGAAACCGTCGACCTGCACATCCACGTCTACGCCTCGACGGTGTAGAGTGCCTGAGGTTGAGCACACAGATGATCTACGTACGTTCAAATACGATCAACCGTGCGACAACAGTTCCAAATCGAGAGGGAAAGGCGAAGAGTCGGTGGACGGTTGCCAGTTTGCCACAGTACACGAAGAAGCGCCCCGGCCTACACGTCCTTTCGGAAATTGTATAAAAGGACTCGCCGTCTTCTTACTGCACCTGCCTTTGGGTGTATGACACGTGGGTCCAACGGGTGGCTGGCCAACCTGTCATACAGCCAAAGGCAGGTGCAGTAGAGGGGCGAGGAGTAGATGGCCAACACGCACGTGAATTCAACATAGTCTGCACTTCTCATATAAAGTCTCCCGCCAGTCCAATCTACGAAATCCTACGCACCTACGCACCTAAGGGAAAGAGTGATCACTCCAATCGCAAGATCAGTTGACTAGAAGCTAGACCCATGGAGGCGATGAGCGCGAGCATCAGCCGGCTGTGCCAGATGGTCCACGACGCCGGCCTGCATCCTGGCACCGAGGAATGTCTCCAGGTAGTGCTTGAGGCCACCAGGGCGAGGGGCCGCTTGGACGAAAGCTTCGTCTCCTTGTTCGACGAGGTCCTCGTCGGCTTCCTCGACAAGTTCACCGTCATCAAGAAGCTCGCGGACGACCTTGACGTACGCCTCCAGCGCACGCGCCCAGGCTCTGCGATGCCTGCCACCCTCAACAGCCTCTATGGTGACAACCTCTTCGACGCACTAGTGGCCCTGCGACTGCCCGCCGTCGCGCCGGAGAATGTCCGCCTCGAGGCCGCGCTCACCGCGCAGCGCCTGGCGCAGCAAGACACCATCGACATAATCACCCACGTCTACGCACAAATTGTCCACAAGGACTACTACATGCAAGAGGAGGACGATAGGACTCTGGCCTACCTGGACCACAGGGCAACCTTGGACGGCATTGTTTAGAAGCACGTTGAGCTTGCCGCCAACGCCGCTGCTCCTCACACGTCAGTTGGTGACCCGGTGCACTAGGGCGTGAGGATGTCGTTGATGGATCCGTATGTATCTTTATCTTTCTGTCAAATCCATGTAGTAGTATATGGTACTACTAGTAATTATCTTACCTTTCGCATCAACTTCATAATTTTCCTACGTACTCCATGCATGAACCGTGCCAGAACCAAACTTCTCATTACTCTAGGGAAAATCGTTATTTCTATCTATCGGTCTCCCCATGGAGCAGAACCAAATTTTACAAGTTACAAGTTCAAAAGGAAAAGCCTGCCGTGTTCGCGTCGCACCCCCACACGGTTTGTCTGGCACGCCGCTCAAGGGGGAATGCGTGCTGTGTTGCATTTTCACTTACAAATGGGACTGCGGTTGAGCAAACCGACTATCGGCAAACCCCCACCCCGCCCACCGCGCGATGGCTGAGAAAACAGGAGGGAGAAGAGATGGCTGTAGCTAGCACGGACTCCAAGAAAATTGGTGTCGGATGGGACTCGTGTGGGTGGCGTGTGCCGTATTGCTAGACATGAATGCTAGTTATGGCCCATGCCACCCCACTATATCGAGGTGCTGGTTACTCCACTATATCGAGTACGTAGAACAAATTTCCTGGAGTCCGTGCTCGGCCCTCCTCTATCTCTCTTCTCAGCCAGCCAGCAGACGCGCGGAGCCCATCGTCTGTTTGCTCATATGCGGTCCCACATGTCAGTGAAAACGCAAGAGGGCCCAGTGAACCTGCACATCTTTCACCTCGACGTGCTGGTGATGAAAAACAAATCCAATAAAGATCTTCGGTGGCCGCTTTTGGAGTTACTCAAGAGTAGTAAGATTCTATTTACAGTTTAACCCAAAATGCACATCACGTGGCTTCACCTACCACTCTATTTTCTTGCATGACACGACCTGGATGCTGGATGTCCCATGTGTCGGCAAAAGGAGGAAGAACTCGACGAAATCTTTGGTTGTGCTCTCGGATTAGACTAGTTGTGCTAACTTAAAATTTTATTGTGTAGAATGGATGCAAGTTTTGGTATTGGGAAGAAGAGTACAATGATATATTGATAGAGCACAATTTAGTAGATGTTCTAGCACTTTTAGCTAGCATAGAGGCTAGAGATGCGACTAGTGCACTTGTTGATAGAATAGAGGCTAGACACGTCTACTTCTTTACACTCGAAGAAGAAAGAAGCACGCAAGATCGAGCCTCCGCAGATCAATAATGAATGCATCGAGAAGGCACTAATCCAACTTACAGGAGCAGTTATGGAAGTTGGATATCTTCTAAAATGTATTCTTGTGGTTCTTCTTTTCTTTGGTCTTGCTTTTCTAGTCAAAAATTTTGTGATCTATTTCCATGTACCAAAAAATCAATGATGAAAAAAAGATATGTGAATAGTGCACGTACTCAATGACAGAGCACTGGATGGTAGCCATGGACATGGTCGGCACTTTTTGAAGAGAGTACTAATAAATAACTTTGATGTGTCCCGTCAACTCGCAGAACGACGAGAAGCTTGCTTACTACGCCTTCTCCCTCGCCAACACGTGTGCGGTGGCTCGCAGCACGAGGAGAAACTTTTGCTTACAAGCGGTGGACGTGCAACAGTTCATTTGGTGTCAGATTGCCAGAAGTACTACTATAGTACCATCATTATTGTTCGACTTCCGGAAGAGGAGAAGAGCCAAGCGCAAGGTCACCTACTAACCTAGTATAGTACTACTATAGCGAAAGCTGGTCCACCTTTTTAGAGCATGGTTAATAAATATAGGCGGCTCTTGCAGCGGCACATCATTTAGAGCAAGTACTCTCTTCGTAGGAACAAAGGAAGTGAAACAAAAGTTGGAGTGGATGCTAGATTGCCAATTAAAAGATGATTACATAGGGAAAAAAATCCTATAGCATTCTATCCTATGAATCAAACGACCAATGTAGGAAAATTATGAGGGGGGTCTCTCCAACAGTGTTCCTGGGCTCGCACCTAACATCATGGTGGTCGAACTTGGAGTCATTCATCTGGTACACGTGGCATCTCAGATCTGGACACAAGGTGACGCGACCTCTCACTTCCTCCGCCATTTGAAGCGGCGCGCCGGTGGAGGGTTAGCATACTCCAATATTAGGTTGGCTCTATGTGATGTGGCAACTTCATATACTAACCGGATGCTGGCTATACTACTATGGTACTCACACTCCAAGAAGTGACTCGAAAACCGTTCATAAATTGAGTCTATGACATGCATTCGCAACTGAAATGTACCATTCATTAAATACAACAAGTCATCAACACACAACGACAACAAGGATACATGTTGGATTATAGATTATTTCCAACAAAACATTCTAGAAAATACTAAAGTTTTCATCACACAACAAATAACAAGCAATGAAATGAACTTCAACTCAACCAATCCTCGGCGTTGGAAACGCTTGCTTTGAACCATAGATGCTTTGGGAAGGGCCAGCTATTGTCAATATCGAGAGCAACGCAGGACTGATCATCCAGGCTGAAGCGGCATGTATCAGGACCAGGGTAGGGAACCACCGAAATGTCTGAGGTATAGATACAGTTGCTTCTCATAAATGGTAGTAACGTTGTGTCAACAGCAGCTGGATCGCCTTTCACCATCATTGGATAGTTTGGTCCAAGGAAGAGCGAGTTTGTTCCAAGACTATCAATACTGAACCAGGGAGAAGGTGTTTGCGCTAGCACACTAGTATCCGTCCTGAATACCATGCAACGGGTGTTGGATTAGGTCAGGAGAGGGCGACCATGGGAGACAACACCTGCTTCCTCAGTAGTAACAGTCTGAGTGCACTGTATACAGACAAGAAGAGGTGATCCATCAGAATTAGTTGCCAGGCGCCACTGAGTATATAAGTTCTGCTCCTCCTCATGCTTGTGATCATCACCATCGTCATCTCCCCCTTGCTTATAATTTTTTTCAAGTATAGGTGGTGGAATGTTCACAGGACCTTGGAAACACAAGAAGAAGGTTAATTAGTAAAGGGAAACTTGCTAAACCGCATGCATGTGGATGAAACAATTATAATTACGGTGGAAGACAAACGTACCGAAACTACGAGGATCCCATGCTAAAACAGTGCCACGAGTGGTGGCAGCAAACACAAGATCCTCGTATTCAATTGCATCACAGTACACATCCATGTATAGAAACTGAGTTTTGAGCAATATCCATCCAGTCGAACCACGAAGGACGGCAACAAGCTTGTCGAAGATAGCAACAACTTGATAGTTCTCGTAATTCCAAGAGCGGTTGGGAACTCGACAAATTGCTATCTTCAGTAGACGACAGTCACCATGATCGTATTTGAACGTACGTAGATCATCTGTGTGCTCAACCTCAGGGCACTCGGAGATTTTTGGAAGTGGAATCCGCTGACGAGTGTACACATTCACAAGTTCCCACTCGCAATTGTACCCAATATAAACAACCCAATCTCCATTTGTGCCAGCCCAGGACTTACCCTTAAGCGATGGCATCTTGACATCACACGTATCATTATCAAGCGGCATCAACTTGCACAAGGCGAGGCCTCCGTCGTCCGCGCCCATGCGAACAGGCTTATAGCGAAGAAGATAATGGAGATCAAACCACTCCTGGACCCTTGGGTTCCTTGTAATGATGTTATTAGTTGAGTCAAGAATGGGCTTGAACGAACCTGCCATGCTAGCCGAGGTGATGACGTCGCACCGATCAATGAGTTCCCCCACCACGTCATCTTTCAGATCGGGGCAAGAATAACGGGGTCGTTTCTGGCTTGTTCCCTCCATGGAGAAGACGGTCGAACAATGGCAGAAGGAAGGGTGAAGGCAAATGGAGGAGGAAGGAAGAGCGTGCGACAGCAGTTCCAAATCGAGAGGGAAAGGCAAAGAGTCGGTGGATGGTTTCCAGTTTGCCACGGTACACGAAGAGGCGCCCCGACCTACACGTCCTTTCGGAAATTGTACAAAAGGACTCGCCGTCGTCTCACTGACATGTTGGAACGGGACCACATGTCAACGAAACATCGTGTGTAATTTCTCGTGCAAAATGCGATCTGGACGCGTTGGCCCGAGGTGCCGCATTATTTCTTGACTTTATTTTTTTAATGGCGTGCCGTTCAGTTTTGAAGCACGACTAACTGGTACTGTTTGCAGAGAAAATATAAACTACTCTACCACTACTCCACCTCTAGTACTAGTAGTATAAAAAAGATATATAGGCTGGAGCTTCAGAGCTTTCTTGCTAAGGGCTGCCCACTTGCTTCTCACACTATCACCCTCTCTCCAGATCTAAAAAAGACGGCCTCTCTCTCCCTCCTCACCGGTGGTCACAGATCCGCCGGGGAAGAAAAAGACGTGCAGTGTTGACGCACTCGTCGTCGGCGAGCGAGGTCACGCACTGACGACAAGGCCGTCCTCTCAGACCTAGTGCCCACCGACCCTCAGGTATGCTACCTCTTTTCGAACCATACCCTTGTTCTATTGCCCCATCTGCCATGTCGCTGCATGTGGATCTTTTTCCACTCCACCATCTTCCCAATTTGCTATCCTCTGCTCTGCTGGTCACGCAGACGAAAACCTTAATTTTAGTATTAAAGGAAACCCTACTTCATGCAGACTAATCCATGTCTGGGTTGAATAAGGAAAGGAAGGGAGACTATACTGTCCAAGAGAGTAGGCATCGAACCCGCATCTAGGTTGAGAAGGGGAAAATCAGTAGCTAAGGAACGAGTCTCGTGTCTCTTGGTTGAAGAAGGGTAGAAAGGCATGACAACACAATAGAGAATGACCAGGTCGATCGGTTTGTTGTCCTCACATAGGAAAAAGGTGGCTAAACATAACAAAAATGGGACGTAATCGACATATGCTGCCTGGACATTTGTTGCTTTGGGCAACCATACCTCCCTCACCACTCTATGCGTCCGTGGAGGTACATCGTACTGGTGTGCCCACTGTCCGAATGGGCCTCGCATCCTCTTAGTCTAACTTTTTTGCTGTTAGTATAACGCCAGCAGTCAAGTCAAGCAATGCTACTGCTAAAGTGATGCCACATTTAACTAATGCCGCACTCAATCTAATGCCACCGATAAATTTAAGCAATGCCATTTAATGTCACTGGATTATTTCAGGGTTAGCTGTTGATTGTGGATGTATTAAAGATTTTTCAACTAAGGCATTCTAATGATGTTGCACAGCCAGTATACCAACGATGAAACTTGTTACTACCTTCAGATTTTTGCACTGTTAATGCTTATAGATTACATACCTCACTTTCATGAGATAAGTTAATTTTTTGTACAGTGTCACCAAAATGCCAAGGCGCTGATGTCATTTTATTTTGGTTAAACTGCACAGAAAATTATGAAGACATGAGGAAAGGTTAAGAGTGGGCACCTCCTCCTCCGGCTGTTCTCTTGATTCGTTCGATCAAGTTTTTATGTTTGATCGATTATCAAGATTGGGATAGCAATTTTATGGCCAACACTAGGTGCTTCATTGCTTTGGCCTGATTATACAACGGGCATCATTTTGCCTAAGTTAAAGTTTGTATTCCGAAAATAGTCTCGCCGTGTGATCAAGAGAAGACCAAATCATATTGCAGTGGATGTTCCTCCATCATGTGTGGTTCATTCCCATGGTTCCAGCTGTTGGTGAAACCACTTATGCTTGCAAGAGGAATTGTAGACTTCACAAACAATTTTTTCATTCAGTCTGTACTGAATGTTGGCCAAGAGAAGCATCCATGTTAGTAGGAAGAACATATGTTTTTTCTAGATCTTTGCTTTTGGAGCTACATATTTGTATATGGTCTGTGAATCATTGAGATGCATTAACATGTTGATCTTATGTATGGGAATCGTACTAGTTGGTTTTAGTTGTGGCTGATCTTTGCTTTTGGAGCTACATATTTGTATATGATCTGTGAATCATTGAGATGCATTAGCAGTTCCTTATATCTGTTCGCTTAGTGTTTACAAGTTACCGATCGATCACTAGCTAGCCTACTAATGCGCTCCTGGCTGTTTTAGTTGCGATGCAAGATCCGAAGTGGCAGTTTTTTGAATAGAAATGCCTACCTCTGAAGAAACTGACAAGCTGCTCTGAAGAAAATGCCATGCGAATCTGAAGAAACTGCTAGCAAAAACGTTCGCAAATGCCCTTATCTCCCAGCTAAAGTTCATCAATTAATGCCCTCGGCTGCGACTCGTTGCATGCTGCTCCGCGTACTGGTTGCGAGCGATTTTGAGTGCCCGCATGCAGCCGGCCATAATTAAGTCAGCTAACTGATGTGAAAAAGATGCGCTTTAATTGTTGCGGGCCTTTTAAATCCGTGGAATCATTATTGACAAGGAGGGAGATGATTCGAGTGCACTCGTTTGACCGTAAGGCCGGCGTGCGACCCAGCACGGACGGGATGGGACGGCACCGTCAGAATTTCAGTTTCTCTAGTTTTCCACGGCAAGCTGGCGCGCTAAGCCATGCCTGCTTCATTATGCATTGAATTCCGATGACCGTCGCGCTACCTTCCGCTTATAAGTACTGTTTCTCGGCCTTCTATGGTGGCACCGTGACCCAACTCGCCCTATCCTCATAAGCCCCCACCGGCCCAATGCTGCTCACCACTTATCCTCGCTCTCGCCACGTCCGCCATGCCCCCGCCCGTCCGCGATAGGCGTGGCCGGAGGCGGTCACCGCCGGAACTAGTGTTCGGTTTTTCACCGAAAGGCAGACGGAGGGAGGAGGCATTCTATCGGTCTTTAGATGGCAATGTGGAGATCGAGGACTTGTTGGAGCGCGACCGCCTGGCGGAGGAGCAGGAGTTGTGAGAGCGCGACCGCTTGGCGGATGAGCAGCGTATCGCCGATTTGCGCCGCCAGCGGGACATGGAGCAGCAGCGCACCGACGCTCTGAGTCGTGAGCAGAGCGCCCGCACGTGGGCCGACTACGTGGACGCCGGCGCCCAGCAAATAGCCCTGGAGGCTGTCGGGCACGCACGCGTTCGCGACGCCGATTTTTACTACCAGCTCGTCAAGTGGGTTTCCCGCTTAGAAGCCGAAGCTTCGGTGGACCATGCCGGCATGGAAAGGGCCAAAGCGCGCGAGCAACGCGCCCTATCGCACCTCTGGCAAGTCTGAGGCGAGGCGGAGGACGCCGATGCCGGTGCCAGCGTTTAGCGTGTACCGCAGATGGCGGCCGGCATCGTCTAGTTAGCTAAGAGTAAGTTAGTACTTGTACGCTACTAGAGTATTAGTGGAAGTAGATAGTTAACTTGGCTATGATGGTTGTCAACGTGGAAGTTCAGTACTCTATATGTGGATCAGACCTGTTACTTTGCTCTGAATTTTTTAACTTTCCGTTTGAACATATGGAATGGGCTGTTATTTTTTTAAATGGGTTGTATTTGTCCTCCACGGGTTTAGAGGCTGACTTGTGGGCCTACCAAGTTGACGCGTACACAACCAGGAGATGATTGTACGTGGAGAGGATGACAGCAGGGACCCGCCAAGATCATGGCAGTACGCAAGCAAAGTGCCTCCTTATTTCAATCCAATAAAAAAATGGCACCTCGTAATGGATTTCTGACATCTGGGTCCCATGCCATTATCAACATAGTCAATAAACGAGAGAGTTGCACAACGAGCGGCTGACATCAGGGACCCAGCAGCTCGCCCAGTTATTTTTCTTTTGGGTTAATTTGATAAATGCCACTCCAAATCTGGTGTTTCTAAGAAATGCCATTGCAATTTCCAAACTTTGAAAAATGCCATTTCATGCCATCCCAGTGGCATTTTTTGAAGTCTGGAGTGGCGTTTTTCAAAGTTTGCAAATTGCAGTGGCGTTTTCCAAAGTTTGCAAAAATTGCAGTGGCATTTTTCAAAATTTGGAAATTGCAGTGGCATTTTTATGAATTTCCATATTTGTTGTGGCATTTATCTAATTTGTTTTTGAGACGGAAGCAGGGTGTCAACTGGGCTATGCGGGGCACTCTGGCATGTCTAGACAACCTTCTCTTTTATGTTTACCACAGACCAGCCCAGTAGTTTCTTTCTTTCTGAAAATGGCTAGCCCAGTTTTTTTGTGATTTGCCAAGTAAGTCGCTTTGTCAGGCCTATTGGGCTGCAAATCTTTCAAGACGAGGAGAGCTTCATTCGGCTGGACGAGAAAATGGCCTATCAGTAATGAGAAATGGGCTGTACATTTTTAAAACACATCAAACCGGCAATTACTTTCAAATTTCTTTTTTTCATTTCAAGATTTTAAATTGCATTAATTTTTATGCGTGGACAATTTGTTGGATTTTATATTGATATACATTTATTTTTAAAATCAGTTTGAATGTGACTCGAAATTTCGGGATTAAAAACAGTTCGGACCGCACCGAAATATGCAACATTTCGTATAATTTTTTAACCGTGGCCACAATATGGGCTGTAATGCTAACAAAAAGAATATGGGCTCCAAAAGAAACCTTCAGAATTAGCAAATGGACTGTAAATTATTAGAAATAATGGCCGATGGGTTGTATGCTGTTTTCCACAGATTTGAGGCTTTCCTAAAAAAAGGTTGACGCACAAGCAGTGACTATTGGATGGCCATCCAACGGCCGTCGTGCTTCTTCAATCTCTGCTCTTCCTGCTCCAGCCGCTCAAACAAGCGCCGGCGGGACTGCCTGCTCCCTCCTCACTGCGGCCGGCTCTGCTGCCGCGCAGGCCTCACCGCCCCACCGTACTCCCATCGCTGGCCTAGCCATCCCTCTACTCACCCACACCTGCTGTTATTCTCCGGCGACGGCAGACGAACCGGTAAACCCTCGTACATTCGTACTCCCCTCCGCGTGGGAAACAACTGCCGAGTCTTCCCTGCCTCTGTGTCGTTCCCTTCCTAGGCCTCTCCATCGTCCACCGCCCTGGTGCTCTCGGCGCGGCCTGGTCAACATGGTCAACGACCGACATGCATCTGAAGTGGACTGTACGTGGAGAGGCCGACAGCTGGGTCCACGGCCGCACGCAAGGAAATGCCTCCTTATTACGCGGAAAATAATGATTCCTCCACCTGATATCGGGGACCCACCGAAAGGGCCTCTGTATTTCACGGAAAAAATGTTACCGCCGCTGACAGCTCGAACCCACCAGCTATATCTTCGCACGCAAGGAAGTGCCTCCTTATTACGCACAAAAAATGAATACTCCCCCTGCTAGCTGGGACCCACCATGGTGGGAGGCTGACTTGTGGGCCTACTAAGTTGACTGGGACGGGGGCCTTTGTCAACTTTAGTCAATATGAACGATTCTAGCTCCAGTGACCGTACGATGTCCATCCAACGGCCGTAGTGCTTCTTCAACCTCTGTTCTTCTTGCTCTAGCCGCCCAAAGCAGCGCCGGTCGTGCTGCATGCTCCTGCCTCCCTTGGCCAGCTGTGCTGCCGCGGAGGCCTCACCGCCCCCTACTATTCCCACCGCTGGCCAGGCCCTGCGGCGACGGCAGACTCACACCGCAGCCGAACCAGTGAACCCTCGTACTCCTCTCCGCGCGGGCTTCCACTGCCGCGTCTTCCCCGGCTCCTTGTCGTCCCCTTCCTAGGCCTCGCCGTCGTCCACCGCCCTGGTGCTCTCGGCGCAGCGTGGTCAACGTGGTCAAGGAACGACTTCCATCGGACGTGGACTGTACGTGGAGAGGCTGGCAGCTGGGTCCACGGCCGCAGCAAGGAAGTGCCTCCTTATTACGCAGAAAATAATGATTCCTCCACCTGACAGCTGGGACCCACCAGACGGGCCACTGTATTTCACGAAAAAAAATGTTCCCCCTGACTGCTGGAACCCACCAGCTACATCTTCACACGCAAGGAAGTGCGTCCGGGCAAAAAAAAAACGATTCGCCCCCTGACTGCTGGGACCCACCAGCTACATCTTTGCAGACAAGGAAGTGCCTGACAGTCGGGACCCACCTGGTCGAAGCGTACGTAGAGTTGTCATTCTGGTCACGAACGTGTACGTACATATATACTGGTGGATGTAGAGGCGCGCACGTGTCGTAGTAGAGGCACGCACGTAGCATGTACACGTACGTACAATGGCCAGTGTGCAAGAAAGAAAATACGGCCACGTACGTACATACGGGCAGGGTCTCGAACGCCTACTCGCGCATACGAACGGCTTGGGCTCGTGTATATGGCTGGGTCGGAACAGAGAAACAGCGTCGTCGTCATGTTCATGGGGAGCCAACCGGCTGGGTCGGAACGTAATGCGTCGTCGTGTTCATCGGGAGGGCTTGGACGGAACAGCCGATGGAAACGAGGCCTGGCGTACCACAGAACGGAGGAAACGGCCTTGTGTTCGACCGGCCACGTTTGAAACGGGATCCTGTTCATCGGGAGGGGTCTGGCGTACCGCAAAACGGAGGAAACGGACCTCCTACGGTCGAAACGGGGGTCCTGTTGACCGGGAGGGGTGTGGCGTACCGCAAAACGGAGGAAACGGACTTGTGTTGGAGCGCTACGGTCGAAACGGGGGTCCTGTTCATCGGGAGGGGTGTGGCGTACTGCAAAACGGGACTCCACGGGATACTGTTCATCTCCACCGTCGACCCCCTCCAGCCTCCGCGGGCTACTGTTCATCCACCGTTGATCTCCTCCAGCCTCCACCTGCGACTGTTCATCCACGGGCTCCTGTTCATCCAGCCTCCACCACGCGCTACTCCACCGGCTACTATTCAACCAGCCCTCTGCACGGGCTCCTGTTCAACCACCCCTCCACGGGCTACTGTTCATCCAGCCCTCCACGGGGTGGTCCTGTTCATTCTGCCCTCCACGGGGTCCTGTTCATCCAGCCCCAACCGGCTCGATCGATCGGGGTCCTGTTCATCCAGAGGCAACACCACGGGGTCCTGTTCATCCACCCCCACCAGGAACTGTTCATCCAAACCCCCCAGCAACGCTCACTGTTCATCCAGAGGCAGCATCGATCAGCTTTAGTTAGCAGCAGTAGCGAAGGAATCGCTCGATCGGGTTCAGTTAACAGCCATCGATCGATCGCTCGGGTTCAGTAACGCGTAGCCTGCAGTGCAATCGCTCGGGTTCAGTTAGAGCCCAACGCCTCCCTCGGGTTCAGTTAGAGCCAACGCCTCGCACACACGCGCGTACGTGTACGAGAGAAACGCGCTCGCTCGGCCCCCGACCTCCCACCGTAACCGGGAACTCCCCGAAATTTTCCTCGGCCTCGCTTCTACCACAGTTTTTTCCGTCATGGACGGCCCAAAGAATGTCATGCAGCTGCGTCTCTGCCCCGCCCAGGACGAAAAGCCCATTTTCTGTCATGATTTTTTGTCATAGAAGTAGGAGCCCACCACATCTATGATGATACCGGGTTTTGTCACAATTATCGTCATAGAAGTGTCATATGTATGACAGAAAAAAATTCGTTCGGCCCAAAATGTCACGGATGTGTCTTTTTTTGTAGTGCATCTCTTTGGAATAGGCCGCCATGAGTTGGGCATGGGCGGCCGCGATCTGGGCTTGGACGGGCTCCGTTGTGGCAAGGTATGCAACGGAGGAACGGACGGCTGCTCGAATGCTCTTGGTGATTGCCAACTCTTCGGCCGTGGGTTGCCGATCGTTGTCAGAGAAGCTTCATTCGATTTGTGCGGTGATCGCCAGGAGCTGGGCGTGGGCGGCCTCGACATGGTCATGGGAGGCCTCCATCAGGGCTAAGGCTGCCGCTGCGGAATGGACAACTGTTGTGCCACTCTCGCCAGTTGTTATCCCCGAGGCAGATGTTGCTGCCGCCACCTGAAAAGCAACAGCGGCCGTTTGGGCTGCCTTGGCCGCCCGATCACAGATTGCGGCCGCGCTCATGCACCTTGTTAGCACACGCATGTCGGCTGCGGCTGCGCTCTCGCCAGAGTGGGACACCGAAGTTGCCCTCACGACGCGGGTCCACGTCCCCATCTTTCACCGGCGACGGTTGAACAGTGAAATGATATTTGGGGAGCGAGCTGGTGTGCTTGACACGCCGGCTGTGGACTGTAGCCGACGCACCTTCTCGTGTAAGCCATAGGCGTACTGTACTCCGACGGTGCTCCAAGATATTTTGTACTGCATCTCTCATGGTTGGTGATAATAAACTGTGTGGGATCTACCTGATTTTTCATCTTGATTTGAATTACATAATGGGGTCACAACGACAATGGAGGGTGTTTGAATTGCTAGAACTTTTATCTGCAGTTAACATGCAACTATATGTGTGTCGTAAAAAAATTGGAATTATTCAGGGTTCGTTTGGACATTTTATACATTAACTTGGTTTTCTAGCCATTTCAGGTGCACAATTCAAAATTAAAGTACATGCACATGCTCCGGTGCACCAACATGGGTTGTAAAATTATATATGTGTCCATGGGTTTATGCTTATGTCCCATGCAAGAAATGGGGATGAATTTCGAACACCACGGCATCGTGGCTCTCCGGCAAACGTTGAGGTACTTGCTTTTGTAGTTCTAGTAAATCTAAAACCTGTCTGAAATTCATGAACCTTGGGATGCTATCATGGAATGGCATCAACATAGTGGGATAAAAAATATTGTCTCATTTGGGGCAGGTTATGGTATAAGCTTCTCACAAACTAGAGCTTCTCACAAGAAGCCTCATGGTTCCGTTAGGGAAACGTGTCACCTTTGTGGACAAAACAATATTCGTCGCCTCTTCTTGCTTTCAATTTTTTCCTGGTGTCAACATAGAACAATAGGAGTGTCGTGTTAAATTTTGGAAATTTTCGGGGATCGTTTGGACATTTTTATATGTTAACTGAGTTTTCTAGGCATTTATGTGCATAATTCAAAATTGAATTACATGCACATGCTCCAGGGCATAAATATGGGTTGAAAAATCAAATGTGTGTCCTTGGTTGCAAACTTAGGTCACATGCAAGAAACAAGAATGAATGTCAAACACCCTGACACTGTCGCTCGGCCGCTAACATTGACATACAAGGTTTTAAAATTCTAGTAAATCGGAAACTCATCTGAAATTCATGAAACTTGACATGATATCATGGAACGACATCGACATGCCGTGGTAAATATATTGTCCCATTTGGGGCAGGTTTGGGTATAAGCTTCGCGCAAACCAGAGATTCTCTCACAACAAGCCTGATGGTTTCGGTAGGGAACGTGCCACCTTGGGGGACGAAACGATATCTGTTGCCTCTTCTTACTTTGAAATTTTCT
The DNA here is from genome assembly GCF_002575655.3 of Aegilops tauschii subsp. strangulata. NCBI lineage: Eukaryota > Viridiplantae > Streptophyta > Magnoliopsida > Poales > Poaceae > Aegilops > Aegilops tauschii. The sequence continues at coordinate 113,416,098 of NC_053035.3, forward strand.
CCCGTGTCAACATAGAACAACAGGAGTGTTGTGTCAATTTTTGGGATTTTTCGGGGTTCGCTTGGACATTTTTATACATTAACTGAGTTTTCTATGTATTTATGTGCATAATTCAAATTTGAACTACATGCACATGCTCCAGTGCATATAAATGGGTTCAGAATTGAAATGTGTGTCCTTGGTTGCATGCTGAAGTCCCATGCAAGAAATGAGAATGAATGTCAAACACCTTGCCACCGTCGCTCGGCCGCTAACATTGAGATACATGGTTTTTAAATTCTAGTAAATCGAAAATGCGTCTGAAATTTATGAAACTTGACATGCTAGCATGGAACGACATCAACATGCCGTGGTAAAAATATTGTCCCATTTGGGGCAGGTTGGTGTATAAGATTCTCACAAACTAGAGCTTCTCACAACAAGCCTCATGGTTACGGTAGGGAACGTTTCACCTTTCTGGACGAAACGATATCCGTTGCCTCTTCTTGATTTTTTTCTAGTGTCAACATAGAACAACATGAGTGTTGTGTTAATTATAGGAATTTTTCGGGGTTCGTTTGGACATTTTTATACATTAACTGAGTTTTCTATGCATTTGTGTGCATAATTCAAATTTGAACTACATGCACATGCTCCAGTGCATGTAAATTGGTTGAAAAATCAAATCTGTGTCCTTGGGTGCATGCTTAGGTCCCATGCAAGAAATGGGAATGAATGTCAAACACCTTGCCACCGTCGCTTAGCCGCAAACATTGAGATACATGGTTTTTAAATTCAAGTAAATCCAAAACTCGTCTGAAGTTCATGAAACTTGACATGCTATCATGGAGCGGCATCAACATGCTATGGTAAAAAAGTTGTCCCATTTGGGGCAGGTTTGGGTATAAGCTTCTCGCAAACCAGAGCTTCTCACAACAAGCCTGATGGTTTCGGTAGGGAACGTGCCACCTTTGGGGACAAAAATATATCCGTTGCCTCTTCTTGCTTTCAAAATTTTTCTAGTGTCAACATAGAATGACAGGACTGTTGTGTTAATTTTTGGGATTTTTCAGGGTTCGCTTGGACATTTTTATACATTAACTTGGTTTTCTAGGCATTTTATGTGCATAATTCAAATTTGAACTACATGCACATGCTCTAGTGCAGAAAAATGGGTTGACATATCAAATGTGTGTCCTTGGGTGCATGCTTAGGTCCCATGCAAGAAATGAGAATGAATTTCAAACACCAGGGCACTGTTGATTGCCAAAAAAACATTGAGATACTTTCTTTTTAAATTCTAGTAAATCCAAAACTTGTCTGAAATTCATAACTTGGCATGCTATCATGGAAGGGCACCCGACATGCTGTGGTATTTTCCGTGTCCATTTTGAGAGAAGGCGCACTCGAATAATAGCCAACAAAGGCATTTTGAAACAAATAGCTGCCTCTTTAACATCTCAAATGTTTGTATAATTTAAATCGTGTGCGTTCTGTTAACCATCCACGTGACGCCATGTGTCTGACTTTTATTGGCTATAGGAGGACAACTGCTTGACTGAACGGGAGGTGTGCGAGCGCAGTCCGGTGCGCAGGATGACCGAGAGGCGTGCATGTTGTCCTCCAATGCGCAGGCTCACCGGGAAGCATGCGAGCTATACGCTGCGCAGGCTCACTCGGAAGCGAGCCCTTTGACTTCCATGGCGACCTGCCTTGCTTGCATCCTCTCCATTAATGGCACCCGAGCCGCAATTTAATACGGGAGGCCTTACTGTTCGCCTCCCATTCCCCTCCCTCCCGCAGACCTCCACCAACGCCATGGCGCAGAAGGATCATCTGCCACTATTCTTCAAGTTTGGTGAAGTCGACTTCGAGCCGGAGGAGATAGAAAATAAGGAGGAACGGGGCCTCATGGACATGGCCCTCAACGAGCTGGCCTCAGCGGTTGCTGCCCCCGCGCCCGTCCCAGCTCCCATCCCTGCGCCCGGGCCAGCGACCATCCCCGTAGCATTGACGGGCTGGTCGCCGAGCACTATCGCAGAGCTGGAAGCCACATGCGTCAGCGAGGTCTCCGTGGACCCACGCAAGCTCGTGTACATGCTAGCGCCAACGCCCATGCCCGCGCGCCCCCCTCCACCCACCACGGCGCCGGTCCCCATGCGTTTTCCTGCACCCACTGCTCCCGTGCCCGTGCGTGCACCCCCTCAGCGGCATGGGACACCGCCGTCGACCGCTACCTCGCAGCGCCGCCAGTTGCTGTCATCCCGCGCCCCGCCCATCGATCGCGCGATGACATGATGTTTGATTTCCAAGTGAAGAACATTCTGTGCTGCCTTGAAGACTTCAACAACGGCGTCCCGGAGGACGACAACGACAACGCCGATGCGGCACGCTGCCTCTGCGCTACCGGAAATAGTTTTTTTGGGTTTAATATTGTATCCCGATCATATGAATATAAATTCGCAGTGTGACTAAATGAAAGATATGGTTTGAACGAACTTGCGTTTTTCTCTCTTAATGTATGGACTTATCAAACGATTTTATTTTAAAAAGACGTCAATGGTTTTTAAATATAAAACACTCATCGCAAACGTTTTAGTTAGAACACCCGTATGCAAACCGACAGCTTCCCCAGGAAGCCAAGGGAAAATGTGCCGAGCAGGATTTGTGCAGCTCTTGATCGCAAATGTTTTAGATAGAACACCCGTACGCAAAGTGAGAGCTATGGTCTTCCCTAGTAAGTCAAGGGAAAATTTGCAGTGCAGGATTTGTGCATCTCTTCAACGCAAATAGTTCAGACTGAATATGGTATGCAAAGCCAAACTTCGACGCTAAGTCAAGAAAAAATGTGCCGAGCAGGATTTGTACATCACTTCAACGCAAATGGTTGTTTTGGATGACCCGTGTGCAACCACGTACAGACAATTTGGTAAGATTTGCATCTGTCATATTGGGTATATTTCCATTTGTCAAACTGGAAAGCTTGACATTTGTTGATCTAGTAACATTGCCATTTGTCAACCTTGTAACACTGTGATTTGTCAAAATATGCAGCTAAAAATCACTAGCACTATCTAATTTTTGCAACTAAAATTCAGTAATTAAGCATAGATTTCATTCATAGATTAAGCAGTCGTTCTTTATACAAACAGTTCAACTCGACAGCTGAACCGACCAAACTTTTCCCCAATTGTTGCCAACCAGGTACTGAAATAGCTAGTTCAACTATATATACTAGCTAATTTTAATTATGTTGTACAGTTTCACCACATCTATAGTTAGATGAACTGAAGAAAATATCCCCTAAATACTAATACTACAGAGGGGCTTTGTACTACTTCCGGCAGCCTCTCTTTTGCCAAGCGCGCTCAGTAAGAGGCTGAGGAAGAGGAGCCTACCGACGAGCTGGACAACTGCAATACGGTGCCTGCCGCTGCTGCACCTTCAGCGATGCTCACCTCGAACGCCCTCTGCCGCTCTAGACGACCACTCTCGAAGCGGTGGTTGTCCTCATAGATCTCCTTATTCCTCCCCTTTGTGGCGGTGTGTGTTGCAGCCACGGCGGCGGTAAGGCTCTTTGCGTGCTCGACGAGGCGCTCCCCCTCCTCCCGCAGGAACTCGATGTAGCACACAAGGTCGCTGACGCACATGTAGTCCTCCACCTCCGCCTCCCGCCTTCTGATGTCTACCACACAACCTTCTTCTTATAGACGTTGTTGGGCCTCCAATTGCAGAGGTTTGTAGGACAGTAGCAAATTTCCCTCAAGTGGATGACCTAAGGTTTATCAATCCGTGGGAGGCGTAGGATGAAGATGGTCTCTCTCAAGCAACCCTGTAACCAAATAACAAAGAGTCTCTTGTGTCCCCAACACACCCAATACGATGGTAAATTGTATAGGTGCACTAGTTCGGCGAAGAGATGGTGATACAAGAGCAATATGGATGGTAGATATAAGTTTTTGTAATCTGAATATATAAAAACAGCAAGTTAGCAAGCGATAAAAGTGAGCATAAACGGTATTGCAATGCTAGGAAACAAGGCCTAGGGTTCATACTTCCACTAGTGCAAGTTCTCTCAACAATAATAACATAATTGGATCATATAAACATCCCTAAACATGCAACAAAGAGTCACTCCAAAGTCACTAATAGCGGAGAACAAACAAAGAGATTATGGTAGGGTACGAAATCACCTCAAAGTTATTCTTTCGGATCGATCTATTCAAGAGTCAGTAGTAAAATAACACGAAGCTATTCTTTCCGTTCGATCTATCATAGAGTTCGTACTAGAATAACACCTTAAGACACAAATCAACCAAAACCCTAATGTCACCTAGATACTGCAATGTCACCTCAAGTATCTGTGGGTATGATTATACGATATGCATCACACAATCTCAGATTCATCTATTCAACCAACACAAAAAACTTCAAAGAATGCCCCAAAGTTTCTACCGGAGAGTCAAGACGAAAACATGTGCCAACCCCTATGCATAAGTTCAACTGAACCCGCAAGTTGATCACCAAAACATACATCAAGTGAATCACGTGATATCCCATCGTCACCATAGATAAGCACATGCAAGACATACATCAAGTGTTCTCAAATCCTTAGAGACTCAATCTGATAAGATAACTTCAAAGGGAAAACTCAATCCATTACAAGAGAGTAGAGGGGGAGAAACATCATAAGATCCAACTATAATAGCAAAGCTCGCGATACATCAAGATCATACCACCTCAAGAACATGAGAGAGAGAGAGAGAGAGATCAAACACATAGCTACTGGTACATACCCTCAGCCCCGAGGGTGAACTACTCCCTCCTCGTCATGGAGAGCGCCGGGATGATGAAGATGGCCACCGGTGAGGGTTCCCCCCTCCGACAGGGTGCCGGAACGGGTGTAGATTAGTTTTCGGTGGCTATAGAGGCTTGCGGCGGCGGGACTCCCGATCTAGGTTATGTTCTGGGGGTTTCTGTATATATAAGAGTTTTTGGCGTCGAGAACAAGTCAGGGGGGGTCTCTGAGGCGGCCACGAGGTAGGGGGCGCACCCAGGGGTAGGGCCCGCCCCCCACCCTCGTGGGTGCCTCGGGACTCTTCTGGCCCATCTCCGATACTCCGTGGGCTTCTTCTGGTCCAAAAATAATCTCCGTGAAATTTCAGGTCAATTGGACTCTGTTTGGTTTTCCTTTTCTGCGATACTCAAAAACAAGGGAAAAAACAGAAACTGGCATTGGGCTCTAGGTTAATAGGTTAGTCCCAAAAATCGTATAAAATAGCATATAGCATATAAAACATCCTAGATGGATAATATAATAGCATGGAACAATAAAAAATTATAGATACGTTGGAGTCGTATCACCTTCGGGCGATGGCGGCGGAGCGGGTGATGACCCCGGTGGTCGACGGTGCGCTGGCGGCCACGGCAGCCGATGATGGGGTGGCGGCCACGACCACCACCTCCTACCTTTGGGCCGTGGCAGCAGAGCGGGTGATGGCCATGGTGGCCGGTGATACGTCTCCAACGTATCTATAATTTTTTATTGTTCCATGCTATTATATTATCTATTTGGATGTTTTATATGCTATAAGATGCTATTTTATATTATTTTTGGGACTAACTTATTAACCTAGAGCCCGGTGCCGGTTTCTTTTTTCCCCTTGTTTTTGAGCTTCGTAGAAAAGGAATACCAAAAGGAAATAAAACTCCAGGATGATTTTTCTTGGACCAGAAGACACCCTGGGGACTTGGAGTGCAAGTCAGAAGAGCTGCGAGGCGGCGGCAAGGGTGGAGGGCGCGCCCTAGGGGGGCGCCCCTACCTTTCCACCCCCTCGGGACTACTCTGACCTAACCCTTGGCCCTATATATTCACATATATTCCCAAACCACCAGAAATATCATCTAAAACACTTATCCACCGCCGCAACCTTCTATTCCCGTGAGATCCCATCTTGGGGCCTTTTCCGGCATCCTGCCGGAGGGGGATTCGATCACGGAGGGCATCTACATCAACTCTATTGCCCTTCCAATGAAGCATGAGTAGTTTACCACAGACCTTTCTCTCTCTCTCTCTTTGATTCCCAATACCATGTTCTCCTTGATGTTCTTGGAGATCTATCCGATGTAATCTTCTTTTGCAGTGTGTTTGTCGAGATCCGATGAATTGTGGATTTATGATCAGCTTATCTACGAATATTATTTGAATCTTCTTTGAATTCTTATATGCATGATTTGGTATCTTTGTATTTTTTGAATTATCGGTTTGGTTTGGCCAACTAGATTGGTTTTTCTTGCAATGGGAGAGGTGCTTAGCTTTGGGTTCAATCTTGCGTGATTTCACCCATTGACAAAGTAGGAGTAGCGAGACATGTATTGAATTGTTGCCTTCGAGGATAAAAACATGGGGTTCATATCATATTGCATGAGTTTATTTCTCTACATCATGTCATCTTACTTAAGGCATTACTCCGTTCTTTATGAACTTAATACTCTAGATGCATGTTGGATAGCGGTCGATGTGTGGAGTAATAGTAGTAGATGCAGGCAGGAGTCGGTCTACTTGACACGGATGTGATGCCTATATTACATAATCATTGCCTTGGATATCGTCATAACTTTGCGCTTTTCTATCAATTGCTCGATAGTAATTTGTTCACCCACCGTATTATTTTCCTTCATGAGAGAAGCCTCTAGTGAAACCTGTGGCCCCCGGGTCTCTTTTCCATCATATTAGTTTCCGATCTACTATTTTGCAATCTGTATTTTTAGAAAACCAAAAAACCCAAAAATATTTTATCTTTTGTTTAGTTTTATTTGTCTCTGCTCACCTTTGCAAGTGATCGTGAAGGGATTGACAACCCCTTTCTCGTGTTGGGTGCAAGTGTTTGATTGTTTGTGCAGGCGCATCGATTGGGGACTTGCGCGTTTCTCCTACTGGATTGATACCTTGGTTCTTAACTGAGGGAAGTACTTATCTCTATTGTGCTGCATCACCCTTTCCTCTTCAACGGAAAAACCAAGATGATAGTTGTTTTGATCTTGCTGAAACACAAACACTAACTAAAACACAAACACTAACTAAAACACAAAAACACATCTAACCAGATATTCTTTTGCGGTGTGTCTGGAAAACACTAAAACACAAACATCACCCTTTAAAGAAAAACGCTTGTTGGGAGACAACCCAATATATTTCCTTTCTGTTTTTGAATAAATAATTCATCTAGCCTCTGGTTAGATGTGTTTTTGTGTTTTAAATACCTTTGGGATGGCTTACGGTGATAGTTGTTTTGATCTTGCTGAAAAACAGAAACTTTTGCGCCCAGAAAAATAATTCTCATTTTTTACAGAAGCGTGCTTTTGATCTGATTCTTTTTGCACAAGATTTGTACACAAATTTCACAGGCATCCCCTCTTTTGTCTTCGTCTATCGGTAAATTTACTTGAGGCTATATTTTTATTCACCACATGATATGTGTTTTGCTTGGAGCGTCTTCTATGACATGAGTCTTTACTTTTTAGTTTGCCACAATCATCCTTGCTGTACACACCTATTTAGAGTGACACGCATGAATCATGATTTATTAGATTACTCTATGTGCTTCACTTATATCTTTTGAGCTAGGCAATTTTGCTCTAGTGCTTCACTTATATCTTTTTAGAGCACGGTGGTGGCTTTACTTTGTAGAAATTATTGAACTCTCATGCTTCACTTATATTATTTTGAGAGTCTCTCTAAACAGCATGGTAATTTGCCTTGGTTATGAATTTAGTCCTAATATGATAGGCATCCAAGAGGGATATAATAAAAACTTTCATATAAAGTGCATTGAATACTATGAGAAGTTTGATTCTTTATGATTGTTTTGAGATATAAAGATGGTGATATTAGAGTTATGCTAGTGAGTAATTGTGAATTGGAGAGATACTTGTGTTAAAGTTTGTGATTCCCGTAGCATGCACGTATGGTGAACTTTATTTATTGATTGTCTTCCTTATGAGTGGCGGTCAGGGGTGAGCGATGGTCTTTTCCTACCAATCTATTGAGTTAATTGCAAGGAAGTACCACACTTAGGGCAGTTGTAACAGATCAGTACCACTATTCAGATTTTTTGCAAGTCAGTACCACGTTTGAGGATAATCATTGCAAAACGGGCTAAGTGTCGTATTGACGCTGTATCTGACCACGCGGCCCCACCTGTCAGGTGACACGTGGCATATAGTTTTTGCAGATAAGACCCCCGCATTGCACTTAATCACGCAAATGCCCCCGCAAAGTTAAAAAAGAAAATTGCGCGCGGTGGGGATTCGAACCCACACCCTCCCGGTTACGACGGAGAGGCCCTGCCACTACGCTAGCTCATATTGTCTGTTGTAATATTATAGTACGTTCATATATTATTTGAACGTTAAATAAATAAAACAAATGGAAAAAACTCACGTTCGATCTGATTCGAACCTGCGCCTGTGAGTGAAAGAAAGAGCGCGCCAGCCACTACACTAGAGAGATACCCGCGTCAGACCAGTGGCATTCCTACATTTATCTAGTTTGCACACGTCCTGGGCTTTTCTCAATTTTTATTATGTTTTTTGTTTCGCATTTCTTTTTAATATAGGCTTAGTATGCCCGCGTCAGACTATGGTTTATTATTATATTTTTTGTAAATACAAACTAAACATTATTATATAAATACACACTGAACATTCTTGTATAATGTATGATGAACAATTTTGTTATACACACTGAACATAAATATACGATGAACTTTTTAAAAAATGCATAAATTCCTTTTTTGTATGTGTTTTTTTGTTTCTGATTGCTTTTATCTTTTTCAGATCTTTGGTATTCTTCGGATTTTCATGTTTTCAATTTTTTTTTACAGTTTTATATAGGTTTAGTATGCAAAAAAGGTTGTAAATGCACACTGAACATTATTCTATAAAAATACATTGAACATTATTGTATTATACGATGAACAATTTTGTTATATACATTGAACATTTTTTTAATATACAATGTACTTTTTGAAATTTATAAATTACATTTTTTATACAATGTAATTATTTATCAATATACGATACACACACTATGTACGACGCGTGCTATTTATCTTTTTTGTTACCGTATATGAAAAAGAGAACAAAACACAGTATAAAATATTTATGCGTGCTACGTAAACAGAGGAACACTGGCCGCGCAGCGGTAGTGAGCGCCCTCGTCGCGCGTTCGAATCCCGGCTGAGGCCCTCTCTGCGATCGCTGCTTTTTTTGTTCGTTTTATTTATTTAATCGTCTAATATTATAAGCGCTTAGTATCCTAACTGAGCAACTTACTGGGCCTAGCGTAGTGGCAGGGCCCTCCGTCGAAACCTGGAGGACGCGGGTTCGAATCCTCACCGCCCGCAATTTCCTTTTTTAACTTCGTGGGGTCATTTGCGTGATTAAGTGCAATGCGGGGGGTCTTATCTGCAAAAACAATATGCCACCTGTCACCTGACAGGTGGGGCCGCATGGTCAGTTACAGCGTCAATATGACGCTTAGCCCGTTTTGCAACGATTAGCCTCAAATGTGGTACTAACTTGCAAAAAATCTGAATAGTGGTACTAATCTGTTACAACTACCCCAAGTGTGGTACTTCCTTGCAATTAACTCCAATCTATCCCCCCTAGGATCATGCACGTAGTATTTTGTTTCGATGACTAATAGATTTTTGCAATAAGTATGTGATTTCTTTATGACTATTATTGAGTCCATGTATTATACGCACTCTCACCCTTCCACCATTGCTAGCCTCTCTAGCACCGCGCAACTTTCGCTGGTGCCATACACCCACCTATTACCTTCCTCAAAACAGCCACCATACCTACCTATTATGGCATTTCCATAGCCATTCCGAGATATATTGCCATGCAACTTCCACCGTTCCGTTTATTATGACACATACCATCATTGTCATATTGCTTTGCATGATCATGTAGTTGGCATCGTATTTGTGGCAAGGCCACCTTTCATATTTTTTATACATGTCACTCTTGAGTCATTGCACATCCCGGTACACCACCGGAGGCATTCATATAGAGTCATATTTTGTTCTAAGTATAGAGTTGTAATTTTTGAGTTGTAAGTAAATAAAAGTGTGATGATCTTCATTATTAGAGCATTGCCCCATGTGAGAAAAATAAAATAAAAGAGGCCAAAGAAGCCAACAAAAAAAGAGGCCAAAGAAGCCAAAAAATGAGAGAAAAGAGAGAAGGGGCAATGTTACTATCCTTTTTACACACTTGTGCTTCAAAGTAGCACCATGATCTTCATGATAGAGATTCTCCTATGTTGTCACTTTCATATACTAGTGGGAAATTTTCATTATAGAACTTGGCTTGTATATTCCAACGTTGGGCTTCCTCAAATTGCCCTAGGTCTTTGTGAGCAAGCAAGTTGGATGCACACCCACTTAGTTTTGTTTTTGAGCTTTCATAAACTTATAACTCTAGTGAATCCGTTGCATGGCAATCCCTACTCACTCACATTGATATCTATTGATGGGAATCTCCATATCCCGTTGATACGCCTAGTTGATGTGAGACTATCTCCTTCTTTTTTGTCTTCTTCAGAACCACCATATTCTATTCCACCTATAGTGCTATGCCCATGGCTCATGCTCATGTATTGCGTGAAAGTTGAAAAGGTTTGAGAACATCAAAAGTATGAAAGAATTGCTTGGCTTGTCATCGGGTTGTGCATAATTTGAATACATTGTGTGATGAAGATGGAGCATATCCAGACTAAATGATTTTGTAGGGATAGCTTTCTTTGGCCATGTTATTTTGAGAAGACATAACTGCTTTGTTAGTATGCTTGAAGTATTACTGTTTTTATGTAAATATTAAACTTTTGTTTTGAATCTTATGGATCTGAACATTCATGCCACAATAAAGAAAATTACATGGATAAATATGTTAGGTAGCATTCCACATAAAAAATTCTGTTTTTATCATTTACCTACTCAAAGACGAGCAGGAATTAAGCTTGGGGATGCTTGATACGTCTCCAACGTATCTATAATTTTTGATTGTTCCATGCTATTATATTATCCCTTTTGGATGTTTTATATGCATTAATATGCTATTTCATATTAATTTTGGGACTAACTTATTAACCTAGGGCCCAGTGCCAGTTTCTATTTTTTCCTTGTTTTTGAGCTTCGCAGAAAAGGAATACAAAACGGAGTCCAAACGGAATAAAACTTCACGATGATTTTTCTTGGACCAGAAGACACCCAGGGGACTTGGACTCCAAGTCAGAAGAGCCGCGAGGCGGCGGCAAGGGTGGAGGGCGCGCCCCCCTACCTTGCCACCTCCTCGGGACTCCTCTGACCCTTCCCTTGGCCCTATATATATTCACATATATTCCCAAACCACCAGAAGTATCCACGAAAATGCGTTTCCACCGCTGCAGCCTTCTGTTCCCATGAGATCCCATCTTGGGGCCTTTTCCGGCATCCTGCCGAAGGGGGATTCAATTATGGAGGGCATCTACATCAACTCTATTGCCCTTCCGATGAAGCGTGAGTAGTTTACCATAGACCTACGGGTCCATAGCTTGTAGCTAGATGGCTTCTTCTCTCTCTTTGATTCTCAATACCATGTTCTTCTTGATGTTCTTGGAGATCTATCCGATGTAATCTTCTTTTGTGGTGTGTTTGTCAAGATCCGATGAATTGTAGATTTATGATTAGCTTATTTATGAATATTATTTGAATCATCTTTGAATTCTTATATGCATGATTTGGTATCTTTGGATTTCTCTTTGAATTATCAGTTTGGTTTGGCCAACTAGATAGGTTTTTCTTGCAATGGGAGAGGTGCTTAGCTTTGGGTTCAATCTTGCGTGATTTCACCCAGTGACAAAGTAGGGGTAGCGAGACACGTATTGAATTGTTGCCATCGAGGATAAAAAGATGGGGTTTATATCATATTGCATGAGTTTATTCCTCTACATCATGCCATCTTACTTAAGGAGTTACTCCATTCTATATGAACTTAATACTCTAGATGCATGCTGGATAGTGGTCGATGTGTGGAGTAATAGTAGTAGATGCAGGCAGGAGTCGGTCTACTTGACACGAACGTGATGCCTGTATTACATAATCATTGCCTTGGATATCATCATAACTTTGCGCTTTTCTATCAATTGCTCGACAGTAATTTGTTCACCCACAGTGTTATTTGCCTTCATGAGAGAAGCCTCTAGTGAAACCTATGGCCACCGGGTTTATTTTCCATCATATTAGTTTCTGATCTACTATTTTGCAATCTTTATTTTAGATTTATAAAAAACCCAAAAATATTTTATCTTTTGTTTAGTTTTATTTATCTCTATGAGATCTCACCTTTGCAAGTGACCGTGAAGGGATTGACAACCACTGGTACAACGATGTGCTATACAAATTGGTTTTAACCCCTTTCCGCGACGGCGTTTGGAACCGCCGCCAAGTGAGTGTGGGCGATAGGGGGACATTCCCACACGACCCAGAAACCGTCGGGGATAGGCCCTCCTAGCTCACTAGCTTGGGCAAAATGAGCTCGTGTGCGATCTGGCGGGGCATCGAAACCCAATTGTTTCCGTTCGTATGTACATCCCACACGGTGAACCCAGAAAATCATTTCCGTTCGTATGTATATCACACACAGTTCTTTGTGTGGAAACGTTTGTGCAAGGTGGCCTAACGCAAACAGTTCGTTGCCGGAAGCCGTGTGTGATTGTTAGTTGATCGAACACGCCTACTTTCTAGAAACCGTGCGGGTTGTTTGTGTTCATCGCCCACGGTGCTGTCTGAGTAACCGTCTGCAATAGAAAACCCCAATAAGCAGGGTAATTAGCCTATTATTGATAATCGATGTACTAATCAAATTGATATTTCTTATAAAACACACCAGATATTTCATATCCGTATAATAGCAACCAGGATTTCATAATCGAATTACATCAGATAGCTTCAGCACTCAGTTACGCCATTACACAACAGCACCAAGTTTCACATGCAACATCAAAAACCTCTGGAATGTAGCATCATACACAGTAAATGGACAGATGAATCTCATCTGGGAAACTGCCGAAGCGGAAGGCAAATATTGAGCCTTCAGTGAATGTCCTTGCAACTTTAGGCCAGTGGCTATGGATAATTGCCCGCCCAACCTTCGTCCTCTCCAGCAAGACTTCAATATTGTACCGTGGGTGTTGAATGAATACCTTCCTCACCTTTTGACCATGCATGTGGTTTGAGAGGTAATCATCGGTGAACTGCTTTGAAAAGTATTGAAAACAAAGATATGCATAAATTGCTGTTATAAATTTTGAAATGGCGCAAGGGGTAAAAACAAGGTAAAAGAGTTAGTACCATCCTATAGTTGACTGATCTCTTCTTCATTGTGCAAACAAAGATCTTGCTGTTATTCGTCGCAAGTTTCTTCATCCTAACAATCTTTCTGAGTTTCTTGACTTGACTAATATTCATGGACATCTCATTTCCCCATATGCAAAATGGGTCGAATAGTGGGTCTAAGCCTCTGACAGCAGGACCTACATGTGCAAGACTAAATTGTAAGAAACCTAAATATTAGAATGATTCCTGCAACTGCACAATAATGTGCTATTAGGCAAAGGACCATGCTTGAACAAACCTCGATGGTAAACCGCAGTGTCTCCCATTGTTTCCCTGCAACACACATAGGGAAGATCTTGATCAGGTTAACTGAGAGTTGCCATACTATCAGTAGAATATGTATTGAGTACAGCCAAATTCGATTGGTGTCACATGCATAACAATACAAAATTGTACCCACAACAAATGAAAATCAAATTGCAGAACTAAACCAAATAGTTAAATAGACAGCAGACCAAATGAACCAAAATAGTTAACTGAGCACGACATTGCAGAATAGAAACATGTACTAGAAGATAAGATAGTTAACAAAACAAAGAATACTTGAGAACAGTACTACGAAATGTAGCAATTGTTGGACCAAAGTGTTAACTTAACATTACATTTCAGAGGACCAAACTGTTAACTGAACATCAGATTGCATATTAACATCACAGAGGACAAATCACTAGAAGGCACTACCGGTGGCCTCGAGAAAACAGCACGGACTGTATTTTAAAGTAGACAACTGCGTGCCGGTGTTGATGGTGGCCTTGAAGACGAGGTGCTCCTCCAAGATCTGGCGGTCGGCACACATGGTAGCCATAGAGACCTCGTGCGCGCGTGCAGCCGCATGCTACTAAGCTCCACATTATACTGCGTGCAAAATGGTTGTGGGCGGCGTTTAGTTGGAGGAGGGGGACAGTGGTTTCGGCGGAAGGTGTAGCGCCATCGGTCGGGGCATGTGGGACGGGAAAGGAGGAGGATGGTGTGGATGGGGTGTGGATTACCTGACCATATCGACGAGGCCGCGCAGCAAGAAGAAGGGTCGGCGGCGAGGAGGCCACACAGCAAGAATAAGGGTCGCCCCCGAGGAGGCGGCATTGCAAGAAGAAGGGTCGCCGGCGAGGAGGCGGCACTGCAAGAAGAAGGGTGGCCGGCGAGGAGGCGGCGCTGCAAGAAGAAGGGTCGCCGGCGAGGAGGATGAGCTGCCAGTAAGCAGCAGTGAAGGTTTGAACTTGGAAAGCAAGTAGGAACAGTGGAAATGTGGCTTTTGGTGGGGGGAGGGGGCAAGGAGATAGATATTTCCGCGGTGGCAAAAAAATTTCGTTCGGTGCCGCGAGAAACTAGCGCGCAAGTGTGGTTCAAGCGGGGGCGGTGGACTGTAGACGACGAAGCTTCCTGCGTAAGCCAGACAAGACGGTGCGCCAAGATATTTTATATCGGATCCCACATGATTCTTTCTAGTAAAATTTTTGTGGTATACCTAATTTTTTCATTATGTTTTGAAAGATAAAATGGTGTTACGGAGGGAAAGGATGGTGTTTGAATTGCTAGAACATTTACGTACAGTGAACATGCAACTAGTACATGAGTGTTGTGTTTAAATTTGGAATTATTCCGGGTTCGTTTGGCATTTTTATGCATTAATTGAGTTTCTAGGCATTTAATCTGCATAATTCAAATTTGAACTACAAGCACATGCTCCAGTGCACCAAAGTTTGTTGAAAAAACACATGTGTGTCTTTGGGTGAATTTATAGGTCCCATCCAAGAAATGGGAATGAAATTCAAACATCTGGGCGTCATGGCTTGGCCGGAAAGATTGAGAAACTTGGTTTTTTAATTCCTGTAAATCCAAAACACGCCTGAAAATCATGAAACTTGGCATGGTGTCATGACATGGCACCAACATGCTGCGGTAATGTTTTTGGCCGAATTGGGACATGCTTTGGTGTAAGCTTTTTGCAAACCGGAGCTTCCCTCAAGAAGGCTCGCGGTTCCGAAAGGGAACATGCCACCTCCGTGTGTGAAACGACATACGTACACTGCCTTCTCCCGCCTTAATTTTTTTACACAAGAAGATTAGACCAAATAGAAGTATCGTTCTAAATTTTGGAATTATTCCGGGTTCGTTTGTCGTTTTTATACATTAATTGAGTTTCTGGGCATTTAGTGTGCATAATTCAAATTCGAACTACAAGCACATGCTCCAGTGCACCAAAGTTGGTTGAAAAATCACATGTGTGTCCTTGGGTGAATTTCTAGGTCCCATGCAAGAAATGGGAATGAAATTCAAACATTTGGGAATCGTGGCTCGGCCGGAAAGATTGAGAAACTTGGTTTTTTAATTCTTGTAAATCCAAAACACGCCTGAAAAATCATGAAACTTGGCATGGTGTCAGGACATGGCACCAACATGCTGTGGTAAAGTTTTTGGACGAAATGGGACAAGCTTTGGTTCAAGCTTCTTGCAAACCGGAGCTTCCCTCAAGAAGGCTCGTGGTTCCAAGAGGGAACTTGTCACCTCCGTGTGCGAAACGACATACGTACACTGCCTTCTCCCGCCTTAATTTTTTTACACAGGCATATTAGACCAAATAGAAGTACCGTGCTAAATTTTGGAATTATTCCGGGTTCGTTTGGCCTTTTTTATACATTAATTGAGTTTCTGGGCATTTAATGTGCATAATTCAAATTTGAACTCCAATCACATGCTCCAGTGCACCAAAGTTGGTTGAAAAATCACATGTGTGTCCTTGGGGTGAATTTCTAGGTCCCATGCAAGAAATGAGAATGAAATTCAAACATCTGGGCGTCGTGGCTGGGCCGTAAAGATTGAGAAACTTGGTTTTTTAATTCCTATAAATCCAAAACATGCCTGAAAATCATGAAACTTGGCACGGTGTCATGACATGGCACCAACATGTTGCGGTAATTTTTTTGGCCGAATTGGGACAAGCTTTGGTGTAAGCTTCTTGCAAACCGGAGCTTCCCTCAAGAAGTCTCGTGGTTCCGAGAGGGAACGTGTCACCTCCGTGTGCGAAACGACATACGTACACTGCCTTCTCCCGCCTTAATCTTTTTTACACAGGCATATTAGACCAAATAGAAGTATCGTGCTAAAATTTGGAATTATTCCGGGTTCGTTTTGCCTTTTTTATACATTAATTGAGTTTCTGGGCATTTAATGTGCATAATTCAAATTCGAACTACAAGCACATGCTCCAGTGCACCAAAGTTGGTTGAAAATCACATGTGTGTCCTTGGGTGAATTTCTAGGTCCCATGCAAGAAATGGGAATGAAATTCAAACATCTGGGCGTCGTGGCTCGGCCGGAAAGATTGAGAAACTTGGTTTTTTAATTCCTGTAAATCCAAAACACACCTAAAAATCATGAAACTTGGCATGGTGTCATGACATGGCACCAACATGATGTGGTAATTTTTCTGTCCGATTTGCGAAGGCGCACATATTAACAATCAACAAAGTCATTTTGGAACAAGTGCTGTCACGTTACAAATCGGAAACACAAGTATTATTGAAACCGTGGGCGTTCTACTGAATAATTACGTGCCGCCACACATCCCCTTTTTTATTGGCTTAGAGGTGTCGTGCGGGGTAGCTATTTGAGTATGGGAGGCGTGCGATCAGACCCCTGCGCGTGCTCATCGGGAGGAGAGCCATTTGACCTCTACCCGCCGCGCACCTCCCTCCCAACGTCTCCATTAATGGTGCCCGAGCCCCTGTTCTATGGCGTGGCTATATGTCTCACTGGACTGAGATTTAAGAGAGAAAAATGGAAATCTGAAAATAAAGTTTTGCACGGATCTTGATTTAAGATCCAACGGACCTATATAGCATCGACTGTGACTTATAGCAAGGATGATGAATAAATGGACGATGACAGTGGATAATAATTGTCTTACATATTTAGGAACATAATTAAAAAAAGCCACATGCGGCAACGCCCGAAATACAGAAGGGCAAAAGAAGAAGGAAGACAACGATCTGGCTCGTTGATCTCTACTTTCTTGATGCTTTGCTGCAGCCCGCGGGAACTAGTCTCCGTGGCGAGCGACGATGACCTCTTACTTGTCCTCAAGATGCTGCTTGAGAGCATCCACGGATTCCTCCACCAGCCTTCTGCGCTCGACGCGCAGCATGGCATTCTCGTCCATAAGTTTCTCGACGATGACGCCAGCCCTCTTCAACAAGGCAGTGGTCTCCTCCTGCTGCCCCGCACTTCCGACGATCTTCGCCCTCAGCAGGTCGCGCTCGGCCAGGAGCTTCGCATTGCTCTCATTTAGTTGTCGGATGATGCCGGTAGCCTGTTCAAAAGAGGCTTTCATTTCATCCCGCAACCTCGCCCAGCCGGAGATCTGATCCATCTGGCTATGTACGATCACATGCATGCACTTGTAGGAGTCATCCCCTGCCCGCGAGGCATTTTCCCAGGCCGTCGCAGCGCAGGAGGACATCTCTGCAGCATTCGCGGCGCGGCGTGACATCTCTTCTGCTTCTGCGGCACGGCCGGACCAGTCTGCTGCATCGACGGCGCGGCGGGACCTCCGTGCTGCTTCAGCGGCGCGGCGGGACCTCTATGCTGCTACGGTCGCGCAGCGGGACATGCTGGCTGTGTTCGCGGCGAGGCGGGACATCTCTTGTGCTTCCGCTTCCATGCTCGCATCTCCCTGGTGGCAATCTCTCGACCCAGAACTCACGCTGGCCATGGCAGACGCAAGGGAACTATGATGAATGACTTGTTTTATTTTTGTGGATGAGGAGTTGAGGAGGAATGTGCAGTCATCTTGGAGTAGTAGTATTTATAACCGAGTACTAATGCGCTCCTAAGTGGGAAACCGTTTAGGTTTTGATCGGTGTGAACAGGTTTGCAATTTGGAATGTGACGGGATGCAGGCTCAAAATTTATTGACGGTTATAAGTGCGTCACTATTCCCGGAAGGCGTAACGTGGGCACGCCTTCTCGGCCGCGTACGTGGAGTTTGCACCATAGGGTGCACCGTGATGACCCACAAGTGTAGGGGATCTATCGTAGTCCTTTCAATAAGTAAGAGTGTCGAAACCAACAAGGAGCAGAAGGAAATGATAAGCGGTTTTCAGCAAGGTATTCTCTGCAAGCACTGAAATTATGGGTTGCAGATAGTTTTGTGATAAGATAAATTGTAAAGGGTAACAAGTAACAAGTGTAAATAAAGTGCACCAAGGTGGCCCGATCCTTTTTGTAACAAAGGACAAGCCTGGACAAACTCTTATATAGAGAAAAGCGCTCCCCAGGACACATGGGAATTATCGTCAAGCTAGTTTTCATCACGTTCATATGATTCACGTTCGGTACTTTGATGATTTGATATGTGGGTGGACCGGTGCTTGGGTGCTGTCCTTACTTGGACAAACATCCCACTTATGATTAACTCCTATTGCAAGCATCCGCAACTACAAAAGTAGTATTAAGGTAAACCTAACCATAGCATGAAACATATGGATCCAAATCAGCCCCTTACGAAGCAACGCATAAACTAGGGTTTAAGCTTCTGTCACTCTAGCAACCCATCATCTACTTATTACTTCCCAATGCCTTCCTCTAGGCCCAAACAATGGTGAAGTGTCGTGTAGTTGACGTTCACATGACCCCACTAGAGGAGAGACAACATACATCTCATCAAAATATTGAACGAATACCAAATTCACATGACTACTAATAGCAAGACTTCTCCCATGTCCTCAGGAACAAACGTAACTACTCACAAAGCATATTCATGTTCATAATCAGAGGGGTATTAATATGCATATAGGATCTGACCATATGATCTTCCACCAAATAAACCAACTAGCATCAACTACAAAGATTAATCAACACTACTAGCAATCCACAGGTACCAATCCCAGGCTATGAGACAAAGATTGGATACAAGAGATAAACTAGGGTTTGAGAGGAGATGGTGCTGGTGAAGATATTGATGAAGATGGATCCCCTACCGATGAGAGGATCGTTGGTGATGACGATGGCGATGATTTCCCCCTCCCGGAGGGAAGTGTCCCCGGCAGAACAGCTCCGCCAGAGCCCTAGATTGGTTCCGCCAAGGTTCTGCCTCGTGGCAGTGGAGTCTCGTCCCGAAAGCTTGCTTATGATTCGTTCTCGGACGAAAGACTTCATATAGCAGAAGATGGGCACCGGAGGGCCACCGGGGGCCCACAAGGCAGGGGGCGCGCCCAGGGGGGTAGGGCGCGCCCCCACCCTCGTGGCCAGGGTGTGGGCCCCCTCTGGTAATTTCTTCGCTCAGTATTTTTTATTATTTCCAAAAATAACTTCCGTGGAGTTTCAGGACTTTTGGAGTTGTGCAGAATAGGTCTCTAATATTTGCTCCTTTTCTAGCCCAGAATTCCAGCTGCCGGCATTCTCCCTCTTTATGTAAACCTTGTAAAATAAGAGAGAATAGGCATAAGTATTGTGACATAATGTGTAATAACAACCCATAATGCAATAAATATCGATATAAAAGCATGATGCAAAATGGACGTATCAACTCCCCCAAGCTTAGACCTCGCTTGTCCTCAAGCGGAAGCCGATAACGATAAATATGTCCACATGTTTAGAGATAGAGATGTCGATAAAATAAAATACGGACATGAGGGCACCATGATCATTCTTATAATAGCAACATATATGGATATTGTCATATTATTTCTTATGATAAAGTAACAATCTATCCACAATGTCAAGTGTGAATTAGAAACTTCATTGAGAACTAACAAACTATAATCTCAGTCATTGAAGCAATTGCAATTTATCATAACATCAGAAAGAGTCAATATAAGAGCTTTTCAGCAAGTCCACATACTCAACTATCATTTAGTCTTTCACAATTGCTAACACTCATGCAATACTTGTGGTTACGGAGTTTTAATCGGACACAGAGAAAGATAGGGGCTTATAGTTTCACCTCCCAACCTTTTACCTCAAGGGTAATGTCAACAATAATAGTTCATGCTAACTTACATCCAATTAGATATATATATATATTCAGGATCTTTCCAACAAAATGTGCTTGTCAAAGGATAAAATGTAAAAAGGAAAGGTGAAGATCACCATGACTCTTGCATAAGGTAGAAGATAAAAGTAAAAGATAGGCCCTTCGCAGAGGGAAGCAGAGGTTTTCATGCGCTTTCAGGGTTGGATGGACAAAATCTTAATGCGAAAGAACGTCACTTTATATTGCCACTTGTGATATGGACCTTTATTATGCAGTTCGTCGCTTTTATTTCTTCCACATCACAAGATCGTATAAAGCTTATTTTCTCCCACACTAATAAGTCATACATATTTAGAGAGAAATTTTTATTGCTTGCACCGATGACAACTTACTTGAAGGATATTACTTAATCCATAGTTAGATATGGTGGACTCTCATGGCAAAACTGGTTTTAAGGGTATTTGGAAACACAAGTAGTAATTATACTTGGTGCAAAGAATTGGCTAGCATGAGGGAGAAAGGCAAACTCAACATGTTGGATGATCCATGACAATATACTTTATCTCACATATAAGAAGACATGACCCATTACGTTGTCTTCCTTGTCCAACATCAACTCTTTAGCATGTCATATTTTAATGAGTGCTCACAATCAGAAAAGATGTCCAAGATAGTATATTTATATGTGAAACCTCTCTTTCTTTATTACTTCCTATTAATTGCAACGATAACCAAAACTATGTTTGTCAACTCTCAACAACTTTTAATCATCATACTCTTTATATGTGAAGTCATTACTCTCCATAAGATCAATATGATCTCTTTGTTACTTTTTATTCTTTTATTCCCTCAAGATCATAGCAAGATAATCAAGCCCTTGACTCAACACTAATATTTATTATATATAGCTCACGGACTCGATTACATAGAAAGATCATAAAGCAAAAGTCACAACTAGATCATACTAAAACTTTATTCTACTAGATCAAGATATTACTAAAAGGATCGAACTAAGAAAAACGGTAAAGATAGGAGTGTGATGGTGATACGATACCGGGGCACCTCCCCCAAGCTTGGCGGTTGCCAAGGGGAGTGCCCATACCCATGTGATTATATCTCTTTTGCTGGTGAAGAGGATGGTGGTGATGATGACAATTGTGCTTTCAGCTTCTTCATGCTGTAATTGAGAAGAGCAATTTCCTCCTTTAAATGATCGACCTCCGACTCGAGCTTCAAGATCTTGTCGCATAAATCTCCTTTGCTTTTCTGCCGAATATGAGAAGGAATAGATCGGTTGTTAGACAGTTTAGCCCTCCTAGGGAGACTAGACTTCTTAAAATTCACGTGCATATCCCAAGGTTGAGGTAGAGGGACATCTTCCTCCTCCGAACTTGAATCTTTGATCTTCATCAAATGAGCATCATCCTCCTCATCCGTAATTCGACCACAAGGAGATAAATCTCCATAGGTCTTGGGGTCAGCAGTGAGGTGTGAGACATAGCTCTCTCCGCCAGAATCCTGAGATGACATCTTGCTCTAATCTGCGGCAAAAACAACTCTAAACAAGAACAGAGGATATTTGCGTGATATAGGAGTCAAAACCTTCGGGAGATTATATAATGAATTTTTACCGACCAAAATACGTATCATGCAAGAAAACGGAGTCCGGAGAGCGCACGAGGTGCCCACGAGGCAGGGGGCGCGCCCAGGGGGTAGGGCGCGCCTCCCACCCTCGTGGAAGCATCGTGTCCTTCCCGGACTACTTCTTATTTTCCTATTTTTCTAAATATTCCAAAACGGAGAAAATTTGCCATTAGAACTGTTTTGGAGTCGGTTTACTTACCGTACCACATACCTATTCCTTTTCGGGGTCTGAAACATTCTGGAAAGTGTCTCTTATGTATTCCTCCGGTGTTATGGTTTCAATAACATTAGTTTCAACATTTATAGGGTTACCTGAGATATAATGTTTGATTCTTTGACCGTTCACCACCTTCGGATTTGTGCCTTCAAAGTTGTTGATTTTTATGGCACCGGAACGATAGACCTCCTCGATAACGTAAGTACCTTCCCATTTAGAGAGAAGTTTTCCTGGAAAAAATCTTAAACGAGAGTTGTATAACAATACATAATCACCTACATTAAACTCACGCTTTTGTATCCTTTTGTCATGCCATCTTTTAACTTTTTCCTTAAACAATTTGGCATTCTTATAGGCTTGGGTTCTCCATTCATCAAGTGAGCTAATGTCAAATAACCTCTTCTCACTGGCAAGTTTAAAATCATAACTGAGCTCTTTAATGGCCCAGTATGCCTTATGTTCTAGTTCGAGAGGTAAATGACATGTTTTTCCATAAACCATTTTATACGGAGACATACCCATAGGATTTTTATATGCAGTTCTATAGGCCCATAATGCATCATCAAGTTTCTTGGACGAATTCTTTCTAGATCTATTAACAGTCTTTTGCAAAATTAATTTGAGCTCTCTATTACTCAATTCTACTTGACCACTAGACTGTGGGTGATAAGGAGATGCAATTCTATGATTAACATCATAATTAGCAAGCATTTTACGAAAAGCACCATGAATAAAATGTGAACCACCATCAGTCATTAAATATCTAGGGACTCCAAACCTCGGAAAAATGACTTATTTAAGCATCTTAATAGAGGTGTTATGATCAGCACTACTAGTTGGAATAGCTTCTACCCACTTAGTAACGTAATCAATAACAACTAAAATATGTGTATACCCATTAGAGGAAGGAAAAGGTCCCATATAATCAAAGCCCCAAACGTCAAATGGTTCAATAATAAGTGAATAATTCATAGGCATTTCTTGACGTCTACTAATGTTACCAATTCTTTGACATTCATCACAAGATAAGACAAACTTACGAGCATCCTTGAAGAGAGTAGGCCAATAAAAACCGGATTGCAATACCTTATGTGCAGTTCTATCTCCAGCGTGGTGCCCTCCATAAGCCTCGGAGTGACACTTGCGTAGGATCGGTTCCTGATCATGCTCAGGTACACAACGCCTAATAACACCATCTACTCCTTCTTTTTAAAGATGTGGGTCATCCCAGAAGTAATGTCTTAAATCATAGAAAAACTTTTTCTTTTGCTGGTATGTGAAACTAGGTGGTATAAATTTAGCAACTATGTAATTAGCATAATCAGCATACCATGGAGCAGTACGAGAAGCATTTATGACTTTTAATTGTCCATCAGGAAAGCTATCATCAATAGGTAGTGGGTCATCAAGAACATTTTCTAACCTAGACAAGTTATCTGCAACGGGGTTCTCAGCTCCCTTTCTATCAATAATATGTAAATCAAATTCTTTTAGCAAGAGAACCCATCTAATAAGTCTAGGTTTAGCATCTTGCTTTTCCATAAGATATTTAATAGTAGCATGATCAGCGTGAATAGTTACTTTAGAATCAACAATATAAGGTCTGAACTTATCACAAGCAAATATAACTGCTAAGAATTCTTTTTCAGTAGTGGCATAATTTCTCTGGGCATTGTCTAGAGTTTTACAAGCACATTGAATAACATTTAATTTCTTATCAACTTTTTGCCCTAGAACAGCACCTACAACATAATCGCTAGCATCACACATAATTTCAAAAGGTAAATTCCAATCAGGTGGCTGAATGATAGGTGCAGAGATTAATGCTTTCTTAAGTATTTCAAATGCTTCTACACAATCATCATAAAAAACGAAAGGTATATCTTTTTGTAAGAGATTAGTCAGAGGCCGAGAAATTTTTGAGAAGTCCTTAATGAACCTCCTATAAAAACCGGCATGACCAAGGAAACTTCTTATACCTTTGATGTCCTTAGGACACGCATCTTTTCAATAGCATCAACTTTAGCTTTATCAACTTCAATACCTCTTTCAGAAATTTTATGCCCCAAAACAATGCCTTCATTAACCATAAAGTGGCACTTCTCCCAATTCAAGACAAGATTAGTTTCTTCACATCTCTGCAAAACTCGATCAAGGTTGCTCAAGCAATCATCAAAAGAGGATCCATAAACGGAGAAATCGTCCATGAAAACCTCACATATCTTTTCACAAAAGTAAGAAAATATAGCCATCATGCATCTTTGAAAGGTAGCAGGTGCATTACATAAACCAAAAGGCATAAGTCTATAAGCAAAAGTACCGAAAGGGCAAGTAAAAGTGGTCTTTGCTTGATCATCAGCTGACACAGGTATTTGAGAGAAACCAGAGTAACCATCTAGAAAGCAAAAATGTGTATGTTTGGATAATCTTTCTAGCATTTGATCAATAAAAGGTAAGGGGTAATGATCTTTTTTAGTAGCCTTATTTAATTTGCGGAAATCAATTACCATCCTATAACCTGTAATAATTCTTTGCGGAATCAATTAATCTTTATCATTAGGAACGACAGTAATACCTCCCTTCTTAGGGACACAATGGAGAGGACTTACCCACTGACTATCAGCAACGGGATAAATTATACCTGCCTCAAGGAGCTTTAGTATTTCCTTTCTTACCACTTCTTTCATCTGAGGATTCAGCCGTCGTTGATGATCAATAACTGGTTTGGCATCTTTCTCCAAATTTATTTTGTGTTGACATAGAGTGGGACTAATGCCCTTAAGATCATCAAGAGTATATCCAATAGCAGCACGGTGCTTCTTCAGAGTTTTCAATAATTTTTCTTCCTCCTTCTCTGAAAGGTTAGCACTAATAATAACATGATATATCTTCTTTTCATCGAGAGAAGCATATTTAAGAGTATCAGGCAATGGTTTAAGCTCAAACACGGGATCACCCTTGGGTGGAGGAGGATCCCCTAGGATTTCAACATGCAAGTTGTGTTTCAGAATAGGTCCCTATTTAAAGAATACTTCATCTATTTCCCTTCTTTCATTCATAAACATATCATTTTCATGGTCTAGCAAATATTGTTCTAAAGGATCATTAGGAGGCACAAAAATAGAAGCAAGACCAATAATTTCATCCTTACTAGGCAATTCCTCATCACGGGGTTGTCTACGAAATTTAGAAAAATTAAACTCATGAGACATATCATCCAAACCAATAGTAAAAACATCCTTTTCGCAGTCTATCCTAGCATTGACAGTATTCAAGAAGGGTCTACCAAATATAATGTGACAAAAACTATCTTGTGGGGAACCAAGAACAAGAAAATCAGCAGGATATTTAACTTTCCCACACAAGACTTCAACATCTCTAACAATCCCGATCGGTGAAATAGTATCTCTATTGGCAAGCTTAATGGTGACATCAATTTCTTCTAACTCAGCTGGTGCAATATCATGCATAATTCCTTTGTATAAGGAAATAGGTATTGCACTAGCACTAGCACTAGCACCCATATCACACAAGCCATGATAACAATGATCTCCTATTTTAACAAAAATAACAGGCATGCCTACCACAGGTCTATGTTTATTTTTAGCACCAGGTTTAGCAATTCTAGCAGTCTCATCACAGAAATAAATAACATGCCCATCGATATTACCAGCCAAGAGATCTTTAACAATAGCAATATTAGGTTCAACTTTAACTTGCTCAGGAGGTGTATAAGTTCTAATATTACTCTTACGAACCACAGTTGAAGCTTTAGCATGATCCTTTATTCTAACAGGGAAAGGTGGTTTGTCAACATAAGCAGTAGGAACAATAGGATCATTATAAGTGATAGTCTTTTCTTCAACTTTAATAGGTTCAACTACTTTTACTTCTATGGGAGGATGATATTTAAACCACTTCTCCTTAGGGAGATCAACAAGAGTAGCAAAGGATTCACAAAAATAAGCTACTATCTCAGAGTCAAGTCCATATTTAGTGTTAAATTTACGGAAAACATCGGTGTCCATAAAATATTTAACACAATCAAACTTAGGTGTTATACCTGACTCCTTACCTTCGCCGAGATCCCAACCTTTAGAGTTGTGTTTAATTCTTTCTAATAAATCCCATTTGAATTCAATAGTCTTCATCATAAAAAAACCAGTACAAGAAGTATCGAGCATGGAGCAATTATTGTCAAAAAGCTGAGCATAAAATTTTTGAATAATCATTTCCCTTGAGAGCTCATGATTGGGGCATGAATATAACATTGACTTAAGCCTCCCCCAAGCTTGAGCGATGCTTTCTCCTTCGCGAGGCAAAAAATTATATATATATATAATTATGATCACGATGAACAAGACGCATAGGATAAAACTTCTGATGGAATTCCAATTTCAACCGTTTGTAGTCCCATGATACCATATCATCACATAGCCTATACCATGTCAATGCATCTCCCTTCAAAGATAAAGGGAAGACCTTCTTCTTGATAACATCATCGGGCATACCTGCAAGCTTAAATAATCCACAAACTTCATCCACATAGATTAAGTGTAAATCGGGATGCAATGTTCCATCTCCTGCAAAAGGATTAGCCAGCAGTTTCTCTATCATACCCGAAGGAATTTTGAAGTAAACATTTTCATTTTCAGTAGGTTCAGTAGGTTGATGAGAAACTCTTTGCTCTACTGGTCGAGGTGAAGATACCCCGAACAAGCCCCTCAAAGGATTACTTTCCATAGTAACAAGTGACAGTAAATTTCAGCACACTATATAGATTTCTCCTTACCAAATTCCACCTACCAAAGGCGCTTCACTCCCCGGCAACGGTGCCAGAAAAGAGTCTTGATGACCCACAAGTGTAGGGGATCTATCATAGTACTTTCGATAAGTAAGAGTGTCGAACCCAACGAGGAGCAGAAGGAGATGATAAGTGGTTTTCAGCAAGGTATTCTCTGCAAGCACTGAAATTATAGGTAACAGATAGTTTTGTGATAAGATAAATTGTAAAGGGTAACAAGTACAAGTGTAAATAAAGTGCAGCAAGGTGGCCCAATCCTTTTTGTAACAAAGTACAAGCCTGGACAAACTCTTATATAGAGAAAAGCGCTCCCGATGACACATGGGAATTATCATCAAGCTAGTTTTCATCACGTTCATATGATTCGCGTTTGGTACTTTGATAATTTGATATGTGGGTGGACCGGTGCTTGGGTGCTGTCCTTACTTGGACAAACATCCCACTTATGATTAACTCCTATTGCAAGCATCCGCAACTACAAAAGAAGTATTAAGGTAAACCTAACCATAGCATGAAACATATGGATCCAAATCAGCCCCTTACGAAGCAACGCATAAACTAGGGTTTAAGCTTCTGTCACTCTAGCAACCCATCATCTACTTATTACTTCCCAATGCCTTCCTCTAGGCCCAAACAATGTTGAAGTGTCATGTAGTCGGTGTTCACATGACACCACTAGAGGAGAGACAACATACATCTCATCAAAATATCGAACGAATACCAAATTCACATGACTACTAATAGCAAGACTTCTCCCATGTCCTCAGGAACAAACGTAACTACTCACAAAGCATATTCATGTTCATAATCAGAGGGGTATTAATATGCATATAGGATCTGAACATATGATCTTCCACCAAATAAACCAACTAGCATCAACTACAAAGAGTAATCAACACTACTAGCAACCCACAGGTACCAATCCCAGGCTATGAGACAAAGATTGGATACAAGAGATAAACTAGGGTTTGAGAGGAGATGGTGCTGGTGAAGATATTGATGAAGATGGACCCCCTCCCAATGAGAGGATCATTAGTGATGACGATGGCGATGATTTCCCCCTCCCGGAGGGAAGTGTCCCCGGCAGAACAGCTCCGCCAGAGCCCTAGATTGGTTCCGCCTCGTGGCGGCGGAGTCTCATCCCGAAAGCTTGCTTATGATTTTTTCCTCGGACGAAAGACTTCATATAGCAGAAGATGGGCACCGGAGGGCCACCAGGGGGCCCACGAGGCAGGGGGCGCGCCCCCCACCCTCGTGGCCAGGGTGTGGGCCCCCTCTGGTATTTTCTTCGCTCAGTATTTTTTATTATTTCCAAAAATAACTTCCGTGGAATTTCAGGACCTTTGGAGTTGTGCAGAATAGGTCTCTAATATTTGCTCCTTTTCCAACCCAAAATTCCTGCTGCCGGCGTTCTCCCTCTTTATGTAAACCTTGTAAAATAAGAGAGAATAGGCATAAGTATTGTGACATAATGTGTAATAACAGGCCATAATGCAATAAATATCGATATAAAAGCATGATGCAAAATGGACGTATCACACCGCAATAGGCAATGTCAACACACTTCTTGTTCCAACAACCGTGCGCGCTCGTTATTAGCATCGCGCACGCTTCTTTTAATTATAATGTGTGTGACCGTCTAGCGCACACACGTTGATCTATCTATCTGTTTCAGTTTGTTGTGGCTCATCGCAAACAGTTCATCCGTGTGAAGTGTATGCCATCAATCGCAGACACTTTGATCTGTCTGACCCGTTTCTGTTCTGTTGCCTAATCGCAAATAGTTAATCCTTCTGAAGCGTATGCCCTCTATCGCACACACATTTATCTAGCTGCCCGTTTCTATTGTTCCTCCTCATCACAAACAGTTCATCCGAGTGAACCGCATGCTGTATATCGCACACGCCTTCATCTGGCTACCCGTTTCTTTTGTTCCGCCTCATCGCAAGTTCATTGAACTGAACCGTATGCCCTGCATCGCACAGGCAACTAAAATCTGAACCGGGTTTGATGGCTCTGCCATCGCAAACGTTTTGCACCCATTTTTGATGGTTCTTTTACACCATCGTTTGCGATTATTGCATCGCACACAGTTTCGTCGAAGGGTCTCTGATCGTAGTGTCGCGTTAGCAGCATCCTGCATTAGTGAACCCCTTTATCACATTGGGTGCAAGTGTTTGATTGTTAGTGCAGGTGCATCGATTGGGGACTTGCATGTTTCTCCTACTGGATTGATACCTTGGTTCTTAACTGAGGGAAATACTTATCTCTACTGTGCTGCATCACCCTTTCCTCTTCAACGGAAAAACCCATGCAAGCTCGAGAAGTAGCAGTCAGCAGTGGGGTGGCGGTTACGAAGGCCACCTCCCGCATTCGGGCCGCGACGGCAAAGCGAGCGATGGCCCTAGCTTTCGACTGTGGTGTGGCGGCCACGGCGGCAGACAGTTGGATGGTGGCATGGGCAGCCGGCAATAGCCGCCGATGGGCAGTGGCGGCGAAGCGTGTGGTGGGTGTTCTGGGCACACCCATGATACATCTCCAACGTATCTATAATTTATGAAGTATTCGTGCTATTATATTATCTGTTTTGGATGTTTATGGGCATTATTAAACACTTTTATATTATTTTTGGGACTAACCTATTGACCCAGAGCCCAGTGCCAGTTCCTGTTTTTCCCTTGTTTCAGTGTTTCGAAGAAAAGGAATATCAAACGGAGTCCAAACGGAATGAAACCTTCGAGAGAAGTTATTTTTGGAAAGAAAGCAATCCAGGAGACTTGAAGTGCATGTCAGGGGATCACCGAGGAGAGCACGGGGCAGGGGGGCGCGCCCACCCCCCTGGGCGCGCCCTCCACCCTCGTGGGCCCCTCGTGGCTCCCCTTACCGACTTCTTTCACCTATATATATCCATATACCCTAAAACCTTAAGGGAACAAAATAGATCGGGAGTTCCGCCGTCGCAAGCCTCTGTAGCCACCAAAAACCAATCGGGACCCTGTTCCCGCACCCTGCCGGAGGGGGGATCCCTCACCGGTGGCCATCTTCATCATCCCGGCGCTCTCCATGACGAGGAGGGAGTAGTTCACCCTCGGGGCTGAGGGTATGTACCAGTAGCTATGTGTTTGATCTCTCTCTCTCGTGGTCTTGAGATGGTACGATCTTGATGTACCACGAGCTTTGCTATTGTAGTTGGATCTTATGATGTTTCTCCCCCTCTACTCTCTTGTAATGGATTGAGTTTTCCCTTTGAAGTTATCTTATCGGATTGAGTCTTTAAGGATTTGAGAACACTTGATGTATGTCTTGCCGTGCTTATCTGTGGTGACAATGGGATATCACGTGATCCACTTGATGTATGTTTTGGTGATCAACTTGCGGGTTCCGTCCATGAACCTATGCATAGGGGTTGGCACACGTTTTCGTCTTGAATCTCCGGTAGAAACTTTGGGGCACTCTTTGAAGTACTTTGTGTTGGTTGAATAGATAATCTGAGATTGTGTGATGCATATCGTATAATCATACCCACGGATACTTGAGGTGACATTGGAGTATCTCGGTGACATTAGGGTTTTGGTTGATTTGTGTCTTAAGGTGTTATTCTAGTACGAACTCTATTATAGATTGATCAGAAAGAATAACTTTGAGGTGGTTTCGTACCCTACCATAATCTCTTCGTTTGTTCTCCGCTATTAGTGACTTTGGAGTGAATCTTTGTTGCATGTTGAGGGATTGTTATATGATCCAATTATGTTATTATTGTTGAGAGAACTTGCACTAGTGAAAGTATGAACCCTAGGCCTTGTTTCCTAGCATTGCAATACCGTTTACGCTAACTTTTATCATTAGTTACCTTGTTGTTTTTATATTTTCAGATTACAAAAACCTATATCTACCATCCATATTGCACTTGTATCACCATCTCTTCGCCGAACTAGTGCACCTATACAATTTACCATTGTATTGGGTGTGTTGGGGACACAAGAAACTCTTTGCTATTTGGTTGCAGGGTTGTTTGAGAGAGACCATCTTCATCCTACGCCTCCCACGGATTGATAAACCTTAGGTCATCCACTTGAGGGAAATTTGCTACTATCCTACAAACCCCTGCAGTTGGAGGCCCAACAACGTCTACAAGAAGAAGGTTGCGTAGTAGACATCAAGCTCTTTTCTGGCGCCGTTGCCGGGGAGGCTAGGTAAGCGGCACTCACACCCCGTCAACTAAGCTCTTTTCTAGCGCCGTTGCCGGGGAGCTGAGTGCTTGAAGGTATATCTTTAGATCTTGCAATCGAATCTTTTAGTTTCTTGTTTTATCACTAGTTTAGTCTATAAAAGAAAACAAAAAAAATGGAATTGAGTTTGCCTCATACGCTTCATCTTTTTAATATCTTTCGTGAGTATGATGGAAAGGAAAATTGTGCCAAAGTGTTAGAAGAAGAATGCAATAAAATGCTTGGCACTAAATCTTTGAATGATGAGCATGATTGCAATGTTGTTAGTATGAACTCTTTGAATATCCATGGTACTAATGATGATTGTACTAGTCATGATGAAAATGTTTCCTATAAGCATGTCGATTTCTGTGGAGTGCATAGAGTTTGCAAATACATACCAAAAAGGGAAGATAGATTGTAAGAGGCACAAGTACTTAGAAACTAAATGGTTGCAAGAGAGGCTAAATGTTAGTGCTGAAAATTTAAAATATCTTAGCCATACTTGTGAACTTTGCAATGAACATGGTCATTTAAATATCAAATGCAAATTGTTTTATGATCGAATCGTGTCCAAAAATTGTGATGACTTGATTTCCCTTGCACATCATAATGAACTTAGTCTGCTTTTGGGTTATGAAGAATTGAAATGTCAAACTAAGTTTATTCCAGAATATAACCTCGAGAAATTCCTCGGTATTGATCTAGAAGAAATTTATATGTATTGTGCAGTGAATTGCATTGAAAATCCTTATATTGCCAATTACATAAAGAAAACAAAGCAAATAGAAGATGAAGAGAACACTAATGAAAGGGAAGAGACTTCCCAATATCCTCCTATTATTTATTATGATGAATCAGGTAATGAGGAGGAGCTTTCTATTCAACCAATCTCATCAATAAGGAGCTCAAAAAAGAGGGATAAACCCGCACATGATGTGAAGGAGAAAAAGAAACAACGGAGAAGCAAAGGTAAAAAGGTATCCCTCCCAAATGATGTTGCACCTACTACTCATTGTGATGATGATAATTGCTATACTATTGGTGCTATCCATACTATTAATAATGAGAGTGATTATGCTTATGATATGAAAAGGCCCAAGCTTGGGGATGCTATGTTTGATGAGGATGACACATTTGAGAATATATTTGCTGAAATTAATGTTTGTCCCAAGCTTGGGGATGCTACGTTTAATGAAGATGATATTTTTAGTCTCTCAAGTTTTGATATGCAAATTTATAATGATGATAACATGCCTCCTACTTATGATGATTATATTGATGAAAGTGGGTTTGGAAGAGTGTCAACTTTAGGAAGTAATGATCCCACTATTTTAGAGGATGTTGAATCTTATAATATTTATGAAAGTGGATTTGGAGAGGTCATGACTTTATTTAGTGATGAGTCCACTATCTTGGAAGAGGTTTCAATCGATTATGATGAGAAAAAGTTGCTACTTATGATGATTATTGTGATGAAACTTATGCTATAAAAAGTAGTGATGATTATATTTATAAAACTTGTCATGATTATGATTACCCTTTTTCTGAACATTACTCTTTTAATGTGGAAACAATTTATAGTATTCAAGTCTCTTATGATACTCCCACTATTCCGAATGAGAAGAATTTTGCTTATGAGGAGAGTAGTAAAATTTCTATGCTTGTAGATCATGAAAATAATGATTTAGGGGCTAGTTATATTGTTGAATTCATTCATGATGCTACTGAAAATTATTATGAGGGAGGAATATATGCTTGTAGGAATTGCAATAATATCAAGTTTCCTCTCTATGTGCTTAAAGTTTTGTAGTTATGCTCGTTTTGCCTTCTTATGGAGGATTTCACTGAGTCGGGCAGGAACCTTGCACGGGAACCTGCGTGGTTGTGTGGGAACGGGCTCACCACCGTTTGGCCAAAAGAACGCCCCCACACGCTGCTCAAGCTTGCTCTCTAAGCCGTTGTAGCGACCAGACCTCAAACAGTCTATGCTGCTGTGCATCAGTGTCATCCCTGGATCAGTAATGCTGACACGCACAGTACAAATGGAGGATTTATAACAGAGTAGCAATCACACACTTATTACATCGAGTATCTCCAAAGAGAAATAAGTATGATAAATATGGCTTAAGGCCATCTAATACGATAACAGCGGAAGGCTTGGAAGATAAGTGAGTCCATCAACTCCAACAGCATCACTGAGTATAAGACCACGACCTAAGGCACCTTATTCGTCGTCTGAAAAGTCTACAACATAAAACATTGCAGCCCGAAAACGGGTCAGCACATGGAATATGCTGGCAATGTAACACATAGAGAATAATGAACATGATAATGCTATACTACATGCATATATGGCTGGTAGAAGGCTCTATGGTTACAGTTTTGCGAAAAACCAATTTTTCCCTACTGCAAAGGAATAAATTTTGTTTAACTATCATGGTGGTTGTTAAACATTGAGATGGTTGACAGCATCTCAATCCCAATTAAGTATCATCATTAACCCAACAAGATTAATTAAAGTAACATGGTGATGAGATTCACGTGATAATCCAAGTACTAGATACTAAAGATGTCCATAACCGGGGACACAGCTAATCATGATTAGTTTGTACACTCTGCAGAGGTTTGTGCACTTTTCTCCACAAGACTCGACCGCCTCCGCTTGATTCTCGCACTACATGATGTTTGAGAAACGGATGACCGAGACACAGTCTTTCAGAAACAATAGCTCTTTACTCCGGGTGGACAGTTACACCTACTTTCCCCTACATCTGCTAGCCCACCTCTTCAAGAGATCATGTAACCTACTCAACTATGCTAGAGCCCATAATAGCTTGTGGCTGCACACGGAAGTTTCTAGCATGAATAATCTTATGATCCCTTTGAGCCTGGGTGGCGGTCCTTATAAAAACAGGCAACACTGGGTTCTCCAGGTGCCTCAATCCACCCAGATGTGAGTTTTAGTTGCCACCTTAAGTAAACCATTAATGAACAATCTCACATCTGTCGTGAATATCTCTCAAACCCAATCCACGTCTCCTAGCATAGCATAGCGATATAAGCAAATGTAGAAGTAACTCCCAAGGGTTTGATAATAAACAGGGCAATAGGTACTACCTCAACTACATCCCAATACCCACAATTTCATTAGATCCTAACCATGCAATGTTTGAGGGTTGGTCTAATGCAATAAAACTGGGTAGTAAAAGAGGTATGATCAACGTGTTACTTGCCTTGCTGATGATCCGTGAAACTTAGCGATTCAAAGTAGCAAGCGGCGCACTCCGGGTACTCTATCGCAAACAAACAAGCATACAATAAGCACTCATCAAATGCACCGGTAAAACTCAAATAACGATCTAACCAGAAAGTTCAACTTAAGAACTCCGGTTTGCAAAAAGAATCAAATCAAACGAAGCAACGAAAGTCAAATGACGAAAAAAAACAAGCTTCGTTTACTAATCTGAATCTAGGTCAAATTTTACAGTAGCAAAAACTTGTTTGAGTGGGTTAGACGGAAAGAGAATTTCGAGACGAAACTCTAGGCGCTTGAATTGCCTAATTCCGATAAACGAGCGAAAAGATAAACGAAAACGAAAATCTGATTGGAAATCGCGATCTGGAATAATCGCGGAAAATCCGACGAAAAAGAAAACTGACGAACAGTTAAACGAACGGACGTTCGTTAACAGCGTCTAACCGACGAACACGTTCGTTAAAACAAACGGGTCGGTGAACGTTCACTACTTAAATAAACCGAAGAAAAATAAACCGATCTATATAAAAAAACTAGGGTTTCAAAAAAAAACCGGGGTGGTTTTAAAAAAACGGACGGCGAACGGCGGCGGCTCCGGCTAACCTCCGGCGAGGCTCGGGACGGGGCTCCGGTGGGTCGGGCAAGGGCGGCGAGGGGCGGCGGGGCTGCGGGCGTCGAAGGGCGACGGGGCGGCGGCGTACTGCGTCGGGGCGGCGAGCTCCTCGGGCGGCGGCGTCGGGCTCCGGCAGCGGGGGCTCCTCGGGCGGCGGTGGCATCGGATCGGGGCGGGGACGGGATGAGGGAGAGGGGGCGGGGTCGGGGGTATAAAAAGAGGGGGGTGACGTGGAGGAGGGGGCAAGGCGGCGGGCGGCGGCGTGCTCGAGCTGGACTCGGCGGCGGCGGCGCTGCATGCCCGAGAGGGAGACGGGGTGCGGGGCAGGCTGGGCCGTCGGCTGGGTTTCGGCCCAGACGGCGCGCTCGGCGTTTTCTTTTTTTAAATATATCGACGAATCTAAAAAAAATCATAGAAAAATAAATAAAAATCCAAAAATGATAAAACAAATTTTCACTGTCTAATTAAAATAATTAGAACAAGATGAACATTTTTCTTGGCCCAAAAATGCAGTTTTGAAAACATGCAATTTTTTAACGCATTTAAAATTGCAAATACAACCCGAATAAAATCCAATATTTGATTTTAATATTTTTCCTCCAATATTTCAATTATTTTGGAGAAGTCATATTTTCTCCTCTCATTTATTTTAATATGAAATATTTTTCGGAGAGAAAAATAATTAAACCAAAAATCCTCGTTTTATTATTTGATAAAAATCAAATATGAAAACCGGGAAAAATCCCCAACTCTCTCCGAGGGTCCTTGAGTTTCTTAGGATTTTCGAGGATTTGCCGAACTGCAATAAAATATGCTATGCAATGATGATCTAATGTATAACATTCCAAATTGAAAATTTGGGATGTTACAAACCTACCCCCTTAAGATGAATCTCACCCTCGAGATTCGGGTTGGCTAGAAAATAGGTGAGAGTGGTTCTTCCGTTGATCTTCCTCTCGCTCCCAGGTGGCTTCATCTTCAGTGTGGTGACTCCACTGAACTTTGCAGAACTTGATAACCTTGCTGCGGGTGACTCGGCTGGCATACTCAAGAATCTTAACTGGTTTCTCCTCATAGGTCAAATCACTTTCCAACTGAATCGCTTCCAGGGGCACTGTATCTCTCAGTGGTATCTCAGCCATCTCTGCGTGGCACTTCTTTAACTGGGAAACGTGAAATACATCATGAACTCCTGACAATCCTTCAGGCAATTCCAGCTTGTAAGCAACTTCTCCCATACGCTCCAAAACTCTGTATGGTCCGATAAAACGGGGCGCTAACTTTCCTTTAACTCCAAAGCGCTTCACTCCTCGAAGTGGTGATACTCGTAGGTAAACTCTGTCTTCGACTTCGTGAACTGTATCCTTATGTTTAGAATCCGCATAACTCTTCTGCCTGGACTGGGCTACCTTGAGCCTATCGCGAATCAACCTCACTTTCTGTTCTGGTTCCTTAATCAAATCTGGTCCAAACAACTGGCGGTCTCCAACTTCGTCCCATAACAATGGTGTCCTACACCTCCTTCCATACAAGGCTTCGAAAGGGGCCATCTTTAAACTGGTTTGATAGCTGTTGTTGTAAGAAAACTCTGCATATGGCAAATTGTCGTCCCAACTAGATCCATAATCTAGCGCACAAGCTCTCAACATGTACTCCAAAATCTGATTGACTCTCTCGGTCCGTCCATCTGTCTGTGGGTGAAAGGCTGTACTGAATTCTAGCCTGGTTCCCAAAGTTTCATGTAACTGATTCCAGAACTTCGAGGTAAACTGGGTTCCTCTATCTGATACAATGGTCCTCGGAACTCCATGCAAACATACGATGCTGGTCATGTATATCTTTGCCAACTTAGCACTGGTGTAAGTGGTCTTCACTGGGATGAAATGAGCGACTTTCGTCAAACAATCGACTACAACCCATATTGAGTCATAGCCTGAACGAGTCCTGGGCAATCCCGTGATAACATCCATGCCTAGTTTATCCCACTTCCATTCGGGTATCGGCAATGGCTGTAGCAATCCTGCTGGCTTCTGATGCTCTGCCTTCACTCTCTGGCATACATCACAAACTGCTACATACTCCGCAATATCCTTCTTCATTCCGGTCCACCAGAAAGTATCCTTCAAATCCAAATACATCTTGGTATTTCCTGGGTGAATCGAATACGGTGAATCATGGGCCTCTTGCAAGATCAACTTCCTGATCTCCGGATCATTGGGCACATAAACACGATCCTCAAACCATAAGGTATCGTGCTCATCCTCACAAAATCCCTTGGCTTTACCTTTGCTCATCCTTTCCTTTATCTCGTCAATCTCCTTGTCTGTCTTCTGAGCTTCTCTGATCTTTTCCATCAAGGTAGACTGGATCTCCAACGTTGCTAAATAGCCTCTTGGAACTATCTCCAAACATAGCTCGCGAAGATCTTAGGCTCATAATTTCGGTAATTTTCCGGTCATGAGGGTGTTAACATGGCTCTTGCGGCTCAACGCATCCGCTACTACGTTAGCCTTCCCTGGGTGATAATGCAATCTCATATCATAATCCTTAATGAGCTCCAACCATCTCCTTTGCCTGAGATTTAACTCCTTCTGCGTGAAAATGTACTTCAAACTCTTGTGATCCGTGTACACCTCACAATGGTTTCCGATGAGAAAATGTCTCCATGTCTTCAACGCATGCACTACGGCTGCTAACTCCAAATCATGCATGGCATAATTCTTCTCATGGGGTTTAAGTTGTCGTGAAGCATATGAAACAACTCTTCCCTCCTGCATTAGCACTGCTCCAAGTCCTCGACGTGAAGCGTCGTAATATACTTCATAATCCTTGCGTTGATCTGGCAGAATCAACACTGGTGATGTAACCAAACGTTTCTTCAACTCTTGGAAACTAGCTTCACATTCCTCAGTCCAATTGAATTTGATGTCCTTCTTTAACAGCTCTGTCATGGGCTTAGCGATTCTCGAGAAATTCTCAATGAACCTCCGGTAGTATCCTGCAAGTCCAAGAAAACTCCGGATTTCTCCAACTGGCGTGGGTGATTCCCAGTTTGTTACTGTGTCAACTTTGGCGGGGTCTACGGCTATTCCTTCTCCGGATATAACATGTCCGAGGAATCCAACTTCCTTCAGCCAAAACTCACATTTGCTGAACTTGGCGTATAACTGGTGTTCTCTGAGCTTCTCAAGTACCAAACGCAAATGCTCCTTATGCTCTTCTTCGTTCTTTGAGTAGACCAAAATGTCATCAATGAACACCACGACGAACTTATCCAAAAACTCCATAAACACTTTGTTCATCAGGTTCATGAAATAGGCAGGTGCGTTAGTCAGACCAAATGACATAACGGTATACTCATACAGCCCATACCTGGTGGTAAAAGCCGTCTTAGGTATATCCTGCTCTCGAATCTTCAACTGATGGTATCCTAATCGTAGATCGATCTTGGAAAATACCTTAGCTCCTTGTAATCGGTCAAACAAATCATTGATCATTGGCAGTGGGTACTTGTTCTTTATTGAACGGGTTAGGCTTCTTCCCAGAGCTTCCATTGCCATTTCCATTCTGGGCTTCCGGGCATTCAGTTGCATAATGTCCCGTCTTCTGGCACTTGAAACAAGTAATGTGACTTAGATCCCTCTTGGCTGGGGTAGATGGGTTATTACGGTTCTGCCCGTTACTTCCTCCATTCCCATTACCATTCTTGGGTCCATTATGGTTGTGCGAACTACCTCCTCCATGGGTATGCTGAAACTGTCCTCCCGATTTCGGGGTAAAACGTGGCTTCTGCTGAGCTCCAGAATTGTACTTCCCTTGTCCATACTTCCTCTTACGGTTTTCAATCTGCTGTTGCTTCCCTTCAATCATGAGAGCTCTATCTACCAACTCCTGGTAGTTGGTGAAGGTTGCTACCATCAAATGCATGCTCAGCTCATCATTCAGTCCTTCGAGAAACTTCTCCTGCTTGGCTACATCTGTAGCAACGTCATCTGGAGCATAACGTGCTAACTTACTAAAGTCCTCCACATACTGGCCTACGGTGCGTCCTCCTTGGCGTAGGTTGCAAAACTCACGCTTCTTCATAGCCATAGCTCCTGCTGAAACATGGGTAGTACGGAAAGCTTGCTGAAACTGATCCCATGTGACAGTGTCAGTAGGGTGGGTGGCTGTGTAATTCTCCCACCATGATGCTGCGGGTCCATCAAGCTGATGTGTGGCAAAACGCACTTTCTCCGCATCCGTGCATCCTGCAGTGGTCAACTCCCTTCCAACTTTGCGGAGCCAATCATCTGCAACAATCGGCTCGGTGCTGCTAGAAAACACCGGCGGATTTAGCCTCAAGAAACGGGCTAAGTGATCAACAGGTGGTGGTGGTGGGTTGTTGTTGTTGTTGTTGCCTTGGTTCTGTACTAACACTTGCATCAGGGCATTCTGCTGCTGAATCAACTGAGTGATCTCCGGTGGGAAAACAAATCCGGTGTCGCGTCTCGGAGGCATCTGATAGGTTTAGAAAAGATGAGAATTTAGAATAGAATGAGGTCTAGAGGGAAAACACTACCCATATGCTCATGAGACAAAACACAATCAATATCACTCAATCAAATCAAACAAGGCATACAATCGATCTATCTATCGTTACAAAAGTGCTCGGACTATACTATATACATGGGGGAATACAACTACTGATTTTGATGGTCTACTAGAAATTTTGATCGGTCGAAGACTCCATGATATCTGCTCTAGCTTCATCAATAAAATCATCTTCACTGGGGTCCGAGTCGGTGTCGTCGACGATGATGTAGTTATCCGGGCAAGTAGAATCGTCGTCTTGTCCTTCAGGTGATGGGTCTCCCGGGAATACTTCGATCTTCTGTATCAGGTCGCCGTTCTTCTCCAACAACGTGGCGATCTCCTCCTCATATCCATTGCGCGTAGACTTGAGTTCTTCCTCCAACTCCGTGATCTTGGTCAATGCCTTCTTCAGATATATCATGTCTGAGCACATCCGGTTCTCCTGGCGACGAATGTGTTGGTTTTGCTCCTGGATGAAAGCTGCAATTGATCCATCCTTCTTGGTGCTGATCATCTCCCATTGTTCATCTCGGTGTCCACAGATCAGATAAATAGTATCCTTAAGCTCCCTGCGGTAGACTTCTCCAATGCGTCCCATAGAGATGTGGGCTGACATGCTCTTCCCTAAACTCCAGGTTGGTGCATCAAAGGAAAATTCTATAGGCTCAGTGACTGGCGTAAACGTCCTTCCAGGAATTTGAACTTGAATCTTCCAGCGCTCCTCTTCTGGTTGTGTGGCGTTGTGGGTCCCGGTGAATCTTGGTATTCCTATGTTTAGGTACTTAGTGACTTCCTTCAAGTGTCGTCCAAAAGGTGTATCTTCATCCGGTTGCATGAACTTGTTCCTTGCATCTGCCATTCCTAAAAGAGTAGAAAGTGGAGAGGAGTCAGAAATGAGAAGAGAGTAGTGTTCTAGGGTTTAAGCTTAGTGGTCGTGTCCTACAGTCAGCGTGTGGTCTGATACCACCTTTGTAGCGACCAGACCTCAAACAGTCTGTGCTGCTGTGCATCAGTGTCATCCCTGGATGAGTAATGCTGACACGCACAGTACAAATGGAGGATTTATAACAAAGTAGCAATCACACACTTATTACACCGAGTATCTCCAAAGATAAATAAGTATGATAAATATGGCTTAAGGCCATCTAATACGATAACAGCGGAAGGCTTGGAAGATAAGTGAGTCCATCAACTCCAACGGCATCACTGAGTATAAGACCACGACCTAAGGCACCTTACTCGTCGTCTGAAAAGTCTGCAACATAAAACGTTGCAGCCCGAAAACGGGTCAGCACATGGAATATGCTGGCAATGTAACACATAGAGAATAATGAACATGATAATGCTATACTACATGCATATATGGCTGGTAGAAGGCTCTATGGTTACAGTTTTGCGAAAAGCCAATTTTTCCCTACTGCAAAGGAATAAATTTTGTTTAACTATCATGGTGGTTGTTAAACATTGAGATGGTTGACAGCATCTCAATCCCAATTAAGTATCATCATTAACCCATCAAGATTAATTAAAGTAACATGGTGATGAGATTCACATGATAATCCAAGTACTAGATACTCAAGATGTCCATAACCGGGGACACGGCTAATCATGATTAGTTTGTACACTCTGCAGAGGTTTGTGCACTTTTCCCCACAAGACTCGATCGCCTCCGCTTGATTCTCGCACTACATGATGTTTGAGAAACGGATGACCGAGTCACAGTCTTTTAGAAACAATAATTATTTACTCCGGGTGGACAGTTACACCTACTTTCCCCTACATCTGCTAGCCCACCTCTTCAAGAGATCATGTAACCTACTCAACTATGCTAGAGCCCATAATAGCTTATGGCTACACACGGAAGTTTCTAGCATGAATAATCTTATGATCCCTTTGAGCCTGGGTGGTGGTCCTTATAAAAACAGGCAACACTGGGTTCTCCAGGTGCCTCAATCCACCCAGATGTGAGTTTTAGTTGCCACCTTAAGTAAACCATTAATGAACAATCTCACATCTGTCGTGAATATCTCTCAAACCCAATCCACGTCTACTAGCATAGCATAGCGATATAAGCAAACGTAGAAGTAACTCCCAAGGGTTTGATAATAAACAGGGCAATAGGTACTACCTGAACTACATCCCAATACCCACAATTTAATTAGATCCTAACCATGCAATGTTTGAGGGTTGGTCTAATGCAATAAAACTGGGTAGTAAAAGAGGTATGATCAACGTGTTACTTGCCTTGCTGATGATCCGTGAAACTTAGCGATTCGAAGTAGCAAGCGGCGCACTCCGGGCACTCTATCGCAAACAAACAAGCATACAATAAGCACTCATCAAATGCACCGGTAAAACTCAAATAACGATCTAACCAGAAAGTTCAACTTAAGAACTCCGGTTTGCAAAAAGAATCAAATCAAACGAAGCAACGAAAGTCAAATGACGAAAAAAACAAGCTTCGTTTACTAATCTGAATCTAGGTCAAATTTTATAGTAGCAAAAACTTGTTTGAGTGGGTTAACCGGAAAGAGAATTTCGAGACGAAACTCTAGGCGCTTGAATCGCCTGATTCCGATAAACGAGCGAAAAGATAAACGAAAATGAAAATCTGATTGGAAATCGCGATCTGGAATAATCCAGGAAAATCCGATGAAAAAGAAAACTGACGAACAGTTAAACGAACGGACGTTCGTTAGCAGCGTCTAACCGACGAACACGTTCGTTAAAACAAACGGGTCGGTGAACGTTCACTACTTAAATAAACCGAAGAAAAATAAACCGATCTATATAAAAAAACTAGGGTTTCAAAAATAATAAACCGGGGTGGTTTAAAAAAACCGGACGGCGAATGGCGGCGGCTCCGGCTAACCTCCGGCGAGGCTCGGGACGGGGCTCCGGCGGGTTGGGCGAAGGCGGCGAGGGGCGGCGGGGCTGCGGGCGTCGAAGGGCGACGGGGCGGCGGCGTACGGCATCGGGGCGGCGAGCTCCTCGGGCGGCGGCGTCGGGCTCCGGCGGCGGCTCCTCGGGCGGCGGCGGCTTCGGATCGGGGCGGGGACGGGGTGAGGGAGAGGGGGCGGGGTCGGCGGTATAAAAAGAGGGGGGTGCCGTGGAGGAGGGGGCAAGGCGGCGGGCGGCGGCGTGCTCGAGCTGGACTCGGCGGCGGCGGCGTTGCGTGCCCGAGAAGGAGACGGGGTGCGGGGCAGGCTGGGCCGTCGGCTGGGTTTCGGCCCAGTCGGCGCGCTCGGCGTTTTTTTTAAATATATCGCCGAATCTAAAAAAATCATAGAAAAATAAATAAAAATCCAAAAATGACAAATTTTCACCGTCTAATTAAAATAATTAGAACAAGATGAACATTTTTCTTGGCCCAAAAATGCAGTTTTGAAAACGTGCAATTTTTTTAACGCATTTAAAATTGCAAATACAACCCGAATTAAATCCAATATTTGATTTTAATATTTTTCCTCCAATATTTCAATTATTTTGGAGAAGTCATATTTTCTCCTCTCATTTATTTTAATATGAAATATTTTTCGGAGAGAAAAAGAATTAAACAAAAAATTCTCGTTTTATTATTTGATAAAAATCAAGTATGAAAACCGGGAAAAATCCCCAACTCTCTCTGAGGGTCCTTGAGTTGCTTAGGATTTTCGAGGATTTGCCGAAATGCAATAAAATATGCTATGCAATAATGATCTAATGTATAACATTCCAAATTGAAAATTTGGGATGTTACAGCCGTCTGCGGCAGCGGGATGACAAGACGTGCGAGAGGAGGACGAAAGGACGCGTACGCATACGATTAATAAAATAAAAACCTTTGCGATTAAATTACCTACTACCCCCATCCTGGTTTATAAGTCGTCCATGTATTTGTGTGCCAAATTTTGACTAGAGATTTAAGTAACAAAATACGAATGCATGTCGCTAGATATTATATTGTTGGATTCGTATTTGAACATAGTTTCCAATTATATAATTTTTGTAACATGCATTAACATTTTGTTGGTAAAATTCAAGGTCAAAATATGGCACAGAATATAAAGGGGACTAATAGACCAAGACGATGGTAGTAGCACACGACCACTCTCTACGCGGCGTCGCAAATGTCGGTCGGCTTGTAGACGACCATTTACTGCGTGTTCAAATGCTCTATGCGTGTGGTTGCTTGCGGTTGAGGCGGCCACGGTGCGCTCTGCTCGCGTCCCATCGCGCGCGCTCTGCTCTTGCGTCCCTCCGGGCGCTCTGCCCTCGTCCCTCCACGCACGCTACCAGTGTTTTCGGCAGGTGCACGGTCACGCATGTTCGTGGGCATGCGGTTGCGCCGGGCGCGGTGCCATGATGCAGTTACCCGCTGCAAAAACTGCCATGTGGACGCACCGAGAATCTAGGCCGTCCGTGTAACGCCCGGGTAATCAAGCTACAGTAATTCCCCGCTAATCATGCCACATCACCTCGGTCACTGTTGTTAACCGTGCGATGATCCAAAACCGTTTCATAATTTAAATTCAATTAGTGTCAACAATAAAAGTTTTTCAAAATTTAAAACAAAATGTTCGAGCTATGTCAATTATTGCATCGGTAATTATGGTGAAGTAAACACATTTTTATAAAATGCCTAAATACTTTTAAATGAATTAAAACAGAAAAGAAATAATGAAAGAAAATACAAAGGGGAGAAACAAACAGAAAAAAAAGAGAAAACCCTCCCCCCACTGGGCCGATTGGCCCAGCTGGCCACCAGGCCGCCCGACCGGCCCACTCCTGCCTCAACCCTCGGGCCGGCCCACCCCGCGCCCCCACTCCCTTATCCCCCCACTCCCCAGGGTCCCGAAACCCTAACCCACCACTCTTCCCCCACGTCGTT
This sequence comes from Aegilops tauschii subsp. strangulata, assembly GCF_002575655.3. NCBI lineage: Eukaryota > Viridiplantae > Streptophyta > Magnoliopsida > Poales > Poaceae > Aegilops > Aegilops tauschii. The sequence continues at coordinate 113,460,685 of NC_053035.3, forward strand.
CCCCTCCTCCCCCCCGATCCAGATCGGATCGGGGCTCGCTCGCACGCGCGCGCCTCGGGCCCGACGACCCCGCCGCCTGGACCTCGCCGGCGCCTCTTCCCCACCGGCCTGCTTCCTCCTCCCCCGCCGGCCTGCTTCCCCCACCTCAACGGCCTGCCTCCTCGTCGCCCGGTCATCGCCGTCAACCGCCTCGCGCCCCGCTGCCAATCCCCCTACGGCCCTAGTGAGCCCCGCCTCGCTCCCTCCCTCTCCCTCGTGCGCTCGCGCTCGTCGCCGCGGTCCCCGCCGATCTCGCCCGCGGTTGACGCGCTCTGGCCGCGTCCGATGCGTGCTCATCGTGCCGTGCCCGCGCCCGCACCTCGCCCCGTTCTGCCCCGTCGCGCACACCCGCACCTGGCCGCCGGCCCGCGCCCCCGTGGCCCCCTCCTTCGCTCTGGCCGCCGAGGCCTGCGCCCGTCGTGGCCTCACCCCGGCCGCCCCCTGTCTTGTCGCTGCGGCCTCCTTCCCCCACGCGCAGGCGACGCCCCACGCCCATGGCCACCTCTGGCGCTCCGGCGCCCGCGCCCTGCTCCTCCCCTTCTGCCCTGCCGTGGCCTCGCCGCTGCCACGCCGGCGAACCCTCCCCCCTTGCCGTGGCCCCGGCTGGCCGCGTCCAGGTCCAGCGCCCGCGCTCGCCCGCGCGGCGACCGAGCCCGTCCGCGCGCTCGTGCGCGCCCACGGCTGCACGCGCGCCCGCTCGCCCGTGCGCCCGCGCCCACTATGGCCGAGCCCGTACAAGCCCGGTGCCCAAAGGGCCCGGGCGGACATGTCCGCCCCTGGCCTATGACAAACGGGGCCCAGCCCAGAACGAAATTAAAAAGGAAATTAAAAAATAAATAATAATAATAATAATAATAATAATTAATAAATTAATTAACTTATTTAATCATGTTAATATTAATTAATTAAGATTAATTAAACTAATAACAAATTAACCTAATTAACTACTGATAATTTACTAACAGTCACTAACACGTGGGACCCACCTGTCAGGTTGACCAGGTCAACGGTCAACGTTGACTGCTGACGTCAGCATGACATCATGCTGATGTCATAAATCAAAATTTCGAATTAAATTAAATTCCAGAAATTAATAAATTCTTTTGAAAATCATATCTTTTAATCCGTAACCCGGATGGAAATACTTTGTACATGAAAGTTGCTCAGAACGACGAGACGAATCCGGATACGCAGCCCGTTCGTCCGCCACACATCCGTAGCATAGCAAACCTGTAACATTTCACCTCCGGTTCATCTGTCCGAAAACGCAAAACATCGGGAATACTTTCCCGGATGTTCCCCCCCTTCGCCGGTACCACATACTCTCGCGTTAGGACACACCTCGCACTGCTCATTGTCATGTCACGCATCGTCATGTTTATGTTTGCATTGTATTTACTGTTTCTTCCCCCTCTTCTCGCCGGTAGACTACAAGATCGACACTGCTGCTGCCTAGTTCGACTACGGAGTTGACGACCCTCCTACTTGCCAGAGCAACCAGGCAAGCCCCCCTTCATCACCAGATATCGCCTATTCTTCTCTATACTGCTTGCATTAGAGTAGTGTAGCATGTTACTGCTTTCTGTTAATCCTATACTGATGCATAGCCTGCCCTTGCTTCTACTGTTGTTACCTTTACCTGCAATCCTACATGCTTAGTATAGGATGCTAGTTTCCATCAGTGGCCCTACATCCTTGTCCGTCTGCTGTGCTATACTATCGGGCCGTGATCACTTGGGCGGTGATCACGGGTATATACTTATATACTATATACATGAAACATGTGATGACTAAAGTCGGGTCGACTCGTAGGAGTACCCGCAAGTGGATCTTTGTGGCGGAGCGACAGGGCAGGTTGAGACCGCCTAGGTGAGAGGTGGGCCTGGCCCTGGTCGACGTTCGCGGTTACTTAACACGCTTAACAAGATCTTGGTATTTGATCTGAGTCTGGCCATTTGGTCTATACGCACTAGCCATCTACGCGGGAGTAGTTATGGGTATCCCGGCGTCGTGGTATCAGCCGAAGCTCTTTTTGACGTCAGCGACGGAGCAGCGCGCGCCGGATTGGACTGGAACGCCACTAGGCTAGGTCTGCTTCCGGCCGCCCTCGCAACGTGCAGGTGTGCAATGGGCGATGGGCCCAGACCCCTGCGCGCATAGGATTTAGACCGGCGTGTTGACCTCTCGGTTGAGCCTAGGTGGGGCTGCGACGTGTTGATCTTCCGAGGCCGGGCATGACCCAGAAAAGTGTGTCCGGCCAAATGGGATCGAGCGTGTTGGGTTATGTGGTGCACCCCTGCAGGGAAGTTTATCTATTCGAATAGCCGTGTCCCTCGGTAAAAGGACGACCCGGAGTTGTACCTTGACCTTATGACAACTAGAACCGGATACTGAATAAAATACACACTTCCAAGTGCCAGATACAACCCGGTGATCGCTCTCTAACAGGGCGACGAGGAGGGGATCGCCGGGTAGGATTATGCTATGCGATGCTACTTGGAGGACTTCAATCTACTCTCTTTTACATGCTGCAAGATGGAGATGGCCAGAAGCATAGTCTTCGACAGGATTAGCTATCCCCCTCTTATTCTGGCATTCTGCAGTTCAGTCCACTGATATGCCCCTTTACACATATACCCATGCATATGTAGTGTAGCTCCTTGCTTGCGAGTACTTTGGATGAGTACTCACGGTTGCTTCTCTCCCTCTTTTCCCCCTTTCCTTTCTATCTGGTTGTCGCAACCAGATGCTGGAGTCCAGGAGCCAGACGCCACCGTCGACGACGACACCTACGACACTGGTGGTGCCTACTACTACGTGCAGCCCGCTGACGACGACCAGGAGTAGTTAGGAGGATCCCAGGCAGGAGGCCTGCGCCTCGTTCGATCTGTATCCCAGTTTGTGCTAGCCTTCTTAAGGCAAACTTGTTTAACTTATGTCTGTACTCAGATATTGTTGCTTCCGCTGACTCGTCTGTGATCGAGTACTTGTATTCGAGCCCTCGAGGCCCCTGGCTTGTATTATGATGCTTGTATGACTTATTTATGTTGTAGAGTTGTGTTGTGATATCTTCCCGTGAGACCCTGATCTTGATCGTACACATTTGCGTGCATGATGAGTGTACGGTCAAATCGGGGGTGTCACAGTCCGGCCCCCATTTTATTCCTGCGGCCATTTATCTTCATCTCTCGCGCCACACGACACAATAAGCACACCCACGACGACACATACAGAGAGGACATCCAGCGGTTCCAATGGCGCTCCCCGTGGCTCCAATGGCGCTCCCAGCGGCCGACGAAGACAACGGCGGGCAGTTCCCCACGCATCACGTAGTGGACACCCACGGGAGGGGGAAGGCCCTCTCGGTGGTGTACACGAATGACCGGTCTCGGTGGATGCTACCTCTTGAGCACTGCGTTGGTTTTCCCTTGAAGAGGAAAGGGTGATGCAGTAAAGTAGCGTAAGTATTTCCCTCAGTTTTTGAGAACCAAGGTATCAATCCAGTAGGAGACCACGCACAAGTCCCTCACACCTACACAAACAAATAAGAACCTCGCAACCAACGCGATAAAGGGGTTGTCAATCCCTTCACGGTCACTTACGAGAGTGAGATCTCATAGATATGATAAGATAATATTTTTATTATTTTTATGATAAAGATGCAAAGTAAAATAAACGACAATAAAATTAACTAAGTGTTGGAAGATTAATACGATGGAGAATAGACCCGGGGGCCATAGGTTTCACTAGTGGCTTCTCTCAAGATAGCATAAGTATTACGGTGGGTGAACAAATTACTGTCGAGCAATTGATAGAATTGAGCATAGTTATAAGAATATCTAGGATTGATCATGTATATAGGCATCACGTCTGTGACAAGTAGATCGACTCCTGCCTGCATCTACTACTATTACTCCACACATCGACCGCTATCCAGCATGCATCTAGAGTATTAAGTTCATAAGAACATAGTAACGCTTTAAGTAAGATGACATGATGTAGAGGGATAAACTCATGCAATATGATATAAATCCCATCTTGTTATCCTCGATGGCAACAATACAATACGTGCCTTGCTGCCCCTGCTGTCACTGGGAAAGGACACCGCAAGATTGAACCCAAAGCTAAGCACTTCTCCCATTGCAAGAAAGATCAATCTAGTAGGCCAAACCAAACTGATAATTCGAAGAGACTTGCAAAGATAACCAATCATACATAAAAGAATTCAGAGAAGATTCAAATATTGTTCATAGATAAACTTGATCATAAACCCACAATTCATCGGTCTCGACAAACACACCGCAAAAGAAGATTACATCGAATAGATCTCCAAGAGAATCGAGGAGAACTTTGTATTGAGATCCAAAGAGAGAGAAGAAGCCATCTAGCTAATAATTATGGACCAGAAGGTCTGAGGTAAACTACTCACACATCATCGGAGAGGCTATGGTGTTGATGTAGAAGCCCTCCGTGATCAATGCCCCCTCCGGCGGAGCGCCGGAAAAGGCCCCAAGATGGGATCTCATGGGTACAGAAGGTTGCGGCGGTGGAATTAGGTTTTTGTGGATGCCTCTGATGGTTTGGGGATACGTAGGTATATATAGGAGGAAGAAGTACGTCGGTGGAGCAACGTGGGCCCCACGAGGGTGGAGGGCGCGCCTCGGGGGGTGGGGGGTAGGCGCGCCCCCTGCCTCGTGCTCTCCTTGTTGATTGCTTTACGTAGACTCCAAGGTCTATGGATCACGTTTATTCTGAAAATCACGTTCCCGAAGGTTTCATCCCATCTTGTTATCCTCGATGGCAACAATACAATACGTGCCTTGCTGCCCCTGCTGTCACTGGGAAAGGACACCGCAAGATTGAACCAAAATCTAAGCACTTCTCCCATTGCAAGAAAGATCAATCTAGTAGGCCAAACCAAACTGATAATTCGAAGAGACTTGCAAAGATAACCAATCATACATAAAAGAATTCAGAGAAGATTCAAATATTGTTCATAGATAAACTTGATCATAAACCCACAATTCATCGGTCTCGACAAACACACCGCAAAAGAAGATTACATCGAATAGATCTCCAAGAGAATCAAGGAGAACTTTGTATTGAGATCCAAAGAGAGAGAAGAAGCCATCTAGCTAATAACTATGGACTCGAAGGTCTAAGGTAAACTACTCACACATCATCGGAGAGGTTATGGTGTTGATGTAGAAGCCCTCCGTGATGAATGCCCCCTCCGGCGGAGCGCTGGAAAAGGCCCCAAGATGGGATCTCACGGGTACAGAAGGTTGCGGCGGTGGAATTAGGTTTTCGTGGATGCCTCTGATGGTTTGGGGGTACGTAGGTATATATATAGGAGGAAGAAGTACGTCGGTGGAGCAACGTGGGCCCCCTGCCTCGTGCACTCCTCGTTGATTGCTTTATGTAGACTCCAAGTCCTTTGGATCACGTTTGTTCCGAAAATCACGTCCCCGAAGGTTTCATTCCGTTTGGACTCCGTTTGATATTCTTTTTTTGCGAAACACTAAAATAGGCAAATAACAGCAATTTGGGTTGGGCCTCCGGTTAATAGGTTAGTCCCAAAAATAATATAAAAGTGTATAATAAAGCCCATTAAACATCCAAAAAAGAATATAATATAGCATGGAACAACAAAAATTTATAGATACGTTGGAGACGTATCGAGCATCCCCAAGCTTAATTCCTGCTCGTCCTCGAGTAGGTAAATGATAAAAACAAAAAAATTGATGTGGAATGCTACTTAGCATAATTTTCAATGTAATTCTCTTAATTGTGGTATGAATGTTCAGATCCGAAAGATTCAAGACAAAAGTTTAATATTTACATAAAAATAATAATACTTCAAGCATACTAACTAAGCAATTATGTCTTCTCAAAATAACATGGCCAAAGAAAGTTATCCCTACAAAATCATATAGTCTGGCTATGCTCTATCTTCATCACACAAAGTATTTAATCATGCACAACCCCGATGACAAGCCAAGCAATTGTTTCATACTTTTGGTGTTCTCAAACTTTTCAATCTTCACGCAATACATGAGCGTGAGCCATGGACATAGCACTATATGTGGAATAGAATGGTGGTTGTGGAGAAGACAAAAAAGGAGAAGATAGTCTCACATCAACTAGGCGTATCAACGGGCTTGGAGATGCCCATTAATAGATATCAATGTGAGTGAGTAGGGATTGCCATGCAACGGATGCACTAGAGCTATAAGTATATGAAAGCTCAACAAAAGAAACTAAGTGGGTGTGCATCCAACTCGCTTGCTCACGAAGACCTAGGGCATTTTGAGGAAGCCCATCATTGGAATATACAAGCCAAGTTCTATAATGAAAATTTCCCACTAGAATATGAAAGTGATTTCATAGGAGACTCTCTATCATGAAGATCATGGTGCTACTTTGAAGCACAAGTGTGGTAAAAGGATGGTAGCATTGTCCCTTCTCTCTTTTTCTCTCATTTTTTATTTGGCCTTTTCTCTTTTTTTTGGCCTTCCTCTTTTTTTATTTAGTCTGGAGTCTCATCCTGACTTATGGGGGAATCATAGTCTCCATCATCCTTTCCTCACTTGAGACAATGCTCTAATAATGATGATCATCACACTTTTATTTTCTTTACAACTCAAAACTTAGAACAAAATATGACTCTATGTGAATGCCTTCGGCGGTGTACCGGGATATGCAATGAATCAAGAGTGACATGTATGAAAGAATTATGAACGGTGGCTTTGCCACAAATACGATGTCAACTACATGATCATGCAAAGCAATATGACAATGATGAAGCGTGTCATAGTAAATGGAATGGTGGTAAGTTGCATGACAATATATCTCGGAATGGCTATGGAAATGCCATGATAGGTAGGTATGGTTGCTGTTTTGAGGAAGGTATATGGTGGATGTATGATACCAGTGAAAAGTGTGCGGTATTAGAGAGGCTAGCAATTGTGGAAGGATGAGAGTGCGTATAATCCATGGACTCAATATTAGGCATAAAGAACTCATATACTTGTTGCAAAAATCTACAGGTTATCAAAGCAAAGTATTATGCGCATGCTCCTAGGGGGATAGATTGGTAGGAAAAGACCATCGCTCGTCCCCGACCGCCACTCATAAGGAAGACAATCAATAAATAAATTATGCTCCGACTTCATCACATAACGGTTCACCATACGTGCATGCTACGGGAATCACAAACTTTAACACAAGTATTTCTCAAATTCACAACTACTCAACTAGCATGACTCTAATATCACCATCTTCATATCTCAAAACAATTATCAAGCACCAAACTTCTCATAGTATTCAACACACTCATAAGAATTTTTTTATTTTTTTACTCTTGGATGCCTATCATAATTAAAGCAAATTACCATGCTGTTTTGTAGGACTCTCAAAATAATATAAGTGAAGCATGATAGAACAATAGTTTCGATAAAACAAATCCACCACCGTGCTCTAAAAGATATAAGTGAAGCACTAGAGCGAAAACTATATAGCTCAAAAGATATAAGTGAAGCACATAGAGTATTCTAATAAATTCCGAATCATGTGTGTCTCTCTAAAGAAGGTGTGTACAGCAAGGATGATTTTGGTAAACTAAAAAACAAATACTCAAATTATACAAGACGCTCCTAGCAAAACACATATCATGTGCTGAATAAAAATATAGCTCCAAGTAAAGTTACCGATGGACGAAGACGAAAGAGGGGATAACTTCCGGGGCATCCCCAAGCTTTGGATTTTAGGTGTCCTTAGATTATCTTGGGGTGCCATGGGCATCCCCAAGATTAGTCTCTTGCCACTCCTTGTTCCATAATCCATCAAATCTTTTACCCAAAACTTGAAAACTTCACAACACAAAACTTAACAGAAAATCTCGTGAGCTCCGTCAGCGAAAGAAAACAAAACACCACTTCAATTTACTGTAATGAACTCATTCTTTATTTATATTGGTGTTAAACCTACTGTATTCCAACTTCTCTATGGTTTATAAACTCTTTTACTAGCCATAGATTCATCAAAATAAGCAAACAACACACGAAAAAACAGAATCTGTCAAAAACAGAACAGTCTGTAGTACTCTGTAACTAACGCAAACTTCTGGAACTCAGAAAAATCTACCAAAATAGTAAGACCTAGACAATTTGTTTTTTGATCTACTTAAATTGGAATCAGTATTTTATGACGTTCTGGTGATTTTTAACAATTGTTTTCGTGAACAGAAAGTTTCTGGAATTTTCAGCAAGATCAAATAACTATCATCCAAGAAGATCCTATAGGTTTAACTTGGCACAGACACTAATTAAAACATAAAAAATCTAACCAGAGGCTATATCAAATATTTATTCCCAAACAGAACTAAAAAGAAAAAAACTAAAATAAAATTGGGCTGCCTCCCAACAAGCGCTATCTTTTAATGCCTTTTAGCTAGGCATTGATAATTTTAATGATGCTCGCATAAAAGACAAGAATTGAAGCGCGAAGAAAGCATCATGAAACACGTGACAAACACATCTAAGTCTAACATATTTCCTATGCATAGGCATCTCATATAAAAACAAATTATCATAGCAAGCAAAAACTAGCATATGCAAGGAAGCGGAAAGGAACGATAGCAATCTCAACATAACGAGAGGTAATTTAGTAACATGAAAATTTCTATAACCATATTTTCCTCTCTCATAATAATTACATGTAGGATCATGAGAAAATTCAACAATAGCTATCACAAAACATATTTTTAACACAATCCACATGTATGCGAAGTTGACACTCTTCCAAAATAGTGGGAATATCATTAACTAAAGTCATGACCTCTCCAAACCCACTTTTATCAAAAATTTCATAAGATTGAACATTCTCCAAATATGTGGGATCTAAAGTTGACTCTCTTCCAAACCTACTTTCAATATTATTGCAAAAATTAATATCAATCTCATATTCATCACGGGGCTTAAATAAATTTTGAAGATCAAAAGAAGAATCACCCCAATCATGATCATTGCAACAAGTAGTAGACATAGCAACACTAGCATCCCCAAGCTTAGGGTTTTGCATATAATTAGCACAATTGACATTAATATAATTTATAGTAGAATCATTGCAATCATGCTTTTTATTCAAGGAGCTATCGTGAATCTCTTCATAAATTTCTTCATCACAATTTTTAGATTCATAATTTCAAGCAAAACCTCATAAAGATAATCTAGTGCACTCAAATCACTAGAAATTGGTTCATCATAATTGGATCTCTTAAAAAGATTAGCAAGGGGATGAGGATCCATAAACTTTTAGCAAGCGAAGATGCAAGCAAAAAGAAGACACAAGGTAACACAAAATCGAACGGAAGGAGGGCGAATAAAACGGCAAGGGTGAAGTGGGGGAGAGGAAAACGAGAGGCAAATGGCAAATGATGTAATGCGAGGGATAAGAGTTTGTGATGGGTACCTTGTATGTCTTGACTTGTGCGTAGACTCCCCGGCAACGACGCCAGAAATCCTTCTTGCTACCTCTTGAGCACTGCGTTGGTTTTCCCTTGAAGAGGAAAAGGTGATGCAGTAAAGTAGCGTAAGTATTTCCCTCAGTTTTTGAGAACCAAGTTATCCATCCAGTAGGAGACCACGCACAAGTCCCTCACACCTACACAAACAAATAAGAACCTCGCAACCAACGCGATAAAGGGGTTGTCAATCCCTTCACGGTCACTTACAAGAGTGTGATCTGATAGATATGATAAGATAATATTTTTGGTATTTTTATGATAAAGATGCAAAGTAAAATAAATGGCAATAAAATAACTAAGTGTTGGAAGATTAATATGATGGAGAATAGACCCGGGGGCCATAGGTTTCACTAGTGGCTTCTCTCAAGATAGCATAAGTATTACGGTGGGTGAACAAATTACTGTCGAGCAATTGATAGAATTGAGCATAGTTATGAGAATATCTAGGTATGATCATGTATATAGGCATCACGTCCGTGACAAGTAGACCGACTCCTGCCTGCATCTACTACTATTACTCCACACATCGACCGCTATCCAACATGCATCTAGAGTATTAAGTTCATAAGAACAGAGTAACGCTTTAAGTAAGAAGACATGATGTAGATGGATAAACTCATGCAATATGATATAAACCCCATCTTGTTATCCTCGATGGCAACAATACAATACATGCCTTGCTGCCCCTGCTATCACAGGGAAAGGACACCGCAAGATTGAACCCGAAGCTAAGCACTTCTCCCATTGCAAAAAAGATCAATCTAGTAGGCCAAACCAAACTGATAATTCGAAGAGACTTGCAAAGATAACCAATCATACATAAAAGAATTCAGAGAAGATTCAAATATTGTTCATAGATAAACTTGATCCTAAACCCACAATTCATCGGTCTCGACAAACACACCGCAAAAGAAGATTACATCGAATAGATCTCCAAGAGAATCGAGGAGAACTTTGTATTGAGATCCAAAGAGAGAGAAGAAGCCATCTAGCTAATAATTATGGACCAGAAGGTCTGAGGTAAACTACTCACACATCATCGGAGAGGCTATGGTGTTGATGTAGAAGCCCTCCGTGATCAATGCCCCCTCCGGCGGAGCGCCGGAAAAGGCCCCAAGATGGGATCTCATGGGTACAGAAGGTTGCGGTGGTGGAATTAGGTTTTTGTGGATGCCTCTGATGGTTTGGGGGTACGTAGGTATATATAGGAGGAAGAAGTACGTCGGTGGAGCAACGTGGGCCCCACGAGGGTGGAGGGCGCGCCTCGGGGGGGGGGGGTAGGCGCGCCCCCTGCCTTGTGCTCTCCTTCTTGATTGCTTTACGTAGACTCCAAGGTCTATGGATCACGTTTATTCTCAAAATCACGTTCCCGAAGGTTTCATTCCGTTTGGACTCCGTTTGATATTCTTTTTCTGCGAAACACTGAAATAGGCAAAAAACAACAATTTGGGCTGGGTCTCCGGTTAATAGGTTAGTCCCAAAAATAATATAAAAGTGTATAATAAAGCCCATTAAACATCCAAAACAGAATATAATATAGCACGGAACAATAAAAATTATAGATACGTTGGAGACGTATCAGTGGAGAGCTCCATCCAAACTATGGAGCAGTTGCTTGCCGAGGACAAGTACCAAGTGGTCGGCTTCGACCTCGAGTACACCATCGGTCGTGCCGGGCATGATCAGAAGGTTGTCGTCGCCCTGTTGTGCGTGGTACATGACGTCCTCGTCTACCACTACCACCTAGCCACAAGGCCTTGCAAGTGTTTCTCCAGGTTTATCAACAGCTCCGACTACAGTTTCGCTACGGTGGACACCACCAACGATCTAAAAGCTCTCAAGGTTTCGGGCTTGAAATGCCAGAATCTTGTCAACATCCAGGACCACTACATGGTCTGGGGCAGCGACAACAACAAACAGAACTCCCTGGTTGACCTCACCTCGGCGATCTCGACCCCTACTACATGAAGATGAAGGATGAGAGCAAGAAGTACAAGAATGCCTGGCATAGTGTCTGGCATGAGAGACTGGATGAACAACACGTCAATTAAGCGACCAAGGACGCGTACACAAGCTACGAGATGTACATCCAGATCGTTGACATGAGGGAGTGTCTTCTTCCTGCCCCAGACGAGGGATCGAGCCACATAGCATTGGTGGGAGCGTCACAAGAAGTAGATGACTAGACGATCATTTCTCCTAGTTTAGAATGCATACAATTGTTTATTGAGGTGTGTGCGAATGATCTGTATAGTCACTTATGTTATTGGATGTTTATTTCAGTTATATATATATATGTGTGTGTGTGTGTTATTCTTCTATAGACAGAGCAAATCACACGGCTTATTAGCAGCAATGTTTGTGTTATTATTGGTCTTCGCACACATTTCTGATTACGGATCTGTTTGCCGCGTATCACACACATCTTGTTTAGTTGAACCATTTATATTGTGTTGCCTAATCACACACAGCTCAACCTAGTGAACTGTATGTCGTATATCGCACACACACCCTCATCTGGCTGCCCGTTTCTATTGTTCTGCCTCATCGCAAGTAGTTCTTCTGGATTAACCGTTTGCCACACATCGCACACACAACTCCAATATGAACCGTGTTTGATGTCACCACCATCACAAATGTTTTGCATCTTTTTTGACGGTTTTATTACATCACCGTTTGTGATTGATACATCACACACAGTTTCGTCGAAGGGTCTCTGATTGGACTGTCGCGTTTGGACCATCCTGCAGTAGTGATATGGATACTACATACACTTTCGGTGGGGGTCTCCGGAGTCATAGAGAGCAATCCAGGAAGCAATTATTTTAGATATGCCATGCCCCACAACCCTAACCTCTTGCCCTTCATGCATCTGTATGATGGCTTCAAAGTTCCAAAATCTCTGCTTAAAGCTCCGACTTCATCCTTTGGGCATTTGCCTCCACCTTCATGTTTGGTTATGCTCCAATGTTCGCCCTCTTGTTCATGATTGGTTCTTTGTTACAAAGCATACAACAATATCTGATTTAGGTAGCAAGATAGTCTCATGAACATTACCACACATTAAAAGAAATCATATTCAGCCTATGTGCACGCTCGTGTTGGGGAAAGGTAAAATCATGGTGATGTTGTATGCATTGCTACTTGCATGGGCTACACCTTAACAAAAACTCTTCCCAGTCACTATTTATATGTTGTCAAAGGTAGCACAGAACTACCTCCCGAGAAGCAAGGACATTAGCGTCGGCACCTGACAATATATTTATCTCCCACAAGTGACCCGTTCAAGATAGAGAATGGGGGTTGTACCTCTAGCTGACAGGGATCAAATGTCATGTTTGACATCCTTGTGTCACATAAAGACAAAATATTCTGTACATGAGAGGTGATGTTCCCATTGATAGCAATGTGCTTGTGGTGATTTCGTAAATTTCAAGACTCGCCAACTTAGTCTCCCAAAGGTGCTCATAGGGGTAGAGTGTATGTACATGCATTCATAGGGAAGAGTGTATTTGAGCATCAGCATCTATTCTATGTTTCTAAAATATGATATACATTTATATATGTGTAGTAAATCATGTACCAATCAAACATGTCTTTTTCTTTTGATCTGATGTAATTTGCTTCATCTTCCAATAAACCTAGGTCACTGTGCAAAATGATAACCAACCATGTCTGATAGTTGGAGAGATAGATGATATTATGGACCTTTGCTTCCACCCAACTTTGGGGATCCCTGTGATGCTTTATTTTCTAGATAATAGCAACATGTACATGAGATTTTGTGTCAAGTTTTTTAGATCGATTTAAGAGTTCAATGAAAATTATTTGATGATTCTTAGGGGCAAGTGCCATAAATTCACAGGACACGCAGGTGAGGGGGGGCACACACCTATCTAGTTGTTTCCGGTTGTCCGATTGCTTTCATAATCATAAACTTGATTAGTCTTAGGCCTTTGATTGTTGTAGACTAGGGTCCATCCATGCATACTTTTGATAGCTTTTATCCGAGTCGCATGCGCCATCCACCCCACCTCCCATACATTTTTCATTTCATCTTTTAATTCAATCTACTATATCTTTTGAACCGAAAGTCTAAATTAAGTTTTATTTGCATATTTGTATTTGTTGCAACAAGAACTTTTGAACAAGACCAATCTTGACTATATTTTGGCAGTTTAAAAAAATTCAAATTCCAAATGTTGAAACTTGATAGTCATAGCATTAATTTTCATTGAGTTTTACCAAGTTTCATATGCTTTTAGGGTTTTTAGGGTTCTGGACCTAGGGCTTAGGGTTTAAGTTTTAGTTTTAAAACTTGCTAAATTTATCATCATTCCTATCAGTTTTAGTTATTAAAACATGTCCGGCAGTCTGATTTACCTCGTGATCCACAAAGTTGTTGGATTTCCACGAGGACACACCAAGTTTTAAGTTTCAGTTTCTAAAACGTGCAATTTTTTGTTTGCTCGTACCAAATTTCAGCAGTTGGAAGTTAACAAAGTTTTAAAAGCATCGCCAAAACATTTTCAAAATGAATCTTATTTGGATGCCCTCATCACAAGGAACATTAATGTGTAAAGGAGATATAAATGGACTTTCAGTTCAAAAGATATATTAGATTCAAATTTTAAAGTGAGAAGAAAAAGCATGAGCCGTAGGATGGGTGGAACTACGAAAAGCTTGACGCACAGACCTCATCCAAGGTAATTGAGGGATACGTAAAGGACATGCAAAGACCAAACCTGTTTCCGAATAGCAAAGCAATCGAGCGGTCAGAAATCTGTGTGCTGCCACATCTACGTGCAACAAATCATCTCTTGGGCAGGTGCACGAAGACTTCTTACCTATCATCGACAAGGTGAGGCCCGTTCTGTTGAAATGTAGTATGGGTTATAGGCCCATATAACAATTTTTGAAGTCTCTAAAGGCCCATGTGGGTTATATGACAATGGGTGTGGTAGAAAGTTTAGTCTCATACCGCTAGTGGAAGAGGAGTTGGACCTACTTATAAGGGCTTCTCTTTCACATGCTATTGCAGCTTGAGAAGAGAAGTGGTCCCCACATGCTCCTCCTTTTCCACCCGCCACGCCACACCTCGCCTTGTCATGATGCGCCGCGAGTTGCTGGAATGAGCCGAGCCAAGCTCACACCTTGCCTCGTCATGATGCGCCGCGAGTTGTGGGAATGAGCCGAGCCAAGCTCACACCTATGTGCTTATTTCTGCCAATCAGGAACAGAGAGTCATTAACAGATGAGCCACGATCTTACACGTCAGATCATGCGTTGTTACCAACTCGTACATGGGTCCAGCCCAGTCTCTCCACCTGGTCGCGCCTATATATCTATGTGTGTGTGTGTGTGTGTGTGTGAGGCGTCGGCCAACCCTAGCTGCCACGAAGATCAGATCGCATCTGCTCTGCGCCCATTGTCATTCGTTTTGTTGCTGCTACCGCTAGTGATCACATCCCGTCTGCCACATACACGGTTGATGGGAGTAGGCCTCCAAAACCTCGCCTTTCTAGATCATGTATGGGAGATGGGCAATTTGATTTTTGGGGAGCGTCTCCTACACGACTACTCACCGTCGTTCGTATGCTTCCTCTACGTCGTCTATGTCCATGTCGCTTTTGTCATCACCATGTCCACCGAAGCCGAGAAGAAGGCCGCTGAGGATGCCAGAGCCGCTGTGTCGCCATGGCCTACTGGAGGGTATAACTCGTTTATCCCGCTCCTGCTTATTTATGCATTTGCCATACTAGCGTTATACGTAGATGTATCTGCTATTAGCGTAGTATGTCTTGCGTGATCAAATATCAACTTGTGTTTAATATTTTTAATCCCATGTTCATGCTTATTTCCTGGATTAAATTAATCAAAAGATTTGTAATATACTCAAGAATCCAAAAACCTAATATGTGTTGGCAAGTTTTGATCCAAGGCTTTGGTGATGCACTGAAACTGGCCCCGTTTCTGGGGACATACTTTAATTGTTGGCAGACCGAAACCACCTTATGGCTGACAATAATGAATGTGTTCTGGGTTGACGTTGTTACTCCCACGGGAATGATTGCTCTTGATCAGGAGAAGGCGTTTAGGGAGGCCACCCTGATGTTTCTTGGAGCAGTTCTAAGTGTGATCAGAGATAAGTTGGTTGATTCATATTTACATATGCAGGTTGCTAAGGACTTGTGGGAGGCACTCGAAACTAAATTCGGTGCACCCGATGATGATAGCGAGATGTATGACATTTAGTAGTTCCATCATTACAAAATGGCAGAGAACCGTTCTATATTGGAATAGGCTCATGAGATACAATGCGTCATTAAGGTACTTGAGCTTCTTAAGTGTAACTTATCGGGAAAATTTGTCGCGGGATGCATAATTGCTAAGCTCCATAACTCATGGAGGAACTTTGCTACTACTCTGAAACATCAAAGACGAGAATTCTCAGTTGAGGATGCCTTCGGTTATCTGAGGGTTGAGTAGAACTTGAGAGCAAAGGACTCACACGGAAAAGGATACGAAGGAACTTATGTAGCCAATATGGTACAAAGGAATTTCAATTCCCACAAGCCCAAGGGAAAGAATTATGTTCAACACAATACCTACTTTAGGAAGAAGGGTAAGAAGACCCTCAAGAAGAACAAGAATGGAGATGGCAACTTTACTTGTGGTTTGGAGGAACATTGGGCCAACAAGTGCCCTAACAAGTTCAAGAAACCAGGGCAGGACTCCGAGCCTGCAAATTTGATTGTGAGCAACAACGAGAGTGATGCATCTTGGTACAGTAATCTATTTCATGTATTTTCAGTTTGTCAGTCCACCGATTGGTTGGTGGACACATGTGCAAATATTCATGTGTGTGCTGACATTTCATTATTCTCTTCTTACTAGGTCACAGGTCATAGGCCCATATTGATGGGGACTGGTGCGAGTGCTTCTGTTCTTGGTGTTGGCATGGTCAATCTGAAGCTTACTTCCGGAACGATCGTGTAGTTGAAGAATGTGCATCATGCCCCCGCCATCAAGAAGAACCTCGTTAGTGGATTCCCTCTGTCTAGAGAAGGGTGTAAGTTGGTCTTTGAGTCTAATAAAGTAGTTGTGACGAAATATGGACTATTTATTCGAAAAGGTTATAAATGTGGAGGTCTGCTTTGCCTTTCTCTCATGGATCTTTGTAATAAAGTCGTGAACAATATTCATATGTGTGTTAATGAATCTGAAGTTTGACATTCACGTCTTTGTCACATTAGTTTTGGTGTTATGACGTGGCTAGCAAAATTGAATTTAATCCCGAGTTTCACTTTAGCCAAAGGTTCGAAGTCTCATTCGTGTGTGCAAGCAAAGCAACCTCGCAAACCTCACAAGGTTCTGGAGGAAAGACACTTGGCACCACTAGAACTCATACATTATGGTCTTTATGAGATGAATGGTGTGTTGACTAAACACTACTACAGGATGTTGCTAACACGACACTACGATCAGAGACCCTTTGACGAAACTGTGTGTGATGCATTAATAACAAACGGTGATGTAAAAAACCGTCAAAAAAGATGCAAAATGTTGTGACGAAGGATACATCAAACACAATTCCGATTTTTGTTGCGTGTGCGATGCGGGGCATACTGTTGATCCATACGAACTATTTGCGATGAGACAGAACAACAGAAACTGGCAGCCAGTTCAAGGTGTGTGCGATATATGGCATACAATTCGCTTCGGTGAACTGTTTGCGATGATCGAGTTGAACACAAATGATTCGGCGTAACAACATGTGTGTGATACCTAACGAATAGGTCAGTAATCAGAATTGTGGACGATCATTATAGATAGCCCATACGGTCTTTTTTTGTGAATTGTGTGCTCGTCGAGGCACATAGTTGAAGAAACTAACCTGTGGGCGATATTGTAGAAGATCTCTGTCGAATACGTATTACTAACCATCTGCGATGAGATTGATAGGATAAATAGAGATAACGAATTAATATGAGCGAACGGAAACATAGATATATACAGTCTGCTTAATTTAGTCCTTTTTGTTGTTGTTGTTGTTGTTGTTTTTGTTGTTGTTGTCGTCGTCGTCGTCGTCGTGGTTGTTGTTGTTGTTGTTGTTGTTGTTGTTGTTGTTGTTGTTGTTGTTGTTGTTGTTGTTGTTGTTGGATGGCCCCGCGACATCGTCTTGGCGAGGACGCTTCTTGCCGCCGACCGTTGGCTTTTCATCGCCGCCGCCGTCGTCATCGTCGTTGATGTCATCGTGGTTGTTGATGACCCACAAGTATAGGGGATCATTTGTACACTACTGCAGGATGTTGCTAACGCGACAGTACGATTAGAGACCCTTCGAGAAACTGTGTGTGATGCAATAATCACAAACGGTGCTGTATGAAAACCGTCAGAAATGATGCAAAACGTTTGCGATGAATGATACATCAAACACGATTCAGATTATAGTTGCGTGTGCGATGAGGGGCATACGGTTGATCTGAACGAACTGTTTGCAATGAGACAGAACAACAGAAACGGGCAGCCAGATCAAGGTGTGTGCGATATACGGCATACAGTTCACTTCGATGAACCATTTGCGATGAGTGGGGTGAACACAAACGATTCGGCGTAACAAGATGTGTGTGATACTCGGCAAACAGGTCGGTAATCAGAATTGTGTGCGATCATTATAGACAGCCCATACGGTCTTTTTTTGTGAATTGTGTGCTCATCAGGGCACACAGTTCAACAAACCAACATGTTGGCGATAATGTAGAAGATATCTGTCGAATACATATTACTAACCGTCTGCAATGAGATTGACAGGATAAATGGAGATATATACAGTCTGCTTAATTTAGTCCTTCTTCTTGTTGTTGTTCTTGTTGGATGTCCCCCCGACATCGTCTTGGCGAGGACGCTTCTTGCCGCTGACCGTTGGCTTTTCATCACCGCCGCCGTCGTCATCGTCGTTGCTGTCGTCGTCGTCCTCCTCCTCGTTCGACCATTCCTCCTCCTCATCATCGTCGTCCTCTTCTTCGTCCTCCGACGGCTCCTTGTCCGTCTGGTTGTCGTCTGACGACTCCGGAGGAGGCATCCCTTCCATGAACCGGATATAATCGAGGTCTGGGCTCAACACCGGACTCATGGAAGACAAGCGGGATGATTCCGATGTTGACCAATCATCGGGCGCCAGACTGCTGGCCGAACTATCGTCCTTGCTATCGCTCGACATGGCTGCAGAGTGTGTGCCAGTGTGTAGCGCGGCCTGCCAGGGACGATGAAGATGGTCGACACTCAAGCGGGGTATGCAGAGAAGAGGAACTGCCAATTGAAGCGGGGATTGAAGCGGGGGTTGACGTATTATCTAACCGCTGATATAATCAACCGCAATTATTTGTACCAATCACTCCAAATTCCCGGGGTTGCGCAGGACTCCTATTGGCTATTTGGCTGGTTTCCTTTTTCAGGGCAAAAACAAGGAACGAGTTTTGCGATTATGCACCGGTACCGGTACGAACGGAGTAGGACAGTTGGCAAGCAATACATTGAGCTCTTCTTATTGATAAAGCTAGTAATAATCAAACTAGAAAGGAAAAGAAAAAAGACAAAGAAAAATATCTGCACGAATCTTCGCGTAACATCAATGACATAGGACCTAGATGTGCATTACTTAGAGCACATCTAGATGTGCTTTAGCAATACTGTCAAACAAAACCCCTAATCATCATTGCAAACAGCGCATAGAACATGGCTAATGCGACAACGACAACTACACATGCTAGTTCCTTCTTGTCTCTTGCTTTCATCTGTTGCCTATGATTGATTCTTTCTTGCTTCATCATACTGATTGTACATTCCAGATCAGCTAGTTTCTTCTTCAGCTTTACGTTATCTTCTGCAAGCTTGGTGATAACACTCCGAGCCCTGCCATGCCATTCTTCATCCAGCCAGTTAACAAAGGCACAAGCCCCATATCCCTGCCAATGTTAAATAGTATTCTGGGTGAGCGGTGGCATTAACTGAAGTAAAATGATGAACTTAATTAGCACTAACCTCTAAGGGGCAACTGAGGAACCGCCTGCCAATGTCGAATCCCTCCGTGCATACACGTCGAGCGGGAGTGTGCCCGTGCACACAACTCAGCTTTTGGTACTTCTCGGTGGCGCAAAACTCAGAGTCGAACTCGTGTTGCGGGAGTCTGGAGTCAAGCTCCGGATCCGGCGGTAGATCGCTTTCCTGGGGGGGGGGGGGTCATTCAGGACGGATTAAGAAAGGAGCCATACTTTGGACATGCTAAAAAAGATCGGGATAGATTGGAACCTGACAGGATGATTCGGATCCGTAGTACACCTGCCTTTTGATGACCTTAGGCAAGTGCTCGGCCGCGACCTCCGTCGTGGCGGCGATACGAGCAGGAGCAGCCGCACCGAAACCATTAGCACCACTCGTCCGCATTCCCCCGATGTCAGCGCCACGCGAGGGAATTTGGAGGCTATGTAGGGATTTGGGGGAAATGGGGAAACTATGGAGATAAGCTAACGGTCGGGAACTACTAATGGCACTATATATGTTGTATACGGCACACTGTTTGTACATGTCGTTTGTGTTGGGTATTACAACGTCACACACGATTTTCGCACCAAACCGTGTGAGAAGACAACGTAGGTTAGACATAGTTGCCGTTACATAACCGTATGTGATGTACTACCCTGTCCATATAATTGAGTTACGGTGAGATACCATGTAAATAGCTGCTCTGCGGATATCCGTCAAAACAAACAACCGCTTTGCCTATATTTTTGGCGGAGGCGGCCTAGGCAGCGGTTACCGGAGAAGAGGTCAATCCTCGGTCGATGGGCGGTGGCGGCGTCATAGGAGGTCAATCCTCGGTCTGCGGCAGGAGATAGGAGGAGCTCAACCATCGAGGTCGGCGGCAGCATGATTCGAGCACATCCATCCCGGTGGATGGTGGGATAGTGGAGGTCGAACTTCAGGCGGCAGCCGCACTAAGCTTTGCTCCTCGACCCTGCTATCTCGGCGTGCCGCCGCTCGCGCTTGTCTGTCTGCTTGGTGGAGGTCCCCGCACGGCTAATTAATTAAGGTATTCTTTTTGTGAGTGGCTTAATTAAGGTATTCAATTCCCAAGTGTAGTGTTGTACTTGTACTCTGCGTGTAAATTGATTGGCCATTAATTTTTGTCATTGCACGTCTGGATAACAACATGGAGCGCCCTTAGTAATTATTAAAATAAAACCTTGTGATTTATGCATGCATCTCTGGGCAGCAGTTAATCCGTGTATTAATGTTGTTGTTTTGTTTTTAATTGCCATTCGTCTGCTGCAGATGGAGCGATCTCGATGGATGAAGAATCGGAAAACCGTAGATTTTATCAGTGGCGTGACAGAGTTCATGAATTTGGCTGAAAGTACAAAGAGGATAATTGGTGATGCGGATTACATCCTGTGTCCATGTACTGATTGTGCTAGTACAGAGTCACATGAAGTTGCAGATGTCCAGATGCGCTTACTCTCTAGGGAATTCATAGATGGATATACACATTGGACTAGACACGGTGAAGAGGAGGTCATGGATGAAGATACCTGGGGCAGCGAGATGCCAAACCCTGATCAGTGTCACATGGATGTTGAATCTAACATCGGGGCAGAGGCGTCAAGCTACCAATGGAACACCGGAAAGCCGAAAGGCCCACTGGAAAACCAAGACGTCGACGCAGATGACGACGATCTTGATATGCCAGATTTTGCTACTATGATTGCAGATTTCGAGGGCCCAGAAAAGGATATGATTAGGTACAAGGATCTGCCAACCATTGATGCGGACTCCAAGAAAGAATTGTATCCAGGTTGCAAAAAGAAATATTCCAGGTTGAGTGCCACCCTGGCGCTTCTCAGATTTAAAGCAGCAAATGGTCTATCAAACAAGGGCTTCACAAAGATCTTAGGTATTTTCAAAGATATTCTTCCAGAAGATAATGTGCTCCCCAGAAGCACGAATGAAGCAAAGAAATTTTTTTGCCCATTGGAACTTGAAGTACAGAAGATACACGCTTGTGTGAACGATTGTATATTGTACCGTGGTGAGTACAAAGATTTTCGTGCATGTCCCACATGAAAGCATGCACGATACAAGCGCAGGAGAGCAAAGGACAAGTACAAATTGGACGACGAGATCAAGACATGAATCCCGTTCAAGGTTGTTTGGTACTTGCCTTTAATTCCAAGGTTGAGGCGTTTGTTTGCAAACCCTAGAGAAGCAAAGAGGTTGCGGTGGCATCATGATGAGAGAATTGCGGATAGGTTTATGAGGCACCCGAAAGATGGGGCTCAGTGGGACTTAATCGACAACAAGTTTGAAATTTTTTCCAAGGATCCTAGAAGTATAAGGCTCGGGGAGTGTATTGACGGGATGAATCCTTTTGGCGATATGAGCACCAATCACAGCACATGGCCGGTGCTTCTGTGCATATATAACCTAGCTCCTTGGTTGTGTATGAAGAAAAAATACATTATGATGTCAACGATTATCAAAGGCCCGAAGCAACCTGGAAATGACATCGACATTTACTTTCAGCTACTAGTAGAAGAACTGCTAACAGTGTGGATAGATGCGCCTGCTGTAAAATGTTATGATGCTTACAGAAAGGAGATTTTCGATATACATGCGATGCTGGTGCACACCATTCAAGATATGTCGGCATTAGGCAACACATCAGGGCAGAAAACAAGGGGAGATGTAGGGTGTGTCACATGCATGGATAGGACAGGTAGCAGAAGACTTCCCAACTCGCACAAACAGTGTATTTGCGTCATCGTAGGTTCTTGCGGATGAATCACCCATACCGAAAGATGAAAGCTAAATTTGATGGTACGGCAGAGGCATGTGTGGCCCCTGACCCTATGACGGGAAGGTGGTCCACAACATGGCTAAAAAATTAATGTTGTGCTTGGCAAGAACCACCCTTTGACGGTGAAACTAACACCCAAGGATCAAGTGTTTAAGAAGAAATCAGTGTTCTAGAAATTACCTTACTGGGAGATTCTACGTGTAAGTCACTGCATAGATGTCATGCACGTAGAGAAGAACGTATGTGAAAGCATCCTTGGTACTCTGCTCAAGATTAAAGGTAAAAGAAAGGATGGTGACGGTTCACGGCTCGATATGCTTGCTGATCAATCACAACGCAAGAGTGAAGCAGAAGATGATGACAAATTCATCAAAGCTCGCCAGAGTTACAATTTCAGTACAACAGAAGCAACACAACTCTTCACCTATTTGTTGTTAGTTAAGACACCCTCTTCCTACTGCGCAAACATCAGAAGTCTTGTGGATGTGAGCTCAGGTAAAATGAAGTTGGGACACATGAAGTCACATGATTGCCACGTAATGTTGACACAAATCCTCCCGGTGGCCATCAGGAATCTAATGGACAAAGATATTAGAAACACACTCATTGACCTCTATGATTTCTTCAATAAACTATGGCAGAAAGTTCTAGATCCTGAAGAGTTGGATAATATGCAAGATGATATTGCAAGAATATAGTCCAACCTAGAGATGTTTTTCTCATCGTCATTCTTTGATGTCATGGTCCATCTCACTATGCACCTTGTCGACGAGATAAAGTATTGTGGTCCTGTGTTTCTTTGCAACATGTATCCCTACGGGCGGTTCATGGGAGTACTGAAGCGCTTTTGTCGGAACCGAAACCATCGGGAGCCAAGCATCCTACAAGGTTATACCGCGGAGGAGGTGGTTGAGTTTTGCACCAAATACATGAAACATAGACCTATAGGTTTGCCCCTCTCTCGAGGGAAGGCTGAAAGGTAAGCCGGTCCTTGCTGGCACGCAAATGGCTGCACCCGGAGAATTGGCAGAGAAAGCCCATTTGACGGTACTGCTTAACAGCCAAGTTCTCATCGCTTATGCCAAAGAACACTTGGCGGAGATACGCTAAAGCTTCTTACCAATGGTATGGTGCCTTCATCAGAAGTGGAGACGAAGGAGCACACTAAGAAGTACGCCGAATGGCTGAAGAATCGTTTGGGACAAGGATCCATCGATGACATTACTACGTGGTTGGCACAAAAGCCATCACCTACGGTGTTGACGTACCAAGCATATGACATAAATGGATACACGTTCTACACTGAGGAACGTGATAAGAAGACCTCGTATCAGAACATCTCTGTTCGAATAGAATGCATGACTGTAAATGAAGCTGATAAAAGGGTATACTATGGAACCATCAAAGCGATTTGGGAGCTTGACTATGTGAAAGTTAAGGTGGCATTATTCAGGTGCGCATGGATCCCTCTTGGTCAGATAAGGATTGATGAGTACAGGAAGACCTGTGTTAACAGGACAACGATGGCATATCACTGATATGTCTCCAACGTATCTATAATTTTTGATTGCTCCATGCTATTATATATTCTGTTTTGGATGTTTAATGGGCTTTATTTTACACTTTTATATTATTTTTGGGACTAACCTATTAACCCAAGGTCCAGTGCAAATTGCTGTTATTTGCCTATTTCAGTGTTTCGCAGAAAAGGAATATCAAATTGGAGTCCAAACGGAATGAAACCTTCGGGAGCGTGATTTTTGGAACAAACGTGATCCAGAGGACTTGGAGTGGACGTCAAGAAACAAACGAGGAGGCCATGAGGCAAGGGGCGCGCCTACCCCCTGGGCGCGCCCTCCACCCTCGTGGGCCGCTCGTGGCTCCACCGACCTACTTCTTCCTCCTATATATACCTACATACCCCGAAACCATCGAGGAGCACCACGAAACCCTATTTCCACCGCCGCAACCTTCTGTACCCGTGAGATCCCATATTGGGGCCTTTTCCGGCGCTCCGCCGGAGGGGGCATTCATCATGGAGGGCTTCTACATCAACACCATAGCCTCTCCGATGATGTGTGAGTAGTTTACCACAGACCTTCCGGTCCATAGTTATTAGCTAGATGTCTTCTTCTCTCTCTTTGCATCTCAATACAAAGTTCTCCTCGATCTTCTTGGAGATCTATTTGATGTAACTCTTTTTGCGGTGTGTTTGTCAAGATCCGGCGAATTGTGGGTTTATGATCAAGATTATCTATGAAGAATATTTGAATCTTCTCTGAATTCTTTTATGTATGATTGGTTATCTTTGCAAGTCTCTTCGAATTATCAGTTTGGTTTGGCCTACTAGATTGATCTTTGTCGCAATGGGAGAACTGCTTAGCTTTGGGTTCAATCTTGCGTTGCTCAATCCCAGTGACAGAAAGGGAAACAACACATATTGTATTGTTGCCATCGAGGATAAAAAGATGGGGTTTATATCATATTGCTTGAGTTTATCCCTCTACATCATGTCATCTTACCTAATGCGTTACTCTGTTCTTATGAATTTAATACTCTAGATGCATGCTGGATAGCGGTCGATGTGTGGAGTAATAGTAGTAGATGCAGGCAGGAGTCGGTCTACTTGTCACGGACGTGATGCCTATATACATGATCATGCCTAGATATTCTCATAATTATGCACTTTTCTATCAATTGCTCGACAGTAATTTGTTCACCCACCGTAATACTTATGCTATGTTGAGAGAAGCTACTAGTGAAACCTATGGCCCCCAGGTCTATTTTCCATCATATAAGTGTCCAATCTATTTTTACTTTGCAATCTTTACTTTCAATCTTTATCATAAAAATACCAAAAATATTATCTTATCATCTCTATCAGATCTCACTTTTGCAAGTGGCCATGAAGGGATTGACAACCCCTTTATCGCGTTGGTTGCAAGGTTTATTTGTTTGTGTAGGTACGAGGGACTTGCGTGTGGCCTCCTACTGGATTGATATCTTGGTTCTCAAAAACTGAGGGAAATACTTACGGTACTTTGCTGCATCACCCTTTCCTCTTCAAGGGAAAACCAACGCATGCTCAAGAGGTAGCAATCACGCGGACCCATTCATTCTTGCCAGTGATGCTACCCAGATTTTCTTTGTGGAAGACCCCTTGCATAAGAATGGCCATTTAGTGATGCATGGGAAGATAAAGGTACTGGGTGTCGACGATGTTGCCGATCAGGACGAGTTCGATGAATTTGATGAGTTGCCAGCCAAGGGATCGCACACCAGTGCAACAGAGAAGTTTAAAATCATCAAAAACCCCAAGTTCATTCGGGGTCAACTTAATGATCCCAGTTCCCCCATGTTCATGGGAATTAAGCCGTAAGACTAGTCTTTATGCCTACCCCGCAACTTAATTCGTTCAATTTAGAACTGTCGCATGTACTGAATTTGTGAGTTATGCCCGGTTTTCTATTGATGTAAGAACCGTTAATATGTTGACCTTGATATGTTGTCAGCTCAGGCAATGAAAATGAACTGTTTTTTGTTATTGTTATTATTATTATATCATAGAGGTAGCACACTCAATCGATCTCACTACAGTATGTGTGAACAAAAATATGCAATTTGGTTTGCGAATAGCACACGGTTCGTTGATGAAAGCCGTGTGCCGACCAAACCCTGCCACCCCGCCCACGATCTAAGTCGTGCTTTCTGATTGGCCAGAACCCAAACCCCACGGATCATATGTCTGCACCGTTGGATGCTCCCAGATCGAACGGCGATCCTCATCCCTTTCGACAACACATGCAGTTCCGGTTGTAATTTTATTTTTGTGCACAAAATGCACGTTAATCTCAAAAAATGTCTTAAATATAGCTAACGATACCTGAAATCCACCAGAAAATCAAACCCATGGTATAATGGTGATTTCGTACCATGGAAATTTTTATGAGGCCAAACGATGAAGTCACCGACCACAGGAGTTTGAATTGACACGTCTCCTTTTGGAAAACCATGATCCTTCATGTAAGATGCTCCGGTTTGGAAGGAGCGGTCATCCAAACTTGTGGCAAACTTTACCAATTTTTTTCCACGGGGTCGTGAGAGCACGCCACAGGCACACATGGATTTTGATGATGTCCGAATTCCATTTGAATTTTCTGTAATTAAAATACCAACTAGGCCTACGCCAGTGGCCGCACCTCGTGGCCGAAATGTTTGAAACTTCTCCCCGCTTCTCGAACAAATGGATGAAAACTCACAAAGTGATGCACAAATGATCTGTACACCTTTGCTAGGCTGATAGTAAGGGGGTATCATAGCTAGTATCATGCATGCCAACTAGGCAATTTTGATGAGCTGTCATAGAATTATTAAATGAAGAAAGAGAGGGTTAAGTATCATATCATGAAACCGTATCATAATAAATGTTATGCTACTATGTGTCATGCATGACAATATAAATAAAGTACTACATATGATACTAGCTAGCTACTCTATGATACTATGCATTAGAGCAAGTAAGTACACAATAGAGTGACATAATACTAGCGACAATGGGTAGTAACATAGAATGTTACTAAAGTCTATGTTACTACCTCTATAGTGGGGAGTAACATATGTGTAGTAACATGCAACACTTCATTTATTAGGCTATAGACTTATCTTGCCTTGAGATGTGTGATGTTATTACTCAGACTAGCCACAATGGATAGTAACATATACTAGTAACATGCCCATGTGTTACTAGTCTATGTTACTACCTCTATAGTGGGGAGTAACATATATGTGTGGTAACATGCAACACTTCATTTATTAGGCTATAGACACATCTTGCCTTGATATCTACATGTGATGTTACTCATACTACTAGTAACTAGCCGTCGGATTTCAGGTTCCGGCAAAACCCTTGAGGTTCGAACACTGGGGTGCGCACGAAGATCTCTCCTCCCACTAGCACTCTCCCTCACCGCGATCTCAAGGCTCAGCGCGTCGAACTCGCAGAACAAAGGGACACTAGGTTTATACTGGTTTGGGCCACCGATGTGGTGTAATACCCTACTCCAGTGTGGTGTGGTGGATTGCCTCTTGGGCGAGGAGGAACAGTTACAAGGGAAGAACAACCTCCTGAGGAGAGGTGCTCTTGTGCTTGGTGAGTTTGTGTGGATGAGTATGATCGGAATGGCCCCGGATCAGTTGTCTCCTGCTGTGGTGGCTAGTCCTATTTATAGTGGCCCTGGTCCTCTTCACAAATGCTGGCGGGAAGGGATGCGGCACCGGCCAAATTTGAAGGGAGAAAACTAGTACAAGTTATCCTGACTAAAGGTGGTCTTCGCCTGCCAAAGGCTCTGGTGGTGACGCCGTCCTGGGCTCCACGGTGACCTCCGTCCTGTCGTCCTGCTGGTCTTGGTCTCATTGCACCGATATGGAAACCTTTGCCTGATGCCTCGGGACTCCTCGCCTGTTCTTGCCTCTTTAGCACCAAAGAGGAAACGAGGACACTGCCCGCGCTGGCACCCGCCTGGCCCCGGTCTTCATGGCTTGCATCACAGGAACCTCGTGAGGTGCCCCTTGCCTTGATCTCTCTGCCCCTCGCGAGCCAGCCTGGTGAGGCCGCCCCCGAGGAGGTCTTGCGTCATCCGCCTCGCGAGGGTCTTGAGTGTTTGCTGGTGAAGATCGGTCGTACAGGGCTGCTGGTGGAGCCACGCCGTGGGCCGCAGGCAGGCAAGTCTGGGGACCCCCGTTCCCAGGACGCCGACAGTAGCCCCCGGGCCCAAGGCGCGCTTGGACTTGGCATCGAGGCAAAGCCAAGGGGCAAGTGCGGAGCGCCGCGGGCCCCAACAGCCAATGGCCTCGGTTGACGCGTGGCGATTGATTGGACATGGGCATCTCCGCTTCCCCACGCTGCCTCGATATACGCCTGGCTAGGCGGCCACCGTGAGTTACACAGTTATCCCCCCATTGCTGGTGATGCGCCCCTCCAACTCTCCTGCCGTTCCGAAACAATAACCTCCTCTTCCAATCTGTCCCGTGCTCGGCCCACCTTCTTGCCATGGCGCCCCGACGAACGAAGAAGGGGAAGAAGAAGTCTCAGTCTTCAGCCGGGCCACCCCCGGCCGTTGAACCCGCCGTAGGTCGGTCGTTGGTGCTTAGCCAGGAAGCCATGGACAAGGTGCGCCCTTCACTCGCCGCTGACTTCAACGAATGGGGGAGGACGGCGGCCTGGCCCGCGTCCCGCGCCTCCGTCGACAGGACAGCCACCGAGGTCCAATTCTTCATCGACGCCCTGTGGGCTGGCCTGGTTCCTCCCTTCTCCGCCTTCTTCAACGCCGTGCTCTCCCACTATCAGATCCATATGTTGCACCTGGATCCCCAATCAGTCTTCCTTCTTGCCATTTTTGCTTTCGTCTGTGAGGCCATGGTGGGCATTCCCCCTTCCGTGGCCTTATTGTGCCATTTCTTCTCGTTGCACCTGACTAGCCCTCGGCAATGCTCGGGATGCTTGAGCTTCCAGGCCGTGGCTGCGACGGCTGGCTCGGGGATTGATTTTGAGCTTCCACCATCCACAAGCGAGTTTCGGACACGGTGGGTGTTTGTGGACGTCGGTGTGCTCAGCCCCTTGCTCTTGCCCCCCTTGGCGCCCACCGTTCCCAGCTCCAGCTGGGGCCACGAGAAGCTCACAGACCCCCACCTTGCCTTCGTCTGGCTCCGGTTGAAGTGGCTGAAAGATCTCGGCGTGACTGCGCCCATGGTGATGAAGGAGTTCCTCCGACGCCGCGTCACCCCACTCCAGCGCCATTCCCGGCCAATGTGGGCCATGTCCGGCGGCCAGGATTGCATGAGGCTTTAGGAGTCGGGGCTTCGGCCCGAGGCACGAAGAACGGTGCTCGAGGTGTTGACGGGCGACCCCTCGCCAGCCGATATGCCACAGGAGGGCTGTCTTTTGTACTGCTGCTCAAACAGGGTGGAGTTCACGGGGCAGATGCCCCCCTTCGATGATTGGGGGTTGCGTCCAGTCGGCCTTGAAGGGCCTCGCGAGAACCCTGTCTCCGTGGTCCCCCTCCTTGCCGCCAGCACCAAACTTACCCCAAGAGTGGATGTAGGGGGGCGAGCACTGCTGGAGGCCGGAGGCGTGGGTGCTGAGGCATCGACACCGCTCGAGGCTCCCGAGGCACCAACCCCGGGAGCCCATGACTCTTGCCTTGGGGTGACAGCTGAGGGGGCGACGCAGTCTGCTGCTCCTGAGGCCGAAGCCTCCGAGGTCTCAGCGGGTCATCATGAGGCGGAGCCCGAGGGCTCTTCTCAGCCCAGCACTCCCGAGGTCGTCTCCTCGGGCGCCTCACTAGCCGCGCCTCGTGCTGGTTGCCGCGTCCAACGCTTCGGCCGGCTCCGTCTGGACTTCGATGCGCTCCGCAAGAGGAAAGGGTCTCCAAGCTGCAGCAGTGATGCCTTCCGGCCGTTGAACAAGAGGAAGTATATCGCCATAGACGAGTGAGTACCTTACATTTGTAATTTCTCGAGTGCTGCTTCCCCTCCTGACAGTGGCTCCTCAGGGTCCCTTCTGCTAAGGCCGCGAAGTCTCCGGGGAAGCAACCTCCTCCTGCCTCGAATCCCCCGCTGGCCTTGAGCGCCCCAAGCCAGCATGCCGCCCCTGGCGCGAGGTCGGCCGGAGAAGCAACCTCGCTAGCCTGGCACCTCGAGCCCGCGCCTTTGCCGTCTCTCCTTCGTGGCCTCGCTTGGGGTGCGGCAAGCGTGCTGAGAGCTCCTCCTCTGGTTATGGACGGTGGCTGGATGGCTTCGATCCTGGCTTCTTCTTCGAGCAACGGGCCTCAACCCATCCGGGCCCCTGCCAAAGCCTGGTCGGCGACTCTGGAGGCGCCAGCCCCCAACCCCCTGCTGAAAGGGGGTGAGCCGCTTCGGATCTCGTCGGCAACCCCTGCTATGGAGGACGAACCCGGTCGCGCGCTTAAGTTCGCGCACGAGCGGAGTGTCGTCCGCCATGAGCTCTTTCAGGAGGCAATGGGCGCAATGAGCCGGCTCGGCGGAGAACTCGTGGATGTTGACGCGCGCCTTGAAGCTGAGGGTCTCCGGCTGGTGGAGGAGTGGCATCAACTGAAGGTGGCTATCAACCTTGGGCGCCTTCAGCGTGAGCACGCCAATGCGAAGGCCGAGGCATCCCTGGCAACCTCGCGCGAGGCCAGCGCCCGAGCCTTGGAGGAGGCCAGGGAGGCAAACTGTCGCCGCGAGATCATCGAGGAGTGCAGGCGGGAGCTCCTGGCCTTGAACGCCTCCTTGGAGCAGCAGGTGGAGGCGCGCAAAGCCACCTTAGCGTCGATGAAGGGCGCACCATCCGACGAGGAGGAGATCTAGAGGCATGAAGAAGCACTGCTGCTGGAGGCCACGGAGCGCAGCCTCGAGCTCGAGCGGTTGGAGACGAGGGAGCGCCAGGTCGACCAAGCATAGGATGCCCTCGGTGCACGTGAGGCCAAGGCTCAGGAGGAGGTCGACCGCCGGGTGGCCGAGGCTCGCGCGGCCCTCGCGGGCAAGTACGACCTGAAGTTGGCGCTTGTGGAAGCCGAAGCTGTGGGCAGGACCACTGCCCTCAAGTCATTGCTGGCTGAAGCGAAACATCGCGAGAAGGCTGCCTCGGCCACGCTGACCTCTATGGAGGCCGAGCTGGGCTCCGCCCATGCCGAGCTACTCTCTCTTCGGCAGCGGGTTGCCAGCGCCGAGTCCTCCGCACAGCAGAGCAGGGAGGAGGCACTTCGCTGGCAAACGCTACTGCGCGAGCATGCTCCCATGCTCCGGGACCTCAGGACGAAGGCCAACCAAGCGCTTGGTACCATTTGCGATGAGCATGCCCCT
The DNA here is from genome assembly GCF_002575655.3 of Aegilops tauschii subsp. strangulata. Classification (NCBI taxonomy): domain Eukaryota; kingdom Viridiplantae; phylum Streptophyta; class Magnoliopsida; order Poales; family Poaceae; genus Aegilops; species Aegilops tauschii. The sequence continues at coordinate 113,491,968 of NC_053035.3, forward strand.
CATCCCCACGCCGAGGATTACGCCAACCATCTCCGCTTCTACACTGATGTTGTGGCGCGCCTGGAGAGCCCTGATGAGAGGGCTCGTGAGCTTGTGGACGAAAAGTGACGAGGCCTTCTCGGGCGCGCATTCTCCCGCGTCTTCAGCCATCTCCTGAACACCAATCCTGACTTTGACTTTGACGCCGCTATTGCCCCAGTGCCTGAGGCCATGCGGGGCAACCTAGCGCAATGGGTGGACGACAAGGTGGACGCTCTGGTTAGGGCCTTTGCTTCTGACGAAGACGCGGTGGTGGTCGCGGCAGACGAGGGCGCCGTGGTTGATGAGGGCGAAGATAACGTCGATGACGGTGCCAACAGTCTATCCGGGAGCGGTTCGGGAGATGAGGTGGGTGCCATGTCCGACTGAGCCCGCGCTCCTTTGTTTTGAACCTGCACGCAAAAGTTTGGTCCGATCGGGCTTCAGGCTGCGGCAGCTGCGAACTTCTCCTGGGGGGAGTCCCCTTGCGAGCTCACGAAGTTTTAGTTTTCAGAAGGGTCCGCCAGCCAACCCGAGAGGGCCTCGCAAGGAACGAGCACCAGCGAGGGCGGGATGCGCGCATGGTGCGCGTACGTCGCTGTCAGCCCCCGCTCGCGAGGCGCTCAGAGGGGGGGGGGGACAACGGACGCAAAATCTCAAAACAAAGCGCGAATCCAGAAACTCACTTAGTTGACACGAGCGAAAAAGGATGCACCCCACAAAATCGAAACGCAACTTTAAATCCAAGATCGAAAGGCTGCAAATTCAAGCTTCAAAAAAGATAGAGAGGCTAGAAGCAAATAGCCGCGTCCGGCACCTGACTAGTCTTCTTGTCGTCGAGTCTTCTCACCAGCGCGGAGCTAAGTGCTTTCACAGGCCGTGAGCATAGTCATTGGGGGACAGTGTCGACGGCCAGCGCAGAGCATGGTGCTTCCACTAGGACGTGGGCGGGAGCCCCCGACGCCTGAGTGCGGCACTCCGGAGACTCCGGGGCGTGTACAGCCCCACTCATTATTATGTGAGAGTGTCACGAGCGGAGACCTTCACAGGTGTGAGCCTTGCTTCATATCACCAGACGAGGGCCCTGCCTTGCGCCACCCTCGACCACCGTTGGGGCGTCCGGAAATCAGGATGATGCCAAGGGGCAAAGGGGACACTAGCGGCGCCCTCGGCGACCACGGGCCCTCTGCCGGGGGGAAGGCTCGCCAGTGCCTCCCCGGCAGAGGGCCTACTTCCGGGCAACGCCTTGCTCCATGCGATGCGGGGAGGGGCCTTGCTCCCGGCTCCTCCCACGCAGCCCCAGTGCGCTTCCCCTGGTGGAAGGGGGCTGCCGTGCTGGGGCCGTCGTCCATCGTTGTGACCTGATTCACTTGCGACCCATGGTTAGCATAAGCCTACTCCTCAAAGATTAGTGGTACCCTATAGCTGTTGTCGCCATCATGGTCGGTGAGGTTCCCGGGTGGCTCCTAGAAGGCCTCAACTTCTAGCGTCTCCTCTTCCCAACCCGGCTCGAGGAACGTGCCGGGGTCATCTTTCGGTGTGTACTCCTGGTCCGTCATGCTGGGCACATAGGCCTCCGGAGCCGTCGCCCCGGAAACCTCGCTGAAGTGCCTCGCGCTCCACGTCGCCCGGCCCGGCGCGCCGCTCTAAGGATGGTAGGGCGGCATCCTGTCGGGACCGTGGGTGGCAATACTCATGACTGCGCCCATCGGGGGAGGCACAGGTGCGGTTGGGTGTCCGGCGCCGCTGGTCGCGTCGATGCTGACAAGACCTCCTGGTGCGCCCGAGAGCACGTGGGCACGACGAGGCCCACCGTGCGATCCGGCCGCAACCCGAGGCATATGCAAGGAGCAGAAAGGCGGCGTACCCCTGGCTGCGGCGTCCAACAGCTCGGCAACGCGCTCCAGCAACGCATCTCGGCCGCTCACCATCAGTCGGCATCGCAGCAGCTCCCGCGCCACTGTGAGCGTGGCCCTCATGTTCGCTTATTCCCGTCGGGTGTGCGGCGTCGTTGCCGCAGCATAGCTTGAGGCCCTTGCGGCAGCCCGCGCGCACCACGGAGTAAGGGTGGACGGCGTCGGACCGCGCCGCCCGCGCCCTGCAGCGTTTGGCGGTGCGCGTGCCGCCTGGAGCGCGGGGTTGAGGTCTTCTTGGGCAGACGACGCCGCCCGAGCTGGCCAAGCTGCCCAGTGGTTGGTGTCGGCCCTCAGGTCGCCGGACATCAGCGCTGCAGAGTGCTGGCGGGTCTGCTGATGGAAGAGAGGCTTCGGCGCACCCCTACCTGGCGCGCCAAACGTCGGATTTCAGGTTCCGGCAAAACCCTTGAGGTTCGAACACTGGGGTGCGCACGAAGATCTCTCCTCCCACTAGCACTCTCCCTCACCGCGATCTCAAGGCTCAGCATGTCGAACTCGCAGAACAAAGGTACACTAGGTTTATACTGGTTCGGGCCACCGATGTGGTGTAATACCCTACTCCAGTGTGGTGTGGTGGATTGCCTCTTGGGCTGAGGAGGAACAGTTACAAGGGAAGAACAACCTCCTGAGGAGAGGTGCTCTTGTGCTTGGTGAGTTTGTGTGGATGAGGATGATCTGAATGGCCCCGGATCAGTTGCCTCCTACTGTGGTGGCTAGTCCTATTTATAGTGGCCCTGGTCCTCTTCCCAAATGCTGGCGGGAAGGGATGCCACAACGGCCAAATTTGAAGGGAGACAACTAGTACAAGTTATCCCGACTAAAGGTGGTCTTCGCCTGCCAAAGGCTCTGGTGGTGACGCCGTCCTGGGCTCCACGGTGACCTCCGTCCTGTCGTCCTACTGGTCTTGGTCTCGTTGCACCGATATGGAAACCTTTGCCTGATGCCTCGGGACTCCTCGCCCGCGCTTGCCTCTTTATCACCAAAGAGGAAACAAGGACACTGCGCGCGCCGGCACCTGCCTGGCGCCCCCCTGGCCCCGGTCATCATGGCTTGCGTCACAGGAACCTCGCGAGGTGCCCCTTGCCTTGATCTCTCCCCCCCTCACGAGCCAGCCTGGTGAGGCCGCCCCCGAGGAGGTATTGCGTCATCCGCCTCGCGAGGCTTGGCCCCTCGCGAGGGTCTTGAGTGTTTGCTGGTGAAGATGGGCCGTATAGGGCTGCTGGTGGAGCCACGCCGTGGGCCGCAGGCAGGCAAGTCTGGGGCCCCCGTTCCCAAGATGCCGACACTAGCTATGTCACTACTTTCCTCTCTTTCTTCATTTATTGCTTGCCACATCATCTACTTAATTTATCTAGATACGTGTGCTGTTACTACCTATGTTACTCCCATTGTGGGTAGTCTCATACTATAGTAAGACTATACCCACAGTGGGAGTAACATAGGTACGTAGTAACATCACACATATCCACTTCATTTATTGCTTGCCACATCATCTATTTTATCTAGATATGTGTGATGTTACTACCTATGTTACTCCCACTATGGGTAGTTTGGCTATAAGGAATAGAATAATATATATGTGCTTATTAGTTGGAGGAAAGAGAAGATAAGCGGGCTCTTGGTTAGTAGAGCCAGCTGCAACATGAGACCCAAGACACTTTGTAAGGATGTAAGGTGGGCCAACTATTGATAAACTAGTACGTATATGAAACTTATTATTGTACATGCCCGCTAAGAGGTTGGCTGTATATGACATGGCAACTTCATATAGCCGACCCTTGGCTGTATTATTAACCATGCTCTTAGTGAGGTAGCTAGTATATCATAGACGACTAGCTAGTATCAGACTAGCCATAGTGGGAGTAACTTCAGCAGTAACACCGACTCCAACTCAGCAAACTTGCTTATGTGGCAATAAGTTAATGAGGAGAGAGATAGTTTCGGTAACTTAGCTAGTTACTGTAGCATCAGATGTCCCAATGCAATATGAGTCTGTAACCTAAGAAATGAAGCTTTCCATGACACTACACTTATGTTACTACCCACTATGAAGGTAGTAACATAATAGTCTAGGGATATGTGTATGTTACTAGTGTACTACTCTCCATTGTGGCTAGTCTCATACTCCCTCCTTTCCAGTTTAGGCTGGTTGTAATGGTATTATCATAAGCGGTATCATGCATGCTAACTAGACTTTCTGGATGATGTGGCACACAAGAGAGGATGTGGTAGCATATCATGATACCATGTCATATTAAATGTTGTACTACTACTTTGTGTGGTGCATGACAATTAGTAAGGCAACCTAAGATGTTAACTTATGATACTATGCATTACGAAAGTAGTATCCTAGCTACACTATCATATATATGCATGCATGATACTACTAGTGTGTGTGTGTGTGTGTGTGTGTGTGTGTGTGTGTGTGTATAATACTCCCCATTACAACCAGCCTTATAGGGCTCAATTCATAAATACGGTCATCTATGATATACACTCCCTCCGTAAACTAATATAAGAGCGTTTAGGTCACTATTTAGTAATCTAAATGCTCTTATATTAGTTTACAGAGGGATCTAGTACTACTCTATGATACTATATATGCACTATGAAGGTACGCACGTAGTATCATACACTAGTATCATATGCATGATACTATATATATAGTATATGATACTCGCCACTATATAAGGCTGGCCATAGTGGTGGTATCATAGCCGACGATGTCATGCACTCGGAAATAGCAAGTATGCTGATGTGGCAAAGAATTAAATATATATAAAGAGGGTTAGAGTAACATATAGTAGGTAGATACCGTATCATGTTAATGCGATGCTAATTTGTGTCATGCATGGCAATAAATATGATCTATATATGATACTATACTCTATGTATTATACTATGTGCTATAATTAATTAAAGGTAGTATCATATGTACTGTATATTCATGATACTAGTATATGACACTCTCCACTATACTCATGATTTCTTAATGTGGAAAAAAATTGGAGGCGAAACGATGAACTCATGTTTTCATTCGAACAAAAATATGATGTTAGGTAATGTAAATGTTTTCAAAGAGCACACTGTTCACTCGCGAAAGCCATGTGTCCACTAAACTGTGGCCGGTGCACCCCCCCACCCCTCTACCACGCGCGCGATCTGAGTCATGCATTCTGATTGGCAAGAACCCAAACCCCACGGATCGTACGTCTGCACCGTTGGATTCTCCTTGATCGAACGGCGATCCTCATCCCTTTCGACAACACATGTACATGTTTTCAAATAGCCCCTCCCCAAAAAACTGTTTTCAAATAGCACACGGTTCACACACGAAAGCCGTGTGCCTACCAAACCGTGGCCGATGTCCCCCCTCGCTGCGCGCGCGATCTGAGTCGTGCGTTCTGATTGGCCAGAACCCAAACCCCACGGATCGTACGTCTGCACCGTTGGATGCTCCCAGATCGAACGGCAATCCTCATCCCTTTCGACAGGAAATGCAGTCCGGCTAGGAATTGATTTATATGCCAATATGAACGGTAAATGCCAAAAAATGTCTTACATATAGCACACGAGACCCGAAATGCGCCAGCAAATCAAATCCGTGGTAAAATTGTGATTGGTTTACGTGCGAAAAATTTAGAGGCGAAACGATGAACTCACGTCTTCATTTCAAACGAAATTATTCTGTTTGTGCACACGAGCGCTTAGAGGCAACCGTTTGCATAGGCCTTTCCGCGCGCGCGGCGACCGGGGATATTTTTCACCCTTTTCACCTAGGCCGCCAACACCCCCCCACCGTCCGCCCATGTTTCACTCGACTAGTCCACCCAATCTCCTTCGCCAGCTCCCCCCTCCCCCAGATCCACAGCAGAACCCTCTCCGGCACCGCCATGCTCGCCCCGGCCGTGTGCCCGCTCTTTTGCGTGAAGCCTACCTCCACTATCGTTCCCAACACGCGGCGGCCCGCGCCTCGCCGTCTTTGTTTGCCCGTCAGCCACCCTCGAGCATATCGATGCAGTAACCCTCGCCTCTCCTGTGGTCCGGCCGGGTTTGCATTAAGAAGCCTGTTAGTTACTGCTCTCCATCGCGGTGAGGCATATTTCCTTGCAGTCCCTCTTCCAATTTCGTTCCGTATGTTCCCAAATTGGTTATAAATAACGGAGAGCGTATATATGTTCATTATGTACCTTCCTTACTACATATAAGTTGTATTTGTTAAAATAAGTTACTGCCTATTTACAGATCGCGGGCGCCCGAGTCACACTAACTTAACAAATTAGCCGTACATTTTCTAAATTATTGCATGGCATGTTTAGAAAGCTTGATACCAAGTTGTTAGTTTTATGCTTATCCTCCTTTACCGAGTTTTGCATGTGTTCTCTGTAGATGCCAAGTAGCAGCGACAGCGCTCATTCAGGCTATGTATCTTCATCTGATTCGGACAACCCTAAGGCTTTAGCAGATTGTGAGGGATCAAGTAGTCTTAAACGGCATAGAGCTACAACAATTACCCTTCTGGTCAGGACACGGAGGAACGCTCCAAGGAAGCCCACACACCATCCTAAAGGTGTATATGAAGTAACCGAGATTGATTTAAAGTCCTGGGCTCCAACTAAACCAGATAAAGCACGCATGAGGTTCAGGAGTGTGTGTGGATTTGTTGGCAGGGCAAGGCTCAACATTAATCTGCCGGGGTTTCGGAAGGCTGACACAGAAACACGGCGAAGGATAGTCCAGGAGATCATGGATCACTTCAACGTTCCAGAGCAGTGGAGAATGCATGTGGAACACGTTGCACTGAAGAAGGCTAGGGATGCTTGGAGAAACTGGAAGCACGTGCTGTACAAGAAGTACTTGAGTGAAGGCAAGGACCCAATCCCCGCATACCCCCAAATTACAAAGGCAGACTGGGCAGAATTCAAAAGGGTCAGGGCAACTCCAGAGTTTGCTGCGAAGAGTTTCAAGCAATCGGAACTTCAGAAGAAGAACATACACCCCCATCATATGGGTGTGGCAGGATACTACGGCATGAAACTGATATGGGAACAGGATGACAAAGAAGCAGTAGTGGCGGGTGGGAATCCGACCTTTAGTGAAATCAAGGGCTAACGCGCTAGAGACTACGTGCGGGCACGTGCAAGGAGGTGTGATGACGGAACTTATTAGTTTGAAAACGCACGTGACGCCAAACTATATGAAGTGATGGCAAAGCTTCCAAGATCCCTGGAAGGTTCTACAGGAACTCAGGGCCATGTGACATTTTGTCCATTGCTCTGGACACAAAAGAGCCCCCTGGTCGTGCAAGGGGTATAGGTGTTAATGTCCGCACAAGAGGTCTTTCACACTCAGCAAAGAAGAGAGGCTCGGCATGAAAAAAGCGAGGAGTGAAATGAAGCAGAATGCATTGTTTGAAAAGTTGAAGAAGGAGATTTATCCGGCTGTTCGAAAGGATGTTGAGGAGTCAATGATGATGCAGAAGACTCTAACACTGACAAATAGCCAGCAGATGGGAGGGGAGGGGAGCATGGATGATGCTGCTTATTGCGCGACAACACTGCACAAGAGTAGCTGTGCATCAGCTGACCCCGGCGACACTGAGACTGCAGCTGCTCGTGATGATGCTATATCTAATCTATCTGGAATGAAAGACAGACTGAAGGGTGTGCTTACACATTATGAAGGTACATTAAAATGTGCAACAGCCTGGGTTTGCCCACCCTTCTTGGAAGATGGCCTCACTTGGACAATGTGCCATTGAAGTCGGGCTGTGTGAAGTGCTACGTGACTGAAGTAAAGCCTGGATTCAATGCATTTGCCCTGAAGAATGTCCTAGGAGACTTCGATGAGCAAAGGACCTTGGGAGAAACACTGTTACATCACATCCAGTGGCCATAAAAGGACATAGAGTTCATCGATGAGATTCCTGAAGCCCCGCCAAGAGCAACCACTGTCTCCCCTCAACCAGTGACGCTCTCCTTGCCAGAGCAGCTCTCGCGGGCTGATGCATCAACCTGTGATCAGCCGGACCGACTTTGTGGCATACAGGCCATCCCAAAGCAGCCAGTGGCAAGGCCTACAACTGTTGATGACGCACCACCGGTTCAGATGCCAGCCGCTCAAGCAGCGGGGGGAGACCCAGCTACAGCACATGCTCAGCAGACCAATCTGGTGGAACAGACTGCTAAGCAGTCTGATGCTTCGGAACCGCCTGCTAAGCAGTCTGTAGGTCCAGAACCGACTGCTCATCAGTCCGTCGGTCTACAGGTGCGTGATTAGCATACCAATGTGTCAGCACTTCCTGCTCAGCAAACCAACGCGTTGGCACGGCCTCCTCAGCACACCGACAAGTTGGCACCACCTTCGCAGAAACCGGACATAGCTTCAACGCATGGTCAATAGTCCGATGCCTCTACTCCTACAGCCCAGCAGTCCGTCACAGTAGCACCGCCAGCTCAGCGGTCCGGCGTAGATAAACCATCTGCTAAGAAGTCCGTCCAAGCTTCACCGTCTGCTCGGCAGTCTACCATGCAGGCAACCAGACGTTCTGCCAGAAATGCTTCAAGTACCAAGAAGGAAGTGGCCAAAAAGGCTACACCCACGACCACGAGGAAGCGCGGTGAGAAAGTGAAGTGGAAAGAGAACGATTGCCTCTTACTTAAAGCACTCATCGCCCAGAATCAAATTAACAGCAGCTTGTTCGAATCGGGGAGTAATATTATTTCTGACGCCATGGATGATGAAGAAGTAGAATTGTTGCTTGCTAAAAGAAAAACAGAAGTACTTGAAGCACGTAATTACGTCCATGGCCAGCCATTTCTTGTTGGCGAATACTATGATGAGTGCAGCTCCAGTTGCCGCGAGTTACAAGAATATTGCATCAAATGTCAGAAGGTCATCACCATTTGCTAGTCCGCTACAACAGAGATCATTTCCGACACGACGCTGGTTCCATCATTGTGAGTTTCGAGGACTTACATCTCTTCTTCAACTTCAACGTGCTCGATGCCACTCTTGTTAGATGCGTGATTTTGTAAGTACTTAACAAACTCTGATCAACTACTCCATACAAGGCTGTAAATGATAAACAGCTAACTGCATTTTATTCCTCTCAGGGGATTGAACGCGCAGAGAAGACAAAGTGAGAGTGTGTATTTCATAGATCCTGCATTAGCAAATGGCACAACATTACATGAAAAGGACCGCCGGGACTGGGCCGTTAACACGGTCGTCCGTATCTTCGAAAACACGTCCCATGCAGAATCATTTCTCTGGCCATATCATGCACGGTAAGTCAAGTAAACAACCACGCACACACTGATTGTCCTTCAGATTTCGACATCATTCGTAAGTTCATGGATTTCTTAATATGTAGCAATCACTGGATATTGGTATTCATTGTTCCAAAGAAGAACACAGTTTAGTATATCGATTCTCTCAAAGAGTCAACAAACGCTCAGGATCTGACGCATCTTCAGCAATTCTTGGATAGGTATTGAATTATATGATGTTGAAATTAATTTGCATTCATATCTGGTTCAATAATTGATGTTGTCAAAATTCATCATCATTTGCAGTGTGCTCGCATTGTGGGAAACTAAAACAGGGAACCTGTTCAAGAGGAAACTACCTCTGCAGCACAAGATTGTTTCTCCGGTAACACACTGGAATCCATTATTTTCGGAAAATTTATCCAACAGTATGCAAATACCTTTCCTTACGCTAGTCAAATGTTCAAGCTTCTAAATAAACCTCTTTCTATTTTGTCCAAAGAAAAAATAATACATCTAACACCGGTTAGGTTGTTCCTAACAGGACAAATACATGACTAATTTTGTAGGAAAAATTTCAGTGTCCTCAGCAAGAAGTAGGGACCAACCTTTGTGGATACTATGTTTGCAGACACATGATCTCCATCTGCAAATCTGCTGATAGTTGTGACGATCCTCGCGAATTAGTACCAGTAAGTCTATCTAATTAATATCTTCTACTCCACTCATATGGCACGTTCTGATCTTATAAATACTGCAGCTCATCTTAGAACCGAGGACCCTTGAACCGCTCCCGGCTGGTGAATTGCTGATGGTTCAGAGATTTATCAACGACTTCTTCCTGGATCACTTCATCAATCCCACTGGTGATAATGAAGATTTCAGCATGTGTTCTCCTGAAACATTGAGTAAGAGTTAGCCGCTAAACATATATCGCATGGATCCATTGTTTTCCATCTGATGAGGTCTTCGTATTTCGTGCACTATGATTAATTATGTAATGCATATATGTGTGGACAAATCATAGGAATTTAGCTACCATATGTTCAATTGCAATTGTTGCGAAATCTGATGAATGTTTTTCCTATGGACACTATTTGTTCAATTGAATATTGTGGCGAATTTGCTTTTTGTGTGCCGATTCAAAATGGGATATTTTTGTTTATTTGTTCAATTGAATATTGTGGCAAATTTGATTTTTGCATGCCGATTCAAAATAGGATATTTTTTTTAACTTGGCAATTGCTCCGCACACGGTTCAACTAAATGAGTGTGTGCGATCCACATCGGAAAGCATACGTCGGTGATACACAGCAGATCGCAAACGATTAGTAGCGCTACTACGTGTGTGTAGGTTGTCCGGAACCGTTTGTGATATCGCGTTATCGCATACGAGAACTGGGAGTAAACCGTGCCCAATGCAAAATACAATCCCAGTCGTATTTTGTTAAGGAAACGTGTGGGATCCCAAACGAAAAGCACACGTCACTCTTGCGGCAACCGTCGGTGATACCTAACAAATCACAAACGGTCTGCAACACTTGTATGTGTGCGAAGGGGCTCCTGAACCGTTTGTGATAGAACATTATCGCAGACGATAATTTTTGGAAAACGTGTGCGATGGACTCTAGCATGGCATACGGGTTACGCACAAAACTCGTGTGCGATGGGGCACAAATCGGACACAGTTCATATGTTGGCCCGTGTGCCTTACATACTGTTTCCCAAACGGTTCGTTACGACAGACCGTATGGTTTCACTGCGTCATTAGAAATGCTTAATCACCGATACCACACGTGCAAAAGAATTTAGTGTGTGCTGCATCACACACGATTACATTTTGGAAGGCCTCGGGATCACTGTTCCATATCCCCGACGGTTTCTGGGTCGTGTGGGAAGGACCACCTATCGCACACACTCACTTGGCGACGGTTCCGAAGGCCATCGTAAAAAGGGGTTAAAAACCATTTGTTTAGGACCGACGCGCACCAGTGGTAGCCTTTTTCGATTAATAAGAGTGTCGAACCCAACGAGGTTCTAAATGAAGAACATATATTCCCTCAAGTTCTATCGACCACCGATACAGCTCTACGCACACTGGACGTCTGCTTTACAGAAAACAAGTATGAAACTAGTTTGTAGGAGTGATGCTAGAATTACTTTGCAAGAATAAAACTAGAAGTACTTTGCAAGATAATAGAAGTTAGGTGTTTAGTAAAAGGGTTTGTGTCAACAGGAAAGTTATTTGTCCCTAGGCAATCGATAACAAGTACCGGTAATCATTCTTGCAATTTTATATGAGGGAGAGGCATGAGCTAACGTACTTTATCTACTTGGATCATATGCACTTATGATTGGACCCCTATCAAGCATCCGAAACTACTAAAGATCATTAAGGTTGTGAAACCCAACCATAGCATTAAGTATCAAGTCCTCTTTACTCCCATACGTCATACGCCACTTACTCGGGTTTAAGCTTCTGTCACTCTCGCACCCCACCATAAGCGAACAATGAACATATTGCAACACCCTACAGCGGGGATCCCTCACGTTTGCACGAGAACAGAGGGCACCATAGGACAGCACCATAAATAAAATATACAATCATACCAACCAAGATCACGATAATCCCACAGGACAAAACGGATTTACTCAAACATCATAGGATAACCATAGATCACTAGGAAATAATATATGGAGTTGAGCACCATTTTTAAGTAGAGATTACAGCGGGGATAAGGGGTGTTACACCACTGCATAGAGGGGGAGAAAGTTGCTGTTGACGGTAGCAAGATTGTTGATGTAGATCGCCGTCCCGATCGTTGCCCCGGTGGCACTCCGGCGCCACCGGAAGCGAGGGGGAGAGAGCCCCCTCCTTCTTGTTCTTCCTTGGCCTCCCCCCTAGATGGGAGGAGAGTTCCCCCTCTGGTCATTGGTCTCCATGGCGGCGGAGGGGCCAGAGCCCCTATGAGATTGGATCTCCCTCTCTGTTCACATCTCTTTCGCGCTCCCCAGATCTGGCCAAAAACCGTTTGTTATATTCCGGGAGATCCGTAACTCCGATCTCACTGAGATTTTAAGACAATTTTTTCCGGATATAAGCTTCCTTGCACCCGAAGTAGAGCTCTAACCGACGTTCGAGGAGGGCATAACCCACCACCATGCGCCAGGGGCCTCTGGCGCGCCCTGGTGTCTTGTGGGCTGTGTGGGCGTCCGTTTGCAGTGATTCCAGCTCCTAAAAATCACATATATTCCAAAATAATTCTCCGTGAAATTTTATTTCATTTGGACTTCGTATGATATGGATTTTCTGCGATACAAAAAACATGCGGAAAACAGGAACTGGCACTGGGCACTGGATCAATAGGTTAGTCCAGTGAATCATATAAAAAGTTGCCAAAAGTATGCAAAACTTGCATAATATTGGCATGAAACAATCAAAAATTATAGATACGATTGAGACGTATAAGTCATCCTCCTCCTCATTCGACCATTCCTCCTTCTCCTCATCGTCGTCCTCTTCTTCGTCCTCCGACGGCTCCTCGTCCGTCTGGTTGTCATCTGACGACTCTGGAGGCGGCAGCCCTTCCATGATCCAGATATAATCGAGGTCTAGGCTCGACGCCGGACTCATGGAAGACGAGCGGGATGATTCTGATGTTATCCTATCATCGGGAGCCATACTGCTTGCCGAACTGTCGTCCTCGCAGTCACTCGACATGGCTACAGTCGTATAAAAACTGCGAGAAAGTGAGATTGCAGAGTGTGTGCAAGTGTGTAGTGCAGCATGCCGGGGACGATGAAGATGGTGTACACTTAAGCGGGGTATGCAGAGAAGAGGAATGCTAATGGAAGTGGGGGTTGATGTATTATCTAACCGCTGATATAATCAACCACAATTATTTGTACCTGGTCGCTCCAAATTCCTGGGGTTGCGCAGTTCTCCATGTGATAATTAATTACGCACACGAGTTGGAGCGTCCAAATATGAAACAAGCATTTTTCGTAGTACTTCTACTCCCTCCATACCGGCGACCAAGGAGGGGGAAAAACACAAGTATTTGGTAATCAACACCATTGTGTGCAGAGAATTGAGCATTGCATGCATGTTATGCTAAGTAGTCTGGAGTCATTGAATGCATACTAGCCGCAGGACTCCTATTGGCTGATTTATTTTTTCAGGACAAAAACAAGGAATAAGTTTTGGGATTCTGCACCGATACCGGTACGAATGGAGTAGGGCAGTTGGCAAGCAATACATTGAGCTCTTCTTATTGATGAAGCCAGTGATAATCAATCTACAAAGGAAAAGAAAAAAAGACAAAGGAAAATATCTGCACGAATCTTCGCGTAACATCAATGACATAGGACCTAGATGTGCATTACTTAGAGCACATCTAGATGTGCTTTAGCAATACTGTCAAACGAAACCCCTAATCATCATTGCAAACAGCGCATAGAACATGGCTAATGTGACAACCACAACTACACATGCTAGTTCCTTCTTGTCTCTTGCTTTCATTTGTTGCATGTGATTGATTCTTTCTTGCTTCATTGTACTAATTCTACATTCCAGATTAGCCAGTTTCTTCTTCAGCTTTATGCTATCTTCTGCGAGCTTAGTGATAACACTCCGAGCCTTGCCATGCCATTCTTCATCCAGCCAGTTAACAAAAGCACAAGCCTCATATCCCTGCCAATGTTAGATAGTATTCAAGATGAGTGGTGGCATTAAATCAAGTAAAATTATGAACTTACCACTAACCTCTATGGGGCAACTGAGAAACCGCGTGCCAATGTCGAATCCCTCCATTCATACACGTCGAGCAGGAGTCTGCCCGTGCACACAACCCAGCTTTTGGTACTTCTCGGTGGCGCAAAACTCGGAGTCAAACTCGTGTTGCGGGAGTCTGGAGTCATGCTCCGGATCCAGCGACATATCACTTTCCTGGGGGGGGGGGGGGTCATTCAGGATGGATTTAGCAAGGAGCTACTTTGGAAATTATAAAAAAGATCAGGATAGATTGGAACCTGACAGGACGATTCGGATCCGAAGTACACCTGCCTTCTGATGACCCTAGGCAAGTGCTCGACGGCGACCGCCATCGTGGCGGGGCGCTGCCGCGAGCAGCGATACAAGCAGGAGCAGCCGCACCAAAACCATCAGCACCACTCATCCGCATTCCCCCAATGTCAGCGCCACGCGAGGGAATTTGGAGGCTATCTAGGGATTTGGGGGAAATGGGGAAACTGTGGGGATAAGCTAACGGTCGGGAACTACTTATGGCACTATATGTTGTATACAACACACTGTTTATACATGTCGTTTGTATTAGGTATTACAACTTCACACACAATTTCCGCACCAAATCGTGGAGAAGACAATGTAGGTGAGACACGGTTGCCGTGACATAACCGTATGTGATGTACTCCCCTGTACATATAATTGAGTTACAGTGATACCATGTAAACAATCACTCTATAGATATCTATCGAAAAATAAAACAGCCGCTCCGCAGATAGAGATGGCAGCGGTGGCGGTGGCCTAGGCAGCGGCTACCGGATAAGAGGTCAACCCTCGATCGGTGGGCGGTGGCGGCGTCATAGGAGGTCAATGCTCGGTCTGCGGTGGGAGATAGGAGGAGCTCAACCGTCGAGGTCGGCGGTGGTGTGATTGGAGCACATCCATCGCGGTCGATGGCGGGATAGTGGAGGTCAAACTTTAGGCGGCGCCGCACTAAGCTTTGCTCCTCGACCCTGCTGTCTCGGCGTGCCGCCGCATCGTGCTTCTCTGTCTGCTGGGTGGAGGTCGCCACGTGGCTAATTAATTAAGGTATTCTTTTCATGAGTGGCTTAATCAAGGTATTCAATTCCTAAGGGTAGTGCTGTAGTACTCCGCGTGTAATTTGACTAGCCATTAAGTTTTGTCATTGCACGCCTGGATAACAATATGGAGCGCCCTCAGTAATTATGAAAAAAAACCTTGTGATTTGTGCACACATCTTTGGGCATCAGTTAATCTCTGTATTAATGTTGTTGTTTTGTTTTTAATTACCCTCCGTGTGGTGCAGATGGAATGATCTGATTGGATGATGAATCGAAGAAGCTCAGATTTTATAAGTGGCGTGATGAAGTTCATGAATTTGGCTGAAAGTACAAAGAAGAGAATTGGTGATGCGGATTACATCATGTGTCCATGTACTCATTGTGCCAACACAGAGTCACGTCAAGTTGCAGATGTCGAGTGACACTTACTCTCTCGGGGATTCATGGATGGATATACACATTGGACCAGACACGATGAAGAGCAAGTCAAGGATGAATATACCCAGGGCTGCGAGATGCCAAACCCCGGTCAGTGTCACATGGATGTTGAATCTAACATCAGGGCAGAGGTGTCAAGCTACCAATGGAACATCGGAAAGATGAAACGCCCATTGGAAAACCAAGACGGTGACGCAGACGACGATGATCTTGATATGCTAGATTTTGCTGCTATGATTGCAGATTTCAAGGGCCCAAAAAAGGATGTGATTGGGTACAAGAATCTACCAACCATCGATGTGGACTCCAAGAAGAATTGTATCCAGGTTGCAAAAAGAAATATTCCAAGTTGAGTGCCACCGTGGTGCTTTCAGATTTAAAGCAGAAAATGGTCTATCAAACAAGGGCTTCACAGAGATGTTAGGTCTTTTCAAAGAAATTCTTCCGGAAGATAATGTGCTCCCCGAAAGCACGAATGAAGCGAAGAAAATTGTTTACCCATTGGAACTTGAAGTACAACACACGTTTGTGTGAATGATTGTATATTGTACCGTGGTGTGTACAAAGATTTGTGTGCATGTCCCATACGCAAGCATGCACGATACAAGCACAGGAGAGCAAAGGACAAGTACAAATTGGACGGCGAGATCAAGACAGGAATCCCTTCAAGGTTGTTTGGTACTTGCCTTTAATTCCAAGGTTGAGGCATTTGTTTGCAAACCCTAGAGAGGCAAAGAGGTTGTGGTGGCATCATGATGAGCGAACTGCAGATATACATATGAGGCACCCGAAAGATGGGGCTCAGTGGGAATTAATCGACAACAAGTTTGAAGACTTTGCCAAGGAACCTAGAAGTATAAGGCTCGGGGAGTGTACTGACAGGATGAATCCTTTTAGCGATATGAGCACCAATCACAGCACATGGCTGGTGCTTCTGTGCACATATAACCTTGGTTGTGTATGAAGAAAAAATACATTGTGATGTCAATGATTATCCAAGGCCCAAAGCAACCTGGAAATGACATCGACATTTACTTTCATCTACTGGTACAAGAACTGCTGGCAGTGTGGATAGATGCGCCTGCTGTAAAATGTTATGATGCTTACAAAAAGGAGAGTTTTTATCTACATGCGATGTTGCTGCACACCATTCAAGATATGTCGTCATTAGGCAACACATCGGGGCAGAAAACAAAGGGAGATGTAGGATGTGTCACATGCATGGACATGACAGCTAGCAGATTTCTTCCCCCAACTCACGCAAAACCATGTATTTGCGTCGTCGTACTCATAGGTTCTTACGGAGAAATCACCCATACTGAAAGATTTAAGCTGAATTTGATGGTACGACAGAGGTAGATGTGGGCCCAAGACCCTATGATGGGGAGGTGGTCCACAACATGGCTAAACAGATTAATGTTGTGCTTGGCAAGAAACACGCTTTGACGGTGAAACAAACGCCCAAGGGTCAAGTGTTTAAGAAGAAATAGGTGTTCTAGAAATTACATTACTGGGAGATTCTACGTGTACGTCACTGCAACGATGTCATGCACGTGGAGAAGAACACATGTGAAAGCATCCTTGGTACTCTGCTCAAGATTAAAGGTAAAACAAAGGATGGTGACGGTGCACGGCTCGATATGCTTGGTGATCAATCAAAACACAAGAGTGAAGCAGAAGACGATAACAAACTCATCAACGCTCGCCAGAGTTACAATTTCAGTACAAAATAAGCAATAGAGTTCTCACCTATTTGTTGTCAGTTAAGACACCCTCTTCCTACTCCGCAAATACCAGAAGTCCCGTGGATGTGAGCTCGGGTAAAATGAAGTTGGGACACATGAAGTCACATGATTGCCACGTAATGTTGACACAAATCCTCCCGGTGGCCATCGGGAATCTGATGGACAAATATATAAGAAACACACTCTTTGAGCTCTGTGATTTCTTCAACCAACTATGGCAGAAAGTTGTAGATCCTGAAGAGTTGGATCATATATGCAAAAATATTGTCCAACCTAGAGATGTTTTTACCATCGTCATTCTTTGATGTCATGGTCCATCTCACTGTGCACCTTGTCGACAAGATAAAGTATTGTGGTCCTGTGTTTCTTCACAACATGTATCCCTTCGAGCGGTTCATGGGAATAATGAAGCGCTATTGTCGTGACCAGAACCATCCAGGGGCAAGCATCCTACAAGGTTATACCGTGGAGGAGGTAGTTGAGTTTTGCACCGAATACATGAAACAAAGACCTATAGGTTTGCCCCTCTCTCGCCACGAGGGAAGGCTGAAAGGTAAGCCGGTCTTTGCTGGCACGCAAAAGGCGGCACCCGGAGAATTGGTAGAGAAAGCCCATTTGACAGTACTACTTAACAACCCAGTTCTCAGCGCTTATGCCGAAGAACACTTGGCGGAGATACGCCAAAGCTTCTTACCAATGGTGTATCCATTAGATGCGAAGACGAAGGAGCACACTAAGAACTACGCCAAATGGCTGAAGAATCGTTTGGCACAAGGATCCATAGATGACATTGCTACGTGGTTGGCACAAAAGCCATCACCTATGGTGTTGACGTACCAAGCATGTGACATAAATGGCTACACGTTCTACACTGAGGAACGTGATGATAAGACCTCATATCAGAATAGCTCGGTTCGAATAGAATGCATGACTGTAGATGAAGCTGATAAATGGGTATACTATGGAACCATCAAAGAGATTTGGGAGCTTAACTATGTGAAAGTTAAGGTGGAATTATTCAGGTGCACATGGATCCATCTTAGTCAGGTAAAGGTTGATGATTACAGGAAGACCTGTGTTAACAGGACAACTATGGCATATCACGCGGACCCGTTCATTCTTGCTAGCGATGCTATCCAGATTTTCTATGCGGAAGACCCCTTGCATAAGAACTGCCATGTAGTGATGCATGGGAAGAGGAGGGTACTGGGTGTCGAGGATGTTGCCGATGAGGACGAGTACGATGAATTTGCTGAGTTACCAGCCAATGGATCTTGCACCCCTCTAACAGAGAAGCGTAAAATCATCAGAAAACCCAAGTTCATTTGGGGTCAACTTAATGATCCCAGTTCCCCCATGTACATGGGAATTAAGCCATAAGACTAGTTTTTTTGCCTACCCTGCAACTTAATTCGTTCAATTTAGAAATGTCTCGTGTACTGAATTTGTGAGTTATGCCCGGTTTTCTGTTGATGTAAGAACCATTAATATGTTGACCTGGATATGTTGTCAGCTCAGGCAATGAATATGAACTGTTTATTATTATTATTATTATTATTATTATTATTATTATTATTATACCTTAGAGGTAGCACACTCAACTGATCTCACTCCAGTATGTATGAATAGAAGATATGCAATCTGGTTTGCAAATAGGACATGGTTCGTTCATGAAAGCCATGTGCCGACCAAATCGTGCACGCGATCTGAGTCGTGCGTTCGGATTTGCCGGAACCCGAACCCCACGGATCGTATGTCTGCACCGTTGGATGCTCCTAGATCGAACAACAATCCTCATCCCTTACGACAACAAAAGCAGTTCCGGTTGTAGTTTTATTTATATGCACAAAATGCATGTTAAACTCAAAAAATGTCTTAAATATAGCTAGCAATGCCTAAAATGCGCCAGAAAATCAAACCCGTGGTATAATGGTGATTGTGTACCATGGAAATTTTTATGAGGCCAAACGATGAAGTCACCGGCCACTGGAGTTTGAATTGACAGGTCTTCTTTTGGAAACCATGATCCTTCTTGTGAGATGCTTCGGTTTGGAAGGAGCGATCATCAAAACTTGTGCCAAACTTTACCAAAAAATTTCCATGGGGTTGTGAGAGCATGCCACAGGCACACATCCATTTTGATGATGTCTGGACTTCATCTGAATTTCCTGTAATTAAAATACCAACTAGGTCTATGCCGACGGCCGCACCTAGCGGCCGAAACGTTTGAAACTTCTCCCGGCTTCTCGGACAAATGGATGAAAACTCTCAAAGCGATGCACAAATGATTTGTACACCTTATTTGCTAAGACTACCCACAGTGGGAGTAAGATAGGTGGTAACATCACACATCTCTAGGCAAAACAGATGATGTGGCAAGTAATTAATGAGGAAATAGGGGCATGTGGTAACATAGCTAGTTACTGTAACATCATACGTACCAAGACAATATGAGTCTACAACCTAATATATGAAGTGTTGCATGACACCACACATATGTTACTCCCCAATATAAAGGTAGTAATAGAGACTAGTAACATATGCATGTTACTAGTCTAAGTTACTACCCATTGTGACTAGTCTAACTAACACCCACATGTAGTTGTAGTAGGGTTTTGACTATATATGCACTAAATGCAAGGTAAGTGCAAAGAATGACTTAAATATACCAGACGAGACCTGAAATGGGCCAGAAAATCAAACCAAGGGTATATCCGTGATTGTTTACTGTGATTTTTTTCGACGCAGAACGATGTAGTCACCGACGACTTGGAGTCTGAAGTGCCGCTTCTCCTTTTGGAAACCATGATCCTTCTTGTGAGATGCTCCGGTTTGGAAAGAGTGATCATCAAAACTTGTGCCAAACATTACCAATTTTTTCCACGGGGTCGCGAGAGAGCACGCCACGGGCACACATCAATTTTGATGATGTCTGGACTCCATCTGAATTTCCTGTAATTAAAATACAAACT
The DNA here is from genome assembly GCF_002575655.3 of Aegilops tauschii subsp. strangulata. Lineage (NCBI taxonomy): Eukaryota > Viridiplantae > Streptophyta > Magnoliopsida > Poales > Poaceae > Aegilops > Aegilops tauschii. Next base: position 113,512,154 of record NC_053035.3, read on the forward strand.
AGGCCTATGCCGGTGGCCGCACCTCGCGGCCGAAATGTTTGAAACTTCTCCCCGTTTCTCAAACAATGGATGAAAACTTGCAAAGCGACACACAAATGATTTGTACACCTTCTTTGCTAACTAACACCCAAATGTAGTTGTAGTAAGGTTTTGATTTTATAAGCACTAAATGCATGGTAAATGCAAAAAATGACTTAAATATAGCAGACGTGACCTGAAATGGGCCAGAAAATCAAACCTAGGGTATATACGTGATTGTTTACCGTGAAAACAATTCGAGGCAGAACCATGTAGTCACCAACGATTGGAGTCCGAAGTGCCGCGTCTCCTTTTGGAAACTATTATCCTTCTTGTGATATGCTCCGATTTGGAAGGTGTGAGCATCAAAACTTGTGCATAACTTTACCAAAAAAATTCCATGGGATCCTGAGAGCACGCAATAGTGACACACCGACTTTCATTATTTCTGAACTCTATATGCATTTCCTATAATTAAAATACCGACAAGGCCTACGCCTCTGGCCGCACCCTGCGGCCGAACTGTTTGAATTTTTTTCCCGTTTCTCGAACAATGAATGAAAACTCCCAAAGCGACACACGAATGATCTTGCTAGCACCCACGTGTAGTTGCAACAATAGCAAACAACTCATATATAGCAAACGATACCTCAAATGCACCAGAAAATCAAATCATAGGGTATAATTGTGATTTCTTACCGTGGAAAAAAATTTGGAGGCGAAACGATGAACTCATGTTTTCATCCAAACGAAAATATTCTGTTAGTTCACGTAAATGTTTTCAAATAGCACACGGTTCACTCACGAAAGCCATGTGCCTACCAAACCATGGCCGATGCCCCCCACCCCTGCTGCACGCGTGATCTGAGTCATGCGTTCTGATTGGCCAGAACCCAAACCCCACGGATCATACGTCTGCAGCGTTCGATGCTCCCAGATCGAACGACAATCCTCATCCCTTTCATCAGCACATACAGTTCCAGCTACGATTTGATTTAAATGCCAAAATGCATGGTAAATGCCAAAAAATGTCTTAAATATAGCACACGACACCTAAAATGCGCCAGCAAATCAAACCTATGGTATATGATGGCGGCTAGAAGCTATGTCGGTATTTCCCCAAAGAGGAAGGGATGATGCAGCATAGCAGTGCTAGGTATTTCCCTCAGTGATAAAACCAAGGTTATCGAACTAGTAGGAGAACCAAGCAACACAACGTAAACAGCCCCCGCACACAAATAACAACTACTCGCAACCCGACGTGTAAAAGCGGTTATCAATCCCTTTCGGGTAGCGGCGCCTCAAGATAGGCAAATAGATGTGAATAAAATTGTAGTAGATTGATAGATCGAACGCCAAATAAAATAAATAAGAATAAAACGCAGCAAGGTATTTTTGTATTTTTGGTTTAATAGATCTGAAAATAAAAGCAAAGGAAATGTAGATCGCAAAGGCAAATAATATGAGAAAGAGACCCGGGGGCCGTAGGTTTCACTAGTGGCTTCTCTCGAGAAAAATAGCAAACGGTGGGTAAACAAATTACTGTTGGGCAATTGATAGAACTTCAATAATCATGACGATATCCAGGCAATGATAATTATATAGGCATCACGTCCAAGATTAGTAGACCGACTCCTGCCTCCATCTATTACAAGTACTCCACACATCGACCGCTATCCAGCATGCATCTAGTGTATTAAGTTCATGAAAAAATTGAGTAATGCAATAAGAACGATGACATGATGTAGACAAGATCTGTCTATGTAGAGATAGACCCCATCGTTTTACCCTTAGTAGCAACGATACATACGTGTCGGTTCCCCTTCTGTCACTGGGATCAAGCACCGTAAGATCGAACACACTACAAAGCACCTTTTCCCATTGCAAGATAAATAGATCAAGTTGGCCAAACAAAACCCAAATATCGGAGAAGAAATACGAGGCTATAAGCAATCATGCATATAAGAGATCAAAGAAACTCAAAAAACTTTCATGGATATGAAAAGATAGATCTGATCATAAACTCAAAGTTCATCGGATCCTAACAAACACATCGCAAAAAGAGTTACATCATATGGATCTCCGAGAGACCATTGTATTGAGAATTCAGCGAGAGAGAGAAAGCCATCTGCTACTAACTACGGACCCGAAGGTCTGCAAAGAACTACTCACGCATCATCGGAGAGGCACCAATGGAAGTGGTGAACCCCTCCGTGATGGTGTCTAGATTGGATCTGGTCGTTCTGGACTCTGCGGCGGTTGGAATTGATTTTCGTCAACTCCCCTAGGGTTTCTGGAATATTTGGGTATTTATAGAGCAAAGAGGCGGTTCAGGGGGCACCCGAGGTTTGCACAACCCACCAGGGCGCGCTGATGTCTACTACGCAACTTTATTCTTGTAGACACGTGTTGGGCCTCCAAGCGCAGAGGTTTGTAGGACAGTAGCAATTTTCCCTCAAGTGGATGACCTAAGGTTTATCAATCCATGAGAGGTTTAGGATGAAGATGGTCTCTCTCAAACGACCCTGCAACTAAATGCAAGAAATCTCTTGTGTCCCCAACACACCCAATACAATGGCAAATTGTATAGGTGAACTAGTTCGGCGAAGAGATGGTGATAAAAGTGTAATATTGATGGTAGAAATATATTTTTATAATCTGAATAAATAAAAACAACAAGGTAGAAAATAGTAAACGGGCACAAAAATGGTATTGCAATGCTTGAAAATGAGGCCTAGGGTCCGTACTATCGCTAGTGCAATCTCTCAACAATGCTAATATAATTGGATCAATAACCACCCCTCAACGTGCGATAAAGAGTCACTCCAAAGTTCCTATCTAGCGGAGAACATGAGAATAAATTGTTTGTAGGGTACGAAACCACCTCAAAGCTATTCTTTCCGTTCGATCTATTCAAGAGTTCGTACTAAAATAACACAAAGCTATTCTTTCCGTTCAATCTATCCTACAGTTTGTACAAAAAAACACCAAAGCAAATTCATATTCATAGTACTCAGTCCAACACAAAGAACTTCAAAGAGTGCCCCAATATTTCTACCGGAGAAACAAAGACAAGAACGTGCATCAACTCCTATGCATAGATTACCCCAATGTCACCTCGGTAGTCCGCGAGTTGAGTGTCAAAACATATATCAAGTGAATCAATACGATACCCCATTGTCACCACGAGTATTCAATTGCAAGACATATATCAAGTGTTCTCAAATCCATACAAGTATTCAATCCGATAACAACGAAATCTCAAAGGGAAAACTCAATTCATCACAACAAGATAGAGAGGAGAAAACACCATATGATCCGACTATATTAACAAAGCACGCGATACATCAAGATCATGGCATCTCAAGAACACGAGAGAGAGAGAGAGAGAGAGAGAGAGAGAGAGATTAAACACATAGCTACTGGTACAAACCCTCAGCCCCGAGGGTGGACTACTCCCTCCTCATCGTGGTGGCCGCCGGGATGATGAAGATGGCCCCCGGTGATGATTCCCCCCTCCGGCAGGATGCCGGAATGGGGTCCAGATTGGTTTTCGGTGGCTACAGAGGCTTGCAGCGGCGGAACTTCTGATCTAGGTTAACCCTTGATGGTTTCTCTATTTATAGGATTTTTTGGCGTTGGTTTCACGCTAAGATGGCCTCGAGGTGAGCACAACCCACCAGGGCAAGCCAGGCCCACCAGGCGTGCCCTGGTGGGTTGTGCCCTCCTCGTAGCTCTTCTGGCCCTCCCACGAAGCTTTGGGGGTCTCTTTTGTTCCAAAAAAATCGTCGAAAAGTTTCAGCTCATTTGGAGAACTTTCATTTCTGCACAAAAAACAACACCACGGTAGTTCTGCTGAAAATAGTGTCAGTCCGGGTTAGTTCCATGCAAATAATACCAAAACCATATAAAATTGTTGTAAACATGGCATGAATACTTCACAAATTATAGATACATTGGAGACGTATCAGCATCCCCAAGCTTAATTCCTACTCGTCCCCGAGTAGGTAAATGATAAAAGAAATAATTTATGAACTGTGAATGCTAGCAAACTGCATAAGTTTGCTCAATGATATATTTCAATCACTTTTCCTACCATCATAACAACAACTCTTTCTCATAAAACTTATCATGATAAAGTAGCAATTGAAGATGGAATTTTTTGTTGTGGAATGCTACCTATCATATTCATCATAAACTCTTCTTTTGTAGCATGGACATTTAGACTTTTATATGGTTCAAAGCAATATTCTAGTTTTGACATGAGGACTTTGATACTCAAGCATACCAACAAGAAACCATGTCTTTCAAAATGTCAACACAAAAATAAGTTATCCCTAGCCCATCATGCTCAATCATTGATCCATTCATGAAACACACTCTCATATTAGCTACACCCAATGCTCAAGTACGATCATAGTGCCTCCTAGTTGGTGCTTTATAAGAGAAGATGGAGACTCAAACTAAAAATAAAAATTGCATAAAGTAAAAGAAAGGCCCTTCGCGGAGGGAAGTAGGGATTTGTAGAGGTGCCAGAGCTCAAAGCAAAAATTGAGAGATAAAAAACATTTTGAGAGGCGTACTTTTCCCACCAACGAAAACGACTTAGAGCTCCCAACACTTTCCATGCTAGATATATCATAGGCGATTCCCAAACAGAAAATAAAGTTTATTCCTTTTTCCACCATGCTTTCACTTTCCATGGCTAACCGTATCCACGGGTTCCCTCCACTTTCCAAGGAATTTATTATTTGACAACATAAAGTAAATTCATTTTTCATTTCGGGACTGGGCATCCCTAATACCTTTGCCTTACTCTCATGCAATGACAAGTGAATAAACACTCATCGTGAGAATAACACATCTAGCATGGAAAAATATTAGCCACCCCTCACCGCCTCGCGAGCGATATGAGCACACAAAAGAGAAATTTATTTTGAAAATTAGAGATGGCACATACAAATTTGCTTAGAACGGCAAAAGAATACCGCATATAGGTAGGTATGGTGGACTCATGTGGCAAAACTGATTTAAAGGATTTTGGATGCACAAGTAGTGATCATACTTAGTGCAAAATGAATGCTAGCAAAAGATTGAGAAGTGACCAACCAAGAAACGAATAATCTCATAAGCGAGGATTGAGCATAATTAACACCGAATGATGCACCACAAGTAGGATGTAATTTCATTGCACAAGTATTGACTTTCGTGCTTGCATAGGGAATCACAAACCTTAACACCAATATTCTTACTAACACATAATTACTCATCAACATGACTCACATATCACATCATCATATCTCAAAACTATTACGAGGAATCAAGTTTATTTTGTCCAATGATCTTCATGAAAGTTTTTATTATATCCTTCTTGGATATCTATCACTTTGGAACTAATTTTCATGTGTTGCTTTTGATAAGCTCAAACAAATATAAGTGAAGATCATGAGCATAATATTTCTTTCTCTCAAATTAATTTAAGTGAAGCAAGAGATAATTTCTTCAAAAATACTAAAGCACACCGAAAAGATATAAGTGAAGCACTAGAGCAATTCCATAGAAAAGAGCTTCGTTGACGGGATGTGAGTGCCGCTTACCTAGCCTCTCATGCAACTATTTGAGGACTTTATTTTATTTAAAAACTTTTAGATCTAAGTATTTTATTAAAACAACAAGCAAAATGAAAATAAAATGACATTTCAAGGATAGCACAACTCATGTGAAGAAGCAAAAACTTAGGATTAACCGATACTAACCGATAATTGTTGATGAAGAAAGGTGGGATGCCTAACGGGGCATCCCCAAGCTTAGATGCTTGAGGCTTTTTAAATATTATCTTTGGATGCCTTGGGCATCCCCAAGCTTGAGCTTTTGTGTCTTCTTAATTCCTTTTATATCACGGTTTCCCTAAATCTTAAAAACTTCATCCACACCAAACTCAACAAGAACTCGTGACATAAGTTAGTATAAACCAATGCAAAAAACATTATCATTATCTATTGTAGCAAATCACTTAAATTATTATTCAACGTTGCATACTAAATGTCTCTACATATTTAATACTCCTATCCGCAAATAAGATCATTAAACAAGCAAACATATGCAAACAATGCAAACATAACACCAATCTGTCAAAAAGTACAGTTTGTAAAGAATGCAAGAGTATCAATACTTATTCAATTCCAAAAGTTATGAAAATTAGCCACCCTGTAGAAAATTTATTAGAGCTTATTTTTCAAAAAGTTTCAACATTTTATCACATTCTGACTTTTCCAGGGAATTTTTGCAACATCGGTAAACTTTTCTGTTTTGAAACAGCAACTTGTAGATTTGCAAAATAAGCATAGTAAAGGCTATCATTGCCACTTTTATTGAAATAAAAGATGCAAAACATTATTATAAATAACAGCAAGCAAATCCTAACAAAATAAAATGATGCTCCAAGAAAAACACATATCATGTGACGCATGAAAACATAGCTCCAAGTGAGGTTACCGATAATGTTGGAGACGAAAGAGGGGATGCCTTCCGAGGCATCCCCAAGCTTAGTTGCTTGGATCTTACTTGAATATCACCTTGGTGTGCCTTGGGCATCCCCAAGCTTAGGGTATTTTCACTCCTTATTCTCCTCATATCGACATCTCACCCAAAACTTGAAAACTTCAATCACACAAAACTTAACGGAACTTCGTGAGATATGTTAGTATGATAAAGAGCAACCATTTCACTTTGGTACTGTCAAAGACAAGATTCATAATTGTTTCCACACAATGCCTACTGTATCATATCATTTCCACAATTTATAATTAGCAATATAAGCCATAGAAACTAGAAAACAAGCAAACTAAGCATTGAAAACAGAATCTGTCAAAAACAGAAGTCTGTATTAATCTGTACCAAAACCATACTTCAGCTACTCCAAAAATCATGAAAAAATTAGGAAAGCGTGAGCAATTTGTATATTAATCTTCTGCAATAAGAATAAACTCGAAATAGCTCTTTTGTTAAAAATAAGAATTATTTTCGTGAGCGCAAAAGTTTCTGTTTTTCAGCAAGATCAAATCAACTATCACCCAACAAGATCCCAAAGGCTTTACTTGGCACTTTATTGAAACAAAAGCAATAAAACATGATTACTACAGTAGCATAA